>NC_135234.1:535684051-536911551 GCF_051348905.1 Ranitomeya variabilis
TTCTTTACATTTTTGCTCTTAGGAAGCACTAAAGAAAGCACGCATACATTTCTCATGAAATAATAACTGCCTGGAAAACAATTTCCATTCCTTTAATATATTCTTATAGATGTTCAAGAGCAGCTTTATTTTCAAATACCATATCAGCATTTCACTCAAAAAACAATCAATTAACTTTATGGTTCACCTCTTGAAAAGTTTTACTTGGAAATGTATATTGCCAAAAGTAACTTATTGACTGATTTCTTAATATTTTATTTTGCTATCAAGAGACATGAGCTTTGGAAGACTAATCCAGAATGTGCTTGATCAAATGGATTTAGAATTAGTTTGTCAGAGGTTATTACCTGGGGAATAATCTCATCTCTAATGGAAGTATTCCAACATAAGCTGTATAATTATCACCACTGCAAGCTATTAATGTCATTGATTTCCTGTCATACAAAAACAACAAAACTCTTTAAAATTCAGCATGATGTGAACAATGTGCTTTCAAGTCACTTCATGGCTAATGTCTTTCTTGTCTATAGATCCTTAAAAAGTGTAATGGAGGAGCACGATTCATAAACAGAAAAATATAGTGGACAAATACAAAACACCATTTTTTCATTGTAAGTGTACTGAGGAATTAACTAAAATATTAACAGTGAACATGAATATATTGCCAATATAAATAGTTCATAGATATTAAGTTAAAGGAAACATTTCATGATCATTTTATACCTCAAACTAATGGTACAGAAATACAGTGATTTCCATGATGGTTAAATCCATACATTTATTGGCAAAATCTGTTTTGTGGTTTCTGAGAAATCCAGCATTGAAATCATACGAATATGAGCCAGAAGTGCTTTTGGTAGGCATTTGCAGTTCTCTTGTCCTACCTCCCTATTCACGCCACCTGCATCATGTGTCTGAGTGATAAGTCATCCTTGTTTCAAAAATACAGTACAGACCAAAAGTTTGGACACACCTTCTCATTTACAGTTTTTTCTGTATTTTCATGACTAAGAAAATTGTACATTCACACTGAAGGCATCAAAACTTTGAATTAACACATGTGGAATTATATACTTAACAAAAAAATGTGAAACAACTGAAAATTTGTCTTATATTCTAGGTTCTTCAAAGTAGCCTTTTGCTTTGATGACTGCTTTGCACACTCTTGGCATTCTCTTGATGAGCTTCAAGAGGTAGTCACCGAGAATGGTCTTCCAACAATCTTGAAGAAGTTCCAGAGATGCTTAGCACTTGTTGGCCCTTTTGCCTTCACTCTGCGGTCCAGCTCACCCCAAACCTTCTCGATTGGGTTCAGGTCTGGTGACTGTGGAGGTCAGGTCATCTGGCGTAGCACCCCATCACTGTCCTTCTTGGTCAAATAGCCCTTACACAGCCTGGAGGTGTGTTTGGGGTCATTGTCCTGTTGAAAAATAAATGATGGTCCAAATAAATGCAAACTGGATGGAATAGCATGCTGCTGCAAGATGCTGAGGTAGCCATGCTGGTTCAGTATGCCTTCAATTTTGAATAAATCTCCAACGGTGTCACAAGTAAAGCACCCCCACACCATCACACCTCCTCCTCCATGCTTCACAGTAGGAACCAGGCATGTACAGTTCATCCGTTCACCTTTTCTGCGTCTTACAAAGACACGGTGGTTGGAACCAAAGATCTCAAATTTGGACTCATCAGGCCAAAGCACAGATTTTCACTGGTCTAATGTCCATTCCTTGTGTTCTTTAGCCCAAACAAGTCTCTTCTGCTTGTTGCCTGTCCTTAGCAGTGGTTTCCTAGCAGTTATTTTACCATGAAAGCTTGCTGTACAAAGTCTCCTCTTAACAGTTGTTGTAGAGATGTGTCTGCTGCTAGACCTCTGTGTGGCATTGACCTGGTCTCTAATCTGAGTTGCTGTTAACCTGTGATTTCTGAGACTGGTGACTCGGATAAACTTATCCTCAGAAGCAGAAGTGACTCTTGGTCTTCTTTTCCTGGGGCGGTCCTCATGTGAGCTCGTTTCTTTTTAGCGCTTGATGGTTTTTGCCACTGCACTTGGGGACACTTTCAAAGTTTTCCCATTTCTTAAAGTAATGATGGCCACTCGTTTTTGTTTCCTTAGCTGCTTTTTTCTTGCCATAATACAAATTCTAACAGTCTATTCAGTAGCACATCAGCTGTGTATCCACCAGACTTCTGCACAACACAACTGATGGTCCCAACCCCATTTATAAGGCAAGAAATCGCACTTATTAAACTTGACAGGGCACACCTGTGAAGTGAAAACAATTCCCGGTGACTACCTCTTGAAGCTCATCAAGAGAATGCCAAGAGTGTGCAAAGCAGTCATCAAAGCAAAAGGTGGCTACTTTGAAGAACCTAGAATATAAGACATATTTTCAGTTGTTTCACACTTTTTTGTTAAGTATAAAATTCCACATGCGTTTATTCATAGTTTTGATGCCTTCAGTGTGAATGTACAATTTTCATAGTTATGAAAATACAGAAAAAACTGTAAATGAGAAGGTGTGTCCAAACTTTTGGTCTGTACTGTATGCTTTTCCTTCTGAGATCTATAACAAGCGCGGGCAGTGCCTGTTCTGATACATGCGCATATTGTTACACTAGGTTTAGCGGACCTTACTGTTAATGCAGTACCTCAGGCACTGATGGTGCTTGCTCTAGACCTTGGTAGGGACCGCAGGTCACTGAAATAAGAAGGACCAGTCACACAAACACAGGAAGCAACCAGTGGGTGGGGATTATGGAGGAAGTGCAGGAGAGCTGCAAATACATTGTTATACAGTGAAGCACATATGGTTCACTTACATATGAGTTCAATGCAGGATTTCTCAGAAACTACATAACAGATTACATGTACATAACTCATCCAGAGTGGATGAGTTTACGATGGTCAAGAGTAGAGATGAGGAAATTCAGTTTGTATTTCGATCTTCAATTTTGCAATATTTGCCAATTTCTTCTTTGAATATTCGCCAAACATAGCCGAACATCATTGTCGTCAATGGGATTCATAAACAAACGCATACACAGCACCTTCAAACGGGCCCAAAAGCTGTCAAAACATACCAAAATAGGGGCAGGAACCAGGAAAGTGGCCTCAATTCACCCACAGTTCAAAGTTTAGAAAGGCACAGCAGCAATCAGCCATGCACGACATATCATGGTGTAGGTCAGCATATACAGCTTTAAATAGAACTTAAAATTAAGACGAGGTGCGGGAGGTATCAGTGTAGGCCTGCTGTCCTGGGAGCCTGATACCACATGCAACAGCTCAACCTGCTTTTATGCTCAGCCACACTCAGGTGGTATAAATATTAGTTTTACAGACTACTATTGTCAGAAAAATGTAAGGATAGTAACATGGGTAGATGAGACTGAGGGAGTGGAGGGCTGATGGTCTCAGAGGCTTACTGTTACAGGCAACACACATGAAAGACACCCAACCAGGAGTCTACAGATTTCAAAAAATTAGTGACAGACACTACCAAAGTGGCATTAATTTTATCAGGGTAGAACTAGTATAATGGGGGCTGACACCTCTTCCACTACAGCCAACCCAGCAGATAAAGACTGTAATGGGTGGGTAGGCTTTTACGGCCCGAAGGAGGAATGAAGAATGCAGGCAGGCAGTGTAGGGACACTGGAACCTCGGGTGCACTTGGGACTGGTTGAGGAACAGAAAAGAACTGGCAGGTGTGGGCTTGACCGGGTGTTACACAAATGGGCACTGGCAGGTGCAGGCTGGACCGGGTGTTACGCAGATGGGTGCTGGTGGGTTCAGACTGGACTGGGTGTTACACAGATGGGCACTGGCAGATGCGGACTGGACCAGGTGTTACACAGATGGGTATTGGCAGGTGTGGGCTGGAATGGGTGTTAGACAAATGAGCAATAGCAGGTGCAAGCTGGACCAGCTGAGGAAAAAGACAGCACTGGCAGATATGGGCTGGACAGCGTGTTAGACAGATGAGCACTGGGAAGTGTGAGCTGGACCAGCTGAGGAACAGGAGAGCCAGCAGATGTGGACTGGATCAGATGTTAGACAGATGGACCCAGGCAGGTGTGATCTGGACCAGCAGTTAAACAGATGAGCACCGGCAAGTGCGATGTGGACCATCAGTTAAACAGATGAACACTGGCAGGTGTGGGCTAGACCAGCTGAGGAAAAGAAGAGCCCAGGCAGGTGCAGACTGGATTGGGTGTTAGACAGATGGGCACTGGTAGGTGCGATCTAGACTGGGTGTTACATAGGTGGGCACTGTCAGTTACAGTCTAGACTGGCTGTTACACAGATGGGCACTGCCAGTTATGTTCTAGATCAGGTGTTAGACAAATGAGCTCTGGCAGGTGCAATCTGGACCTGTAGTTAAACAGATGAGCACTGACAGGTGCAGACTGGACTGGGTGTTACACAGATGGGAACTGGCAGGTGTGGTCTGGACTGGCTATTAGACAGATGGGTGCTGACAATTGTGGACTGGACTGGGTGCTACACAGATGGACACTGGCAGGTGTGGGCTGGACCGGGTGTTAGACAGATGTTCACTGGCAGGTGTGACCTGGACCAGGTGTTAGACAGAGCAACACAAGAATCTACAGGCTGAACCAGCTGATGGACAGAAGAGAACAGACAGGTACAAGCAAATGAGTACAGGGTAGACAAGCAGATGGGCAGACCTGGGGAACCTGACAACTAGCAAGCATGCAAGGCAAACTAACAACATTGCTCAGGCACCTCCATGTTAGAGCAGGTGCCTTAAATAGAAGGTGTTGGTCAAATATATGCTGGGAACACCTTATAGCGATGTGCATGGTCACTTTAAGAGGGAGGGAGCATGCATGCGTGTCCCAAGCATAGTGCCCAAGCATACAACTGATCTTTGGGGGACACTGACACATAGGGGGACAGTTGAGGAGAAGTGGGAGACACTGAATGTCCTGTTTGTTAGGTATGAGGAGATACAGCAGTCATTTTGTGACTTTAGTTTGGGCAGTTTTAGAGAAATGGTGCTGTCAGAAGCCATATGGTAAGTGGTCAAAGAAATAGGACGAGGAGACGTGGGAGGACAGTTTAAAATGGATGTGTTGTTCCTGTAGTTTGGAGACATAGAGGAGAAGTGAGAAGGGGCAATAGCTAGACACAGAGGATGGGTCAAGGGAGGGTTTTCTGCAGATGGGTATGATTGAGGTATGTTTGTGGGAGAACAGAGAGTATGTTGATGAGGTAGTAGATCCCACTTGGAGTAAACCCAGAGGCATGCAGCTGAGTAGCTCAGCATAGAAGGAGGAAGAAGACAAGGAGGTTAAGTTTCTGCTTCCTGCAGAAACATAGTTATTCAACCATGACAAGCAATGCATCCTCAGCCCCAAATCTGCCAGTGGACAGCAGCATTTGTGGATCTGCAGTTGCCTAGTTTAGGTCTTTTTTAAGACTGCCAAAAATGACAAAAATCACGGTATCTGCCAAATTTGTTACAAGTGACAGAGTAGAGATGAAAAATCCAATAATTTGAGTACTACATGCATGATCTGGCACATACGCGAACAAAATGCATTTATAGGGAATCTCACTGTACTAAAATGCAGACTAGTGGGCCCTGCCAACTACCATCTACCCCATCAAATGTATCTCTTGTGATTCTTCCTTCTCCCTCAAAGTGGCAAATGTTGTCAAACAGGTCTCCGTCCAGATTGCCTCCACTTGTTTACCTGCTACAGGTCAGGGTGAGTGAGAGCGGATACGGAATTGGACATTCCTGCTGTTTTTGACTGATCTTAGATACCAAGCAAACCCCATCTTTCTCAATCCACCATAACATCTCCACCTGCACCTTTCTCACAATCCAGCAGCTTGTCGTGTTCACCCTACTCCACCCTCTGTCAGAACAACAGCCAGCCTTCATTTGTGCAGTTGTGCTCACATAAAGGATTGTTTGATCTTCACCATCTTCAATCTACTATTAATAATAACCCTTATTTATATAGCACAAACATATTTTGCCAAGCTTTACAAGTCAGCAGTTCATATAAAACAGTCGAAAGTTATAAAGTTTTTGATAGTCAAATAATTAAAGCAAAAATAATGATGTCCCTGCTCTTCAGAGCTTACAATCTATAATGTGTTGAGGGTATCACAAAGTACAGGTGCTCTTTTACAATGATGGTCCAACCATCTTGAGGAAATAGGGGGGTGGACAAAGGCTGCATGAGGCTTTTGGTTATAGTTGAGTTTGATGGCAAAATATGTTCAAAGAAGTAGAGAATATGCTATATATAAGGACTTTGATTAGGGAACTTGATAGGTCACCCTAGACAGATGTGTTTTTAGTGAGTGCCTAAAAATAGGTAAGTTGTGATTATACTTCTAGTTTCATGGGGGGAGAAAGGGTAAGAGGTGAGTTATCTAGGTAGAAGATTGAACTGAGCCGGACCAGATCATGGGTATTACTGCCCAAAATACCTTTTTTGTACTGTGTAGTAGGTCAAATCACAGAACAATTTTACCACCACTAAATGACAATGTGAGATATGGCGTGCTGTATCATGTTTAGCAACTGAAAGAATAAGATTTAGAAGGGTCTACTCGTGCGTGGTGCACAATAGAAGCATTGTACAACACACTTGTATGAAATGTACCCTGCTGTCTTTGTCTGTGGACCTCAGTAATGGCACAAAAAAAAATCTGTTGGGAGGTTGATTTCATAGTGAGACGCATTAAACATCATCTCTGATAAGTATAGTTTCTCACCCTCTGCTATCATGTTATGCATATACATGTAATCTTCAGCTGAAGATTAGAGCTGATTATTGCTGTCTTTTTGCCTTGCCCTTGTATATATATATTTTTATGTGGCTATCACCCATTTTTAAACTATCATTAGAATATCAGTAGGGTGTCCCAGGGTCAGCCATTGATGAGTGGGGGCGCCATATCCGCTGACAAGTAGGGTGCCAACCCCCACAGTCAGGCAGGGCTTATATCAGCAGGGGACAGAGATAGTGAGATTTACTTTTAGCATGAGCACATTTTTGTTTTGCACTTATTGTCTTTGTCCATGTATCTCACCCTGCCACAAACAGGCCTATTTGTATATGTATGTATATATATATATATATATATATATATATATATATATATATATATATATATATATATATATATATATATATGCTAATTGCTCCTTAATCCAGCCTATCATTTCCGGTTAAGTATAAATGCTGGGGCATATGAGACACTTATGTCAGGGCGCACAATAGGAATCATAGGGTAAGCCAACGGTGAGTGGGGGCGCCAATCTCGTATCTGTGTTTAGGGTGCCAACCTCCGCTGACAGGTAGGAATTGTTCATAGGCATTACCAGCAGGGCATTTTTAGAGTGCACGGTTGTGTGATTTATGTGGATATCTGTTTGTAGCTGTCTTATGGTTTTAAATTGAATATAAATAAATTTGATGTTTTATCTATGTCATCATAAAGATATTAGGGTTATTTGCTTTAAGACGTTGATTTCATAGCCACACAGGACACTATCTATGTAAACTATCTGACTTAGAAACAACTGTCTAGCTAACAAGCTAAAATTTATCAGCACCCAGGCCCAGCATGAGTAGCCTCTCTGTGCTGTGCTAGTAACAAAATGGCACTAGAATAAGATGTTCACTCTTACATAGAGAGGGACATGTGATTTCAGCAGCCAATGTCACAAGCTATTGTGTCAGGACATTGTGGCTGTTTCCTGCGCCCTGATTGGCTAGCTGTGATGTGCACACATAACAAGTTAGAAAAAGCATTTTTACAAGCACACTGCTCCTCTGAGCTCCCCCCACCCCTTATCCTCATCAAACATGTGTCCCACGCTTATCATACACGACCACTATCCTAGCCAAAGTGCTCAAAATATTTTAGCGGCAACGCAAATATTTTCCCGCACTTTTTAACAAATGTTACCAATTTTTTCCAACTTTATAAAAATGTGCTCTTGTTTCAGATCACAAATCCAAATGTGCCATATTTGTGCCAAATTTATGTTTGTCTATTGTTTTTCAAACATATTCGCTCATCTGTAGTCAAACGGTACGTAGCTTACCCATGTGGTAGATTAACCTGGTGTGCGTCCGTGGCGCCCAACGCATGTTTTGCATACACTTTATCAGGGGGCTGTGTGGACTAGTGTGTGCTGTGGTGCCTTCTGTATTTCTCTCTACAGGTGGTGTACTGACTTCCAGCTGCAGTAATCGAGGGTATAGGGCCAGGTACCCAGCAGCGATCTATCATTTCTGGCAATCACGATGACAAAATGGGTAAAAGGAAAAGTTTGCTGTGATGTCATAGATCCACCTTGTTCCTTTGTGGATCCCTTAGGAGACATGGGCAGATCAGAGCAACGATGCCCATGCGCATCCAGCTGTGGCCATTTTTGAGCATGGAATAAGTCTGGGCAACCCACATGAGCACTGTGTGAAGATAAAATTGTTAATAAAATGATGAATGTGAATGAAATGTGAATAAAAACAGATGTGTATTGAAAAGAGGTAAGTAAAATAAGTGAAAAATGATTATAATCATAATAACTATATTAAATAAACAAGAATATGACAACAAAATGGGAAATGTGTCTTATAGACCAAATGCATGCTTAACCCCTTCACCCCCAAGGGTGGTTTGCACGTTAATGACCGGGCCAATTTTTACAATTCTGACCACTGTCCATTTATGAGGTTATAACTCTGGAACGCTTCAACGGATCTTGGCGATTCTGACACTGTTTTCTCATGACATATTGTACTTCATGATAGTGGTAAAATTTCTTCGATATAAGTTGCGTTTATTTGTGAAAAAAATGAATATTTGGTGAAAATTTTGAAAATTTTGCAATTTTCCAACTTTTAATTTTTATGCCCTTAAATCACAGACATATTTCACGCAAAATACTTAATAAGTAACATTTCCCACATGTCTACTTTACATCAGCACAATTTTGGAACCAAAATTTTTTTTTGTGACGGAGTTATAAGGGTTAAAATTTGACCAGCAATTTCTCATTTTTACAACACCATTTTTATTAGGGACCACATCTCATTTGAAGTCATTTTGAGGGGTCTATATGATAGAAAATACCCAAGTGTGACACCATTCTAAAAACTGCACCCCTCAAGGTACTCAAAACCACTTTCAAGAAGTTTATTAACACTTCAGGTGTTTCACAGGAATTTTTGGAATGTTTAAATAAAAATTAACATTTAACTTTTTTTCACACAAAATTTATTTCAGATCCAATTTGTTTTATTTTACCAAGGGTAACAGGAGAAAATAGACCCAAAAATTTGTTGTACAATTTGTCCTGAGTACGCTGATACCCCATATGTGGGGGTAATCCACTGTATGAGCGCATGGCAGAGCTCGGAAGGAAAGGAGCGCCATTTGACTTTTCAATGCAAAATTGACTGGAATTGAGATGGGACGCCATGTTGCATTTGGAGAGCCCCTGATGTGCCTAAACATTGAAACCCCCCACAAGTGACACCATTTTGGAAAGTAGACCCCATAAGGAACTTATCTAGATGTGTGGTGAGCACTTTGACCCAACAAGTGCTTCACAGAAGTTTATAATGCAGAGCGGTAAAAATAAAAAATCATATTTTTTCACAAAAATGATATTTTCGCCCCCAATTTTTTATTTTCCCAAGGGTAAGAGAAGAAATTGGACCCCAAAAATTGTTGTGCAATTTGTCCTGAGTACGCTGATACCCCATATGTGGGTGTAAACCATTGTTTGGGCGCAGGGCAGAGCTCGGAAGGGAAGGAGCGCCATTTGACTTTTCAATGCAAAATTGACTGGAATTGAGATGGGACGCCATGTTGCATTTGGAGAGCCCCTGATGTGCCTAAACATTGAAACCCCCCACAAGTGACACCATTTTGGAAAGTAGACCCCCTAAGGAACTTATCTAGATGTGTGGTGAGCACTTTGACCCAACAAGTGCTTCACAGAAGTTTATAATGCAGAGCCGTAAAAATAAAAAATCATATTTTTTCACAAAAATGATCTTTTCGCCCCCATTTTTTTATTTCCCCAAGGGTAAGAGAAGAAATTAGAGCACAAAGGTTGTTGTGCAATTTGTCCTGAGTACGACGATACCCCATATGTGGGGGTAAACCACTGTTTGGGCGCATAGCAGAGCTCGGAAGGGAAGGAGCGCTATTTTACTTTTCAATGCAAAATTGACTGGAATTAAGATGGGATGCCATGTTGCGTTTGCAGAGCCCCTGATGTGCCTAAACATTAAAAACCCCCACAAGTGACACCATTTTGGAAAGTAGACCCCCTAAGGAACTTATCTAGATGTGTTTTGAGAGCTTTGAACCCCCAAGTGTTTCACTACAGTTTATAACGCAGAGCCGTGAAAATAAAAATTCTTTTTTTTTTTCACAAAAATGATTTTTTAGCCCCAGTTTTGTATTTTCACAAGGGTATCAGGATAAATTGGACCTCAAAAGTTGTTGTCCAATTTGTCCTGAGTATGCTGATACCCCATATGTGGGGGGGAACCACTGTTTGGGCGCATGACAGAGCTCGGAAGGGAAGGAGCGCCATTTGGAATGCAGACTTAAATGGATTGGTCTGCAGGCGTCACGTTGCATTTGCAGAGCCCCTGATGTACCCAAACAGTACAAACCCCCCACAAGTGACCCCATATTGGAAACTAGACCCCCCAAGGAACTTATCTAGATGTGTTGTGAGAACTTTGAACCCCCAAGTGTTTCACTACAGTTTATAACGCAGAGCCGTGAAAATAAATTCTTTTTTTTTTCACAAAAATGATTTTTTAGCCCCCAGTTTTGTATTTTCACAAGGGTATCAGGATAAATTGGACCCAAAAAGTTGTTGTCCAATTTGTCCTGAGTATGCTGATACCCCATATGTGGGGGGAAACCACTGTTTGGGTGCATGACAGAGCTCGGAAGGGAAGGAGTGCCATTTGGAATGCAGACTTAAATGGATTGGTCTGCAGGCGTCACGTTGCATTTGCAGAGCCCCTGATGTACCCAAACAGTACAAACCCCCCACAAGTGACCCCATATCGGAAACTAGACCCCCCAAGGAACTTATCTAGATGTGTTGTGAGAACTTTGAACCCCCAAGTGTTTCACTACAGTTTACAACGCAGAGCCGTGAAAATAAAAAATCTTTTTTTTCCCACAAAACTTATTTTTTGGCCCCCAGTTTTGTATTTTCCCAAGGGTAGCAGGAGAAATTGGACCCGAAAAGATGATGTGCAATTTGTCCTGAGTACGCTGATACCCCAAATGTTGGGGTAAACCCCTGTTTGGGCACACGGGAGAGCTCGGAAGGGAAGGAGCACTGTTTTCCTTTTTCAACGCAGAATTGGCTGGAATTCAGATCGGATGCCATATCCCGTTTGGAAAGCCCCTGATGTGCCCGAACAGTGGAAACCCCCCAATTATAACTGAAACCCTAATCCAAACACACCCCTTACCCTAATCCCAACAGTAACCCTAACCACTCCTCTAACCCAGACACACCCAACCCTATTCCCAACCGTAAATGTAATCCAAACCCTAACCCTATCTTTAGCCCCAACCCTAACTGTAGCCCCAACCCTAGCCCCAACCCTAGCCCTAACCCTAGCAATAACCCTAGCCCTAACACTAGCCCTAACACTAGCCGTAACACTAGCCGTAACACTAGCCGTAACACTAGCCCTGACCCTAACCCTAGCCCTAACCCTAGCCCTAACCCTAGCCCTAACCCTAGCCCCAACCCTAGCCCTAACCCCAACCCTAGCCCTAACCCTAGCCCTAACCCTAGCCCTAAACCTAGCCCCAACCCTAGCCCCAACCCTAGCCCTAACCCTAGCCCTAACCCTAACCCTTGCCCTAACCCTAACCCTAGCCCTAACTCTAGTCCTAACTCTAGCCCTAACCCTAACCCTAATGGGAAAATGGAAATAAATACATTTTTTAATTTTTTTATTTTTCCCTAACTAAGGGGGTGATGAAGGGGGGTTTGATTTACTTTTATAGCGGGTTTTTTAGCGGATTTTTATGATTGGCAGCCGTCACACACTGAAAGACGCTTTTCATTGCAAAAAATATTTTTTGCGTTACCACATTTTGAGAGCTGTAATTTTTCCATATTTGAGTCCACAGAGTCATGTGAGATCTTGTTTTTTGCGGGATGCGTTGACGTTTTTATTGGTAACATTTTCGGACACGTGACATTTTTTGATCGCTTTTTATTCCGATTTTTGTGAGGCAGAGTGATCAAAAACCAGCTATTCATGAATTTCTTTTTGGGGAGGCGTTTATACCGTTCCGCGTTTGGTAAAATTGATAAAGCAGTTTTATTCGTGGGGTCAGTACGATTACAGCGA
Source organism: Ranitomeya variabilis (assembly GCF_051348905.1). Lineage (NCBI taxonomy): Eukaryota > Metazoa > Chordata > Amphibia > Anura > Dendrobatidae > Ranitomeya > Ranitomeya variabilis. Next base: position 535,696,466 of record NC_135234.1, read on the forward strand.
TATCTCATTTATATCATTTTTTTTATGTTTTGGTGCTTTTATACGATAAAAACTATTTTATAGAAAAAATAATTATTTTGGTATCGCTTTATTCTCAGGACTATAACTTTTTTATTTTTTTGCTGATGATGCTGTATGGCGGCTCGTTTTTTGCGGGACAAGATGACGTTTTCAGCGGTACCATGGTTATTTATATCAGTCTTTTTGATCGCGTGTTATTCCACTTTTTGTTCGGCAGTATGATAATAAAGCGTTGTTTTTTGCCTCGTTTATTTTTATTTTTTTCTTACGGTGTTTACTGAAGGGGTTAACTAGTGGGCCAGTTTTATAGGTCGGGTCGTTACGGACGCGGCGATACTAAATATGTGTACTTTTATTGTTTTTTTTTTATTTTATTTAGATAAAGAAATGTATTTATGGGAATAATATTTTTTTTTTCATTATTTTGGAATTTTTTTTTTTTTTTTTTTACACATTTGGAAAATTTTTTTTTTACTTTTTTACTTTGCCCCAGGGGGGGACAATACAGATCGGTGATCTGTCAGTTTGCATAGCACTCTGACAGATCACCGATCTGCGAGAAGTGCAGGCTGTTTCACAGTGCCTGCTCTGAGCAGGCTTCTGTGAAGCCACCTCCCTCCCTGCAGGACCCGGATCCGCGGCCATCTTGGATCCGGGTCTGGAGCAGGCAGGGAGGTTGGTAAGACCCTCGCAGCAACACGATCACATCGCGTTGCTGCGGGGGGCTCAGGGAAGCCCGCAGGGAGCCCCCTCCCTGCGCGATGCTTCCCTGCACCGCCGGCACATCGCGATCATGTTTGATCGCGGTGTGCCGGGGGTTAATGTGCCGGGGGCGGTCCGTGACCGCTCCTGGCACATAGTGCCGGATGTCAGCTGCGATATGCAGCTGACACCCGGCCGCGATCGGCCGCGCTCCCCCCGTGAGCGCGGCCGATCACGTATGACATACTATCCCGTCGGTGGTCATACGGGCCCACCCCACCTCGACGGGATAGTACGTCAGATGTCATGAAGGGGTTAAAGGAGGTTTGCAGCAATGGTGGAGCGGTGTGCCTTCCTCAGGAAGCTGTCAGCGGTAGAAGTGTGGTAATGCTGTGGGCCCAAAGTCAGGCATAAGCAGAGCAAAGTGCATCATTGGTTTGCCAGTGACCATTTTGCTGAGGCTGTGGGATTCAGGGAAATGGCCGCTGGTGTTCTTGTGTGCACAGATTGAGTTCTCGGTTCGGCAGAGATCTGTTGTGAATTCTGCTCTTGGGCTCCCTCCGGTGGTTGTAAGTGGTAGCGCTGCTGTCTCTGAATCACAGCATTTATTATTATTATTATTATTATTATTATTTATTTATATAGCACCATTAATTCCATGGTGCTGTACATGAGAAAGGGGTTACATACAGAGTTATAGATATCATTTACAGTGAACAGGTTTACAGTGACACACTGGTACAGAGGGGAGAGGACCCTGTCCTTGCGGACTTACAGTCTATGGGATAGTGGGGAAGACACAGAAGGTAGGGGTGTTCACTTTTTGCAATTTTGACTGGGCTATTTAGTCTTGCTTCACCCTTTAGTCAGTGCCAGTTGTCCATTGTTCCTGGAGGATTCACATCCCTGTCTAGTCTCTTCTGCTTTGCAGTTCATTTCAACAAAGATAAGTTCTGGCCTTGATTTTTGCTGTCCACATGCTGTGGCCTTATTGTTCAGTTCTTTTCCATGTTTTTGTCTTGTCCAGCTTGGTCTGTATAAGGATTTGTTTAGCCAAGCTGGTATCTCTGGAGATGCAGATATACCCTCCATATCTTTAGTTAGCTGTGGAGATTTTGTATTTTCTGTGGTGGATATTTTCTAGTCTTTTAATACTGACCACATAGTACTCTGTCCTTTCCTTTCTATTTAGCTAGAAGTGGCCTCCTTTGCTAAATTCTCATTTCAGTCTGTGTATGTTTTTTCCCTCTCCTCTCACAGTCAATATTTGTGGGGGCTGTCTATCCTTTGGGGATTTTCTCTGAGGCAAGATAGTTTTCCCTTTTCTATCTCTAGGGGTAATTAGTCCTCCGGCTGTGTCGAGATGTCTAGGGAGCGCTAGGTACATTCCACGGCTACTTCTAGTTGCGGTGTTAAGTTCAGGGTCTGCGGTCAGTACAGGTACCACCTTCTCCAGAGTACGTCTCATGCTGCTCTTAGGCCACCAGATCATAACAGAGATCCCATTCTGCGCACGAGCCGCCTCTTGTGACCCACACCTTAAGGAAAATGGAGGCTGATAAACCAATGATGCACTCTACTCTGCCTCACCACGGACACCAGGCCCGCAGCATCGTACCAATGGGATACCTCCTTCTCCCACCCAGAACCCGCATCATTGCCTCAGCTCTGCTGCCGGCTTCCTGAGGAAGGGACCATGCCTCCTGTGATCCCACTCCACCACCTCTGGCCCTCTGGTAAGATACATTAAATTTGGACTACAAAACAGCCGCATCTGATAAAAATCTTGTTTTTCCTATTTTCCTCTCCAAAATTTGGGTTACGTCTTATGGTCCGGGGCATCTTATATTCCAAAAAATACAGAGCTATGTAGCTGGTACTACAAGAGATCTAAAATTTGGCCTGGACTGGAATGTTAAAGCAGACTTGGAGGTGAAGGGGTTAATGTGAATATGTACATTTGTAATATAATACCAAATGCAGGTGTCTTATGTGGTAGAGGTTCTGTGGGCCATTTCAGGAAACAGACCATGTGCATCTGCTGCCTCTCTCTTTATCATAGAACATGAGATATTATACTTTCTTTTGGGTTACTCATTCTTTTCAATTGGTAATCATGCAGGATTTTTGCAAAATTATAATAATTCCTTTTATAATGTATACAAAAATTCTGGTCAGTTTTTTACTTGATCAAAAAGTACATGGATGCATAAAATGTATAAGGGCAAATTGGCAAAACACAAATGAGTAAGGTTTGTTAACATTATTTATAGCGGAAGTGACAAATGAATATATCAGCATAGCACAACCTATTATGTATGATAACAGTATGATAGTAATCATATAATCTTCCTATCCTGTTTAAAAAAATCAAAGTTGCATCTCTATTTTACTTTACTTGCAAGACAAAAGTCCTCTTTTTAGACTGTCTCAAATAATTTTAAACTCTGAACATGCTTTGATAATTTTGCAATTTCTGAAATTCTATTTTATATATAAAAATTGATTCCTTCAAACTTAATCAATACGTTTAAAATATAAAATAAAGCCAAATTAACAGAAAAAAATGTTCATTTCAAGTTTACATCAGACACTTATGCTCCAAAGCCAATATTCCAATAATATAAACTTTTTTCATGTTGACTACAACTGTCAATCATTTCTGAGTCCTCTTACGTCCTCAAGGAAGACTGAACACAATGCTTTAAAAAATTGATTGATTTGGAGAACTGTCAGCCATAAACATCATTCCTTCAAACAGATATTAGTTTTACCTTCTTTTGAAGTTATTAAACATTTTAGATCCTTTTGATTGATTTTATGATATAGAGCCTACACAAAAAAAATATTCAGTGAGGTCAGATAGATGGGAAGCCACAAGGGGAATACAAATAACATGATCCAGGGGATGAGAAGATGTTTCCTGAGGAATGTTATTGTAGAGCTAAATGAAAATTTATATCAACATGGAGGGCAGACTTCAATGACCTCTGAAGTTGCAATTTCACATAAAATATCACAGTTTAAAAGCTATAAATATACTTTAGGAAACACAGATGGAATAAGCATCTAAAATGTGAAACAGCATTTCCACTTTATTCCTAAAATATATTAGAAGTAGTGTTGAGCATTCCGATACCGCAAGTATCGGGTATCGGCCGATATTTGCGGTATCGGAATTCCGATACCGAGATCCGATACTTTTGTGATATCGGGAATCAGTATCGGGATCGATATTAATGTGTAAAAAAAAGAATAAAAATAAAAAATATTGATATACTCACCTCTCCGACGCAGCCTGGACCTTACCGATGTAACCGGCAGCTTCCGTTCCTAAGAATGAGCGCTTGAAAGACCTTAGATGACGTCGCGGCTTGTGATTGGTCGCGTGAGCGGTCACGTGACCACCACGCGACCAATAACAAGCCGCGACATCATCTAAGGTCTTTCAAGCGCTCATTCTTAGGAACGGAAGCTGCCGGTTACATCGGTAAGGTCCAGGCTGCGTCGGAGAGGTGAGTATATCCATATTTTTTATTTTTATTCTTTATTTTACACATTAATATGGATCCCAGGGCCTGAAGGAGAGTTTCCTCTCCTTCAGACCCTGGAAACCATACAGGATACCTTCCGATACTTGGTGTCCCATTGACTTGTATTGGTATCGGGTATCGGTATCGGCGATATCCGATACTTTTTGGGTATTGGCTGATACTATCCGATACCGATACTTTCAAGTATCGGACGGTATTGCTCAACACTAATTAGAAGTCATTTACGATGATTAAGGGACATCCGTAAACCTAAGAGATATCATTCAACTCATTTAGAAGATTGTGTGTACCTTCTAAAATTTGAAAAGCTGTCCTTGATAAAAAAAGATTTTTTCTCTTTAGGAAAAAGAATATTATTGGGCTATGAATACCTTTGTTTCTGATTTGTGAATAATATAATCGACCTAACTAGTGCATTTATAAAACACATACTTTAAATATAGAAAGACGCAAGGATCCAACTTATTACAATGACTTTGAATCATTTTCTGTCTTTTCTTCAACTACAAGGAGTACACAGGAGTAAGCCAAAGGATGGATAATGATGAAGCATAAAGCTTGTCTTGACTCTTTGTCTTGTCTCTTATCTTTAATTAAATACAATGAAAGTCATGTTATGCGACAGAAGGGCGTTTCAGTCCTCATAAGTTCCAGGGATGGATTTGATCTATCTATCTATCTATCTATCTATCTATCTATCTATCTATCTATCTATCTATCTATCTATCTATCCATCTATTTATCTATCCACTGTATAGATATGCAAAATAATTCAATACAGTTGAAAGCAATGATAAAAGAGGGGGAATCAGCTGATACTCTCTCCCCTGTCATTCTTCCTCAGCATCTGACATCTCAGCTCAGATGGCACGATGATATCACTACATTGCACCCGCTGTGCAGTATACTAAATGGAGATCTACGGGGAGTGCATTATATTCTATGGATACTATGAGGAATGCATTATACTATATGGAGGGAGGACAATGTGGAGTGCACTTACTGTACAGAGGAAAATGGGGCATGCAGGACACTATATGGAGGACTTTGGGGTGCAATATACAATATCAAGGGCTATATGTAATACATTTTAGTATATGAAGTACTACGGGGTGTTACATTATACTATATGGAGGACTATGGAGTGTATTAATCTACATGAAGGACTATGGGGAGTGCATTGCACTATATGGAGGACTATTGCTAGTACAGTATACTAAATGGAGGACTATGGGGACTGTAGTATACTATATGGAGAACTATATGGAGTGCAGTATACTCTATGGAGAACTATGGGAAGTTCAGTATACTACAGTCGGGAATATAAGCATTTGACACACTGACGATTTTGCAAGTTTTCCCACCTACAGAAAATGAAGAGGTCTGTATTTTTATAGCAGGTACACTTCAACTGTGAGAGACAGAATCTTAAAAAAATCAAGGAAATCACAATGTATGATTTTTACATAATTACCTTCCAATATTTATATACACAAGTGGGAAAATAATTATTTGATTCACTTCCAATGTTGCCAGTTTTACCACCTACAAAGGAAGGAGAGGTCTGTAATTTTTATTGTAGGTACACTTCAACTGTGAGAGACAGAATGTAAAAATAAAAACTAGAAAATCATATTGTATAATTTTTACATAATTGCATTGCATTTTATTGCATGAAAAAAGTATTTGATCACCTACCAACCAGCAAGAATTCTGGCTCTCACAGACCTGTTGTTTTTTTTTTTTGTAAGAAGTCTTCCTACTCTGCATTTATTACCTGTAATATTTGCACCTGTTTGAACTTGTTACATGTATAAAAGACACACTCAATCACACTCCATCCTCTCCATGGCCAACACCAAAGAGCTGTCTTAGGACACAGGGACAAAAAATGAAGACCTGCACAAGGCTGGGATGTGTTACAGGATAATAGGCAAACAGCTTGGTGAGAAGGCAACAACTGTTGGCACAATTATTAGAAAATGGAAGAAACAGAAGATGACTGTGAATCTTGCTCTGTCTGGGGTTCCATGCAAGATCTTGCCTCCTGGGCTAAGGATGATTCTGTGAAAGGTCAAAATTCAGCCCAGAACTATATGGGAGGACATGGTCAATGACCTGAAGAGAACTAGGACCACAGTTTCAAACATTGCCAATAGTAACACACTATGCCATCATGGATTAAAATCCTGCAGGGCACACAAGTTCCCCATGCTCATTCCAGCAGATGCCCAGGCCTGTTTTAAGTTCACCAATGACCATCCTAATGATCCAGAAGAGGCATGGGAGAAGGTCATGTGGTCAGATGAGACCAAAATAGAACCTTTTGGTATCAACACCTCTTGCCATGTTTGGAAGAAGAATGATAAGTACAACTCCAAGAACTCCATCCCAACTGTGATCCATGGCAGGGGGAAACATCATGCTGCCGGGCTGTTTTTCTGCAAAGGGGAGAAGACAACTGCAGGATGAGGTCTTGTGTTGCAAAATGTTGTCCAACCACCTTTTTCCCTCAGTAAGAGCAGTGAAAATGGGTTATGGTTGGATCTTCCAGCATGACAATGACCAAAAACACACAACCGGGGCAACTAATGAGTGGCTCCACAGAAGCATTTCAACGTCCTGGAGTGGCTTAGCCAGTCTCCAGACCGAACCCAATAGAAAATTGTTAGAGGGAGATGAAATATTGCCAAGCAACACTCCTAAAACTTGAAAGGTCTGGAAAAGATCTGCATGGAGGAGTAGACTAAAATCCCTCCTGGAGTTTGTGCAAACTTGATCAAGAGCTATAGGAAATGTATGACCTCTGTAATTGCAAAGGTTTATGTACCAAATATTAAGTTCTGTTTTTCTATCATATCAAATACTTATTTCATGCAGTTAAATGCAAATTAATTATTTAAAAATCAGACAAGGTGATTTACCTGGATTTTTTTTTTAGTTCTGTCTCTCACAGTTGAAATGTACCTACTATAAAAATTACAGACCTCTCCATTCTTTGTACTGTAGGTGCAAAAACTTGGAAAATAGGCACTATATCAAATATTTATTTTCCTTACTGTATATGGATGATTTGGGGAAATGCAGGGTACTATACGGAGAACTGTGGGGAGTGCAGTATACTATATGTATGACTATGGTGGGTGCATTATTTAGTATAGAGGTTTATGGGATGCATTATGCTATATTAATGACAATAAGGAGTGTATTATACTATATTGATATGTACTGGCAATTTTGCGCACACAGGGACCTGCACCACTCCTGGCAGTTTAACCCACTAAATGCTGCAATTGCTAGTGATTGCATCATTTAGAAGGCAGGCAGAGGGAGGGAGTCCGCCCTGCCTTCCGATTAGCACCCTTGATCGTTGCCATGGTGACCTGATGTACTAATGACTGTATCCAGGTCACCAGGCTCCAGCAAATTTGATAGATTATACTCAGTGCATGATCAAACAAGTTTGTGTGAGAGCAGACTGTCAGTTCTAATGGGCAAAAAAGGAGAAAAGGATTCATAAGTAGTGATGAGTAGTGTTGAGCATTCCGATACCGCAAGTATCGGGTATCGGCCGATACTTACAGGTATCGGAATTCCGATACCGAGATCCGATACTTTTGTGGTATCGGGTATCGGTATCGAAACAACATTAATGTAATAATGTGTAAAAGAGAGAATTAAAATAAAAAATATTGCTATACTCACCTCTCCGACGCAGCCTGCACCTTACCGAGGGAACCGGGAGCGTTCTTTGCTTAAAATTCGCGCGTTTACTTCCTTACGTGAAGTCCCGGCTTGTGATTGGTCGCGTGCCGCCCATGTGGCCGCGACGCGACCAATCACAGCAAGCCGTGACGTAATTTCAGGTCCTTCAGGATTTTAAAATTACGTTCTGGCTTATGATTGGTCGCGTCGCGGTCACATGGGCGACGCGACCAATCACAAGCCGTGACGTCACGGGAGGCTGGACACGCGCGCATTTTAAAATGCGTGCGTGTCCTGCCTCCCATGACGTCCCGGCTTGTGATTGGTCGCGTCGCCCATGTGGCCGCGACGCGACCAATCATAAGCCAGAACGTAATTTTAAAATCCTGAAGGACCTGAAATTACGTCACGGCTTGCTGTGATTGGTCGCGTCGCGGCCACATGGGCGACGCGACCAATCACAAGCCGGGACGTCACGGGAGGCAGGACACGCACGCATTTTAAAATGCGCGCGTGTCCAGCCTCCCGTGACGTCACGGCTTGTGATTGGTCGCGTCGCCCATGTGACCGCGACGCGACCAATCATAAGCCAGAACGTAATTTTAAAATCCTGAAGGACCTGAAATTACGTCACGGCTTGCTGTGATTGGTCGCGTCGCGGCCACATGGGCGGCACGCGACCAATCACAAGCCGGGACTTCACGTAAGGAAGTAAATGCGCGAATTTTAAGCAAAGAACGCTCCTGGTTCCCTCGGTAAGGTGCAGGCTGCGTCGGAGAGGTGAGTATAGCAATATTTTTTATTTTAATTCTTTCTTTTACACATTAATATGGATCCCAGGGCCTGAAGGAGAGTTTCCTCTCCTTCAGACCCTGGGAACCATCAGGGATACCGTCCGATACTTGAGTCCCATTGACTTGTATTGGTATCGGGTATCGGTATCGGATTGGATCCGATACTTTGCCGGTATCGGCCGATACTTTCCGATACCGATACTTTCAAGTATCGGACGGTATCGCTCAACACTAGTGATGAGTAGTGTTGAGCATTCCGATACTGCAAGTATCGGGTATCGGCCGATACTTGCTGTATCGGAATTCCGATACCGAGATCCGATATTTTTGTGATATCGGGTATCGGTATCGAAACAACATTAATGTAAAAATGTGTAAAAGAGAGAATTAAAATAAAAAATATTGCTATACTCACCTCTCCGACGCAGCCTGCACCTTACCGAGGGAAGCGGCAGCGTTCTTTGTTTAAAATTCGCGCTTTTCTTTCCTTTACGTGAGTCCCGGCTTGTGATTGGTTGCGTGCCGCCCATGTGACCGGGACGCAACCAATCACAGCAAGCCGTGACGTAATTTCAGGTCCTTCAGGATTTTAAAATTACGTTCCGGCGTTGTGATTGGTTGCATCGCAGTCACATGGGCGACGCAACCAATCACAGCAAGCCGTGACGTAATTTCAGGTCCTTAAGGATTTTAAAATTACGTCCCGGCTTTGTGATTGGTTGCGTCGCAGTCACATGGGAGACGCAACCAATCACAAGCCGTGACGTCACGGGAGGCTGGACACGCGCGCATTTTAAAATGGGCGCGTGTCCAGCCTCCCGTGACGTCCCGGCTTGTGATTGGTTGCGCCGCGATCAACCAATCACAAGCCGGGAGGCTGGACACGCGCGCATTTTAAAATTTTAAAATGCGCGCGTGTCCAGCCTCCCGGCTTGTGATTGGTTGACCGCGGCGCAACCAATCACAAGCCGGGACGTCACGGGAGGCTGGACACGCGCCCATTTTAAAATTTTAAAATGCGCGCGTGTCCATCCTCCCGGCTTGTGATTGGTTGACCGCGGTGCACAAAATGAGTGAGGATGAACTAAACCAAACAAGGGGAAACTGCCAATGTTGTCAAAACATCAATTATTGCATAATAAGTTTGGTCGAATTTGCAGGATGTGTCTCACATTCCCATGTATCACCTCTCAGCTGATGTATTATACAAGCCTCCCGGCTTGTGATTGGTTGACCGCGGCGCAACCAATCACAAGCCGGGACGTCACGGGAGGCTGGACACGCGCCCATTTTAAAAAGTGCGCGTGTCCAGCCTCCCGTGACGTCACGGCTTGTGATTGGTTAATGGCGGCCATGTTGCCGGGACGCGGACCAATCACAGCAAGCCGTGACGTAATTTCGTCACGGCTTGCTGTGATTGGTCCGCGTCCCGGCAACATGGCCGCCCTGACCAATCACAAGCCGGGACTTCACGTAACCAAGTAAAAGCGCGAATTTTAAACAAACAACGCTGCCGGTTCCCTCGCTGAGGTCCAGGCTGCGTCGGACAGGTGAGTATAGCGATATTTTTTATTTTAATTCTTTCTTTTACACATTTATATGGATCCCAGGGCCTGAAGGAGAGTTTCCTCTCCTTCAGACCCTGGGAACCATCAGGAATACCGTCCGATACTTGAGTCCCATTGACTTGTATTGGTATCGGGTATCGGTATCGGATTGGATCCGATACTTTGCCGGTATCGGCCGATACTTTCCGATACCGATACTTTCAAGTATCGGACGGTATCGCTCAACACTAGTGATGAGTGAATAGCATTGTTGATCGGGTCTCCCCTAGCATGCTTGGGTTATCTCCGAGTATTTGTTAGTGCTTGGAGATTTAGTTTTCGTCGTCTCAGCTGCATGATTTGAGCCTGCTAGACAGGCTGAATACATGTGAGGAATGCCTGTTTGTTAGGGAATTCCCACATGTATTTAGGCTGTCCAGCAGCCGCAAATCATGCAGCTGAGGCGACAAAAACTAAATCTCCGAGAACACCAAAATACTTGGAGATCACCAGAGCATGCTCGGGGAGACCCAAGCAACAATGATAATCACTCATAGCTATTCATAAGCTGAATATGAATAAAATTAGATTTTTATTTCAGTCCATTAAAAGGGGAAAGTGTTGTCCAGACAGGTTAAAAAGAATCCAACATTCTAACTCGTTTCTGGCCGTTGCCCTTAGTCGTAAAGTGTAGCAATGTTAGACAAGGGAAGTAATATATAGAGGTTTTATCCCTTATGACATCATGGTATAAATAATATTATGCAAAGTGGTTATAATTATCATAAAAAGGGAATGCAAGCATACATCACTAAAATTGTTTGCCAATAATACATATATTTGCTGAATAGATATGAAATTTAATCTGATAGTTAATATAAGAAAATGGTAGAACATGATGGGTACATAATAAAGATAAATAATCCCAAAAAGTTTGTGGCATCTGGTTTATGCAAATAATCAGAAATACATAATGACAAAATTCACCGGCATTGAGAAAAGATGTCCTGGTGTATATAACTTGTCCATTTAATTGTAGGCTGATAGCTCAAGAGCGGTATGTACAGTAGAACAGTAACCCAACAGAGGGAGGTCACCTTGCCATGGTTGATGGGCATACATGTATTGGCCAATTTATGCACTAAAAACCTTCATTTTTGTAAGTACATCTTACTGAGTATAACATAGTTTAATTTCAATGTTTTCAGTGTCTGCATATATCTTGGCTTATATAGAATGCTGCTGTGTTTTCTTTTTCTGGATAGATAGATAGATAGATAGATAGATAGATAGATAGATAGATAGATAGATAGATAGATAGATAGATAGATAGATAGATAGATAGAAAAATGTTTTTTGTGGGTATGTCAACTGTCAAAATTATGTTTTTATTTGGCTATATTATGAATATTTAAACATTTAAAATCTAAAATGCTCATACTTTTCTCCCATATTTAGGCAACACTTTTTACTAGTCTTGAGTTATCAAATTACATGCTTAATGTGTAAGAGGTACAGGTTAGAAATATTAAGGCATTTCAATGCAAGGCACTAATGAATCAATTTGCTAAATGTCCACATGCATTTCACTTGCTGCCATCAACAATTAAGAAAGGCCATCATTAGGTCATTCTAAATGAATCCACTGTTTTTGTGTGCATGCAGATAGAACTAACACTGACTAATCACAGAAACAAATTAAATACTTTTTTGTATTGGACTATAAAGCAAAAAGTTAATGATATATACAGTATATTTGTTCTTATACAATAAATGGCTATATTATTTTGTTTATATTGTTTATATGCGTATAAAGGAAACTCTCAACTGGTTTCAGAGCAAGAATATAAAGCTGCTAGAATGGCTCAGCCAATAACCTGACCTGAATACAATAGAAAATGTATGGAATGAGCTAAAGCTCAGAGTTCATAGAAGGAGCCCATGGAACCTTAAGAGTGTTTGTGTGGAAGAATAGGTCAAAATCACGCCTAAGCAATGCATGCGACTAGTTTCTCCATACAGGTGTCATCACCAGCAAAGGCTTTTGTACAAAATATTAAATACATTTCAGAAAGCATGTTCAATACTTTTTCCTGTGTTTTATTTCGTTGCCTGTGTGGATTGGATGGGTTGTTACCAACATCTGGTGAGAGTTTCATGTCAATAGCTGTTTTATAAATATATTTACTTTGAAAATTGGTTAGGAGTTCAATTCCTTATTGCAACATCTTTTTCCATTCTTCATGAATGACCTCTTTTGGAGCCTGGATATTCAATGAAGAATAAAGCTCAACTTTTCTCTTTAGAATTTCCCATTGATATTTTGGTATTTTGGTTGGGTTCAGTTTGGGACTAGTGATGAGCGAGTATACTCATTGCTCGGGTTTTCCCGAGCATGCTCGAGTGATCTCCGAGTATTTGCTATTGCTCAGAGATATAGTTTTCATCGCCTCATTTGCATGATTTACGACTGCTGGACAGGCTAAATACATGTGGGAATTCCCTAACAAACAGGCATTTGTCACATGTATTCAGCGTACCTGGCAGCTGTAAATCAAGCAACTGAGGCGATGAAAACTATATCTCCGAGCAATAACAAATACTCGGAGATCACCCGAGCATGCTCGGGAAAACCCGAGCAATGAATACACTCGCTTATTACTATTTGGGATACATACTTAGCCACTGAATCACTTTCACACTGCATTTCTTCAGAAATACAACATGTGTGTGTGTTGTATCATTGGCATGCTGGAAAAGTAAACATCTATTAAGAACACAGTGAGATAGTAGCATCTTCTCTTTCAATACATAGCAGTACATCTGTGAATTCATGTTTCCATCAATGAAATTTAGCTTCCTGAACCCAGGAGCACTTGTGCAGCCCCATAGAAGGTCACTGCTTCCACCATACTGATTCAGTGGCCAAGCATGTTTCCTGATCTGAACCCAACTGAACTCCTATGGAAAATTCTGAAAAGACAATTTGAGTGACACTCTCCATCCAGCATCAAGAGTCTAAAATTAGTCATTCTTGAATAAAGATGCAGTATGTTGCAGTATGTTATCGACTCATTTCACACCTAGAAGACTTGGTGCTGTCCTCAGGTCATACAAATACTAGGTGCAGTAGTTGAGTAATTTGAGTAAACCTGAAGATTTTGCACTAAAAGTTATACTATTAAGGTGTAATTGTTTAAGCTGAGCAATGCATATATATACACTCACTGGCCACTTTATTAGGTACACCTGTCCAACTTCTTGTTAACACCTAATTTCTAATCAGCCAATCACATGGCGGCAACTCAGTGCATTTAGGCATGTAGACATGGTCAAGACAATCTCCTGCAGTTCAAACCGAGCATCAGTATGGGGAAGAAAGGTGATTTGAGTGCCTTTGAACGTGGCATGGTTGTTGGTGCCAGAAGGGCTGGTCTGAGTATTTCAGAAACTGCTGATCTACTGGGATTTTCACGCACAACCATCTCTAGGGTTTACAGAGATTGGTCCGAAAAAGAAAAAAAATCCAGTGAGCGGCAGTTCTGTGGGCGGAAATGCCTTGTTGATGCCAGAGGTCAGAGGAGAATGGGCAGACTGGTTCGAGCTGATAGAAAGGCAACAGTGACTCAAATCACCACCCGTTACAACCAAGGTAGGCCTAAGAGCATCTCTGAACGCACAGTGCGTCGAACTTTGAGGCAGATGGGCTACAGCAGCAGAAGACCACACCGGGTACCACTCCTTTCAGCTAAGAACAGGAAACTGAGGCTACAATTTGTACAAGCTCATCGAAATTGGACAGTAGAAGATTGGAAAAACGTTGCTTGGTCTGATGAGTCTCGATTTCTGCTGCGACATTCGGATGGTAGGGTCAGAATTTGGCGTAAACAACATGAAAGCATGGATCCATCCTGCCTTGTATGGAGCATCTTTGGGATGTGCAGCCGACAAATCTGCGGCAACTGTGTGATGCCATCATGTCAATATGGACCAAAATCTCTGAGGAATGCTTCCAGCACCTTGTTGAATCTATGCCACGAAGAATTGAGGCAGTTCTGAAGGCAAAAGGGGGTCCAACCCGTTACTAGCATGGTGTACCTAATAAAGTGGCCGGTGAGTGTATATATATATATATATATATATATATATATATATATATATATAGTTGTGTGAAAAATTGTATGCCCCTCCCTGATTTCCTATAAAATTTTTGTCACGCTTACATGTTTCAGATCACTATACAAATTTAAGTTTTAAGCAAAGATAACACAGGTAAATACAAAATTAATGTCTTTATTATTAAGTGAAAAACAAATCCAAACCTACAGGGCCCTTTGTGAAAAAGTGATTGCCCCCTCAAAAAAACATAAATTAGCTGTAGTTTATCACATCTTTAAGAAGCTGAGTTTCAAACTACCTAGCCACACACAGGCCTCATTACTGCCACACATGTTCTCAAAAAAGAAATCCCTTTGATATGACATGCCTGACAAAGTGAAGTTGACCAGAAGATTCCTCAAAGCTAGACAACATGCCCCAATCCAAACAAATTCTGAAACAAGTGAGATACAAAGTAATTGAGATCTATCAGTCTGGAAAAGGTAATAAAGCCATTTCTAAAGCTGTGGGACTCCAGTGAACCATTGTCAGAGTCAATACCCACAAATGTCGAAAACATGGAACAGTGGTGAACCTTCCCAGGAGTGGCCAGATGACAAAAGTTACCCGAAGAGCGCAGCAATGACTCATCCAAATGATCACAAAAGACCCCACAACAACATCCAAAGAGCTGCAAGCCCCACTTGCCTCAGTTAAGGTCAATGTTCATGGTTATATCGTGAGAAAGAGATTGGGGAAAAATGGCCTGCAGGGCAGAATTCCAAGATGAAAACCACTGCTGAGCAATAAGAACATAAAGACTCATCCCAGTCTTGCCAGAAAAAATCTTGATGATCCCAAGACTTTTAGGAGAATACTCTGTGGACTGACGAGACAAAAGTTGAACTTTTTGGAAGGTGTATGCCCCATTACATCTGATGTAGAAACAACACAGCATTTCAGAAAAAGAATATCATACTGAGAGTAAAATAGGGTGTTGGCAGTGTGATAGTCTGAGGCTGTTTTGCTACTTCTGGACCTGGAAGACTTGCTGTGGTAATTGGAACCATGAATTATGCTGTTTACCAAAAAATCCTGAAGGAAAGTGTCTGGCCATCTGATCATGAATTCAAGCTGAAGAGTGTTAGGATCCCACCTCTGCGCAGGAGGAATCTCGAACCCTCTCCGCTGCGGTCTCCCATTCTTCTCCAGCCACAGTGGAGTCTGCTCAATGGAGATGTCGGTCCCAGCGTCTAGCTCAGGCTGATACTGGATGAATGGTTACTGCTGTCTTTCCAGCTTCTGCCATTGTAGCCAGTACTGGGCAGCGGCGAGCAGACGTGTTTGGGACTAAGTCCTGCACTTCCCTTTCTGAGCATGCCCAGGGCAAGATCTCTCATTGGAGATCAAGGGTCACATGCTTAGATACTGCAGCAAATCCCATTGGTCCTTTAGGAAGGTCCTGAAGGTGTTCTTCTTCCGTGGCTGAGTCCCATTGGTCCTTCTGAGAAGGTCCTGTTCTTGCTGCAGCTATAAGGCTATGTTCACACGGTGCGGTTTTTGCTGCGGATCCGCAGCGGAATTGCACTGCGGATCCGCAGCAGTTTTCCATGTAGGTTACAGTACAATGTAACCCAATGGAAAAAAGGACCCGCTGTGCCGACGATCCTTTTTTCCACAGGCAAATCCGCAGCGGTTTTTGTTGTGAATTTGGATTCTGGGCTCCCCCGGTGGCCGCTTGTGGAATTGGACTTGTCATCCTCTTTCCTGTTTCACCTGGTTCCATCAGTAGTGGGTGTCGCTATTTAAGCTCATTTCTCTGGTGGTTTCTTGCCGGTCAACAATGTTATCTGATGCCTCTCAGTGCTTGTTCCTGCTTCTAGACAACTACTAGATAAGTTGGACTTTTGTCCATGTTTTGTTTTGCCTATTTGTTCCAGTTCACAGCTGAAGTTTTGTTACTGTGTCTGGAAAGCTCTCGTTGATCAGGGATTGCTACTCTGGCGTTATGAGTTAATGCCAGAGTTTAAGGTAATCTCTGGATGGTGTTTTGTTAGTGTTTTTCTGCTGACCATGAAAGTATACTATCTGTCTTCTGCTATCTAGTAAGCGGACCTCAAATTTGCTAAGACTATTTTCCTGCTGCGTTTGTTGTTTCATCTGAACTCACCGTCATTATATGTGGGGGGCTACTGTCTTCTTTGGAATATTTCTCTAGAGGTGAGCCAGGTCTTATATTTCCCTCTGCTAGCTATTTAGGTCTTAGGCCAGAGCTGGGCATCTAGCGATAAATAGGAAATGCTACCTGGCTATTTCTAGTTGCGCGGCAGGCTTAGTTCATGGTCAGTATAGTTCCATCTTCCGAGAGCTTGTCCCTCTATAGGCTTGCTATGATCTCTGCCTGCAGAGATCATGACAGTTTGACCGGCCAATAAAGTGTTAAAGACCCAGGTTGAGAAAGGAGAGTTATAAGAAGTCTGCTGGAATTTTTTTTTTTTTTTTTCCTCCAGTCTGCCTTGCTGCAGTCTTTTTTCTCTCTCTCCTCCTAATCTCTGTATGCTCTGTGTGCACCTGACAATAATGGATCTCCAGAGTGTAACTGCGGGTTTGAATAATCTCATCACGAAAGTACAAAATTTACAAGATTTTGTGGTACATGCTCCGGTATCTGAGCCGAGAATTCCTTTGCCGGAGTTCTTCACAGGGAATAGAGCTAGCTTCCAGAATTTCCGAAATAATTGTAAGCTTTATTTGTCCCTGAAGTCTCGTTCAGCTGGAGACCCTGCTCAGCAGGTTAGGATTGTGATTTCCTTGCTCAGGGGTGACCCTCAAGATTGGGCCTTCTCATTGCCAGCAGGGGATCCTGCGTTACGCGATGTGGATGCGTTTTTTCTGGCCTTGGGCTTGCTTTATGAGGAACCTCATTTGGAACTTCAGGCAGAAAAAACTTTGATGGCACTATCTCAGGGGCAAGACGAAGCTGAAGTTTTCTGCCAAAAATTCCGTAAATGGTCTGTGCTTACTCAGTGGAATGAGTGCGCCTTGGCGGCAACTTTCAGAGAAGGTCTCTCTGATGCCGTTAAGGATGTTATGGTGGGGTTCCCTTTGCCTGCAGGTCTGAATGAGTCCATGACAATGGCTATTCAGATTGATAGGCGTCTGCGGGAGCGCAAACCGGTGCACCATCTGGCGGTGTCTATGGAAAAGACGCCAGAAAGTATGCAGTGTGATAGAATTCTGTCCAGGAGCGAGCGACAGAATTTTAGACGGAAGAATGGATTGTGTTTCTATTGTGGGGATTCTACTCATGTTATATCAGCATGCTCTAGGCGTACAAAGAAGCTTGATAAGTCTGTTTCCATTGGCACCATTCAGTCTAAGTTTATTTTGTCTGTAACCCTGATTTGCTCTTTGTCATCCATTGCCACGGACGCCTATGTTGACTCTGGCGCCGCTCTGAGTCTTATGGATTGGTCCTTTGCCAATCGTTGTGGTTTTGATTTAGAGCCTTTGGAGACTCTTATTCCTCTGAAGGGGATTGACTCCACCCCATTGGCTAATAATAAACCACAATACTGGACACAAGTAACCATGCGTATCAATCCGGATCACCAGGAGATTATTCGTTTCCTGGTGCTGTATAATTTACATGACGATTTGGTACTGGGATTGCCATGGTTGCAGTCTCACAACCCAGTCTTGGACTGGAGAGCAATGTCTGTGTTGAGCTGGGGATGTAAGGGTATTCATGGGGACGTACCTTTGGTTTCTATTTCGTCGTCCATTCCCTCTGAAGTCCCTGAGTTCCTCTCTGATTATCAAGACGTCTTTGACGAACCCAAGCTTGGGTCGTTACCTCCGCACCGTGAGTGCGATTGTGCCATAGATTTGATACCGGGTTGTAAATATCCAAAGGGTCGTTTGTTTAATTTGTCTGTGCCGGAACATGCTGCTATGCGGGAATATATAAAGGAGTCTTTGGAAAAGGGACATATTCGTCCATCTTCTTCTCCCTTGGGAGCTGGGTTTTTCTTTGTCTAAAAAAAAAGACGGCTCTTTGAGACCATGTATTGATTATCGGCTTCTGAATAAGATCACTGTTAAGTATCAATACCCATTGCCATTGCTTACTGATTTGTTTGCTCGTATAGAGGGTGCTAAGTGGTTCTCTAAAATTGATCTTCGTGGGGCGTATAATTTGGTGCGGATCAGGCAGGGGGATGAGTGGAAGACCGCATTTAATACGCCCGAGGGCCACTTTGAGTATTTGGTCATGCCTTTTGGTCTTTCTAATGCCCCTTCAGTTTTCCAGTCTTTTATGCATGATATTTTCCGCGATTTTCTGGATAAATTTATGATAATATATCTGGATGATATTCTGATTTTTTCTGATGACTGGGACTCTCATGTCCAGCAGGTCAGGAGAGTTTTTCAGGTTCTGCGGTCTAATTCTTTATGTGTGAAGGGGTCTAAGTGCGTTTTTGGGGTCCAGAAAATTTCCTTTTTGGGGTATATTTTTTCTCCCTCTTCCATTGAGATGGATCCCGTCAAGGTGCAAGCTATTTGTGACTGGACTCAGCCCTCCTCTCTTAAGGGTCTTCAGAGATTTTTGGGCTTTGCCAACTTTTACCGCCGATTTATTGCTGGTTTTTCGGATGTCGTTAAACCACTGACTGATTTGACCAGACAAGGCGCTGATGTTGCTAATTGGTCCCCTCATGCTGTAGAGGCCTTTCAGGAGCTTAAGCGCCGTTTTGCCTCTGCCCCTGTGTTGCGTCAGCCTGATGTGAATCTGCCTTTTCAGGTTGAGGTTGACGCTTCGGAGATCGGAGCTGGGGCAGTGTTGTCGCAGAAAGGTTCCGACTGCTCCGTTATTAGGCCTTGTGCCTTCTTTTCTCGCAAATTTTCGCCCGCAGAGCGGAATTATGATGTTGGGAATCGGGAGCTTTTGGCCATGAAGTGGGCGTTTGAGGAGTGGCGCCATTGGCTCGAGGGGGCTAGGCATCAGGTGGTGGTATTGACTGACCACAAAAATTTGATTTATCTTGAGACTGCCAGACGCCTGAATCCTAGACAGGCGCGCTGGTCTTTATTTTTTTTCTCGCTTTAATTTTGTGGTGTCATACCTACCGGGTTCTAAGAATGTTAAGGCAGATGCCCTTTCTAGGAGTTTTGACCCGGACTCTCCTGGTAATTCTGAACCCACAGGTATCCTTAGGGAGGGAGTAATTTTGTCGGCCGTTTCTCCTGATCTGCGGCGGTCCTTGCAAGAGTTTCAGGCGGATAGACCGGATCGTTGTCCGCCTGATAGACTGTTTGTTCCGGATGATTGGACCAGCAGAGTCATCTCTGAGGTACATTCTTCTGCATTGGCAGGTCATCCCGGAATTTTTGGTACCAGGGATTTGGTGGCAAGATCCTTCTGGTGGCCTTCCCTGTCACGAGATGTGCGAGTCTTTGTGCAGTCATGTGACGTTTGTGCTCGGGCCAAGTCTTGTAGTTCTCGGGCTAGCGGACTGCTGTTGCCCTTGCCTATTCCTAAGAGGCCTTGGACACACATCTCGATGGATTTTATTTCAGATCTGCCTGTTTCCCAGAAGATGTCTGTCATCTGGGTGGTCTGTGACCGTTTCTCTAAAATGGTCCATTTGGTTCCTCTGCCCAAGTTGCCTTCTTCTTCTGAGTTGGTTCCTCTGTTTTTTCAGAATGTTGTCCGATTGCACGGTATTCCTGAGAATATTGTTTCTGACAGAGGTACCCAATTTGTGTCTAGATTTTGGCGGGCATTCTGTGCTAGGATGGGCATAGATTTGTCTTTTTCGTCTGCTTTTCACCCTCAGACTAATGGCCAGACCGAGCGGACTAATCAGACCCTTGAGACATATCTGAGGTGTTTTGTCTCTGCTGACCAGGATGATTGGGTTGCTTTTTTGCCATTGGCAGAGTTCGCCCTCAATAATCGGGCCAGTTCTTCCACCTTGGTGTCCCCGTTTTTCTGTAATTCGGGGTTTCACCCTCGATTTTCCTCCGGTCAGGTGGAGTCCTCGGATTGTCCTGGAGTGGATGCGGTGGTGGAGAGATTGCATCACATCTGGGGGCAGGTTATGGACAATTTGAAGTTGTCCCAGGAGAAGACTCAGCGTTTTGCCAACCGTCATCGTCGTGTTGGTTCTCGGCTTTGTGTTGGAGATTTAGTGTGGTTGTCTTCTCGTTTTGTCCCTATGAGGGTCTCTTCTCCTAAGTTTAAACCTCGGTTCATCGGCCCTTATAGAATATTGGAGATTCTTAATCCTGTTTCTTTCCGTTTGGACCTCCCTGCGTCCTTTTCCATTCATAACGTTTTTCATCGGTCGTTATTGCGCAGGTATGAGGTACCTGTTGTACCTTCAGTTGAGCCTCCTGCTCCGGTGTTGGTTGAGGGTGAGTTGGAGTACGTTGTGGAGAAAATTTTGGACTCTCGTGTTTCCAGACGGAAACTCCAGTATCTGGTCAACTGGAAGGGTTACGGCCAGGAGGATAATTCTTGGGTCAATGCATCTGATGTTCATGCTTCTGATCTTGTTCGTGCCTTCCATAGGGCTCATCCTGGTCGCCCTGGTGGATCTGGTGAGGGTTCGGTGCCCCCTCCTTGAGGGGGGGGTACTGTTGTGAATTTGGATTCTGGGCTCCCCCGGTGGCCGCTTGTGGAATTGGACTTGTCATCCTCTTTCCTGTTTCACCTGGTTCCATCAGTAGTGGGTGTCGCTATTTAAGCTCATTTCTCTGGTGGTTTCTTGCCGGTCAACAATGTTATCTGATGCCTCTCAGTGCTTGTTCCTGCTTCTAGACAACTACTAGATAAGTTGGACTTTTGTCCATGTTTTGTTTTGCCTATTTGTTCCAGTTCACAGCTGAAGTTTTGTTACTGTGTCTGGAAAGCTCTCGTTGATCAGGGATTGCTACTCTGGCGTTATGAGTTAATGCCAGAGTTTAAGGTAATCTCTGGATGGTGTTTTGTTAGTGTTTTTCTGCTGACCATGAAAGTATACTATCTGTCTTCTGCTATCTAGTAAGCGGACCTCAAATTTGCTAAGACTATTTTCCTGCTGCGTTTGTTGTTTCATCTGAACTCACCGTCATTATATGTGGGGGGCTACTGTCTTCTTTGGAATATTTCTCTAGAGGTGAGCCAGGTCTTATATTTCCCTCTGCTAGCTATTTAGGTCTTAGGCCAGAGCTGGGCATCTAGCGATAAATAGGAAATGCTACCTGGCTATTTCTAGTTGCGCGGCAGGCTTAGTTCATGGTCAGTATAGTTCCATCTTCCGAGAGCTTGTCCCTCTATAGGCTTGCTATGATCTCTGCCTGCAGAGATCATGACAGGTTTTGCCTGCAGAAAAAAGAAGTAGCATGTCACTTCTTTCTGCAGATTCCGCTGCGGGTTTCCAGCAGCACCAATAGGAAACTGCATTTGGAAACCCGCAGTGGAATCCGCAGAAGAAAAAGGATCAAAAACCGCAGCTAAAATCAGCGCTGAATTTAGCTGCGGTTTTTCAAAACAGGACCTGAAAAAAAAAGGATGAAAAAAAGGATCGTGTGAACGTAGCCTAAAAGGTTTGCATGGCCGCACGGCCATGCGCTAGTGTACATTTGGAATCGTGTGTGTTGATGAGTGGAAGTCGTTCTTTAAAATCCCCTCCCTTGTGTTTGACTGTTCGCAAAAGGTGGATGCTTGCTGTCTAGCGCCCGACTAAGCTGTCAACATAAAGACACACGATACAGCGTCTATTGCTGTAACTGCCAGTGCGGCGCCGTGCGCTTATAGAGCGCCTTCCTATCCCAAGTCTAGGTGGTTAGTGGCGTCCGCCAAAGCGGCACAGCACGCACTTTTGTGCTTTAACACTAGAAGTCCCAGAGATGGGTCATTTGACATTTCTACCTTTGAAACCCAGAGAAGGGTCAGGGTATGTGCACACGTTCAGGATTTCTTGCAGAAATTTCCTGAAGAAAACCGGAAATTTTCTGCAAGAAATCCGCATTTTTTTTTTTGCGTTTTTTTTCCGTTTTTTTAGCATTCTGCAAGCGTAATTAGCTTGCAGAATGCTAAAGTTTTCCAAGCGATCTGTAGCATCGCTTGGAAAACTGACTGACAGGTTGGTCACACTTGTCAAACATAGCGTTTGACAAGTGTGACCAACTTTTTACTATAGATGCAGCTTATGCAGCATCTATAGTAAAAGATAGAATGTTTAAAAATAATAAAAAAAATAAAAAAATGCTTATACTCACCCAGACATCTCCTCAGCGGCGTCCGGCTCCTCTTCCTATAGCTGGTCTGTGCGCACAGGACCTAGCGTGACGTCACGGTCACGTGAGCGGTCACATGACCGCTCACGACCAATCACAGGACAGTGACGTCATCGGCAGGTCTTTCGCCGCACACCAGCTACAGGAACCGAACGGCAGCGTGCAGTGGAGGCGGGAAGACTGCGCGGGACATCGAGGGTGAGTATAGGACTATTTTTTATTTTAATTCTTATTTTTTGACCACTTATATGATGCCCAGTGCGTGGAGGAGAGTCTCCTCTCCTCCACCCTGGGTACCAACCGCACATAATCTGCTTACTTCCCGCATCGTGGGCACAGCCCCGTGCGGGAAGTAAGCAGATCAATGGACCCCTAGGTGTGCGGAATCCCCTGCAATTCCGCATTTTAATGAACATGTTGCTTTTTTTACCGCGATGCGATTTTTTCGCGGAAAAAAAGGCTACATTTGCACAAAAAATGCGGAATACCTTGTAAATAATAGGAGGCATATGTTAGCGTTTTTTTCGCGTTTTTATCACGTTTTTATAGCGAAAAAACACGAAAAAAACGCAAAAAATCCTGAACGTGTGCACATGGCCTCAAATGACCTAAAGGATTTTATCTATAGCTTATCTTATCTCTATTCACTGTCTTTTGTTCTGTAATTAGGGCCATTACTGTTGCACCACAGGAGGTTGTTTGCTGTTTTCCATCGAGTTTACCCATGTAGTTTCAAGTTAGTTCTGTTCAGTTTATTGTATTTGATAATATAAAGACTATACATATTGTATAGTTTATTAGTTTAGTTTTATTTGAGCAAAAAAGCGCTGAAACAATGAATCATTTTTTATATATTTTAAACAGAGAATTAGAAATTTTAGAGCAAGGTACAGCTGTGAGTAATGACCAGAAGCATTTGTGTCTAAGGCTATGTGCACACTTTGCGGATTCCACTGCGGATTTTTCCGCAGCGGAATTCCAAAATCCGCAGTGAAAACCCGTTGTGGTTTTTACTGCGGATTTATCGCGTTTTTTACTGCGGTTTCTTCTGCAGATTTTCATCTGCAGTTTCCTATTGGAGCAGGTGAAAATCCGCAGAAAAGAAGTGACATGCTGCGGAATGTAATCCGCAGTTTTTCCGCAGCATGTGCACAGCGTTTTTTGTTTCCCATAAGTTTACATTGTACTGTAAACTCAGGGGAAACTGCTGCGGATCCGCAGCGGTCAAAGGTACCGTTACATGTTACGATCTCGTCGACGATATAGTTAGAAATGTCACGTGATCACATTGTTCGTGCAATCGGTTTCACATCGTCCAAGAGGCGTCACATGCAACTATCTTGTTAACGATGTAAATTTTGGCTTCGCGTTAGCCTCATTGCAAATGTTTGCAGAACGATTTTTCACAATGGCAGGAATAGGAGAATTTAGACCGACATCGTTCATCTCAGCGTTACACTGAACGATGCTGCACATCTTCTGACACATAATTGGACGAGGATCGTCAGATTTGAGATCCTGACCTCAAATCTGTGATCAGCGATCCAACGATGTGTTCGTCCGATATCTTCACGTTACACGCAACGATGTGAAAACGACATTGCATGAACGACGTGATCACGTGACGTTTTCAAACGATATCGTCAATGAGATCGTAACGTGTAACTGTACCTTTAGGCCTCAATCACACTAGCAAAAAAAAATCGCAGCATGTTCATTCTTGTGCAAATTTGGCGCGAAAAAAATTCGCACAAGAGGACTGAAATTTTAGTGTAAAAATATACAAAAGAACAACTGTTGTTTGTTTTGATGCTTTTTATTTTTTTTTTAAAACCAATAAGATTTTTTTTTCACTAAACGGTTATTTCACACCAACATCAAACAAATAGTCACATTTTCAAGATGAGCAGTGTATAAGCGGCATGGCCAAACAAATGCTATAAAACAGTGAACAAGAAAACAATATAATCAAATTATACAACAGGGAGGGATGTTGGTGGAGGAGTGGGAAGAGGGGAGGGGGGAAAGGGTAAAGGATGCTTTTTATTTTTGTTATAAAAATGTTAAAAAAATACAAGGAATAAAACAATTCCACACATATTTTCAATAGGCTGCAGTGGGGGGCTGTGTGTGTGTGAGTGGCATGTCCTTGTGTGACTAGCATTTCAGCACTCACTCAGCAGTCTGTCTGAACATGTCGGAACATACCTGGCACTGCCTGGGTATGTCCCTGGTACATTTGCCACACGTGTATTTGTAGCAGTCAACACATCTCTCAGTTGCACAATTGTTCATGCATCGATGGTTGACCTGACACTTCACCCTTTTGCCAGGGCTGGGTGTGGAAGGAAGTTGCCAAAGGAGTTTCTCCTTGCGTGCCTTCTTTTCAGTCACATGACTGCCACCTAACTCTTTTGCAAGCTCAACCAGGAAGTCCACCCGTCTCTCCCGCACCCCAGTGCATGCCTGATAAAGAACATGAGCATTGAGTGCTGCCATGTCAATCATGTTGTAGAACACGGCGACTGGCCATCTCCGTGTTCCTGCACGCACGCTGTACTCCCGCACCATTTGGTCCATTACATCCACACCGCACTTAGTGTGGTTGTACTGTGTGACCGTGTTTGGCTTCCTTTTGTTGGTATCCTCAGTCTCAACCACGCTGTGCATGCTGCTGAGAATGTAGACGGCCTTCTTTCGTTTGGGTGCATACACTGTCAGTGTGGCACCAGTGGTTAAAAACACCTGAGTGGTGAATTCAGTGCGGTCCATCTGTCTAGCGGATTGAGGAATTTCCCGGCGACTCTTGTTGACTGTGCCGAGGATAGTGGTTTCCCGGCTAAGCAGTCGTTGTGCAAGTGACAATGATGTAAAGAAATTGTCCGTGGTTACAGTTCTGCCCTTGTCCATGAATGGTTCCATCAGCCTCATCACTACAGTTTCGGACAGTCTCTCCCCGCTGGGACGACTGGGGTCCTTGCCAAGATATGGGAGGACATTACAGATGTACTTTGATTTCAAGTCGCAAGCCACTCAAAACTTGATGCCAAACTTGTCTGGTTTTGTTGCAATGTATTGCAGAAAACAGCAGCGAGTCTTTGATGGGAAAAGCTGTTCATCAATAGTGATGTGTCGACCAGGGTTGTAGGATGCGATGCGGTTGGTGACAAACGATCTCCACACATCGGAGATTGCAGCAAACTTATCGGTCTCCACTCGCTCACTGTGCGTGAACATGTCATCAAAGCGTAGGTGTTGCATGATGTCTTGAAAGCGGTTTCGGGTCATAGTGGCAATGATCCTTGGGTTTCCCAGGTTTGCTGACCAGCTGTCACGTAGTGATGGAACCTTGGTCACCCCCCGCAAGATAATGACTGAAATAAATGCCATTAGTTCTGGGAGACCCATGAACCAATCCACCTGCTCCGTGTGACGTGCATGTTGAGTAGTCCATTCTTCAATGCTACGAAGCATGTCAAGACTGATAAAACAGAGGAAGCTCTGAAGGCGACTCTGGACACTTCGTCTGGCCTTAGCACTTGGCTCTCCATCTGTAGGGTACGGTTCTATTGGGGTCAAATGGAGATGTTTCCCCACTTGTACTTCATGCCACACTGTGCCATCTTTTGCGGTCTCTGTCAGCTCACTCGCCAACCGAGCTCTCTTTTTTGGTAGAGGCGGAGTCTCCTCATCTGCAAGATAAATAATTTCAAATAAGCATTTTGTTTGGTTCAAGATAAAAAAGATAGTCAGGAAATAAAATAGGTAACTCACACTGCCTTTTTTGGCATCCTGTTCTGTCCGTTTTTGAAACAAGCAGAACAGGATCCCTTTTGGCCCCCATGCACCGTGGGTGATGTCCGTGTGCTATCCGTGAATCCACAGATAGTGCTGTCTGCTGTCACCACATACTCACCTCCCTCCAGCTCCTCTTCTCCTCTCACTTCCGGTTCACTCTTGGGCTCAGTAAAGTGAATATTCATAAGCCTAATGAGCGGCACCGGAAGTGAGAGGAACTGTCAGCGCTGGACTGAGGTGAATGTGAAATTCTTTATTTTTAGGCTTTTCACTAGGGTTGAGCGAAACGGGTCGATCATTTTCAAAAGTCGCCGACTTTTGGCTAAGTCGGCGTCTCATGAAACCCGATCCGACCCCTGTGCTTGTCGGCCATGCGGTACGCGACTTTCGCGCCAAAGTCGCGTTTCAATGACGCGAAAAGCGCCATTTCTCAGCCAATGAAGGTGAACGCAGAGTGTGGGCAGCGTGATGACATAGATCCTGGTCCCCACCATCTTAGAGAAGGGCATTGCAGTGATTGGCTTGCTGTCTGCGGCGTCACAGGGGCTATAAAGGGGCGTTCCCGCCGACCGCCATCTTACTGCTGCTGATCTGAGCTTAGGGAGAGGTTGCTGCCGCTTCGTCAGAAGCAGGGAGAGCGTTAGGCAGGGTCCACTAACCACCAAACCGCTTGTGCTGCAGCGATTTCCACTGTCCAACACCACCTTCGGTGTGCAGGGACTGTGGAAGCTATTTTTTTTTTTTTTTCCCCTCAGCGCTGTAGCTCATTGGGCTGCCCTAGAAGGCTCCGTGATAGCTGTATTGCTGTGTGTACGCCACTGTGGAAACCAACTGCTTTTTTCAAAGCACATATCCTCTTGTTCCTTCCTTTCTGCACAGCTATCTTTTTTGTTTGTCCACACTTTTTATTTAATTTGTGCATCAGTCCACTCCTATTGCTGCCTGCCATACCTG
This sequence comes from Ranitomeya variabilis, assembly GCF_051348905.1. Classification (NCBI taxonomy): domain Eukaryota; kingdom Metazoa; phylum Chordata; class Amphibia; order Anura; family Dendrobatidae; genus Ranitomeya; species Ranitomeya variabilis. The sequence continues at coordinate 535,723,925 of NC_135234.1, forward strand.
GCTTACATTACTGCAGGGAGATAGTAATTGTAGGACAGTTTTTTTTTTTTTTTTTTTTTTTTTTTGTGGGAGATTAAGATTGGCATTTCTGCTACAGTGCCATCCCTGTGTGTGCCATCTCTCACTGAGTGGGCCATAGAAAGCCTATTTATTTTTTCCGTGATTTGTGTTCTAAAATCTACCTCAACACAAAAACACTACATCAATCAGTGGGAGAAAAATATTGGCCTCAGTCAGGGCTTGTGTGCCACTGCTGTGTGTGCTATCTCTCATTCAGTGGGCTATAGCAAGCCTATTTTTTTTTTTTTTTTTTAATATTATTTGGTTTCTAAAGTCTCCCTGAAAAAAAAAAAAAACCTAAAAAAACAGTGGGAGAGTAATATTGCCCTTTCAGCTTGTGTGCCAGTCTTGACTCCTGGGTGTGCCACCTCTCTCCCTCTCATTCAGTGGGCCATAGAAAGCCTATTTATTTTTTTTAAAAAATATTATTGGGTTTCTAAAGTCTCCCTGAAAAAACAAAAAATACATAAAAAAACAGTGGGAGAGTAATATTGCCCTTTCAGCTTGTGTGCCAGTCTTGACTCCTGGGTGTGCCACCTCTCTCCCTTTCATTCAGTGGGCCATAGAAAGCCTATTTATTTTTTCCGTGATTTGTGTTCTAAATTCTACCTCAACACAAAAACACTACATCAATCAGTGGGAGAAAAATATTGGCCTCAGTCAGGGCTTGTGTGCCACTGCTGTGTGTGCTATCTCTCATTCAGTGGGCTATAGCAAGCCTATTTTTTTTTTTTTTTTTTTTTTTTTTAATATTATTTGGTTTCTAAAGTCTCCCTGAAAAAAAAAAAAAAACCTAAAAAAACAGTGGGAGAGTAATATTGCCCTTTCAGCTTGTGTGCCAGTCTTGACTCCTGGGTGTGCCACCTCTCTCCCTCTCATTCAGTGGGCCATAGAAAGCCTATTTATTTTTTTTTTTTAATATTATTTGGTTTCTAATTCTCCCTGAAAAAAAAAAAAAAACCTAAAAAAACAGTGGGAGAATAATATTGCCCTTTCAGCTTGTGTGCCAGTCTTGACTCCTGGGTGTGCCACCTCTCTCCCTCTCATTCAGCGGGCCATAGAAAGCCTATTTATTTTTTTTTAAAAATATTATTGGGTTTCTAAAGTCTCCCTGAAAAAACAAAAAATACATAAAAAAACAGTGGGAGAGTAATATTGCCCTTTCAGCTTGTGTGCCAGTCTTGACTCCTGGGTGTGCCACCTCTCTCCCTTTCATTCAGTGGGCCATAGAAAGCCTATTTATTTTTTTTTTTAAATATTATTGGGTTTCTAAAGTCTCCCTGAAAAAAAAAAAAAAACCTAAAAAAACAGTGGGAGAGTAATATTGCCCTTTCAGCTTGTGTGCCAGTCTTGACTCCTGGGTGTGCCACCTCTCTCCCTCTCATTCAGTGGGCCATAGAAAGCCTATTTATTTTTTTTTTTAAATATTATTGGGTTTCTAAAGTCTCCCTGAAAAAACAAAAAATACATAAAAAAACAGTGGGAGAGTAATATTGCCCTTTCAGCTTGTGTGCCAGTCTTGACTCCTGGGTGTGCCACCTCTCTCCCTTTCATTCAGTGGGCCATAGAAAGCCTATTTATTTTTTCCGTGATTTGTGTTCTAAATTCTACCTCAACACAAAAACACTACATCAATCAGTGGGAGAAAAATATTGGCCTCAGTCAGGGCTTGTGTGCCACTGCTGTGTGTGCTATCTCTCATTCAGTGGGCTATAGCAAGCCTATTTTTTTTTTTTTTTTTTATATTATTTGGTTTCTAAAGTCTCCCTGAAAAAAAAAAAAAAACCTAAAAAAACAGTGGGAGAGTAATATTGCCCTTTCAGCTTGTGTGCCAGTCTTGACTCCTGGGTGTGCCACCTCTCTCCCTCTCATTCAGTGGGCCATAGAAAGCCTATTTATTTTTTTTTTTAAATATTATTGGGTTTCTAAAGTCTCCCTGAAAAAACAAAAAATACATAAAAAAACAGTGGGAGAGTAATATTGCCCTTTCAGCTTGTGTGCCAGTCTTGACTCCTGGGTGTGCCACCTCTCTCCCTTTCATTCAGTGGGCCATAGAAAGCCTATTTATTTTTTCCGTGATTTGTGTTCTAAATTCTACCTCAACACAAAAACACTACATCAATCAGTGGGAGAAAAATATTGGCCTCAGTCAGGGCTTGTGTGCCACTGCTGTGTGTGCTATCTCTCATTCAGTGGGCTATAGCAAGCCTATTTTTTTTTTTTTTTTTTATATTATTTGGTTTCTAAAGTCTCCCTGAAAAAAAAAAAAAAACCTAAAAAAACAGTGGGAGAGTAATATTGCCCTTTCAGCTTGTGTGCCAGTCTTGACTCCTGGGTGTGCCACCTCTCTCCCTCTCATTCAGTGGGCCATAGAAAGCCTATTTATTTTTTTTTTTAAATATTATTGGGTTTCTAAAGTCTCCCTGAAAAAACAAAAAATACATAAAAAAACAGTGGGAGAGTAATATTGCCCTTTCAGCTTGTGTGCCAGTCTTGACTCCTGGGTGTGCCACCTCTCTCCCTCTCATTCAGTGGGCCATAGAAAGCCTATTTATTTTTTTTTTTTAATATTATTTGGTTTCTAATTCTCCCTGAAAAAAAAAAAAAAACCTAAAAAAACAGTGGGAGAATAATATTGCCCTTTCAGCTTGTGTGCCAGTCTTGACTCCTGGGTGTGCCACCTCTCTCCCTCTCATTCAGCGGGCCATAGAAAGCCTATTTATTTTTTTTTAAAAATATTATTGGGTTTCTAAAGTCTCCCTGAAAAAACAAAAAATACATAAAAAAACAGTGGGAGAGTAATATTGCCCTTTCAGCTTGTGTGCCAGTCTTGACTCCTGGGTGTGCCACCTCTCTCCCTCTCATTCAGTGGGCCATAGAAAGCCTATTTATTTTTTTTTTAAAATATTATTGGGTTTCTAAAGTCTCCCTGAAAAAACAAAAAATACATAAAAAAACAGTGGGAGAGTAATATTGCCCTCTCAGCTTGTGTGCCAGTCTTGACTCCTGGGTGTGCCACCTCTCTCTCTCTAATTGTGGGCCATAGAAAGCCTTTTTTTTTTTTTTTTTTAATATTATTTGGTTTCTAAAGTCTCCCTGAGAAAAAAAAAAAAATAAATTAGGTGGGAGATTAATATTGACATTAGTGCTTGAGTGACAGTCCTGCGTGTGTGTCATCTCTGTGATTTTGTGCCACAGAAAACAGAGTGTGTAACATTGTGCCTGATTTTCCTTGTGGTCTCACCAACCTGTTAAGGGATATTGAAATCATACTGAAGTTATAGCTCACCGTGTAAGTTGTTTGACAGCAACAAATAAAGTTACTTTGGTTAAGATTTTAAAACAATGAGGAAGTCTGGTGCAAGAGGTCGTCGTGGGCGTTCATTGTCAGCTGGTAATGATGGTAGTGGTAGAGGAGCATCAGGTGGTCGTGGGGATAAAAATATTCCACCTAAGTCTGGAGCTGTGGAGCCAGTTTCGTCGTCAGGCTACACAAGGCCTCGAACGCTCTCTTTTCTGGGAGTAGGAAAACCGCTTTTAAAGGCGGAGCAGCAACAGCAAGTTTTGGCTTACATTGCAGACTCAGCCTCTAGCTCTTTTGCCTCCTCTTCCGAAACTGGTAAATGTAAAAGCAGCGCGTCGCTTGTGGATGTTCACGGTCAGGGACAAGTCGCTTCCTTGTCCTCCTCAGCAAAAACTACAACAAGAGAGAAGGATGCAGCAGGCGACACAACGGGTCACTCCATGGAGCTCTTTACACATACCGTCCCTGGCTTAGAAAGTGAAACATTTAACAGGCCATGCCCATTACAAGTATATTCTGACATGGAGTGCACTGATGCACAGCCACAGCCAGAGTACTATGCTGCTCCTTTGACTCAGACCACCACATTGCCCTCTCAGGGTACAGATCCACAATCAGACCCTGATGAGACTATGTTGCCCCGCCACGAACGCTATACCACCGACCGACACAGTGACACAGACGAAGTTGCACACGAGCTCGAAGAGGAGGTAATAGATGACCCAGTTATTGACCCCGATTGGCAGCCATTGGGGGAACAGGGTGCAGGCGGCAGTAGTTCAGAAGCGGAGGTGGAGGAGGGGCCGCAGCAGGCATCAACATCGCAACAGGTTACATCTGCCGGGCCCGTATCTGGCCCAAAACGCGTGTCAAAGCCAAAACCTGTTGGAGCACAGCGTTGCCATCCGGTTAAAGCTCAGTCTGCAATCCCTGAAAAGGGATCCGAGTCTAGGAAGAGTGCAGTCTGGCATTTTTTTAAACAACATCCAACTGATCAGCGCAAAGTCATCTGTCAAAAATGTTCAACTAGCTTAAGCAGAGGTCAGAATCTGAAAAGTCTAAATACTAGTTGCATGCATAGACACTTAACCACCATGCATTTTCAAGCCTGGACTAACTACCAAACGTCCCTCAAGGTTGTAGCACCCTCGGCCAATGAAGCTAGTCAGCAACGCAACATCCCTTCCGTCACTGTAAGGCCACCATTTTCCGCACCACAGGCAGTATCTGTGCAGGTTTCTTTGCCAGCCAAAAGCAGTCAGGGTCAGGGAATCACCAGTTTTGTAGGAGGAAATATTGCATCTAGGGCACCGGCGGAAACAATACCGTCTCCAACCGTCTCTCAGTCTGCCATGTACACCGGCACACCCGAAAGTTCCACGATCTCCAGCTCTCCAGTCCAGCTCACCCTACATGAGACTCTGGTTAGAAAAAGGAAGTACTTATCCTCGCATCCGCGTACACAGGGTTTTAACGCCCACATAGCTAGACTAATCTCGTTAGAGATGATGCCCTACCGGTTAGTTGAAAGCGAAGCTTTCAAAGCCCTGATGGAGTACGCTGAACCACGATACGAGCTACCCAGTCGACACTTTTTTTCCAGAAAAGCCATCCCAGCCCTGCACCAGCATGTTAAACAGCGCATCGTCCATGCACTCAGGCAATCTGTGAGTACAAAGGTGCACCTGACTACAGATGCATGGACCAGTAGGCATGGCCAGGGACGTTATGTGTCCATCACGGCACACTGGGTGAATGTGGTGGATGCAGGGTCCACAGGCGACATCAATTTAGGGACAGTTGTGCCTAGCCCACGGTCTAGGAAACAGTTGGCTGTAGGCGTTCGCACCCCCTCCTCCTCCTCCTCCTCGTCCTCCTGCAGAAGCTACAGCTCTTCCACAGAACGCAGTCTGCCAACCACTCCATCGGCAGATGACACTGTTGCACACCAGTTGTCCCATTATGGGCCAGCTACTGCCAAGCGTCAGCAGGCTGTATTGGCTATGAAGTGCTTGGGCGACAATAGACACACCGCGGAAGTTCTGTCCGAGTTCTTGCAACAAGAAACGCAGTCGTGGCTGGGCACAGTAGATCTTGAGGCAGGCAAGGTAGTGAGTGATAACGGAAGGAATTTCATGGCTGCCATCTCCCTTTCCCAACTGAAACACATTCCTTGCCTGGCTCACACCTTAAACCTGGTGGTGCAGTGCTTATTGAAAACTTATCCTGGGTTCTCCGACCTGCTCCTCAAAGTGCGTGCACTTTGCTCACATATCCGACGTTCGCCTGTACACGCCAGCCGTATGCAGACCTATCAGCGGTCTTTGAACCTTCCCCAGCATCGCCTAATCATAGACGTTGCAACAAGGTGGAACTCAACACTGCACATGCTTCAGAGACTGTGCGAACAGAGGCGTGCTGTTATTTATTTGTGGGAGGATACACGGGCAGGCAGTAGGATGGCAGACATGGAGTTGTCAGGTGTGCAGTGGTCTAAGATACAAGACATGTGTCAAGTCCTTCAGTGCTTTGAGGAATGCACACGGCTGGTTAGTGCAGACAACGCCGTAATAAGCATGAGCATCCCCCTAATGCGTCTGCTGATGCAAAGTTTGACGCACATAAAGGAGCAGGCGTCTGCACCAGAGGAAGAGGAAAGCCTTGATGACAGTCAGCCATTGTCTGGTCAGGGCAGTGTACAGGACGAGGTAGCGGGCGAAGAGGAGGTGGAGGACGAGGAGGATGATGGGGATGAGTATATTTTTAATGCCGAACCTTTCCCGGGGGCACAGGAATTTGGTTGCGTGTCACGGCCGGGTTCTGGTTTTTTGAGGGACACAAGTGACGTAGATTTGCCTGCAACTGCCCCTCAACCAATCACAACCGGAGATTTGACAACTGGAACTTTGGCCCACATGGCGGATTATGCCTTACGTATCCTAAAAAGGGACACACGCATTACGAAAATGATGAACGATGACGATTACTGGTTGGCCTGCCTCCTTGATCCACGCTATAAAGGCAAATTGCAAAATATTATGCCACATGAGAACTTGGAACTAATATTAGCAACCAAACAATCAACTCTTGTTGACCGTTTGCTTCAGGCATTCCCAGCACACAGCGCACGTGATCGTTCTCACACGAGCTCCAGGGGGCAGCAGACTAGGAGTGTTAGGGGTGCACACATCAGAAGTGGCATTGGACAGAGGGGTTTTCTGACCAGGTTGTGGAGTGATTTTGCTATGACCGCAGACAGGACAGGTACTGCTGCATCAATTGAAAGTGACAGGAGACAACATTTGTCCAGTATGGTTACTAACTATTTTTCATCCCTTATCGATGTTCTCCCTCAACCGTCATTCCCATTTGATTACTGGGCCTCCAAATTAGACACCTGGCCAGAATTGGCAGAATATGCATTGCAGGAGCTTGCTTGCCCGGCAGCAAGTGTCCTATCAGAAAGAGTATTCAGTGCTGCAGGTTCAATATTAACCGAAAAAAGGACTCGTCTGGCTACCCAAAATGTTGACGATCTAACATTCATTAAAATGAACCACAACTGGATTTCGAAATCTTTTGCCCCACCTTGCCCGGCCGACACCTAGCTTTCCTATGAAAAGCTCTTGCCTGTGAATTACTTTTCTAATGTCTAATTTGCTGCAGCTGATTGTACAGCATACGACATGTTTACACCTCCCTAAATGGCAAAACTCCCCACACGGGGCCGTGGTATCGCGACTTGGCGCAAGCACCCGTGAGACTGCTGTTTGTCTGAAGAGGTGGGTGTGCTCGCTTTTGGTTGACGGCATTGCTACTGGGTCCCTCATAGTACAATGTAGTGTCTCTGGCGGTGGTGGTGCGCACCCAACGTCAGACACACCGTTGTAACATGAGGGGCCCTGGGGCGGTCCCGCCGGCCTCAAGAGAGTTCCCCCCTACCCCAGCTCAAAATGTGCTCTACCACGTGCAAAATTATGTCGCACAGCTCCACCAATCTTTAGTCTATTCGCTGACATCATTCAATGTCTGGCACTGACAATACAAATTTGTAGACATCTATGATGCAACTTAAAGTAGTCTGTGTCTGTGTCCTATATTGGCACCATTAAATAGTTACTGCCAAATTACTATGTCAGAAACTCAGTAGATGAGCCCACCCCTGTACCTAAGTATGCCACCTTTTTTTTTTGTTTTGGTTGTTTTGCGAGACATTAACATCTATTTATATTTTGGGAGTACTGGGACAGACACTCCTTGCACTACTCCTCCACTCACCACCAAGCTGCCTGTGTATCCATGTAACCGCTGTAAAACTGCCATGAGCCTATTGTTTGTTATTTTAGGCCTTTGATAGCCTGTCTGCGGCCCCTACTTGCAATACTCCTCCACTGACCACCAAGCTGCCTGCCCGTGTATCCATGTAACCGCTGTGAAACTGCCATGAGCCTATTGTTTGTTATGTTAGGCCTTTGATAGCCTGTCTGCGGTCCCTACTTTAAATACTCCTCCACTGACCAGACCACTGCTGCCCGTGTACCCCTGGAACCAATTATAAAGTGCCTACAGCCAGCCCATTTTCTTATGTTAGGCCTTTGAAGCCTGTCTGCGGTCCCTACTTTAAATACTCCTCCACTGACCACCAAGCTGCCTGCCCGTGTATCCATGTAACCGCTGTAAAACTGCCATGAGCCTATTGTTTGTTATTTTAGGCCTTTGATAGCCTGTCTGCGGCCCCTACTTGCAATACTCCTCCACTGACCACAATGCTGCCTGGAGTGCCTGCCTGTGTATCCATGTAACCGATGTAAAACTGCCATGACTGCCTACTGTTTGTTATTTTAGGCCTTTGATAGCCTGTCTGCAGCCCCTACTTGCAATACTCCTCCACTGACCACCAAGCTGCCTGCCCGTGTATCCATGTAACCGCTGTGAAACTGCCATGAGCCTATTGTTTGTTATGTTAGGCCTTTGATAGCCTGTCTGCGGTCCCTACTTTAAATACTCCTCCACTGACCAGACCACTGCTGCCCGTGTACCCCTGGAACCAATTATAAAGTGCCTACAGCCAGCCCATTTTCTTATGTTAGGCCTTTGAAGCCTGTCTGCGGTCCCTACTTTAAATACTCCTCCACTGACCACCAAGCTGCCTGCCCGTGTATCCATGTAACCGCTGTAAAACTGCCATGAGCCTATTGTTTGTTATTTTAGGCCTTTGATAGCCTGTCTGCGGCCCCTACTTGCAATACTCCTCCACTGACCACAATGCTGCCTGGAGTGCCTGCCTGTGTATCCATGTAACCGATGTAAAACTGCCATGACTGCCTACTGTTTGTTATTTTAGGCCTTTGATAGCCTGTCTGCAGCCCCTACTTGCAATACTCCTCCACTGACCACACCAATGCTGCCCGTGTACCCCTGGAACCTATTTAAAAGTTCATAGAGCCTAGTTATATATTTTATTTACTATTAATAAGGCCATGATGGACTACGCTGTACCACGCTACAAGCTAACCAGTCGACACTTCTTTTGCGAGAAAAGCCATCCCAACCCTCCACCAGCATGTAGAAGACCGCATTGTCCATGCACTCTGGCAATCTGTGAGTACAAAGGTGCACCTGACAACAGACGCATGGACCTGTAGGCATGGCCACGGAAGATTACGTGTCCATTACGGCGCAATGGGTTAATGTGGTGGATGCATGGTCCACAGGGGACAGCCTACTAAGTCTGTCTGCAGTCCCTAATTCAAATTGTCCTCCACTGTCTAAATCGGAACTTCCACCTTCTGGCTTTCGGCCTATAGTATCAGAAATTAAACTGCATTTGGCCTTCAACTTTGGTTAGGGCCTACTAACGGCTTCTGCCCCTCCCTGGTGTTGTCCTCAACTAAATAAAGCTGAGCTTCAACCTTCCGGCTCTCATTATGTGGTTTTAAAAAAAAAATGGTGGTTAGGGCCTACTAACGGCTTCTGCCCCTCCCTGGTGTTGCCCTCAACTAAATAAAGCTGAGCTTCAACCTTCTGCTCCAAATTACCATTTTGAAAAATGCAATAGGCTTTTCAGGCCTACTAAAGGTGTCTGTCTGTGTGCCCCTCCCTGGTGTTGTCCTCAACTAAATAAAGCTGAGCTTCAACCTTCCGGCTCTCATTATGTGGTTTTAAAAAAAAAAATGGTGGTTAGGGCCTACTAACGGCTTCTGCCCCTCCCTGGTGTTGTCCTCAACTAAATAAAGCTGAGCTTCAACCTTCCGGCTCTCATTATGTGGTTTTAAAAAAAAAAATGGTGGTTAGGGCCTACTAACGGCTTCTGCCCCTCCCTGGTGTTGTCCTCAACTAAATAAAGCTGAGCTTCAACCTTCCGGCTCTCATTATGTGGTTTTAAAAAAAAAATGGTGGTTAGGGCCTACTAACGGCTTCTGCCCCTCCCTGGTGTTGCCCTCAACTAAATAAAGCTGAGCTTCAACCTTCTGCTCCAAATTACCATTTTGAAAAATGCAATAGGCTTTTCAGGCCTACAAAAGGTGTCTGTCTGTGTGCCCCTCCCTGGTGTTGTCCTCAACTAAATAAAGCTGAGCTTCAACCTTCCGGCTCTCATTATGTGGTTTTAAAAAAAAAAATGGTGGTTAGGGCCTACTAACGGCTTCTGCCCCTCCCTGGTGTTGCCCTCAACTAAATAAAGCTGAGCTTCAACCTTCTGCTCCAAATTACCATTTTAAAAAATGCAATAGGCTTTTCCGGCCTACTAAAGGTGTCTGCCCCTCCCTGGTGTTGTCCTCAACTGAACAAAGCTGAGCTTCAACCTTCCGGCTCTCATTATGTGGTTTTAAAAAAAAAATGGTGGTTAGGGCCTACTAACGGCTTCTGCCCCTCCCTGGTGTTGCCCTCAACTAAATAAAGCTGAGCTTCAACCTTCTGCTCCAAATTACCATTTTAAAAAATGCAATAGGCTTTTCCGGCCTACTAAAGGTGTCTGCCCCTCCCTGGTGTTGTCCTCAACTGAACAAAGCTGAGCTTCAACCTTCCGGCTCTCATTATGTGGTTTTAAAAAAAAAATGGTGGTTAGGGCCTACTAACGGCTTCTGCCCCTCCCTGGTGTTGCCCTCAACTAAATAAAGCTGAGCTTCAACCTTCTGCTCCAAATTACCATTTTGAAAAATGCAATAGGCTTTTCAGGCCTACAAAAGGTGTCTGTCTGTGTGCCCCTCCCTGGTGTTGTCCTCAACTAAATAAAGCTGAGCTTCAACCTTCCGGCTCTCATTATGTGGTTTTAAAAAAAAAAATGGTGGTTAGGGCCTACTAACGGCTTCTGCCCCTCCCTGGTGTTGCCCTCAACTAAATAAAGCTGAGCTTCAACCTTCTGCTCCAAATTACCATTTTAAAAAATGCAATAGGCTTTTCCGGCCTACTAAAGGTGTCTGCCCCTCCCTGGTGTTGTCCTCAACTGAACAAAGCTGAGCTTCAACCTTCCGGCTCTCATTATGTGGTTTTAAAAAAAAAATGGTGGTTAGGGCCTACTAACGGCTTCTGCCCCTCCCTGGTGTTGCCCTCAACTAAATAAAGCTGAGCTTCAACCTTCTGCTCCAAATTACCATTTTAAAAAATGCAATAGGCTTTTCCGGCCTACTAAAGGTGTCTGCCCCTCCCTGGTGTTGTCCTCAACTGAACAAAGCTGAGCTTCAACCTTCCGGCTCTCATTATGTGGTTTTAAAAAAAAAATGGTGGTTAGGGCCTACTAACGGCTTCTGCCCCTCCCTGGTGTTGCCCTCAACTAAATAAAGCTGAGCTTCAACCTTCTGCTCCAAATTACCATTTTGAAAAATGCAATAGGCTTTTCAGGCCTACTAAAGGTGTCTGTCTGTGTGCCCCTCCCTGGTGTTGTCCTCAACTAAATAAAGCTGAGCTTCAACCTTCCGGCTCTCATTATGTGGTTTAAAAAAAAAAAATGGTGGTTAGGGCCTACTAACGGCTTCTGCCCCTCCCTGGTGTTGCCCTCAAGTAAATAAAGCTGAGCTTCAACCTTCTGCTCCAAATTACCATTTTAAAAAATGCAATAGGCTTTTCAGGCCTACTAAAGGTGTCTGTCTGTGTGCCCCTCCCTGGTGTTGTCCTCAACTAAATAAAGCTGAGCTTCAACCTTCCGGCTCTCATTATGTGGTTTTAAAAAAAAAAATGGTGGTTAGGGCCTACTAACGGCTTCTGCCCCTCCCTGGTGTTGCCCTCAACTAAATAAAGCTGAGCTTCAACCTTCTGCTCCAAATTACCATTTTAAAAAATGCAATAGGCTTTTCAGGCCTACTAAAGGTGTCTGTCTGTGTGCCCCTCCCTGGTGTTGTCCTCAACTAAATAAAGCTGAGCTTCAACCTTCCGGCTCTCATTATGTGGTTTAAAAAAAAAAAATGGTGGTTAGGGCCTACTAACGGCTTCTGCCCCTCCCTGGTGTTGCCCTCAACTAAATAAAGCTGAGCTTCAACCTTCTGCTCCAAATTACCATTTTAAAAAATGCAATAGGCTTTTCCGGCCTACTAAAGGTGTCTGCCCCTCCCTGGTGTTGTCCTCAACTGAACAAAGCTGAGCTTCAACCTTCCGGCTCTCATTATGTGGTTTTAAAAAAAAAATGGTGGTTAGGGCCTACTAACGGCTTCTGCCCCTCCCTGGTGTTGCCCTCAACTAAATAAAGCTGAGCTTCAACCTTCTGCTCCAAATTACCATTTTGAAAAATGCAATAGGCTTTTCAGGCCTACTAAAGGTGTCTGTCTGTGTGCCCCTCCCTGGTGTTGTCCTCAACTAAATAAAGCTGAGCTTCAACCTTCCGGCTCTCATTATGTGGTTTAAAAAAAAAAAATGGTGGTTAGGGCCTACTAACGGCTTCTGCCCCTCCCTGGTGTTGCCCTCAAGTAAATAAAGCTGAGCTTCAACCTTCTGCTCCAAATTACCATTTTAAAAAATGCAATAGGCTTTTCCGGCCTACTAAAGGTGTCTGCCCCTCCCTGGTGTTGTCCTCAACTGAACAAAGCTGAGCTTCCACATTCTGGCTTTCGCCCTATACTATCAGATATTAAACTGCATTTGGCCTACTAGTGTGGTTAGGCCCTTGAAACAGTGTCTGCTGCTCTTGGGTTTGCTACTCCACTGAACAAAGCAATGCCGCCTGTTTAGTCCTGTTACCAATTTTGAACTGCATGTAGCCTACTTTATTCTTTGGCCCTATATCTGTTTCCTCCTCATCCTGCCCATTGCCCAGCCACTGCTAAATGAGTCTGCTGGTACATTGACCTAGACCACTACATTCCCCTTGTACTCTACACAGCCAGAATCTGTCCCTGCTGAAAGTAAGGTTCCCCTTCCCGCATGTTATACCACCTTACACAGGGACAAAGAGGAAGGTGCAGATGAAAGTGCAGGTTCCTTCATCAGGTGGGGGGGCATACTCGTTGGCGACGTCACTGGCACAGGGCCCCTCAGAGTACGCAAAAGTGTCGCTGCTGGTGGGAGGCGCCCCCGCCATGCAAACACACCGCCGTACTTTGAGGGGCCCTGTGCCAGTGGCAATGCGAACGAGTGGGCCCCCCCTGCTTGCTCAGGATCACAGCACTTGCAACTTTTAAATACTTACCTTTCCCTGCAACACCGCCGTGACGTAGTCCGCATTTCCTGGGCCCACGAAAAACTTGAGCCAGCCCTACTCCCCCCACAACTTTCCCCCAATTCCCTATGCCCAACTATTATTATACAGTTAATTAAGATTGGCAAGCTTCAGAAACAAGAATGGATGTTTTTGGCATTAAAATGGGCACTGTAGGTGTTTTCCTGGCCTCCACTCACTGCCGACTATGCTTCCCCATTGACTTGCATTGGGTTTCGTGTTTCGGTCGATCCCCGACTTTTAGCGATAATCGGCCGACTGCACTCGACTCGACTCTGGACAAAATCGGGTTTCCCAAAACCCTACTCGATCTTAAAAAAATGAAAGTCGCTCAACCCTACTTTTCACTTTCCTCCGTGGTCCGTGCACACGGAAGTCACCGACCCTTATCTGCACCAACCCCTGCAAAACATAGGATCCAAATGAACAGGCAAAAAAGGGAGTGTGAAGCCAGCCTAACCTGAAGACAGCTCAGAGTCCGAATCCGGTTGAAGGACTATGTCTTCTCCATCTGAGTCAGAAGGGTTTGTGTTGCTCAGAATCAGTTCCAATGCTTCTTCAATGGTGTGCCTTCTCTCCATTTTCTTTCCTGTGAACAAAATAGGTTTCTCCCCCACAGCACATAAAGCTGCATGCAAATTTGCTAATGCAATGCAGCTGGTGGGGTGGGCAGACACTCAGGAGCAGCTCACATTCTCACAAGCAACCCCCACACTCAGGAATAGCTTGCATTCTTCTGTTTACACACTCTTATCTTAGATAATCCCCCCTGCAGATTCCTCAGGCAAGAGCACATTTACAAATAAAAGGATGCTAATTAAGGTGTCAATATGGACTGAGGGTCATTTGACCCTCTCTCAGGACTTCAGGGGGGATCTTGAAATTCCCGGGACTTCTAGTGTTAAGTTATATTTTCTGTTACTTTGACACCCCAGTTGCGGTGTCGAGCACAAGGGGTCTAAATGTACTCTAATCCTGTGTCTTGGGATAGAGTCCTGAGACTCCTTGCTTGCGCTCTTGGTGCGGTACCGCGGCCCTGTGACACAACAGGGTTTGCTTCCTTCACAGTGGGTGAAGTTGACCCATGTGTGTATCCACATTGTACCGTCATATAGTCCGTCATTACTCAGCAACAGGTTCCATCTCTGCACGGTGGACCCCAGGCTGCGAACGCACCTTATACCATCTCTCTTATAATTTGGTGCGTTCTGCTAGCCCTAACAAAGAGCACTTGAGTTATGCAGCAGGACAATGATCCAAAACACACAAGCAAGTCCACATCTGAATGATTTAAGAAAAACAAAATTAAGAATTTGAATTAGTCAAAGTCCTGACCTTAATCTAATTGAGATGATGTGGCATGACCTTAAAAAGAAGGGTCATGCACGGAAACCCTCCATTGTAGATGAAATACAATAATTCTTCAAATATGAGTCAGCCAAAATTCTTCCAAAGCATTGTAAAAAACTCATTGCCAGTTATTGCAAATGCTTGATTGCACTTGTTGCTGCTAAGAGTGACCCAACCAGTTATGTTATTAGTAGTGATGAGCAAATATATTGGGCACTATTCACTAACCGCACGAATAGTACGGTATTAGGGCTATTCGTTACTGGGCAAGTAATTAGCTATTCGCCTCGGTATATTCGAGTGACCCGCGCAGCATGTTTGGAGCTTTATTTGCAGCCAATGAACATGCTGGGCTTGCTTGCCAATCACTAATTGCCTAGCCTTACAGCATCATAGAGGATATTTAATAAGTGTTGGTGCCATCTTACGCACATTACAGCCGGTATCAGCATAGTGAGAGCTTAGTGTGACCGTAGGCAGAGTGAAAGCAGTATATAGAGAGAGTTTGTGATTACAAAAGCTCCTTAAGAGCTACTGAGAGTGAAGATTAGTTTTCTGTTAGGTGGAGATAGCATAGGGAGAGATTTAATGCAAGGGAGAGGGAAAGGCAGGCATCTGGGTGTTATTGCAACTACATACTGCAGATCTCTGCTAGTTTGCATTGTGTTTTATAGTGTAGTATCAGACTGTGGGATTAGGGAGAGAGGCAGAGTTTCATATTTTGAACCATTATATAAAAAACTTTTTTTTTTAACCAAATAATATTTCTCAGTACCAGCATATACTAAACAAATTTTTGGAGCTACATAATATTCCTGCAAATGAGCATATACTAAACTGCATTTTTTACAGCTAAATGTTATTCCTCAGTGCTAGCATATTCTAAACATCTTTCTTAAACCTAATTTCTAAATAATATTCCTTGCCTATTGCTGAAAAAGCTAATATTTATCTAGCAGTTGTGCGACCGGTGCAAAACCTGCTGAGATACACAAATTTCACTATTTGCCAGTAATTTCCCTGAGTATGCTGTTGGCGTGTGTCATAAAGATGATCTAAAAAAGAAAATTTATGTTGGTTAAATAAATAATGTACATTTATCTAACAGTTGTGCATCTGGCGCATAGCCTGTAGCGATACGCAAATGTCACTATTTGCCAGTAATTTTCCTGAGTCTACTGTTGGCAAGTATATGTAAATAAACCTGGCACTCAACTTAATGCTAGTAGCTTGAGTATTTATTATGTAGAACCAACAAAACGTTTCGGTCTCATGCGACCTTCTTCAGTTACTGGGGTGACAGTGCCCTGCTATTGGAATCGGCTGAGAGCTTATTGTATCCGGAGTGTGACGTGGTGTCCACCGCTAGTCTCTGTGTATGCCAGAATATTATTATTATTATTCCGGCATACACAGAGACTAGCGGTGGACACCGCGTCACACTCCGGATACAATAAGCTCTCAGCCTATTCCAATAGCAGGGCACTGTCACCCCAGTATCTGAAGAAGGTCGCATGAGACCAAAACGTTTTGTTGGTTCTACATAATAAATACTCAAGCTACTAGCATTAAGTTGAGTGCCAGGTTTATTTACATATATGGTCTTAAGGTGTGGGAACCTACCCATGCACCTCCATAGCAGTGCTCACGTCTTTGTCCACTACTGTTGGCAAGTGTCATAAAGATGATGTAAAAAAATTATATTGGTCAAATAAATAGCGTATAATTGTCTTGCAGTTGTGCGACAGATGCAAAGTCTGCAGAGATTCGCAAACATCACTAATTACCATTAATTTCCATGAGTCTGCTGTTGGCATGTGTCATAAAGGCAATATAAAAAAATTCTACTAGTTAAATAAATATTTTCTATACACATCCTCAAAAAGCCAATATAAGGAAAGACGATAAATCGCAAATATAAAGTTTAAAAATAAGTCTTTATTAAATTTTAAACAATAAAATTAAATGCATGAACCAAGCAATAGGAATTGAAAGAGGATGAAGACATGGAACCGCCAAAATGTAAAGCATAGAGCATGGTAATATACAGTAATACTCAAATAGTGAAATAGCAACCTTCAATCAAGGATGGTATATATGTATCCAAACACCATAATAATATCAATCAGTAAGTGAATGAGCCATAAAGTGCATAGTGCAAATCATAAATATTCACATTAAGTTGAATAAGTCTAAAGTGGATACCATAGAACAAATGCAAGGAACAGAACACATGACCACAAAGGGCCCATATATATCTTGTAATGAAGGTTTTGCCACGATCATGTTGACATGTAATGATTTAAATGATGAAGGTGAACGATGATAAAATACCTGTAAAGTGCTAAGTGCAAAGGTTCCAAATGCCTCGTCCTCTCACCCCGACAGCTCCGTTTCGCAAAATGCTTCCTCAACTTTGTACACTGTGCAATGGTCAAATTTCTACTCTCAATCTCTATATATTTTTTTTATTGTGTTGCCCTTCTCGCTGTCTCTTTAAGCGTGTATCTGTGAGCCTGATGTTGATTTTTGGGTCTGTACTTAGACATTGTGGAACATCAATGCATTAATATGCTCCACACACTTCTTCAGGTTTCAGCCTTACACAGAATAATAATATGAGTAGTGAGACATGCTCTCTATATATGCTGCTAGTTTGAAAATCTTACCCACATATCCCTTTATAAAGGTAAATTTTACATACTTCTGTTAGAATATGCCATTTACTGCTCACATACACAGCACCCCAGTAGATGGATGAAACGCCTGGATACAAAATTTGTGTCTGAAGGTGAAACCACTGGCCCTTCCCCTGTGTTAAGTGTTTCCCAATCTGTTGTCCAGGAAGAAGGTGCTGATGCCTCTTGCCCACAACCTACAGTTGCACAGACACAACAGTCAGCAAACACATCCAGTTCAGTTGTCCCTTATCAGCACATATGTTTGTTCCCAAATTGGTAGTTAGATAGGGCATACATATTCGTTAGCACTTTACATTGTTCGATGCTGGACAAAGACCATTGCTGGCTATTCCAGGCTCCTAAATGAGAATTGTGTCTCTTTATTAAACTGTTGCTTCCCTTAAATTTTCTACATTTTGGTTAAAAAAATGGTGGTGGGGTATTTTCTGTACATTTTAAGCAGGTCGAAAAGACTGGGTTGATACCCTCCCCAGATCTATTCAGGCTGCAGCCTTACACATATTGTAACATGGTCATTGGCACGATAAGGCCTTTACCTGAACTCTGTAGCACTGATTGTCACCTAAGTAATACACTCCATAGATCTCATCACTCTCTGTGACATATCCTGTAATTATTCCATTGTTGCTCAAAACCATGCAAAAGAGAAATTCTGCCTGGTTACATATTTGCCAGAAGTACGTAGGCTGGTGCAGACTGGTCAATGGGACTCCTGTCTCTTTCCCTTTCAGGAGGCTGCTTCCAAGTAAAATGAGGCTTGTACATGTTCCTGACATGGGTTTCAGGCCTGACAGACTGACCACAAAACAGGCACTTGCTTGCATACACTGTATTCAGAATTTAATTCTAATGCTTTTGGTGTCTGGTAGAATCCAATTTACTGACATTGAGCATACAGCATCCCCAAATCCTGTATTATATTCACCTTACAGTGGCTTCACCTGCCTTGACATTGGCTCCATTGGGATCCAGTGGCCAAAATGAACTGTTGCGCTCATAAAATGCAAGTTTCACTGCACCTGCTGGCCCTCTGAAAATGTGAAGCAGAGGCCGTATAATGAAATGGCGGTGGACGTGGTGTTGGTGGTGGGTGAGGCCCAAAATTCAAATGGGCATGTTTTAGCAGTCAGTCTAAAGTGATGGGTAATATGTATTCCACTATCTAGCTAACAATTTTGAATGAAACAAGGACCTCCCAAATGTAGGAGTAAGAGCCCTCACAAATGTAAAAGGAAAAACTAAAGCCAAAACACTCAGAGTGAACATATGCTAAAGGGGAGGTTTAATTTTTTTTAATTTTTTTTATTTTTATTTTGCGCTATATACATGGAATTATGAAGGAAAAAATGTTTCTTAGCATTTTTCCCTTTAAAAAAGTATTGGTTTGGTTTGGTAGGTGTTCTTATAAATCCGTAAAATGTAAAACTGGCGCAATAGCATGACAACATTATTCCCAGATACCATATGTGAGCCAGAAAGGCATGCAGGCATCTCCTCCATGCTGTTCACATTTACTTTTTGCACTTTCCCATCCATTTCAACTTTTTTCTTAGGCCCCCAGGCCTGTTTGTGTGGTAAATATTCAGCTTTCCCATCGATTGCATTGGATTCGTTATTCAGTACATATACACGGATATTAGACATCATTTGTGCCGATTTTCCTGAATGTGAATATTTCAGTATTCGCTCATCACTAGTTATTGGGTATAGGTTGCAATCACTTTTTCACACCAGGCCCTGTAAGTATGGATTTCATTTTCTATTAATAATGAAAACTGCATTTTGTCTTTACTTGTGCTATCTTTGTCTAATATTTAAATGTTGTTGGTGATTAGTGTTGAGCGATACCTTCCGATATTTGAAAGTATCGGTATCGGATTGTATCGGCCGATATCCGAAAAATATCGGATATCACCGATACCGATACCCGATACCAATACAAGTCAATGGGACACAAATATCGGAAGTGATCCTGGATGGTTCCCGGGGTCTGAAGGAGAGGAAACTCTCCTTCAAGCCCTGGGATCCATATTCATGTGTAAAATAAAGAATAAAAATAAAAAATAGGGATATACTCACCCTCTGACGCGCCCTAGTTGTAACCGCTGCAACCGGCAGCCTCCGTTCCTAAGAATGAGCGAGTGAAGCACCTTCGATGACGTCACGGCTTGTGATGGTCGCGTGACCGCTCATGTGACCGCTCACGCGACCAATCACAAGACCGCGACGTCATCGCAGGTCCTTCACTCGCTCATTCTTAGGAACGGAGGCTGCCGGTTGCAGCGGTTACAACCAGGGCGCGTCAGAGGGTGAGTATATCCCTATTTTTTATTTTTATTCTTTATTTTACACATGAATATGCATCCCAATCCCGATTCCCGATATCGCAAAAATATCAGAACTCGGTATCGGAATTCCGATACCGCAAATATCGGCCGATACCCGATACTTGCGGTATCGGAATGCTCAACACTATTGGTGATCTGAAAAATTTATGTGTGAAAAATATGTAAAAAAAATAGGAACTTTTTCAGACAACTGCATATAGTTAGGTCCATAAATATTTGTACAGTTACACAAGTTTTGTCATTTTAGCTATTTAGTAGTGATGAGTGAATACATTCGGCATTATTCGTTACTCTCACGAATAGTACGCTATTCGTGCTATTTCTTACGGTTCGGCGAGTAATTTGCTATTCGCCTCGGTATATTCAAGTGACCCACCCAGCATGCTTGGCGCTTTATTTGCAACAACTGAAAATGCTGGGCTTGCTTGTCAATCACAGTAATGCCAGCGCTTTCTTTGATGTGGCATTAGTGTGATAGGCTGGCCTTACAGCATCATAGGGAATACAGTGGGGGAAATACGTATGTGATCCCTTGCTGATTTTGTAAGTTTGCCCACTGACAAAGACATGAACAGTCTATAATTTTAAGGATAGGTTAATTTTAACATTGAGAAGTTGAATATCAAAAATAAAATCCAGAAAATCACATTGTATAAATGTTATAAATTTATTTGCATTTTGCAGTGAGAAATAAGGATTTCATCCCTCTGGCAAACAAGACTTAAAGGGAACCTGTCACCCCCCTCAGACGTTTGTAACTAAAAGAGCCACCTTGTGCAGCACAAATGCTGCATTCTTACAATGTGGCTCTTTTAGTTATGCTCCCTGCACACGCTGAAATAAACGTTTATAAAATGTGCCCCTCATACCCTGAAATCGTCAGGGAGGCAGGTCTTTCCTTCCTAAGCCAGACGCCTCCCAGCCGTCACTCCGGGCCTGTGCGTGCCAGGCACCACCTCCTCTTGCTTCATTATCGTCCCCAGTGCCTGCGTTGTAAGTGCGAAGGACTGCGCAACTGTGCATGCCCGAAAAAAAACTTAATGCACAGGTGCCGGGGACGATAATGAAGCTAGAGGAGGCGCCGTCCGGTGCGCACAGGCCCGGAGTGACGGCTGGGAGGCATCTGGCTTAGGAAGGAAAGACCTGCCTCCCGGCGATTTCAGGGTATGAGGGGGCACATTTTATAAACGTTTATTTCAGCGTGTGCAGGGAGCATGACTAAAAGAACCACCTTGTCAGAATGCAGCATTTGTGCTGCACAAGGTGGCTCTTTTAGTTTCAAACGCCTGAGGGGGGTGACAGGTTCACTTTAATACTTGGTGGCAAAACCCTTGTTGGCAAGCATAGCAGTCAGATTTTTTTGTATTATGATGGTTTGGGCACATGTCAGGAGGTATTTTGGTCCACTCCTCTTTGCAGATCATCTCTAAGTCATTAAGAGTTTGAGACTATCACTTGGCAAGTCGGAGTTTCAACTCCCTCCTTAAGTTTTCTATGGGATTAAGGTCTGGAGACTGGATAAGGCCACTTAATGTGCTTCTTTTTGAGCCACTCCTTTGTTGCCTTGGCTGTGTGTTTTGGGTCATTTTCTTTCTGAAAGACCCAGCCACGACCCATTTTTAATATCCTGGCAGAGGGCAGGAGGTTGTCACTCAGGATTTTACAGTACATGACTCCATCCATTCTCCCATTGATACTGTGAAGTAGACCTGTGCCCTTAGCAGAGAAACACCCCAAATCATAATGCTTCCACCTCCATGCTTACAGTGGGGACGGTGTTCTTTGGGCAGCATTTCTCTTCCTCCAAACACGGCAGGTTGAGTTAATGCCAAAGACCTCAATTTTTGTCTCATCTTCCCACAGCACCTTGTCCCAATCACTCACAGAATCATCCAGGTGTTCATTGGCAAACTTTAGATGGGCCTGCACATGTGCCTTCTTGAGCAGGGGGACGTTGCAGACACTTCAGGATTTTAAACCTTTACATCTTAATGTGTTAGCAATGGTTTCTTGGTGACTGTGGTCCCAACACCTTGACATCATTAACAAGTTCCCCCGTGTAGTTTTAGGCTCATCTCTCACCTTCCTCATGATCAAGGATACCACATGAGGTGAGATTATGCATGGTGCCCCAGGACAGTATCGATTGACAGTCATTTTGCATTTCTTCCATTTTCTTACTATTGCACCAATGGTTTTCTCCTCACCCAGCGTATTACTTATGGTTTCATAGCCCATTCCAGCTCTGTACAGGTCTATGATATTGTCCCTGACATCCTTATAAAGCTCTTTAGTGTTGTCCATGTTGTAGAGGTTAGAATCTAATTGATTAATAGAGTCTGTGGACAGGAGTCTTTTATAAAGGTGACTATGTAAGACAGCTGTCTTTAATGCAGGTAACAAGTTGATTAGGAGCATTTAACTGGTCTGTAGGAGCCAGAACTCTTAATGGTCGGTTGGGGATCCAATACTTATTTCTTACTGCAAAATGCAAATACATTTATATAACTTATACAATGTGATTTACTGATTTTATTTTTGATATTCTATCTCTCGATATTAAAATTAGTACACCTTAAAATTATAGACTGTTCATGTCTTTATCAGTGGGCAAACTTACAAAATTAGCAATGGATTAAATGATTAAATACTTATTTCCCCCACTGTATGTCCATAAGCCTCTGGACTGTAGCTGGAGTGCCATGTAATCCAAAAGGCATGATGACATAGTGATAGAGACCATCTGGAGTGATAAAGGCGGTCTTTTCTTTTGCTGATTCTGTTAGTGGTATCTGACAGTTATATTTGTTAAGATCGAGCGTGGTAAAGTACTAGGCCTCCCTCAGTCTCTCAATTAGCTTGTTCAACCATGTCATAAAGGTCAATCTTTGACACCTCATTCAATTTACGGAAATCAGTACAGAATTGTAATGATCCGTCTGGGTTCGGAATCAGTACAATGGGATAAGCCCACTCACTCTTGCATTCCTTAATGACTCCTAACTAGTGTTGAGCATTCCGATACCGCAAGTATCGGGTATCGGCCGATACTTGCGGTATCGGAATTCCGATACCGGGATTCCGATACTTGCCGCATATCGGATACCGGAATCGGAAGTTCCCAGATTCAAACTGCACGAATTCAGCCAATGAGAATGATTCCAAGTGTGGGCACATCCTGTTCAGCATGGAGGGCAAGAAACTACTGGCAAGGCTGTGATTGGCTGCTGAAATGATGTCATGCTGCAGTTTAAAAGTCGCTGGCGCCATTTTGCGCTCACTCTGCTGTGAATTCAGTTAGTGACAGGACGCTGTTTGCTGACTGAGGGCCAGTTTAGAGATAGCGATTTGCTTCATTGTTCTTTTCCAAGGCTAATTTAGCAACCGCTGTGTTCTCCTACTAATCATCTTGCTTTTGCCTTGCAGCGCTGTTTTCACAGCGATCTGCAAGGTCTCTGTGTGTGTGTGTGTGTGTGTGTGTGCAGCCCACTCTCTAGTCTGTGTGCAGCCATAGGCCATAGCTGGTTGTATTCAGTTCAGGGAGGGTGGTTCACTGCCTCATACTGTTCTATTTTTATTTTTTCAAGTAGTGCAGGCTGCTGCACATATTTTCAAAAAATTCCTATTAGTGTCTTTCCACCCGTATCCAGCTAACTTGTGGAAAAACACTACATAGGATAACGTAGAGGAGTGTTTTTGGGCTTTGCAGCACCGTTTACGGCTGTCTGCATGGTCTCCGTGTGACTGCAGCTCGCCCTGTAGTCTGTGTGCAGCCATAGCCGGTTGTATCCAGCTCAGGGTTCTTCACTGCGTCATACCGTAAAATCAATTTTCCTTTTGTTTTAAGTAGTGCAGGCTGCTGCACATTTTTTCAAAAAATTCCTATTAGTGTCTTTCCACCCGAATCCAGCTAACTTGTGGAAAAACACTACATAGGATAACGTAGAGGAGTGTTTTTGGGCCTTGCAGCGGCGTTTACAGCTGTCTGCACGGTCTCCGTGTGACTGCAGCTCGCCCTGTAGTCTGTGTGCAGCCATAGCCAGTTGTATCCAGCTCAGGGTTCTTCACTGCGTCATACCGTAAAATCAATTTTCCTTTTGTTTTAAGTAGTGCAGGCTGCTGCACATTTTTTCAAAAAATTCCTATTAGTGTCTTTCCACCCGTATCCAGCTAACTTGTGGAAAAACACTACATAGGATAATGTAGAGGAGTGTTTTTGGGCCTTGCGTTTACGGCTGTCTGCACGGTCTCCGTGTGACTGCAGCTCTCCCTGTTGTCAGTTCAGCCCCCAAAAAATAAATAAATAATAAAGTTCACCAAACACACCACTTTACATTTGTGTAGGCCACATTAGCTCATATTAAAGTCTAGTCCACACTTTAGAAAATTAGTGTTTCTTATACCTGTTAGGAGCTGTTCAGGAATAAGCACACAAAGCCGTTAGTACTTTTCTGCTTATCTTTATCAGTCAACCAAGATGAAGAAGGCAGGGAGTAAGGCACGTGGGCGTGGGCGCGGAGCAGGGAGAGGACGTGGGGATTCTGTGCCTGCTGCGGGCATCGGTGACTCATCAGCACCCACTTTCAGCAGGGAACAGTCGTTCATGCGCAGCTTTGTCGGAGAGTGCCGTACACCGCTGCTGCGTGAAGACCAAATTGAAGCCGTTGTTGGATGGATGGCAGCTAATGCATCGACTTCAATTAGTGCCACATCCTCTCAGACACAGAGCACTGGAGAGCACCCATCTGTCTCTTCACCACCTGCCAAATTGCCCAGGCAGACAGAGAGCCCAGGACAGGAGCCGTCTCTACTTCTGTTCTCTGAATCTCTTGGCTTGGAAACAGGGGGCCAGCCAAGCAGCATTGGAGAAATGGAAGAAGAGGCAGGGTGCAGTGATGCCCAACAGCTTTTTCTCTCTGAGTCTGAAGAGGCGGGTGGGCCAGTGCCTCCGGTCACCACATCGCAGGACGCATCCGCTGATGACACTCAGGTGCCACTTACTGGTGTGTGCTCTGCTGCTGAGACAACCCAGGAGGAGCAGTTGGTGGCAGAGGGTAGTGTAGATGATGAGGTCCTTGACCCATCTTGGCGTGAGGGACAGGAATGTGGTGGGAGCAGCTCTGAGGAAGAGATTCCCCGAACGGGCCAAAGAGGGAGAGGGAGGGGGAAGACTGCGGATCCTGCAGCCTCCACTTTGGCACCCGTTAGGAGCATGTCTCTTTCAAAAGCCAAAAAGGGCGCTCCCAAGACTTGCAGTGCCTGGTCCTTTTTTGACACAGTTGCAGATGACATTTGCTATGTCAAATGCAAGGTGTGTCATCACAAAGTCAAAAGAGGTCAAAATGTCAGCAACCTCAATACCTCCAACATGTGGAAACATGTGCGGACCAGGCACGTGGCGGAGTTAGAAAAACACACTGAAGAGCTAGGCCAACCAACAGCGGCAGCTACCACCTCTTCAGCTCGTGTTGCCTCTTCCTCCAGCTCACACGCAGCTGTTTCAGCTTCCTCCCAGGATCGCCGTGGAAGAACCTCTGGCCCTGTTGTCAGAGACCCACTGTAATTCCACCCGCAGCACCACGTTCCCAGGCATCCTCACACTCCCAGCCCAGTCTACAGCCATCGGTAGTACAGGCATGGGAGAAAAGGCGGCCTTTCTCGTCAAACCACCCACGAGCACAGGCTCTGACTGCAGGCATTGCCAAACTTCTGTCACTGGAAATGCTGTCATTCAGGCTGGTGGAGACTGACAGCTTCCGTGACTTGATGTCATTGGCAGTCCCACAGTACAATGTGCCCAGCCGCTTTTACTTCAGCAGGCAAGCTGTCCCTGCCCTGCACAAGCATGTGGAGGGACACATAAAACACGCGCTACTGAACGCCGTCAGTAGCAAGGTCCACCTCACCACCGATGCGTGGACCAGTCAACATGGACAGGGGCGATACCTTTCCCTCACAGCCCATTGGGTTAATGTTGTTGAGCCGGGTACAGATCGTGCGAGTGGCGCAGGACGTGTCCTGCCCACTCCAAGGATTGCAGGAATCCAGTCTGTATGCATTGACTCCTCCTCTTACACCAGTTCCTCAGAATCATCGCTGCAGGAGCCGTCACAGTCCACCTCCACATTGACCCGTGAACGTTTACCTGTTACGACCGACATGAGCACAGCCGTGGCCAAACGTCAACAGGCCGTCTTGAAATTAATTTCTTTGGGGAATCGAAGCCACACAGCGCAGGAGCTCTGGAATGCCATCAAGCAGGAGAGCGATGTGTGGTTTGTGGCAGCGAATCTCCAGCCAGGCATGGTAGTGTGTGATAATGGCCGAAATCTGGTGGCAGCTCTGGGCCTCGGCAACCTCACTCACATCCCATGTCTGGCACATGTGCTCAATTTGGTCGTGCAGAGTTTTTTAAGGGACTATCCGGATCTTGATGCACTGCTGCACAAGGTCCGCCTAGAGTGTGCTCACTTGCGGCGTTCCAGCACGGCAAAATCGCGCATTGCGGCTCTGTAGCACCGATTCCGCATTCCGGAACATCGCATCATATGTGACCTACCTACCAGGTGGAATTCCACGTTACATATGTTGGAGCGGTTGTGTGAGCAGCAGCAAGCAGTAATGGAGTACCAGCTGCATCAGGCGCAAAGAAGTCGCACTCCGCGCCGTTCAGACTTCACAACCACAGAGTGGGCCACTATGAAGGACGTCTGCCAGGTTTTGCGTCCCTTCGATTATTCCACGCGGATGGCGAGTGCAGATGATGCACTAGTCAGCATGACTGTCCCCCTTATCTGCCTGCTTGAAAAATCACTGCAAGCGCTAAGGGATGATGTTGTGGAAGAGGTGGAGGATGAGGATTCACCATTTCCATCATCTTCTGGACAGTCAGCGCCACGTGGTTCCTCACAAACGCGTAGGCAGGGGACACTTTGTGAGGAGGATGAGGAGGTGTCAATGGAGGAGGAAGACATCCGTCCAGAGGAGGGAGTTACACAATTGTCCAGTAGTCAGTGTGTACAGCGAGGGTGGGGTGATGACGAGCAGGCAGAGATCACGCCTCAAGCAGGGGACAGCGTTTCTTGGCCAGTTGGCAGTCTGCAGCACATGGTGGATTACATGCTGCAGTGCCTGAGAAACGACCGCCGCATCGCCCACATTCTCAGCATGTCTGATTATTGGGTGTTCACCCTCCTCGATCCTCGCTACCGGGACAACTTAGAAAGCCTCATCACACCGTTGAACCGGGAGCGAAAAATGCGGGAGTACCAAGAGACACTGGTGAATTCCATCATCTTCTCCATTCCAAGTGAGAGAAGTGCTGCTAGTGCATTACAAAGCAGCTCAGTGCGTCCAGGCAGTGGAGGAGGCTCTGCACAAAGAGGGAGCAGAAGCAGTGCCTCTGCCCAAGGCAAGACCAGTATGGCCCAACTGTGGCACAGTTTTGTGTGCCCGCCACAAAAGTCTACACCATCACAGACGGCTCCAGTCAGCAGGAGGCAACGGTTCTGTCAGATGGTGACAGACTACATGTCTTGCCCTCTTGCTGTACTCCCAGACGGCTCTTCCCCTTTCAAGTTTTGGGTCTCAAAGCTGGATACATGGCCAGAGCTAAGCCAGTATGCATTGGAGGTGCTGGCTTGCCCTGCGGCTAGTGTACTATCGGAACGCGTCTTTAGTGCTGCAGGTGGTGTACTAACTGACTGTCGCATGCGACTATCCTCCGATAACGTTGACCGGCTTACTTTTCTGAAAATGAACCAGGCCTGGATCTCGCAGGAATTTGCCACTCCTCTTCCTGATTAAATAATTAGGTGACTGTCTACAGTATCCAGGTCTCCTGTTGTGTTCATCTTTCTACCACCTGAACTTAAATTCCTGGGCTCCAACACCGCCAGTTGAGGCTCAGAAGTGCCGTCTGCACAGTCAAAACATACGACCCAGTGTTATTGGGTGTCAGTAACGTCAGATGATCCCCAGCTGTGTAGCCGGCAATGTGTCCTGCGACCGCCACGCTGACACAACAACTGAAATGTAAGGGAACCTGCCCCCCCCCAAGGCATTTGTTACTGAAAGAGCCACCTTGTGCAGCATTACTGCTGCACAAGGAAAAGGTAGCTATTTTTGTTTAGCTCCTTGCACATGCAGAACTTAACACTTATAAAGTGTGTTCACTGATACCGTAAAACCGTCCCGGAGGTGGGACTTTCCTTCGTAATGTGACGCAGCACAGCCGTCATTCTTACCCCCCCCCCCCCCGGCGCCGTGCGCCGGCTCCTCTGCGTTGTTTGATTCTGTCTCAAAGCCTGCGATGTTATGTTATCCCTTGGCCAGGCACACTTAGCGCTGCCCCTCTTCTGACATCATTTGGTGTCATGCTGACTGCGCCTGTGCGGCCGCGCTGGCCTAGATCCCGCCTCGCAGTGTCTTCTGATTTAATCACACTGCGGGCCTGGGATCCATGGCCATGCGCAGTGCATATCTTCACCTCCGCCTCTCACTCATCTCCCTTTGCCTTCTTCAGACTGTGCGCCGTCAGCTGATCCCTAATAGCATGCCACGGCCATGACACCACACAGTCTGAAGAAGCCGGAGGGAGGGGAGTGAGAGGCGAGGATATGCACTGCGCATGGCCACAGATCCCAGGCCCGCGGTGGGATTACATTAGATGACACTGCGAGGCGGGATCTCGGCCAGCGAGGACACACAGGCGCAGCCAGACTGACACCAAATGATGTCAGAAGATGGGCAGCGCTAAGTGTGCCTGGCCAAGGGATAACATAACAGCGCAGGCTCCGGGACGGAATCAAACAACGCTGAGGAGCCGGGGCACGGCGCCAAGGGGGTAGTAATGACGGCTGTGCTGCGTCATATTATGAAGGAAAGTCCCACCTCCAGGACGGTCTCACGGTATCAGGGGACACATTTTATAAGTGTTTAGTTCTGTGTTTGCAAGGAGCATCATGAAAAGAGCCACCTTTTCCTTTTGCATCCTTTGTGCTGCACAAGCTGGCTCTATCTGCTACAAACAGGTAGTTTCCCTACCAGCGCGGCCACACAGGCGCAGCCAGCCTGACACCAAATGATGTCAGAAGATGGGCAGCGCAAAATGTGTGCATGGCCAAGGGCTAACATAACAGCGCAGGCTCCGGGACAGATTCAAACAACGCTGAGGAGGCGGCGCACGGCGCCAAGGGGGTAAGAATGATGGCTGTGCTGCGTCACATGACAAATGAAAGTTCCACCTACCGGACGGTTTAACGGTGTGAGGGGACACATTTCATAAGTGTCAAGTTCAGCGTTTGCAAGGACCATAATTAAAAGAGCTAAGTTTAGCTTTTTCAGCATTAGTGCTGTACAAGATGGCTCCTTCAGCTTCCTTCCTGCAAACGCCTTGGGGGGGGGTTAAAGGTTCCCTTTCAACTTGCTCCAGTGCAGGCTTCGGCCTACACTCTGCTCTTCCTGCTGACCCTGGGCTCTAACACCGCCAGTTGGGGCCCGGAAGTGCTAGCTGCACAGAGCAAAACACCAACCAATGTGTCAATGGGGTTCAGTAACGCCAGCTGTTCCCCCGCTGTGTAGCCGGCAACGTGTCCTGCAAATGCCACGCAGACACAAAGCTGCCTCCTGTGCAGGCTTCGGCCTACACTCTGCTCACTCTACTCCTCCTGCTGACCCTGGGCTCTAACACCGCCAGTTGGGGCCCAGAAGTGCTGGCTGCACAGAGCCAAAAAACTCGCCAATGTGTCAGTGGGGTTCAGCAACGCCAGCTGTTCCCCTGCTGTGTAGCTGGCATTGTGTCCTGCAAAAGCCACGCAGACACAAGAACTGAAATTGAAGGGAACCTTTCCCCCCCAGGGGTTTGTATGTACAGCCAACTTGTACAGCAGTAATGCTGCATTTGTACAAGGTGGCTCACTAAGTTATTCTCCTTGCACACGTCAAACTCAACACGTATAAAATGTGTCCCCCGAGACCATTAAAACGTCCCTGAGGTATGACTTTCCTTTGTAGTGACACGCAACGACCCCCTTGGTAGCACAGCCCTTCTGACATCATTGTTTGGCTGGCTGCGCCTCTGCGGCTGCCCTGCCCAACACAACGCCCCTCGGTGTCTTATTTATTTTGACTGCGAGGGTGTGATTGACGGGCACGAGCAGTGCATATCTTCGCCTGTTGTCACTCATCTCCTTCCGCCTTCTTCAGACTGTACGGCTTCATGGCCGTGGCATGCGATAAGGGATCAGCTGACGCCGCACAGTCTGAAGCAGGTGTAAGGACCCGAGCGAGAGGCGAACATATGTACTGCGCCAGGCCATGAATCCCAGCCCCACAGTGTGAAACACTGTAAAGACACTTCGTGGCTGACATTCATGGGCATCGCGAACCGCACCGGCCGACATTAAATGATGTCAGAAGACGGGCAGCGCTAATAGCGCAAGGCTAAGGGATAACACGACAGCGCAGACTCCTGTACAGCAAATAACGACACTCAGGAGGCTGCGCCCAGCACCAAAGTGGGATTTTTGACAGCTGCGCTGCGTCTCAGTAAGAAGGAAACTCCCGCCTCCAAGACAGTTTGACTGTATAAGGGGCTAAATATTATACATGTTTCTTTCAGCGTGTGCAAGGAACAAAATTTAAAAGAGCAACCTTGGACTTGTGCAGCCTTACTGCTGCCCAAGGTGTGGCTCTTCTAGTTTGTAACTCCTGAGGGGGGGGGTTAAAGGTTACCTTTAAAATTGGATCAATTAGTCTTCGGCCTACACTCTGCTCCTCCCACAGAGCCTGGGCTCTAACACTGCCAGTTGGGGCCCGGAAGTGCTGGCTGCACAGAGCAAAACACCCACAAATGTGTCAGTGGGGTTCAGCATCGCCAGCTGTTCCCCTGCTGTGTAGCTGGCAACGTGTCCTGCAAAAGCCACGCAGACACAAAGCTGCCGCCAGTGCAGGCTTCGGCCTACACTCTGCTCCCTCTACTCCTCCTGCTGACCCTGGGCTCTAACACCGCCAGTTGGGGCCCAGAAGTGCTGGCTGCACAGAGCAAAACACCCGCCAATGTGTCAGTGGGGTTCAGCAACGCCAGCTGTTCCCCTGCTGTGTAGCTGGCAACGTGTCCCGCAAAAGCCACGCAGACACAAAGCGGCCGCCAGTGCAGGCTTCGGCCTACACTCTGCTCCCTCTGCTCCTCCTGCTGACTCCGGGCTCTAACACCGCCAGTTGGTGCCCGGTACTGCTAGCTGCACAGAGAAAAACACCAGCCAATGTGTCAGTGGGGTTCAGCACCGCCAGCTGTTCCCCTGCTGTGTAGCCGGCATTGTGTCCTGCAAAAGCCACGCAGACACAAGAACTGAAATTGAAGGGAACCTGTCCCCCCTCCCCCAGGTGTTTGTATGTTTTACAGCCACCTTGTACAGCAGTAATGCTGCATGTGTGCAAGGTGGCTCATAAACTTATTCTCCTTGCATACGTGGAACGGAACACGTCTACAATGTGTTTCCTGAGACCATTAAAACATCCCTGAGGTGTGACTTTCCTTTGTAATGACACGCAACAACCCCCTTGGTAGCACAGCCCTTCTTCTGACATCATTGTTTGGCTGGCTGCGCCTCTGCGGCCGCCCTGCCCGACACAACGCCCCTCGGTGTCTTATTTATTTTGACTGCGAGGGTGTGATTGACGGGCATGAGCAGTGCATATCTTCGCCTGTTGTCACTCATCTCCTTCCGCCTTCTTCAGACTGTACGGCTTCATGGCCGTGGCATGCAATAAGAGATCAGCTGACGCCGCACAGTCTGAAGCAGGTGTAAGGACCCGAGCGAGAGGCGAACATATGTACTGTGCCAGGCCATGAATCCCAGCCCCTCAGTGTGAAACACTGTAAAGACACTGCGGGGCTGGGATTCATGGGCATCGCGAACCGCACCGGCCGACATGAAATGATGTCAGAAGATGGGCAGCGCATGGCCAAGGGATAACGCAACAACGCAGACTCCTGTACAGCAAAATGCGATGCTCAGGAGGCCGCGCCAAGCACCAAGGTGGTATTTTTGCCAGCTGTGCTGCGTCTCATTACGAAGGGAACTCCCACCTCCAAGACAGTTTTGACTGTTTAAGGGGCTAAATGTCATACGTGTTTCATTCAGCGTGTGCAAGGAACAGAATTTAAAAGAGCAACCTTTGACTTGTGCAGCATTACTACTGCCCAAGGTGTGGCTCTTCTAGTTTGTAACCCCTGAGGGGGGGTTAAATGTTACCTTTAAAATTGGTTCAATTAGGTTTCGCCCTACACTCTGCTCCCCCTGCAGAGCCTGGGCACCAACACCACCAGTTGGTGCCCCGAAGTGCTGGCTGCACAGAGAAAAACACCAGCCAATGTGTCAGTGGGGTTCAGCACCGCCAGCTGTTCCCCTGCTGTGTAGCCGGCAATGTGTCCTGCAAACGCCACGCAGACACAACAGACCTACAAATGCCTCCAGTGCAGGCTTCGGCCTACACTCTGCTCCCCCTGCTGACCCTTTGCTCCAACACCGCTAGTTGGGGCTTGGGAAGACATGCTTGAATAGGTCCCCATCCTGGTTCCATCACCGTCAGCTGGTTCCGGGCAGAGCCTTTGGCTTAGGTGCCTCCCTCTGGGTATCCGAGTTCCACCAACGTCAGGTGGTCCTTGGTAGTGCTTTCAGGCACGGGTACCTCCTGCTTAGTAACCGGGTTCCAGTAACGTCAGCTGGTCCTCGGTAGTTCCATTGGCTCTTGGACCTTCGGCTACCCATCCGGGTTCCAGTACCGTCAGCTGGTTCTCGGCAGTGTCTTTTGCTCTTGTACCTTCTGCTCCCCATCCTGGTTCCAGTACCGTCAGCTGGTTCCGGGCAGAGCCTTTGGCTTAGGTGCCTCCCTCTGGGTATCCGAGTTCCAACAACGTCAGGTGGTCCTTGGTAGTGCTTTCAGGCACGGGTACCTCCTGCTTAGTAACCGAGTTCCAGTAACGTCAGCTGGTCCTCGGTAGTTCCATTGGCTCTTGGACCTTCGGGTAGCCATCCGAGTTCCAGTTCCATCAGCTGTTTCTCGGCATTTTCTCAGCCTTCTTGTACCTTCTGCTCCATTTCCAAGTTCAAGACCCTAAAGACGACGACCCGGAAGACCACCCCTAAGATGACGACGACACCAGAGACGACAACCACTGAGATGACGACGACCCTGGAGACGATGACCCTGAAGACCACCCCGATGACGACGACCCCGGAGACGACGACCCTGGAGACGACGACCCTGGAGACGACGACGACATGGGAGACCGAGAAGCAGAAGAACAAGAGGCTGCAGAACAAAGAGCAGAAGAACATTAAGCATAAGACTAAATATCAGAGCAAAAGATATTATCTAAATTATAAGCAGAAGAAGACTAAGCAGTGTATGGGGGTGAGTCCGTTCCTCCTCGTGGTGCCCCTGGATAAAGCCTGATGCTGCAGGCCAAACTGAACGCGGACAAATGTAACTCTTTTGTGACAGGCAGAACGGAAGGTGTAATCTTCAAACTTTTATAGATAACAACTACGGGAATGCCTGTCACAAATAAGAATATGATGAAGAAGTTGAATATGAAGAAGAATAATAGTTAAATAAAAAGAATATGAACAATGTAAAAAAAAAAATTATAGGTAGAAGATGAAGAAGATGAATAAGGTGAAGAAGAAGTTGATGTCAAAGATGCTGATGATGATGAAGAAGAAAGTGTGGGAGAAGTAAAAAAGAGGGTGAAGGGCGTGGAAGTAGTGAAACATCAATATCTGACAAAATAAAAAAAATCTTAACATAGTCAATATCTTTGTAACTCCGAACGTCTTTAAAAAAAAAATTAAATTCCTGCTATTCTATTTGATTGGGCTAAACCTCTATGCCTTTAATGTCTCCGCCACCTCCCCCAATACATCCTACATTATTCTTAGTTGTTTTCCTTCATGTAGAATGAACCTACAAGGAAAGAAAGGGTTTATTTTAATTCCGATATTTTCGTCCCATTGACTTGCATTGGGATCGGGTATCGGAATCGGCGAGATCCGATACTTTGACGGTATCGGCCGATACTTTCCGATACCGATACTTTCTGATATCGGAAGGTATCGCTCAACACTACTCCTAACTGGAGCATTTGCTTCACTTTGCCCATGATGGCTTGCCTCCAGGCTTCTGGCACTCGGTACGGTTTCATCCGCACTCTTATTCGAGGCTCGATGACAATGTCATGCCAGATTACTGAGGTTCGACCCAGCAGTTTTGAGAATACATCCGTATTCTGTTGCACCAAAACCTGAGCCTCCCATCAATGCTGTTTTGAGAGAGCATCATTTATCTTAAACTCAACCCCCAGCAGTATCCTTGGCCGGTGACAGAGGGTTGTCTGAAGGTACGACCGGAGTCGGTTCCATAACCAATCATTCCCGGTCCCTCCAGTTGTTCTGGTTTTTCTGTCCGGGCTAGTACACTCTGTAATTCACTTCCCCCACTTTTTCCCAAATCTCATATGGCCCTTTCCACTTGGCCAATAGTTTACTCTCTGCTAAGGGCACTAGCAATAACACTCGGTCCCCTTCTTCAAAGGACCTGACCGTGGTTCTTATTATACGTGCAGCTCTGTGCTGCCTGGGCATCCATTGGATACTTTTTTCCAATGGGCATGACAGCCACAATTTGGTCCTGCATACTTGCCACGTTCTTGATTACACTCCAATGCCGAGTTGGCTACTGTTCTCATGTCTCCTTGGCTACGTCCAGCAACCCCCGAGGATGTCTGTCATACAATAGTTCAAAAGGGGAGAAGCCCATGGAAGCCTGTGGTACCTCACAAACAGCGAACATTAAATAGGGCCGTAACATGTCCCAATCCCTCATATCCTTGGAAACCACCTTTCTCAGCATAGATTTAAGGGTCTTATTAAATCTCTCCACCAGCCCGTTGGACTGCGGGTGATACCATGAAATCTAGAGCAGCCTTCATAGCTCCCTTGTCACCTTGGACATAAAAGATGTTCCCTGATCTGATAAGATCTCCTTTTGTAGTCCAAGGTGACAAAACATTGCAAACAGCTCACAGGTAGTGTTGAGCATTCCGATACCGCAAGTATCGGGTATCGGCCGATACTTGCGGGTATCGGAATCCCGATACCGAGATCCGATACTTTTGTGGTATCGGGAATCGGTATCGGGATTAATATCAATGTGTAAAAGAAAGAATTAAAATAAAAAATAGGGATATACTCACCTCTCCGACGCAGCCTGGACTTTACCGCCGTAACCGGGAGCCGTTGTACCTAAAAATGCGCGCTTGAAGGGCCTTAGATGACGTCACGGCGCTCTGATTGGTCCGTAGCGGTTGCATGACCGCTACGCGGCCAATCACAAAGCAGTGACATCAACTAAGGTCTTTCAAGCACTTGAAATACCTTAGAAGACGTCACTGCTTTGTTATTGGTCGCGTAGCGGTCACGCGACCGCTACGCGACCAATCAGAAGCTGCGGACGTCTTCTAAGGTATTTCAAGCGCTTGAAAGACCCTAGGTGACGTCACTGCTTTGTGATTGGTCGCGTAGCGGTCACGCAACCGCTACGGACCAATCAGAGCGCCGTGACGTCATCTAAGGCCCTTCAAGCGCGCATTCTTAGGTACAACGGCTCCCGGTTACGGCGGTAAAGTCCAGGCTGCGTCGGAGGGTGAGTATATCCCTATTTTTTATTTTAATTCTTTCTTTTACACATTGATATGGATCCCAGGGCCTGAAGGAGAGTTTCCTCTCCTTCAGACCCTGGGAACCATACAGGATACCGTCCGATACTTGGTGTCCCATTGACTTGTATTGGTATCGGGTATCGGTATCGGATTAGATCCGATACTTTGCCGGTATCGGCCGATACTTTCCGATAACGATACTTTCAAGTATCGGACGG
The DNA here is from genome assembly GCF_051348905.1 of Ranitomeya variabilis. Taxonomy (NCBI): domain Eukaryota; kingdom Metazoa; phylum Chordata; class Amphibia; order Anura; family Dendrobatidae; genus Ranitomeya; species Ranitomeya variabilis. The sequence goes on from NC_135234.1 coordinate 535,759,277, forward strand.
TATCGCTCAACACTACTCACAGGTGATAGGTTTTGCTGTGGTGTGACTAGGTATCCCCTCTGGGTGAGGGCTGGCATAATCCACTATGACCAATATATGTTGATGGCCATGGGCGGATTGCACTATAGGCGCCAACAGATCCATTGCAATTCACTCAAATGGTCCCTCTATAATAGGTAGAGTGTTGTGAAATTGGATTTTGGGCTCCCCCGGTGGCCACTGGTGGAATTGAACTGGTGTGCATCATCCCCTCTGTTCACCTGTTTCCATCAGGATGTGGGAGTCGCTATTTAACCTTGCTCCTCTGTCACTTCCATGCCGGTCAACATTGTAATCAGAAGCCTTTCTGTGCATGTTCCTGCTGCTAGACAACTCCCAGCTAAGTTGGACTTTAGTCCTCGTTTGTTTTTGCATTTTGTTCCAGTTCACAGCTGTAGTTTCGTTTCTGTGTCTGGAAAGCTCTTGTGATCTGAAATTGCCACTCTGATGTTATGAGTTAATACTAGAGTCTTAAAGTAATTTCAGGATGGCGTTTTGATAGGGTTTTCAGCTGACCATGAAAGTGCCCTTTCTGTCTTCCTGCTATCTAGTAAGCGGACCTCAATTTTGCTAAACCTATTTTCATACTACGTTTGTCATTTCATCTAAAATCACCGCCAATATATGTGGGGGCCTCTGTCTGCCTATCGGGGAAATTTCTCTAGAGGTGAGCCAGGACTATATTTTCCTCTGCCAGGATTAGTTAGTCCTCCGGCCGGCGCTGGGCGTCTAGGGATAAAAAACGTAGGCAACGCTACCCGGCTACTGTTAGTTGTGCGGCAGGTTTAGTTCATGGTCAGTTTAGTTTCCATCCTTCCAAGAGCTAGTACTTATGTTTGCTGGGCTATGTTCTCTTGCCATTGAGAACCATAACAGTAGAGGCACCAATGGAATCCACAAATTTTCAGTGGGTGTGGTAAGTTGACTCTCAGAACATGACTCAAAATACAGTACATCTGCACCTCAGCATAAATCCCAGGCCAAAAGAACAGCATGTAAGCTTGTGCCATCACTATCACTGCTTGACGGTACGATTGGGGAACCACCAGCTGTTCTGCCACTTTATGCCGGATTTTATCAATCCTATATAATAAATCCTGGTGAACAGCCATGCGAGAGAAAATGCCTCTGCAACCGGTTGCTGAGGTACCCTGTTTATTTCTACCACCCTTTCTTGTGCCTGGGGATCCTGGTGCTGAGCTCTCCCAAACGTACCAGGGACACTTCCAGCTCTTGGATCGACAGGTTCTCCTTGACCTCTCCTGCCAATACCTCTAGGGGAAACCTATCAAGGTTACACTCTGTCCCTACATTGGCGATCCTTATGGCAGGTATCCCTGACTTGGGATCTTCGGGTTTTGCACCCGGAATGATATTTTCCCTAGGAGGGTTAACTCCCACAGGGATCAAAACAGGGGTAAGTCTCTTTCCAACACAGTCCCATATGGAAGGGTCTTCATCACTCCCACTACATGTTTCATCTCTCTACACGGAGTGGTAAAAACTACCTCTGCTGTTGGGTATTCTCGGAGGTCCACATGTATACACACCACCCCCACTTTCTGACCATTGGGGTTGACCCCAGCAACAAGTGACCTATGGACCAGAGTCACCAAGCTCCCTGAGTCCAAGAGAGCCTCCATCTGGTACCCGTTGATAAGAACATGGCACATTTGGGGTTCGCTGCATGCACTTCCTGTAAGTTGTGATGCAGGCTGACTGAGCATACATCTAGACTCTACATAAACTCGCAGTCCATAGGTTCAGCCATCAGGTGGCAGTTGGCAACCACATGTCTGGGCCCTTGGCATCACCAGCACCTGATAGTGAAGGCACCGTTAGTCTTTGAGAATTTGTTGGGGGAACTGGTCTCCAGCCATCTCCCTCTTGGGTACAAATTCAGTATGGACTCATGGCTGACTGTCCCCAGCAAGGAAATGTAACCCTGTCACGATACTATTGGATACAACTGGACACCAGTGGCTAGGTCAAAAAGACTGCAGACACAATGGTTTGAACAAGCAATATTGTATTTGTGATCTGAATGCAATATAGCATATAAGTCCAGATAAATGTTCAGTCAATACGATAAACGGTAATATCAGAGCTGATACTCTGCGACACAGCATGCAAAGTCACTGAGCAATGAGTGCACAAGAATGTCCAGCACTGACACAGTCTCTTGCAGAGCAGAGGAACGCACTAGCTGGCTGGAGTTCTTACTTCACCGCAGGTGTGGTCAGGTAGAGGTTTCTGAAGTCAGGTGTTCAGCAATCACTCGGTCAGCAGGCAGGGATGGATCCAGACGTGCAGGTTGGCAGAGGACTGCGCCGTTAGGAAAGGACCAACAGGGATCGTATGTCCAGGCTTGGGACTGCAGAGGAACAAGGTCCAAAACAATGAAACAGAGCATGTGCTGGCTTTATATACAGCTTTGGCAGGAAGCAAGATGGCTGACGTTAAACACCAAGTTCCATGTTAACTAAGGGCAAGTCTAAGGGCAAGAGAAACAGATTCCAGGACTAGATACTGACATTACTCCCACCTCATGAACGGCCTCCGGACGACCCCAAACCAGGTTTGCCAGGGTACCTTTGATGGAACTGCTCAATCAGTCAGGAGGCGTTAATATTATCCACAGGTTCCCAGGAATTCTCCTCTGAAGAATATCCTTGCCATTTAATCAAATACTGCAATCGATTTCTGTAGATTCTTGAATCCAGAATCCTCTCAACGATGAACTGCTCTTAACCATCTACAAGAACGTGATCGGGAGGAGGAGATGAACCTCCTGAAAAAGGATTTGGTACTACAGCCTTTAGTAGGGAAGTATGAAAGACAGGATGTATCTTCATTGTTCTTGGGAGTTTTAAGCGACATGCCACAGCACCTACCAGACCACTGATCCTGTAAGGACCGATGTACTTCTGTCCCAACTTATGAGAAGGGATCTTCATCTTTAAATTCTTTGTAGATAACCAGACTAAATCTCCTACCTTAAATGTAGGTGTTGGTTTGCGAAATCTGTCAGCTGCATTCTTGTACCTAACTTGTGCGGAACCCAAAGTCTCTTTCAGAAGTTCAAGGTTCTGTTGAAGTGAAGAGATCCTGTCAGCAATTGCTGGTAAAGATGTATTTACCGGTAATCTGGGAAGAATGCTAGGGTGATATCCCAGGTTAGTGTAGAATGGAGACTGCTGGTGGAGGCACTCTGGGAGTTGTTATAAGAGAATTCAGCCAATGGGAGTAGCCTTACCCAATCATCTTGCAAATGGCAAACGTAGCAGCAAAGGTATTGCTCCAGTGTTTGATTGGTACGTTCTGTCTGCCCTTTGGACTGTGGGTGGAAAGCAGAAGATAAGTTAACTTCTATGCCTAATGCCGAACGAAAGCTTCGCCAAAACTTTGAAGTAAATTGAACTCCACGGTCCAAAATGACTTTATGCAGAACCCCATGCAGATGAAATATGTTCTGGATAATTAGGTCAGCAGTGTCCTTCGCAGAGGGTAAACCGGAACAAGGGATGAAATGGGCCGCCTTGGTCAGGCGATCGACCACCACCAAAATCGTACTCTTTCCCTCGGAAAGAGGAAGTTCTACAATGAAGTCCATAGAAATGGATCCCCACGGGCGAGTCGGCACCAGCAAAGGCTGTGACAGACCAGTAGGGGAGGCACGTGGGACCTTGAATTTGGCACATACCTCACAAGATGAAACGTACTTCTGAACATCCCTTTGAAAACCTGGCCACCAGAAGAAGCGAGATAAGAATTCTTGAGTCTTCTGAATTCCTCTGTGCCCTGCAACCTTAGAGTCATGGACAAATCTCAACACTCTTAACCTCACGGCTTCAGGAATGTAGAGTCGCCGTTCCCGGGTCCAAACTCCATTCCTAAAAAGAAGGCTTACCTTATCAGATGGCTGAGACAGCAAAAGATCAGAGTTGTAAGCTTCTTTGATGACCTGCAGCAAATCTTGGTTATGAATGACACCTACAAAATTGCAATCAGAAAGTATGGTCTTAGGTGGAATAGCGTAGTGGAGTACATCCGGGATAGAGCATCCGCTTTTCCATTGCGAGAACCTGGTCTATAAGAAATTGTAAAATTGAATTGATTAAGTTAAAGACTCCAGCGGGCCTGCCGTGGGGTCAGACATCTTGCTGACCTGATGAACTCAAGGTTGCGGTGATCCGTGAGGACAACGATCGGCTGTGAAGCTCCCTGTAGAAGATGTCTCCACTCCTTGAAGGCGGCGATGATAGCCAGTAATTTTTTATTTCCTACATCACAGTTCTTTTCGGCAGGAGACAGTCGCTTGGAAAGAATAGCACAAGGATGAAGTAAATTCTTCTCACCTGTTCTTTGAGACAGTATAGCCCCGATGGCACAGTTTGAGGCATCTACTTCAATAATGAAGGCGAGTTCCGGGTCAGGGTGGATCAGTACTGGTGCTGACGTGAAATTGGTCTTGAGCCAAGAGAATGCTTTTTGGGCTTGAATGGACCAAATAAATGCTGTCTTCTTCTGTGTCAACCGGGTGATGGGCGAGACAATGTCAGAGAAGTTCTTGACGAAACGTCTGTAGAAGTTAGCAAACCCGATAAAACGTTGGACCTCCTTGACGTTCTTGGGGATTGGCCACTCCTGAATCACCTTGATCTTGCTGTTATCCATACTCAGACCCTGTGGAGAAATTACATATCCTAAGAATTTGATCTCCGACTTGTGAAATTCGCATTTCCCCAGCTTGATGTACAGATGGTGTTCCCTCAAACGCTGCAAGACAGTCTTGACATGTTGCTGATGTTCCTCCATGGACCTAGAAAAAATCAGAATGTCATCCAAATAGATTACGACAAGAAGATCAATAATGTCTCTAAAAATATCATTTTCTAGGTGTTGGAAAGTTGCTGGGGCATTGCAAAGTCCAAATGGCATGACCAAATAGTCAAAGTGTCCATATCGAGACCTAAATGCTGTTTTCCATTCGTCTCCAGGTCTTATACAGACTAGATTGTATGCCCCACGTAGGTCCAATTTTGAAAAGACCTTGGGCTGATGAACTCTCTCAAGAAGCTCCGGAATTAATGGCAGGGGGTAGCGGTTCTTGATGGTTACCTTGTTAATTTCCCGGTAATCAACACAGGGTCTGAGGGATCCATCCTTCTTTTTAACGAAAAAGATGGGTGCACTGGCTGGAGAGGACGAGGGGCGTATGAACCCCTTGGACAGATTCTCATCGATATATTCTTTGAGAGTCTTGAGCTCAGGACAATGGATAAATATTTCCAAAGGGAATGGTAGCAGCAGGCAGAAGCTCGATTGGGCAGTCATAAGGGCGGTGTGGTGGCAATTTGTCTGCATTCTTTTTATCGCACACATCCGAAAATTCTTTATAAACTGCCGGTAACCTTAGGTCCAATGATGGGTCGCCCGGAGATGGATCAATCGAATTCCCAGAAGTTACCTCCTTAGCTGGGAAGCAAAATCTCTTTGTCTCCCAGTCAATGGTGGGATTTTGAGCCTGCAACCAGGGTAAACCCAAGATAATAGGGAAATGTGGAGAGGAAATCAGAAGGAAGGGCAATTTCTCCTGGTGATCATCTCTCATGAGGACCTTCAGTGATTCAGTCTGCTGGTCTACTGGGCCCGAGGTCAAAGGGGATCCATCCACAGTCTCCATCAGAATTGAAGATACTCTCTTCTGTGATCGGATTATTATTATTATTATTTATTGTTATAGCGCCATTTATTCCATGGCGCTTTACATGTAAGGATTCCATATTTCTTAGCAAAAGAAGTGTCCATGAAGTTACCGCTGGCCCCAGAGTCTATTCATGGTGGAACTGTTCACCCAATGGGAGTCAATCCAGATCTTGATAGGGAGGTAACAATGTGAGTCTTTTTTCTTATTGAAAGGGTATGAAACTGCAGAAGATAGAATAACAGCATTAATGGGTAGTACCGTTTCGGATGTAATAGAGTTCATATCTGAAAAGTCATAATCCGGAACAGTTGCTGCAATTTCAGGTGGCCCTGATTCAGAAGTCACGGAGTATGATTCAGAGAAGTCGCGTTCTACCACGGCTGCGGTTGTCCTGCGAGAACGACTGGGGCAGTTGATAATAAAATGTCCTGACTTCCCACAGTAAAAACATAAATTCTCCTTGAAACGAAATTCCTTCCGTTCGTCACTTACTCGACTTCGTAGGGAATTTACCTGCATCAGCTCGGGTGCGGACTCCTGAGGACTTGGGTCCGGAATCTCCTTAGGAAGGAAAGGAAGAAGCGATTTATTGCTGCGGTTCATCTCAGACTTGTTGTGAATTCTGCTTTTGGGCTCCCTCCGGTGGTTGTAGGTGGTAATGCAGTTGCCCCTGAGTTGCAGTCCTGGTCAGGTGTATCTGCTGATTGCAGTTCTGATGGGTATTTAGGCGTGCAGGATTCATTAGTCCTTGCCAGTTGTCAATTGTTGTTGGGAGGTGTTGGACCTCTCCTGCCTTTCTGCCAAATCAGCAAAGATAAGTGTCTGTTTTTTTTTCCTGTGGCACACATGCTATGTGCTTCACAATTCAGTGCTATTCTTTGTGTTTTCTTGTCCAGCTTAGATTGTGTCAGTATTTTCTCAGTCTTGTTGGATTCTCTGGAGTGGCAGATATACATTCCATGTCTTTAGTTAGATTGTGGAACTTTTTGTATTATCTGTTGTGGATATTTTTGGAAGGGTTTTAATACTGACCGCCTAGTAATCTGTCCTATCCTTTCCTATTTAGCTAGAGTGGCCTCTTTTGCTAAATCCTGTTTTCTACCTGCGTGTGTCTATTCTTCTTCTACTCACAGTCATTATTCGTGGGGGGCTGCCTATCCTTTGGGGGTCTGCTCTGAGGCAAGGTAGCATTCCTATTTCCATCTATAGGGGTATTTAGTCCTCCGGCTGTGTCGAGGTGTCTAGGGTATGTTAGGCACACCCCACGGCTACTTCTAGTTGCGGTGTTAGTTCAGGATTTGTGGTCAGTACAGGTTCCACTGACTCCAGAGAAAGTTTCATGCGGCTCCAAGGTCACCAGATCATAACACAGACCACCTTTCTAGTTTTCGTTCGGAGATGCGAGCGTCTAGGCGAATACAGTGATTGATGAAATCACCTAGAGCAGTGGGAGCCTCCGCATGTGCAAGCTTGTCTTTGATAGAACTAGACAACCCCTTCTTAAATATTGAGTACTTTGCTGCACTATTCCAGGTGGTATCCTGAGCCCACCTTCTAAAATCCATAGCATACTCAGTCACTGAGCATTTACCTTGACGCAAATTCAGCAGGGCCGTCTCCGCTGTAAGGCCATGGTTCGGATCATCAAACATCTGCCCCATGGCGGCGATAAACACATTAAAGTCGTTCAGACATGCATCCTGCGATTCTATCAGAGGGTTTGCCCAGGCAAGAGCCTTGTTAGTCAGCAACATGATGATAGTCAATACTTTGGATCGGTCCGTAGGAAACTGTGTGACATGTGCAGCAAAGTATAAACGTCACTGGTTCAGAAATCCACGGTATTTGTCTCGGTCGCCACCAAGCCTAAATGGCGGTAGTGTGGGGATTGGAGGAAGAAAATCCTGAGGTTGTGCCTCCAGAGCTGCAACTCGGCCACGCAATTCCTGAAGGGTCTGACCGAGCACTTGTATATCATATTTAGTCTGCCCCTCTAGGCCTTCCATTCTGCTCTTCCATGTCTGCACTTCAGCGTGTACAGTGGCAGTGATATTATTTAGCTTCTTAACATGCACCTCTAAAGTCTCTGACCCAGAGGCATCCATCTTTAATGCTTGTGTATCCTGTCATGATACTAGTGGATACAACTGGACACCAGTGGCTAGGTCAAAGATACTGCAGACACAATGGTTTGAACAAGCAATATTGTATTTGTGATCTGAATGCAATATAGCATATAAGTTCAGGTAAATGTTCAGTCAATACGATAAATGGTAATAGCAGAGCTGATACTCTGCGACACAGCATGCAAAGTCACTGAGCAATGAGTGCACAAGAATGTCCAGCACTGACACAGTCTCTTGCAGAGCAGAGGAACACACTAGCTGGCTGGAGTTCTTACTTCACCGCAGGTGTGGTCAGGCAGAGGTTTCTGAAGTCAAGTGTTCAGCAATCACTCGGTCAGCAGGCAGGGATCCAGACGTGCAGGTTGGCAGAGGACTCCGCCATTATTAAAGGACCAACAGGGATCGTATGTCCAGGCTTGGGACTGCAGAGGAACAAGGTCCAAAACATAATACACAAGCAATGAAACAGAGCAGGTGCTGGCTTTATATACAGCTTTGGCAGGAAGCAAGATGGCCGACGTGAAACATCAAGTTCCATGTTAACTAAGGGCAAGTCTAAGGGCAAGAGAAACAGTTTCCAGGACTAGATACTGACAAACCCTTTCCCCTGCTCCTGGGCTTGTAGGGTCCGCCGTGACAGCTGCAATGGGGCAGGGTCCCGTATAAAGTCCTGAGTGGTAGTGTACTGCTTGGTCAGTCTAAATACCTGGTCTAGAGTGCCCAGGTCCCCTTGCCCCACCCAACGCTTTATGGCTGCTGGCAGAGCTCTTACCAGCGGGTCAATCACAACCCTCTACACCATCTGGGCCAGAGTCAATGTCTCAGGCTGGAGCCACCTTTTCAGTATCTGTAGTAAATCATAAACCTGAGACCAGGCAGATTGGGCTTCCACAAAAGTCCATGAAAACATTCGTTGGGCTCTCACATAGTTATTAATCCCCAGTCTGGCAAGGATCTTACATTTTATCTTTGCATAGTCTTGGCCATCCTCCCAACTGAGGGCAAAGTAGGCCTTTAGCTCATCACCACTCAGAAACGGAGCCACCACTTCAGCCCACTGGGAAGGTGGCAGGTTTTCCTGCTCTGCGGTGCACCCATAGATGGTGAAATAGAAGGGTTAATGTTTTGCCTTTAATTGCAAGAATTTGCTAGAATTTGTTCTTATGATGTAGTAGTGGTATTTTACAGACTTGCATGCAAATGTTATTGTTTTGTTTATTGTTTTATGCAACCGTAAAAGTGCTAATATATGTATTACCTAAGCTATTGAATAATGTATGTGTGGAAAAGGAATCTAAGGCTGAACCTTCCATAGTGTATCATGGACCCCAGATAACCACTGCTGATGGGGGAAGTGAATCTCCACACTGAGGGTGGATGTGCGAAGCAGGTAGGAAACCCCCTTATGGGTACTAGACCCATAAGACAGTAGCTTCTTTGTGGACATCACCTGACCCTATGGCAGGGGATATACCATTTACAAAAGGGGAAATTGATATAGAACTGTTAATGCTTTGCCTTAATTGCTAGAATTTGCTAGAATTTGTTCTTATTATATAGTAGCCTTGTAGTCTCCACTTCAAAGATTTTATACATCTTATATTATATGCTTTCAATAGTCAGCAAACAACATGTTCTGGGTACATGATAAATAAAGATCAGCATGATCCAGAGTAAAGGGGGCTACATGAGTTACAATTGCTGTAAATGGTATAAAAAAACTGCCTCTTCTCACATTAAATAAGAAAAGTGATTTGCTCACAACCCGTGTGCATTCTTTTCTCCAAGCGCTTGTCAATTAAGGGCGTAACCTCTAAATTTGGCCTCACTGGTAATCTGGCATATCTTACTTTGGGTCAGAATGAAAACAGCTACAACAGTTTGGCGCCCAATGTGTGGAAGTGGTAACCAACCTATTCGGAATCTGTATGTGGGAGTTTCCTGGGAGATTGGACATGCAAAACCCAGCTGCAGCAAGGTAAGAAATTTTATTCTTACACTTTGTTTTGTACTTGGAATCTCTCTGGATCTCTCCATCTCTATGGGTAAAGGCTGCGAACATGGTTCAAAGAACCAACATCACCAGTGAGTTTGTGGTTTGTCTGTTTATGTCCGTATAGACTAATAAGGTGATAATTGTTATCTGCACTACTATGTACTGTATGTTTATAAGAACCTCTGAGTGACATGAGTTTTGAGTGATTGAGTATAAGGGACATAAATAAGTCCATGGTTGATGTGGGGTTCCATTAGGTGTGGTCCTCTGTATGTGACAGAAGAACAATTATTCAACTCACTTTGAGCTGAATCGGTCGGAGTGATTGAGATAAGGAATTTTGTTCTTTTCTTCCTTTTGTAAAATCAACTGATCGCAGGAAAGTGGAAAAAAGGGAATCACTGAGTAAGCACATATGAATGAATCAGGACACACCATTCTGTAAGGGTGCAAAGGTATCCTGGGGTACTGTGTGTATCAAGGGGCAGAGTCCTACAGGATTTTATTTGATGGAGTCCTAGTATCATTACTTATCCAATTATTACTAAGGATCCGGGACGGGTGTGTAATAGATATTTTAATCTACATCTGAGATTGAGTAACAATAAAGACCATTTTATATATACGGTTTGACATTAGACAAGTTCCTGTATGTGTTTGGCCACACGCGGTCAGATTACTTAGAGCGTGCAGAGATCTGCCCTTACACTGAAATTGTTTTGGTTCCCAGAGGAGGATGAAGGTTTTTCAGAAATAATTAAGCTACGTAGCTATATGCATGTGAGTTTTCTCTTTCTGTGTGAAAGACACTGTGAGTTCCTATCTCTGCTAAATACCTGATGGGAAGGGGTATGGAGCTGCGCTCATGAGTCTCTGTATTTCTGTCCTTGGTGTAGTATGCGCTGGGAGATTTGTGTTTCTTTAAAAAACAGTACTGTATTGAAGTAGAAAGAAATATTGCAAGTTGAAGTTGGAGGTTGAAAGTAAAATATGGTGCCTGTTTTAAAGCGAAACTTGTAAGTGATCGCTCGGTCATCAATGTGTTTCTACCTGCTTCCAATTGTGTAATTGAGGATCAGCAGAAAGGGTAGCTAACTGCATGGCTGATCTAGTAGGTGAGAGGCCTGAGCCTTCCTACTTTAGTCAGCGGTTTTTATTGTGGGTGAGAGACCTAGCTTTCCAGCTGTCCATGGAACTGGTCTAGTAGGTTAGAGGCCTTTTACACCTGGGCCTTCCTACTTTAGTCAGTTTGTCTAACAGGTGAGAGAGCTAAAAAGAGCCTTCCCATTACATCCTGCAGGTCTACCAGGTGAGAGGCAAGGAGTCTTCCCGCTACACCTTGACAGGCTCATTCTGACTTGCTATAGTGTGGCCTGTAGACAAAGTCCAGGCACACTGAGGGCATTTTCAGAAAGGTGAGCTGTCTGGAGAATATGTTTAAGCCATGGGCAACTTGTTCTGTGTGCAGTCAGGGCCTCCTGTGGGATCTAAAACAGCTATACAGAGTGTAAAAGACAGAGAAGGAAAGAAAGCAATGAAATATGTGGGACCAATATTTAAAAAGGCAAACATGTCAGAGTGTGGATGTTTGGAAGTACAAAAATGGCACAGCTTCAGGGAAAAGAATAGAGGTTGGATAAAAGACAAGGGAAGAGAGCAACAAGTGAATAAATGGCGTTGTGTGGCAGAGGAAATACAACAGTATGGAAGTAAAGAGACTACAGTAGGACATAAGTTATATTATGACTGTTTTGATGTACAAAAGTCTATGACTATGACTGCTACCGCCCCACCTCTGTGTAAGCAGAGACCCAGACAAGACAGTTGGACATGTAAACTCTGTGGTCAGCCAAACCTAGACTGGAGAGATACTTGTATGACCTGTGCTGCAACCCAACCTAAGCGAATTGCACTAAATCCTGCCCAGACAAGATCACATGTAGTGACAGAAGAAGCTGACTCAGTAATGGAGGCATTGACCTTTGGGGAAGAAGCTGACAGTAGTCCTGACAAGGAGGAAGTTATAGAATAGCATCTCACCCCCACCGATCATCCAGTCACCTCCATCACCAGACCCATCACCAGAGAAGCATCCACATCAGGATCAAGAAGGGTGACTAGACTAAGACAGATACAGGAGTATTATCCCTGGAGCCCCTCTGACCAGCTAGCTATACTAAAGCAGTTGTCTGACCCTGAGAACCAACCTTTCTCATCTTACAGACAAATAAAGGAAATACAGCATATTTGGTGGATGGGCGAAGCAGTTAGGAAGCCCCCTTATGGGTACTAAACCCATGAGACAGTAGCTCCTTTGTGGACATCACCTGGCCCTATGGCAGTGGTTATACCATTTACAAAAGGGGAAAATTGATATAGAAGGGTTAATGTTTTGCCTTTAATTGCTAGAATTTGCAAGAATTTGTTCTTATGATGTAGTAGTCTTGTAGTCTCCAATTCAAGGATTTTATACATCTTACCTTATATGTTTTCAATAGTCAGCAAATAACATGTTCTGGGTAATAATAATAATACAAATTTTTATTTATATAGCGCCAACATATTCCGCAGCACTTTACAATTAACCCTAGAACGCATACCCATAGAAATCTACACATTCACGCACCTGGGGCCTTTTAGGCCTGTTTACAATTATCATGGAATAACTCAAATAAAAATACTTTTCAAAGTTTATTGCAAAGTAAGGATGCATTCCCACTAGCGCAGGGGTCCACCAGGATGGGATTCCGTAATGGATCTGACCGCCTGGTGACCTCAGCTAAGGCTGGCGGACGCATACCTGGGGCCTCGCAGGCCTGCCAGGTTACTTGTTTTCTATTTTCTGTAAAATTACTTTAGTTAGAATTTTGAAATTCTAGGTATTCCTCAGGTATATAGTTTTTAGTAATTTCCAGTTGTTCATATATTTTTATGTTATAGGCATTTCGGTATAACAACCTTTTTTTGGGACTACCCCATATTCACGCACCTGGGGCCTTTTAGGCCTGTGTGCAAATAACACGAAATAACTCAAATAAAAATACTTTTCAAAATTTATTTTACAATTGCAAGGTAAGGATGCATTCCAAGTAGCGCTGGGGTCCGCCAGGAGGGGATCCGTAATGGATCTGACCTCCTGGTGACCCCAGCTAAGGCTGGTGGAATCCCGCCATTCCGGCAGCCTTAGCTGGAGTTACCAGGAGGTCAGATCCATTATGGATCCCCTTCTGGCGAACCCCAGCGCTACTGGGAACACAGCCTAAGATGTGTATATTTCAAAACATAATTATGTGCATAAAACAACAAGAAAGTAAGTAAACGGGCACGCCAAATATAGGCATTCTATATGCAATTTTTTTATGAAAACATTTTTTGGTTGTAGCAAACTTGGTGCAGGAATATTTATTTGTAACTTTACATATTCCCCCGACAATTCTCGCATATTATTTTTTCGGCTGAATGTTCCTTGCATACATTTTGTCCGCAAGTAGAACAGAAACGCTCCGATTTTCTTTCCTTCTTTGCTGGACAAATATAGCAGCGCTTTCTTTTTTTTTCTCTTTGCTCTGGATGTTCCAGAAAGCATATTCCACATCGGATCATTGCCTCCATAATTTACCTTGGTAAGCATATCATGCTGCTTCTCTCCATCATAGTAGGCATCAAAAGTTCATAACAAAGTTCTGTCAAAAATAGACGTCTCTTGTCTTTCCTGTTGGCATGGAATTCTGGATTAGTTTGACAATAAACAATGTAGCTATTGAGGGCTGACACATCAAGGATATTGGAAAAAAGGGCAACAGGCCAACGTTTAGTCTGCCTTTTGCACGAATACTCTCCAATCATTTCGTCCATCTTGTCGACACCTCCTTTTGTCTTATTATAATGCAGTATGATTTCAGGTTTTTTTTTCCTGTCTTTGGTGTCAATACTTCCATCATGATGCATTGTACTCATACTCAGTAATATCACGGATTTTTCTTTCTTGGCTTTATAAGACACCATTGTTGCTTGATTGCAGAAACTGAATACACTCTCGTAGATTGTTCGCTGTGCATTGTGCTTCATGATTGGAGGAATTTCGCGGCGGTTTGGCCTCATAGTACCAACAAGTGTAAGTTGCTTTTGAAGCAAAAAGTTGGCCATTTCAAAATTGGTAAAGTAATTATCCATTGTAATATTTTTATTCTTTTTTTTTCTTATTTTTCTTATTTTTCTTATTTTTATGTTGTTATGCAGAATCCACACTCTTCCCAGCAATAGCAGAGTCATAAAAGTTCTTCCCCAGCAACAATACAGTCAAAAAGACTGAGTATCACATGTAAACCTAGTACAGGCCTAAAATGCCCCAGGTGCATGAATATGGGGTAGTCCCAAAAAAAGGTTGTTATACCGAAATGTCTGTGACATAAAAATATATGAATAACTGGAAATCACTAACAACTATATACCTGAGGATTACCTAGATTTTCAAAATTCTAACTAAAGTACTTTTACAGAAAATAGAAAACAAGTAACCTGGCAGGCCTGCAAGGCCCCAGGTATGCATTCTAGGGTTAAGCGGGGACATGTACAGACAATAAATTCAATACAAGTTAAGACAATTTAAACAGTGACATTAGGAGTGAGGTCCCTGCTCGCAGGCTTACAATCTACAAGGAAATGGGGGGGAAACAATAGGTGAAAAGTGCTTGTTATTTCAGGTCTGGCAATTATAATAAATAGGGATATTCTTATAAAGCTGCATGATCCAGTCATCAGCCAGTGTGTTTAAGTGCAATAGTCAAGTATCAAGTGCAGTTATCGTGTGCATGGAGGGTGTGGAGACAGATGAATAGTAGGGTGCAGATTTAGAATAATATTTGGAAGGAGGGAACAGGGCAAAGTTAGTTAACTGAGAAGTTGATGTGGTAGGCTTGTTTGAAGAGATGGGTACATGGTAAATAAAGGTCAACATGACCCGGGGTAACGGGGAGGGGACTACATGAGTTACAATTGCTGTAAATGGTTTAAAAAACTGCCTCTTGTTCCATTAAATCAGAAATGTGATTTGCTTACAACCCATGTGCATTCTTTTCTCCCAGTGCTTGTCAATTAAGGGTGTAACCTCTTAATTCAGCCTCCTTGGTGATCTGGCATATCTGACTTTTGGTCAGAACAAAAACAGCTACAATAATGGTGAGGAAAGCTTCCACGTCATCTTTCCGACTCAGCTTCCTCAAAGCGGAATGAACCTTGTCCCGGGCCTCACGACATTCTGGGGTCAGTGAAGGAGGTGCCTCACTAAGGGCCACAATCTGATGCAGCAACAAGTTATTTGTTGGTTGTTGTTGTTGTTGCTGTGGGTGGACGAACTGCCTCAGGATTTCCTTAATCTTGCCCGAAGGCCAGGGTTGCAGTATGGGAGGCCTATTGATAAACATGTACCTGGCGTTGGGTTATGCCTCAGTTCATGCCCACATTCTCCACCATATTGTAGTGCAGCGGTGTTCACACCGTGCAGTAATGAGGCAGTGACCCAGTAAAGTTCAAAACAAAATGTCTTTAATGTCCCAAAACTGTCAAATGAAAAGCAAGTGGTATCCTCTATATCGCAGCCAGGGTGTCAAAGCAGTCCGTACCCGAGACCCATTGCCGTGGGCAACTGCACCATTGTGTCACGCTGAGGGCCCCAGGCATTCACTTCCTTTGGCTCTGTGTTGACTGCACGCATAAGCCAGATGTTACAGAGCCACTTGTAAGACCCGGCTGGAGAGAGTGAACTGCCCCACTACCATCCTGTGGTTCAATCCAAAGATAAAAGCCTATGCCAGGTTTTCCTTAATCTGCCTTGGGCTAATAGCTTGTCCAAGACCAAACTTACTTTTATTCTGCACTGCAACCACAGCTACGACTGTGACTGCAATGCACTCCAGTGGTCTCAATACACTTCTATGCGCATCCTGGGGGATACTTACCGTCCCTCACATATAATTCCTCTCACTGCCTCACAGTGTATATATATATATATACAGTACAGACCAAAAGTTTGGACACACCTTCTCATTTAAAGATATTTCTGTATTTGCATGACTATGAAAATTGTACATTCACACTGAAGGCATCAAAAATATGAATTAACACATGTGGCATTATATAAATAAAGGTAACCTGTCACCGCCCAAAATAGAAGGTGAGCTAAGCCCACCAGCATCAGGGGTTTATCTACAGCATTCTGGAATGCTGTAGATAAGCCCCCCGATCAATCCTAAAAAATGAGAAAAAATGGTTAGATTATACTCACCCATGGGCGGTGTGAAGACTAACAGAAAATGTTAGGCCTTGTAAGCTGATATATTGTGCAGGTACTCTATACTACGGTTAGTAGTTCCTTCTATTATAAATGCGCATGCGCAGCTCTATGACCAGTCCGGCCTCTTTGTATCTATAGCAATCTGTTTATGCGGCCGAAGTAGAGCAAATCAGCCAGGTCATTTGGCTAGGTGTTTGCATTGTGCAGGCGCCAACTACTGCGCCTTTTGAGTATAAAGGGTTCTCTCCTAAGTGAGTATGCGCAGGCGCAACCTGCGATCGCTCTGAGGAGTTCGGCGTCTTCGCAACAATGGTAACCCACACACCAGGGGCTGCGCTTACTAGCGCGCAGTCCCGGTAATCAGGTTGGAACATGCGACTATGCAGGCGCAACCTCTTGACCCGGAAGTAGACGCCGGTCCATGCAGACTATGAGGAGACTGCACGCTGACGCCAACTCACAGATGGTGAATATTACACTTTATTATTTAGCTATAAAAGGGCGGGGTAGGCATCTCTATGTCACATTTCCCCTGATGAAGACGCTCTTGTAGCGTCGATACGCGTGGGGCTCAAATCCCCCCAGCACCAGCACCTTATATTTGGCTGCTGTATCTCTGTCTGGAGCTTGCCCCCGTGTCCTTCTAGGATCTTTGGACTACAGCACTTGTTCTATTCCCAGGTTTCTGGGCGACACCAATTGTAATCTTGGGGCGCTTATCTGTACATGACACCACCTGGTAAATATGCTTGTGATGTGGAACTTGTTTCCAGTTCCTATTATTATTGTGTGGTACAAAGTGTTTGATGCCGATGGGGTGTAACTGGCAGCAGACGGATTGATATTTATTGCCATATATGTGTGTATTTTTCATCTGGTATATTAGTTATTATTAGGTGCTGGATGGCATTTGCTTCCAATTGTCTGGGGGGTTGCATATAGCTTATTAGTAGTGTTGAGCGATACCTTCCGATATCGGAAAGTATCGGTATCGGAAAGTATCGGCCGATACCGTCAAAGTATCGGATCTAATCCGATACCGATACCCGATCCCAATGCAAGTCAATGGGACGAAAATATCGGAATTAAAATAAACCCTTTCTTTCCTTGTAGGTTAATTCTACATGAAGGAAAACAACTAAGAATAATGTAGGATGTATTGGGGGAGGTGGCGGAGACATTAAAGGCATAGAGGTTTAGCCCAATCAAATAGAATAGCAGGATTTTTATTTTTTTTTATGACGTTCGGCGTTAGAAAGATTTTGACTATGTTAATTTTTTATTTATTTTGTCAGATATTGATGTTTCACTACTTCCACGCCCTTCACCTTCTTTTTTACTTCTCCCACACTTTCTTCTTCATTATCCTCATCATCAGCTTCTTTGACATCAACTAACCTTATTCATCTTCTTCTTCATCTTCTACCTATTATTTTTTTTGTTACATTGTTCATATTCTTTTTATTTAACTATTATCTTCTTCATATTCAACTTCTTCATCATATTCTTATTTGTGACAGGCATTCCCGTAGTTGTTATCTATAAAAGTTTGAAGATTACACCTTCCGTTCTGCCTGTCACAAAAGAGTTACATTTGTCCGCGTTCAGTTTGGCCTGCAGCATCAGGCTTTATCCAGGGGCACCACGAGGAGGAACGGACTCACCCCCAAACACTGCTTAGTCTTCTTCTGCTTATAATTTAGATAATATCTTTTGCTCTGATATTTAGTTTTATGCTTATTGTTCTTCTGCTCTTTGTTCTGCAGCCTCTTGTTCTTCTGCTTCTCGGTCTTCCAGGTCGTCGTCGTCTCCAGGGTCATCGTCTCCGGGGTCGTCGTCATCGGGGTGGTCTTCAGGGTCATCGTCTCCAGGGTCGTCGTCATCACGGTGGTTGTCGTCTCTGGTGTCGTCGTCATCTTAGGGGTGGTCTTCCGGGTCATCGTCTTTAGTCTCATGAACTTGGAAATGTAGCAGAAGGTACAAGAAGGCTGAGAAAATGCTGAGAAACAGCTGATGGAACTGGAACTCGGATGGCTACCTGAAGGTCCAAGAGCCAATGGAACTACCGAGGACCAGCTGACGTTACTGGAACCCGGTTACTAAGCAGGAGGTACCCGTGCCTGAAATCACTACCAAGGACCACCTGACGTTGGTGGAACTCGGATACCCAGAGGGAGGCACCTAAGCCAAAGGCTCTGCCCGGAACCAGCTGACGGTACTGGAACCAGGATGGGGAGCAGAAGGTACAAGAGCAAAAGACACTGCCGAGAACCAGCTGACGGTGCTGGAACCCGGTTGGATAGCCGAAGGTCCAAGAGCCAATGGAACTACCGAGGACCAGCTGACGTTACTGGAACCCGGTTACTAAGCAGGAGGTACCCGTGCCTGAAAGCACTACCAAGTACCACCTGACGTTGGTGGAACTCGGATACCCAGAGGGAGGCACCTAAGCCAAAGGCTCTGCCCGGAACCAGCTGACGGTGCTGGAACCAGGATGGGGACCTATTCAAGCTTGTCTTCCTAGAGCCCCAACTAGCATTGTTGGAGCAAAGGGTCAGCAGGAGGAGGAGAGGGAGCAGAGTGTAGGCCGAAGCCTGCACTGGCGGCAGCTTTGGGTCTGTTGTGTCTGCGTGGCTGTTGCAGGACACGTTGCCGGCTACACAGCAGGGGAACAGCTGGCGGTGCTGAACCCCACTGACACATTGGCGAGGTGTTTGGCTCTGTGCATCCAGCACATCTGGGCCCCAACTGGCGGTGTTAGAGCCCAGGGTAAGCAGGAGGAGGAGAGGGAGCGGAGTGTAGGCCGAGGCCTAATTGAACCAATTTCAAAGGTAACCTTTAACCCCCCTTCAGGTGTTCCAAACTAGAAGAGCCACAGCTTATGCAGCAGTAGTGCTGCACAAGTCAAAGGTTGCTCTTTTAATTTTTCTCCTTGCACACGCTGAATGAAACACGTATAACATTTAGCCCTTTATACAGTTAAACTGTGTTGGAGGCGAGAGTTCCCTTGGTAATGAGACGCAGCACAGCTGTCAAGAATCCCACCTTGGTGCTGGGCGCAGCCTCCTGAGCGTTGTTATTTGCTGTACAGGAGTCTGCGCTGTCGTGTTATCCCTTGGCCTTGCACTGTTAGCGCTGCCCATCTTCTGACATCATTTCATGTCGGCCGTTGCGGTTTGCGATGACCATGAATCCGAGCCCCGCAGTGTCTTTACATAGTTAAAACACTGCGGGGCTGGGATTCATGGCCTGGCGCAGTACATATGTTCGCCTCTCACACTCGGGTCCTTACACCGCTTCAGACTGTGCGGCGTCAGCTGATCCCTTATCGCATGCCACGGCCATGAAGCCGCACAGTCTGAAGAAGGCGGAAGGAGATGAGGGACAGGCGAACTTATGCACTGCTCATGCCCATCAATCACACCCTCGCAGTCCAAATAAATAAGACACCGAGGGGCGTTGTGTGGGTCAGGGCGGCCGCAGAGGCGCAGGCAGCCAAACAATGATGCCAGAAGACGGGCAGCGCTACCAAGGGGGTTGCAGCGTGTCAATACAAAGGAAAGTCACACCTCTGGGACGGTTAAATGGTCACACAGAGGACACATTTTAGACGTGTTTTCAGTTCCACATGTGCGAGGAGAATAAGTTTATGAGCCACCTTGCACACATGCAGCATTACTGCTGTACAAGGTGGCTGGAAAACATACAAACGCCTGGGGGAGGGGGGACAGGTTCCCTTCAATTTCAGTTCTTGTGTCTGCGTGGCTGTTGCAGGACATGTTGCCGGCTACACAGCAGGGGAACAGCTGGCGGTGCTGAACCCCACTGACACATTGGCTGGTGTTTTTCTCTGTGCAGCTAGCACATCTGGGCCCCAACTGGCGGTGTTAGAGCCCAGGGTCAGCAGGAGGAGGAGAGGGAGCAGAGTGTAGGCCGAAGCCTGCACTGGCGGCAGCTTTGGGTCTGTTGTGCCTGCGTGGCTGTTGCAGGACACGTTGCCGGCTGCACAGCAGGGGAACAGCTGGCGTTGCTGAACCCCACTGACACTTTGGCTGGTGTTTTTCTCTGTGCAGCTAGCACATCTGGGCCCCAACTGGCGGTGTTAGAGCCCAGGGTCAGCAGGAGGAGGAGAGGGAGCGGAGTGTAGGCCGAAGCCTAATTGAACCAATTTCAAAGGTAACCTTAAACCCCCCCTCCGGTGTTCCAAACTAGAAGAGCCACAGCTTATGCAGCAGTAGTGCTGCACAAGTCAAAGGTTGCTCTTTTAATTTTTCTCCTTGCACACGCTGAAAGGAACACGTATAACATTTAGGCCCTTACACAGTCAAACTGATTTTGAGGCGTGAGTTCCCTTCGTAAAGAGACGCAGTACAGCTGGCAAAAATGCCACCT
This sequence comes from Ranitomeya variabilis, assembly GCF_051348905.1. Lineage (NCBI taxonomy): Eukaryota > Metazoa > Chordata > Amphibia > Anura > Dendrobatidae > Ranitomeya > Ranitomeya variabilis. Next base: position 535,779,832 of record NC_135234.1, read on the forward strand.
TGGTGCTTGGCGCGGCCTCCTGAGCATCGTTATTTGTTGCACAGGAGTCTGCGCTGTCGTGTTATCCCTTGGCCTTGCGCTGTTAGCGCTGCCCATCTTCTGACATCATTTCATGTCGGCCGTTGCGGTTTGCGATGACCATGAATCCGAACCCCGCTGTGTCTTTACATAGTTAAAACACTGCGGGGCTGGGATTCATGGCCTGGCGCAGTACATATGTTCGCCTCTCACACTCGGGTCCTTACACCCGCTTCAGACTATGCGGCGTCAGCTGATCCCTTATCGCATGCCACGGCCATGAAGACGCACAGTCCGAAGAAGGCGGAAGGAGATGAGGGACAGGCGAAGAAATGCACCGTTCATGCCCATCAATCACACCCTCGCAGTCCAAATAAATAAGACACCGAGGGGCGTTGTGTGGGGCAAGGCGGCCGCAGAGGCGCAGGCAGCCAAACAATGATGCCAGAAGACGGGCAGCGCTACCAAGGAGCTTGTTGCGTGTCAATACAAAGGAAAATCACACCTGAGGGATGTTTTAATGGTCGCAGAGGACTCATTTTAGACGTGTTCAGTTCAACATGGGCAAGGAGAATAAGTTTCTGAGCCACCTTGCACACATGCAGCATTACTGTCGTACAAGGTGGCTGTAAAACGTAGAAACACCTGGGGGAGGGGGGACAGGTTTCCTTCAATTTCAGTTCTTGTGTCTGCGTGGCTGTTGCAGGACACGTTGCTGGCTGCACAGCAGGGGAACAGCTGGCGGTGCTGAACCCCACTGACACATTGGCTGGTGTTTTTCTCTGTGCAGCTAGCACATCTGGGCCCCAACTGGCGGTGTTAGAGCCCAGGGTCAGCAGGAGGAGGAGAGGGAGCAGAGTGTAGGCCGAAGCCTGCACTGGAGCAAGTTGAAAGGGAACCTTTAACCCCCCCCAGGCGTTTGTAGCTGAAAGAGCCATCGTGTACAGCACTAATGCTGGAAAAGGTAAACTTAGCTCTTTTAATTATGGTCCTTGCACATGCTGAACCTAACACTTATGAAAAGTGTCCCCTCCTACCGTGATACCGTCCGGTTGGTGGAACTTTCCTTTGTGATGTGATGCAGCACAGCCGTCATTCTTACCCCCTTGGCGCCGTGCGCCGCCTCCTCAGCGTTGTTTGAATCAGTCCCGGAGCCTGCGCTGTTAGGTAAGCCCTTGGCCATGCACACATTTTGCGCTGCCTGTCTTCTGACATCATTTGGTGTCAGACTGGCTGCGCCTGTGCGGCTGCGCTGGCCGAGATCCCGCCTCACAGTGTCATCTAATGTAATCCCACCGCGGGCCTGGGATCCGTGGCCATGCGCAGTGCATATCTTCACCTCTCACTCCCCTCCCTACGGCTTCTTCAGACTGTGCGGTGTCACGGCCGTGGCATGCTATTAGGGATCAGCTGACACCGCACAGTCTGAAGAAGCCGTAGGGAGATGAGTGAGAGGTGGAGGTTCAGATATGCACTGCGCATGTCCATGGATCTCAGGCCCCCAGTGGGATTAAATCAGAAGGCACTACGAGGCGGGATCTCGTCCAGCGCGGCCGCACAGGCTCAGCCAGCCTGACACCAAATGATGTCAGAAGATGGGCAGCGCAAAATGTCTGCATGGCCAAGGGCTAACCTAACAGCGCAGGCTCCGGGACTGATTCAAACAACGCTGAGGAGGCGGCGCACGGCGCCAAGGGGGTAAGAATGACGGCTGTGCTGCTTCACATGACAAAGGAAAGTTCCACCTACCGGACGGTATCACGGTAGGAGGGGACACATTTCATAAGTGTTAGGTTCAGCATGTGCAAGGAGCACCACGAAAAGAGGCACTTTTTCCCTTTGCATCATTACTGCTGCACAAGGTGGCTCCTTCAGTAACAAACGCCTGGGGGGGGGACAGGTTCCCTTAAATTTAACTTGTTGTGCCTGCGTGGCGGTCGCAGTACACGTTGCCGTATACACAGCAGGGCAACAGCTGGCGGTGCTGAACCCCACTAACACATTGGCGAGGTGTTTGGCTCTGTGCGGACAGCACTTCTGGACAGCAACAAGCGGTGTTGGAGCCCAGGGACAGGAGGAGGAGGAGGTGGTAGAGGAGATAGGAGGGATTGCCACACACACAGCAGGGGAACAGCTGACGTTACTGAACCCCAATAACAGAGGAGGGACTGTTGGGACTGTGCGTACAGCACTACCAGGCAACAACTAGCGGTGTTGTAGCCCAGGGACAGCAGGAGAAGCAGAGGAACACAATGTAGGCCGAAGCCTGATTGGAGAAAGTCGAAAGGGAACCTTTAACCCCCCCCCAAGGCGTTTGTAGCTGAAAGAGCCAGCTTGTGCAGCACAAAAGATGCAAAAGGAAAAGGTGGCTCTTTTCATTATGCTCCTTGCAAACACAGAACTAAACACTTATAAAATGTGTCCCCTGAAACCGTGAGACCGTCCCGGAGGCGGGCTCTCGGCCAGCGCGGCCGCACAGGCGCAGCCAGCCTGACACCAATTGATGTCAGAAGATGGGCAGCGCTAAGTGTGCCTGGCCAAGGGATAACATAACAGCGCAGGCTCCGGGACAGATTCAAACAACGCTGAGGAGCCGGGGCTTGGCGCCAAGGGGGTAGGAATGACAGCTGTGCTGCGTCATATTACGAAGGAAAGTCCCAGCTCCGGGACGGTTTTACGGTATCAGTGGACACATTTTATAAGTGTTAAGTTCTGCGTGTGCAAGGAGCTAAACAAAAATAGCTACCTTTTCCTTGTGCAGCATTACTGCTGCACAAGGTGGCTCTTTCAGTAACAAACGCCTTGGGGGGGGACAGGTTCCCTTACATTTCAGTTGTTGTGTCAGCATGGCGGTCGCAGGACACATTGCCGGCTACACAGCTGGGGATCAGCTGACGTTACTGAAACCCAATAACACTGGGTCGTATGTTTTGACTGTGCAGACGGCACTTCTGAGCCTCAACTGGCGGTGTTGGAGCCCAGGAATTTAAGTTCAGGTGGTAGAAAGATGAACACAACAGGAGACCTGGATAACGTGGACAGTCACCTAATTATTTAATCAGGAAGAGGAGTGGCAAATTCCTGCGAGATCCAGGCCTTGTTCATTTTCAGGAAAGTAAGCCGGTCAACGTTATCGGAGGATAGTCGCATGCGACGGTCAGTTAGTACACCACCTGCAGCACTAAAGACGCGTTCCAATAATACACTAGCCGCAGGGCAAGCCAGCACCTCCAATGCATACTGGCTTAGCTCTGGCTATGTATCCAGCTTTGAGACCCAAAACTTGAAAGGTGAAGAGCCGTCTGGGAGTACAGCAAGAGGGCAAGACATGTAGTCTGTCACCATCTGATGGAACCGTTGCCTCCTGCTGACTGGAGCCATCTGTGATGGTGTTGACTTTTGTGGCGGGCACAGAAAACTGTGCCACAGTTGGGCCATACTGCTCTTGCCTTGGGCAGAGGCACTGCTTCTGCTCCCTCTTTGTGCAGAGCCTCCACCACTGCCTGGACGCACTGAGCTGCTTTGTAATGCACTAGCAGCACTTCTCTCACTTGGAATGGAGAAGATGATGGAATTCACCAGTGTGTCTTGGTACTCCCGCATTTTTCGCTCCTGGTTCAATGGTGTGATGAGGCTTTCTACGTTGTCCCGGTAGCGAGGATCGAGGAGGGTGAACACCCAATATTCAGACATGTTGAGAATGTGGGCGATGCGGCGGTCGTTTCTCAGGCACTGCAGCATGTAATCCACCATGTGCTGCAGACTGCCAACTGCCCAAGAAACGCTGTCCCCTGCTGGAGGCGTGATCTCTGCCCACTCGTCATCACCCCACCCTCGCTGTACACACTGAGTACTGGACAATTGTGTAACTCCCTCCTCTGGATGGATGTCTTCCTCCTCCATTGACTCCTCCTCACAAACTGTCCCCTGCGTACGCGTTTGTGAGGAACCACGTGGCAGACTGACTGTCCAGAAGATGATGGAAATGGTGAATCCTCATCCTCCACCTCTTCCACAACATCATCCCTTAGCGCTTGCAGCGATTTTTCAAGCAGGCAGATAAGGGGGACATAGTGCAACATCTGCACTCGCCATCCGCGTGGAATAATCGAAGGGACGCAAAACCTGGCAGACGTCATTCATAGTGGCCCACTCTGTGGTTGTGAAGTCTGAACGGCGCGGAGTGCGACTTCTTTGCGCCTGATGCAGCTGGTACTCCATTACAGCTTACTGCTGCTCACACAACCGCTCCAACATATGTAACGTGGAATTCCACCTGGTAGGTAGGTCACATATGATGCGATGTTCCGGCAGGTGGTGTCGGCGCTGCAGAGCCGCAATGCACGCTTTTGCCGTGCTGGAACGCCGCAAGTGAGCACACTCTAGGCGGACCTTGTGCAGCAGTGCATCAAGATCCGGATAGTCCCTCAAAAAACTCTGCACGACCAAATTGAGCACATGTGCCAGACATGGGATGTGAGTGAGGTTGCCGAGGCCCAGAGCTGCCACCAGATTTCGGCCATTATCACACACTACCATGCCTGGCTGGAGATTCGCTGGCACAAACCACACATCGCTCTCCTGTTTGATGGCATTCCAGAGCTCCTGCGCTGTGTGGCTTCGATTCCCCAAAGAAATTAATTTCAAGACGGCCTGTTGACGTTTGGCCACGGCTGTGCTCATGTCGGTCGTAACAGGTAAACGTTCATCACGGGTCCATGTGGAGGTGGACTGTGACGGCTCCTGCAGCGATGATTCTGAGGAACTGGTGTAAGAGGAGGAGTCAATGCGTACAGAATGGATTCCTGCAATCCTTGGAGTGGGCAGGACACGTCCTGCGCCACTCGCACGATCTGTACCCGGCTCAACGACATTAACCCAATGGGCAGTGAGGGAAAGGTATCGCCCCTGTCCATGTTGACTGATCCACGCATCGGTGGTGAGGTGGACCTTGCTACTGACGGCATTCAGTAGCGCGTGTTTTATGTGTCCCTCCACATGCTTGTGCAGGGCAGGGACGGCTTGCCTGCTGAAGTAAAAGCAGCTGGGCACATTGTACTGTGGGACTGCCAATGACATCAAGTCACGGAAGCTGTCAGTCTCCACCAGCCTGAATGACAGCATTTCCAGTGACAGAAGTTTGGCAATGCCTGCAGTCAGAGCCTGTGCTCGTGGGTGGTTTGACGAGAAAGGCTGCCTTTTCTCCCATGCCTGTACTACCGATGGCTGTACACTGGGCTGGGAGTGTGTGGATGACTGGGAACGTGGTGCTGCGGGTGGAATTACAGCGGGTCTCTGGACAGCAGGGCCAGAGGTTCTTCCACGGCGATCCTGGGAGGAAGCCGAACCAGCTGCATGTGAGCTGGAGGAAGAGGCAACACGAGCTGAAGAGGTGGTATCTGCCGCTGTTGTTTGGCCTAGCTCTTCAGTGTGTTTTTCTAACTCCGCCGCGTGCCTATTGCGCACATGGTTCCACATGTTGGAGGTATTGAGGTTGCTGACATTTCGACCTCTTTTTACTTTGTGATGACACACCTTGCATTTGACATAGCAAATGTCATCTGCAACTGTGTCAAAAAAGGACCAGGCACTGCAAGTCTTGGGAGCGCCCTTTTTGGCTTTTGGAAGAGACATGTTCCTAACGGGTGCCAAAGCGGAGGCTGCAGGATCCGCAGTCTTCCCCCTCCCTCTCCCTCTTTGGGCCGTACGGGGAATCTCTTCCTCAGAGCTGCTCCCACCACCTTCCTGTCCCTCACGCCAAGATGGGTCAAGGACCTCATCATCTACACTACCCTCTGCCACCAACTGCTCCTCCTGGGTAGTCTCAGCAGCAGAGCACGCACCAGAAAGTGGCACCTGAGTGTCATCATCAGCGGATGCGGCCTGCGATGTGGTGACCGGAAGCACTGGCCCACCCGCCTCTTCAGAGGAAGAGAGAAAAAGCTGTTGGGCATCACTGCACCCTGCCTCTTCTTCCATTTCTCCAATGCTGCTTGGCTGGCCCCCTGTTTCCAAGCCAAGAGATTCAGAGAACAGAAGTAGAGACGGCTCCTGTCCTGGGCTCTCTGTCTGCCTGGGCAATTTGGCAGGTGGTGAAGAGACAGATGGCTGCTCTCCAGTGCTCTGTGTCTGAAAGGATGTGGCACTAATTAAAGTTGATGCATTAGCTGCCATCCATCCGACAACCGCTTCAATTTGTTCTTCACGCAGCAGCGGTGTACGGCGCTCTGCGACAAAGCTGCACATGAAGGACTGTTCCCTGGTGAAAGTGGGTGCTGATGAGTCACCGGTGCCCGCAGCAGGCACAGAATCCCCACGTCCTCTCCCTGCTCCGCGCCCACGCCCACGTGCCTTACTCACTGCCTTCATCATCTTGGTTGACTGATAAAGATAAGCAGAAAAGTACTAACGGCTTTGTGTGCTTATTCCTGAACAACTCCTAACAGGTATAAGAAACACTAATTTTCTAAAGTGTGGACTAGACTTTAATATGAGCTATTGTGGCCTACACAAATGTTAAGTGGTGTCACTGGTGTGTTTGGTGAACTTTATTATTTATTTATTTTTTGGGGACTGAACTGACAACAGAGAGAGCTGCAGTCACACGGAGACCGCGCAGACAGCCGTAAACGGCACTGCAAGGCCCAAAAACCCTCCTCTACGTTATCCTATGTAGTGTTTTTCCTCAAGTTAGCTGGAGACGGGTGGAAAGACACTAATAGGAATTTTTTGAAAAAATGTGCAGCAGCCTGCACTACTTAAAACAAAAGGAAAATTGATTTTACGGTATGACGCAGTGAAGAACCCTGAGCTGGAGACAACCAGGCTATGGCTGCTCACAGACTACAGGGCGAGCTGCAGTCACACGGAGACTGTGCAGACAGCCGTAAACGGCACTGCAAGGCCCAAAAACCCTCCTCTACGTTATCCTATGTAGTGTTTTTCCACAAGTTAGCTGGAGACGGGTGGAAAGACACTAATAGGAATTTTTTGAAAAAATGTGCAGCAGCCTGCACTACTTAAAACAAAAGGAAAATTGATTTTACGGTATGACACAGTGAAGAACCCTGAGCTGGAGACAACCAGGCTATGGCTGCTCACAGACTACAGGGCGAGCTGCAGTCACACGGAGACCGTGCAGACAGCCGTAAACGGCGCTGCAAGGCCCAAAAACCCTCCTCTACGTTATCCTATGTAGTGTTTTTCCACAAGTTAGCTGGAGACAGGTGGAAAGACACTAATAGGATTTTTTTGAAAAAATTAGCAGCAGACTACACTACTTGGAAAAAAAAAAAAAAAAAGAACAGTATGAGGCAATGAACCACCCTCCCTGAACTGAATACAACCAGCTATGGATGGCCTATGTGGCTGCACTCAGACTAGAGAGTGGGCTGCACTCACACACACACACAGACCTTGCAGATCGCTGTGAAAACAGCGCTACAAGGCAAAAGCAAGGTGATTAGTAGGTGAACACAGCGGTTGCTAAATTAGCCTTGGAAAAGCACAAAGAAGCAAATCGCTATCTCTAAACTGGCCCTCAGTCAGCAAACAGCGTCCTGTCACTAACTGAATTCACAGCAGAGTGAGCGCAAAATGGCGCTAGCGACTTTTAAACTGCATCATGACATCATTTCAGCAGCCAATCACAGCCTTGCCAGTAGTTTCAGGCCCTCCATGCTGAACAGGATGTGCCCACACTTGGAATCAGTCTCATTGGCTGATTTCGTACAAAGTTGTGCAGTTTGAATCCTGGGAACTTCCGATTCCGGTATCCGATACGCGGCAAGTATCGGATCTCGGTATCGGAATTCCAATACCGCTAAGTATCGGCCGATACCCGATACTTGCGGTATCGGAATGCTCAACACTACTTATTAGCCATGTGCTTGTCCTTTCTGGTTTTTAATTGTTTTTAAATGTGTGTCCTACCTTGCTGTGTTCTTTGTATAAATATGAATAAAGTTGCTATTTTTCAAGGTTGATCCCATCGTTATGCATATCTTTCTTCTTGTCTGGTTTTCAATGGTTTACTCTATATGCATATGGTTGATCCCTGGTGTACTTAATTTTGTGGTGCCCGCTATCCTTCTTTGTCTACCTATGATGTCAATTACAGGCCTCTCTCTTCTTTTTAAGTGGGAGGACTTGCACAATTGGTGGCTAACTAGATTCTTTTTCCCCTACTGTATATATACAGACAAAAAACAGAAGAGACCAAAAGAACAGACCAAAAGTTTGGACACATCTTCTCATTTAAAGACTTTTCTGTATTTTCATGACTATGAAAATTGTACATTCACACTGAAGGCATCAAAAATATGAATTAACACATGTGGAATTATATACTTAACCAAAAAATGTGAAACAACTGAAGTTATGTCTTATAGTCTAGGTTCTTCAAAGGAGCAACCTTTTGCTTTGATGAGTGCTTTGCACACTCTTGGCATTCTCTTGATGAGCTTCAAGAGGTAGTCACCGGGAATGGTCTTCCAACAATCTTGAAGGAGTTCCCAGAGATGCTTACCACTTGTTGGCCCTTTTGCCTTCACTCTGCGATCCAGCTCACCCCAAACCATCTCGATTGGGTTCAGATCTGGTGACTGTGGAGGACAGGTCATCTGGCGTAGCACTCCATCACTCTCCTTCTTGGTCAAATAGCCCTTACACAGCCTGGAGGTGTGTTTGGGGTCATTGTCCTGTTGAAAAAAAAATGATGGTCCAACTAAACGCAAACCGGATGGAATAACATGCCACTGCAAGATGCTGTGGTAGCCATGCTGGTTCAGTATGCCTTCAATTTTGAATAAATCCCCAACAGTGTCACCAGCAAAGCACCCCCACACCATCACACCTCCTCCTCCATGCTTCATGGTGGGAACCAGGCATGTAGAGTCCATCTATTCACCTTTTCTGTGTCACACAAAGACACGGTGGTTGGAACCAAAGATCTCAAATTTGGACTCATCAGACTAAAGCACAGATTTCCATTGGTCTAATGTCCATTCCTTGTGTTCTCTAGCCCAAACAACTCTCTTCTGCTTGTTGCCTGTCCTTAGCAGTGGTTTCCTAGCAGCTATTTTACCATGAAGGCCAGCTGCACAACGTCTCCTCTTAACAGTTGTTGTAGAGATGTGTGGCATTGACCTGGTCTCTAATCTGAGCTGCTGTTAACCTGCGATTTCTGAGGCTGGTGACTTGGATAACCTTATCCTCAGAAGCAGAGGTGACTCTTGGTCTTCCATTCCTGGGGCGGTCCTCATGTGAGCCAGTTTCTTTGTGGCGCTTGATGGTTTTTGCCACTGCACTTGGGGACACTTTCAAAGTTTTCCCAATTTTTCGGACTGACTGACCTTCATTTCTTAAAGTAATGATGGCCACTCTTTTTTCTTTACTTAGCTGCTTTTTTCTTGCCATAATACAAATTCTAACAGTCTATTCAGTAGGACTATCAGGTGTGTATCTACCAGACTTCCGCACAACACAACTGATGGTTCCAACCCCATTTATACGGCAAGAAATCCCACTTATTAAACCTGACAGGGCACACCTGTGAAGTGAAAACGATTCCCGGTGACTACCTCTTTAAGCTCATCAAGAGAATGCCAAGAGTGTGCAAGGCAGTCATCAAAGCAAAAGGTGGCTACTTTGAAGAACCTAGAATATAAGACATAATTTCAGTTGTTTCACAATTTTTTGTTAAGTATATACAGTTGTGACCAAAAGTATTGACACCCCTGCAATTCTGCCAGATAATACTCAGTTTCTTTAAGAAAATGATTGCAATCACAAAGTCTTTGGTATTATTATCTTCATTTAATTTGTCTTAAATGAAAAAACACAAAAGAGAATGAAGCAAAAAGCAAAACATTGATCATTTCACACAAAACTCCAAAAATGGGCCAGACAAAAGTATTGGCACCCTCAGCCTAATACTTGGTTGCACAACCTTTAGCCAAAATAACTGCAACCAATTGCTGCCGGTAACCATCAATGAGTTTCTTACAAAGCTGTGCTGGAATTTTAGACCATTCTTCTTTGGCAAACTGCTCCAGGTCCCTGATATTTGAAGGGTGCCTTCTCCAAACTGCCATTTTTAGATCTCTCCACAGGTGTTCTATGGGATTCAGGTCTGGACTCATTGCTGGCCACCTTAGAAGTCTCCAGTGCTTTCTCTCAAACCATTTTCTAGTGCTTTTTGAAGTGTGTTTTGGGTTATTGTCCTGCTGGAAGACCCATGACCTCTAAGGGAGACCCAGCTTTCTCACACTGAGCCCTACATTATGCTGCAAAATTTGTTGGTAGTCTTCAGTCTTCATAATGCCATGCACACGGTCAAGCAGTCCAGTGCCAGAGGCAGCAAAGCAACCCCAAAACATCAGGGAACCTCCGCCATGTTTGACTGTAGGGACCGTGTTCTTTTCTTTGAATGCCTCTTTTTTTCTCCTGTAAACTCTATGTTGATGCCTTTGCCTAAAAAGCTCTACTTTTGTCTCATCTGACCAGAGAACATTCTTCCAAAACTTTTTATGCTTTTTCAGGTAAGTTTTGGCAAACTCCAGCCTGGCTTTTTTTATGTCTCGGGGTAAGAAGTGGGGTCTTCCTGGGTCTCCTACCATACAGTCCCTTTTCATTCAGACGCCGACGGATAGTACGGGTTGACACTGTTGTACCCTCGGACTGCAGGGCAGCTTGAACTTGTTTGGATGTTAGTCGAGGTTCTTTATCCAAAATCCGCACAATCTTGTGTTGAAATCTCTTGTCAATTTTTCTTTTCCGTCCACATCTAGGGAGGTTAGCCACAGTGCCATGGGCTTTAAACTTCTTGATGACACTGCGCACAGTAGAAACAGGAACATTCAGGTCTTTGGAGATGGACTTGTAGCCTTGTAGCTCATGCTTCCTCACAATTTGGTTTCTCAAGTCCTCAGACAGTTCTTTGGTCTTCTTTCTTTTCTCCATGCTCAATGTGGTACACACAAGGACACAGGACAGAGGTTGAGTCAACTTTAATACATGTCAACTGGCTGCAAGTGTGACTAAAGGTACCTTCACACGAAACGACATTATAACGATATCGCTAGCAATCCGTGACGTTGCAGCGTCCTCGCTAGCGATATCGTTTCGTTTGACACGCAGCAGCGATCAGGATCCTGCTGTGATGTCGCTGGTCGCTGAATAAAGTCCAGAACTTTATTTGGTCGTCCGATCGCTGTGTATCGTTGTGTTTGAAAGCAAAAGCAACGATACCAGCGATATTTTACACTGGTAACCAGGGTAAACATCGGGTTACTAAGCGCAGGGCCGCGCTTAGTTACCCGATGTTTACCCTGGTTACTAGCGTAAAATGTAAAAAAAACAAACAGCACATACTCACATTGCGTCCCCTGCAGTCTGCTTCCTCCTCTGACTCAGCGCCGCAAAGTGAAAGTGAAAGCAGCACAGCGGTGACGTCACCGCTCTGCTCTCACTGTACGGCGCTCAGTCAGTCAGGAAGTGGACGCAGGGGGACGTGAATGTAAGTATGTGCTGTTTGTTTTTTTTAGATTTTACGCTGGTAACCAGGGTAAACATCGGGTTACTAAGCGCGGCCCTGCGCTTAGTTACCCGATGTTTACCCTGGTTACCAGGGGACCTCGGCATAGTTGATCGCTGGAGAGCGGTCTGTGTGACAGCTCTCCAGCGACCAAACAGCGACGCTGCAGCGATCGACATCGTTGTCGCTATCGCTGCAGCGTCGCTTCGTGTGAAGGTACCTTTAGTTATTGCCAACACCAGTTAGGTGCCACATGTAAGTTACAGGTGCTGTTAATTACACAAATTAGAGAAGCATCACATGATTTTTTTTAACAGTGCCAATACTTTTGTCCACCCCCTTTTTTATGTTTGGTGTGGAATTATATCCAATTTGGCTTTAGGACAATTGTTTTTGTGTTTTTTTATTTAAGACAAATTAAATGAAGATAATAATAACAAAGAATTTGTGTTTGCAATCATTTTCAGGAAGAAACTGAATGTTATCTGACAGAATTGCAGGGGTGTCAATACTTTTGGCCACAACTGTAATTACACATGTGATAATTCAAAGTGTTGATGCCTTCAGTGTGAATGTACAATTTTCATAGTCATGAAAATACAGAAAAATCTTTAAATGAGAAGATGTGCCCAAACTTTTGGTCTGTACTGTGTATATATACACACAGTTTAGTTGTGTGAAAAAGTGTTTGTCCCCTTCCTGATTTCCTATTATTTTGCATGATTGATTGCCATTGTTGCTGCTAAGGGTGGCCCAACCAGTTGTTAGGTTTAGGGGGCAATCATTTTTTCACACATGGCCCTGTATTTTTGCATTTCATTTGCCCTTAATAATAAAGACCTTCGTTTAAAAACTGCAATTTGTGTTTACTTGTGTTATCTTAGTTTAATGTTTGGTGATATGAAACGTTTACGTATGACAAATCAGCAAAACAGTAGGAAATCAGGTAGGGGCAAACACTTTTTCACACAACTGTATATGAACTACTATAGACCCATTTTGAGTGCTATTATATATTGTTTTCACTGCACCCTATTCATATATCTACAAAGTTAATGTATGGAACATGTAACAACTCTTTTACCATTGTTCATGTGATGTAAGGTAGCTTATCAGTGCTGCTTTCCACAGATGGGAAGACACAGGACACAGCTCTGTTCTTTCCAATGATGGCTTGATGATAGATTTTAGTGCTGGGGCAGATACTGACAGCTAATGTGTTTGCAGAGGCCAGGCAGGGGGCAGGACCAGACACTGAGACTGGGCAGTGTGAGCTTTTACTGTGAGATTAGATAATACAGCACAATGAGCTGTCATATTTGGTAGAGCCGCAGGTAAACAAAGTGGGTGCAGGGAATGAATGGAAAGTCAGGATGAATGAAAGATGGGGTGTTGTATATAAAAATACAGCACAGATGAGCTTAAAAAAATATTTTGTGGTTGGCAACTTTTTTAACTTGTCAGACCACACAATAATTTATGTACACGAGCACATGACCATAACCACCAACAGTACAGAAATACAGCATCACAACTGCCATAAGCATATAAATATAGCAACAGATTCATCATACATATATAAATACATCACCAGAACCACCAACGGTACAGAAGAATGCCACCAGAAACACAATCAGTGCAAGTATACAGCACCATTAGCCCAGAAATGCATCACCACAACCATCATCAGTGCATGAATACATCACCACAAACACCATCAGTATATGACTATAACACCAAGCAGCATTCATATACTGATGTCAGGTCAGCCCCATATACAAATGTATTGCATTAACCTACAATTCACATATGTCCATATGTCATCTCTCGCCTTGACTACTGCAACCTCCTGCTCTGTGGCCTTCCCTCGAACACTCTCGCACCCCTCCAATCTATTCTAAACTCTGCTGCCCGACTAATCCACCTGTCCCCCCACTATTCCCCGGCCTCTCCCTGTCACGGGAAGCCTAGGTGGGCAAGAGCTAATAACACGGGCCCCTGCAATTTCCCTCAGACTAGGGAAATCCTGACTGACCCTCTCCTAGAGTTTACACTGATGGTGTGCATGTCTAGGCCTCCACCCTCACCCTATCTCCTGTTTCAACCCTAGGCTGAAACCACCACCCACCACCCAGTGAAGAGATCATACACCAATACCCACAGTTGGCACAGACAAGGATAACTGAAAATATGAACCAAGCCGCAGTCACTCAGGAATACACTATAAATGCACAGGGCAAAACAAATACAAATATAGGAAGGAGTAAATAAGACAAAGGGAAATACACCACCAGATACAATACTCCAACTCCTAGCTCACCACTCCAGACCGAGATAACCAAGCACTAGACAGAAGCTATAATCGGCGACGCCCAATGTTCAGAAGAACTATTTAAAGGCAGTGGGCTTGGCCCAGCTTCCAATCCGAGCACCAGCTAAATTAACCCTGGACCAGCTAGACAAAATCTAGCCGACGCCACTGAGCGCATAGTGGACAAAAGCGGAATTACCGCTCTCTGTCGAACGCCCTAGTATGAACAGCGTCCGACATGACACTCCCCTCTGTCAATCCTTTCACTGGCTCCCCATTGCCCAGAGACTCCAGTACAAAACCCTAACCGTGACGTACAAAGCCATCCACAACCTGTCTCCTCCATACATCTCTGACCTCTTCTCCCAGGACATACCTACAGTCAACCTCCAATCCTCACAAGATCTCCTTCTCTACTCCCCTCTTATCTCCTCTTCCCACAATCGTATACAAGATTTCTCTCGCGTATCACCCCTACTCTGGAACCCTCTACCACAACACATCAGACTCTCACCTACCATCGAAATCTTCAAAAAGAACCTGAAGACCCACCTCTTCCGACAAGCCTACAACCTGCAGTAACCACCGATCGACCAAACCGCTGCATGACCAGCTCTATCCTCACCTACTGTATTCTCATCCATCCCTTGTAGATTGTGAGCCTTCGCGGGCAGGGTCCTCACTCAACCTGCACCAGTTATGACTTGTATTGTTTAAGATTATTGTACTTGTTTTTATTATGTATACCCCTCCTCACATGTAAAGCGCCATGGAATAAATGGCGCTCTAACAATAAATAATAATAATAATAATAATAATAACAATGGTAAGAAACTACTGGAAGTTTTTGTCAAGAGTCATTATTAGAGTACGGATCATACAGAAACCACAGTACAGATTAGATGTACTTAGTATCATTTTAGGTACCTGGTAGGTGACATTTTCTCTGATCTTCTCTTTCTTTTGTTTAATATCCTGCTCAGATGCCATGATGACTTTTACAACCACACTTCCTCTCTGTAGACTTCGATCTCAAGTCTTCTCCAGCACAACTCAACACAGTGCATTTTACAGTTATTTTAATGCTCCTAAATACAAATATCTGATCTACATTGTGCCACTGAATAATTGCCCCTCATTGTGCTCTCTGCACAAAATATGACTTCCACACTGCTCATCTTATGGTTCATGGTCTTCACACTGTCCTCTCCTTTCCATATTAGGCCCGATCATTACACTATCCCCTCATATTGTGCCCCTAATATTGACCAATCTATATACTGATTCCCCCTCCTCACTCTTCCCTCTCTGGCCCTCTGGAAACTGTCCTCTCTATTCTGTGCCCTCACACTCATTTTCTACGTTGCACTCTCTATACACTGCCCCTACTGTCTCCTCATACTTCCCCCACTCCTCATAGTGTATCCTCATACATATGCACCTCACCATACTGTGTGGTAACAAGTCCTACCTATCTACACACCGTGTCTTTAAACATAATCTCCCATAATTTTTTAATTCTCTCCTCACTCATTCCCTCCCATTCCCCATACTATTTCCTCACACATTTTCCCCTTCTCCACATATTGTCTTCTCATACATTCCAACCTCCACTATTCAGACTGTTTCCTCACACATTCACCCCAGGCCATAGTGCCTACTCACACTTTTCCCTCTCTCCTCCCATACTAAATCCTCATACATTTCCCCCTTGCCTATACTGTCTATTAACACATTTCCTCCTTGCCCATACTGACTAGTCATACATTATCACCACTCACACTTTTTCTTTGCACACTTCACCCAACCCATAATTTTTCCTTACACATGCCCTCTTAATCTGAATTTTTACACATTTTACTGTTCTCACACAATAAATCTCCATATTGTCACCTCGCACAGTTCTTCCCCATAATGTATCCTCAACATTTCCATCCTTCCAACTCCCCATACTGTATCTTCACACAGTTCCCGTACTCCCCTTCCATACCACACACTCACAAGATTTCCCACACTAATAAACTATTTCTTCAGCTCCATGGGAGTGATTACCTTGCCAAATGCAGCCTCCTCTACTGTGCAGGAATGAAGTCAGCAGCGTGATCAGCTAATCTGCCCTGATAGCCCTGGATGTGGACATGCCGGTTGTCAGGGCTTCAATTGTACTTGCTCCTGAAAGATGCAAGTAAAGTTGAATGCTGGGAGCTGGCATTTAACATGCTCTCCTTGCGAGCTGTCAGATTGACAGCCAGCTTAGAGAATGGCCAAATCCCAAAGTGCTGCAGCCAGGGAGACACTTTGAACTGCCAGATCAGGTGCAAATTCCCCGCATACCCTCCACATTAGATACGATACTGCTTAAATCTTGCAGAGGGTGAAATTTGTGGTAAAAATTTGCAATAATTCTGCAAAAGAATGAAAATTTGCAAATTTCCTGAAAAAAACAGTATTTCTAGCATTTAGATTTTTCTTCTCATTACGCTGTTTATCATTTAGGTTGATTAATTTATATTTTGATAGATTGTATTTTTATGATTGTAGCAATATCACATATTTATATTTTTTATTTTTGTGTCTTACTTTTTAATAGGGATTAATTTCAATTTTTGTATTTTCTTTTAAACATTTTAAACATTTTTTGTTTTACCTTTTATTGAATTTGTTAGTTCATTTACTCTGTCACTTGTACTACATATAGCAATACTAAAGTATTAATGAATCAGGAGCATCTTACTCCAACATGAGCCCTCATAAAAACAGTTGTGAATTACACCATTGTTGAATAATTGGAACCTAAGTCTGCTTTCACACATCAGGTTTTTGCCATCAGTCACAATCCGGCAAGTATTGAAAAAAGCTGATCTGTTTTTTTCCGCCGGATCCGTTTTTTTCTGATAGAGTTATATTAGCGCTGGACTGCACCTGATGGCCACACGTTTCATCTGTTTTTTGCCGGATCCGTCAAAAAAGCTGTTTCCGGCAGATGGAGAAAACTTACAGAGGAATTTTTTTCTTTCCGGTGAAAAAAACACCCAGCGACTGATCTGGCGCAAATCTTATGAAACTGAGATGTGAAAGGATGAATCCGGCCTCCGAATCCGGTTTTTCATGCATTCTTAATACAAATCATGCACATTTTCTGGTCTCTCTCTCTTTCTCTCTCTCTCTCTCTCTCTCCTTTTCCCCGGAACAGGAAACCCAAACTCTATCCCCGGGTTCATTAAAAAAAAAAAAAAAAAAAGGATTCGTTGCATCAGTTTTTCACAATTTGCAACCAATCCGTTTTTTCAAAAATTTGCCAGATCCTGCCTGACGGCAAAAAACTGATGTATAAAAGTAACCTAAATGCTTTAGCTAGCTATTATTGACAAGCAGTGGCAAATTACTGTATACGCATCTCTAATTTTTACTGATTCAAAGAAAGCTCAATTTCTAAAATATTTAGTTATCAGTAGTGTTGAGCGATACCGTCCGATACTTGAAAGTATCGGTATCGGATAGTATCGGCCGATACCCGAAAAGTATCGGATATCGCCGATACCGATACCCGGATACCAATACAAGTCAATGGGTTACCAAGTATCGGAAGGTATCCTGTATGGTTCCCAGGGTCTGAAGGAGAGGAAACTCTCCTTCAGGCCCTGGGATCCATATTAATGTGTAAAATAAAGAATAAAAATGAAAAATATTGATATACTCACCTCTCCGACGCAGCCTGGACCTTACCGCTGTAACCGGCAGCTTCCGTTCCTAAGAATGAGCGCTTGAAAGACCTTAGATGACGTCGCGGCTTGTGATTGGTCGCGTGGCGGTCACGTGACCGCTCACGCGACCAATCACAGGCCGCGACGTCATCTAAGGTCTTTCAAGCGCTCATTCTTAGGAACGGAAGCTGCCGGTTACAGCGGTAAGGTCCAGGCTGCGTCGGAGAGGTGAGTATATCAATATTTTTTATTTTTATTCTTTATTTTACACATTAATATCGATCCCGATACCGATTCCCAATATCACAAAAGTATCGGATCTCGGTATCGGAATTCCGATACAGCAAATATTGGCCGATATCCGATACTTGCGGTATTGGAATGCTCAACACTAGTTATCAGTTATTACTGTACATAGAATGTTTGAGGTTTGACATAATCTGGACTTCTTAAATGTTGTGAAGCTAATCTTCCTTGGTATTGTTTGCCATGTATGTTTGTAGTATATTTTGTTCTTGTATTGTGTAATATCTTTTCAATCTGTACAGTGAAAAATAAATTTAATAAGGCACAAATAATTTGTGAAGACATGCTGACCAAAGAGGATTTGGCAGCTGAGCAGAAACTAAGGCTCAGTGGTTGTGACAAGCAATTAGAAAACAGTTCATAACAGATGTAATAGAATATACCATGAATTTGAGAATGTTTGATTTTGTTGTGTTATTATCCATCTACCAATAATATTTAATAGTTTTGTTTTTTTACAAAAGCAAATAAAGCATAGTGTGCATTAAAATAGTGTGCATTAGTGTTGAGCATTCCGATACTGCAAATATCGAGTATCGGCCAATATTCGCTGTATCGGAATTCCGATACCAAGTTCCGATATTTTTGTGATATCGGAAATCGGAATTGGAAGTTCCTATAAGTTCCCAGGCGTGTGCGGTGCGTATGCTTCCCAGGGTCTGGAGGAGAGGAGACTCTCCTTCAGGCCCTGGAATCCATATTCATGTAAAGAATAAAAATAAAAAATATGGATATACTCACCCCTCTGACAGACCCTGGACCTCAGTGGTGCAACCGGCAGCCTCCGTTCCTAAGAATGCTGTGAGTGTAGGACCTGCGATGACGTTGCGGCTTGTGATTGGTCGCATGAGCGGTCACATGAGCGGTCACGCGACCAATGACAAGCCGCGACGTCATCAAAGGTCCTTCACTCTGCATTCTTAGGACCGGAGGCAGACGCTTGCAGCGGTGAGAGCCAAGGCTCGTCCGAGGGTGAGTATATCCATATTTTTTATTTGTATTCTTTATTTTTTACATGAATATGGATCCCAGGGCCTGAAGGAGAGTTTCCTCTCCTTCAGACCCTGGGAACCATCCAGGATCACTTCCGATATTTGTGTCCCATTGACTTGTATTGGTATCGGGTATCGGTATCGGCGATATCCGATATTTTTTGGATATTGGCCGATCCAATCCGATACTGATACTTTCAAATGTCGGAAGGTATCACTCAACACTAGTGTGCATAGTTCATGAATTTGACCAAATATCAAAATGGTCAATACTTTTGTCTTTACTTTTTTGCAGCATTTAGGTTAAAAAATGTCCGGTTCTGGTTCTGCAAAATGTTGCAAAATGTATTCAAAACTATCTGTTGCGTAAAAAAAAAATCACTCCACAGGAGGATTTGGAAGCATTTTCAAAATAATTTGACAACTTTTGAAAAATTGAATTTGTTGAATCAGTCTAAACCATCTACAATAGCCTCTTTGACATGAAAATCACAAAACTAAAGAACAAAAGACACCTTTAAAAAAATGCTCATATCCCACGATGGATTATTTGCGAATAAAAAAATCACAAGTTGAGAGTTATTCATGCAATAACAGCCTATGTAAAATACAATGAATCGAACCCTAAATGTTTTTAAATGGTTCCAATTGAAATCTCACCTTAATCTCTATGTTTACTTCTACATAATATAGCTGAAGATGGAAGCAGGACTTTATGGAATTGATTTGAACTTGCAGAAAGTAACATAGTAACATAGTTATTAAGGTTGAAGGAAGACTTTAAGTTCATCTAGTTCAACCCATAGCCTAACCTAACATGCCCTAACATGTTGATCCAGAGGAAGGCAAAAAAAAAACCCATGTGGCAAAGAGTAAGCTCCACACTGGGGAAAAAAATTCCTTCCTAACTCCACATATGGCAATCAGACTAGTTCCCTGGATCAACACCCTATCAAGGAATCTGGTATATATAACCTGTAACATTATACTTTTCAGGAAAGGCATCCAGTCCCCTCTTAAATTTAAGTAACGAATCACTCATTACAACATCATACGGCAGAGAGTTCCATAGTCTCACTGCTCTTACAGTAAAGAATCCGCGTCTGTTATTATGCTTAAACCTTCTTTCCTCCAGACGTAGAGGATGCCCCCTTGTCCCTGTCTCAGGTCTATGATTAAAAAGATCATCAGAAAGGTCTTTGCACTGTCCCCTCATATATTTATACATTAAAATAAGATCACCCCTTAGCCTTCGTTTTTCCAAACTAAATAGCCCCAAGTGTAATAACCTATCTTGGTATTGCAGACACCCCAGTCCTCTAATAACCTTGGTCGCTCTTCTCTGCACCCGCTCTAGTTCAGCTATGTCTTTCTTATACACCGGAGACCAGAACTGTACACAGTATTCTAAGTGTGGTCGAACTAGTGACTTGTATAGAAGTAAAATTATGTTCTCCCCATGAGCATCTATGCCTCTTTTAATAAATCCTATTATTTTATTGGCCTTTGTAGCAGCTGCCTGACACTGGCCACTAAATGTGAGTTTGTCATCCACCCATACTCCCAGGTCTTTTTCATTGACGGTCTTGCCCAGAGTTTTAGAATTAAGCACATAGTTATACATCTTATTCCTTCTACCCAAGTGCATTACCTTACATTTTTCCCCATTAAAGCTCATTTGCCATTTATCAGCCCAAGCTTCTGGTTTACATAAATCATCCTGTAATATAAAATTGTCCTTCTCTGTATGGATTACCCTGCAGAGTTTAGTGTCATCTGCAAATATTGAAATTCTACTCTGTATGCCCCATACAAGGTCATTAATATGTTAAAAAGAAGAGGGCCCAATACTGACCCCTGTGGTTCCCTACTGCTAACCGCGACCCAGTCCGAGTGTACTCCATTAAAAACCACCCTTTGTTTGCTATCCCTGAGCCAGCTCTTAACCCATTTACACATATTTTCCCCTATCCCCATTATTCTCATTTTATGTATCAACCTATTGTGATTCAGTAACCACCATAGAGTTTTAATTAAGGAATAGTTTGGGATATACATTACACTCTTTATCAGGCACTAATGTACTTTGAGTAGTGATGAGTTGTACTAAGGAGAGTGCAGAGGTGTTTTGCCATTTACACTACGCCTGTATGAAAGAGTCTGAAACATGTAAAAAGTACATGTCTGAGAACAAATGTAAGAGAAAAATGGTTACTGAATGACATCTGCTATTGGCTACTGAAGAAACAAGAAAAGAAGAGGCAGTGGGTTAAATGGCTTGGCTGCCACCAAAATAGGATACGTTTCTTGCCATTTCTGTGCGGACAGATACCACAATTCTCGGTAAGGAGAGTGAATCTGTAACGTCCCCACTGCCGCAGGGCCGAGGGGTACCCGGTAGGGTTGAGCGAAACGGGTCGATCATTTTCAAAAGTCGCCGACTTTTGGCTAAGTCGGCGTCTCATGAAACCCGATCCGACCCCTGTGCTTGTCGGCCATGCGGTACGCGACTTTCGCGCCAAAGTCGCGTTTCAATGACGCGAAAAGCGCCATTTCTCAGCCAATGAAGGTGAACGCAGAGTGTGGGCAGCGTGATGACATAGGTCCTGGTCCCCACCATCTTAGAGAAGGGCATTGCAGTGATTGGCTTGCTGTCTGCGGCGTCACAGGGGCTATAAAGGGGCGTTCCCGCCGACCGCCATCTCACTGCTGCTGATCTGAGCTTAGGGAGAGGTTGCTGCCGCTTCGTCAGAAGCAGGGAGAGCGTTAGGCAGGGTCCACTAACCACCAAACCGCTTGTGCTGTAGCGATTTCCACTGTCCAACACCACCTTCGGTGTGCAGGAACAGTGGAAGCTATTTTTTTTTTTTTTCCTCAGCGCTGTAGCTCATTGGGCTGCCCTAGAAGGCTCCGTGATAGCTGTATTGCTGTGTGTACGCCACTGTGGAAACCAACTGCTTTTTTCAAAGCACATATCCTCTTGTTCCTTTCTGCACAGCTATCTTTTTTGTTTGTCCACACTTTTTATTTAATTTGTGCATCAGTCCACTCCTATTGCTGCCTGCCATACCTGGCTTAGATTACTGCAGGGAGATAGTAATTGTAGGACAGTCCCTGTTTTTTTTTTTTTTTTTTTGGGAGATTAAGATTGGCATTTCTGCTACAGTGCCATCCCTGTGTGTGCCATCTCTCACTGAGTGGGCCATAGAAAGCCTATTTATTTTTTCCGTGATTTGTGTTCTAAAATCTACCTCAACACAAAAACACTACATCAATCAGTGGGAGAAAAATATTGGCCTCAGTCAGGGCTTGTGTGCCACTGCTGTGTGTGCTATCTCTCATTCAGTGGGCTATAGAAAGTCTATTTATTTATTTATTTTTTTTCTTATTATTTGGTTTCTAAAGTCTCCCTGAAAAAAAAAAAAAAAAAAAAACAGTGGGAGAGTAATATTGCCATTTCAGCTTGTGTGCCAGTCTTGACTCCTGGGTGTGCCACCTCTCTCATTCAGTGGGCCATAGAAAGCCTATTTATTTTTTTTTTAAAAATATTATTGGGTTTCTAAAGTCTCCCTTAAAAAACAAAAAATACATAAAAAAACAGTGGGAGGGTAATATTGCCCTTTCAGCTTGTGTGCCAGTCTTGACTCCTGGGTGTGCCACCTCTCTCATTCAGTGGGCCATAGAAAGCCTATTTATTTTTTTAAAAAAATATTATTGGGTTTCTAAAGTCTCCCTTAAAAAACAAAAAATACATAAAAAAACAGTGGGAGAGTAATATTGCCCTTTCAGCTTGTGTGCCAGTCTTGACTCCTGGGTGTGCCACCTCTCTCTCTCATTCAGTGGGCCATAGAAAGCCTATTTATTTTTTTGGTTTTTTTAATATTATTTGGTTTCTAAAGTCTCCCTGAAAAAAAAAAACATAAAAAACAGTGGGAGAGTAATATTGCCCTTTCAGCTTGTGTGCCAGTCTTGACTCCTGGGTGTGCCACCTCTCTCATTCAGTGGGCCATAGAAAGCCTATTTATTTTTTTTTTTAAATATTATTGGGTTTCTAAAGTCTCCCTTAAAAAACAAAAAATACATAAAAAAACAGTGGGAGAGTAATATTGCCCTTTCAGCTTGTGTGCCAGTCTTGACTCCTGGGTGTGCCACCTCTCTCATTCAGTGGGCCATAGAAAGCCTATTTATTTTTTTAAAAAAATATTATTGGGTTTCTAAAGTCTCCCTTAAAAAACAAAAAATACATAAAAAAACAGTGGGAGAGTAATATTGCCCTTTCAGCTTGTGTGCCAGTCTTGACTCCTGGGTGTGCCACCTCTCTCTCTCATTCAGTGGGCCATAGAAAGCCTATTTATTTTTTTGGTTTTTTTAATATTATTTGGTTTCTAAAGTCTCCCTTAAAAAACAAAAAAAACATAAAAAAACAGTGGGAGAGTAATATTGCCCTTTCAGCTTGTGTGCCAGTCTTGACTCCTGGGTGTGCTACCTCTCTCATTCAGTGGGCCATAGAAAGCCTATTTATTTATTTTTTTAAATATTATTTGGTTTCTAAAGTCTCCCTGAAAAAAAAAAAAACATAAAAAAACAGTGGGAGAGTAATATTGCCCTTTCAGCTTGTGTGCCAGTCTTGACTCCTGGGTGTGCCACCTCTCTCTCTCATTCAGTGGGCCATAGAAAGGCTATTTATTTTTTTGTTTTTTTTAATATTATTTGGTTTCTAAAGTCTCCCTGAAAACAAAAAAAACATAAAAAAACAGTGGGAGAGTAATATTGCCCTTTCAGCTTGTGTGCCAGTCTTGACTCCTGGGTGTGCCACCTCTCTCTCTCATTCAGTGGGCCATAGAAAGCATTTTTTTTTTTCCTTGATTTGTGTTCTAAAATCTACCTCAACACAAAAACACTACATCAATCAGTGGGAGAAAAATATTGGCCTCAGTCAGGGCTTGTGTGCCACTGCTGTGTGTGCTATCTCTCATTCAGTGGGCTATAGAAAGCCTATTTATTTATTTATTTTTTTTCTTATTATTTGGTTTCTAAAGTCTCCCTGAAAAAAAAAAAAACATAAAAAAACAGGCAGCTTGGTGGTGAGTGGAGGAGTATTTAAAGTAGGGACCGCAGACAGGCTATCAAAGGCCTAAAATAACAAACAATAGGCTCATGGCAGCTTTACAGCGGTTACATGGATACACAGGCAGCTTGGTGGTGAGTGGAGGAGTATTTAAAGTAGGGACCGCAGACAGGCTATCAAAGGCCTAAAATAACAAACAATAGGCTCATGGCAGTTTTACAGCGGTTACATGGATACACGGGCAGGCAGCTGGTGATGAGTGGAGGAGTATTTAAAGTAGGGACCGCAGACAGGCTATCAAAGGCCTAAAATAACAAACAATAGGCTCATGGCAGCTTTACAGCGGATACATGGATACACAGGCAGCTTGGTGATGAGTGGAGGAGTATTTAAAGTAGGGACCGCAGACAGGCTATCAAAGGCCTAAAATAACAAACAATAGGCTCATGGCAGTTTTACAGCGGTTACATGGATACACGGGCAGGCAGCTGGTGATGAGTGGAGGAGTATTTAAAGTAGGGACCGCAGACAGGCTATCAAAGGCCTAAAATAACAAACAATAGGCTCATGGCAGTTTTACAGCGGTTACATGGATACACGGGCAGGCAGCTGGTGATGAGTGGAGGAGTATTTAAAGTAGGGACCGCAGACAGGCTATCAAAGGCCTAAAATAACAAACAATAGGTTCATGGCAGCTTTACAGCGGTTACATGGATACACAGGCAGCTTGGTGGTGAGTGGAGGAGTATTTCAAGTAGGGACCGCAGACAGGCTATCAAAGGCCTAAAATAACAAACAATAGGCTCATGGCAGTTTTACATCGGTTACATGGATACACGGGCAGGCAGCTTGGTGGTCAGTGGAGGAGTATTTAAAGTAGGGACCGCAGACAGGCTTCAAAGGCCTAACATAAGAAAATGGGCTGGCTGTAGGCACTTTATAATCGGTTTCAGGGGTACACGGGCAGCAGTGGTCTGGTCAGTGGAGGAGTATTTAAAGTAGGGACCGCAGACAGGCTATCAAAGGCCTAAAATAACAAACAATAGGCTCATGGCAGTTTTACAGCGGTTACATGGATACACGGGCAGCTTGGTGGTGAGTGGAGGAGTAGTGCAAGGAGTGTCTGTCCCAGTACTCCCAAAATATAAATAGATGTTAATGTCTCGCAAAACAACCACAACAAAAAAAAAGGTGGCATACTTAGGTACAGGGGTGGGCTCATCTACTGAGTTTCTGACATAGTAATTTGGCAGTAACTATTTAATGGTGCCAATATAGGACACAGACACAGACTACTTTAAGTTGCATCATAGATGTCTACAAATTTGTATTGTCAGTGCCAGACATTGAATGATGTCAGCGAATAGACTAAAGATTGGTGGAGCTGTGCGACATAATTTTGCACGTGGTAGAGCACATTTTGAGCTGGGGTAGGGGGGAACTCTCTTGAGGCCGGCGGGACCACCCCAGGGCCCCTCATGTTACAACGGTGTGTCTGACGTTGGGTGCGCACCACCACCGCCAGAGACACTACATTGTACTATGAGGGACCCAGTAGCAATGCCGTCAACCAAAAGCGAGCACACCCACCTCTTCAGACAAACAGCAGTCTCACGGGTGCTTGCGCCAAGTCGCGATACCACGGCCCCGTGTGGGGAGTTTTGCCATTTAGGGAGGTGTAAACATGTCGTATGCTGTACAATCAGCTGCAGCAAATTAGACATTAGAAAAGTAATTCACAGGCAAGAGCTTTTCATAGGAAAGCTAGGTGTCGGCCGGGCAAGGTGGGGCAAAAGATTTCGAAATCCAGTTGTGGTTCATTTTAATGAATGTTAGATCGTCAACATTTTGGGTAGCCAGACGAGTCCTTTTTTCGGTTAATATTGAACCTGCAGCACTGAATACTCTTTCTGATAGGACACTTGCTGCCGGGCAAGCAAGCTCCTGCAATGCATATTCTGCCAATTCTGGCCAGGTGTCTAATTTGGAGGCCCAGTAATCAAATGGGAATGACGGTTGAGGGAGAACATCGATAAGGGATGAAAAATAGTTAGTAACCATACTGGACAAATGTTGTCTCCTGTCACTTTCAATTGATGCAGCAGTACCTGTCCTGTCTGCGGTCATAGCAAAATCACTCCACAACCTGGTCAGAAAACCCCTCTGTCCAACGCCACTTCTGATGTGTGCACCCCTAACACTCCTAGTCTGCTGCCCCCTGGAGCTCGTGTGAGAACGATCACGTGCGCTGTGTGCTGGGAATGCCTGAAGCAAACGGTCAACAAGAGTTGATTGTTTGGTTGCTAATATTAGTTCCAAGTTCTCATGTGGCATAATATTTTGCAATTTGCCTTTATAGCGTGGATCAAGGAGGCAGGCCAACCAGTAATCGTCATCGTTCATCATTTTCGTAATGCGTGTGTCCCTTTTTAGGATACGTAAGGCATAATCCGCCATGTGGGCCAAAGTTCCAGTTGTCAAATCTCCGGTTGTGATTGGTTGAGGGGCAGTTGCAGGCAAATCTACGTCACTTGTGTCCCTCAAAAAACCAGAACCCGGCCGTGACACGCAACCAATTTCCTGTGCCCCCGGGAAAGGTTCGGCATTAAAAATATACTCATCCCCATCATCCTCCTCGTCCTCCACCTCCTCTTCGCCCGCTACCTCGTCCTGTACACTGCCCTGACCAGACAATGGCTGACTGTCATCAAGGCTTTCCTCTTCCTCTGGTGCAGATGCCTGCTCCTTTATGTGCGTCAAACTTTGCATCAGCAGACGCATTAGGGGGATGCTCATGCTTATTACGGCGTTGTCTGCACTAACCAGCCATGTGCATTCCTCAAAACACTGAAGGACTTGACACATGTCTTGTATCTTAGACCACTGCACACCTGACAACTCCATGTCTGCCATCCTACTGCCTGCCCGTGTATCCTCCCACAAATAAATAACAGCACGCCTCTGTTCACACAGTCTCTGAAGCATGTGCAGTGTTGAGTTCCACCTTGTTGCAACGTCTATGATTAGGCGATGCTGGGGAAGGTTCAAAGACCGCTGATAGGTCTGCATACGGCTGGCGTGTGCAGGCGAACGTCGGATATGTGAGCAAAGTGCACGCACTTTGAGGAGCAGGTCGGAGAACCCAGGATAAGTTTTCAATAAGCACTGCACCACCAGGTTTAAGGTGTGAGCCAGGCAAGGAATGTGTTTCAGTTGGGAAAGGGAGATGGCAGCCATGAAATTCCTTCCGTTATCACTCACTACCTTGCCTGCCTCAAGATCTACTGTGCCCAGCCACGACTGCGTTTCTTGTTGCAAGAACTCGGATAGAACTTCCGCGGTGTGTCTGTTGTCGCCCAAACACTTCATAGCCAATACAGCCTGCTGACGCTTGGCAGTAGCTGGCCCATAATGGGACAACTGGTGTGCAACAGTGTCATCTGCCGATGGAGTGGTTGGCAGACTGCGTTCTGTGGAAGAGCTGTAGCTTCTGCAGGAGGACGAGGAGGAGGAGGGGGTGCGAACGCCTACAGCCAACTGTTTCCTAGACCGTGGGCTAGGCACAACTGTCCCTAAATTGATGTCGCCTGTGGACCCTGCATCCACCACATTCACCCAGTGTGCCGTGATGGACACATAACGTCCCTGGCCATGCCTACTGGTCCATGCATCTGTAGTCAGGTGCACCTTTGTACTCACAGATTGCCTGAGTGCATGGACGATGCGCTGTTTAACATGCTGGTGCAGGGCTGGGATGGCTTTTCTGGAAAAAAAGTGTCGACTGGGTAGCTCGTATCGTGGTTCAGCGTACTCCATCAGGGCTTTGAAAGCTTCGCTTTCAACTAACCGGTAGGGCATCATCTCTAACGAGATTAGTCTAGCTATGTGGGCGTTAAAACCCTGTGTACGCGGATGCGAGGATAAGTACTTCCTTTTTCTAACCAGAGTCTCATGTAGGGTGAGCTGGACTGGAGAGCTGGAGATCGTGGAACTTTCGGGTGTGCCGGTGTACATGGCAGACTGAGAGACGGTTGGAGACGGTATTGTTTCCGCCGGTGCCCTAGATGCAATATTTCCTCCTACAAAACTGGTGGTTCCCTGACCCTGACTGCTTTTGGCTGGCAAAGAAACCTGCACAGATACTGCCGGTGGTGCGGAAAATGGTGGCCTTACAGTGACGGAAGGGATGTTGCGTTGCTGACTAGCTTCATTGGCCGAGGGTGCTACAACCTTAAGGGACGTTTGGTAGTTAGTCCAGGCTTGAAAATGCATGGTGGTTAAGTGTCTATGCATGCAACTAGTATTTAGACTTTTCAGATTCTGACCTCTGCTTAAGCTAGTTGAACATTTTTGACAGATGACTTTGCGCTGATCAGTTGGATGTTGTTTAAAAAAATGCCAGACTGCACTCTTCCTAGACTCGGATCCCTTTTCAGGGATTGCAGACTGAGCTTTAACCGGATGGCCACGCTGTCCTCCAACAGGTTTTGGCTTTGACACGCGTTTTGGGCCAGATACGGGCCCGGCAGATGGAACCTGTTGCGATGTTGATGCCTGCTGCGGCCCCTCCTCCACCTCCGCTTCTGAACTACTGCCGCCTGCACCCTGTTCCCCCAATGGCTGCCAATCGGGGTCAATAACTGGGTCATCTATTACCTCCTCTTCGAGCTCGTGTGCAACTTCGTCTGTGTCACTGTGTCGGTCGGTGGTATAGCGTTCGTGGCGGGGCAACATAGTCTCATCAGGGTCTGATTGTGGATCTGTACCCTGAGAGGGCAATGTGGTGGTCTGAGTCAAAGGAGCAGCATAGTACTCTGGCTGTGGCTGTGCATCAGTGCACTCCATGTCAGAATCTACTTGTAATGGGCATGGCCTGTTAAATGTTTCACTTTCTAAGCCAGGGACGGTATGTGTAAAGAGCTCCATGGAGTGACCCGTTGTGTCGCCTGCTGCATCCTTCTCTCTTGTTGTAGTTTTTGCTGAGGAGGACAAGGAAGCGACTTGTCCCTGACCGTGAACATCCACAAGCGATGCGCTGCTTTTACATTTACCAGTTTCGGAAGAGGAGGCAAAAGAGCTAGAGGCTGAGTCTGCAATGTAAGCCAAAACTTGCTGTTGCTGCTCCGCCTTTAAAAGCGGTTTTCCTACTCCCAGAAAAGAGAGCGTTCGAGGCCTTGTGTAGCCTGACGACGAAACTGGCTCCACAGCTCCAGACTTAGGTGGAATATTTTTATCCCCATGACCACCTGATGCTCCACTACCACTACCATCATTACCAGCTGACAATGAACGCCCACGACGACCTCTTGCACCAGACTTCCTCATTGTTTTAAAATCTTAACCAAAGTAACTTTATTTGTTGCTGTCAAACAACCTACACGGTGAGCTATAACTTCAGTATGATTTCAATATCCCTTAACAGGTTGGTGAGACCACAAGGAAAATCAGGCACAATGTTACACACTCTGTTTTCTGTGGCACAAAATCACAGAGATGACACACACGCAGGACTGTCACTCAAGCACTAATGTCAATATTAATCTCCCACCTAATTTATTTTATTTTTTTTCTCAGGGAGACTTTAGAAACCAAATAATATTAAAAAAACCAAAAAAATAAATAGGCTTTCTATGGCCCACTGAATGAGAGAGAGAGGTGGCACACCCAGGAGTCAAGACTGGCACACAAGCTGAAAGGGCAATATTACTCTCCCACTGTTTTTTTATGTATTTTTTGTTTTTTAAGGGAGACTTTAGAAACCAAATAATATTAAAAAAACCAAAAAAATAAATAGCCTTTCTATGGCCCACTGAATGAGAGAGAGAGGTGGCACACCCAGGAGTCAAGACTGGCACACAAGCTGAAAGGGCAATATTACTCTCCCACTGTTTTTTTATGTTTTTTTTTTTTCAGGGAGACTTTAGAAACCAAATAATAAGAAAAAAAATAAATAAATAAATAGGCTTTCTATAGCCCACTGAATGAGAGATAGCACACACAGCAGTGGCACACAAGCCCTGACTGAGGCCAATATTTTTCTCCCACTGATTGATGTAGTGTTTTTGTGTTGAGGTAGATTTTAGAACACAAATCAAGGAAAAAAAAAAAATGCTTTCTATGGCCCACTGAATGAGAGAGAGAGGTGGCACACCCAGGAGTCAAGACTGGCACACAAGCTGAAAGGGCAATATTACTCTCCCACTGTTTTTTTATGTTTTTTTTGTTTTCAGGGAGACTTTAGAAACCAAATAATATTAAAAAAACCAAAAAAATAAATAGCCTTTCTATGGCCCACTGAATGAGAGAGAGAGGTGGCACACCCAGGAGTCAAGACTGGCACACAAGCTGAAAGGGCAATATTACTCTCCCACTGTTTTTTTATGTTTTTTTTTTTTCAGGGAGACTTTAGAAACCAAATAATATTTTTTTAAAAAAATAAATAGGCTTTCTATGGCCCACTGAATGAGAGAGGTGGCACACCCAGGAGTCAAGACTGGCACACAAGCTGAAAGGGCAATATTACTCTCCCACTGTTTTTTTATGTTTTTTTTGTTTTTTAAGGGAGACTTTAGAAACCAAATAATATTAAAAAAACCAAAAAAATAAATAGGCTTTCTATGGCCCACTGAATGAGAGAGAGAGGTGGCACACCCAGGAGTCAAGACTGGCACACAAGCTGAAAGGGCAATATTACTCTCCCACTGTTTTTTTATGTATTTTTTGTTTTTTAAGGGAGACTTTAGAAACCCAATAATATTTAAAAAAAAAAATAAATAGGCTTTCTATGGCCCACTGAATGAGAGGGAGAGAGGTGGCACACCCAGGAGTCAAGACTGGCACACAAGCTGAAAGGGCAATATTACTCTCCCACTGTTTTTTTATGTTTTTTTTTTTTCAGGGAGACTTTAGAAACCAAATAATATTAAAAAAACCAAAAAAATAAATAGGCTTTCTATGGCCCACTGAATGAGAGAGAGAGGTGGCACACCCAGGAGTCAAGACTGGCACACAAGCTGAAAGGGCAATATTACTCTCCCACTGTTTTTTTATGTATTTTTTGTTTTTTAAGGGAGACTTTGGCACACAAGCCCTGACTGAGGCCAATATTTTTCTACCACTGATTGATGTAGTGTTTTTGTGTTGAGGTAGAATTTAGAACACAAATCACGGAAAAAATAAATAGGCTTTCTATGGCCCACTCAGTGAGAGATGGCACACACAGGGATGGCACTGTAGCAGAAATGCCAATCTTAATCTCCCACAAAAAAAAAAAAAAAACAGGGACTGTCCTACAATTACTATCTCCCTGCAGTAATCTAAGCCAGGTATGGCAGGCAGCAATAGGAGTGGACTGATGCACAAATTAAATAAAAAGTGTGGACAAACAAAAAAGATAGCTGTGCAGAAAGGAACAAGAGGATATGTGCTTTGAAAAAAGCAGTTGGTTTCCACAGTGGCGTACACACAGCAATACAGCTATCACGGAGCCTTCTAGGGCAGCCCAATGAGCTACAGCGCTGAGGAAAAAAAAAAAAATAGCTTCCACTGTTCCTGCACACCGAAGGTGGTGTTGGACAGTGGAAATCGCTACAGCACAAGCGGTTTGGTGGTTAGTGGACCCTGCCTAACGCTCTCCCTGCTTCTGACGAAGCGGCAGCAACCTCTCCCTAAGCTCAGATCAGCAGCAGTGAGATGGCGGTCGGCAGGAACGCCCCTTTATAGCCCCTGTGACGCCGCAGACAGCAAGCCAATCACTGCAATGCCCTTCTCTAAGATGGTGGGGACCAGGACCTATGTCATCACGCTGCCCACACTCTGCGTTCACCTTCATTGGCTGAGAAATGGCGCTTTTCGCGTCATTGAAACGCGACTTTGGCGCGAAAGTCGCGTACCGCATGGCCGACAAGCACAGGGGTCGGATCGGGTTTCATGAGACGCCGACTTAGCCAAAAGTCGGCGACTTTTGAAAATGATCGACCCGTTTCGCTCAACCCTAATGGTGATGTGTTTCTATTATACTTTTCCTCTGATTGTTCCACTCCTGATTTTGGCTTACAAATACTGATGTAAAATGCTGGCGAAATACTGAACGTGTGAACAAGGCCTTATATTGATGTACTAAGTGATCACAGCAGCAGGTATGAATAACCTACAATCCGTTTATACACATATGTGGTACACCAGTTCATGTTAAGAAGTTGATCAGGTATGCATGCTGCATAATATGCATTACATATAATTTTCTCATTTTATTTTTCATTTTCTTTGGATTATTCAGTTACTACATGGTATCACTCATACTTCAACATTACCTAAACAAAAAAATTAGACAGTGTTTTTATTACACTTGATAAAAACTACTGATGGTAAATGTAGCTATGTAAATTAATAAAAGAAACCCCAAAAATACAAGAATACAGACACACACAAGTTATATTTGTTTAGTTCAATATAATTCTTTTGTAGTGCTTTCTAGCATGACTTCTAAGCCTTACTGTATTAAGCATGAAATCCAAATGATAATCATTAATCTAAAATGAAACAAATATGTTATGCTACTTAGTGAATATTTGCATATGAAATAATTTTAATGAATATTATTTGAATATATTAAGAAGTTATAAACTAGCATGGATAATCTGATTAAATAAAAGATACCCCTGTGAAATCCTTTTTCCTACAGATGCGCAAAATTGAATGGTATGTGTCCCGAAAGACCACATGAAATCACAAATACAGATGCATGTACTAGAAAAGAATACTGGTTAAAATACAAACAAGTGCAAACAATTTATTTTCAGAGACAGTGGATAATAAAAAGATATGTGTTCATGTGGATGGCAACACATTAATTTTAAAAGTAATTGTAGAGGATTAGACATAAATAGCTAGTAGTTTCCTTCAGTAATAGTGCCACTATTCACTAATGGCCATGTTTATATTACAACTCAGCCTCCAATTACCAGAGTTCTAAATGCTCTTCTTCGGTATATATCATTTGCTAGAAAAATATCAAGTTGTAAAATAAAATACTATTGTTCTCTTTATCACATCCTATGGGAGTCAACAGCCTATTAGATACACCAGGTAAGTGTAAATAACAGAAACTTTCAAAAGTAAGCAATTTCCTTGACAAGTGGGTAAGGCATGCGTATGGTTTTTTTTGCATGATTTGTGTGAGTACACATTAGAGATGATCCAATCTTTTGAAATTCAAATTCACTAAGCTAGACAAATTTTCTCAAATACTTCAATTTGTAATGTATTGATTTGCGACAAACCTCAATAATGCAAAGTTATTGCCTTGAAAAAAAATGTGTAACACTCTGAGGTCTCCTGGGTCTTTATTGAATTCCTTTCAAGTTCTTTAATTTAAACACAGTCTTAGAAATTTCCAAGAGAATGCAATATATCTGACTAGGAAAAAACTGATGGCTTCTGGTGGTAATTAACAACTCACTACACTTAAGATTTTTTAGACTCCTTATATTGTAAAAAATGATTTAACAATTATCCCTTTCTGTGGGCAGAAGCCTGACTGGCTGCTGTTCATACACAGACAGTTCAAATTTAAGGAGCAGTTAATGTTTTTAAACCCTTCGCCCGAAGCCTGTTTTCACCTTCCTGACCAGGCCAATTTTTGCAATTCTGACCACTGTCAATTTATGAGGTCATAACTCTGGAACGCTTTAATGGGTCCAACTGATTCTGAGACTGTTTTCTTGTGACATATTGTATTCCACGATAGAAGTAAAATTTATTTAATATAACTTGTTTATTTGTGAAAAAAAATGAAATTTTACAATTTTCACATTTTTAATTTTTATGCCCTTAAATCAGAGTCAAATCGCACAAAATGTTTAATAAATAACATTTCCCACATGTCTTCTTGACATCAGCACAATTTTTGAAACATGATTTTTGTGTTATGAAGTTATGTGTTAAAATTTGACCAGCAATTTCTCACTTCTCAAAATGCAGAATAAAACGTGATCAAAAAGACAAATAAATAAAAATGGTACAACTAAAAGCAAAAAGCAATCCATCATACAGCTCCATCAGCAAAAAAATGAAAAAATTATAGCTCTCATAATAAAGCGATGCAAAAATAATAATTGCTTTTTAAATTGTTTTGATTAAAAAGACCTTAATGACCCAGACAAATTTTTGAATTCTGATCAGTGTCACTTTATGTTGTTATAAATGTGAAATGCTTCAACATATTCTACTGATTCTGACACTGTTTCTTCATGACTTATTGTACTTCATGACAGTGGTAAAATTTCTTCTATATGACTTTATTTGTTAAAATATCAGAAATTTGCAGAAAAATGTGAAAATTTTGCCATTTTTATGCATTTATTTTTATGCCCTTAAATTAGAAAGTTATGTCACACAAAATAGTTCATAAATAACATTTCCCACAAGACTACTTTACATCAGCACAATTTTTGAAACTTTTTTTTGCTAGGAAATTATAAGGGTTAAAAGTCTACCAGTGATTTCTCATTTTTACAACAAAACTTACAAAACCATTTTCTTAGGGACCATCTCATATATAAAGTGACTTTGGGGGCCTTTATGACAGAAAATAGAAAAAAGTTAAATCATTCTAAAAACTGCACCCCCCATGGTACTCAAAAGCACATTCAAGAATTTTATTAACCCTTCAGGTGCTTCACAGGAATTTTTGGAGTGTGGAAGGAAAAAATAAACTTTACTTTTCTTACACAAAAAAAATTCCTTCAGATCTATTTTTTTTTTACTTTCACAAGGGTAACAGTAGAAAATGGACCATACAATTTGTTGTACAATTTATCCTGAGCATGCGGATGCCCCATATGTGGGGGAAATCTACGGTTTGGGCACATGGCAGGGCTCGAAGGGAAGGAGCACCATTTCTCTTTTTGAATGTAAAATATGCTGGCATACTTAGTGAACAACTTCATGTTTGGAGAGCCCCTGATGTGCCTAAACAGTGTAAACCTCCGACAAGTGACACCATTTTGGAAACTAAACTCCTTAGGGAACTTATCTAGATGTGTATTGAGCACCTTGAATCCACAGGTGCATCTCAGAAATTGAGAACATTAAGATGTGAAAATAAAAAAATCAAATTTTTCCCAGATAAATAATAATAATTATATTTCCATAGCGCCAACATATTCGGCAGCACTTTACATTTTAGAGGGGACTTGTACAGGTAATAGACATTACAGCATAGCAGTAAACACATAGATCAAAACATATACCAAGAGGAATGAGGGCCCTGCTCGCAAGCTTACAATCTATGGATAAATTTTTTTAGCGCCAATGTTTGTATTTTCATAAGGGTTGCAGGAGAAAATGGACCCCAAAATTTGTTGTGCAATTTTCTCCTGAGTACAAATATGTAATCGAAAACTACTTTTGAGGCACAGTGCAAAGCTCAGAAAGGATGAAACACATATTACAGTGCAAATTTTGCTGCACTTGTTTGAGGGTGCCATGTTACATTGGCAGAGCCCATGAGGTGCCAACACAGTGGAACCGCCAATAAGTGACCCCGTTTTACAAACTAAACCTCTCAATGAATTCATCTAGGGGTGCAGTGATTATATTGACACCATAGGCGTGTCACAGACTTTCATAACTTTGAGCAGTGAAGATAAAATAATTTACATTTTTACCACCAAGAGTAGAATCCCCCTCAAGTGACCCCATTTTGGAAATTCTAACCCTTTGGGAATATATCTACAGATGTAGTGATGATTTTGACTCCATGGGCGTTTTCCAGAAACAAGTAGCAGTGGATGTTGTTGAGTGAAAATTGTAAACTCCAGTTGTAGTGACCAGTATGCTGTAGTGACCAGTAAGTTAAACCCAGCTTATGCTTCTGGAGACATACACCCGTAAGTTAGGAGGGCTCTCATCACTACAGAAATGCCAAACATGCAGGTGCTAAATGTCGTTTTAGCACACTGGGGCTCAGAAGGGAGAGTGGCATTTGGATTTGAGAGTGGAGAATTTGCTGAATTTAGGTTTTCCAGAGCCTATGTGCTACCAGTGACATGGAAGCTCCTACATTTTCCATTAACCTTAGTGAGGACTTGCTTTTTTGTGGATTGAGTTGAAGCTTTTATTGGGAACTTTTTACATAACATTTATGATTACATTTATCAGGCACTCTACATTGACCATTTACTTTGGGGTTACCATCTAAATCTCTGAGTGATGCAATTCAGATGAAACCCCAGAGGGATCCATTCACTATAATGAAGCAGCAGAGTTACTCTGGACTCTGTCTATCCTCTGTTCAGCGGTGTTCTTCTTTTCAGAAGTGCACAAAACTGTGGCAGATGGCACTTTTATGCAATTCTAAAGAGATGGACACCGCCGGATCACAGGTCAGATGGCATCCACAGTGCCTCCATCTTCCTCATTATAGGGAATCTTACAGCAGAGGTTCCGTTTGAATCACATATTTCAGAGATATAAACCCCAATGCAAGAGCTCAGCGCAGAGCGCAGGATAAATGTGCGCCGAGCCTTACTGCGTTCTTGGGAAGGCAGAATGAAAAAAATCAACAGCAGGTGAAGAATTGATTGTATTTATTTTTTACATCGTTCCTTGTGCAGTGTAAGTGATTAGGCGACTTTATACTTCAGGTTGGTGCGATTACAGCGATACCAGATTTATATTGGGTTTTTATATTTGGCTGCTGTCACACACTAAAAGATGCTTTTTATTGCAAAAAATAGTCTCTGCATCACCATATTTTGAGAGATAAACTTTTTCCATATTTTGGCCGACAGAGTCATGTTATGACATTTTTTTTTGCGGGACGAGCTGACGTTTTCATTGGTACATTTTCGAGCACATGACATTTTCTATACTGATTTTTGGGAGACAGAATGGACAAAAACCAGCAATTCAAAAATTGCTGTTTGTTCTTTGGGTTAGTATGATTACAGCTATACCTAATTTATGCCTTTTTTAAAGTTTTGGTGCTTTAATATAATAAAAACTTGTTTAGAGGACAAATAATTATTTTTTCATGCTTTATGCTCATTTATTCTGAGAGCTATAACTTTTTTCCTGCTGATGAAGCTGTATGGCAGCTTGTTTTAGCGGAACAGGATGACATTTTCAGCTGTACCATTTTTATTTAAATTTGTCTTTTTGATCGCGTTTTATTCACTTACTTTACTTTATTTACTTTTTGTTCTACAGTATGATGATAAAGCATTGTTTTATGCCTTGTTTTTTTTTTAACGGTGTTCTCTGAAGGGGTTACCTAATGGGTCAGTTTTATATAGCAGCGTTGTTACGGACATGGCATTACCAATCACAGTATGTGTACTTTTATTGCTTGTTTTTTATTTGCATAAATAAATGTATTTATTGTTAAATAATTTTTTAGTTTATTTATTTTTTTGTCTTTATTTTTGGATTTTAAAAAAAATATTGTTACACTTTCTCAAAAAGAAATGAAGCCACGCTTAAGGATATTCCACTAACTTTCTTTCTGCATATATGCATTGTATGTTTACCCTCCACGCTGCACAGCATTGACAGGGCAGATCAACTCTGAGCACACTCCAGGAGTGCCAGTGGGGGATTCTATCTCTCTTTTTATTTTGCATACATGCCTAGTGACATATCCTTAAGCGTGGCATCAGTTCTTTTTAAGTACTATTGTTCACACCTTATGACAGCCTCGGCACCTGGCTGTCTTGATCCCAGCTGCTAAGGATATTATTTAGACAGTGAGTGCTGGTGTTCTTCTTTTTACATATTTTTACACTTTCTATTTTTTTTTTTACTTTTTTACATTGCCCCAGGATGGGACATCACTGTATTACATCAGATCACTGATCTGATGTTCTGCGATGCATCGGCGCTGAGACGCCACCTTCTCTGAGGCTGGGGGTCTCCATAGAGACCATCAAGACAATGCAATCACATGGCATTGTCCTTATGGAAGCGCAGGGATCCCACTCCCTGCACGATGCTCCTCGATGTTGTTGTCACTAGTGGCATGAGAGGGGTAAAATGCCCATGATCGGTGCTAGCACCGATTGTGGACATTGCCACGGGTTGTCAGTTCTCACAAAGAGCTGACACTCACACCCAATCGCCGCAGTTCTCATCATGAGGCTGCGCGATGAGTGCTCCATACCTGTACTGCTCTTTGTGGGAACGCAGCACCTGCAGAGCAGTACATGTATAGAGCATGTCGTGAAGGGGTTAAAAAAGTTGTTGGGAAAATTATCCATGTTTAGAGAATGCAGCAAATGGCACGGGGAACATTTCACGGGTAGAGGGAAGAATGGATTCCATCAAATTCCAAGAAATGTTTGATGCAAACATAACACCATCAGTAAAAAAGCTGATGTTGAAAAGAGAATGGCTTCTGCAAATGGATAATGGTTCTAAACACATGTCCAAATCCACAACAGACTACCTGAAAAGGCACAAGCTGAAGGTTTTACAATGGCTCTCACACTCCTCTGATCTGAACATCACTTAAAATCTGTGGCTAGACCTCAAAATAGCAGTGCATGTAAGATGAACCAGGAATCTCACAGAACTGTGAGAATGGATGAAAATCCCTCAAACAAAAACTGAAAGACTCTTGGCTGGCTATGATACTTGCAAAAGGGGGTGCTGCAAGTTTTTAACCATGCATGGTGTCCAAACTTTTGTATCAGACCATTTTCCTTTTTGGATTTATTACAATAAAAAAATGACAATATATTTTTTTTGCTAAAATACAAACAAAATGTGTCATCTTTAAGTTCAGATCTGTTATCAGTAACAGTAGTTTTGACCAGGTGTGCCCAAACTTTTTCATGCCACTGTATGTATCAATATGCAGTTTTAGTGAATATGGTGAAATCTGCTCAATACTGCAATCTAAATGTATATTTGTGCAATGCTTAATAAGTAACTTTTATATGAAAAATGTAATAAATGTGTGTATTTATTTACAAGGGTATTCCAAGAAAGACATTGCATGTTTTATCCCCTTCATGACACCAGCTTTTTTCAGCTTTGCGTTTTCGTTTTTCACTCCCCTCCTTCCCAGAGCCATAACTTTTTTATTTTTCAATCAATATGGCCTATTTTTTGTGGGACAAGTTGTACTTTTGATCGACATCATTGGTTTTAGCATGTTCTGTACTAGAAAATGGGAAAAAAAATTCCAAGTGCGGTGAAATTGCAAAAAAAAGTGCAACCCACATTTGTTTTTTGTTTGGCTTTTTTGCTAGGTTCACTAAATGCTAACACTGACCTGCTATTATGATTCTCCAGGTCAGTACGAATTCAAAGACACCAAACATGTCTAGGTTATTTTTTATCAACGTGGTAAAAACAATTCCAAAAAAATGTAATTATGGCGTTTCAAATTTTTTTCTCGCTACATCATTTAGCGATCAGGTTAATCCTTTTTTTTGCTAGATTGGGTGATTCCGATACCAAATGTAGGGTTTTTTATGTATTGTTTTATTTTGAATGGGGCGAAAGGGGGGTGATTTAAACTTTTATTTTTTTATTTTTTTCATATTTTTTAAAACTTTTTTTTAACTTTTGCCATGCTTCAATATCCTCCATGGGAGGCTAGAAGCTGGCATAGCCTAATTGTCTCTGCTACATAGGAGCGATGCTCAGATCACCCCTATTTAGTAGATTTACTGCATTGCTATGAGCACCAACCATAGGGTGGCGCTCACAGCAATCCGACATCAACAACCATAGAGGTCTTCAATAGACCTCTGGTTGTTATGCCAATGCATCGCTGACCCCCGATCACGTGACAGGGTCAGCGATGCGCACATTTCTGGCTTGATGGCTGGAAGCGCTAGTGAAATGCCGCTGTCAGCGTTTAACAGCGGCATTTAACTAGTTAATAGCGGCAGGTGGATTGCGATTCCACCCGACGATATTGCGGGCACATGTCAGCTGTACAAACCAGCTGACATGTCCCAGCTTTGATGCGGGCTCACCGCCGGAACCCGCATCAAAGCGGGGGTTCTGACCTCGGACGTACTATCCCATCCGAGGTCAGAAAGGGGTTAAAATTTTATAATTTGCTGGACCATTATATCAGTTTGCTATCAAACTAATACTTTCCAGTTTGACTTATTGTTTTTTCAGTACTA
This sequence comes from Ranitomeya variabilis, assembly GCF_051348905.1. Lineage (NCBI taxonomy): Eukaryota > Metazoa > Chordata > Amphibia > Anura > Dendrobatidae > Ranitomeya > Ranitomeya variabilis. The sequence continues at coordinate 535,819,912 of NC_135234.1, forward strand.
TAGTTAGTCTTAAAATCAGAAAATCAGAGTTCCTTTTAAAATCTAGAAGGACAGGTCATAAATATTTCATTACTTTCATACAAATATTGTTTTGGTTGAACATTAATTTCTACAACCACAATTCAGCAAAAAAAAATGTCATCTCCATTCTGCTTAAATGATTCAACAAGATAAGGTGCAAATGTTATTCATTCAAGGGTAATTAAACGTACCTATTATCTAATGCAACAGGCAGCTTAAGATCTTAGAAGTGGTTCATTTTTCCCATTAGTGGTAACATCACAAGGGTGCAAATGTCCTTTACTATGCAGCTTCCATAAATAGGCCATCTGTTTTTCATTAGATCAATGTGAATAAGAGCTCAATTTGTGCATCAATTCTTCGCAGTATGTAATGTAAAAAAAATATATATATATAACTTTAGATTTATATTTGTGAACATTGGTTATTATTAGGTCATTAGGGATCTATCATAGTACATGGCAATCTTACATTTTAAAGAAGCATGCTGTATATTTATGAAATCTATTATTTCATCTAATTCGCTCATGAGCTAATAAAACCATCTGTATTCTGAAATACGCAGAAAACACAAAACATTAAATGTTGTGTTCCATATGTTACAAAGTTTTTATAACTTCATTAACATTGTAATTGACTAATCCTGAAGACACTAAAGCTTGGTTATAGTACAAAACGATATATAGAAATCTGCTTTTACTTCCCATTACAGTTTTCATGCAAGGTCTGGAGTTGAAATACATTTAGTTTAAAAGAATACCCATAATCAAAAATGACTCTTTATTTTTTAAATATATTACACATAAAAATAGAATCATAAAATGCTAGAGTTAGAAGTGACCTCCACAGTCATCATTTCCAACCCCCTGCTCAAAGCAGTATTCACTAAACCATCTCAGTCAGATGTCTGTCCAGCCTCTGTTTGAAGACTTCCATTGAAGGAGAACACACCACTAGGGTTGAGCGACTTTTGCTTTTTTAGGATCGAGTTGGGTTTTGTGAAACCCGACCTTCTCGAAAGTCGGATCGCGTGAAATCGGCCGATTCTACTGTAAAGTCGGGTTCCAGACCGGAACACGAAACCCAATGCAAGTCAATGTGGATTATTTTTTACATTCTCTCTCTCTCTCTCTCTCTCTCTCTCCCCTCCGTGCAAAGCATATGTTGTGTTTGACTGCGGAAATCACTGCAGCCCAAACGGTAATATGGCTCTATGACGCCGCAGAAACCAGGCCGGAACCTATGTCATCACGCTGCCCACACTCCTTAATTGGCTGAAAAAATGGCGGGGAAGGCGTCATACAAAACGCGACTTTGGCGCCAAGATCGCCGACCACGTGGCCGATCCCACGCTGGAGTCGGGTCGGGTTTCACGAAACCCGACTTTGCCAAAAGTCGGCTACTTATGAAAATGAACGATCCGTTTCGCTCAACCCTACTCACCACCTCTTATGGCAGCCTGTTCCACTTATTGATCACCCTCACTGTCAAATAGTTTTTTTCTAATATCTAATTTGTATCTTCTCTTTTTCAGTTTCATTCCTTTGCTTTTTGTGTTTCAATGTCCAAATGAGAATAAGGGTAATCCCTCTACACTATGACAGCCCATCAGATATTTGTAGATAGCTTTTAAGTCTCCTTTTAGCCTTTTTTGTAAGCTAAATATCCACAGATCCTTTAACTGTTACTTATAGGACATACTTCTTTTCCCGCTCACCATCCTGGTACCTCGTCTCTGAAATTGCTCCAGTTTTTCAATGTAATTTTTAAAATGTGATGCTCAGAACTGGACACAGTATTCCAGATGCGGCCTGACTCATGTACAGTATTTGATCTATTAGTATACCCAAGTCTTTTTCAGTGCTGTTCAGTGCTTTTCAAATGCTGTTGCTTAGTTCTATTCCTCCCATTCTGTAGATGTATTTTTTGTTTTTCTTGCCCAGATGTAGAATCTTGCATTTCTCCCTGTTAAATACTATTCTATTAGTAGCTGCCCATTGTTAAAGCTGATCTACATTCTTCTGAATCCTTTCTCCTTCTACCCTAGTCTTAGCTATCCCTTGCAGCTTTGCATGTTCTGCAACTTTGATTAGTTTACCATCAGTTCCCTTATCTAGATCATTTATAAAAAAAAAATTGAACAGCACTGGGGCCAGAACAGAGCCTTGTGGTACTCCACTCAAAACACTATTCCAATTTGATGTGCAACCATTTTTCACTGTTCTTTGAATGCGATTACTGAGCCAGTTATGAATCCACCTAACTGTAGCCTTGTCAATCTCATACTTGGTCATTTTTTCAACAAGGATAGTATCAGATACTTTATCAAATGTTTTGCTTAAGAAGAGATATACTATATCTACCGCATTTCCCTCATCCACCCAGTCAGTTATTCCATTATAGAAGGAAAGTAGATTAGTTTGGCATGACATGTTTGCTACAAACTCATGCTGGCTCTGTTTACTCACTGCATTCTTATCCAACTACTTACATGCATACTGTTGAATAAATTGTTCGAAGACCTTTCCTGGTATAGAATTAAGGCTCACTGACCTGTAATTTCATGGCTCCATCTTCTTTTCCTTTTTGAAGGAAAGACAACATTTGCCCTTCTCCAATCTTCTGGAACTTCTGTTTTCAAAAATTCTTGCTAGGTGTTCTGCAATTTCTTCTGCTAACACTTTCAGTACCCTAAATATAAAAACTCTAGATATAAAAGTACCCAAATTTAGTTCTAACTTGCTAGGTAAATGCATCTTCATGCCATGCGAAGGGTGCATGCATGGTACCCAAATCCGATGATCTGCTCAAAGTCTCCACTAGCTTAATTCTGGTATTAAAAGCTTTAAGTTGCAAAATTTTTGCACCAGTTTGACCCAGCCCCAACAATTTTGGTGGAGTTGGGGAGGGAAAAGAATGTCACGGGACTTGGCAATCTCTACTCATCAAATTCATGATGAACAATGGCGCTACTTGTGTGAAAATCTTCTTTCAGTCTGTGACTGGAGTAAGATTTGTGTTGAAATGAAAGCCATTTCACACCTTGCGTGATTCATTAAGAGGCATGTTCCTTTAAATGAATCAAGTGCCTCACAATCCACCCCGTCTGCTTTTCAAGACCTGTAAGGAACATGCTGGTCTTGATTAATCGGAGTCATACTGTTAGTTAATTAGAGAAATGATCCCTGCCTCTCTGCAGCACTTCACTGCCCATGGATGTGGAACTGATCTCTGCTCTATTTGGATTGTTTTTACACCGATCAGAGCAAAGAGTCAGAAGTACTGCAGAGAAATTTGTGATAAAGTACTTCTTTCTGACGATGGTGATGGGCAATGGTACACAGAAAAAATTCTTCTCATGTAGTAAAGCAATGTAAGCAGTAAGTTAAATATTCTTCCCTCTTCATTCTCTCCTCACTAAGCGATGAGATCTCCCAAAGAATAGTGAAATCTTATTGCTCAGAGCAGAGAAAATGTATAGCAAAGGATATCATGCTGCTTTTGCTGAAATTACTTTACTTCACGAGAAGAGTTTTTACCGCTGCTCCTCTGCCCATCACCATCATCAAAAGTTAGTACTTTATTAGAGTTTTCCCTGACTCTGTGCAGAACCTTGACTGTTATAATGCTCACTGTTCTGAATTATGTGGAACAACTATTCTGATTAGAACAGAGATAAGTGTGATAATGATGGACACTGATGCACTGCAAGGAGGCAAGAAAAATTCCCTTACTAATTTCACATTCTGCCCCTAGCAGCAGCGAGCTCTTTCTTCTTCTGCCTCAGCTTGTGCTTTACACGCATGCATGACTTAATGAAAAGCCATGCCATCCACAAGATGATGGCACACTATGATTGAAAAATATAGTATATAAATCATAGATTTTTATCTAGACTACGTGGAAAGTTAGTATCTAACATAAGTGACACATATATATGATTTTTGTTTCTATTTTTAAATAAAAGTTGGTTTTGGTTAATAGGTACTCTTCAACCCCTTCTCGAACATTGATGTACATGTAAGTCAAAGGTCTCGTACATGACTTTGATGCAGGCTCAAACGCTGGGCCCACATCTTTCTTGGCAGATGATGTCTAATTTAAAGGGCCACTGTCACCCCCTCCAGCCGTTATAAACTAAAAGAGCCACCTTGTGCAGCAGTAATGCTGCAGTCTAACAAGGTGGCTCTTTTAGTTTTTGATTAAGTTATTACCTCAATAAAGCGATTTGAAAATTGTCCACAAAGACCAGCTATTGTACCGGGAGGCGGTCTGAAGCGTCCTGTATGAATCCCCCAACGGCCGTCACTCTTCTCTTCAGGGGCGCTGGTTTCCGCCCCCCTGAGCGCTGTTATCTTCTGAAATCCGGCGCTTGCGCTGTTCTTTCCTGCCTGGGGCCTGTGCAGTGTTTACTGTGAGTCACAGCACAGACGCAGGGTGCCTGACTGCGCCTGTGCCGGCAGTGCGGCCGCCCTGTTACTGAATCCCCGCCCCGCACTGTGTTATTCATTATGCACAGTGCGGGGCTGGGGATTCAGTAACAGGGCGGCCGCACTGCCGGCAAAGGCGCAGTCAGGCACCCTGCGTCTGTGCTGTGACTCACAGTAAACACTGTGCAGGCCCCAGGCAGGAAAGAACAGCGCAAGTGCCGGATTTCAGAAGATAACAGTGCTCAGGGGGCGGAAACCAGCGCCCCTGAAGAGAAGAGTGACGGCCGTTGGGGGATTCATACAGGACGCTTCGGACCGCCTCCCGGTACAATAGCTGGTCTTTGTGGACAATTTTCAAATCGCTTTATTGAGGTAATAACTTAATCAAAAACTAAAAGAGCCACCTTGTTAGACTGCAGCATTACTGCTGCACAAGGTGGCTCTTTTAGTTTATAACGGCTGGAGGGGGTGACAGTGGCCCTTTAATCATTGTGCTGGCTAGCAAAATGTAAGGGCTATAATTATCTGCGCAAGGCTCTCTGAATTATTTTTTGTTTAAGATCTGAGCAATGCAACTCTTCTATGGTTATGTTTTTGTAAAGACTCTATAGTCTGCAATTCTTATTAAAATAGAAACATTATTGCCGTATGCAACCTCATATCTTTTAATATATAGACAATTTTCTGATAGAAATCTATGCATACCCACACATATAAAATGTCTGTATTCGGGACTTATTTTAAATGAAAGGGGGCATTATCAGTTTGAGACATGTATTGATTTATAGTCTGTTCTCCTGATCTCACTGCAGAGCTGTGTGTGATTACAACTAACACAAAACAGCAGAACTGAGCTTTGTCTCATTACAAACACATCTGCAGCAGCAGCTCTCCTCTCATAGTGCTGTCAGTTCTGCGTCAGAGCTGTGGCTGATTACAGTTAATTATTCTTCAGCTTTCTTTTGACCATGAGTGTGAGGAGAGGGACCATACAGCTGAGCTGACAGCTATTTGGAAGGATAGCTAGAGCTGCAGATGTGTTTGTAATTAGATAAATATAAGCTCTGATGTACTGTCCCTCCCATTACAATGACAGTCTGTAAGATGGAAGTTGCAGAAATGTTAGTTGTAATAACTCACAGCTCTGCAGTGATATCAGGAGAGCAAACTGTCAGTCATTGCATGTTCCACATTGGTAAAACACTCACTTTCAAAATAAACTCTGGAGTCAGATTCTTGGGGAGATATGTGTACTGCCCATAGATCTTAACAGCTCCCTTACATAAAATGGAAACATAGATTTCTCTGGATTAAGACATCAGATCATATACACTACTCAAAAAATAAAGGGAACACTAAAATCCCACATCCTAGATATCACTGATTAAAATATTCCAGTTGTAAATCTTTATTCATTACATAGTGGAATGTGTTGAGAACAATAAAACATAAAAATGATCAGCTTAAATCACAACTAATATCCTACGGAGGTCTGGAGTTGGAATGATGCTCAAAATCAAAGTGGAAAATGAAGTTACAGGCTGATCCAACTTCAGTGGAAATGCCTCAAGACAAGGAAATAATGCTCAGTAGAGTGTTTGGCCTCCACGTGCCTGTATGATCTCCCAACAACACCTGGGCATGCTCCTGATGAGGTGGCGGATGGTCTCCTGAGGGATCTCCTCATAGACCAGGTCTAAAATATCCGCCAACTCCTGGACAATCTGTTGTACAATGTGATGTTCGTGGAAGGTGCGAGACATGATATCCCAGATGTGTTCAATCGGATTCGGGTCTGGGGAACAGGTGGGCCAGTCCATAGCTTCAATGCCTTCATCTTGCAGGAACTGCTGACACACTCCAGCCACATGAGGTCTGGCATTGCCCTGCATGAGGAGGAACCCAGGGCCAACCGCACCAGCATATGGTCTCACAAGATGTCTGATGATCTCATTTTGGTAACTATTGGCAGTCAGGCTACCTCTGGCAAGCACATGGAGGGCTGTGCAGCCCTCCAAAGAAATGCCACCCCACACCATTACTGACCCACTGCCAAACTGGTCATGCTGAAGGATGTTGCAGGCAGCAGATCGCTCTCCATGGTGTCTCCAGACTCTGTCACATCTGTCACATGTGCTCAATGGGAACCTGCTTTCATCTGTGAAGAGCACAGGGTGCCAGTGGTGAATTTGCCAATCCTGGTGTTCTGTGGCAAATGCAAGCATCCTGCATGGTGTTGGGCTGTGAGCACAGCCCTAATCTGTGGATGTCGGGCACTCAGACCATCCTCATGGAGTCGGTTTCTATCCGTTTGTGCAGACACATGCACATTTGTGACCTGCTGGAGGTCATTTTGCAGGGCTCTGGAAGTGCTCCTCCTGTTCTTCCTTGCACAAAGGCTGAGGTAGTGGTCCTCCTGCTGGGTTGTTGCCCTCCCATGGCCCCTTCCACGTCTCCTGGTGTACTGGCCTGTCTCCTGGTAGCGCCTCCAGTCTCTAGACACTACGCTGACAGACACAGCAAACCTTCTTGCCACAGCTCGCATTGATGTGCCATCCCGGATTAGCTGCACTACCTGAGCCACTTGTGTGGGTTGTAGAGTCCGTCTTTTGCTACCACGAGTATGAAAGCACAACCAACATTCAAAAATGACCAAAACATCAGCCAGAAAGCATTGGTACTTTGGTACTGAGATGTGGTCTGTGGTTCCCACCTGCAGAACCACTCCTTTATTGAGTGTGTCTTGATAATTGCCAATAATTTCCATCTGTTGTCTATTCCATTTGCACAACAGCATGTGAAATTGATTGTCAAACAGTGTTACTTCCTAAGTGGACAGGTTGATTTCACAAAAGTTTGATTTACTTGGAGTTATAGTCTGTTGCTTAAGTGTTCCCTTTATTTTTTTGAGCAGTATATATCAAAGTATTTTATTCAACTTAATATGACCTGTATGCTTGCATAGATTACTTAGGATGGTTAATTTTTGTGACAGAATCCCTTTAAGAGTGCTATAAAGTTGAAACAATTAAACATTTAGTGCGCAATCCTGTGCTCTGCTTTGTATAAAAAAATGTGTTTTGATAAATATGTTTATTTAATTTTCTCATATATTTTTAACCTTGGACTTATTTAAAGAGTAACTGCCATTTGATTTTTTTCCCTAAATTAATGATACATATATAAATGCAACTTTGTAATACATCTAATCTTCTTCTGTCTTCTTGTGAATACATTTTGTATTGTTAATTTTTGGGTAAAATGTGTATTCAGTAAAGACAGATTTCCCCATTATAGCAATAGGATATAAGTTGCCACTCTTAAAGTACTGAATAATTTAAAGAGGAAGGAGAGGGAAATACTGGAGGCAGACACAGACATTCTGCTGTAAGTTTTTCTAAAATGATAGTAATAGTTTTCTAGAGAACTTTATGCACCATTTGTCATCTCCTATCTCAGTAATGGGAAATCTGTATTTACTTAAACTTATTTTACAAATGAATTGAGAATTTTGAAAATGAATGATCAGTCCACGAAGAGAAAGAAGTGAATATTTTTTGATAAGAAATAATATAAAGTTTTTTATTTTCATGAGTATTTACTCGTTAAAACTTTCAATACAATTTGTGGATTTGTTTTAATACCTAAATGCTATGAATTCCTTTTTTCTTAAGATACCATGAAATAAATCTGTCTCACATAAAAAAAAATGTTTAGAGTGGAATATTTGTAATCTTCTATAGTTCACAATTTGTTAGCAAATCTATCAAATAGAATCAATTTCTATATGAGAATGTATTACTTTTGTGTACGTTTACAATTGTCACATTCTATAAGGTTAGGTAAAGGAATATGAATCTGTGAAATTGTAATACATATAAAATATAACTGAGTGCTAAAAACCTTTCAAAGATCTTGATAGTCTTTCCACTTAGTGCATCTGTCATGTACTCGTTATCTGGTTTCCATGGATTCAGAACATTATTCATTTTGTTTAATAAATATCATTGCTGGCACTCATCTTCCCAGAGCTATTGCAATTTTATTCAAGTGAAGCACACAATGATTTCAGCAACCCGCCTTAATATGATCTTGGAAATTAATTTCCCATGCAAGCCCTGACATTGATAGTGAAGTGGATAGATGCAGAATTGATTTACTGTTTGTTGCTGGTGAACCCCAAAGCTGGTCCCACTTATGGACCTGGTAATTGAAGCTAGGAGGAAATGAAACCACATCAACAAAAATAAATGCTAGGATTCATATAAAAGTGACGTATTTTGGAACTTAGGATATTTAAATATTTGAAGCATTTTAAGTTATCATCAGTGCTATACCATCAAAGAGTCTGCACAAAAGTATTGGCCCTGACCTTCTTTCCTGTAACAGATGGAGTATTTTCCTGTGAATTAATATTTGATTTTTTGCATGAATAAAAAGGTCTTTCCAAATACCAAAAATTAATTGATATTAATATTGCAGAGGCATCATTCCAAAGCATTTTAGAATCACAAGCTATTTCCAAATGAATAGCTTGGTGTGCTAATTCTTCCGGGAATACTTCAACCCACGAATATGAAGAAACTCAAATATTGTTATTAGAGGCCAAAGTAACAAAAAAGGTTTTCAAATGTAAATGGCACACAAACTGATAAATGTTCACAATGTTCAGCAGGTTAGAACTGTTGTACTATTAGCATATAATATTACCTGATTAAAAGAGCAGAAAGACTAGTATGAAAGGAGAAAAGGTGAAAATATTTGCTGAGCGGTAAATGTTAAAAAGATTTCAACAAGTAGCATTGTCCTTAGATTCTTTGAGTTTCCATTTTGAAAGCTTTATTCTACAGCTGATGTTAAAAATCCCCCTTTAAGCTCTGTTTTCATAGCGCTATTCAATCCCTTACTTCCGCTGTCAATTTTCATTTTTACATTTGCATTTTAACCTCTCCTTGTTCCACAAGTGATTTTGGGGGGGTTTTGTTAAAATAATCATATGAAAGCTTGTTGTTTGTGAATTGTAGTGACACCATTAATTTCAGTATTAAGTGGGGGCAGGAGAGAAACCAGAGAAGACGTAGATCTGTAAAGTTTAACTTTGAATGTAAAAACTCATTGTGTCATCTGGACAGGATGGAGAAAAAAAGAAAGAGAATGACTCCAATCAGAAAAGAGGTCAACTATAAGGTATGTGAATGTAAATGTTTATTTGTGATGCAAACTACATTTCATCAGTACTGTGGTTATTATTATTATTATTATTATTATTATAATACATTTTTATAGCGCCATTTATTCCATGGCGCTTTACATGTAAAAAAGGGTTCCTGTATGATCCGAAGTCTAATGATGACAGTTATCAACAACTCCCAGTGTCTTCTTACCATTGTTCAGGGCATACTGGGAGTTGTAGGTACATGTGATTCAATTGTATATGGGCTGAACTGACTTTCCAATCGATTGCTGCACTAAGCTTGGTGATTTGTTCCTGTACTGTTGATTGTTCTGGGGACGTATTTCTGTACTGGTGGGACTTCTGCTGCTATATTTCCGTACTTCGGCACTGATGATGGTTCTGGTGATAAATTATTGAACTGATGGCAGTGGTAATATGTATTTCGGTACTGTTGGTGGTTCTGGTGATGCCTTTTTGAACTAATTGCGGTTCTGGCTATGTATTTATGTACTGTTGATGGTTTGTATGCTGTATTTCTGTACTGTTGGTGGTTCTTGCGATGAATTTATGTACTGTCAATGGTTCTGATGATGTATTCTTTGGCTGTTATTTGTTTTGATATTGTACACATGTAGCAATCCATAATATGTCAGATAGTGTGACACGTGGCTGTGTTAATAAAGTATTAGAGAAGTTAAGGGTTACTACATCTCTATTTATTTTAGCAGCATAAAGCATAAAAATGAATCTGTGTAGCCTATCAAATTTTAACAGTGTGTAATATACTCACTGTCAGGGTTCGGTTCTACTTTCCAGTTCCATTGGTCATCATGTGACCACTCATATGCAATTTTTATACTTACAGTCACGTGACAACTAGCAGCTCTTCCTGTTGCTCTTATTGAAGCAGGGGCTTTAGTATTTCACTGAACATTGAGAGAATCAGGAAGAGAAGCTAATAGGCACATGACTGTAAGTAAGCAAATCACATATGAGAATTCTCATGATGTCTACTATACCACTTAAGTTTTGTGTAAAAGGTTGTGTCTATTTGAATTTTTGCACAGGGTGCAGGAAAACCAAGATTCACTTATGATATACAGTATATCTTGTATATTCTTCAATGTAAAAAGAAATCTTGTCATGCTTCATCAAATAATGTTTGAATGAAAAGTTCCAAATAAAAGTCAATGAATTTAAAAAGAAGTGTCTTTGTATATGCAAGTATATTATGTTACTAAACACCTGGCATGAATAAATGGGATTTAAGCAGAAATTACAGTGAAAATTCACTTGCAGGCTTCACATTCCATTCACTACTATATGGAAAAAATAGGAGGAGGCTTAAATTCATGTAGCACTTTACTTTCTACATGGTGAGAGAAAAAGAATATTAGAAATACTGTAGATATATATATACAAATAATATTTAGAATAATTTATTTTAGAGAATGTTTAAAATATCTGTGAGGTAAGTGTTTGTTCCAGAACCTTCTAGCAGAAACATCTCTGGTGTGCTGCTGGGTGGACTACAAGCTCCAGACACTCTAAGATAGGGATGCTGAGCAGAGAGAGGGCTGTCATTAAGTCTGAGGCTGCAGAAAAGTCCATACTTAAATGCAATATCATTGTTGTGATTACTCTGTGACTGTGGTATTTGTTGGGGAATTATCTGTTTGTTGTCTGTCTGGGAAATGGGTTAATGCTTTTTTTAAAAAAAAAGTTGAAGGCTGTGATTGGTGCATGTGATCGGGCATCTGTGAGGTGTTTGTTCAAGAACCTACAAGCAGAAACACCTGTGCTGTACAGTTGGGTGGACTACAAGTTCCAGACACTCTAAGCGAGTGCTGCTGAGCAGAGAGAGGGCTGTCATTAGGTCCGAGGCTGCAGATAAGTACATAGTTATACACAATATGTCAGTTGTGATTACTCTGCAACTGTTGTATTTCTTGGGGAATTATCTCTGTTTGTTGTCTGCCTGGGGGGCGGGTTAATGCTTTTTTAAAAAAAGGGGGGGGAAGGCTGTGATTGGTGAATGTGATCTGGCGTCTGCGAGGTAAGTGTTTGTTCCAGAACCTTCTAGCAGAAACACCTGTGCTATGCTGCTAGGTGAAATACAAGTTCCAGACACTCTAAACAAGGGCTGTTGAGTGGAAAGAGCTCTGTCATTAAGTCCGAGGCTGCAGATAAGTCCAAAGATAAACGCAATATCACAGTTGTGATTACTGTGTAACTGTGGTATTTGTTGGGGAATTATCTGTTTCTTGTCTGTCTGGGGGTGGGTTAATGTTTGTTTAACAAAAAAAAGTTGGAAGGCTGTGATTGGTGAATGTGATCGGGCATCTGTGAGGTAAGTGTTTGTTCCAGAACCTTCTAGCAGAAACATCTGTGCTGTGCTGTGCTGCTGGGTGGATTACACATTCCAGACACTCTAAGCATGGGTTGCTGAGCGGAGAAAAAGCTGTCATTAACCCCTTCATGACCCAGCCTATTTTGGCCTTAATGACCTTGCCGTTTTTTGCAATTCTGACCAGTGTCCCTTTATGAGGTAATAACTCAGGAACGCTTCAACGGATCCTAGCGATTCTGAGATTGTTTTTTCGTGACATATTGGGCTTCATGTTAGTGGTAAATTTAGGTCGATAATTTCTGAGTTTATTTGTGAAAAAAACGGAAATTTGGCAAAAAGTTTGAAAATTTCGCAATTTTCACATTTTGAATTTTTATTCTGTTAAACCAGAGAGTTATGTGACACAAAATAGTTAATAAATAACATTTCCCACATGTCTACTTTACATCAGCACAATTTTGGAAACAAATTTTTTTTTTGCTAGGAAGTTATAAGGGTTAAAATTTGACCAGTGATTTCTCATTTTTACAACAAAATTTACAAAACCATTTTTTTTAGGGACCACCTCACATTTGAAGTCAGTTTGATGGTTCTATATGGCTGAAAATACCCCAAAGTGACACCATTCTAAAAACTGCACCCCTCAAGGTGCTCAAAACCACATTCAAGAAGTTTATTAACCCTTCAGGTGTTTCACAGCAGCAGAAGCAACATGGAAGGAAAAAATGAACATTTAACTTTTTAGTCACAAAAATGAATTTAGCAACAATTTTTTTATTTTCCCAAGGGTAAAAGGAAAAACTGGACCATGAACGATGTTGTCCAATTTGTCCTGAGTACGCTGATACCTCATATGTGGGGGTAAACCACTGTTTGGGCATACGGCAGGGCTTGGAAGGAAAGGAGCGCCATTTGACTTTTTGAATGAAAAATTGGCTCCAATCTTTAGCGGACACCATGTCGCGTTTGGAGAGCCCCCGTGTGCCTAAACATTGGAGCTCCCCCACAAGTGACCCCATTTTGGAAACTAGACCCCCCAAGGAACTTATCTAGAAGCATAGTGAGCACTTTAAGCCCCCAGGTGCTTCACAAATTGATCCGTAAAAATTAAACAGTACTTTTTTTTCACAAAAAAATTATTTTAGCCTCAATTTTTTCATTTTCACATGGGCAACAGGATAAAATGGATCCTAAAATTTGTTGGACAATTTCTCCTGAGTACACTGATACCTCACATGTGGGGGTAAACCACTGTTTGGGCACATGGTAAGGCTCGGAAGGGAAGGAGCGCCATTTGACTTTTTGAATGAAAAATGATCTCCATCGCTAGCAGAGACCATGTCACGTTTGGAGAGCCCCCGTGTGCCTAAACATTGGAGCGCTCCCACAAGTGACCCCATTTTGGAAAGTAGACCCCCCAAGGAACTTATCTAGAAGCATAGTGAGCACTTTAAACTCTCAGGTGCTTCACAAATTGATCCGTAAAAATTAAAAAGTACTTTTTTTTCACACAAAATTTATTTTAGCCTCAATTTTTTCATTTTCACATGGGCAACAGGATAAAATGGATCCTAAAATTTGTTGGGCAATTTCTGCTGAGTATGTTGATACCTCATATGTGGGGGTAAACCACTGTTTGGGTGCACGGCAAGGCTCGGAAGGGGAGGCGTGCCATTTGACTTTTTGAATGGAAAATTAGCTCCAATCGTTAGCGAACACCATGTCGCGTTTGGAGAGCCCCTGTGTGCCTAAACATTGGAGCTCCCCTACACGTGACCCCATTTTGGAAACTAGACCACCCAAGGAACTTATCTAGATGCATAGTGAGCACTTATAACCCCCAGGTGCTTCACAGAAGTTTATAACGCAGAGCCGTGAAAATAAAAAAATAATTTTTCTTTCCTCAAAAATGAGTTTTAGCCCAGGATTTTTTAATTTTCCAAGGGTAATGGGAGAAATTGGACCCCAAATGTTGTTGTCCAGTTTGTCCTGAGTACGATGATACCCCATATGTGGGGGTAAACCACTGTTTGGGCACACGGCAGGGCTCGGAAGGGAAGGCACGCCATTTGGCTTTTTGAATGGAAAATTAGCTCCAATCATTAGCGGACACCATGTCACGTTTGGAGAGCCCCTGTGTGCCTAAACATTGGAGCTCCCTAACAAGTGACCCCATTTTGGAAACTAGACCTCCCAAGGAACTAATCTAGATGTGTGGTGAGCACTTTGAACCCCCAAGTGCTTCGCAGAAGTTTATAACGCAGAGCCGTGAAAATAATAAATGTGTTTCCTTTAATCAAAAATATTTTTTTAGCCCAGAATTTTTTATTTTTGCAAGGGTAACAGGAGAAATTGGACCCCAAAAGTTGTTGTCCAGTTTCTCCTGAGTACGGTGATACCCCATATGTGGGGGTAAACCACTGTTTGGGCACATGCCGGGGCTCGGAAGGGAAGTAGTGACGTTTTGGAATGCAGACTTTGATGGAATGCTCTGCGGGCGTCACGTTGCATTTGCAGAGCCCCTGATGTGCCTAAACAGTAGGAACTCCCCACAAGTGACTCCATTTTGGAAACTAGACCCCCCAAGGAACTTATCTAGATGTGTGGTGAGCACTTTGAACCCCCAAGTGCTTCACAGAAGTTTATAACGCAGAGCCGTGAAAATAATAAATGTGTTTCCTTTCCTCAAAAATATTTTTTTAGCCCAGAATTTTTTATTTTTGCAAGGGTAACAGGAGAAATTGGACCCCAAATGTTGTTGTCCAGTTTCTCCTGAGTACGCTGATACCCCATATGTGGTGGTAAACCACTGTTTGGGCACATGCCGGGGCTCGGAAGGGAAGTAGTGACGTTTTGGAATGCAGACTTTGATGGAATGGTCTGCTGGCGTCACGTTGCATTTGCAGAGCCCCTGATGTGCCTAAACAGTAGAAACACCACACAAGTGACCCCATTTTGGAAACTAGACCCCCCAAGGAACTTATCTAGATGTGTGATGAGCACATTCAACCCCCAAGTGCTTCACAGAAGTTTACAACGCAGAGCCGTGAAAATAAAAAATCATTTTTCTTTCCTCAAAAAAGATGTTTTAGCAAGCAATTTTTTATTTTCACAAGGGTAACAGGAGAAATTGGGCCCCAATGTTTGTTGCCCAGTTTGTTGTGAGTACAGTGATACCCCATATGTGGGGGTAAACCACTGTTTGGGCACACGTCAGGGCTCGGAAGGGAAGTAGTGACATTTGAAATGCAGACTTTGATGGAATGGTCTGCGGGCATCACGTTGCATTTGCAGAGCCCCTGATGTGCCTAAACAGTAGAAACACCCCACAAGTGACCCCATTTTGGAAACTAGACCCCCCAAGGAACTTATCTAGATGTGTGATGAGCACATTCAACCCCCAAGTGCTTCACAGAAGTTTACAACGCAGAGCCGTGAAAATAAAAAATCATTTTTCTTTCCTCAAAAAAGATGTTTTAGCAAGCAATTTTTTATTTTCACAAGGGTAACAGGAGAAATTGGGCCCCAATGTTTGTTGCCCAGTTTGTTGTGAGTACAGTGATACCCCATATGTGGGGGTAAACCACTGTTTGGGCGCACGTCAGGGCTCGGAAGGGAAGTAGTGACATTTGAAATGCAGACTTTGATGGAATGGTCTGCGGGTGTCACGTTGCATTTGCAGAGCCCCTGATGTGCCTAAACAGTAGAAACACCCCACAAGTGACCCCATTTTGGAAACTAGACCCCCCAAGGAACTTATCTAGATGTGTGATGAGCACGTTCAACCTCCAAGTGCTTCACAGAAGTTTACAACGCAGAGCCGTGAAAATAAAAAATAATTCTTCTTTCCTCAAAAATTATGTCTTAGCAAGTAATTTTTTATTTTTGCAAGGGTAACAGGAGAAATTGGACCCCAACAGTTGTTGCCCAGTTTGTCCTGAGTACGCTGGTACCCCAAATGTGGGGGTAAACCACTGTTTGGGCACACGTCGGGGCTTGGAAGGGAGGGAGCACCATTTGACTTTTTGAATGCAAGATTGGCTGGAATCAATGGTGGCGCCATGTTGCGTTTGGAGACCCCTGATGTGCCCTAACAGTGGAAACCCCTCATTTCTAACTTCAACACTAACCCCAACACACCCCTAATCCTAATCCCAACTGTAGCCATAACCCTAATCCCAACCCTAACCCCAACACACCCCTAACCACAACCCTAACCCCAACACACCCGTAACCCTAATTCCAACCCTAGCCCTAATTCCAACCCTAACCCTAAGGGTATGTGCCCACGTAGCGGATTCGTGTGAGATTTTTCCGCACGACTTTTGAAAAATCTGCAAGTAAAAGGCACTGCGTTTTACCTGCGGATTTACAGCAGATTTCCAGTGTTTTTTTGTGCGGATTTCACCTGCGGATTCCTATTGAGGAACAGGTGTAATACGCTGCGGAATCCGCACAAAGAATTGACATGCTGTGGAAAATACAACGCAGCGTTTCTGCACGGAATTTTCCGCACCATGGGCACAGCGGATTTGGTTTTCCATAGGTGTACACGGTACTGTAAACCTGATGGAAAACTGCTACGAATTCGCAGCGGCCAATCCGCTGCGGATCCGCGGCCGATCCGCTGCGGATCCGCGGCCGATCCGCTGCGGATCCGCGGCCGATCCGCTGCGATCCGCAGCCGATCCGCTGCGGATCCGCCGCAGATCCGCTGCCGATCCGCTGCGGATCCGCGGCCGATCCGCTGCGGATCCGCGGCCGATCCGCTGCGGATCCGCTGCCAAATCCGCACATGCCATAACCCTAACCCTACCCGTAACCCTAACCCTAGTTCTAACCCTAACCCTAGTTCTAACCCTAACCACAGTGGGAAAAAAAATAAAAAAATATTTTCTTTATTTTGTTATTGTCCCTATCTATGGGGGTGATAAAGGGGGGGGTTTATTTATTATTTTTTTTATTTTGATCGCTGTGGTAGAACCTACCACAGCGATCAAAATGTACCTGTAAGGAATCTGCCGGCCGGCGGGCGTACTGAGCATGCGCCCGCCATTTTGGAAGATGGCGGCGCCCAGCGAGGAGACGGCCGGACACCGGGAGGATCGGTAAGTATGAAGGGGTGGTGGGGGGGTGGATCTGAGCACAGGGGGGGTGATCGGAGGACGGGGGGAGCGGACAGCAGGACGGGGGAGCGGGCAGGAGCACGGGGCAGCGGAGCACAGGACGGAGGGGACCGGACCCCATAACGGAGCGGTGGGGGGGCGATCGGTGGGGTGGGGGGTAGTCACTTCAGGTTTTCCAGCCATGGCCGATGATATTGCAGCATCGGCCATGGCTGGATTGTAATATTTCACCTGTTTTTTAGGTGAAATATTACAAATCGCTCTGATTGGCAGTTTCACTTTCAACAGCCAATCAGAGCGATCGTAGCCACGGGGGGGTGAAGCCACCCCCCCTGGGCTGAAGCACCACTCCCCCTCTCCCTGCAGATCAGGTAAAATAGGAGTTAACTCTTTCACCCGATCTGCAGGGACGCGATCATTCCATGACGCCACATAGGCATCATGGGTCGGATTGGCACGGGTTTTCATGACGCCTATGTGGCGTCATGGGTCGGGAAGGGGTTAAGTTTGAGGCTGCAGATAAGTCCATAGCTAAATGCAATATCATAGTTTAACACAAGAACATTGATGTTTTCCTAACTAGCTTCCAATGTTTTGTTTTCTTGTTCTGCTTTTATTTGTATGGTTTATCCCCATTGAATATGTGCTCCATGGACAATGCTACCAGGTGTGCATCTTGTGAGATATATGCATTCCTTGAACAGCCATTTGAGGGTGAATATGTCTGCACCATATGCAGACATATTCACTATGCCATCACGTTACATGTTTGGAAGCCCAGGTAATGGATCTAAATGTGCAGCTTGCAGAGAAGTTCAGAACTTGCAGAGATTGCGCTGGCTAGGGCTTGTGATATGGAGGAGGGTGGAGGTGAGGAAGATCAGGATAGAGAAGTTCGCAGCTGGATAAATGTTACAAGAAGGTACAGTGGGTATGGAAAGTATTTAGACTCCTTAAAATTTTTCACTCTTTGTTTCATTGCAGCGATTTGGTAAATTCAAAAAAGTTTTTTTTTCATATTACTGTACACTCTGCACCCCATCTTGGCTGAAAAAAACAGAAATGTAGTAATTTTTGCAAATTTATTAAAAAAGAAAAACTGAAATATCACATGGTCATAAATATTCAGACCCTTTGCTCAATATTGAGTAGAAACACCCTTTTGAGCTAGTACAGCCATGAGTCTTCTTGGGAATGATGCAACAAGTTTTTCACACCTGGATTTGGTGATCCTCTGCCATTCTTCCTTTCAGATCCTCTCCAGTTCCATCAGGTTGGATGGTGAATGTTGGTGGACAGCCATTTTCAGATCTCTCCAGAGATGCTCAATTGGGTTTAGGTCAGGGCTCTGGCTGTGCCAGTAAAGAATGGTCACAGAGTTTTTCTGAAACCACTCCTTGGTTATTTTAGTTGTGTGCTTAGGGCCAAGCCATTCCTTTGCTATTGTAGCTGTGTGCTTTGGTCAATTCTGAGGTCCAGAGCACTTCGGAAGAGGTTTTCATGCAGGATATCTCTGTAATTGGCCACATTCATGTTTCCTTCAATGACAGCCAGTCGTCCTGTCCCTACAGCTGAAAAATACCCCCATAGCATGATGCTACCACCACCATGTTTCACTGTTGGAATTGTATTGGGCAGGTGATGAACAGAGCCTGGTCTTCTCCACACATACCAATTGGAATTATTATCAAAAAGGTCTATCTTCATCTCATCAGACCAGAGAATCTTATTTCTCATAGTCTGGGAGTAATTCATGTTTTTTTTAGCAAACTCTCTACAGGCTTTCATATGTCTTTCACTAAGGAGAGACTTTCATTGGGCTACTCTGCCATAAAAGTCCAACTGGTGGAGGGCTACAGTGAGAGTTGACTTTGTGGAACTTTCTCCCATCTCCCTACTGCATCTCTGGAGCTTAGCCACAGTGATCTTGGGGTTCTTCTTTAGCTCTCTCACCAAGGCTCTTCTCCCATGATTGCTCAGTTTGGCTGGATGGCCAGGTCTAGGTCTTCTGGTGGTCCTAAACTTCTTCCATTTAAGGATTATGGAGGCCACTGTGCTCTTAAGAACCTTAGGTACTGCAGAAAGTGTAACTTTGGCCAGATCTGTGCCTTGCCACAATTCTGTCTCTGAGGTCTTTGGCCAGTTCCTTTGACCTCATGATTCTTATTTGGTTTGACATGCACTGTGTGCTGCAAAGTCTTATATAGACAGGTGTGTGCCTTTTCAAATCAATTCCTATCAGTTTAATTAAACACAACTGGACTCCAGTAAATGAGTAGAACCATCTCAAGGAAGATTACAAGGAAATGGACAGCATGTGACTTAAATATGAGCGCCAGAGCAGAGGGTCTGAATGCTTATGACCATGTGATACTTCAGTTTTCCTTTTTAAATAATTTGCAAAAATTTCTACATTTCTGTTTTTTTCAGTCACGTTGGGGTGCAGAGTGCACATTAATCTGAATAAAAATGAACTGAAATGAAACAAACAATCCAATCCGAAAAAACGGAAGCAGATACCAATATAAAATTTTCAAACACTTTATTAGAAACAATTCATTAAAAAGGTACAAATAAGTTAAAAAATGAAGATACTAGTGCACAATACAGCCGCCCAACTGGGTAGTACACCCCTATATATCCTAACAATATCACCATAAGTTACCACCGATTAGGTTAAACACCACATATAGACTAAGGGCTCCTATAAATACATATGATGCCCACTATATAAGTTCCTCTTGTTCAGGGTGGCTTATCTAGGCCTACAACCCTCCCATGGGTATGTTCCCAGAGGGTATAAGATTGATTCAACTGTCAAATACTATCAAAAACACACAAAGCTATATGTGATGCCTATAATGTACGTATGTAACTACTTATCAAGAGATTGCAAACTGATTCCATAAGACAAAGTGCAAAGTGCTTGTTTAGGGTCTATCACAAGTCATATTAAACATACATAATTAATAGGGCAAAACACCTCAATGTAATCTCACTAGAAGGTCAATTTAACATGAGCATTCAATTGCTTCAAGGTATATTGTAAACATTTAGTAGATTGGAGCTTATGCCTCCAGTATAATAGTAATAACAGCAGCCACAGATAAAGTGCACAGTGCTGAGCAGGGCAAGTGTTTAAATATAATCACAATGTGACAGACACAACTAAAGATATTGCATACATTCAGTAATGTGGAGCATGTGCTTCCAGTATAACAGTATTAGCAGCAACCACAAATGGACACAGGATATCAGTCTAAATCAACATAAGTATAAAAGGGTATATGACCTAGTTAGGCAGCGTGGGTCCCCGACGCGCGTTTCACGTACCGCTTCTTCCTGGGAGATTTACCATGTGTGTGAGCATATCTAGCATGCTTTTATCTACCCATAAATCAGTGGTGGCAGTGGTTTGATGCGGTGCTTCCGCCTACACACCGGGCATGACATCAGCCCCTGTCGGTGTCACGTGCCGCCGGTGCGCACACCTCCATCCGACGCATCAGGATGAAGGGGCGGAGCCAGATGCAGTACAGATGTGTCTCCAGGACTACGCATACCTGGAAGTCTGCAGAAGCGCTCACTGCTGCACAACGCTGGATCCATGTGTCAGTGTACTCCTTAATGCCAACAACCATATTGATTCTTAATGAATATTATTATGTGGAGCACCTGGTAGCCTATCTTTAAACATTCTAGTGATATATATATATATATATATATATATATATATGTGTATATATGTGTTTTTTATTATATTAATCAACCAATATGCAGTCCACCTTATGTATCTAAATTGACCCGTATGACATAGGTGAAAGATATAAAGTGACTGAGTGCCTCTAATACCAGTTATAATATACTAATGAGTGATGCGATGGGTATAAACAGTGATATAAAGTGAGCATACCCAAACATAAACTAATAATACCCTAACATGGAGGGTCATATGCAAAAACCAAAAAAGTGTATCTAGTGACCTATTAGCTAGTGTATATTTAACTTACAGTGCTAAAAGTGTGAATTATTAATAACTATTGTTTCAAAAGGGATAGACCAATTTTATTTAGACTGATCTCCTAAGTGCATTACAAAAAGCCGCTTAACAGTAAGATAGGAGCAAAATTAACATATTATGACATATGAGCTACACAGAAATTGATTATAACACCTATAACATCCAGCAAAAAGATTTTTACAGAAATTTAACAACAAATTAACAAATACATATGCTGTTCACATGTCTTAAACAGTCAAAATATGAAAAAGCACTAAAGACAGGGCACGTAGATATAGGGCCTTTTAAATGTGGGCCAAAGTCAAACATTACCCCGAGATTCCAACTGGTATATCATTAACATAATAAATCTGAAAAGTCATTTATTTTGAGAATGTCGGCTCCAACGAGGATGCAGCCGGAGAGTATGTTATTCGACCAAATTCCTGAATTTCCATCAGCATATATGAAAACACTTGAGCCACCACGAGGGAGGAAAAGGCACGGTAGAGATAATGTGTACTAGAGAAATGAATAAAAAAATAATGATAAAATGTACATTAAAACAATAAAAGAACACATCAAAAGGAAAGAACACACATTAGAGGAAGGGGGCAAAGCTTAAGACTTCATTTAAACCTCTAGGTTGGACGGAATCAATTTTGGAGATCCACCTTGCCTCTAGTTGAGCTAGATCTCTCCTCTAATTACCCCCTCTCTGATCTATGCGTACCTTATCAATCCCCATTACCTTCAAAAGTCTACCATCACAATTGTGAAACTGCCTGAAGTGTCTAGGTACCGGTTTCAGGCTAGTAATGTCCTCGATCTCTCTGGCATTAATAATGTCCCTGTAATGTTACCTTACTTGAATTTTTAAGGGTCTGGATGTCAAGCCTACGTAAATCTTTTTACAGGGGCAGGTGTAATGCTCCACATTACTGAATGTATGCAATATCTTTATTTGTGTCTGTCACATTGTGATTATATTTAAGCATTTGCCCTGCTCAGCACTGTGCACTTTATCTGGGGCTGCTGTTATTACTATTATACTGGAGGCATATGCTCCAATCTACTGAATGTTTACAATATACCTTGAAGCAATTGAATGCTCATGTTAAATTGACCTTCTAGTGAGATTACATTGAGGCGTTTTGCCCTATTAATTATGTATGTTTAATATGACTTGTGATAGACCCTAAACAAGCACTATGCACTTTGTCTTATGGAATCAGTTTGCAATCTCTTGATAAGTAGTTACCTACGTACATTATAGGCATCACATATAGCTTTGTGTGTTTTTGATAGTCTTTGACCCTCTTGGGAACATGCCCATAGGAGGGTTCTAGGCCTAGATAAGCCACCATGAACAAGAGGAACTTATATAGTGGGGCATCATATGTATTTATAGGAGCCCTTAGTCTATATGTGGTGTTCAACCTAATCGGTGATAACTTATGGTGATATTGTTAGGATATATAGGGTGTACTACCCAGTTGGGCAGCTGTATTGTGCACTAATATCTTCATTTTTTTACTTATTTGTACCTTTTTAATGAATTGTTTCTAATAAAGTGTTTGAAAATTTTATATTGGCATCTGCTTCCGTTTTTTCGGATTGGATTGTGTATTGTTGTGGGAAGCGCCACTATTTAAGCCTTGTTTTTGTGCATAGGTGAAATGAAACAAAGTGTGAAAAATTTTAAGAAGTCTGAATACTTTCCGTACCCACTGTATAGGGATAGGAAAAGAAGTGCCAGGGAGCCCTGTTTTGATCTCGCACAACCCAGCAAATATTCCTGTTAGGCTGATATTGGGAATGCAAGCCCAGGACTAGGATTAATGCAGTAGGACATTGCTTCTAGCAACTAGGAAAATGACTGCTGTAGGAAGGAGGGAAATAGGAGTGCAGACCAGATAGATGTTGATGGTAGATGACTCTATAATTAGGGCTGACAGACAGGGTCACCTGCCACCGAGACCATTAATGCCGAACAGTGTGTTGTCTGCTGGGTGTTCGGGTTTGACATATTGCGGATCACATAGGCAGATTGCTTTGTGGGGCTGGAGAAAACCCAGCAGCCATGGTACACATCAGTATCAATGCAAAGTTAGAGGGAGGTGGAAGGTCCTTAAGATTGATTACAGGGAACTAGGAGAGTTCAGAAATACTGTCAGTGCCACAAGCATCACTAGATAGGCAGGAGCTTAGGGACATAAATAAGTGGCTTAGAATCTGGTTCAGGAAGGAAGGGTTTGGGTTCCTGGAGACCTGGGCCGACTTCTCTACGGTGGAGACAAGCTGCACCTCAATGTGAAAGTTGTGCTTGGGTAAAAAATGGTGAGACTGATGGATAACCTTTTAAACTAGGATCTTGGTTAGGGAGGGTAGTTGTGCTAATAAGGGGATAGATAGAGTAGACAGAGAGAGGGAGGCAGTAGGGGTAAATGAGGATTTAGAGGGGCTGGGGAATGCAAGGAAAGCAGGGAGCTGAGTAGGAGTAACAAATGTGCTAATATTATTATATGACTGCTGGGAAATGCAAGAAGTCTAGCAAGCAAAATTAATGAACTCTTATGACGGTCACAGAATACGATGTGTTGGGCATTGTGGAAACCTGGCTTGACAAGAGCTGTGACTGGGTAACAAACGTAGAGAGTTACACTACATTTAGAAAGGACAGGAAAGATAAAAAAGTTGGAGGGTTTGCATCTTTGTAAAATCCATATAGAAACCTATGCTCAGTGAAGACAATGGGGAGAGTTACAGCAATGTAGAGTCACTATGGGTAAATGTACATGGAGATGGCAATAATGGAATGCTGCTAAGTGGAGTTTGCTACAAGCCTTCTAATATATCTGAACGGGTAGAGGATGAAATGCTGCATCAAATTAAAAAGGCAGCAAACAGTAATAGGGTTTCTTAAAATGGAGGATTTTTACTATCTAGACATTCAATGGGGCATAGAAACTTTTGGTTGCACTAAAAGCTACAATTTCTAATCCATAGTTCAGGACTATTACCTCTCTCAGCTGTTTGTGAACCAACCAGGGGAGATAATCTGCTGGATCTGGTTCTGTCAAATAGACCAGACACAATTTCAAATCAGGGTTAGGTCAGGGAACATTTGTGAAGCAGTGACCATAACATGGTAAATTGCAATGCAATTTTCAATCAAACATTCAAAAGGGAAAATGCCAAAACCTGGAACTTTAAAGGCTGGCAATGTCATGATAACTGGGAATATCAAACATTAATGGGGCATTTTTAAGGAAATACTACTAGAATCCTGCAGAAAGCGTATACCTTCTGTTAATAAAATGTCTAGGAATAAAAAGAAACCATTATGGATAAATAAGACAGTACAAAGTTTAATAAGGCAAAAACAAAGGGCATTCAAAATCTTGAAAGCTGAGAATACTGAAATAGCATTTCAGGAGTATAAAGACCTAAACAAGAAATGTAAAAAAGAAATCAAGCTAGCAAAGTTATCTACAGAGAAATAAATCGCCAACGATATTAAAATAAATCCCAACATTTTTTATAAATACATCAATACCAAAAATAAAAAAAGAGATGGTATTGGCCCCTTAAAAGATGACAATAGCAAGTTAAAGAAAAGGCTGATTTACTAAACAGGCACATTTAATCCGTGTTCACCAATGAACTGACTTTTACAGGGATCATTCAACATCAGTAGTGTGCAAAATTTTTGACGGCATTATAAGAGATAACCTCCAGAAATATATTACAGACAATAATATAATAACTGACAACCAGAATAGATTCATGAAGAATAAGTTGTGTCTAACTAACATGTTGGGTTTCTATGAGGAGGTAAGTGCAAATCTGGATGTTGGTAATGTGGCTGATGTGATTTATCTGGACTTTGCAAATGGATTTTATACAGTTCCACATAATAGCCTTATCCAGAAGCTCCAGAAACAAGGACTGGGGAAAACTATATGGAGATGGGCAAGGAATTAGCTAAATGACAGAAAACAAAGAGTTGTCATAAATGGTACGTTTTCTAAATAAGATACAATCAGTAGTGGGGTATCGCTGAGATTTGTTCTAGGATCAATTCTTTTTAACCTCTTTATTAATGACCTTGTGCATGAGATTGAGAGTAAAGTGTCAATCTTTGCTGACAACACCAAAATAAGTAGGATATTGAAATCGCACCTTGACATTATAATATTGCAAAGCGATCTGAATAAGATAACCGAATGGGTAATCACTTGGCAAATGAGATTTAATATTGATAAATGTAAAGTAATTCACTTAGGATGGAGTAATCCTATTGCTGCATATACATTAAATGGTAGTATACTGAGGACTTCAGAACAGGAGAAGGACCCTGGGTATTCTTGTTACAAGTAAACTGAGAAGCAGTACTCAATGTCAAGCAGCAGCAGCAAGAGCAAACAAGATTTTAGGATGTATGAAAAGAGATAAAATCCCTCTATCCCAACGTATTATAAATCACTGGTGAGGCCTAGAATCTAGAATATGGGATCCAGTTTGGGACTTTACATTTTAAAAAGTATATTCAGAATTTAGAATCAGTTCAAAGACGGGCAACTAGATATTAAATGAGATTGAATGCCTCTCATATGATGAAAGGTAGGAAAAGTTAGGCTTGTTGTAGAAAAAAGACACCTCAGAGGGGATCTCATTTATATGTATAAATATATGTGTGGCCAGCACAAAACACTGGCACATGACTTATTCCTTCTAAAGAACGTACTGAGGACTAGGGGGAACTCATTATGGGTGGAAGAAAGGCAATTCCAACAGCTAAACAGTAAAGGGTTCCTTATATTTAGAGCAGCCAGACTGTGGAATGCTCAACCACAAGAGGTCGTAATGGCAGACACTAACAGTTTTAAAAAAAAGGGCTGGACAATTTCCTTGATACACATAACATTGCGGGTTATAGTTAAATTAGTGACAAAATGGTTAATTTGTGCAGATAGGTTGAACTTGATGGACCCAGGACTTTTTTCAACCTACGTAACTATTAGTGATGGGCGAGTACTAAAATGCTTGGGTGCTCGTTGCTCGGGTCTAGCAAATTTCTTATGTACAGACTTCAAGGCCTGCTCTGCTACCAAGTCATACGCACCCCAATAAGCCTTTGAACTCAGGAACTGGATGGCCACAGCAAAACCCACTTCACATTCCTCAGTTGGTCCTACCATACTCTTTTCTTATGCATTGAATGCAAGGGCTGCCTTGACCCAAATTTGCATGCACCCCAATCCCCCCTTGGAAGAAACATGAAGGAGGGCCTTATAGAAAAAAATTGTCCCATTACAAAGGAGCAGGTCTCATAGACTTGTAATGCCCATACACTAAGTGTATGGACTGACAAACATTTCCCCATGGGGGGTACATTTTTAAAAAAAAATTTATGGGGATCATAGACACCCTTGCCCAAAAATAGACTGGCTGTAGCAGCCTAGAACACATTCACCCTGATGATCTAGGGGTGGTAGATGATGTGATGTGGATGAAGGCCTCATTAAAAAATAGGCCCAATTTAAAGGAGCAGGTCTCCTAGACTCGTAATGCCCATACACTAAGTGCATGGACTGACAAACATTTGCCCGGGTGGTACATTTAAAAAAAAAATGTTATGGGGATCATAGACACCCTTGCCCAAAAATAGACTGGCTGTAGAAGCATAGAACACACTCACCCTGGTGATCTAGTGGCAGAGGATGATAAGACATGGAGGAAGGCTTCATTAAAAATAGGTCCAATTTAAAGGAGCAGGTCTCCTAGACTCGTAATGCCCATACACTATGTGCATGGGCTGACCAACATTTCCCTAGGGGGGTACATTTTAAAAATTTTTTTAGGGGGATCATAGACACCGTTGCCCAAAAATAGACTGGCTGTAGCAACATAAAACACGTTCACCTTGGTGATCTAGTGGCAGTGGATGATGAGATGTGGAGGATGGCCTCATTAAAAAATAGGCCCAATATAAAGGAGCAGGTCTCCTAGACTTTTAATGCCCATACAATAAGTGCATGGGCTGACAAAAATTTTCCCGGGGGGTATATTTCTTTAATTTTTTTAATGGAGACCGTAGACACCCTAGCCCATAAATAGACTGGCTGTAGCAGCATAGAACACGTTCACCCTGGTGTTCTAGTGACGATGGCCCAATTTAAAGGAGCGGGTCTCCTAGACTTGGAATGCCCATACACTAAATGCATGGGCTGACAAACATTTCCTCATGTGGGGAATATTTTTTTTTATGGGCATCATAGACACCCTTGCCAAAAAATAGACAGGCTACAGCAGCATAGAACACATTCACCCTGGTGGTCCAGTGGCAGTGGATGATGAGACGTGAAGGAAGGCATCATTAAAAAATAGGCCCAATTTAAGGAGTAGTCTCCTAGACTTGGAATGCCCATACACTAAGTGCATGGGCTGACAAACATTTCTCCTTGAGGGGTACATTTTTAAAAAATATTTTAAGGGTATAATAGTCAACCTTGCCAAAAATTGGGGACTGGCTGTAGCAACATAGAACACGTTCACCCTGGTGTTCTAGTGGTGGTGGATGATGAGACATTGATAAAGGCCTCATTAAAAGCTAGGCCCAAAGTAAAGGAGCAGGCCTCCTAGACTTGTAAAGCCCAAACACTAAGTGTATGGGCTGACAAACATTTCCCACTGGGGGAGTAAATATTTTTTTGTTTAAAATTAGTAAAGGACATCATAAAAACACCCTTGCACAAAAAATTAATGACTTTTGCATCACGGAATATGTTCATCCTGGTGTTCGTATGGTTGTGGATGATGAGGATGAGGATAAGGAGGAGGATAACACCAAACAGACCAAATCAGGAAGCGTATACCCATGTGTGGTTGTGAAGAGGTGCATGGGAATACACCTCCACAAAAAAAGACAATGTATTTGAGGTTATGTTTCCCTGTTTTCATTCGGTGGTGTACAGAAGTCTTGCTCAGTTCAGTTCTATAAGAGTCAGCCTGTCAGCATTTTCAGTTGACAGGTGGATGCGCTTATCTGTTATAATTCCACCAGCGGCACTAAAAACCTGCTCTGACAGAAAGCTAGCAGCAGGGCATGCCAGGACCTCCACATCAGTGCAAGGCCTGCAGGCACTGTACTGTATGTGAGTATATAGATCTGCGCTAAGCTTTAAGGTGCATTGATCAACATATACGTAGGAAATTTACCTGTTTGATGGGCGTGTATAACAAGTCAGGTTTTGAACGTAGAGAGGGACTGTTTGGTGGGCGTATATGACGAGTCAGGTTTTGATCGTAGGAAGGGGCTGAAATGGGAAGCAATGGGAAATTTATAAATAGGGTCACAAGTATTTAGTCTCTCATATATCGCCTGATATGTTCAGACGTGACGATCTATCATGTGAATATAATACACTAGATATGACTAGTAGAAATCGGTGTGTGCTAAATCATAAAACTTAAAAACTTGAACTGACACCCTGCAAGTGCGTTACTTAGATTAAAAGGTGCATGCTTCTCCACCTGATAGGCTAAAAATGCGGAGCCTGATACCTGTAGTGTGAACGTCTATGGAAGGAGAAGAGAGACACAGTCCATATGTCCTTAGCGATAGTGGTTTAAATGGATAAAGCGGTTTGTACTTAGCTGGATTGATGCTGTCCTTAATCCTTCTCAGGCGACTTATGCAGGCGCCGTCCCGGCCGGTGACGGGCGCCTGCGCGGCCTGTGCTTGGAAGATCTCGCACGGTGCTTCGCAGGACCTGCAGTTGCGTTCGGGTCACGTGATCTCTGATCACGTGGTGCCCCTGGCGGTGAGTACGGAGCGCTGTGGGAGCCAAAAACCAACGCGTTTCGGAAATGCTGCGGTTTCCTTCCTCAGGGTTGGCTCCCCCTGCGCGTCTTGACTTTTTATACATACTCTGGCTTCCTTCATACGCTCAATTGAACGCAAATAATTCTACCTCATTATTTAGGCCCCTTGGCTTTAAGGTATCAAGTTCAAAAATATGTCTGGTTTCTTCCCGGGACATCTGCTTAATAAAATCCCCATTTTGCCAATCTTGTTGCACCACTTTTATTCCTGCCACTTTAGTACCCTACCCTGTGCACATCCTTTATGGTGAATGAGAAAATGTTTTGACAATGGGTGTGCATCATACTTATTGCGTATGTTCCTGAGATGTTCATTAATCCTTTTATATAGGGGACGTTTTGTGCGCCCAACGTATTGTTTACCACATGGGCATTCTATGACATAAATGACTCCATGAGTATTGCATGTTATAAAGTCTGTGATAGGGAATTCTTTACCATTTCTAGCTAACACACATTTTTGTTTTGTTGGTTTCAGAATTTTGCACATTTTGCATTTTTGGCAAGGGAAAAAACCATTAATTATTTGCTTGAATGGGCCTTTTTTATTATTGGCTATGGAGTTAGGATTGCGTACCGTAGGGGCAATGATTA
The DNA here is from genome assembly GCF_051348905.1 of Ranitomeya variabilis. Taxonomy (NCBI): domain Eukaryota; kingdom Metazoa; phylum Chordata; class Amphibia; order Anura; family Dendrobatidae; genus Ranitomeya; species Ranitomeya variabilis. The sequence continues at coordinate 535,849,499 of NC_135234.1, forward strand.
AGCCCAAATTGCGTGCTTTCCTAAAAACGAACCGCGGACAATTCGGTAATAGGTCCCCTATCGTTTTATCCTCCTTCAGGAGGCTCCAATGCCTATTTACAATTTTCCTCAGTATATGCATATTCGAATTATACTGTGTGATAATTGGTATTGCAATTTGGGCATGTTGATCCGATAGACAGGCCCCATCCTTTCCTACTTCTATATTCTCATTTTTTTCGTCATTTTTTTCACCCAGGAGTTTTAGTCTGGGGATTGCCTTTACTTCTTCTTTTGCTGCAAGTAGGGATTCCTTATCATACCCTTTATTAACGAATTTATTAATGAGTCCATCCGCCTCCCTCTCATAATCCTTAACGTTGGTGCAGTTTCGATTTGATCTTATAAGTTGACTGCAGGGGACATATAATAACCACCTTGGCAGGTGACAGCTATCCATAGAGATGAAGCTGTTAGAATCAGTGGGTTTCCTGTACGTGCAGGTCTGTAGTTTGCCTTTATTGATTGAAATGTTAAGGTCTAAAAATTGTACATTTTTGTTACTCGTATGGGCGGTAAACTGTAAATAAAATTCATTTTTATTCAAATCTATTAAAAATTCTTTCAAGTCATCCTCCCCTCCTTCCCAAATAAAGAAAATATCATCAATAAAACGTAGCCACAGGGCCAGACCCGCGCGCAGCATCCCCTCTTGGTAGATGTGGAGCTCCTCCCATCTACCCACATAGAGGTTTGCGTAGCTGGGCGCGAATCTGGTCCCCATGGCTGTACCCCATTGCTGGGTGTAGTAGTCCTTCTCGTGTTTAAAAAAGTTATGAGTAAGAATAAAATTAGCACATTCTTTAATAAAATTCACCTTCTCTGGTGATAAAACTTGTGATTTGTTAAGAAAATGTCCCATTGCTTCCGTCCCTTTATCATGTTGTATCACCGTGTATAGTGATGTAATGTCTAAAGTCCCTAAAACATAATGATTTTGCCATTGAAATTTGTCCAATATTTGTAAAATTTGTTTCGTGTCCTTTAGATAAGCAGGCAGGGAAGGGACTATTTGTTGTAGAAAACAATCCACATAGTGTGACAGATTGGATGTTAGGTTCCCTATCCCTGAGATAATTGGACGGCCTGGTGGATATTTCAAGTCCTTGTGGATCTTAGGGAGATGGTAAAAAACTGACAACCTCGGGTGTGGTGTATAAATATACTCGTATTCTTGTTTATTAATGAATCCACCATTCAAACCTCTGGTTAGTAGGCTTCTCAGATCGTCCGTAAATTGGGCCGAGGGCAACATACGCAATAAGTATGATGCACACCCATTGTCAAAACATTTTCTCATTCACCATAAAGGATGTGCACAGGGTACTAAAGTGGCAGGAATAAAAGTGGTGCAACAAGATTGGCAAAATGGGGATTTTATTAAGCAGATGTCCCGGGAAGAAACCAGACATATTTTTGAACTTGATACCTTAAAGCCAAGGGGCCTAAATAATGAGGTAGAATTATTTGCGTTCAATTGAGCGTATGAAGGAAGCCAGAGTATGTATAAAAAGTCAAGACGCGCAGGGGGAGCCAACCCTGAGGAAGGAAACCACAGCATTTCCGAAACGCGTTGGTTTTTGGCTCCCACAGCGCTCCGTACTCACCGCCAGGGGCACCACGTGATCAGAGATCACGTGACCCGAACGCAACTGCAGGTCCTGCGAAGCACCGTGCGAGATCTTCCAAGCACAGGCCGCGCAGGCGCCCGTCACCGGCCGGGACGGCGCCTGCATAAGTCGCCTGAGAAGGATTAAGGACAGCATCAATCCAGCTAAGTACAAACCGCTTTATCCATTTAAACCACTATTGCTAAGGACATATGGACTGTGTCTCTCTTCTCCTTCCATAGATGTTCACACTACAGGTATCAGGCTCCGCATTTTTAGCCTATCAGGTGGAGAAGCATGCACCTTTTAATCTAAGTAACGCACTTGCAGGGTGTCAGTTCAAGTTTTTAAGTTTTATGATTTAGCACACACCGATTTCTACTAGTCATATCTAGTGTATTATATTCACATGATAGATCGTCACGTCTGAACATATCAGGCGATATATGAGAGACTAAATACTTGTGACCCTATTTATAAATTTCCCATTGCTTCCCATTTCAGCCCCTTCCTACGATCAAAACCTGACTCGTCATATACGCCCACCAAACAGTCCCTCTCTACGTTCAAAACCTGACTTGTTATACACGCCCATCAAACAGGTAAATTTCCTACGTATATGTTGATCAATGCACCTTAAAGCTTAGCGCAGGTAGAAATATTGTTATAATATTTTTATATCCTATTTTCTCTTTTTTTTTTTCTCCTTTTGTGTGGTAAGGAGCAATACCCGCAGCTAGCTATATCCATCTCACGAGCGCCGCTATTTTTTGCAAAAATATTTTTTGAGTATATAGATCTCACTGCATACCTCAAAAGCTCCATTCCTGTCTGCTGCTGTGTATTTTATATATACGTAGCTGCAGGTATCCGTTGCATTTTTTTAATTTTGCAGCTTATATCTGCTAATTTTATTAGAAAGCAATCCATAGCCCCTTTTTTCTACATTTATTTGCTTGGTCAAGCTACAGACTACAGCCAGGTCATTGCAATACAAGAGCGTGAAAATCTAACAATTTAAAAAAAAAATTGTCCGAGGCATCAGATGTGAGTGCGAAGAAAAATCTGGCCTTTTTTGGTACTATATTATTTTTTGGAGTTTCTAACAACCTTTTTGGACACCATTTTGCTGCCCAAAATATCTGTAGCTGGCCCCCCAATTTTTTTTTTATAAAAAGGCCACATATTTAAACAGTCTACTTTCTCCGTCGGACACCTGTTGTATCTGTGGTTTCAAAATCCTCACTTTGGAGGCATACATTGTATTTTTTGGTCTGCTAGCCTTGGTCTACTCAGTATTCAGTGGCTTAATTTTTTTTTTTTTTAAGGCCACATATTTAAACAGTTTGTTATCTCCGTCAGACACCCAATGTTTCTGTGATGTCAAAATTCTCACTTTGCAGGCTTACATTGCATCGTTTTGCCGGCTAGCTTTGGTCTACTCATTATTTTGTGGTTTAAAAATGTTTTTTTTAAAAAAGGCCACATATTTAAACAGTCTGTTATCTCTGTCAGATGCCAGGGGTATCTGTGGTGTCAAAATCCTTGCTTTTCAGGCATACATTGCATTGTTTTGTCTGCTATCCAGGGTCTACTCATTATTTTGTGGTTTAAATTTTTTTTTTTTAAAAAGGCCACATATTTAAACAGTCTGTTATCTCCGTCAGACGCCCGATGTTTCTGTGATGTCCAAATCTTTGCTTTGCAGGCATACATTGTATTTTTTTGTCTGCTAGCCTCGGTCTACTCAGTATTTGGTGGTTTAAAATTTTTAATTTTTTTGAAAAGGCCACATATTTAAAGTCTGTTATCTCTGTCAGACACCTGGTGTATCTGTGGTGTCAAAATCCTCACTTTACAGGCATACATAGTATTTTTTGTCTGCTAGCCTTAGTCTACTCAGTATTTAGTGGTTTATTTATTTATTTTTTAAAAAGGGCCACATATTTAAAACAGTCTTATCTCCGTCACAAGCCTGGTGTATCAGTGGTGTCAAAATCCTCGCTTTGCAGATATACGAGTATTTTTTTGTCTGCTAGCCTTGGTCTACTCATTATTTTGTGGTTTAATTTTTTTTATTTATTTTTTAAAGGCCACATATTTAAACAGTCTCTTATCTCCGTTAGAAGTCTGTTCTATCTGTGGTCTTCAAATCCTTGCTTTTCAGGCATACATTCCACTTTTTGGTCTGCTATCATTGGTCTATACAGTATTTGTTGGCTTATAAACTTTTGCAAAATCCAGGCCACATATTGAAACAGTCTGTTATCTCAATCAGATGCCCGGTCTATCTGTGGTCTCCAAATACTTGTTTTTCAGTCATGCTGATCACAAATAAGTTTTCTCAAAATTAATCCATTTGAATTGAACTTTTAAAATATTTCAGTGATCCATTAAAATGGGCTAGGCAAGGGGCAAGGGACAGGGAAGTGGACATGATGCTGATGGTGCAAGCATGGGGATGAGGCCGTGGCCAAGCTGAAAGTGGGCCACAGCAAAGATCCACAACTTTTCTCTCAACCTTCCTGTCCCAGTTTCTAGAGGACCGCAGCACACCACTATTGAATCCAGAGCAGTGTGAAATGGTTGTTGGTTGGATGATGGATAATGCTTCCAGTCACTTAGTCACCACCACCACAACGTCTTCCACACTGTCAAGTCTGAGAAGCTGTGAGCGTGGGCCACATATTACTCACCGTGATCCTCCTTCCTCCCATCATACCAAGTGCCCTGAGACAACTGATCCTGCACTTGGACACTCCAAAGAGCTGTTCAGTTTTCCCTTTAAAGATTCCGGACTCTCAGCTGGTCAACTTGAATTTGGGCCAGATGAGATCGCATGTAGAGATGTCCAAAGATTTGAACAGCCATGGTCACATGAAGGTTATGGTGGGAAGTGTCACAAGAGATGGACGATGATGAGACACAATTGCCAGAAAGCCAGGAGGAGGAGTAGGGTGCAGATGTGGAAGACAAGGTGGTGGATGACATAGTAACTGACCCAACCTGGAAGGAGGACATGCAGAACGAGGACAGCAGCACACATGAGGAAGGAGGCATAGCACCCCAACAGGCAGTAAGAAGCCATACTTGCATTACACCAGCACATGTCGCACAACGTTACCCGTGCCCTCAACAATTCAGTTACTGGGAAAGTCCACCTAATCACGGACACTTGGACAAGTGCTTGTGGGCAGGGACAGAACATCTCACATACTGCACACTGGGCTAACATAGTGGAAGCCGGGACCCAGTCGGAACTTGGGATGGAATGCATCCTCCCCACGCTGATGATTGAGGGCCCTATGTCAATCAGGGTTGCTCCCACAGTCTACAGCTCCTGCAACTCCTCCTCTTCAGCCTCCATCTCTGAAATGAGCACATCAGTCAGAAGCTGGAAGCACTGCAGCACTGCCTCAGCCAAGCGGCAACAGGCTGTGCTGAAGCTAATCTGCCTAGATGACAAACCGCACAATGCAGAAGAGTTGTGGACTGCGCTGAAAGAGCAGTCAGATTTTTGGATGACACTGCTGAACCTACAGCCAGGCATGGTCGTGTGTGACAATGGCCATAACCTGGTGGCAGCTCTGAGCCAAGGTGAGCTCACACACGCCTGGCCCATGTGCTTAACCTCGTCATTCAATATTTTCTCAAAAGCTAGCTGGAGCTGCACGATCTGCTAGTGAAAGTACGGCATCTGTCTGCCCATTTTAGAAAGTCAGCTACAGCTTCAGCCACCCTTGCCATGCTTCAGCAGCATTTGCAGATTCCGGCTCACCGACTGGTGTGTGATGTATCTACAAGTTGGAACTCTGCACTGCATATATTGGAAAGGATTTGTGAGCAGAAGAGGGCAGTTGTTGACAACCAGCATCAACAAGGCCTTCGTTATTCAATTCAAACTCCACACATAAGACCTCAGGAGTGGACATGGATGTCAGACATATGTACCATCCTCAAAAACTTTGAGGACAGCACCAAGATAGTGAGCGGCGATGACGCCATAATTAGCATCACCATCACGCTTCTCTGCATTCTGAAAACCTCTCTGCTCACAATTAAGGAGGATGCATTGCAGGCAAAGCACGAGGACATGGAGCAAGGAACCATACAGGGTGATTACACTCAGCCCATCCTCATGTCGTCCCAACGTGGATTGGTAGACAATGAGGAAGAGGAGGAGGAGGAAAAACAGGAGCTTCTTTCATATGCTATAGATGGTACTACAAGCACAGCTGTCAAGCCGTTCAGCGTGGAGGGCCTGAGGACATGGAAGAGGAGGATGATTAGGAGGAGGACAGCATGGTCAGTCATCCTGTTGGGGAGTATGCTTAAGTCTTGCCTGTTAGCAGTCTGGCATGCATCGCTGACTTTATATTGCGCTGCGATTCCCGTGACCTTCGCATTAAAATTTTCGGTGACACTCATTACTGGTTGGTGATACTTCTAGACCCACGCTACTATGAGAACTTTCAACCTCTTCTTCCAGAGGCAGTCAGGTGTAGTAAAATGTTGCAGTACCACAGGACCCTTGTAGCGAAATTACTAAACAAATTCCCATCTGAGAACGCTGGCAGCAGATGTCAGAGTTTGTTGAACAACCAAGGAGCCCAAGGGAGAGAGACAGAAGTACAATCCAGCTCAGGCAGGGGAACAATGGCAAAGTTCTGGGACAGTTTTCTCAGACACTCCCATTGTGCTGGCACAGAGGCAAGGGGTGCTGTCACAAGAAGTGCAATGTTTGGGAAAATGCTAAGGGAGTACCTTGCTGATCTTACAAATGTCCTCCGTGATTACTCTGTGCCCTTTAATTTTTGTGTATCCAAGCTGGACACCTGGCATGAACTGGCTCTCTATGCCTTGGAGGTCCTGGCCTGCCCTGCTGCTAACGTTCTGTCAGAGCGGGTTTTTAGTGCTGCTGGTGGAATTATAACAGATAAGCGCATGCACTTGTTAACTGAAAATGCTGACAGGCTGACTCTTATAGAAATGAACAAGGGCTTGTTTGAGCAAGACTTCTGTACACCACTGAATGAAAACAGGGAAACATAACCTCAAATACATTGTCTTTTTGTGGAGGTGCATTCTCATGCACCTCTTCACAACCACACATGGGTATACGCTTCCTGATTTGGTCTGTTTGGTGTTATCCTTCTCCTTCTCCTCATCTTCATCATCTACAACCATATGAACACCAGGATGAACATATTCCGTGATGCAAAAGTCTTTCATTTTTTGTGCAAGGGTGTTTTTATGATATCCGTTACTAATTTTAAACAAAAAAAATTTTACTCCCCCAGTGGGAAATATTTGTCAGCCCATATACTTAGTGTTTGGGCTTTACAAGTCTAGGAGATCCGCTTCTTTACTTTGGGCCTACTTTTTAATGAGGCCTTCATCAACATCTCATCATTCTCCGCCACTAGGTCACCAGGGTTAATGTGTTCCTTTCTGCTACAGCAAGTAAATTTTTGGGCAAGGGTGTCTATGATCCCCATAAAATATTTTTTCAAAATGTACCCCCATGGGAAATGTTTGTGAGCCCATGCACTTAGTGTATTGGGCATTACGAGTCTAGGAGACCTGCTCCTTTGTAATGGGACAGTTTTTTATGAGGCCCTCCTCCATGTTTCTTCCAAGGGGGGATTGTGTTGATTGCAAATTTGGGTCAAGGCGGCCCTTGCATATAATGCATAAAGAAACAGTATGGCAGGACCAATTGAATAATGTGAAGTGGGTTTTCCTGTGGCCATCTAGTACCTGGGTTCATAGGCTTATTGGGGTGCATATGGCTTGGTAGCAGGGCAGGCCTTGCAGTTAATACATAAGAAAACAGTATGGGATTACAAAATGAATAATGTGAAGTGGGTTTTCCTGTGGCCATCCAGTACCTGGTGTCAAAGCCTTATTGGGGTGCATATGACTTGGTAGCAGGGCAGATCTTGCAGTCAATGCATAACAAAGGCCTTTTGGGGTGCATATGACTTGGTAGCAGGGCAGGCCTTGCAGTCAATACATAAGAAACCAGTAAGGGATTACAAAATGACAAATGTGAAGTGGCTTTTCCTGTGGCCATCCAGTACCTGGGTTCAAAAGACTTTTTGGGTGCATATGACTTGATAGCAGGGCAGCCCTTGCAGCCAATGCAACATTTTTTCAGGAAGCCCTCCTGTACCTCTCATGAAAAGGGTATTGGGGTGCGTCGTAATTCTTGGCAGCCCAGCCATTCACTGTATAGGCAATAACAGTATAGGAGACCCACTGTTTAATAATGGCCCTTTAAGAATATTAATGCCGCCTGATGCCCCTCTAAAATTAGGCTTTGTGACTTTAAGAGTCCATCCTTCATAAATGATGCAAGGTGTGTCTCATTATGTGTCACACAACCCATGGCCAGCTAGAGTGGTTAAATGTTACGATGACATTTCCCAGTGAATGCATTTGTATTGGATGAAAGCAATGTTAAAGTTGAAAAATGCATCAAAAACGCTGCATGTGAACTTATCCCAAGTGGTAGAGGAACATTTTGGTCTGGGTTTAATTATGTTGCCTTACATACAAGTCATTACCCTGGAAAGGATGTACCTTAACATATTTCCCAGCAAAATCCATTTTGCTTTAGTTTTGTATGTTTTTTGGTGCACCTGTAAAAATGGCGTGAAACTCTGACAACATTGCTTAAAACTCTGACCTAGGAGTCAGAAATACTTCCAGGGGCGATCCCCATTATGTTCCCGTGTCATTTGAGCAGTGTTTCCATCACTTTCAGATGTTTTTAGACCTTAAAAGGACCTCCTGGGGGGATCGCAGTAAAAATACTCGGATTTCCCAAATACTTACATTGGGTTCGTTGCTCAGGTCGAGTACCCGAGTATTCAAATTTGTTCGACCCGAGCAACGAGCACCCGAGTATTTTAGTTCTTGCCCATCACTAGTAAAAAACCTTTGCTTGCAATTACAGAGGTCAGACATTTCATCTAGTTCTTGACCAAGTTTATACACATGACAGCAAGGATTTTGGCACACTTCTCCATATAGATCTTCTGCTGATCTTTCAGGTTTCAGGGTTGTCGCTGGGCGGAATTGAGTTTCAGCTCACTCCAAAGATTTTCAATTGGGTTCAGCTCTGTAGACTGGCTAGGCTGCTCCAGGACCTTGAAATACTTCTTATGGATCCACTCCTTAGTTGCCCTGGCTGTGTGTTTCGGGTCATTGTTGTACTGGAAGATCCTGCCATGACCAATCTTCAATGCTTTTACTGAGGAAAGGAAGTTGCTGGCCAAAATCTCATGATACGTGACCCCATCCACCATCCTTTCAATACGGTGCAGTTGTCTTGTTCTCTTTGCAGAAAAGCACCTGAAAGTATGATGTTTCTCCCACCATGCTTCATGGTTGGGAAGCTGTTCTTAGGGTTGTACTCATCCTTCGTCTTCCTCCAAATATGGCGAGTGAAGTTAATACCAAAAAGTTCTATTTTGTTCTCATCTGACTACATGACCTTCTTGCATGCCTTTTCTTCATCATCAAGCTGGTCATTGGTGAAATTCAAGCAGGCCTCGACATGTGCTGGCATGAGCAGGAGGACCTTGCAGAATTTTAATCCATGATGAAGTAGTGTGTTACTAACGATAATGTTTGACACTGCGATCGCATCTTTCTTCAGCTTATTGACCAGGTCATCCCTTGTAGTTCTGGGATGAATCCTGACCTTTCTCAGAATCATCCTCACCCCACGAGGCAAGATCCTGCATGAAGTTGCAGACTGCAGAAGACTGACAGTCATCTTGTGTTTCATCCATTTTCTAAGAATTTGCCATCAGTTGTTGCCTGCTCATTAGTGATGAGCGAGTATACTCGTTGCTCGGGTTTTCCCAAGCACACTCGGGTGGTCTCCGAGTATTTGTTAGTGCTCGGAGATTTAGTTTTCTTCGCTTCAGCTGCATGATTTATGGCTGCTAGACAGGCTGAATACATGTGGAAATTCCCTAACAAACAGGCATTCCTCACATATATTCAGCCTGTCTAGCAGCAGTAAATCATGCAGCTGAGGCAAAGAAAACTGAATCTCCGAGCACTAACAAATACAGAGAGACCACCCGAGCACCGAGTATACTCGCTCATCACTACTGCTCACCAAGCTACTTGTCTATTGTCCTGTATCCCATCCCAGCCTTGTTCAGGTCTACAATTTTGTCACTGGTGTCCTTAGACAGTTCTTTGGTCTTGGCCATGGTGGAGATGTTGGAGTGTGATTGATTGAGTTTGTGGACAGGCGTCTTTTTATGCAGGTAACAAGCTCAAACAGGTGCAATTAGTACAGATAATGAGTGCAGAGCAGGAGGGCTTCTTAAACTAAAACTAACAGGTCTGTGAGCCAAAATTCTTGCTGGTTGGTAGGTGATCAAATACTTATTTCACTCATCTTAATTATTTAAAAATCATACAATGTGATTTTCTGGTTTTTATTTTAAGATTCTGTCTCTTACAGTTGAAGTGGAGCTACGATCCAAATTACAGACCTCTCCATTCTTTGTAGGTGAGAAAACTTGCAAAATTGGCAGTGTATCAAATACTTATTTTTATCACCGTATATATGTCATTGTCAATTTTTACTAGTGCATATTTACATTTTCTTCACACACATATATGCATATATATATATATATATATATATAGAGAGAGAGAGAGAGAGAGAGAGAGAAACACGTATATAATATCTGTGTGTTTCTTATCCTATCAGCTTTTAAGAAGAGTAGCAAGTAAAATTGGTAAGTATACTTTATTTTATTATGTTACAGCAAGCATGACGGGTGAATATGTCAAACTCGTGCTGTGACCTTCTGATTTCAAGAGAATTTTGCTTTTTAGCTTGAGCAATTATGTATTGAAATATGTACGATTATTTTTGCATTGGATATGCTGCAGATGGCTAAAAGGTGGAAGTCTAACCTTTACCTTCTTTTGAGAAAACGTGAGCAAGTTAAGCAGTGCTATCTGTTAAGAGAAGGAAAATTTAGGAAGATGTAGTAGCATGCATATGCAAGACCTTGTGACTCAGGGGAATACCCAAATGCTGCTTCTGTAATTCACATGGGCCTACATCTTTATATTTTCTGCCATAAGTAATAAATTCTCCCGGGCAAACTTCCACCTGTGTATATTATTAGCATCTGATGTGTGCAGTTACTGACTCTTATGGAAGCATTTACATCTAAAACTGTTGGTGGCATAGCATAGCTATAATGCACTGTGGCTAGCAATGTTAAAGGGACATTAGCATAATTATTTGAGCCTCATGCTTGACAGTTACAGAACTATAAGGCACACACTATAACAGGGGACCTTTGACAGTAATAATTGGACTGGTCGTCATGCTGTAATTATGATAATGTTCTTGTTACTGCAGGAACAAAGTGTGCCCCATACGTAACCGTGTATTGTCCCCTCTAACATCAACGGCAGCTTGAAGTCTTTTATGGTAATTGTGGATAAGGCTCTTTATTTTCTCAGATGGTAAAGCTGCCCCCTCTTCTTGCAAAAAGCCTCCAGTTCCTGTAAATTCCTGGGCTGTCTAGCATGAACTGTGTGCTTGATATCTCCCCAGAGTAGTGCCATGATATTGAGATCAGGAGACTGAGATGGCCACTCCAGAACCTTCACTTTGTTCTGCTGTAGCCAATGACAGGTCAACCTGGCCTTGCGTTTTGAATCGTTGTCATGTTGGAATGTCATAGTACGTTCCATGGGCAGCTTCCGGGCTGATGAGTGCAAATTTGCCTTCAGTATTTGCTAATAACGTCCTGCATTCATCTTTACTTCAACTTTGACCAAGTTTCCTTGGCCTTTGTAGCTCACACATCCCCAAAACATCAGCGATCCACCTCCATGCTTTAAAGTAGGAATGGTGTTCCTTTCATCATAGGCCTTGTTGACCTCTCTTCACATGTAACGTTTATGATTGTGGCCAAAAAGTTAAATTTTGGTCTCAACATTCCAAATTACCTTGTTCAAGAAGTTTTGAGGCTTGTCTCTTTGCTGTTTTGTGCTTTGTAGGCAAGATACTTTGTGACATTTGCGCAGTAATGTCTTTCTTCTGGCGACTCGACCATGCAGCCCATTTTTCTTATAGTGCCTCCTTATTGTGCATCTTGAAACAGCCACACAGCTAGTTTTCAGAGAGTACTGTATTTCAGCTGATGTTATTTGTGGGTTTTTCTTTGCATCCCTAATGGTTGTGGACGACATTTTTGTTGGTGTACCTGACCATGATTTTGTTTTTACAGAGCCCCTGATTTTCCATTTGTTAATCACAGTTTGAACGCTGTTTACTGGCTTTATAAATTCCTTCTTTTTGTATTCCTTTCCTGTTTTATACAGTTTAACTAACTTTTCCCATAGATCCGTTGACAATTCTTTTGCTTTCCCCATGACTCACCATCCAGAAACGTCGGTGGCTGGATGAAAGATGCAAGAGTCTGTCTGGATCTCAAAAACTCACTCAGCTTTTATGCACACACACTGATTACTAAAGGTAACATACTCACCTGTGACCTGTTTTCTTGCAACCATTCAAACCCATTTGTGTCAACTTCTGTGCATGTTTTCAGGCCAAAATCACCAGGGTATGTAATCTTTTCATCAGCATCATTTGAATGTTTTAAGTTGTCATTATGATTTAAAAAGAGAAAACATAGTAGTTTTACAATAAATGGCTTCACCCAACCTCTAACCTTGAGTGGAGAAAAAGTTTTGGTGTTATTCGTATTCTTTGAAAAAAGGCCAAGAAAGCAAAAATTCTGCCGAATCTTTTAAGCACAGCAGTATATGTAAACCTACAGTAATGGTTTTTGGAGAAGTGGTCATAATAATAATAATAATAATATTAATAATAATAAAGACTTGAATTGAAAGCAGATTTGTCTTTGTCTGCAATCTATAATTATATGGTAACCATTACAAACCACAACTTGCCAGCAATTAGTACTTCATTTTATATAAATTATTTGTCACTTTTTACAGTAGACATTTTTCTCTATTAATAACTTGATTAGCTGGCTTATTTAACCACAAGTATTTGTTAATTATCCTTTATTAAAGATAATATTTATTTAGTCATATAACAGCTCATATACTTATTTGCCAAGGAAAATGCTTCATCTTCTATTCTTTTTAATTGCTTGAAAGCTTTGTTCTTTCCAGTTGCTTACTGTAACATGTCTTCCTATCATTTTTCTAAATTGATCAATCTGAATGAATATACAGTTCTGGCAAAAATTAAGACATCACTGCAAAATTTTCAGTTTGTCTGATTTTTCTCTTTATGGGTATATTTTTGAGTAAAATGTAATTTGTTCTTTTATTCTATAAACTACTGACAACATGTCTCCGAAGTTACAAGCAATAAAGTTCTGAAAATGAGAAATGGTCAAAAAAATGCATTGCTTGCAGACCTCAAATAATGCAAAAACAAAAAAGTTCATAATCATTTAGAAACAACAATACTAATGTTTTTACTCAGGAAGAGTTCAAAAATCAATATTTTGTGGAATAACCATGATTTTTATTCACAGCTTTAATGCATCTTGGCATGCTTTCCATCAGTCTTTCACACTGCTTTTGGGTGACCTTATGCCACTCCTCGTACAAAAATGTTAGCAATTCTTCTTTGTTTGATGGCTTGTGACTATCCAACTTCCTCTTGATTACATTCCAAAGGTTTTCAATGGAGTTCAGGTCTGGTGATTGGACTGGGCATGACAGGGATTTGATGTGGTGGTCCTTCATCCACACCTTGATTGACCTAGCTGTGTGGCATGGCGCATTGTCCTACTGGAAAAAACATTCCTTAGAGTTGGGGAACATTGCCTGAACAGAATGAATCCACTGTTTTTCTAGGATAACCTTGTTTGCAGCTTCATTCATACGTCCTTTGCAAAGATGAACCTGCTCAATTCCAGCCTTGCTGAAGCATCCACAGATCATCACCGATCCTCCACCAAATTTCACAGTGGGTGCAAGACACTGTGGCTTGTACGCCTCTCCAGGTCTCCACCTAACCATTAGAACGACCAGGTGTTTGGCAAAGTTGAAAATTAGACTCATCAGAGAAGATTACCTTACTTCATTCCTCTACGGTCCAATCGTCATGGTCTTTGGCAAACTTCAGCCTGGCTCTCCTTTGCTTCTAATTGATAAAAGGCTTTTATCTAGCTTTACATGACTTGAGTCCTGCCTCTAGGAGCCTGATACAAACTGTTCTTGTCATGCACTTCAACCCAGCTACTATTTGCCATTCCTTTTGTAGGTCACTTGATGTCATCCTGTGGTTGCTGAGTGACATTTGAATAAGATGGCGGTCATCCCGGTCAGTGGAGAGTTGCTTTCGCCCTCTGCCGGTCTATAGATTTGTTGTCCCCAATGTCTGCTGCTTGACCTTGTTATAATGGACTGCCGTCTTAGAAATTTTAAGGATGGAGGCAACATGACGCTCACTGTGTCCCTCTGCTAGTAAAGCCAGAATTGAGTCCTTCTTTTCCTCACTCAAGACTTTTCTTTTCAACTCCTTTGGCATGGTTATGTTAAATATTAATTAATTGACTTATTCTTGGTCTCGATGCAGTACAGAGCACATTGCTTCTTGCTGACAGTACAAAGAGCTATTTTTGTGTATGTATAAGTCAACTCCATATACAGGGAACACGTGATCTGTAGAGAAGATATATAAGCGTCTCTTAGGAGGGTGGGGTTGGTCTTTTTGTCATGTGGGACTGTCACCTCCTGCCTCTACCATCATGGACGACAGACGAAGAAGGAACAACTGGTAGCAGCCATGATGACCTTCAAACTTCAGATTCACACAGACAGACGGCTTCCATTCAGAAGTTGGGAAAGATGAGTAACCAATGCTGATCTCTACACATGGACAATCTGTTCGTAACTATTTTCATCTGTTTTATGTTTTTGCTGCAAAGTGATTTTTCTATGGACAATCAATAAACCACTATACTTTTTGTGTGAATATGACGACATTTTTCTTTTAAGAATAACGCACCTGGTTAAGTCCTGATTTAAATAAATGTGCAAAATAAGCATATTTAACATTGCCGAAGCCAGCCAGTTTTGATTTTTGTGCTATTTTTTCGTGAATTTCCTTCATTTTTGCACACGGGAGAAGACAGAACAGTTTGCAAGATTTTGTGCAAGTATTCAGGAATTTCACTTCAAAACTTCAAGTCACAAAGATCTCAGAAGAACCTATGACTTTGTAAACGTAACAGAGACTAACAGGTGTTAGTTGAATTGACAAGTAGTAGGAGTACTACAAGTGCCGGACGTGTTGAAAATAGATCTGCTGAAAATAGCCGTGGTGAAGTGAAGTCCGGAGCCCAGCAAAAGATCTACAAGCTGAGATTTCAAGGTAAGAACAATGGATTTGATTAATTTTTATGCTAAATCAAGTCAGATAGAATTTGTAAGTTTGTACAGATCTAGTGTAGAAATATTTTGGTTTTCTTTATTTGCGGAATGCAGAATCGCAAATTTGAAGTTAGATTCTAAGCTAGTATCTAGGAATAAAGAAAAAGAGCAACTGAAAAATATATTACATATGGTTAATGTATTTCATGAGTTTGTTACAGAAAAGTCCAAAAAAAGACAGTGTAGGAAGAATTTCTAAGGAAATGGAAATTAATGATGTCCCCAAGATTGAGTGTAATGTAAAGAGTGAGGAAGATGAAGAGGTGACGCACGTGTCTGTAATGGCGGCCACTCAAGGTGACCTTGACTTTGTGCCTCATGATGAAAAACAAGATGGAGGACACGTAGGAGACATGACAACTGACAAAGATGATGTACAAGGGCCACTAAAAATAGAAGACGGCTCAGAGGCCCAACTCCAAACTAAATCTAGAAAGACCTTGTTAAAATTATGTAAAATCATTCCTGCATATGATGACAAAATCGATGTGTGCAGAAATTCAGAGATTTTTGAAAGTTTTGCCGATAAGTTTAATTTAACTAATATTGAGAAAAATTGGTTGTTTAAAATTTGGCTTCCAGTAACTTTCTCCAGAAAATTCTCATTAAAAATGCAGGATGAAGAATTCCATGAAGAAATGACTGATGTAGAAAGATTAAAAATTTTGATATTCTGTGGATTAAAAGAAAATTATCCAGATCTTGATATTCTTCTAAAATTGAGGATTGGTCGGAAAGAATGTACTTTTACATTCATGTCCATTTTTGAAAGGGTTTACAAAATGCTCAGTACAAATTCCAGTAAAAAATCCATGATAAATTGTTTTGTAAACAAATTCAGATTCCTAAATCCTGTATCTCGTGTTATTGCATCACAGAAAGATTCTTTATATGAATGTGCACAATCCCTTGAATTTTCAAGAAAACATGAGAATCTTGAAAGGAAAACAAATCATACTAAGTTTTTTAAATCAGACAGAATTATATCTTATCAGAAGCCAAAATCTCCAAAACTGACCCAAAATCACATCTATGAAGAACGAAGAAAATTACATATTTGCTACAAACCCTATGAGTCTTCCACTGAAGTTGCACTGAAAGGGTTAAAAGCTGGAGGTTCAGATCTGTCTGTAAAAATGGCGGAAATTGACAGACAGAAACAAGTGGTGAGTATCCCCGGGCCTGCTCAACTGAACACTCCATTATCTCAGCTCATAAGTTTAAAGATGATTTTATTAAATAGTGCTGTCCAACAAATTATCAACAGAGAGGTAAATTTTGGGTTAGGAATTGGCTAAAAAAAAAAAAAAAATGTAATCGATTATATGATGTGTAGGGGAGTTATACAATGTATTATTTATTAATATGTAATTATTTTATACAATATATTTCTACAATTACATATATATATTAATATAGTATACAGTAAATACTGTAGCATATTTGTATAGGTAGAGATTATAGTAACTGTATTTATATATATATATATATATATGTGTATAGTGAAATAATTAGAATTTATTCCAGTAATAATACTTAGAATTACATTAATTACATATATTAAATATATGCATATGTATAACATATTTAAATCATTTTGTTTCTGAATAAATATGAAATTAACCTTATCTTTTATTTTTCCTTAGAGCTTTCATTTCAAAAACAGGAATTGAACAAAAAAACCTCTTTCATGAATTTGTTTTATTCACACAGGAAGCTATAATAACTGCATGATTGTATTTATTTAACACTTAATAAAAAAAATAATATATAACTAATAAACTAAAAACTTGTTTTTTTTCCTTTGCATGGTAATAATATAATTTTTTCCTCCACTGCATGGTGCGACAAGCTGTGAGTTAAAAAGTTAAAATATCATATATCCTTGTTTTAGTGTAAGGAGAATGTACATTCAAACAGATTAAGTTCCAGGCCTTGTACCAGAAATAGCTGTGGAACAGATGCTCAAATTTCTTATGGATGAGTCTTATCTTTAGGTTAGGACATAGCGTTACTGTAGATAATATTTGGGGAATATTAAAATAAATATTAGAATACTAAATTTAATAGATTACAATGCGCATTGATTGATAATTAGGACACAATATTTTGGGTTAATATACATGTTTTTTGTATGTAATATATATATATTGTCAACTTCTATGTGAATCATAGTTTGAGTGACAGATGACAGATGAGCAGCAGCTAAGTGCACTTAACGTGAGAGTGAAGTTAACGAAGGAGCGTGGAATGTGGAACGTGCGGTATGTGAGAGGCCTCATGACTTATGGTATGTTGAGAGAAAGAAAGAAAAAAAAAAACTTGTGTGTATGAGAAAATAGAAAATAAGATTTAGTTAAATTGCAATAGTAAGATATATATATTTAAATATTATTTACTCAACATATATTTACATATATTTCTTTAATTATTATTTCTTGATTTAGTAAATAGTGAATAAGTGCAATTACACATCAATATGGTTAAATTATAATTTTTTGATATCTAGTGTATTTTTTATTGATTACATAGATGGGTACACATTTTCAAACAAATATGTGGCACAAGCTGATATGACAGTTCTAAAATTAATTATTTTTAATTTTGGTTTTTACAAATTTATTTTTTTCATAAAATAATATTTTTTGATATTAAGGGGGAAATGTGTTTTTGATCCAGATTACATCATCACGTTTCATCAATACCTCTTTTTCACATATTTTAATAAAAAAAAGAAATATTAATAAGGTATTATTGGGTACAATACAATAAGTATTATAAAAGTCATTTTTTTCCTCTAATGAAGGTTATTATATGCAAAGCTGCATAATTTCAATATTTTTTTGTAATCCAAGGTTATGACAACATCTAGATAATGGAAATATTAAACGGAATGTGATACTGAGACATACTCAGCATTTGTCATCAACATATAAAGGCCTAATTTTTATTTTTATTTTCATTTTTATTTTCCACTTTTCATTTTTTCTTCAATTTTTATTCTCAATTTTTATTTTTCATTTTTCACTTTTTATTCAATTTTTATTCTTAATTTTTATTTTTTATCTCAAGAAAAATAAAAAATCAATATTTAATAAAGTAATGTCTAATATAAGAATATTGCTTTATCAAATATAGTGATCATATGGTTTCATTATATAAGAAATGTTTCAATTCTGAGTTAAATACAACAATTCTTTCACTCATTCATTCATTTATTCATATATATATATATCCTTATTTTGGTTCATGGCTACACATTCTTACATATTATTGGTTATAGTTTATTAATAAAGTTTTAGTAATATCAGCATTTGTTACATAAAAGACACACTGACATCCATAGGTTCAAAAAGAAATTACACCTATGACATAAAAATGTCCTATCACATGAAGAATATGGTTAATAATATATTATTATTTTATTTTTCCAAATATGAGTTCCATATTAATATTTTGATAATAATTATATGGATATTATTGATTGCTATGGTAAGCTATGATATTATAAGTTAGGAAAATTACCAGATTTGGTATAGAATAGGGAAAGAAGACTTCAATCAAGACACCAAAAGTTATGTTAATAAAGACTTTTCATATTTCTGAATTAAATTGATTCTTAAAAGTTTCAAGAAGAAAAAGCTGTTATCCAAAGTTTCACAAGGTAACAATGCTATGTTTTCTGAATAATAATAGACTGTCAAATACAATTCATGTCACCACACACAACTACAGCATCCATTGCTGACAAGTATAAGTACAGTATCCTACCTGCCAACCACGGAGAGGACGATGATCCTATGATGCTAAGATGAACTGTGTTATTATGTTCCAGTGGTTTCCTATCACCTATAAGACTTCCATGAAAGCTGATGAACAATCAGGTAATTGTCAGGACGCTACAACCCTGACATGTGTCCTGTGCACTAAAGACTGGTTATGGTGCTATGTTTAGCAGGGAAGAGACAATGTATCCCTTGCTGTGCCGACCACAGATGTCACCTGTTCCAAGACCAGTGCGGATGATATAGAAGGATTCCAGAAATATCCAAGGCGAGCCAATGTAAGTCCAGGTTTCTAAAGGTGACACTGCACAGATATTAAAGCTACATTTCATCTATGAACTTTGTTTTCTTATCAACATTTGAATTTATGGACTTTGATTGACACATGACACACAGTCTCTACAATATCTACATGCTATAATCTATTTCAAAAGAATTATAATAAAGATTGTTTAAAAAGAACCAAGGAGAAGACATCAAGATGAAGACCAGATGACATCAGACCTGAGATGCTTCAAGTAGATATAGGGAAGTATAATTATATATTTTATCTGAATATTGGTCACGGCTTACCATAACATGAATTTACATATCATTATATTATTGAGTACATATAACAATATTATTATTATTGATATTATGAACACTAAATTATTGCCAAAGAAGAAGAAAAGAAGAAAGAAGATCTTATCAATATATTTAATTTGAGGGTTCCAATCAATGTCTTTCACCCTCAAAAGGGGGAATTGTTAAATATTAATTAATTGACTTATTCTTGGTCTCGATGCAGTACAGAGCACATTGCTTCTTGCTGACAGTACAAAGAGCTATTTTTGTGTATGTATAAGTCAACTGCATATACAGGGAACACGTGATCTGTAGAGAAGATATATAAGTGTCTCTTTAGGAGGGTGGGGTTGGTCTTTTTGTCACATGGGACTGTCACCTCCTGCCTCTACCATCATGGACGACAGACGAAGAAGGAACAACTGGTAGCAGCCATGATGACCTTCAAACTTCAGATTCACACAGACAGACGGCTTCCATTCAGAAGTTGGGAAAGATGAGTAACCAATGCTGATCTCTACACATGGACAATCTGTTCGTAACTATTTTCATCTGTTTTATGTTTTTGCTGCAAAGTGATTTTTCTATGGACAATCAATAAACCACTATACTTTTTATGTGAATATGACGACATTTTTCTTTTAAGAATAACGCACCTGGTTAAGTCCTGATTTAAATAAATGTGCAAAATAAGCATATTTAACAGGTTAAAAGTTATTTTTTCATTCCTATTACCTTTGGGATATTACTAGCACATGTTTTGCAATCCAGCTTGTCCTACTGCAAGAGGATTGTGATGTTTATACCTTCCTTCATTAAATAAGATTTGGTTCAGGTGATCACCTAATCAGAAACACATTAAGTAGAATGAGGTGTATTCTGGTTGGAATTCAACTGACACTGGAATGGAATGGCTGTCAGACATATAAAGAAGCTGATTTTTATAAAAACTGTGCAGTGGTATCTTAATTTTTCCCAGAGCTGTATTCCAGCGATAATATTGTAACTGTTCAGGCAGCAGTTACATTTGCATCATAATATCAAATTATATTATTATGTTTCACCATTAAACAGAAATAGTACTTTAACCCCTTAACGACCGCCGATACGCCTTTTAACGGCGGCCGCTAAGGGTACTTAATCCACAGCGCCGTTAATTAACGGCGCTGTGGAAAAAGTGAATAGCGCCCCCCAGAGTCGGATTTTCTCTGGGGTCTCGGTTGCCGAGGGTAGCCGAGACCCCAGAGAACATGATTCGGGGGGTTTTTACTGACCCCCGAGTTGCGATCGCCGGTAATTAACCGTTTACCGGCGGTCGCAACAAAAAAAAAACAAAACGCGATTTGCCGTTTAATTTCTCTGTCTTCCGATGTGATCGCACATCGGAGGACAGAGAAATGTGGTCCCCGATGGCCCCCAATACTTACCTACCTCCCCCGGTGCTCCTCGTGTCTCCCCATGGGCGCCGCCATCTTTCTTCCGGGAAAAAATGGCGGGCGCACGCGCAGTGCGCCCGCCGCCCGGCACCCGGATGTTCTTTGGGGTCTCGGCTGCCGGGGGTAGCCGAGACCCCAAAGAACATGATCGGGGTCGGTTTGCACCGACCCCTGCTTTGCGATCGCCGGTAATTAACAGTTTACCGGCGACCGCAAAAAAAAAAAAAAAAAAAAGCGATCAGTTATTTCTCTGCCCTCTGATGTGATCGCACATCAGAGGACAGAGAAATAGGGGGATTCGGGGACCCTATCATACTCACCCGGGGTCCCTGGGTCCTCTTCTGTCTTCTCCTGCCAGCCGGCTTTTTCATCATGGCGGGCGCATGCGCAGTGCGCCCGCCATCTGCTGCCATCTGCCGGCCGGCAGGAGAAGACAAGTTGGGGCTAAAATTAGGGTTAGGGTTAGGGTTAGAGTTAGGGTTAGGGTTAGGGTTAGAGTTAGGGTTAGGGTTAGGGTTAGGGTTAGAGTTAGGGTTAGGGTTAGGGTTAGAGTTAGGGTTAGGGTTAGGGTTAGGGTTAGGGTTAGAGTTAGGGTTAGAGTTAGGGTTAGGGTTGGGGCTAAATTTAGGGTTAGGGTTAGGGCTAGGGTTAGGGTTAGGCTACTTTCACACTAGCGTTTTTTGGCTTCCGTCGCAATGCGTCGTTGGAGAAAAAACGCATCCTGCAAAAGTGCTTGCAGGATGTGTTTTTTCTCCATTGGCTTGCATTAGCGACGCATTGCGACGGATTGCCACATGTCGCATCCGTCGTGCAACGGATGCGTCGTGCTTCGGCGGACCGTCGACACAAAAAAAACTACATGTAACTTTTTTGTGCGATGTGTCCGCCATTTCCGACCGCGCATGCGTGGCCGGAACTCCGCCCCCGCCTCCCCGCACCTCACAATGGGGCAGCGGATGCGTTGAAAAAACAGCATCCGCTGCACCCGTTGTGCGGCGCTTACAACGCTAGCGTCGGTACGTCGGCCCGACACACTGCGATGGGCCGAGTACGACGCTAGTGTGAAAGTAGCCTTAGGCTTCTTTCACACTTGCGTCGGTACGGGGCGGTCGCAATGCGTCGGCCCGATGTACCGACGCACGTTGTGAAAATTGTGCACAACGTGGGCAGCGGATGCAGTTTTTCAACGCATCCGCTGCCCAGTCTATGTCCTGGGGAGGAGGGGGCAGAGTTACGGCCACGCATCCGCGGAAATGGCGGACGCGACGTACAAAAAAAAGGTTACATTGAACTTTTTTTGTGACGACGGGGGCTAAAGTTATGGTTAGGGTTGGGGCTAAAGTTAGGGTTGGGGCTAAAGTTAGGGTTAGAGTTGGGATTAGGGTTAGGGTTTGGATTAGGGTTGGGTGTTGTGAATTTGAATTCTGGGCTCCCCCGGTGGCTACTGGTGGAATTGAACTGTGTCTTCATCTTCTCTGTTCACCTGTTCCCATCAAGTTGTGGGAGTCGCTATATAACCTTGCTGCTCTGTTAGTTGCTTGCCGGTCAACAATGTTTTCAGAAGCCTCTCTGTGCTTGTTCCTGCTCCTAGACAACTACTAGATAAGTTGGACTCTTGTCCATGTTTGTTTTTGCATTTTTGTTCCAGTTCACAGCTGTAGTTTCGTTACTGTGTCTGGAAAGCTCTTGTGAACAGGAATTGCCACTCTGGTGTTATGAGTTAATGCCAGAGTTTTAAAGTAATTTCTGGATGGTGTTTTGATAGGGTTTTCAGCTGACCATGAAAGTGTCCTTTCTGTCTTCTGCTATGTAGTAAGTGGACCTCAAATTTGCTAAACCTATTTTCATACTACGTTTGTTATTTCATCTTAATTCACCGCCAATACATGTGGGGGGGCCTCTGTCTCCTTTCGGGGTATTTCTCTAGAGGTGAGCTAGGACTAATATTTTCCTCTGCTAGCATTATTTAGTCCTCCGGCTGGTGCTGGGCATCTAGAATCAACGTAGGCATGCTACCCGGCCACTGCTAGTTGTGTGTTAGGTTTAGTTCATGGTCAGCTCAGTTCCCATCTTCCAAGAGCTAGTTCCTATATATGCTGATGCTATGTTCTCTTGCCATTGAGAACATGACAGTTTGACCGGCCCACTAAAGGGTTAAAATCCTTGGCTGAGAAAGGAGAGAAATAAGAAGTCTGCTGAGATTTTTTTTTTTTTTTTTTTTTTTTTCTCCTTCTAATCTTTGAATGGCTCTGTGTCCACCTGTTTGAAATGGATCTTCAGAGTGTAACTGCAGGTTTGAATAATCTCGCCACGAAGGTACAAAATTTGCAAGACTTTGTTTGTCATGCACCTGTATCTGAGCCGAGAATTCCTTTGCCGGAATTTTTCTCGGGGAATAGATCTGGGTTTCAGAATTTTCGAAATAATTGCAAATTATTTTTGTCCCTGAAATTTCGCTCTGCCGGAGATCCTGCACAGCAGGTCAGGATTGTGATTTCCTTGCTCCGGGGCGACCCTCAAGACTGGGCTTTCTCATTGACACCAGGGGATCCTGCGTTGCTCAATGTGGATGCGTTTTTTCTGGCCTTGGGGTTGCTTTATGACGAACCTCATTTGGAGCTTCAGGCAGAAAAAACTTTGATGTCCCTATCTCAGGGGCAAGATGAAGCGGAAATTTACTGCCAAAGATTCCGTAAATGGTCTGTGCTTACTCAGTGGAATGAGTGCGCCCTGGCGGCGACTTTCAGAGAGGGTCTCTCTGATGCCATTAAGGATGTTATGGTGGGGTTCCCTGTGCCTGCGGGTCTGAATGAGTCCATGACAATGGCTATTCAGATCGATAGGCGTTTGCGGGAGCGCAAACCAGTGCACCATCTGGCGGTGTCCACTGAGAAGTCGCCAGAGAGTATGCAGTGTGATAGAATTCTGTCCCGAAGCGAGCGGCAGAATTTTAGACGGAAAAATGGGTTGTGTTTCTATTGTGGTGATTCTACTCATGTTATATCAGCATGCTCTAAGCGCACTAAAAAGCTTGATAAATCTGTTTCCATTTGCACCTTACCGTCTAAGTTTATTCTATCTGTGACCCTGATTTGCTCTTTGTCATCTATTACCACGGACGCCTATGTCGACTCTGGCGCCGCTTTGAGTCTTATGGATTGGTCCTTTGCCAAACGCTGTGGGTATGATTTAGAGCCTTTGGAGACTCCTATTCCTCTGAAGGGGATTGACTCCACCCCATTGGCTAATAATAAACCACAATACTGGACACAAGTAACTATGCGTATTAATCCGGATCACCAGGAGATTATTCGCTTTCTGGTGCTGTATAATCTACATGATGATTTGGTGCTAGGATTGCCTTGGCTGCAATCTCACAACCCAGTCCTCGACTGGAGAGCTATGTCTGTGTTGAGCTGGGGATGTAAGGGGGCTCATGGGGATATACCTGTGGTTTCCATTTCATCATCTATTCCCTCTGAAATTCCTGAGTTCCTGTCTGACTATCGTGACGTCTTTGAAGAATCCAAGCTTGGTTCGTTACCTCCGCACCGAGAGTGCGATTGTGCCATAGATTTAATCCCGGGTAGTAAATACCCAAAGGGTCGTTTGTTTAATCTGTCTGTGCCTGAACATGCTGCTATGCGAGAATATATAAAGGAGTCCTTGGAAAAGGGACATATTCGTCCATCGTCATCTCCCTTAGGAGCCGGTTTTTTCTTTGTGTCAAAAAAAGACGGCTCTTTGAGACCATGTATCGATTATCGGCTTTTGAACAAAATCACTGTTAAATATCAATACCCATTGCCGTTGCTGACTGATTTGTTTGCTCGCATAAAGGGGGCCAAGTGGTTCTCTAAGATTGACCTTCGTGGGGCGTATAATTTGGTGCGAATCAGGCAGGGGGATGAGTGGAAGACCGCATTTAATACGCCCGAGGGCCACTTTGAGTATTTAGTGATGCCTTTTGGTCTTTCAAATGCTCCGTCAGTTTTCCAGTCCTTTATGCATGATATTTTTCGCGATTATTTGGATAAATTTATGATTGTGTATCTGGATGATATTCTGATTTTTTCGGATGACTGGGACTCTCATGTCCAGCAAGTCAGGAGGGTTTTCCAGGTTTTGCGGTCTAATTCTTTGTGTGTGAAGGGTTCTAAGTGTGTTTTTGGGGTACAGAGGATTTCCTTTTTGGGATATATTTTTTCTCCCTCTTCCATTGAAATGGATCCTGTCAAAGTTCAAGCTATTTGTGATTGGACGCAGCCCTCTTCTCTTAAGAGTCTTCAGAAATTTTTGGGCTTTGCTAACTTTTATCGTCGATTTATTGCTGGTTTTTCGGATATTGCTAAGCCATTGACCGATTTGACTAAGAAGGGTGCTGATGTTGCTGATTGGTCCCCTGACGCTGTGGAGGCCTTTCGGGAGCTTAAGCGCCGTTTTTCCTCTGCCCCTGTGTTGCGTCAGCCTGATGTTGCTCTACCTTTTCAGGTTGAGGTCGACGCTTCTGAGATCGGACCTGGGGCAGTGTTGTCGCAGAAAAGTTCTGACTGCTCCGTGATGAGGCCTTGTGCCTTCTTTTCCCGTAAATTTTCGCCCGCTGAGCGGAATTATGATGTTGGGAATCGGGAGCTTTTGGCCATGAAGTGGGCTTTTGAGGAGTGGCGCCATTGGCTTGAGGGGGCCAGACATCAGGTGGTGGTATTGACTGACCACAAAAATTTGATTTATCTTGAGACTGCCAGGCGCCTGAATCCTAGACAGGCGCGCTGGTCATTATTTTTCTCTCGGTTTAATTTTGTGGTGTCATACCTACCGGGTTCTAAGAATGTTAAGGCGGATGCCCTTTCTAGGAGTTTTGAGCCTGACTCGCCTGGTAACTCTGAGCCCACAGGTATCCTTAAGGATGGAGTGGTATTGTCAGCCGTTTCTCCAGACCTGCGGCGGGCCTTGCAGGAGTTTCAGGCGGATAGACCGGATTGTTGCCCACCTGATAAACTGTTTGTTCCTGATGATTGGACCAGTAGAGTCATCTCTGAGGTTCATTCTTCTGCGTTGGCAGGTCATCCTGGCATTTTTGGTACCAGGGATTTGGTGGCAAGGTCCTTCTGGTGGCCTTCCCTGTCACGAGATGTGCGAGGCTTTGTGCAGGCTTGTGACGTTTGTGCTCGGGCCAAGCCTTGTTGTTCTCGGGCTAGTGGATTATTGTTGCCCTTGCCTATTCCTAAGAGGCCTTGGACGCACATCTCGATGGATTTTATTTCAGATCTGCCTGTTTCTCAGAAGATGTCTGTTATCTGGGTGGTGTGTGACCGTTTCTCTAAGATGGTCCATTTGGTTCCTCTGCCCAAGTTGCCTTCTTCTTCCGAGTTGGTTCCTCTGTTTTTTCAAAATGTTGTTCGTTTGCATGGTATTCCTGAGAATATCATTTCTGACAGAGGGACCCAATTCGTGTCTAGATTTTGGCGGGCATTCTGTGCTAGGATGGGCATAGATTTATCTTTTTCGTCCGCTTTCCATCCTCAGACGAATGGCCAGACCGAGCGGACTAATCAGACCCTGGAGACATATCTGAGGTGTTTTGTGTCTGCTGACCAGGATGATTGGGTTGCTTTTTTGCCATTGGCAGAGTTCGCTCTCAATAATCGGGCCAGCTCTGCCACTTTGGTGTCCCCGTTTTTCTGTAATTCGGGGTTTCATCCTCGATTTTCCTCTGGTCAGGTGGAATCTTCGGATTGTCCTGGAGTGGATGCTGTGGTGGAGAGATTGCATCAGATCTGGGAGCAGGTGGTGGACAATTTGTGGTTGTCCCAGGAGAAGACTCAGCTTTTTGCCAACCGCCACCGTCGTGTTGGTCCTCGGCTTTGTGTTGGGGACTTGGTGTGGTTGTCTTCTCGTTTTGTCCCTATGAGGGTCTCTTCTCCTAAGTTTAAGCCTCGTTTCATCGGCCCGTATAAGATATTGGAGATTCTTAACCCTGTTTCCTTCCGTTTGGACCTCCCTGCATCCTTTTCTATTCATAACGTTTTTCATCGGTCATTATTGCGCAGGTATGAGGTACCGGTTGTGCCTTCCGTTGAGCCTCCTGCTCCGGTGTTGGTTGAGGGTGAGTTGGAGTACGTTGTGGAGAAAATCTTAGACTCTCGTGTTTCCAGACGGAGACTCCAGTATCTGGTCAAGTGGAAGGGATACGGCCAGGAGGATAATTCTTGGGTGAATGCATCTGATGTTCATGCCTCTGATTTGGTTCGTGCCTTTCATAGGGCCCATCCTGATCGCCCTGGTGGTTCTGGTGAGGGTTCGGTGCCCCCTCCTTGAGGGGGGGGTACTGTTGTGAATTTGGATTCTGGGCTCCCCCGGTGGCTACTGGTGGAATTGAACTGTGTCTTCATCTTCTCTGTTCACCTGTTCCCATCAAGTTGTGGGAGTCGCTATATAACCTTGCTGCTCTGTTAGTTGCTTGCCGGTCAACAATGTTTTCAGAAGCCTCTCTGTGCTTGTTCCTGCTCCTAGACAACTACTAGATAAGTTGGACTCTTGTCCATGTTTGTTTTTGCATTTTTGTTCCAGTTCACAGCTGTAGTTTCGTTACTGTGTCTGGAAAGCTCTTGTGAACAGGAATTGCCACTCTGGTGTTATGAGTTAATGCCAGAGTTTTAAAGTAATTTCTGGATGGTGTTTTGATAGGGTTTTCAGCTGACCATGAAAGTGTCCTTTCTGTCTTCTGCTATGTAGTAAGTGGACCTCAAATTTGCTAAACCTATTTTCATACTACGTTTGTTATTTCATCTTAATTCACCGCCAATACATGTGGGGGGGCCTCTGTCTCCTTTCGGGGTATTTCTCTAGAGGTGAGCTAGGACTAATATTTTCCTCTGCTAGCATTATTTAGTCCTCCGGCTGGTGCTGGGCATCTAGAATCAACGTAGGCATGCTACCCGGCCACTGCTAGTTGTGTGTTAGGTTTAGTTCATGGTCAGCTCAGTTCCCATCTTCCAAGAGCTAGTTCCTATATATGCTGATGCTATGTTCTCTTGCCATTGAGAACATGACAGTTTGACCGGCCCACTAAAGGGTTAAAATCCTTGGCTGAGAAAGGAGAGAAATAAGAAGTCTGCTGAGATTTTTTTTTTTTTTTTTCTCCTTCTAATCTTTGAATGGCTCTGTGTCCACCTGTTTGTAATGGATCTTCAGAGTGTAACTGCAGGTTTGAATAATCTCGCCACGAAGGTACAAAATTTGCAAGACTTTGTTTGTCATGCACCTGTATCTGAGCCGAGAATTCCTTTGCCGGAATTTTTCTCGGGGAATAGATCTGGGTTTCAGAATTTTCGAAATAATTGCAAATTATTTTTGTCCCTGAAATTTCGCTCTGCCGGAGACCCTGCACAGCAGGTCAGGATTGTGATTTCCTTGCTCCGGGGCGACCCTCAAGACTGGGCTTTCTCATTGACACCAGGGGATCCTGCGTTGCTCAATGTGGATGCGTTTTTTCTGGCCTTGGGGTTGCTTTATGACGAACCTCATTTGGAGCTTCAGGCAGAAAAAACTTTGATGTCCCTATCTCAGGGGCAAGATGAAGCGGAAATTTACTGCCAAAGATTCCGTAAATGGTCTGTGCTTACTCAGTGGAATGAGTGCGCCTTGGCGGCGACTTTCAGAGAGGGTCTCTCTGATGCCATTAAGGATGTTATGGTGGGGTTCCCTGTGCCTGCGGGTCTGAATGAGTCCATGACAATGGCTATTCAGATCGATAGGCGTTTGCGGGAGCGCAAACCAGTGCACCATCTGGCGGTGTCCACTGAGAAGTCGCCAGAGAGTATGCAGTGTGATAGAATTCTGTCCCGAAGCGAGCGGCAGAATTTTAGACGGAAAAATGGGTTGTGTTTCTATTGTGGTGATTCTACTCATGTTATATCAGCATGCTCTAAGCGCACTAAAAAGCTTGATAAATCTGTTTCCATTTGCACCTTACCGTCTAAGTTTATTCTATCTGTGACCCTGATTTGCTCTTTGTCATCTATTACCACGGACGCCTATGTCGACTCTGGCGCCGCTTTGAGTCTTATGGATTGGTCCTTTGCCAAACGCTGTGGGTATGATTTAGAGCCTTTGGAGACTCCTATTCCTCTGAAGGGGATTGACTCCACCCCATTGGCTAATAATAAACCACAATACTGGACACAAGTAACTATGCGTATTAATCCGGATCACCAGGAGATTATTCGCTTTCTGGTGCTGTATAATCTACATGATGATTTGGTGCTAGGATTGCCTTGGCTGCAATCTCACAACCCAGTCCTCGACTGGAGAGCTATGTCTGTGTTGAGCTGGGGATGTAAGGGGGCTCATGGGGATATACCTGTGGTTTCCATTTCATCATCTATTCCCTCTGAAATTCCTGAGTTCCTGTCTGACTATCGTGACGTCTTTGAAGAATCCAAGCTTGGTTCGTTACCTCCGCACCGAGAGTGCGATTGTGCCATAGATTTAATCCCGGGTAGTAAATACCCAAAGGGTCGTTTGTTTAATCTGTCTGTGCCTGAACATGCTGCTATGCGAGAATATATAAAGGAGTCCTTGGAAAAGGGACATATTCGTCCATCGTCATCTCCCTTAGGAGCCGGTTTTTTCTTTGTGTCAAAAAAAGACGGCTCTTTGAGACCATGTATCGATTATCGGCTTTTGAACAAAATCACTGTTAAATATCAATACCCATTGCCGTTGCTGACTGATTTGTTTGCTCGCATAAAGGGGGCCAAGTGGTTCTCTAAGATTGACCTTCGTGGGGCGTATAATTTGGTGCGAATCAGGCAGGGGGATGAGTGGAAGACCGCATTTAATACGCCCGAGGGCCACTTTGAGTATTTAGTGATGCCTTTTGGTCTTTCAAATGCTCCGTCAGTTTTCCAGTCCTTTATGCATGATATTTTTCGCGATTATTTGGATAAATTTATGATTGTGTATCTGGATGATATTCTGATTTTTTCGGATGACTGGGACTCTCATGTCCAGCAAGTCAGGAGGGTTTTCCAGGTTTTGCGGTCTAATTCTTTGTGTGTGAAGGGTTCTAAGTGTGTTTTTGGGGTACAGAGGATTTCCTTTTTGGGATATATTTTTTCTCCCTCTTCCATTGAAATGGATCCTGTCAAAGTTCAAGCTATTTGTGATTGGACGCAGCCCTCTTCTCTTAAGAGTCTTCAGAAATTTTTGGGCTTTGCTAACTTTTATCGTCGATTTATTGCTGGTTTTTCGGATATTGCTAAGCCATTGACCGATTTGACTAAGAAGGGTGCTGATGTTGCTGATTGGTCCCCTGACGCTGTGGAGGCCTTTCGGGAGCTTAAGCGCCGTTTTTCCTCTGCCCCTGTGTTGCGTCAGCCTGATGTTGCTCTACCTTTTCAGGTTGAGGTCGACGCTTCTGAGATCGGACCTGGGGCAGTGTTGTCGCAGAAAAGTTCTGACTGCTCCGTGATGAGGCCTTGTGCCTTCTTTTCCCGTAAATTTTCGCCCGCTGAGCGGAATTATGATGTTGGGAATCGGGAGCTTTTGGCCATGAAGTGGGCTTTTGAGGAGTGGCGCCATTGGCTTGAGGGGGCCAGACATCAGGTGGTGGTATTGACTGACCACAAAAATTTGATTTATCTTGAGACTGCCAGGCGCCTGAATCCTAGACAGGCGCGCTGGTCATTATTTTTCTCTCGGTTTAATTTTGTGGTGTCATACCTACCGGGTTCTAAGAATGTTAAGGCGGATGCCCTTTCTAGGAGTTTTGAGCCTGACTCGCCTGGTAACTCTGAGCCCACAGGTATCCTTAAGGATGGAGTGGTATTGTCAGCCGTTTCTCCAGACCTGCGGCGGGCCTTGCAGGAGTTTCAGGCGGATAGACCGGATCGTTGCCCACCTGATAAACTGTTTGTTCCTGATGATTGGACCAGTAGAGTCATCTCTGAGGTTCATTCTTCTGCGTTGGCAGGTCATCCTGGCATTTTTGGTACCAGGGATTTGGTGGCAAGGTCCTTCTGGTGGCCTTCCCTGTCACGAGATGTGCGAGGCTTTGTGCAGGCTTGTGACGTTTGTGCTCGGGCCAAGCCTTGTTGTTCTCGGGCTAGTGGATTATTGTTGCCCTTGCCTATTCCTAAGAGGCCTTGGACGCACATCTCGATGGATTTTATTTCAGATCTGCCTGTTTCTCAGAAGATGTCTGTTATCTGGGTGGTGTGTGACCGTTTCTCTAAGATGGTCCATTTGGTTCCTCTGCCCAAGTTGCCTTCTTCTTCCGAGTTGGTTCCTCTGTTTTTTCAAAATGTTGTTCGTTTGCATGGTATTCCTGAGAATATCATTTCTGACAGAGGGACCCAATTCGTGTCTAGATTTTGGCGGGCATTCTGTGCTAGGATGGGCATAGATTTATCTTTTTCGTCCGCTTTCCATCCTCAGACGAATGGCCAGACCGAACGGACTAATCAGACCCTGGAGACATATCTGAGGTGTTTTGTGTCTGCTGACCAGGATGATTGGGTTGCTTTTTTGCCATTGGCAGAGTTCGCTCTCAATAATCGGGCCAGCTCTGCCACTTTGGTGTCCCCGTTTTTCTGTAATTCGGGGTTTCATCCTCGATTTTCCTCTGGTCAGGTGGAATCTTCGGATTGTCCTGGAGTGGATGCTGTGGTGGAGAGATTGCATCAGATCTGGGAGCAGGTGGTGGACAATTTGAGTTTGTCCCAGGAGAAGACTCAGCTTTTTGCCAACCGCCACCGTCGTGTTGGTCCTCGGCTTTGTGTTGGGGACTTGGTGTGGTTGTCTTCTCGTTTTGTCCCTATGAGGGTCTCTTCTCCTAAGTTTAAGCCTCGTTTCATCGGCCCGTATAAGATATTGGAGATTCTTAACCCTGTTTCCTTCCGTTTGGACCTCCCTGCATCCTTTTCTATTCATAACGTTTTTCATCGGTCATTATTGCGCAGGTATGAGGTACCGGTTGTGCCTTCCGTTGAGCCTCCTGCTCCGGTGTTGGTTGAGGGTGAGTTGGAGTACGTTGTGGAGAAAATCTTAGACTCTCGTGTTTCCAGACGGAGACTCCAGTATCTGGTCAAGTGGAAGGGATACGGCCAGGAGGATAATTCTTGGGTGAATGCATCTGATGTTCATGCCTCTGATTTGGTTCGTGCCTTTCATAGGGCCCATCCTGATCGCCCTGGTGGTTCTGGTGAGGGTTCGGTGCCCCCTCCTTGAGGGGGGGGTACTGTTGTGAATTTGGATTCTGGGCTCCCCCGGTGGCTACTGGTGGAATTGAACTGTGTCTTCATCTTCTCTGTTCACCTGTTCCCATCAAGTTGTGGGAGTCGCTATATAACCTTGCTGCTCTGTTAGTTGCTTGCCGGTCAACAATGTTTTCAGAAGCCTCTCTGTGCTTGTTCCTGCTCCTAGACAACTACTAGATAAGTTGGACTCTTGTCCATGTTTGTTTTTGCATTTTTGTTCCAGTTCACAGCTGTAGTTTCGTTACTGTGTCTGGAAAGCTCTTGTGAACAGGAATTGCCACTCTGGTGTTATGAGTTAATGCCAGAGTTTTAAAGTAATTTCTGGATGGTGTTTTGATAGGGTTTTCAGCTGACCATGAAAGTGTCCTTTCTGTCTTCTGCTATGTAGTAAGTGGACCTCAAATTTGCTAAACCTATTTTCATACTACGTTTGTTATTTCATCTTAATTCACCGCCAATACATGTGGGGGGGCCTCTGTCTCCTTTCGGGGTATTTCTCTAGAGGTGAGCTAGGACTAATATTTTCCTCTGCTAGCATTATTTAGTCCTCCGGCTGGTGCTGGGCATCTAGAATCAACGTAGGCATGCTACCCGGCCACTGCTAGTTGTGTGTTAGGTTTAGTTCATGGTCAGCTCAGTTCCCATCTTCCAAGAGCTAGTTCCTATATATGCTGATGCTATGTTCTCTTGCCATTGAGAACATGACAGTTGGGATTAGTGTTACGTTTGGGATTAGGGTTGGGATTAGGGTTAGGGTTGGGATTAGGGTTAGGGGTGTGTTGGATTTAGGGTTTTGATTAGGGTTATGGTTAGGGTTGAGATTAGGGCTGTTTTGGGGTTAGGGTTGTGATTATCGTTAGGGTTGTGATTAGGATTATGGATCGGGTTGAGATTAGGGTTAGGGCTGTGTTGGGGTTAGGGTTGGAGTTAGAATTGGGGGGTTTCCACTGTTTAGGTACATCAGGGGGTCTCCAAACACGACAGCCAATTTTGCGCTAAAAAAGTCAAATGGTACTCCCTCCCTTATGAGCTCTGCCGTGCGCCCAAACAGTGGTTTACCCCCACATATGGGGCATCAGCGTACTCGGGATAAATTGGACAACAACTTTTGGGGTCCAATTTCTCCTGTTACCCTTGTGAAAATAAAAACTTGGGGGCTAAAAATCTTTTTTGTTGGAAAAAAAAATATTTTTTTATTTTCACTACTCTGCATTATAAATTTCTGTGAAGCACTTGAGCTTTCAAAGTTCTCACTAGGGTTGAGCGACTTTCATTTTTTTAAGATCGAGTAGGGTTTTGGGAAACCCGATTTTGTCCAGAGTCGAGTCGAGTGCAGTCGGCCGATTATCGCTAAAAGTCGGGGATCGACCGAAACACGAAACCCAATGCAAGTCAATGGGGAAGCATAGTCGGCAGTGAGTGGAGGCCAGGAAAACACCTACAGTGCCCATTTTAATGCCAAAAACATCCATTCTTGTTTCTGAAGCTTGCCAATCTTAATTAACTGTATAATAATAGTTGGGCATAGGGAATTGGGGGAAAGTTGTGGGGGGAGTAGGGCTGGCTCAAGTTTTTCGTGGGCCCAGGAAATGCGGACTACGTCACGGCGGTGTTGCAGGGAAAGGTAAGTATTTAAAAGTTGCAAGTGCTGTGATCCTGAGCAAGCAGGGGGGGCCCACTCGTTCGCATTGCCACTGGCACAGGGCCCCTCAAAGTACGGCGGTGTGTTTGCATGGCGGGGGCGCCTCCCACCAGCAGCGACACTTTTGCGTACTCTGAGGGGCCCTGTGCCAGTGACGTCGCCAACGAGTATGCCCCCCCACCTGATGAAGGAACCTGCACTTTCATCTGCACCTTCCTCTTTGTCCCTGTGTAAGGTGGTATAACATGCGGGAAGGGGAACCTTACTTTCAGCAGGGACAGATTCTGGCTGTGTAGAGTACAAGGGGAATGTAGTGGTCTAGGTCAATGTACCAGCAGACTCATTTAGCAGTGGCTGGGCAATGGGCAGGATGAGGAGGAAACAGATATAGGGCCAAAGAATAAAGTAGGCTACATGCAGTTCAAAATTGGTAACAGGACTAAACAGGCGGCATTGCTTTGTTCAGTGGAGTAGCAAACCCAAGAGCAGCAGACACTGTTTCAAGGGCCTAACCACACTAGTAGGCCAAATGCAGTTTAATATCTGATAGTATAGGGCGAAAGCCAGAATGTGGAAGCTCAGCTTTGTTCAGTTGAGGACAACACCAGGGAGGGGCAGACACCTTTAGTAGGCCGGAAAAGCCTATTGCATTTTTTAAAATGGTAATTTGGAGCAGAAGGTTGAAGCTCAGCTTTATTTAGTTGAGGGCAACACCAGGGAGGGGCAGAAGCCGTTAGTAGGCCCTAACCACCATTTTTTTTTTTTTTAAAACCACTTAATGAGAGCCGGAAGGTTGAAGCTCAGCTTTATTTAGTTGAGGACAACACCAGGGAGGGGCAGAAGCCGTTAGTAGGCCCTAACCACCATTTTTTTTTTAAAACCACTTAATGAGAGCCGGAAGGTTGAAGCTCAGCTTTATTTAGTTGAGGACAACACCAGGGAGGGGCAGAAGCCGTTAGTAGGCCCTAACCACCATTTTTTTTTTAAAACCACTTAATGAGAGCCGGAAGGTTGAAGCTCAGCTTTATTTAGTTGAGGACAACACCAGGGAGGGGCAGAAGCCGTTAGTAGGCCCAAACCACCATTTTTTTTTTTTTTAAAACCACTTAATGAGAGCCGGAAGGTTGAAGCTCAGCTTTATTTAGTTGAGGACAACACCAGGGAGGGGCAGAAGCCGTTAGTAGGCCCTAACCACCATTTTTTTTTTTAAAACCACATAATGAGAGCCGGAAGGTTGAAGCTCAGCTTTATTTAGTTGAGGACAACACCAGGGAGGGGCAGAAGCCGTTAGTAGGCCCTAACCACCATTTTTTTTTTAAAACCACTTAATGAGAGCCGGAAGGTTGAAGCTCAGCTTTATTTAGTTGAGGACAACACCAGGGAGGGGCAGAAGCCGTTAGTAGGCCCTAACCACCATTTTTTTTTTTTTTAAAACCACTTAATGAGAGCCGGAAGGTTGAAGCTCAGCTTTATTTAGTTGAGGACAACACCAGGGAGGGGCAGAAGCCGTTAGTAGGCCCTAACCACCATTTTTTTTTTAAAACCACTTAATGAGAGCCGGAAGGTTGAAGCTCAGCTTTATTTAGTTGAGGACAACACCAGGGAGGGGCAGAAGCCGTTAGTAGGCCCTAACCACCATTTTTTTTTTTAAAACCACATAATGAGAGCCGGAAGGTTGAAGCTCAGCTTTATTTAGTTGAGGACAACACCAGGGAGGGGCAGAAGCCGTTAGTAGGCCCTAACCACCATTTTTTTTTTAAAACCACTTAATGAGAGCCGGAAGGTTGAAGCTCAGCTTTATTTAGTTGAGGACAACACCAGGGAGGGGCAGAAGCCGTTAGTAGGCCCTAACCACCATTTTTTTTTTTTTTAAAACCACTTAATGAGAGCCGGAAGGTTGAAGCTCAGCTTTATTTAGTTGAGGACAACACCAGGGAGGGGCAGAAGCCGTTAGTAGGCCCTAACCACCATTTTTTTTTTAAAACCACTTAATGAGAGCCGGAAGGTTGAAGCTCAGCTTTATTTAGTTGAGGACAACACCAGGGAGGGGCAGAAGCCGTTAGTAGGCCCTAACCACCATTTTTTTTTTTAAAACCACATAATGAGAGCCGGAAGGTTGAAGCTCAGCTTTATTTAGTTGAGGACAACACCAGGGAGGGGCAGAAGCCGTTAGTAGGCCCTAACCACCATTTTTTTTTTAAAACCACTTAATGAGAGCCGGAAGGTTGAAGCTCAGCTTTATTTAGTTGAGGACAACACCAGGGAGGGGCAGAAGCCGTTAGTAGGCCCTAACCACCATTTTTTTTTTTTAAACCACATAATGAGAGCCGGAAGGTTGAAGCTCAGCTTTATTTAGTTGAGGACAACACCAGGGAGGGGCAGAAGCCGTTAGTAGGCCCTAACCACCATTTTTTTTTTAAAACCACTTAATGAGAGCCGGAAGGTTGAAGCTCAGCTTTATTTAGTTGAGGACAACACCAGGGAGGGGCAGAAGCCGTTAGTAGGCCCTAACCACCATTTTTTTTTTTTAAACCATATAATGAGAGCCGGAAGGTTGAAGCTCAGCTTTATTTAGTTGAGGACAACACCAGGGAGGGGCAGAAGCCGTTAGTAGGCCCTAACCACCATTTTTTTTTTTAAAACCACATAATGAGAGCCGGAAGGTTGAAGCTCAGCTTTATTTAGTTGAGGGCAACACCAGGGAGGGGCAGAAGCCGTTAGTAGGCCCTAACCAAAGTTGAAGGCCAAATGCAGTTTAATTTCTGATACTATAGGCCGAAAGCCAGAAGGTGGAAGTTCCGATTTAGACAGTGGAGGACAATTTGAATTAGGGACTGCAGACAGACTTAGTAGGCTGTCCCCTGTGGACCATGCATCCACCACATTAACCCATTGCGCCGTAATGGACACGTAATCTTCCGTGGCCATGCCTACAGGTCCATGCGTCTGTTGTCAGGTGCACCTTTGTACTCACAGATTGCCAGAGTGCATGGACAATGCGGTCTTCTACATGCTGGTGGAGGGTTGGGATGGCTTTTCTCGCAAAAGAAGTGTCGACTGGTTAGCTTGTAGCGTGGTACAGCGTAGTCCATCATGGCCTTATTAATAGTAAATAAAATATATAACTAGGCTCTATGAACTTTTAAATAGGTTCCAGGGGTACACGGGCAGCATTGGTGTGGTCAGTGGAGGAGTATTGCAAGTAGGGGCTGCAGACAGGCTATCAAAGGCCTAAAATAACAAACAGTAGGCAGTCATGGCAGTTTTACATCGGTTACATGGATACACAGGCAGGCACTCCAGGCAGCATTGTGCTCAGTGGAGGAGTATTGCAAGTAGGGGCCGCAGACAGGCTATCAAAGGCCTAAAATAACAAACAGTAGGCAGTCATGGCAGTTTTACATCGGTTACATGGATACACAGGCAGGCACTCCAGGCAGCATTGTGGTCAGTGGAGGAGTATTGCAAGTAGGGGCCGCAGACAGGCTATCAAAGGCCTAAAATAACAAACAGTAGGCAGTCATGGCAGTTTTACATCGGTTACATGGATACACAGGCAGCTAGGTGGTGAGTGGAGGAGTATTTAAAGTAAGGACCGCAGACAGGCTATCAAAGGCCTAACATAACAAACAATAGGCTCATGGCAGTTTTACAGCGGTTACATGGATACACGGGCAGGCAGCTTGGTGGTGAGTGGAGGAGTATTTAAAGTATGGACCGCAGACAGGCTTCGAAGGCCTAACACAATAAAATGGGCTGGCTGTAGGCACTTTAAAATTGGTTCCAGGGGTACACGGGCAGCAGTGGTCTGGTCAGTGGAGGCCTAGTGGAAGTATGGACCGCAGACAGGCTTCGAAGGCCTAACACAATAAAATGGGCTGGCTGTAGGCACTTTAAAATTGGTTCCAGGGGTACACGGGCAGCAGTGGTCTGGTCAGTGGAGGCCTAGTGGAAGTATGGACCGCAGACAGGCTTCGAAGGCCTAACACAATAAAATGGGCTGACTGTAGGCACTTTAAAATTGGTTCCAGGGGTACACGGGCAGCAGTGGTCTGGTCAGTGGAGGACTAGTGGAAGTATGGACCGCAGACAGGCTTCGAAGGCCTAACACAATAAAATGGGCTGGCTGTAGGCACTTTAAAATTGGTTCCAGGGGTACACGGGCAGCAGTGGTCTGGTCAGTGGAGGACTAGTGGAAGGAGGGAGCGCAGAAAGGCTTCAAAGGCCTAACATAACAAACAATAGGCTCATGGCAGTTTTACAGCGGTTACATGGATACACGGGCAGGCAGCTTGGTGGTGGTGAGTGGAGGAGTATTTAAAGTAGGGACCGCAGACAGGCTATCAAAGGCCTAACATAAAAAAACAATAGGCTCATGGCAGTTTCACAGCGGTTACATGGATACACGGGCAGGCAGCTTGGTGGTGGTGAGTGGAGGAGTATTTAAAGTAGGGACCGCAGACAGGCTATCAAAGGCCTAACATAACAAACAATAGGCTCATGGCAGTTTTACAGCGGTTACATGGATACACGGGCAGGCAGCTTGGTGCTGAGTGGAGGAGTATTTAAAGTATGGACCGCAGACAGGCTTCGAAGGCCTAACACAATAAAATGGGCTGGCTGTAGGCACTTTAAAATTGGTTCCAGGGGTACACGGGCAGCAGTGGTCTGGTCAGTGGAGGCCTAGTGGAAGTATGGACCGCAGACAGGCTTCGAAGGCCTAACACAATAAAATGGGCTGGCTGTAGGCACTTTAAAATTGGTTCCAGGGGTACACGGGCAGCAGTGGTCTGGTCAGTGGAGGCCTAGTGGAAGTATGGACCGCAGACAGGCTTCGAAGGCCTAACACAATAAAATGGGCTGGCTGTAGGCACTTTAAAATTGGTTCCAGGGGTACACGGGCAGCAGTGGTCTGGTCAGTGGAGGACTAGTGGAAGTATGGACCGCAGACAGGCTTCGAAGGCCTAACACAATAAAATGGGCTGGCTGTAGGCACTTTAAAATTGGTTCCAGGGGTACACGGGCAGCAGTGGTCTGGTCAGTGGAGGCCTAGTGGAAGGAGGGACCGCAGACAGGCTTCGAAGGCCTAACACAATAAAATGGGCTGGCTGTAGGCACTTTAAAATTGGTTCCAGGGGTACACGGGCAGCAGTGGTCTGGTCAGTGGAGGACTAGTGGAAGGAGGGAGCGCAGAAAGGCTTCAAAGGCCTAAAATAACAAACAATAGGCTCATGGCAGTTTTACAGCGGTTACATGGATACACGGGCAGGCAGCTTGGTGGTCAGTGGAGGAGTAGGGACCGCAGACAGGCTATCAAAGGCCTAAAATAACAAACAATAGGCTCATGGCAGTTTTACAGCGGTTACATGGATACACGGGCAGGCAGCTTGGTGCTGAGTGGAGGAGTAGTGCAAGGAGTGTCTGTCCCAGTACTCCCAAAATATAAATAGATGTTAATGTCTCGCAAAACAACCAAAACAAAAAAAAAGATGGCATACTTAGGTACAGGGGTGGGCTCATCTGCTGTGTTTCTGACATAGTAATTTGGCAGTAACTATTTAATGGTGCCAATATAGGACACAGACACAGACTACTTTAAGTTGCATCATAGATGTCTACAAATTTGTATTGTCAGTGCCAGACATTGAATGATGTCAGCGAATAGACTAAAGATTGGTGGAGCTGTGCGACATAATTTTGCACGTAGTAGAGCCCAGTTTGAGCTGGGGTAGGGGGGAACTCTCTTGAGGCCGGCGGGACCGCCCCAGGGCCACTCATGTTACAACGGTGTGTCTGACGTTGGGTGCGCACCACCACCGCCAGAGACACTACATTGTACTATGAGGGACCCAGTAGCAATGCCGTCAACCAAAAGCGAGCACACCCACCTCTTCAGACAAACAGCAGTCTCACGGGTGCTTGCGCCAAGTCGCGATACCACGGCCCCGTGTGGGGAGTTTGGCCATTTAGGGAGGTGTAAACATGTCGTATGCTGTACAATCAGCTGCAGCAAATTAGACATTAGAAAAGTAATTCACAGGCAAGAGCTTTTCATAGGAAAGCTAGGTGTCGGCCGGGCAAGGTGGGGCAAAAGATTTTGAAATCCAGTTGTGGTTCATTTTAATGAATGTTAGATCGTCAACATTTTGGGTAGCCAGACGAGTCCTTTTTTCGGTTAATATTGACCCTGCAGCACTGAATACTCTTTCTGATAGGACACTTGCTGCCGGGCAAGCAAGCTCCTGCAATGCATATTCTGCCAATTCTGGCCAGGTGTCTAATTTGGAGGCCCAGTAATCAAATGGGAATGACGGTTGAGGGAGAACATCGATAAGGGATGAAAAATAGTTAGTAACCATACTGGACAAATGTTGTCTCCTGTCACTTTCAATTGATGCAGCAGTACCTGTCCTGTCTGCGGTCATAGCAAAATCACTCCACAACCTGGTCAGAAAACCCCTCTGTCCAACGCCACTTCTGATGTGTGCACCCCTAACACTCCTAGTCTGCTGCCCCCTGGAGCTCGTGTGAGAACGATCACGTGCGCTGTGTGCTGGGAATGCCTGAAGCAAACGGTCAACAAGAGTTGATTGTTTGGTTGCTAATATTAGTTCCAAGTTCTCATGTGGCATAATATTTTGCAATTTGCCTTTATAGCGTGGATCAAGGAGGCAGGCCAACCAGTAATCGTCATCGTTCATCATTTTCGTAATGCGTGTGTCCCTTTGTAGGATACGTAAGGCATAATCCGCCATGTGGGCCAAAGTTCCACTTGTCAAATCTCCGGTTGTGATTGGTTGAGGGGCAGTTGCAGGCAAATCTACGTCACTTGTGTCCCTCAAAAAACCAGAACCCGGCCGTGACACGCAACCAATTTCCTGTGCCCCCGTGAAAGTTTCCGCATTAAAAATATACTCATCCCCATCATCCTCCTCGTCCTCCACCTCCTCTTCGCCCGCTACCTCGTCCTGTACACTGCCCTGACCAGACAATGGCTGACTGTCATCAAGGCTTCCCTCTTCCTCTGGTGCAGACGCCTGCTCCTTTATGTGCGTCAAACTTTGCATCAGCAGACGCATTAGGGGGATGCTCATGCTTATTACGGCGTTGTCTGCACTAACCAGCCGTGTGCATTCCTCAAAACACTGAAGGACTTGACACATGTCTTGTATCTTCGACCACTGCACACCTGACAACTCCATGTCTGCCATCCTACTGCCTGCCCGTGTATCCTCCCACAAATAAATAACAGCACGCCTCTGTTCGCACAGTCTCTGAAGCATGTGCAGTGTTGAGTTCCACCTTGTTGCAACGTCTATGATTAGGCGATGCTGGGGAAGGTTCAAAGACCGCTGATAGGTCTGCATACGGCTGGCGTGTACAGGCGAACGTCGGATATGTGAGCAAAGTGCACGCACTTTGAGGAGCAGGTCGGAGAACCCAGGATAAGTTTTCAATAAGCACTGCACCACCAGGTTTAAGGTGTGAGCCAGGCAAGGAATGTGTTTCAGTTGGGAAAGGGAGATGGCAGCCATGAAATTCCTTCCGTTATCACTCACTACCTTGCCTGCCTCAAGATCTACTGTGCCCAGCCACGACTGCGTTTCTTGTTGCAAGAACTCGGACAGAACTTCCGCGGTGTGTCTGTTGTCGCCCAAACACTTCATAGCCAATACAGCCTGCTGACGCTTGGCAGTAGCTGGCCCATAATGGGACAACTGGTGTGCAACAGTGTCATCTGCCGATGGAGTGGTTGGCCGACTGCGTTCTGTGGAAGAGCTGTAGCTTCTGCAGGAGGACGAGGAGGAGGAGGAGGGGGTGCGAACGCCTACAGCCAACTGTTTCCTAGACCGTGGGCTAGGCACAACTGTCCCTAAATTGATGTCGCCTGTGGACCCTGCATCCACCACATTCACCCAGTGTGCCGTGATGGACACATAACGTCCCTGGCCATGCCTACTGGTCCATGCATCTGTAGTCAGGTGCACCTTTGTACTCACAGATTGCCTGAGTGCATGGACGATGCGCTGTTTAACATGCTGGTGCAGGGCTGGGATGGCTTTTCTGGAAAAAAAGTGTCGACTGGGTAGCTCGTATCGTGGTTCAGCGTACTCCATCAGGGCTTTGAAAGCTTCGCTTTCAACTAACCGGTAGGGCATCATCTCTAACGAGATTAGTCTAGCTATGTGGGCGTTAAAACCCTGTGTACGCGGATGCGAGGATAAGTACTTCCTTTTTCTAACCAGAGTCTCATGTAGGGTGA
The DNA here is from genome assembly GCF_051348905.1 of Ranitomeya variabilis. Taxonomy (NCBI): domain Eukaryota; kingdom Metazoa; phylum Chordata; class Amphibia; order Anura; family Dendrobatidae; genus Ranitomeya; species Ranitomeya variabilis. The sequence continues at coordinate 535,891,581 of NC_135234.1, forward strand.
GCTGGACTGGAGAGCTGTAGATCGTGGAACTTTCGGGTGTGCCGGTGGACATGGCAGACTGAGAGACGGTTGGAGACGGTATTGTTTCCGCCGGTGCCCTACATGCAATATTTCCTCCTACAAAACTGGTGATTCCCTGACCCTGACTGCTTTTGGCTGGCAAAGAAACCTGCACAGATACTGCCGGTGGTGCGGAAAATGGTGGCCTTACAGTGACGGAAGGGATGTTGCGTTGCTGACTAGCTTCATTGGCCGAGGGTGCTACAACCTTGAGGGACGTTTGGTAGTTAGTCCAGGCTTGAGAATGCATGGTGGTTAAGTGTCTATGCATGCAACTAGTATTTAGACTTTTCAGATTCTGACCTCTGCTTAAGCTAGTTGAACATTTTTGACAGATGACTTTGTGCTGATCAGTTGGATGTTGTTTAAAAAAATGCCAGACTGCACTCTTCCTAGACTCTGATCCCTTTTCAGGGATTGCAGACTGAGCTTTAACCGGATGGCAACGCTGTGCTCCAACAGGTTTTGGCTTTGACACGCGTTTTGGTCCAGATACGGGCCCGGCAGATGGAACCTGTTGCGATGTTGATGCCTGCTGCGGCCCCTCCTCCACCTCCGCTTCTGAACTACTGCCGCCTGCACCCTGTTCCCCCAATGGCTGCCAATCGGGGTCAATAACTGGGTCATCTATTACCTCCTCTTCGAGCTCGTGTGCAACTTCGTCTGTGTCACTGTGTCGGTCGGTGGTATAGCGTTCGTGGCGGGGCAACATAGTCTCATCAGGGTCTGATTGTGGATCTGTACCCTGAGAGGGCAATGTGGTGGTCTGAGTCAAAGGAGCAGCATAGTACTCTGGCTGTGGCTGTGCATCAGTGCACTCCATGTCAGAATATACTTGTAATGGGCATGGCCTGTTAAATGTTTCACTTTCTAAGCCAGGGACGGTATGTGTAAAGAGCTCCATGGAGTGACCCGTTGTGTCGCCTGCTGCATCCTTCTCTCTTGTTGTAGTTTTTGCTGAGGAGGACAAGGAAGCGACTTGTCCCTGACCGTGAACATCCACAAGCGACGCGCTGCTTTTACATTTACCAGTTTCGGAAGAGGAGGCAAAAGAGCTAGAGGCTGAGTCTGCAATGTAAGCCAAAACTTGCTGTTGCTGCTCCGCCTTTAAAAGCGGTTTTCCTACTCCCAGAAAAGAGAGCGTTCGAGGCCTTGTGTAGCCTGACGACGAAACTGGCTCCACAGCTCCAGACTTAGGTGGAATATTTTTATCCCCACGACCACCTGATGCTCCACTACCACTACCATCATTACCAGCTGACAATGAACGCCCACGACGACCTCTTGCACCAGACTTCCTCATTGTTTTAAAATCTTAACCAAAGTAACTTTATTTGTTGCTATCAAACAACTTACACGGTGAGCTATAACTTCAGTATGATTTCAATATCCCTTAACAGGTTGGTGAGACCACAAGGAAAATCAGGCACAATGTTACACACTCTGTTTTCTGTGGCACAAAATCACAGAGATGACACACACGCAGGACTGTCACTCAAGCACTAATGTCAATATTAATCTCCCACCTAATTTATTTATTTTTTTTTCTCAGGGAGACTTTAGAAACCAAATAATATTAAAAAAAAAAAAAAAAAAGGCTTTCTATGGCCCACAATTAGAGAGAGAGAGGTGGCACAACCAGGAGTCAAGACTGGCGCACAAGCTGAAAGGGCAATATTACTCTCCCACTGTTTTTTATGTTTTTTTTGTTTTTTTCAGGGAGACTTTAGAAACCAAATAATATTAAAAAAACCAAAAAAAAAAAAGGCTTTCTATGGCCCACTGAATGAGAGGGAGAGAGGTGGCACACCCAGGAGTCAAGACTGGCACACAAGCTGAAAGGGCAATATTACTCTCCCACTGTTTTTTTATGTATTTTTTGTTTTTTCAGGGAGACTTTAGAAACCCAATAATATTTTTAAAAAAAAAAAAGGCTTTCTATGGCCCACAATTAGAGAGAGAGAGGTGGCACAACCAGGAGTCAAGACTGGCGCACAAGCTGAAAGGGCAATATTACTCTCCCACTGTTTTTTATGTTTTTTTTGTTTTTTTCAGGGAGACTTTAGAAACCAAATAATATTAAAAAAACCAAAAAAAAAAAAGGCTTTCTATGGCCCACTGAATGAGAGGGAGAGAGGTGGCACACCCAGGAGTCAAGACTGGCACACAAGCTGAAAGGGCAATATTACTCTCCCACTGTTTTTTTATGTATTTTTTGTTTTTTTCAGGGAGACTTTAGAAACCCAATAATATTTAAAAAAAAAAATAAATAGGCTTTCTATGGCCCACTGAATGAGAGGGAGAGAGGTGGCACACCCAGGAGTCAAGACTGGCACACAAGCTGAAAGGGCAATATTACTCTCCCACTGTTTTTTTAGGTTTTTTTTGTTTTTTCAGGGAGACTTTAGAAACCCAATAATATTTAAAAAAAAAAATAAATAGGCTTTCTATGGCCCACTGAATGAAAGGGAGAGAGGTGGCACACCCAGGAGTCAAGACTGGCACACAAGCTGAAAGGGCAATATTACTCTCCCACTGTTTTTTTATGTATTTTTTGTTTTTTTCAGGGAGACTTTAGAAACCCAATAATATTTTAAAAAAAAAATAAATAGGCTTTCTATGGCCCACTGAATGAGAGGGAGAGAGGTGGCACACCCAGGAGTCAAGACTGGCACACAAGCTGAAAGGGCAATATTACTCTCCCACTGTTTTTTTAGGTTTTTTTTTTTTTTTCAGGGAGAATTAGAAACCAAATAATATTAAAAAAAAAAAAAATAGGCTTTCTATGGCCCACTGAATGAAAGGGAGAGAGGTGGCACACCCAGGAGTCAAGACTGGCACACAAGCTGAAAGGGCAATATTACTCTCCCACTGTTTTTTTATGTATTTTTTGTTTTTTCAGGGAGACTTTAGAAACCCAATAATATTTAAAAAAAAAAATAAATAGGCTTTCTATGGCCCACTGAATGAGAGGGAGAGAGGTGGCACACCCAGGAGTCAAGACTGGCACACAAGCTGAAAGGGCAATATTACTCTCCCACTGTTTTTTTAGGTTTTTTTTGTTTTTTCAGGGAGACTTTAGAAACCCAATAATATTTAAAAAAAAAAATAAATAGGCTTTCTATGGCCCACTGAATGAAAGGGAGAGAGGTGGCACACCCAGGAGTCAAGACTGGCACACAAGCTGAAAGGGCAATATTACTCTCCCACTGTTTTTTTATGTATTTTTTGTTTTTTTCAGGGAGACTTTAGAAACCCAATAATATTTTAAAAAAAAAATAAATAGGCTTTCTATGGCCCACTGAATGAGAGGGAGAGAGGTGGCACACCCAGGAGTCAAGACTGGCACACAAGCTGAAAGGGCAATATTACTCTCCCACTGTTTTTTTAGGTTTTTTTTTTTTTTTCAGGGAGAATTAGAAACCAAATAATATTAAAAAAAAAAAAAATAGGCTTTCTATGGCCCACTGAATGAAAGGGAGAGAGGTGGCACACCCAGGAGTCAAGACTGGCACACAAGCTGAAAGGGCAATATTACTCTCCCACTGTTTTTTTATGTATTTTTTGTTTTTTCAGGGAGACTTTAGAAACCCAATAATATTTAAAAAAAAAAATAAATAGGCTTTCTATGGCCCACTGAATGAGAGGGAGAGAGGTGGCACACCCAGGAGTCAAGACTGGCACACAAGCTGAAAGGGCAATATTACTCTCCCACTGTTTTTTTAGGTTTTTTTTTTTTTTCAGGGAGACTTTAGAAACCAAATAATATTAAAAAAAAAAAAAAAAAAAAAAAAATAGGCTTGCTATAGCCCACTGAATGAGAGATAGCACACACAGCAGTGGCACACAAGCCCTGACTGAGGCCAATATTTTTCTCCCACTGATTGATGTAGTGTTTTTGTGTTGAGGTAGAATTTAGAACACAAATCACGGAAAAAATAAATAGGCTTTCTATGGCCCACTGAATGAAAGGGAGAGAGGTGGCACACCCAGGAGTCAAGACTGGCACACAAGCTGAAAGGGCAATATTACTCTCCCACTGTTTTTTTATGTATTTTTTGTTTTTTCAGGGAGACTTTAGAAACCCAATAATATTTTAAAAAAAAAAAAAGGCTTTCTATGGCCCACAATTAGAGAGAGAGAGGTGGCACAACCAGGAGTCAAGACTGGCGCACAAGCTGAAAGGGCAATATTACTCTCCCACTGTTTTTTATGTTTTTTTTGTTTTTTTCAGGGAGACTTTAGAAACCAAATAATATTAAAAAAAGCAAAAAAAAAAAAGGCTTTCTATGGCCCACTGAATGAGAGGGAGAGAGGTGGCACACCCAGGAGTCAAGACTGGCACACAAGCTGAAAGGGCAATATTACTCTCCCACTGTTTTTTTATGTATTTTTTGTTTTTTTCAGGGAGACTTTAGAAACCCAATAATATTTAAAAAAAAAAATAAATAGGCTTTCTATGGCCCACTGAATGAGAGGGAGAGAGGTGGCACACCCAGGAGTCAAGACTGGCACACAAGCTGAAAGGGCAATATTACTCTCCCACTGTTTTTTTAGGTTTTGTTTTTTTTTCAGGGAGACTTTTGAAACCAAATAATATTAAAAAAAAAAAAAAAAAAAAAATATAGGCTTGCTATAGCCCACTGAATGAGAGATAGCGCACACACAGCAGTGGCACACAAGCCCTGACTGAGGCCAATATTTTTCTCCCACTGATTGATGTAGTGTTTCTGTGTTGAGGTAGATTTTAGAACACAAATCACGGAAAAAATAAATAGGCTTTCTATGGCCCACTCAGTGAGAGATGGCACACACAGGGATGGCACTGTAGCAGAAATGCCAATCTTAATCTCCCACAAAAAAAAAACAAAAAAAAAAAAAAAACTGTCCTACAATTACTATCTCCCTGCAGTAATGTAAGCCAGGTATGGCAGGCAGCAATAGGAGTGGACTGATGCACAAATTAAATAAAAAGTGTGGACAAACAAAAAAGATAGCTGTGCAGAAAGGAAGGAACAAGAGGATATGTGCTTTGAAAAAAGCAGTTGGTTTCCACAGTGGCGTACACACAGCAATACAGCTATCACGGAGCCTTCTAGGGCAGCCCAATGAGCTACAGCGCTGAGGGGAAAAAAAAAAAAAAATAGCTTCCACTGTTCCTGCACACCGAAGGTGGTGTTGGACAGTGGAAATCGCTGCAGCACAAGCGGTTTGGTGGTTAGTGGACCCTGCCTAACGCTCTCCCTGCTTCTGATGAAGCGGCAGCAACCTGTCCCTAAGCTCAGATCAGCAGCAGTAAGATGGCGGTCGGCGGGAACGCCCCTTTATAGCCCCTGTGACGCCGCAGACAGCAAGCCAATCACTGCAATGCCCTTCTCTAAGATGGTGGGGACCAGGATCTATGTCATCACGCTGCCCACACTCTGCGTTCACCTTCATTGGCTGAGAAATGGCGCTTTTCGCGTCATTGAAACGCGACTTTGGCGCGAAAGTCGCGTACCGCATGGCCGACAAGCACAGGGGTCGGATCGGGTTTCATGAGACGCCGACTTAGCCAAAAGTCGGCGACTTTTGAAAATGATCGACCCGTTTCGCTCAACCCTAGTTCTCACCACATATCTAGATAAGTTCCTTAGGGGGTCTAGTTTCCAAAATTTGGTCACTTGTGGGGGTTTCTACTGTTTAGGTACATTAGGGGTCTGCAAACGCAACATAACGCCCGCAGACAATTCTATCAAAGTCTGCATTCCAAAATGGCGCTCCTTCCCTTCCGAGCTCTGCCGTGCGCCCAAACAGAGGTTTACCCCCACATATGGGGTACCAGCATACTCAGGACAAATTGGACAACAACTTTTGGGGTCCAATTTCTCTTGTTACCCTTGTGAAAATAAAAACTTGGGGGCTAAAAAAATCTTTTTTGTGGGAAAAAAATATTTTTTATTTTCACTACTCTGCATTATAAACTTCTGTGAAGCACTTGGGCATTCAAAGTTCTCACCACATATCTAGATAAGTTCCTTGGGGGGTCTTTTTTCCAAAATGGGGTCACTTGTTGGGGGTTTCTACTGTTTAGGTACATTAGGGGTCTGCAAAGGCAACATAACGCCCGCAGACAATTCTATCAAAGTCTGCATTCCAAAATGGCACTCCTTCCCTTCCGAGCTCTGCCGTGCGCCCAAACAGTGGTTTACCCCCACATATGGGGTACCAGCATACTCAGGACAAATTGGACAACAACTTTTGTGGTCCAATTTCTCTTGTTACCCTTGTGAAAATAAAAACTTGGGGGCTAAAAAATCTTTATTGTTAAAAAATATATATTTTTTATTTTCACGACTCTGCATTATAAACTTCTGTGATGCACTTGGGCATTCAAAGTTCTCACTACACATCTAGATAAGTTCCATGGGGGGTCTAGTTTCCAAAATGGGGTCACTTTTGGGGGGTTTCTGCTGTTTAGGCACATCAGGGGCTCTCCAAACGCGACATGGCGTCCGATCTCAATTCCAGTCAATTTTACATTGAAAAGTCAAATGGCGCTCCTTTGCTTCCGAACTCAGCCATGCGCCCAAACAGTGGTTTACCCCCACATATGGGGTGTCGGCGTACTCAAGACAAATTGTACAACAGCTTCTGGGGTCCATTTTCTCCTGTTACCCTTGGTAAAATAAAAATTTGGAGGCAAAAAGATCATTTTTGTAGAAAAAATGCGATTTTTTTATTTTCACGGCTCTACGTTATAAACTTCTGTGAAGCACCTGGGGGTTTAAAGTGCTCACCACACATCTAGATAAGTTCCTTAAGGGGTCTAGTTTCCAAAATGGTGTCATATGTGGGGGGTCTCTACTGTTTAGGCACATCAGCGGCTCTCCAAACGTGACATGGCGCCCGATCTCAATTCCAGCCAATTCTACATTGAAAAAGTAAAACGACACTCCTTCTCTTCCAAGCTCTGCGGTGCGCCCAAACAGTGGTTTACCCCCATATATGGGGTATCGACGTACTCAGGAGAAATTGCACAACAACTTTTGTGGCCTAATTTCTCCTGTTACCCTTGTGAAAATAAAAATTTGGGGGCAAAAAGATCATTTTTGTAGAAAAAATGAGATTTTTTATTTTCACGGCTCTACGTTATAAACTTCTGTGAAGCACTTGGGGGTTCAAAGTGCTCACCACTAGAGTTGAGCGACTTTCATTTTTTTAAGATCGAGTCGGGTTTTGTGAAACCCGATTTTGTCCAGAGTCGAGTCGAGTGCAGTCGGCCGATTATCGCTAAAAGTCGGGGATCGACCGAAACACGAAACCCAATGCAAGTCAATGGGGAAGCATAGTCGGCAGTGAGTGGAGGCCAGGAAAACACCTACAGTGCCCATTTTAATGCCAAAAACATCCATTCTTGTTTCTGAAGCTTGTCAATCTTAATTAACTTTATAATAATAGTTGGGCATAGGGAATTGGGGGTCATTTGGCAAAAGTTGTGGGGGGAGTAGGGCCGGCTCAAGTTTTTCGTGGGCCCAGGAAATGCGGACTACGTCACGGCGGTGTTGCAGGGAAAGGTAAGTATTTCAACGTTGCAAGTGCTGTGATCCTGAGCAAGCAGGGGGGGCCCACTCGTTCGCATTGGCACTGGCACAGGGCCCCTCAAAGTACAGCGATGTGTGTTTGCATGGCGGGGGCGCCTCCCACCAGCAGCGACACTTTTGCGTACTCTGAGGGGCCCTGTGCCAGTGACGTCGCCAACGAGTATGCCCCCCCACCTGATGAAGGAACCTGCACTTTCATCTGCACCTTCCTCTCTGTCCCTGTGTAAGGTGGTATAACATGCGGGAAGGGGAACCTTACTTTCAGCAGGGTCAGATTCTGGCTGTGTAGAGTATAAGGGGAATGTAGTGGTCTAGGTCAATGTACCAGCAGACTCATCTAGCAGTGGCTGGGCAATGGGCAGGATGAGGAGGAAACAGATATAGGGCCAAAGAATAAAGTAGGCTAAATGCAGTTCAAAATTGGTAACAGGACTAAACAGGCGGCATTGCTTTGTTCAGTGGAGTAGCAAACCCAAGAGCAGCAGACACTGTTTCAAGGGCATAACCACACTAGTAGGCCAAATGCAGTTTAATATCTGATAGTATAGGGCGAAAGCCAGAATGTGGAAGCTCAGCTTTGTTCAGTTGAGGACAACACCAGGCAGGGGCAGACAGACACCTTTAGTAGGCCGGAACAGCCAATTGCATTTTTAAAAATGGTAATTTGGAACTGAAGGTTTAAGCTCAGCTTTATTCAGTTGAGGACAACACCAGGCAGGGGCAGACAGACACCTTTAGTAGGCCGGAACAGCCAATTTTTAAAAAAAACAGCAGTTAGTAAGAGGCAGAAGGTAGAAGCTCAGCTTTATTCAGTTGAGGACAACACCAGGCAGGGGCAGACAGACACCTTTAGTAGGCCGGAACAGCCAATTGCATTTTTAAAAATGGTAATTTGGAACAGAAGGTTGAAGCTCAGCTTTATTCAGTTGAGGACAACACCAGGCAGGGGCAGACAGACACCGTTAGTAGGCCGGAACAGCCAATGGCATTTTTAGAAATGGTAATTTGGAACAGAAGGTTGAAGCTCAGCTTTATTCAGTTGAGGACAACACCAGGCAGGGGCAGACAGACACCTTTAGTAGGCCGGAACAGCCAATTTTTTAAAAAAACAGCAGTTAGTAAGAGGCAGAAGGTAGAAGCTCAGCTTTATTCAGTTGAGGACAACACCAGGCAGGGGCAGACAGACACCTTTAGTAGGCCGGAACAGCCAATTGCATTTTTAAAAATGGTAATTTGGAACAGAAGGTTGAAGCTCAGCTTTATTCAGTTGAGGACAACACCAGGCAGGGGCAGACAGACACCTTTAGTAGGCCGGAACAGCCAATGGCATTTTTAAAAATGGTAATTTGGAACTGAAGGTTGAAGCTCAGCTTTATTCAGTTGAGGACAACACCAGGCAGGGGCAGACAGACACCTTTAGTAGGCCGGAACAGCCAATTTTTTAAAAAAACAGCAGTTAGTAAGAGGCAGAAGGTAGAAGCTCAGCTTTATTCAGTTGAGGACAACACCAGGCAGGGGCAGACATTCACCTTTAGTAGGCCGGAACAGCCAATGGCATTTTTAAAAATGGTAATTTGGAACTGAAGGTTGAAGCTCAGCTTTATTCAGTTGAGGACAACACCAGGCAGGGGCAGACAGACACCTTTAGTAGGCCGGAACAGCCAATGGCATTTTTAGAAATGGTAATTTGGAACAGAAGGTTGAAGCTCAGCTTTATTCAGTTGAGGACAACACCAGGCAGGGGCAGACAGACACCTTTAGTAGGCCGGAACAGCCAATTTTTTAAAAAAACAGCAGCTAGTAAGAGGCAGAAGGTAGAAGCTCAGCTTTATTCAGTTGAGGACAACACCAGGCAGGGGCAGACAGACACCTTTAGTAGGCCGGAACAGCCAATGGCATTTTTAAAAATGGTAATTTGGAACTGAAGGTTGAAGCTCAGCTTTATTCAGTTGAGGACAACACCAGGCAGGGGCAGACAGACACCTTTAGTAGGCCGGAACAGCCAATGGCATTTTTAGAAATGGTAATTTGGAACAGAAGGTTGAAGCTCAGCTTTATTCAGTTGAGGACAACACCAGGCAGGGGCAGACAGACACCTTTAGTAGGCCGGAACAGCCAATTGCATTTTTAAAAATGGTAATTTGGAACAGAAGGTTGAAGCTCAGCTTTATTCAGTTGAGGACAACACCAGGCAGGGGCAGACAGACACCTTTAGTAGGCCGGAACAGCCAATTTTTTAAAAAAACAGCAGTTAGTAAGAGGCAGAAGGTAGAAGCTCAGCTTTATTCAGTTGAGGACAACACCAGGCAGGGGCAGACAGACACCTTTAGTAGGCCAGAACAGCCAATTGCATTTTTAAAAATGGTAATTTGGAACAGAAGGTTGAAGCTCAGCTTTATTCAGTTGAGGACAACACCAGGCAGGGGCAGACAGACACCTTTAGTAGGCCGGAACAGCCAATGGCATTTTTAAAAATGGTAATTTGGAACTGAAGGTTGAAGCTCAGCTTTATTCAGTTGAGGACAACACCAGGCAGGGGCAGACAGACACCGTTAGTAGGCCGGAACAGCCAATGGCATTTTTAGAAATGGTAATTTGGAACAGAAGGTTGAAGCTCAGCTTTATTCAGTTGAGGACAACACCAGGCAGGGGCAGACAGACACCTTTAGTAGGCCGGAACAGCCAATGGCATTTTTAAAAATGGTAATTTGGAACTGAAGGTTGAAGCTCAGCTTTATTCAGTTGAGGACAACACCAGGCAGGGGCAGACAGACACCGTTAGTAGGCCGGAACAGCCAATGGCATTTTTAGAAATGGTAATTTGGAACAGAAGGTTGAAGCTCAGCTTTATTCAGTTGAGGACAACACCAGGCAGGGGCAGACAGACACCTTTAGTAGGCCGGAACAGCCAATTGCTTTTTTAAAAATGGTAATTTGGAACTGAAGGTTGAAGCTCAGCTTTATTCAGTTGCAGCTTCTTGGCAATAATATAAAGAAGACGAGACAGGACAACACTCGTTGGATGCCATATCTGTGTTTTCACTGGAAAAAAAACTGTCAGTTAACTACTTGTAGGAGAAAGTTTTTGTAGCTGGAGGCCACTTTTTGTATTGTACCAGTTTTCTGTTGTATGTTTGGAACTGAAGGTTGAAGCTCAGCTTTATTCAGTTGAGGACAACACCAGGCAGGGGCAGACACCTTTAGAAGGACGGAACAGCCAATTTTTTTAAAAACAGCAGTTAATCAGAGCCAGAAGGTAGAAGCTCAGCTTTATTCAGTTGAGGACAACTTGAATTAGGGACTGCAGACAGACTTTGCAGGCTGTCCCCTGTGTGGACCATGCATCCAATACATTAACCCATTTAGCCACAAAGGACACGTAACCTTCCGTGGCCAGGCCTACAGGTCCATGTGTCTGTTGTCAGGTATACCTTTGGACTGACAAATTGACAGAATGCAAGGACAATGCGGTCTTTAACATGCAGGTGGAGGGGTGGGATGGCTTTTCTCGCAAAAGAATTGTCAACTGGGTAGCTCATAGCGTGGTATATCGTAGTTCATCCTGGCTTTATTAATATTAAATTAAATAAAAAAATAGGCTCTAGGCACTTTATTATTGGTTCCAGGGGTACACGGGCAGCAGTGGTCAGGTGAGTGGAGGCCTAGTGGAAGGAGGGACCTTAGACAGGCTTCGAAGGCCTAACATAATAAAATGGGCTGGCGGTAGGCACTTTATTATTGGTTCCAGGGGTACACGGGCAGCAGTGGTCTGGTCAGTGGAGGCCTAGTGGAAGGAGGGACCGCAGACAGGCTTCAAAGGCCTAACATAATAAAATGGGCTGGCTGTAGGCACTTTATTATTGGTTCCAGGGGTACACGGGCAGCAGTGGTCAGGTGAGTGGAGGCCTAGTGGAAGGAGGGACCTTAGACAGGCTTCGAAGGCCTAACATAAAAAAATGAGCTGGCTGTAGGCACTTTATAATTGGTTCCAGGGGTACACGGGCAGCAGTCGTCTGGTCAGTGGAGGCCTAGTGGAAGGAGGGACCGCAGACAGGCTTCGAAGGCCTAACATAATAAAATGGGCTGGCGGTAGGCACTTTATTATTGGTTCCAGGGGTACACGGGCAGCAGTGGTCTGGTCAGTGGAGGCCTAGTGGAAGGAGGGACCGCAGACAGGCTTCGAAGGCCTAACACAATAAAATGGGCTGGCTGTAGGCACTTTAAAAGTGGTTCCAGGGGTACACGGGCAGCAGTGGTCTGGTCAGTGGAGGCCTAGTGGAAGGAGGGACCGCAGACAGGCTTCGAAGGCCTAACACAATAAAATGGGCTGGCTGTAGGCACTTTAAAATTGGTTCCAGGGGTACACGGGCAGCAGTGGTCTGGTCAGTGGAGGCCTAGTGGAAGGAGGGACCGCAGACAGGCTTCGAAGGCCTAACACAATAAAATGGGCTGGCTGTAGGCACTTTAAAATTGGTTCCAGGGGTACACGGGCAGCAGTGGTCTGGTCAGTGGAGGCCTAGTGGAAGGAGGGACCGCAGACAGGCTTCGAAGGCCTAACACAATAAAATGGGCTGGCTGTAGGCACTTTAAAATTGGTTCCAGGGGTACACGGGCAGCAGTGGTCTGGTCAGTGGAGGCCTAGTGGAAGGAGGGACCGCAGACAGGCTTCGAAGGCCTAAAATAACAAACAATAGGCTCATGGCAGTTTTACAGCGGTTACATGGATACACGGGCAGGCAGCTTGGTGGTCAGTGGAGGAGTATTTAAAGTAGGGACCGCAGACAGGCTATCAAAGGCCTAAAATAACAAACAATAGGCTCATGGCAGTTTTACAGCGGTTACATGGATACACGGGCAGGCAGCTTGGTGGTCAGTGGAGGAGTATTTAAAGTAGGGACCGCAGACAGGCTATCAAAGGCCTAAAATAACAAACAATAGGCTCATGGCAGCTTTACAGCGGTTACATGGATACACAGGCAGCTTGGTGGTGAGTGGAGGAGTATTTAAAGTAGGGACCGCAGACAGGCTATCAAAGGCCTAAAATAACAAACAATAGGCTTATGGCAGTTTTACAGTGGTTACATGGATACACGGGCAGGCAGCTTGGTGGTCAGTGGAGGAGTATTTAAAGTAGGGACCGCAGACAGGCTATCAAAGGCCTAAAATAACAAACAATAGGCTTATGGCAGTTTTACAGCGGTTACATGGATACACGGGCAGGCAGCTTGGTGGTCAGTGGAGGAGTATTTAAAGTAGGGACCGCAGACAGGCTATCAAAGGCCTAAAATAACAAACAATAGGCTTATGGCAGTTTTACAGCGGTTACATGGATACACGGGCAGGCAGCTTGGTGGTCAGTGGAGGAGTATTTAAAGTAGGGACTGCAGACAGGCTATCAAAGGCCTAAAATAACAAACAATAGGCTCATGGCAGTTTTACAGCGGTTACATGGATACACGGGCAGGCAGCTTGGTGGTCAGTGGAGGAGTATTTAAAGTAGGGACCGCAGACAGGCTATCAAAGGCCTAAAATAACAAACAATAGGCTCATGGCAGCTTTACAGCGGTTACATGGATACACAGGCAGCTTGGTGGTGAGTGGAGGAGTATTTAAAGTAGGGACCGCAGACAGGCTATCAAAGGCCTAAAATAACAAACAATAGGCTTATGGCAGTTTTACAGCGGTTACATGGATACACGGGCAGGCAGCTGGTGATGAGTGGAGGAGTATTTAAAGTAGGGACCGCAGACAGGCTATCAAAGGCCTAAAATAACAAACAATAGGCTTATGGCAGTTTTACAGCGGTTACATGGATACACGGGCAGGCAGCTTGGTGGTCAGTGGAGGAGTATTTAAAGTAGGGACCGCAGACAGGCTATCAAAGGCCTAAAATAACAAACAATAGGCTCATGGCAGTTTTACAGCGGTTACATGGATACACGGGCAGGCAGCTTGGTGGTGAGTGGAGGAGTATTTAAAGTAGGGACCGCAGACAGGCTATCAAAGGCCTAAAATAACAAACAATAGGCTTATGGCAGTTTTACAGCGGTTACATGGATACACGGGCAGGCAGCTGGTGATGAGTGGAGGAGTATTTAAAGTAGGGACCGCAGACAGGCTATCAAAGGCCTAAAATAACAAACAATAGGCTTATGGCAGTTTTACAGCGGTTACATGGATACACGGGCAGGCAGCTGGTGATGAGTGGAGGAGTATTTAAAGTAGGGACCGCAGACAGGCTATCAAAGGCCTAAAATAACAAACAATAGGCTTATGGCAGTTTTACAGCGGTTACATGGATACACGGGCAGGCAGCTTGGTGGTCAGTGGAGGAGTATTTAAAGTAGGGACCGCAGACAGGCTATCAAAGGCCTAAAATAACAAACAATAGGCTTATGGCAGTTTTACAGCGGTTACATGGATACACGGGCAGGCAGCTGGTGATGAGTGGAGGAGTATTTAAAGTAGGGACCGCAGACAGGCTATCAAAGGCCTAAAATAACAAACAATAGGCTTATGGCAGTTTTACAGCGGTTACATGGATACACGGGCAGGCAGCTTGGTGGTCAGTGGAGGAGTATTTAAAGTAGGGACCGCAGACAGGCTATCAAAGGCCTAAAATAACAAACAATAGGCTTATGGCAGTTTTACAGCGGTTACATGGATACACGGACAGGCAGCTTGGTGGTCAGTGGAGGAGTATTTAAAGTAGGGACCGCAGACAGGCTATCAAAGGCCTAAAATAACAAACAATAGGCTCATGGCAGTTTTACAGCGGTTACATGGATACACGGGCAGGCAGCTTGGTGGTCAGTGGAGGAGTATTTAAAGTAGGGACCGCAGACAGGCTATCAAAGGCCTAAAATAACAAACAATAGGCTCATGGCAGCTTTACAGCGGTTACATGGATACACAGGCAGCTTGGTGGTGAGTGGAGGAGTATTTAAAGTAGGGACCGCAGACAGGCTATCAAAGGCCTAAAATAACAAACAATAGGCTTATGGCAGTTTTACAGCGGTTACATGGATACACGGGCAGGCAGCTGGTGATGAGTGGAGGAGTATTTAAAGTAGGGACCGCAGACAGGCTATCAAAGGCCTAAAATAACAAACAATAGGCTTATGGCAGTTTTACAGCGGTTACATGGATACACGGGCAGGCAGCTTGGTGGTCAGTGGAGGAGTATTTAAAGTAGGGACCGCAGACAGGCTATCAAAGGCCTAAAATAACAAACAATAGGCTCATGGCAGTTTTACAGCGGTTACATGGATACACGGGCAGGCAGCTTGGTGGTCAGTGGAGGAGTATTTAAAGTAGGGACCGCAGACAGGCTATCAAAGGCCTAAAATAACAAACAATAGGCTCATGGCAGCTTTACAGCGGTTACATGGATACACAGGCAGCTTGGTGGTGAGTGGAGGAGTATTTAAAGTAGGGACCGCAGACAGGCTATCAAAGGCCTAAAATGACAAACAATAGGCTTATGGCAGTTTTACAGCGGTTACATGGATACACGGGCAGGCAGCTGGTGATGAGTGGAGGAGTATTTAAAGTAGGGACCGCAGACAGGCTATCAAAGGCCTAAAATAACAAACAATAGGCTTATGGCAGTTTTACAGCGGTTACATGGATACACGGGCAGGCAGCTTGGTGGTCAGTGGAGGAGTATTTAAAGTAGGGACCGCAGACAGGCTATCAAAGGCCTAAAATAACAAACAATAGGCTCATGGCAGTTTTACAGCGGTTACATGGATACACGGGCAGGCAGCTTGGTGGTGAGTGGAGGAGTATTTAAAGTAGGGACCGCAGACAGGCTATCAAAGGCCTAAAATAACAAACAATAGGCTCATGGCAGCTTTACAGCGGTTACATGGATACACAGGCAGCTTGGTGGTGAGTGGAGGAGTATTTAAAGTAGGGACCGCAGACAGGCTATCAAAGGCCTAAAATAACAAACAATAGGCTTATGGCAGTTTTACAGCGGTTACATGGATACACGGGCAGGCAGCTGGTGATGAGTGGAGGAGTATTTAAAGTAGGGACCGCAGACAGGCTATCAAAGGCCTAAAATAACAAACAATAGGCTCATGGCAGCCTTACAGCGGTTACATGGATACACAGGCAGCTTGGTGGTGAGTGGAGGAGTAGTGCAAGGAGTGTCTGTCCCAGTACTCCCAAAATATAAATAGATGTTAATGTCTCGCAAAACAACCAAAACAAAAAAAAAGGTGGCATACTTAGGTACAGGGGTGGGCTCATCTACTGAGTTTCTGACATAGTAATTTGGCAGTAACTATTTAATGGTGCCAATATAGGACACAGACACAGACTACTTTAAGTTGCATCATAGATGTCTACAAATTTGTATTGTCAGTGCCAGACATTGAATGATGTCAGCGAATAGACTAAAGATTGGTGGAGCTGTGCGACATAATTTTGCACGTGGTAGAGCACATTTTGAGCTGGGGTAGGGGGGAACTCTTTTGAGGCCGGCGGGACCGCCCCAGGGCCCCTCATGTTACAACGGTGTGTCTGACGTTGGGTGCGCACCGCCACCGCCAGAGACACTACATTGTACTATGAGGGACCCAGTAGCAATGCCGTCAACCAAAAGCGAGCACACCCACCTCTTCAGACAAACAGCAGTCTCACGGGTGCTTGCGCCAAGTCGCGATACCACGGCCCCGTGTGGGGAGTTTTGCCATTTAGGGAGGTGTAAACATGTCGTATGCTGTACAATCAGCTGCAGCAAATTAGACATTAGAAAAGTAATTCACAGGCAAGAGCTTTTCATAGGAAAGCTAGGTGTCGGCCGGGCAAGGTGGGGCAAAAGATTTCGAAATCCAGTTGTGGTTCATTTTAATGAATGTTAGATCGTCAACATTTTGGGTAGCCAGACGAGTCCTTTTTTCGGTTAATATTGAACCTGCAGCACTGAATACTCTTTCTGATAGGACACTTGCTGCCGGGCAAGCAAGCTCCTGCAATGCATATTCTGCCAATTCTGGCCAGGTGTCTAATTTGGAGGCCCAGTAATCAAATGGGAATGACGGTTGAGGGAGAACATCGATAAGGGATGAAAAATAGTTAGTAACCATACTGGACAAATGTTGTCTCCTGTCACTTTCAATTGATGCAGCAGTACCTGTCCTGTCTGCGGTCATAGCAAAATCACTCCACAACCTGGTCAGAAAACCCCTCTGTCCAACGCCACTTCTGATGTGTGCACCCCTAACACTCCTAGTCTGCTGCCCCCTGGAGCTCGTGTGAGAACGATCATGTGCGCTGTGTGCTGGGAATGCCTGAAGCAAACGGTCAACAAGAGTTGATTGTTTGGTTGCTAATATTAGTTCCAAGTTCTCATGTGGCATAATATTTTGCAATTTGCCTTTATAGCGTGGATCAAGGAGGCAGGCCAACCAGTAATCGTCATCGTTCATCATTTTCGTAATGCGTGTGTCCCTTTTTAGGATACGTAAGGCATAATCCGCCATGTGGGCCAAAGTTCCAGTTGTCAAATCTCCGGTTGTGATTGGTTGAGGGGCAGTTGCAGGCAAATCTACGTCACTTGTGTCCCTCAAAAAACCAGAACCCGGCCGTGACACGCAACCAATTTCCTGTGCCCCCGGGAAAGGTTCGGCATTAAAAATATACTCATCCCCATCATCCTCCTCGTCCTCCACCTCCTCTTCGCCCGCTACCTCGTCCTGTACACTGCCCTGACCAGACAATGGCTGACTGTCATCAAGGCTTTCCTCTTCCTCTGGTGCAGACGCCTGCTCCTTTATGTGCGTCAAACTTTGCATCAGCAGACGCATTAGGGGGATGCTCATGCTTATTACGGCGTTGTCTGCACTAACCAGCCGTGTGCATTCCTCAAAACACTGAAGGACTTGACACATGTCTTGTATCTTAGACCACTGCACACCTGACAACTCCATGTCTGCCATCCTACTGCCTGCCCGTGTATCCTCCCACAAATAAATAACAGCACGCCTCTGTTCGCACAGTCTCTGAAGCATGTGCAGTGTTGAGTTCCACCTTGTTGCAACGTCTATGATTAGGCGATGCTGGGGAAGGTTCAAAGACCGCTGATAGGTCTGCATACGGCTGGCGTGTACAGGCGAACGTCGGATATGTGAGCAAAGTGCACGCACTTTGAGGAGCAGGTCGGAGAACCCAGGATAAGTTTTCAATAAGCACTGCACCACCAGGTTTAAGGTGTGAGCCAGGCAAGGAATGTGTTTCAGTTGGGAAAGGGAGATGGCAGCCATGAAATTCCTTCCGTTATCACTCACTACCTTGCCTGCCTCAAGATCTACTGTGCCCAGCCACGACTGCGTTTCTTGTTGCAAGAACTCGGATAGAACTTCCGCGGTGTGTCTGTTGTCGCCCAAACACTTCATAGCCAATACAGCCTGCTGACGCTTGGCAGTAGCTGGCCCATAATGGGACAACTGGTGTGCAACAGTGTCATCTGCCGATGGAGTGGTTGGCAGACTGCGTTCTGTGGAAGAGCTGTAGCTTCTGCAGGAGGACGAGGAGGAGGAGGGGGTGCGAACGCCTACAGCCAACTGTTTCCTAGACCGTGGGCTAGGCACAACTGTCCCTAAATTGATGTCGCCTGTGGACCCTGCATCCACCACATTCACCCAGTGTGCCGTGATGGACACATAACGTCCCTGGCCATGCCTACTGGTCCATGCATCTGTAGTCAGGTGCACCTTTGTACTCACAGATTGCCTGAGTGCATGGACGATGCGCTGTTTAACATGCTGGTGCAGGGCTGGGATGGCTTTTCTGGAAAAAAAGTGTCGACTGGGTAGCTCGTATCGTGGTTCAGCGTACTCCATCAGGGCTTTGAAAGCTTCGCTTTCAACTAACCGGTAGGGCATCATCTCTAACGAGATTAGTCTAGCTATGTGGGCGTTAAAACCCTGTGTACGCGGATGCGAGGATAAGTACTTCCTTTTTCTAACCAGAGTCTCATGTAGGGTGAGCTGGACTGGAGAGCTGGAGATCGTGGAACTTTCGGGTGTGCCGGTGTACATGGCAGACTGAGAGACGGTTGGAGACGGTATTGTTTCCGCCGGTGCCCTAGATGCAATATTTCCTCCTACAAAACTGGTGGTTCCCTGACCCTGACTGCTTTTGGCTGGCAAAGAAACCTGCACAGATACTGCCGGTGGTGCGGAAAATGGTGGCCTTACAGTGACGGAAGGGATGTTGCGTTGCTGACTAGCTTCATTGGCCGAGGGTGCTACAACCTTAAGGGACGTTTGGTAGTTAGTCCAGGCTTGAAAATGCATGGTGGTTAAGTGTCTATGCATGCAACTAGTATTTAGACTTTTCAGATTCTGACCTCTGCTTAAGCTAGTTGAACATTTTTGACAGATGACTTTGCGCTGATCAGTTGGATGTTGTTTAAAAAAATGCCAGACTGCACTCTTCCCAGACTCGGATCCCTTTTCAGGGATTGCAGACTGAGCTTTAACCGGATGGCCACGCTGTCCTCCAACAGGTTTTGGCTTTGACACGCGTTTTGGGCCAGATACGGGCCCGGCAGATGGAACCTGTTGCGATGTTGATGCCTGCTGCGGCCCCTCCTCCACCTCCGCTTCTGAACTACTGCCGCCTGCACCCTGTTCCCCCAATGGCTGCCAATCGGGGTCAATAACTGGGTCATCTATTACCTCCTCTTCGAGCTCGTGTGCAACTTCGTCTGTGTCACTGTGTCGGTCGGTGGTATAGCGTTCGTGGCGGGGCAACATAGTCTCATCAGGGTCTGATTGTGGATCTGTACCCTGAGAGGGCAATGTGGTGGTCTGAGTCAAAGGAGCAGCATAGTACTCTGGCTGTGGCTGTGCATCAGTGCACTCCATGTCAGAATATACTTGTAATGGGCATGGCCTGTTAAATGTTTCACTTTCTAAGCCAGGGACGGTATGTGTAAAGAGCTCCATGGAGTGACCCGTTGTGTCGCCTGCTGCATCCTTCTCTCTTGTTGTAGTTTTTGCTGAGGAGGACAAGGAAGCGACTTGTCCCTGACCGTGAACATCCACAAGCGACGCGCTGCTTTTACATTTACCAGTTTCGGAAGAGGAGGCAAAAGAGCTAGAGGCTGAGTCTGCAATGTAAGCCAAAACTTGCTGTTGCTGCTCCGCCTTTAAAAGCGGTTTTCCTACTCCCAGAAAAGAGAGCGTTCGAGGCCTTGTGTAGCCTGACGACGAAACTGGCTCCACAGCTCCAGACTTAGGTGGAATATTTTTATCCCCACGACCACCTGATGCTCCACTACCACTACCATCATTACCAGCTGACAATGAACGCCCACGACGACCTCTTGCACCAGACTTCCTCATTGTTTTAAAATCTTAACCAAAGTAACTTTATTTGTTGCTGTCAAACAACTTACACGGTGAGCTATAACTTCAGTATGATTTCAATATCCCTTAACAGGTTGGTGAGACCACAAGGAAAATCAGGCACAATGTTACACACTCTGTTTTCTGTGGCACAAAATCACAGAGATGACACACACGCAGGACTGTCACTCAAGCACTAATGTCAATATTAATCTCCCACCTAATTTATTTTTTTTTTTTTTTCAGGGAGACTTTAGAAACCAAATAATATTAAAAAAACCAAAAAAATAAATAGCCTTTCTATGGCCCACTGAATGAGAGAGAGAGGTGGCACACCCAGGAGTCAAGACTGGCACACAAGCTGAAAGGGCAATATTACTCTCCCACTGTTTTTTTATGTATTTTTTGTTTTTTAAGGGAGACTTTAGAAACCCAATAATATTTAAAAAAATAAATAAATAGGCTTTCTATGGCCCACTGAATGAGAGAGAGGTGGCACACCCAGGAGTCAAGACTGGCACACAAGCTGAAAGGGCAATATTACTCTCCCACTGTTTTTTTTTTTTTTTTTTTTTTCAGGGAGACTTTAGAAACCAAATAATAAGAAAAAAAATAAATAAATAAATAGGCTTTCTATAGCCCACTGAATGAGAGATAGCACACACAGCAGTGGCACACAAGCCCTGACTGAGGCCAATATTTTTCTCCCACTGATTGATGTAGTGTTTTTGTGTTGAGGTAGATTTTAGAACACAAATCAAGGAAAAAAAAAAAATGCTTTCTATGGCCCACTGAATGAGAGAGGTGGCACACCCAGGAGTCAAGACTGGCACACAAGCTGAAAGGGCAATATTACTCTCCCACTGTTTTTTTATGTATTTTTTGTTTTTTAAGGGAGACTTTAGAAACCCAATAATATTTTAAAAAAAAAATAAATAGGCTTTCTATGGCCCACTGAATGAGAGAGGTGGCACACCCAGGAGTCAAGACTGGCACACAAGCTGAAAGGGCAATATTACTCTCCCACTGTTTTTTTAAGTTTTTTTTTTTTTATTTTCAGGGAGACTTTAGAAACCAAATAATATTAAAAAAACCAAAAAAATAAATAGGCTTTCTATGGCCCACTGAATGAGAGAGAGGTGGCACACCCAGGAGTCAAGACTGGCACACAAGCTGAAAGGGCAATATTACTCTCCCACTGTTTTTTTTTTTTTTTTTTTTTTTCAGGGAGACTTTAGAAACCAAATAATAAGAAAAAAAATAAATAAATAAATAGGCTTTCTATAGCCCACTGAATGAGAGATAGCACACACAGCAGTGGCACACAAGCCCTGACTGAGGCCAATATTTTTCTACCACTGATTGATGTAGTGTTTTTGTGTTGAGGTAGATTTTAGAACACAAATCAAGGAAAAAAAAAAATGCTTTCTATGGCCCACTGAATGAGAGAGGTGGCACACCCAGGAGGCAAGACTGGCACACAAGCTGAAAGGGCAATATTACTCTCCCACTGTTTTTTTATGTATTTTTTGTTTTTTAAGGGAGACTTTAGAAACCCAATAATATTTTAAAAAAAAAATAAATAGGCTTTCTATGGCCCACTGAATGAGAGAGGTGGCACACCCAGGAGTCAAGACTGGCACACAAGCTGAAAGGGCAATATTACTCTCCCACTGTTTTTTTAAGTTTTTTTTTTTTTTATTTTCAGGGAGACTTTAGAAACCAAATAATATTAAAAAAACCAAAAAAATAAATAGGCTTTCTATGGCCCACTGAATAAGAGAGAGGTGGCACACCCAGGAGTCAAGACTGGCACACAAGCTGAAAGGGCAATATTACTCTCCCACTGTTTTTTTTTTTTTTTTCAGGGAGACTTTAGAAACCAAATAATAAGAAAAAAAACAAATAAATAAATAGGCTTTCTATAGCCCACTGAATGAGAGATAGCACACACAGCAGTGGCACACAAGCCCTGACTGAGGCCAATATTTTTCTACCACTGATTGATGTAGTGTTTTTGTGTTGAGGTAGATTTTAGAACACAAATCAAGGAAAAAAAAAAATGCTTTCTATGGCCCACTGAATGAGAGAGGTGGCACACCCAGGAGTCAAGACTGGCACACAAGCTGAAAGGGCAATATTACTCTCCCACTGTTTTTTTATGTATTTTTTGTTTTTTAAGGGAAACTTTAGAAACCCAATAATATTTAAAAAAAAAAATAAATAGGCTTTCTATGGCCCACTGAATGAGAGAGGTGGCACACCCAGGAGTCAAGACTGGCACACAAGCTGAAAGGGCAATATTACTCTCCCACTGTTTTTTTAAGTTTTTTTTTTTTATTTTCAGGGAGACTTTAGAAACCAAATAATATTAAAAAAACCAAAAAAATAAATAGGCTTTCTATGGCCCACTGAATGAGAGAGAGGTGGCACACCCAGGAGTCAAGACTGGCACACAAGCTGAAAGGGCAATATTACTCTCCCACTGTTTTTTTTTTTTTTTTTTTTTCAGGGAGACTTTAGAAACCAAATAATAAGAAAAAAAATAAATAAATAAATAGGCTTTCTATAGCCCACTGAATGAGAGATAGCACACACAGCAGTGGCACACAAGCCCTGACTGAGGCCAATATTTTTCTACCACTGATTGATGTAGTGTTTTTGTGTTGAGGTAGATTTTAGAACACAAATCAAGGAAAAAAAAATGCTTTCTATGGCCCACTGAATGAGAGAGGTGGCACACCCAGGAGTCAAGACTGGCACACAAGCTGAAAGGGCAATATTACTCTCCCACTGTTTTTTTATGTATTTTTTTTTTTTGTAAGGGAGACTTTAGAAACCCAATAATATTTAAAAAAAAAAAAAATAGGCTTTCTATGGCCCACTGAATGAGAGAGGTGGCACACCCAGGAGTCAAGACTGGCACACAAGCTGAAAGGGCAATATTACTCTCCCACTGTTTTTTTAAGTTTTTTTTTTTTATTTTCAGGGAGACTTTAGAAACCAAATAATATTAAAAAAACCAAAAAAATAAATAGGCTTTCTATGGCCCACTGAATGAGAGAGAGGTGGCACACCCAGGAGTCAAGACTGGCACACAAGCTGAAAGGGCAATATTACTCTCCCACTGTTTTTTTTTTTTTTTTTTTTTTTCAGGGAGACTTTAGAAACCAAATAATAAGAAAAAAAACAAATAAATAAATAGGCTTTCTATAGCCCACTGAATGAGAGATAGCACACACAGCAGTGGCACACAAGCCCTGACTGAGGCCAATATTTTTCTACCACTGATTGATGTAGTGTTTTTGTGTTGAGGTAGATTTTAGAACACAAATCAAGGAAAAAAAAAAAATGCTTTCTATGGCCCACTGAATGAGAGAGGTGGCACACCCAGGAGTCAAGACTGGCACACAAGCTGAAAGGGCAATTATTACTCTCCCACTGTTTTTTTATGTATTTTTTGTTTTTTAAGGGAGACTTTAGAAACCCAATAATATTTAAAAAAAAAAATAAATAGGCTTTCTATGGCCCACTGAATGAGAGAGGTGGCACACCCAGGAGTCAAGACTGGCACACAAGCTGAAAGGGCAATATTACTCTCCCACTGTTTTTTTAAGTTTTTTTTTTTTATTTTCAGGGAGACTTTAGAAACCAAATAATATTAAAAAAACCAAAAAAATAAATAGGCTTTCTATGGCCCACTGAATGAGAGAGAGGTGGCACACCCAGGAGTCAAGACTGGCACACAAGCTGAAAGGGCAATATTACTCTCCCACTGTTTTTTTTTTTTTTTTTTTTTTTCAGGGAGACTTTAGAAACCAAATAATAAGAAAAAAAATAAATAAATAAATAGGCTTTCTATAGCCCACTGAATGAGAGATAGCACACACAGCAGTGGCACACAAGCCCTGACTGAGGCCAATATTTTTCTACCACTGATTGATGTAGTGTTTTTGTGTTGAGGTAGATTTTAGAACACAAATCAAGGAAAAAAAAAAAATGCTTTCTATGGCCCACTGAATGAGAGAGGTGGCACACCCAGGAGTCAAGACTGGCACACAAGCTGAAAGGGCAATATTACTCTCCCACTGTTTTTTTATGTATTTTTTGTTTTTTAAGGGAAACTTTAGAAACCCAATAATATTTAAAAAAAAAAATAAATAGGCTTTCTATGGCCCACTGAATGAGAGAGGTGGCACACCCAGGAGTCAAGACTGGCACACAAGCTGAAAGGGCAATATTACTCTCCCACTGTTTTTTTAAGTTTTTTTTTTTTTATTTTCAGGGAGACTTTAGAAACCAAATAATATTAAAAAAACCAAAAAAATAAATAGGCTTTCTATGGCCCACTGAATGAGAGAGAGGTGGCACACCCAGGAGTCAAGACTGGCACACAAGCTGAAAGGGCAATATTACTCTCCCACTGTTTTTTTTTTTTTTTTTTTTTCAGGGAGACTTTAGAAACCAAATAATAAGAAAAAAAATAAATAAATAAATAAATAGGCTTTCTATAGCCCACTGAATGAGAGATAGCACACACAGCAGTGGCACACAAGCCCTGACTGAGGCCAATATTTTTCTACCACTGATTGATGTAGTGTTTTTGTGTTGAGGTAGATTTTAGAACACAAATCAAGGAAAAAAAAAATGCTTTCTATGGCCCACTGAATGAGAGAGGTGGCACACCCAGGAGTCAAGACTGGCACACAAGCTGAAAGGGCAATTATTACTCTCCCACTGTTTTTTTATGTATTTTTTGTTTTTTAAGGGAGACTTTAGAAACCCAATAATATTTAAAAAAATAAATAAATAGGCTTTCTATGGCCCACTGAATGAGAGAGGTGGCACACCCAGGAGTCAAGACTGGCACACAAGCTGAAAGGGCAATATTACTCTCCCACTGTTTTTTTAAGTTTTTTTTTTTTTATTTTCAGGGAGACTTTAGAAACCAAATAATATTAAAAAAACCAAAAAAATAAATAGGCTTTCTATGGCCCACTGAATGAGAGAGAGGTGGCACACCCAGGAGTCAAGACTGGCACACAAGCTGAAAGGGCAATATTACTCTCCCACTGTTTTTTTTTTTTTTTTTTTTTTTCAGGGAGACTTTAGAAACCAAATAATAAGAAAAAAAATAAATAAATAAATAGGCTTTCTATAGCCCACTGAATGAGAGATAGCACACACAGCAGTGGCACACAAGCCCTGACTGAGGCCAATATTTTTCTACCACTGATTGATGTAGTGTTTTTGTGTTGAGGTAGATTTTAGAACACAAATCAAGGAAAAAAAAAAAATGCTTTCTATGGCCCACTGAATGAGAGAGGTGGCACACCCAGGAGTCAAGACTGGCACACAAGCTGAAAGGGCAATATTACTCTCCCACTGTTTTTTTATGTATTTTTTGTTTTTTAAGGGAGACTTTAGAAACCCAATAATATTTAAAAAAATAAATAAATAGGCTTTCTATGGCCCACTGAATGAGAGAGGTGGCACACCCAGGAGTCAAGACTGGCACACAAGCTGAAAGGGCAATATTACTCTCCCACTGTTTTTTTAAGTTTTTTTTTTTTATTTTCAGGGAGACTTTAGAAACCAAATAATATTAAAAAAACCAAAAAAATAAATAGGCTTTCTATGGCCCACTGAATGAGAGAGAGGTGGCACACCCAGGAGTCAAGACTGGCACACAAGCTGAAAGGGCAATATTACTCTCCCACTGTTTTTTTTTTTTTTTTTTTTTTCAGGGAGACTTTAGAAACCAAATAATAAGAAAAAAAATAAATAAATAAATAGGCTTTCTATAGCCCACTGAATGAGAGATAGCACACACAGCAGTGGCACACAAGCCCTGACTGAGGCCAATATTTTTCTACCACTGATTGATGTAGTGTTTTTGTGTTGAGGTAGATTTTAGAACACAAATCAAGGAAAAAAAAAAATGCTTTCTATGGCCCACTGAATGAGAGATAGCACACACAGCAGTGGCACACAAGCCCTGACTGAGGCCAATATTTTTCTACCACTGATTGATGTAGTGTTTTTGTGTTGAGGTAGAATTTAGAACACAAATCACGGAAAAAATAAATAGGCTTTCTATGGCCCACTCAGTGAGAGATGGCACACACAGGGATGGCACTGTAGCAGAAATGCCAATCTTAATCTCCCACAAAAAAAAACAAAAACAAAAAACAGGGACTGTCCTACAATTACTATCTCCCTGCAGTAATCTAAGCCAGGTATGGCAGGCAGCAATAGGAGTGGACTGATGCACAAATTAAATAAAAAGTGTGGACAAACAAAAAAGATAGCTGTGCAGAAAGGAACAAGAGGATATGTGCTTTGAAAAAAGCAGTTGGTTTCCACAGTGGCATACACACAGCAATACAGCTATCACGGAGCCTTCTAGGGCAGCCCAATGAGCTACAGCGCTGAGGAAAAAAAAAAAAAAAATAGCTTCCACTGTTCCTGCACACCGAAGGTGGTGTTGGACAGTGGAAATCGCTACAGCACAAGCGGTTTGGTGGTTAGTGGACCCTGCCTAACGCTCTCCCTGCTTCTGACGAAGCAGCAGCAACCTCTCCCTAAGCTCAGATCAGCAGCAGTAAGATGGCGGTCGGCGGGAACGCCCCTTTATAGCCCCTGTGACGCCGCAGACAGCAAGCCAATCACTGCAATGCCCTTCTCTAAGATGGTGGGGACCAGGATCTATGTCATCACGCTGCCCACACTCTGCGTTCACCTTCATTGGCTGAGAAATGGCGCTTTTCGCGTCATTGAAACGCGACTTTGGCGCGAAAGTCGCGTACCGCATGGCCGACAAGCACAGGGGTCGGATCGGGTTTCATGAGACGCCGACTTAGCCAAAAGTCGGCGACTTTTGAAAATGATCGACCCGTTTCGCTCAACCCTACTCACCACACATCTAGATAAGTTCCTTAAGGGGTCTAGTTTCCAAAATGGTATCACTTGTGGGGGGTTTCCACTGTTTAGGCACATCAGGGACTCTCCAAACGCGACATGGCATCCGATCTCAATTCCAGCCAATTCTGCATTGAAAAAAGTCAAACGGTGCTCCTTCACTTCAAAGCTCTGCGGTGCGCCCAAACAGTGGTTTACCTCCACATATGGGGTATCGACGTACTCAGGAGAAATTGCACAACAACTTTTGTGGTCTAATTTCTCCTGTTACCCTTGTGAAAATAAGAATTTGTGGGCGAAAAAATCATTTTTGTGAAAACAAATGCGATTTTTTATTTTCACGGCTCTACGTTATAAACTTCTGTGAAGCACTTGGGGGTTCAAAGTGCTCACCACACATCTAGATAAGTTCCTTGGGGGGTCTAGTTTCCAAAATGGTGTCACTTGTGGGGGGTTTCCACTGTTTAGGCACATTAGGGGCTCTCCAAACGCGACATGGCGTCCGATCTCAATTCCAGCCAATTCTGCATTGAAACAGTCAAACGGTGCTCCTTCACTTCCAAGCTCTGCGGTGCGCCCAAACAGTGGTTTACCTCCACATATGGGGTATCGGTGTACTCAGGAAAAATTGCACAACAAAATTTGTGGTTAAATTTCTGTTTTTACACTTGTGAAAATTAAAAAAAATGGTTCTGAAGTAAAATGTTTGCAAAAAAAAGTAAAATGTTCATTTTTTTCTTCCACATTGTTTTAGTTCCTGTGAAGTACGTAAAGGGTTAATAAACTTCTTGAATGTGGTTTTGAGCAGCTTGAGGGGTGCAGTTTTTAGAATGGTGTCACGCTTGGTTATTTTCTATCATATAGACCCCTCAAAATCACTTCAAAGGTGATGTGGTCCCTAAAAAAAACATGGTGTTGTAAAAATGAGAAATGGCTGGTCAAATTTTAACCCTTATAACTCCCTAACAAAAAAAAAATTGTTTCCAAAATTGTGCTGATGTAAAGTTGACATGTGAGAAATGTTATTTATTAACTATTTTTTGTGACATATCTCTCTGATTTAAGGGCATAAAAATACAAAGTTTGAAAATTGCAAAATTTTAAAAATTTTCGCCATATTTCCATTTTTTTCATAAATAATCGCAAGTAATATCGAAGAAATGTTACCACTAACTTGAAGTACAACATGTCACGAAAAAACAATCTCAGAATCAGCGGGATCCGATAAAGCGTTCCAGAGTTATAACCTCATAAAGTGACACTGGTCAGAATTGTAAAAATTGGCTCGGTCATTAAGTACCAAATTGGCTCTGTCACTAAGGGGTTAATGACATTATGTAATACCCTACTATATTAATCATGGGCTACACATTGACAAAGCTAGCAGCATCTTTTTTAAATTTTAACCCCTTAACGACTGCTGATATGCCTTTCAACGGTGGCAGTTAAAGGCACTTATTCCTCTGCACAGCTTTTTAACGGTGCTGAGAAATAAGGTTAAAGTGCCCCCCAGCATCCGAAAATCTCTGGGGTCTTGGCTATCGGGGGTAGCTGAGACCCCGGAGAATATGTTTCGGGTCAGTTTTTACCATCCCCAGTGTTGCAATCGGTGAATAACAGCAACTGCAAAAAAAGTCCAATTTCCCATTTATTTCTCTCTTCTCTGGTATGATGTAGCATACCAGATGAGAGAGAAATGGAGTCCCCGAAGCCTCCCCGGTAATTCTGGCATCCCCTGTTCCCTCTGGCTCTGTCCCCTGGCATGTGCAATGTGCTCGCCGAGATCTGCTGTCCGGCACCCGACAACAATAGGAGATTTTTCCTATTGGTTTATTTTGATCACTGTGATAGACCCTACCACAATGATCAAAATTAAAATAATAGTAAACTAATCCCCTTTATCACCCCCCTTATTTTGGTAAAATTAGAAAAATAAAAAAATGTATTCTTTCATTTATCCTTTAGGGTTGGGGTTAGAGCTAGGGTTAGGGTTGGGCTAGGGTTAGGGTTGGGGCTATGGTTATACCTAGGGCTAGGGTTGGGTTAGGGTTGGGGCTAGAGTTAGGGTTGGGGCTATGGTTAGGTTTGGGTTTAGAGCTAGGGTTAGGGTTAGACTGGGGTTATGGTTGGGGCAAGGGTTAGAGCTAGGTTTGGGATAGGGTTAGGGTTGTGGCTAGGGTTAGGGCTAGGTTTATGGTTGGTTCTAAGGCAGGGGTTAGGGTTGCGATTAGGGTTAGGGGTGTATTGGAGTTAGGGTTGGGGTTAGGGCTGTGTTAGGGTTGGAGTTAGATTTGGAGGGTTTCCACTGTTTATGTACATCAGAGGGTCTCCAAACGCAACATGATTCCAGCCAATTTTGCATTCAAAAAGTCAAATGGTGTTCCCTCCCTTCTGAGCCCTGACATGCGCCCGAGTGGCTTTCCCCAACATATGGTGTATCGGCATACTCAGGAAAAATTGCACAACAAATTTTGTGTTCCATTTTCTCCTGATGCCCTTGTGAAAGTAAAAAAGCTTTGTTTCAAAGTACATTTATTGTGAAAAAAGTAAAATGTTAATTTTTAACTTCTACATTGCTTTAGTTCTCGTGAAGCACCAGAAAGGTTAATACACTTCTTAAATATGGTTTTGCGTACCTTGATGGGTACAGTTTTTAGAATGGTGTCACTTTTGGGTATTTTCTGTTATATTGACCCCCCAAACTCACTTCAAATGTGAGGTGGTCCCTAAACAAAATGGTTTTGTAAATTTTATGGGAAAAATGAGAAATTGCTGGTCAAATTTTAACCCTTATAATGTCCTAATAAAAAAATTATGTTTCCAAAATTGTGCTGATGTAAAGTAGACATGTGGGAAATGTTATTTATTAACTAGTTTGTGCAATATGACTCTCTGATTTATTAGCACCAAAATTAAAAATTTGAAAACTGACAAAATTTTCAAATTTTTTGCCAAATTTCTGTTTGTTTCATAAACAAAAGTGAGTCATATCAAAGAAATTTTACAACTAACATGAAGTACAATATGCCATGAAAAAACAGTCTCAGAATCAGTGTGATATGTTGAAGCGTTCCAGAGCTAATACCTCATAAAGTGACAGTGGTCAGAATTGCAAAAACTGGCCTGGTCACTAAGTACAAAATTGGTTCTGTCACTAAGGGGTTAAAAGGGGAAAATACAGAACTGGATGTGGAAAATTTTTATTGACACAGTCACAGACTTCAAAAAGAATTTAGAGGGGCCATTTTATGGAACAATTTACCTTTAAACTTAAATCTTACCATTGAACTTAAAACTCAATAGCAGTAGTAAAGAGGACCTTTCACCAAATTTTCATGTACAACTGGACATACAATTGAAATGTGGCTACTAAGTGGAATACTTTTTTTTTTTTTTTAATTTCGTCTCTCCTTTGCAGAGGTATCTGTAATGAAAGTGTTAGGCAAAGCATGAATCACTAGCAATTATATTATGTTCTAAATTAATTTTCCTATAGTAGCAAGCAGTACATGTTAAAATAAATAATAAAATTTCTCTTTGTGGAAAAAACTGTTTTTGCACCCAATACATAAATCTCTAGATACTGTGAGCTAACTTCAGCAAGATAGATTGTTTCATTGTTATTTAAAATTTTACAAATATTGCACACCACATGACAGTTCACTGCAGAAGTAGGTGGCTCTAGGTGGGGAATAGAGACATTAATTAAGGCAGAGGCTCTTTAATTGTTTAAGGAATAAGTTGTATAATGTGATGTGATGATTGCATTGAATTGAATTTTTTCAATTTAATAAATTTATATCGAACTTTATAAAATTTGAAATTACTGGTAAATATAAACAATTTCCACATTGATTTCCACTAGTTGGGAAAAAATGGCAGCTGTCATAGCTTGTACATAAGTGGAGACAGGAAAGGTAGAATCCATTTTACAGTGATTTAAGAAAGTGAATATACATCAAAACTCATAGCTCTGCAACAGTGATAGGAAGAAAAATCAATGAAATATTGGACAAGTACTACAGAAAGTAATGTGTTGTATAACTGCAGCGCTGAAAAAAATCAGTGTAGTACTCTGAGAAAAATTCCAAGACTTAATTAGGGAGGAAAGAGATAGCATTGTTATCTCCTGCTTCCTGAGGTGCCACCAGCAGCCTCAGAATCTGTGTGATTGATTAATGATATGGTGTATCTGTCATATGCCTCCTGCATTTGATTACACATTTTATTTCATACTTAATACTCTAGAAAGCAGCAGCAAGCCAGCTGCTGCTCACTGTAAGACTGCCATCACACCACCGGTATTTGGTCAGTATTTTACATCAGTATTTGTAAGCCAAAACCAGGAGTGGGTGATAAATACAGAAGTGGTGCATATGTTTCTATTATACTTTTCCTCTAATTGTTCCACTCCTGGTTTTGGCTTACAAATACTGATGTAAAATACTGACCAAATACTGCTAGTGTGACGGCAGCCTAATAGTGAGCAATCCAGAAAACAGTTGATTAACCTCTTTCTAGTGTCTGACAGAGATTTACATTACTTGGTGGAAGCAGGTATATGGAGTAAGGTCGGGAGCTGAACATTCACCATACAGACATATTATATAGTCGGCATTTCCTTGTAATAGCAGCAAACGTTAAGGGGACTAGGTGAACTAATAAAAAATTAAGAGGTAATGAAAAGTTAAAAAGTTCTTTTATCAATATTAAAAAGTATTAAAAAACTGCAAATTTGAATCATTCCTCTTTTTGTGCATTAAAAAATAACATTAAAAATAAATAAAAAAGGAAACATTCTTTCTCATAGATTGTAAGCTTACAATTAGGGCCCTCTCTCATCTTGGAATGTTTATGTGCTGTTCTGTAATGTCTGAAATTGATTGCACATGCCTCCTTTGAATTGTAAAGTACTGCAGAATATGATGGTTCTATAGGAATACAATTACTGTTATTACTAATAATAATAATAATAATAATAATAATAATAATAATCTTGCAGCATTATAAATGTTTAATTTATCATTATCTAAAAAATGTTAATGCATATAGTAAATGCTATAAAGAAAATAAAGTCAAAATGTACTGTGGTGATCATACCTTCCCCAAAAATGCAATATAGGGTAATCAAAGCATTGTTTGTACCAAAAAAAAAGGTAATGAATAAAATGTCACCTTACCATGCAAACTGCAAGCCTTCATACACCTTCGTAGACAGAAAAAAATAACAAAATCTGAAAATCGTGACAAAAGCCAATATTTTTATTCAGTGTTAAAGTTTAGTAACCCTGCAATTCTACTGACCATAAGTATTATGTTGACCGTTCCCAGGTCAATATTAATGTACAATGAACAGCCTACAAATAAAGCTAAAAAAAATTTCCCAGCTTATTGAATGGTAAAACAAATGGTGTCACTGAGAAGCACAAATTGTCCAGAAAAAAAACAAGCCCTCATATGAATAGTTTGAAAAAAAAAAAAAACAAATTTCTGAAACTCCTAACAGCAAAATTGGGGAGGGAAAAGGATAAAATATTTTACATTTGCATAATCTTACTTTGTGTTGCATCAAAATTAAAGATGCATGTCTATTATTCCCTGTATATAAAGATATCAGAAAAGTTTAACAATTCTATTGAATTTTTTTTATACATTTTGTAGTAAATAACGTTAACGTTCCCTGCTTCAAAGCTGTTTTGAAACATATCACAAGTAATACATTCCAGTAGGATTCACATTTGAAAACTGTTGCAGGTGAAAAGAAGGATATTACAATGCTTACATTCATAAATTGTGACTGAATGGCAAGCTTTTGCCTTCGTTTTGCAAAACTTGTAGCATCATGATACAATTTGATATCATGTGAAATAAGTTTGTTATTATGGAAAATATCCATTGGATTTAAAAGTGTCTAACTTGTGTGGGAGATTGAATTCTGTTGTTTTTAACAAAGTTCTTCAGGTGGAAAACACTTCTATTATTCCAGACAAGAACACCTGGCATCTTAGGAGTTGTAAATATCTGGCAAAAGGCAACGTGGGCAATGTTGCAGCAGATGTTTGTGATGAAACTAAGATCACCTTGAGTTGTTATGAATATGAATCTAGCAAACTGTGAAAAGTTTGTCCTTTTAACAGTAGCAGAAGAATCCATGCAAACACATCGTAGGAAAACTAATACATTGTACATATTAGACAAACTTTATACTATTGTTAAATTCATATGCAGTTTTTCTACTTATGGTACAATATCTTCAATATCAATATAAACCAGAGAGCCCTAATGATGAATAATACACAGTACAAGACAATTGATGATCGTTTCCTGGTCTACTCAATCATGCAGAAAAAAACTCTAAGGGGAAGAATCGTTTTTTTGTATATATATTTTTTCTTTCCCCATACAGCATCAACTTATTGACAACACATCCAAATTACACAAGTTGCTGGGCTTCCAAAAACAAATAATAATGCCGACATAAATGATCATCTTTGCTCATTTGTTCGTTTTCCATGGTCCCATAGAGCGGGACCAGCTTTTTCATGAGCAATAATTTCAAGTTATTGGCAGCCCCCCTAATCTTATTTACCTTTAACCAAACAATTGAAAATTCAGAAATTTAGATAGTTTGATATTAGTGATGATAGTGATGATATAGTCTAGCTTTGGTTCAGTAAGGAAATGTATTTATGGATATCAAATAGTGATGAGCGAATATAATCGTTACTCGAGATTTCTCGAGCACGCTCGGGGGTCCTCTGAGTATTTTTTTAGTGCTCGGAGATTTAGTTTTTCTTGCCACAGCTCAATGATTTACATCTGTTAGCCAACATAAGTACATGTGGGAATTCCCTAGCAACCAGCCAACCCCCACATGTACTTATGCTGGCTAACAGATGTAAATCATTCAGCTGCGGCAAGAAAAACTAAATCTCCGAGCACTAAAAAATACTCAGAGGATCCCTGAGCATGCTCGAGAAATCTCGAGTAACGAGTATATTCGCTCATCACTATTTGATATCCATAAATACATTTCCTTACTGAACCAAAACTAGACTATAAAAATACTTAAAAATTATTTGTGAACAGGTTTCCATTTCCATCAAGCATAATAGGCCCTACTGTAGTATGTCTCTCCTGCATTAATAGGTGGAAGAACAGATTAATGGTGAATCTGGAAAATTCATGCAACAGTTCAGAATAAATGTAGCATGATACTTGAAAATATATATGGGGAGAGTAAAGTCAATTTAGATAATGGACTCCAACACTTCCTACCATGGTAAAATGTGGTAGAAGTGGTAGAAGTGATTTTGTTTTTACCAGCGCCATTACTTGCAAATATGTTATAATTGTGTCTGGTTGGATTTAGGCATGATTAAATCTTTTGAAATTCAAATTTTCCAGGTTTGGCAAATTTTTCCCCAAAAATTGATTTGCAGTGAATCACAATTCTGCAAAGCCTACAATTGCCCTCAAAGGACATTTTTAGCACTCTGAGGTCTCCTAGGACTGTATCCAACTGCTTTGAACCTTTTTAATACATGCATTGCTGTTAGTAATGTCAAAGTGACTTCACCATAAGCCTTTAATAATACAGCACACTCAGAGTTTTGATGTTTTGTAAAATTAAAAAATGGTCTGTAAGCTATACCTCTTAGTTATTTGTGATCAGACAGACTTGCCTTTGCACTGATGCCAACTGATGGTGTTACTGTAAGAGGTAACATCATCCTGCTGTGACTAAGAGTAGTGATGTCTCAAATATATATACCAAATTGCCCTCCACTTCTTCACCCCTAATACACTTGCAAAAGGCAAAGGAGGCTAATTGTAACCTGGAGTTGGTAGTACTTATACTCAGATGGCTAGTACCAGTAGTGTTGGTGGTGCTTTTTCTGCCGATAAAGGCTTCCACATATTTTGCTATTGTGTGTTTTATTTTTTATTTTATATTTACCATACATATTGCATAATACTAATTATCTTGACAATCTTTTATGCCCCAATTTTTCAACCCTTCCCCAAATATGTATCCTGCTTTCTGTTAGCTACCCCAACACCCAGCCTACAGTAAAAGCTCCCCTGAATCTTTGACTCTATTCTCCATTATCTCCATCTCTGTGGCAGTCTACCTTGTCAAAAATATTAGCCTAGTTATATGTCTAGAAATTAGAAAAAAACATATATTTGCGCTAAGTGTTTATCCCTTTGAATGGATGAACCACACCCGCAATATCTCACAAAGTTAAGCCCATAAAAGTGCAATAGATGACAAAGTATCAATTATTAATTGGGTTACCTTGTGTAGCAGAGATGGGAGTGTAGCTCAAGTTTTGGTCTTTTAATAGTCCAGAGGGAGAGAGGGAGTTTCTCCAGAATGTTTACCAATTATGGTTCAAGAAGTCCGGAGCACTGCCCCGGCCGGTGACAGACGCTCCTCTTGGTTCACTGATGGAGTCTTGCATTAGCATGGAGCACTCACGGCAAAAGACAGCAGAGGACGGCAGCGTGCGGTGAGCTAGCGGTGAGCAAGCAGGACCTTGCGTGACATCACGGATCACGTGACCGAGCACATGATGGTGTACACAGCTCTGTATGGACCAATTCCTATGCATTTCGGAATGCACGGATTCCTTCGTCATGGATTAGTTATATGTCTACATTTTTTAAAAGAATTTGTCATTAGAATATCCCCTCCAAAACAATTTACATGTTCCTGTAACTCTTTCAACGTCATACCTTTACATGGCCAGTCCACTATTCTATTACTGAGAAATCTGTGTTTGAATTGACATGTAAAGCATTCTGAAGAAATATTTGCAAATGTGAAGCCTCCGTCACTCCAGCTCTATTGCTACTGCCACATCTTCCTGATTGACTCATACCCTCTTTGCTGTATGACTTCTGGCAAAGGATTCATCAGTCAAGCATGAGCAGGTGGTCAATGGGTGGGGAATAGAGTTGAACTAACAAAAAAGTACATCATAGGTCATTAAGCAGTTAGTGTCACGCTCGCGCCCAGACTGGTTGGTGCGGGCGTGCGGGGGAGTGGCCCCACTGGACCACAGACCAAACTTCCCTGGAAGGGGCGTAACTAAGTAGCTTCCTAGGTGTTCACTGGAGCCTCTGATGGTGAGGTCAGACTTGTGCAATAGGAAGCTACCAGGTACCACTCCAGGGTGGTGTCTGGCTGTGGCTGCTGATCCCACTGGGGAACGGAACATAGACAGGCAAGCGGGCACAGCTGGCACTCAGGCAGACAGGTGGGCATGGCTGGGACACAGGCAGGCAGATGGGTACAACAGAGACACTGGCAGGCAGGCATGGCTGGCTCTCTGGTAGGCAGGCAGGTATGGCTGGCTCTCTGGCAGGACAGGCGGACAAGACTGGAACACTGGAAGAACCGGTAGGGACCGGTCTGCAGGCAGGCAAGTAAAACAGGTAAGAACCTGTTCAGACAGGAGGACTTAAGAATAGGTAGAGAAAGACCACAAGAGCGAATGCAGAGCAAAAGCACAGGAGCTAAAGCCAAGAACAGAAATGCAGGAGGTGGAGCCAAGAGCAGGAGGTGGAGCCAAGAGCTGGAGGTGGAGCCAAATGCAGAAACACAGGAGACGGAGCCAAGAGCAGGAGGCGGAGCCAAGTGCAGAACCACAGGAGGCGGAGCCAAGAGCTGGAGGCGGAGCCAAGTGCAGAAATGCAGAAGGTGGAGCCAAGAGCTGGAGGCGGAGCCAAGTGCAGAAACGCAGGAAGCAGAGCCAAGAGCTGGAGAAGTAGAACCACAAGAAGCGGAGCCAGGTAGAACCGCAAGGAGCGGAGCAAGGTAGAACCACTAGAAGTGGAGCCGCAGAGCGAGAGCTGAGCAGACCCACAGAGCAGGGCCACAGAGTACAGAGCAAAGTGCAGAGTAAAGCCACGGGGTGCAGAGCTGGGAGCAGAGCAAAGTCAGAGTGCAGAGCAAGACACAGAGTGCAGAGCCGAGAGCAAAACCACAGAGTGCAGAGCAAGTTCACAATGCAGAGCAAGGAGCAAAGCAAGGTCGCAGAGAGCAGAGCTGAAAGCAGAGCAAAGCAAGACACAGAGGGCAGAGCAGAGCAAAGCAAGACACAGAGTACGCACAGCAAAAAAAGCAAACCAAGCGAAGGATATAAACGGACACAGGAACGGGACTAGACTAAGACAGAGTCAGGAACGAGACTAGGCACAGAGACATGGACACAAGCCAGGGTACGACGCCCCTCTGGGTGGCGGACATAGGCCAGGGTACGAAGCCCCGCTGGGTGGCTACACAGAAAACAGACAAGGGTACAATGCCCTCCTGGGTGGCAGACATAAGAGTAAGCGAGACAGGGCCTGGCACCTCAGCAGCTAAGAACTGACTGAGGGAGTAAGTTGCACAGGCCCCCACCAATGGGTGGGGATTTCTTAAATACAGGAAGCCTCATGGCGATTGGCCAGGGACACCTTAGCAAGGTGCACACAGTCTCTATAAGAAACAGGAGTTGCCGGCGCCGCCCCCCTATGCACACAGAGAGCATGCACAGAGCAAACAGCAGACATGAGGCACACAGCATGGAGCTGGCAGCAGAGAGAAGTCACAACAAGGCCCAGAGAAGTAAGTGAGTTTGAGCGTAATGCAGGTGGGGGATGGGAGGCCATGCAGTGGTGCCAGCAGAGTTGTTACAGTTAGGTTGTGCAGCAACTTCATAAACCTATGTAGGTACTTAAAATTAGAGATATTATTTTTCTTGCTCTTCAAATTGAATGAATAAATTCATAGTTTGATGTGATGTCTGTGTCATATGCTCTTTCAGTGGCAGCTAGAACATTAATCTGGTCAAAGTAAAAGGAATATACCTGATTAAATGTTAGCAAACAAGTTGATTAAATATGAATGAATAGAATTTATTGTTAGGACTGGAGAATGGAACCTTATTTAGCTAGAAAACAAATTTGAAGACCCAAACTCCAAATAAAGGCCATTAGTTTGTTGCTAAGCACCAGAGTGCCTGCAGTTCCAGTGACATAGAGCAGCAAATGACCAAGAATTAATAAATTGATGCTTTTAACATGAACAGTGCACCTTTATAAATCATTAGAATGTGATAAACATAAGCAAATATGGATAAAATGCAATATATACCACTTATTTAATCTTTTCTTTAACCCCTTTCTGCCATTGGATGTACTATTCCGTCCATGTGAGGTGGGCCCTAATTCCCAAGGACGGAATAGTATGTCCAGCGCGATCGGCCGCGCTCACGGGGGGAGCGCGGCCGATCGCGGCCGGGTGTCAGCTGCCTATCACAGCTGACATCCGACACTATGTGCCAGGAGCGTTCACGGACCGCCCCGGCACATTAACCCCCGTCACACCGCGATCAAACATGATGTTTGCGGGCTTCCCTAAGACTCCCGGAGCAACGCGATGTGGTCGCGTTGCTGCGAGGGTCTCTTACCTCCTATCCCTGCAGGCCCCGGATCCAAAATGGCCGTGGG
This sequence comes from Ranitomeya variabilis, assembly GCF_051348905.1. NCBI lineage: Eukaryota > Metazoa > Chordata > Amphibia > Anura > Dendrobatidae > Ranitomeya > Ranitomeya variabilis. The sequence goes on from NC_135234.1 coordinate 535,930,012, forward strand.
GCTGCATCCGGGTCCTGCAGGGATTACTTCCGGGTGCAGACCAGGCTCTGGTAAGCCTGCAGCACTGGAACAGATCGTTGATCTGACAGAGTGCTGTGCAAACTGTCAGATCAGCGATCTGTGATGTCCCCCCCTGGGACAAAGTAAAAAAGTTAAAAAAAAAAAATTTCCACATGTGTAAAAAAAAGAAAAAAAAAATTCTAAATAAAGAAAAATATATATTATTCCCATAAATACATTTCTTTATCTAAATAAAAAAAAATCAAACAATAAAAGTACACATATTTAGTATCGCCGTGTCCGTAACGACCCCACCTATAAAACTATATCACTAGTTAACCCCTTCAGTGAACACCGTAAAAAAAAAAAAACCGAGGCAAAAAAACAACGCTTTATTCTCATACCGCCAAACAAAAAGTGGAATAACTAACACGCGATCAAAAAGACGGATATAAATAAACATGGTACCGCTGAAAACGTCATCTTGTCCCGCCATACAGCATCATCAGCAAAAAAGTAAAAAAGTTATAGTCCTCAGAATAAAGCGATGCCAAAATGATTATTTTTTCTATAAAATAGTTTTTATCGTATAAAAGCGCCAAAACATAAAAAAATGATATAAATAAGGTATCGCTGTAATCGTACTGACCCAAAGAATAAAACTGCTTTATCAATTTTACCAAACGCGGAACGGTATAAACGCCTCCCCCAAAAGAAATTCATGAATAGCTGGTTTTTGGTCATTCTGCCTCACAAAAATCGGAATAAAAAGCGATCAAAAAATTTCCCATGCCCGAACATGTTACCAATAAAAACGTCAACTCGTCCCGCAAAAAACAAGACCTCGCATGACTCTGTGGACCAAAATATGGAAAAATTATAGCTCTCAAAATGTGGTAACGCAAAAAATATTTTTTGCAATAAAAAGCGTCTTTCAGTGTGTGACGGCTGCAAATCATAAAAATCCGCTAAAAAACCCGCTATAAAAGTAAATCAAACCCCCTTCATCACCCGCTTAGTTAGGGAAAAATTAAAAAATTTAAAAAATTTATTTATTTCCATTTTCCGGTTAGGGTTAGGGCTAGGGTTTGGGTTAGGGCTAGGGTTAGGGCTAGGGCTAGGGTTATGGCTAGGGCTAGGGCTAGGGTTAGGGTTAGGGCTAGGGTTGGGGCTAGTTAGGGTTGGGGCTAAAGTTAGGGTTAGGGTTGAGGCTAAAGTTAGGGTTAGGGTTGGAGCTAAAGTTAGGGTTAGGGTTTGGATTACATTTACAGTTGGGAATAGGGTTGGGATTAAGGTTAGGGGTGTGTCTGGGTTAGAGGTGTGGTTAGGGTTACCATTGGGAATAGGGTTAGGGGTGTGTTTGGATTAGGGTTTCAGTTATAATTGGGGGGTTTCCACTGTTTAGGCACACCAGGGGCTCTCCAAACGCGACATGGCGTCCGATCTCAATTCCAGCCAATTCTGCGTTGAAAAAGTAAAACAGTGCTCCATCCCTTCCGAGCTCTCCCGTGCTCCCAAACAGGGGTTTACCCCAATATATGGGGTATCAGCGTACTCGGAACACATTGGAGAACAACTTTTGGGGTCCAATTTCTCCTGTTACCCATGGGAAAATACAAAACTGGGGGCTAAAAAATAATTTTTGTGGAAAAAAAATATTTTTTATTTGCACGGCTCTGCGTTATAAACTGTAGTGAAACACTTGGGGGTTCAAAGCTCTCATAACACATCTAGATGAGTTCCTTAGGGGGTCTACTTTCCAAAATGGTGTCACTTGTGGGGGGGTTTACTGTTTAGGTACATTAGGGGCTCTGCAAACGCAATGTGACGCCTGCAGACCATTCCATCTAAGTCTGCATTCCAAATGGCGCTCCATCCCTTCCGAGCCCTCCCATGCGCCCAAACGGTGGTTCCCCCCCACATATGAGATATCAGCGTACTCAGGACAAATTGGACAACAACTTTTTGGGTCCAATTTCTTCTCTTACCCTTGGGAAAACAAAAAATTGGGGGCGAAAAGATAATTTTTGTGAAAAAATATGATTTTTTATTTTTACGGTTCTGCATTATAAACTTCTGTGAAGCACTTGGTGGGTCAAAGTGCTCACCACACCTCTAGATAAGTTCCTTAGGGAGTCTACTTTCCAAAATGGTGTCACTTGTGGGGGGTTTCAATGTTTAGGCACATCAGTGGCTCTCCAAACGCAACATGGCGTCCCATCTCAATTCCTGTCAATTTTGCATTGAAAAGTCAAACGGCGCTCCTTCCCTTCCGAGCTCTGTCATGCGCCCAAACAGTGGTTTACCCCCACATATGGGGTATCGGCGTACTCAGGACAAATTATACAACATCTTTTGGGGTCAATTTTCACCTGTTACCCTTGGTAAAATAAAACAAATCGGAGCTGAAGTAAATTTTGTGTGAAAAAAAGTTAAATGTTCATTTTTATTTAAACATTCCAAAAATTCCTGTGAAACACCTGAAGGGTTAATAAACTTCTTGAATGTGGTTTTGAGCACCTTGATGGGTGCAGTTTTTAGAATGGTGTCACACTTGGGTATTTTCTATGATATAGACCCCTCAAAATGACTTCAAATGAGATGTGGTCCCTAAAAAAAATGGTGTTGGAAAAATGAGAAATTGCTGGTCAACTTTTAACCCTTATAACTCCCTAACAAAAAAAAAATTTGGTTCCAAAATTGTTCTGATGTAAAGTAGACATGTGGGAAATGTTACTTTATTAAGTATTTTGTGTGACATATCACTGTGATTTAATTGCATAAAAATTCAAAGTTGGAAAATTGCGAAATCTTCACAATTTTTGCCAAATTTCCGCTTTTTTCACAAATAAACGCAGGTAATATCAAAGAAATGTTACCACTATCATGAAGTACAATATGTCACGAGAAAACAGTGTCAGAATCACCAGGATCTGTTGAAGCATTTTTAGAGTTATAACCTCATAAAGGGACAGTGGTCAGAATTGTAAAAATTGGCCCGGTCATTAACGTGCAAACCACCCTTGGGGGTGAAGGGGTTAAATATACATTTTAAGAAAAATTATACCGTGTAAAAAAATATAGTAACACAGCATTCTTTTAAATATAAATGTTGTGACCTATTCAGATTCTATGTAGATAGATCACACTGTTTTACTCTTCCATGGCACCTTCCCTACATATTTGCTAGTACTCTGCCAGCAGTGTTAATGCTATATTCATATGCATAAGCATGCATAAATGTATAAAGAGAGCAATATACATAGAACGAGATTGGATATCAAAAGTCTACATATTCCTGTTAAAATAGCATGCTTTGCCATGCAAAAAAAATCATACCAAGAAGAATCATTTGAGACCTTTTTACTGCTTTAAAGGGAATCGGTCACTAAGTTTTTGCTATGTCATCTAAGAGCAGCATGATGTAGGGTCTGAGACCTGACTTCAGCAATGTGTCACTTGCTAGCCCACAAGCTGTCATTCTGATACAATCATTGCTTTTTCTGCTGCAAATCTAGCAGAGTTCATAATGCTGAGCACTATATAACATTGCTTACAACACTTATTGACAGCTGTCTGTGTATATTGTATATTGGGTATATTGGCAGAAAGATGCTAGTCAGTGGTGAGAGTTTGGTTATACAAAGCATTTGATAAAGAGGCAAAGAGGCACACAACACCTATTCCTGAAGTGATTATCTCCTGCTGATAAAACTCAGATTTTATTGAAAAAACAACACACGGCCAAGTAAGTGACTCATCACTGGAATCAGGGATCTCAGCTCATATATCATATTGCTCTCAGATTTCATAGCAAAACCCAATGACAGATTGTGTTTACCACATTAATGTGAACACTCTGTCATAATTGATAACATGGTTGTGTTCACAATTATCCAATCACATTTAAATTTTTGTTAAGGTGTAGTCAGTGCATAGCTGTCATCATTTAAATATAACCTGATTAATCCTCTAATATGTTTTGATTATCTAGTAGGATTTTTCTGATAATTTCTTAGTTGTGTTTTACAGGAATAGCCATGGTCCATATACAGCTTACAACACAGCAAAGGGAAATCATAGTTGAATGTTAGTCAGGAAGGGGCTATAAATTTTTTTCCATGGCATTGAACTCTATGAAGAAGGTCATAAAGAAGGGTTTACATTTGACTCAACAGTTACATTACCTAAAATTTTACATAGCTCAAAAAATGATGAAAATAGAAATAGAAAATTGGTCCAGGAGGCTGACATAAGGCCTATGGCAACGTAAAATGAGTTACAGGAATCTCTTGAAAGCACTAGTTGTGCACTGCATATGACAATCTCCTCTGTTCTTCATATGTCTGACGTATAGTGTAGGGTAGCAAGGATGAAGCCTTTTCTCACAAAGAAAATAATCCAAGCCTAGCTATGTTTTGCCAAAACTTAAATCAGATCTTCTGTAAGCATGTACAAAAACGTGTTAGGGTCTGATGAAGCCAAAGTTTAACTTTTGGCCATTATTCCAAAGGTATGTTTGGCACAAAGTAAACACTGTACATCATCAAATGAACATCTTACTCACAGTGAAGAATGGTGGAATCAGCATTATACTTTGGGACTATTTTTCATCAGCTATAGCTGGGACTTTAGTCAAGGTGGAGGGAATTATGAACAGTTCCAAATATCGGTCAATTTTGCATCAGGCCTATGCTAAAAAGCTGAAGACGAAGAAAAATGCCACTGTTCATCACAACAAAGGCCCTAAGCATACCTCCAAATTAACAAATAATTGGCAAGATGGGAGTGTTTTCTTACAAAAAAAAACATCCAAGCCTGGCTATGTTTTGCCAAATGGTATGTTTGTTGCAAGTCAACACTGCACAGTACCAAAGAGCACCTCACCCACATTGAAACATAGCATAGGCAGCATTGTTCTCTTGGGCTGTTTTTTGCAACTGGGGCTTTAGTCAAAGGAAATTAAATTATGAACAGTTCCAAATATCAGTCAATTGTGCATCAAAATCTTAATGTCTATGTTATATAGCTTAGGATGAATAGGAAATTCACCTTTCAGCATATCTCCAAATTAAAAGAAGAATGGTGTCACCAGAAGATCAGAGTTTTGGAAGGGCTCAGCTAGAGCTCAGACTTGAATCCAACTGAAAATCTGTGGATTGACCTGATGAGTAGGGTTGAGCGACTTTCATTTTTTTAAGATCGAGTCAGGTTTTGCGAAACCCGACTTTGTCCAAAGTCGAGTCGAGTGCAGTCGGCCGATTATCGCGAAAAGTCGGGGATCGACCGAAACATGAAACCCAATGCAAGTCAATGGGGAAGCATAGTCGGCAGTGAGTGGAGGCCAGGAAAACACCTACAGTGCCCATTTTAATGCCAAAAACATCCATTCTTGTTTCTGAAGCTTGTCAATCTTAATTAACTTTATAATAATAGTTGGGCATTGGAAATTGGGGGTCATTTGGCAAAAGTTGTGGGGGGTAGGGCTGGTTCAAGGTTTTAGTGGGCCCAGGAAACGTGGACTACGTCACGGCGGTGGAGCAGGGAGAGGTATTTCAACGTTGCAAGTGCTGTGATCCTGAGCAAGCAGGGGGGCCCACTCATTCGCATTGCCACTGGCACAGGGCCCCTCAAAGTACAGCGGTGTGTTTGCACGGCGGGGGCGCCTCCCACCGGCAGCGACACTTTTGCGTACTCTGAGGGGCCCTGTGCCTGTGACGTCGCCAACGAGTATGCCCCCTACCTGTTAAAGAAACCTGCACTTTCATCTGCACCTTCCTCTTTGTCCCTGTGTAAGGTGGTATAGTATGCGGGAAGGGGAACCTGACTTTCAGCAGGGTCAGATTGTGGCTGTGTAGCGTGCAAGGGGAATGTAGTGGTCTGGGTCAAAGTACCACAAGACTCATGTAGCACCGGCTGGGCAATGGGCAGGATGAGGAGGAAACACTGATATAGGGCCAAATAATAAAGTGGGCTAAATGCAATTCAAAATTGGTAACAGGACTAACCAGGCAGCATTGCTTAGTTCAGTGGAGGACAACTGTAATGAGAGGCAGACACAGTTAGTAGGCCCAAATGGTAAAGTGGGCAAAATAAAGTTCAAAATTGGTAACAGGAGTAAACAGGCGGCACTGCTTTGTTCAGTGGAGGAGAACACCTTTGAGCGGCAGACACCGTTAGTAGGCCCAACCCAACTAGTAGGCCCTATGCAGTTTAATATTACAAATGAAGGCCGAAAGCCTGAAGATTAAAGGTCAGGAAAATAACACAGGACAACACCAAGGTGCGGCACACACTGTTAGTAGGCCCCAACCACCAAATTTTTTAAAAACAGCACTTAATGAGAGCCAGAAGGTTGAAGCTCAGATTTATACAGTGGAGGACAACACCAGGGAGCGGCAGACACCGTTAGTAGGCCCCAACCACCAAATTTTTTTTAAAAAGCACTTAATGAGAGCCAGAAGGTTGAAGCTCAGATTTATACAGTGGAGGAAAACACCAGGGAGCGGCAGACACCATTAGTATTCCCCAACCACCAAATTTTTTTTTAAAAGCACTTAATGAGAGCCAGAAGGTTGAAGCTCAGATTTATACAGTGGAGGACAATTTGAATTAGGGACTGCAGACAGACTTAGTAGGCTGTCCCCTGTGGACCATGCATCCACCACATTAACCCATTGCGCCGTAATGGACACGTAACCTTCCATGGCCATGCCTACAGGTCCATGCGTCTGTTGTCAGGTGCACCTTTGTACTCACAGATTGCCAGAGTGCATGGACAATGCGGTCTTTTACATGCTGGTGGAGGGTTGGGATGGCTTTTCTCGCAAAAGAAGTGTCGACTGGTTAGCTTGTAGCGTGGTACAGTGTAGTCCATCATGGCTTTATTAATATTAAATAAAATATATAAATAGGCTCTATGAACTTTTAAATAGGTTCCAGGGGTACACGGGCAGCATTGGTGTGGTCAGCGGAGGAGGATTGCAAGGAGGGACCGCAGACAGGCTTACTAGGCCTAAAATAAATAAAAATAGGCTCAAGGCACTTAGAGTTATCTCGCAGGGGTACACAGGCAGCATTGTTGTGGTCAGTGGAGGAGGATTGCAAGGAGGGACCGCAGACAGGCTTACTAGGCCTAAAATAACTAAAAATAGGCTCAAGGCACTTACAGTTATCTCGCAGGGGTACACAGGCAGCATTGTTGTGGTCAGTGGAGGAGGATTGCAAGGAGGGACCGCAGACAGGCTTACTAGGCCTAAAATAAATAAAAATAGGCTCTATGCAGTTTTAAATAGGTTACATGGGTACACAGGCAGCATTGTTGTGGTCAGTGGAGGAGGATTGCAAGGAGGGACCGCAGACAGGCTTACTAGGCCTAAAATAACTAAAAATAGGCTCAAGGCACTTAGAGTTATCTCGCAGGGGTACACAGGCAGCATTGGTGTGGTCAGCGGAGGACGATTGCAAGGAGTGTCTGACACAGTTAGTACTCACAAAAAATAAATAGATGTTAATGTCTCGCAAAACAACAACAACAAAAAAAAAAGTGTGGCATACTTAGGTACAGGGGTGGGCTCATCTGCTGTGTTTCTGACATAGTAAATTGGCAGTAAGTATTTACTGGTGTCAATATAGGACACTGACCCAGACTACTTTAACTAGCATCATAGATGTCAACAAATTGGTATAGTCAGTGCCAGGCATTGAATGATGTCAGCGCATAGACTAAACATTGGTGAAGCTGAGAGAGATAATTTTGCACGTGGTAGAGCACAGTTTGAGCTGGGGGGGTGAACTCTCTTGTGGCCGGCGGTACCGTCCCAGGGCCCCTCATGTTACAACGGTGTGTCTGACATTGGGTGCGCGCCACCACCGCCAGAGACACTTTATTGTACTATGAGGGACCCAGTGGCAGTGCCGTCGACTAGTGATGAGCGAACGTGTTCACTCGAACCTGGTGTTCGATCGGACATTAGGGCGTTCGAAGGTGTTCGGTATTCGGCCGAACATCTCGCGGTACTCGAGTGAAATCTCGTTTTTGTTTTTCTCATTTTTGGCGGTTTTTCAAGGAGCCAATCATGTTAGGTGAGCCTTCTAAGCTACTAGCATGACGTAGGGACATGTACAAGACGAGAGCAGTGAGTGGCTGGCCAGATCAGGTGACCTGACCAGCCAATAGACTGCTTTCATTATGTTCGGCGCTTTCAGCCATTTGCAGTGTGAAAGAGCATAGGGACAGACGTGCTGGGGGGACTGGGAATTGATAGGGACTAGAGCAGGGACAAAGACCAGAATTAATCAGGCAGGCAGGGTGCAGAAATCAACAGCCCTTGTCAGGGCTAATCTACGTTTACTACTACTAGTCCTCTCTTGTATTTGCTGGCTAGCTGTGTGGCAGCTGGGACCAGGAGTGCAGCGGCAGCCATCTTAGCTGCGCACTCACTGTCTCAGTGCCAAGTCTCAATCTCAGTCTCCAAGTCAATCTTTATAGGCATTAGGCATTAGGCAGGGATCGTGTGTGCATTAGGCTGGGCTTTATAGTGCGGCGTCCGCCATTTTGGGCGAACGCCGCACTATTAGAATATCGGCTGCTGGATGTTCCTCAGACTCCATTTAGCCTCCAGCACACGCTGTCTGTAACCTCATTTGTGCTGCTGTCTGGGACTTGTAGTGCCTCAGACTCCAGCACACGCTGTAACCTCATTTGTGCTGCTGTCTGGGACTTGTAGTGCCTCAGACTCCAGCACACGCTGTAACCTCATTTGTGCTGCTGTCTGGGACTTGTAGTGCCTCAGACTCCGTAGAGTGGTACAGCACACGCTGTCACCTCATTTAATAATAATAATATTAATTAATAACAATAATTAATAAATTAAAAAAGGAAATATTTGCGGCCTAAAAATAAAACCGCATAAGATATAAAAATGCATTTTTGAGTGATACAGATATACCACACCTGGCCCTAAAATATTTGTTTAGCGTACACATAAGCGCAGTGTACAGAATACGCAATTCTGCCACATATATAGTATATATATATAGTATAGAATACCCTACATTCTAATCCAAGGTTTTGTGTGTCCAAAAAACCGCATTAGATAAAAATTGCATTTTTATAGTACGCCATATCTAATAGTTAAAGAAATAAAGGGTATTTGATGTGAAGAAATACCACAAATATAAACACAGTTTTATATCTGTTACTGGTACCCAAGTTTTGTGGTTCAAAAATACGCTCTGTATTTAGTGACTAGGCCTGTTGCCAGATTTGTGCACGCCATATCTAATAGTTAAAGAAATAAAGGGTATTTGATGTGAAGAAATACCACAAATATAAACACAGTTTTATATCTGTTACTGGTACCCAAGTTTTGTGGTTCAAAAATACGCTCTGTATTTAGTGACTAGGCCTGTTGCCAGATTTGTGCACGCCATATCTAATAGTTAAAGAAATAAAGGGTATTTGATGTGAAGAAATACCACAAATATAAACACAGTTTTATATCTGTTACTGGTACCCAAGTTTTGTGGTTCAAAAATACGCTCTGTATTTAGTGACTAGGCCTGTTGCCAGATTTGTGCACGCCATATCTAATAGTTAAAGAAATAAAGGGTATTTGATGTGAAGAAATACCACAAATATAAACACAGTTTTATATCTGTTACTGGTACCCAAGTTTTGTGGTCCAAAAATAAGCTCTGTATTTAGTGACTAGGCCTGTGGCCAGTTTTGTGCACGCCATATCTAATAGTTACATAAAGAAGGGGTATTTGATCTGAAGAAATACCACAAATATAAAACACAGTTTTATATCTGTTACTGATACACATCAGTTTGCTGTAAACCAAGGTTTGGTTGCATAAAATACGCTCTTTACCGAATAGTCCTTTTTGCAACACGCAATATATCCTCTGTTTGGACAAATAGAGTGTATTTCACCTTCATAACTAGCTTTTCTAGCATAACCTTTACAATGGTGAACCCCAGGGGTAAGGGACGAGGACGAGGACGTGGTCGTGGGCGTCAAAGTGAGGTTGCAGGCAGAGGCCGTAGTCCTGGGCAGGGTGACACAGTACCTGCTTCTGATGGAGCACTGGAACGCCGCAGAGTACCCTTTTCTAGCTTCCTGTCCCAATTTACAGTGTCACGTGGCACACCCCTATTGGATCCCCAGCAGTGCGAACAGGTGATCAACTGGATAGCGGATAATGCATCCAGTAGTTTATCCACCGCCCAGTCTTCCACGCAGTCCACCAACGCTAGCCAAGGGAGTGGACCTCAGGATCTTTCAGCTCAACCTCCTCCCGCCCAGCCTGGCCCCTCCTTGGAAATTAGTGATTCAAATCCTGCATACTCCCAGGAACTGTTTTCCCAACCCTTCCTAGATTCACAAAGCACTGCTGAGCAGCAACCTGACCAGTGGGTCTGTCCCGATGCCCAAAATAGAGAGCTTTCCCAGTCTGTGGGTGATGAAAGTGGGGATTTACAAATAGTCTGTGGATAGGTGTCTGAGGATGAGACACGGGTGTCAGACAGTGAGGTGCTTGTCAGTGCAGTAATTCCCAGGGGGGAGCAGGCTGATGAATGGGAGGAGGAGGAGCCGGTGGATGATGAGGTGACTGACCCCAGCTGGGTTGTTAGGCCTAGTCAAGAGAGTGCTTCGGAGGGGGAGGCAAGTGTAACATCAGAAAACGTTGCAAGAGGTAGACGTGCGACCAGAGGGAGAGGCAGGGCCAGAGTAATTTCATCAGACAGAGGTTCAACAAGTGAACCAGTTTGGTCGAGGCCTCGGTGTTCTAAAGTCTGGAGCTTCTTTAAAGAAAGTGAGGAGGACCGACGGACTGTGTTGTGCAACCTGTGCCACACCAAGCTCAGTAGGGGAGCCACCACTAGCAACCTAAGCACTACCAGCATGCGCAGGCATATGAGTGCTAAACACCCAACTCATTGGAATCAAGGCCGTTCACCTCCTTCTGGTCGCACCGCTGCTCCTTCCCCTGTGTCACATGCTGGCTCTGCCAGTAACTCCCCAGCCCAGGAGCCCGGCACCAGCGACTCCCGCCATGCAACCACCCCTGCACCTTCACCATCCCCCCCACAATCCACCAATGTGTCCCAGCGCAGTGTTCAGCTGTCTTTGCATGAAACATTTGAGCGCAAGCGCAAATATGCCTCCACCCACCCACATGCACAGGCCTTAAATGTCCACGTCTCCAAACTCCTGAGTTTGGAGATGCTGCCCTACAGGCTGGTGGAGACGGAGGCATTCCGCAACCTGATGGCGGTGGCTGCCCCTCGCTACTCCGTCCCAAGCCGCCACTATTTTTCTCGATGTGCCGTCCCAGCACTACACCAGCACGTGTCTCAGAACATCAACCGTGCCCTGACCAACGCGGTTACAGAAAAGGTCCACTTAACCACGGACACGTGGACCAGTGCTGGGGGGCAGGGACACTATATCTCCCTGACGGCACATTGGATTAATTTGGTTGAGGCTGGGACAGAGTCTGAACCGGGGTCAGCTCATGTGTTGCCCACACCCAGGATTGCGGGGCCTACCTCGGTGACTGTTTCCCAGGATTACTATACTTTTCCCCCCTCCTCCTCCTCCTCCTCCTCCTCCACAAACACCACTTGTAAATTTCCATCCGTGGACACGCCACCTTCAGTCGGCAGCTGCAGTCGCAGCAGGACCGCAGTGGGCAAGCGCCAGCAGGCGGTGCTAAAACTGCTGAGCTTAGGTGACAAGAGGCACACTGCCCAGGAGCTGTTACAGGGCATGATGGCTCAGACGGATCTTTGGCTGGCGCCGCTGAACCTGAAAGCAGGCATGGTCGTGTGTGACAACGGGCGTAATCTGGTGGCGGCTCTGCAACTGGGCAGACTCACACACGTTCCATGCCTTGCCCACGTGTTCAATCTGGTGGTTCAGCGGTTCCTCAAGACCTACCCCAATCTGTCAGATTTGCTTACCAAGGTGAGACGCATCTGTGCCCATTTCCGCAAATCCACCACTGATGCTGCCACCCTGAGGGCAGTGCAACGGCGCTTACAACTGCCAGCTCACCGACTGTTGTGCGACGTGCCAACGAGATGGAATTCCACCCTACACATGTTAAACAGGGTTTACCAGCAGCGCAGAGCCATTGTAGACTGTCAGATGACCACTTCCACCAGAACCGGTAGTCAAGTTAGTCAGCTTCCTCAAATCTACAATGAGGAGTGGACGTGGATGTCTGATATATGTAAGGTGTTAAGCCACTTTGACGAGTCAACACTGATGGTCAGCGGGGATGACGCCATAATCAGCGTCACCATCCCGCTGCTTTGTCTGCTGAAAAAATCATTGCTCAGCATGAAGTCTGAGGCGCATCGATTGTCACAGGAGATGGGGGAAGAAGAGTTGACTGAGAGCCAGAACACCAGCCAGTCTGTTTCTCAGAGTGTAACTGAGGAGGGGGAGGAGGAAGATGAGGATGAAGAGGAGGAGACTGTGGGCGAGACTGAAGACGGTACCCATTCCCTCTTCTCAGTTCAGCGTGTTTGGGCTGAGGAGGAGGAGTTGGAGGAGGAGGAGGAGGAGGAAATGGAGAGTCGGCCTGTTGCGGAGGGGGAATTCTTACGTGTTGGGACTCTGGCGCACATGGCTGACTTCATGTTAGGCTGCCTTTCCCGTGACCCTCGCGTGAGAAAAATATTTTCCACCAGCGATTACTGGGTGTTCACCCTCTTGGACCCCCGGTACAAGCACAACTTTTCCACTCTAATTCCTATAGAGGAAAGGAGTATGAGACTGCATCAATACCAACTGGCCCTGGTGCACAAGCTGAAAATAGCCTTCCCATCTGACACCGCTAGCGGCAGAGGACGTGGTTCTGAGGGCCAACAAGCGAGGGAGAGGAGGGGAGCAGGCAGCTTGTCAAGCGCTGGCAGAGGATCAATCTCCAAGGCCTTTGCCAGTTTTATGTCACCCATGCAAGAGTATGCCACCAATCCACAGTCTAGACAGAGTAGAGGCGAGATTTACAGAAAGATGGTGAAGGACTACCTAGGTGACCATACCAACGTCCTGCATGATCACTCTGCTCCATACAACTACTGGGTTTCAAAGCTGGACACGTGGCCAGAACTGGCACTGTACGCCTTGGAGGTGCTGGCTTGCCCTGCCACTAGCGTGTTGTCAGAGCGGGTCTTCAGTGCAGCTGGTGGCCTCATCACCGATAAGCGTACACGCCTGTCAACTGACAGCGCTGACAGGCTGACGCTTATCAAGATGAATAAAGCATGGATTTCTACAGATTTCCACTCGCCACCGTGTTAAAGCAGCTCAAACTGAAGTCTGTCATGTCACCGTGCCACTCTCCGTGCTGACGCTGCTGACGCCTCCACATGCTGGGTCTTCGCTACCTCCAAACTATGTAATTGTGCCACTCTGTGGCCTCAATGTGTAAGGAATGATGCTGCTGCCGCCTCCTCAAGGGTCTGTCACCGTGCCACTCTCCGTGCTGACGCCTCCACATGCTGGGTCTTCGCTACCTCCAAACTATGTAAATGTGCCACTCTGTGGCCTCAATGTGAAAGGAATGATGCTGCTGCCGCCTCCTCAAGGGTCCGTCACCGTGCCACTCTCCGTGCTGACGCCTCCACATGCTGGGTCTTCGCTACCTCCAAACTATGTAATTGTGCCACTCTGTGGCCTCAATGTGTAAGGATTAAGGAATGATGCTGCTGCCGCCTCCTCAAGGGTCCGTCACCGTGCCACTCTCCGTGCTGACGCCTCCACATGCTGGGTCTTCGCTACCTCCAAACTATGTAATTGTGCCACTCTGTGGCCTCAATGTGTAAGGAATGATGCTGCTGCCGCCTCCTCAAGGGTCCGTCACTGTGCCGCTCTCCGGCCTGATGCTGCCTCCGCATGCCGTGCCCATAGCTGCCATGCTGTGTCAGGCTCAATTTCGGTGTGTTTCACCTGCTACCTCATCAAAGTGGGTCACTCTGTCACCACAAAGCTGTTGGCCATAATTTGGCGTAATGGTGCATTTGGGCAGCCTCAGAGGCAACTATGCATGCTGCCCCTGCTGTTTCCTGTCCATTCCAGTGTTGTTTCCATCATTTTCTGAGCTTCCCAGGTTTTTAGGCGACCTTCCCTGTGCAGAGCTTTGGTCCCGCTGAAAAATGTTCGAGTCTCCCATTGACTACAATGGGGTTCGTTATTCGAAACGAACACTCGAACATCGGGAGATGTTCGACTCGAACAACGAGCACCCGAACATTTTAGTGTTCGCTCATCACTACCGTCGACCAAAAGCGGGCACACCCACCTCTTCAGACAAACGGCACTCTAACGGGTGCTTGCGCCAAGTGGCGAGACCACGGCCCCGTGGGGGGAGTTTTCCCATTGAGGGAGGTGTAAACATGTCGTATGCTGGACAAAAAGCTGCTGCAAATTAAGAGATTGGAACACTCAGTAAGATTAGTCCACAAGCAAGACCTTTTTATAGGAAGGCTAGGTGTCATCCGGGAAAGGTGGGGCAAAATAATTTGAAATCCAGGAGTGGTTCATTTTAATGAAGGTTAGATCATCCACATTTTGGGTAGCCAGACGAGTCCTTTTTTCGGTTAATATTGAACCAGCAGCACTGAACACTCTTTCTGATAGCACACTAGCTGCTGGGCAAGCAAGCTCCTGCAATGCATATTCTGCCAATTCAGGCCAGGTGTCTAATTTGGATGCCCAGTAATCAAATGGGAATGACTGTTGAGGGAGAACATCGATAAGGGATGAAAAATAGTTAGTAACCATACTGGACAAATGTTGTCTCCTGTCACTTTGAATAGATGCTGCAGTACCTGTCCTGTCTGCGGTCATTGCGAAATCACTCCACATCCTGGTCAGAAAACCCCTCTGTCCAACGCCACTTCTGATTTGTGCACCTCTAACACCTCTGCCCTGTAGCCCCCTGCAGCTCGTGTGAGAACCATCACCGGCGCTGTGTGCTGGGAATGCCTGAATCAAACGGTCTACAAGAGTTGCTTGTTTGGTTGTTAATATTTGTTCGAGGTTCTCATGTGGCATAATATTTTGCAATTTGCCTTTATAGCGAGGGTCAAGGATGCAGGCCAACCAGTAATCGTCATCGGTCATCATTTTAATAATGCGTGGGTCCCTTTTGAGGATACGTAAGGCATAATCCGCCATGTGGGCCAAAGTTCCAGTTGTCAAATCTGCAGTTGTGCTGGTTTGAGGGGCAGTTACATGCAAATCTACGTCACTTGTCTCCCTTAAAAAAACAGAACCCGGCCTTGCAACGCCACTAATTTCTGTTGGCCCAGGAGAAGCTTCCTCATTAAAAAAGTACTCATCCCCATCATCCTCCTCGTCCTCCTCATCCTCTTCCCCCGCTACCGCGTCCTCTACACGGCCCTGACCAGACAATGGCTGACAGTCATCAAGGCTTTCCTCTTCCTCGGCTGCAGATGCCTGCTCCTTTATGTGCGTCAAACTTTGCATCAGCAGACTCATTAGGGGGATGCTCATGCTTATTATGGCGTTGTCTGCACTAACCAGCCGTGTGCATTCCTAAAAACACTGAAGGACTTGACACAGGTCTTGTAGCTTCGACCACTGCACACCTGACAACTCCATGTCTGCCATCCAACTGCCTGCCTGTGTATCCTCCCACAAATACATAACAGCATGCCTCTGTTCGCACAGTCTCTGAAGCATGTGCAGTGTGGAGTTCCACCTTGTTGCAACGTCGATGATTAGGCGATGCTGGGGAAGGTTCAAAGACCGCTGATGTTTCTGCATACGGCTGGAGTGTACGGGCGAACAGCGGATATGCGAGCAAAGTCTGCGCACTTTGAGGAGCAGGTCGGATAACCCCGGATAACTTTTCAGGAAGCACTGCACCACCAGGTTTAAGGTGTGAGCCAGGCAAGGAATGTGTTTCAGTTGGGAAAGGGCTATGGCAGCCATGAAATTCCTTCCGTTATCACTCACTACCTTGCCTGCCTCAAGATGTACAGTGCCCAGCCATGACTGAGTTTCTTTCTGCAAGAACTCGGACAGAACTTCCGCGGTGTGTCTGTTGTCGCCCAAACACTTCATTGCCAATACAGCCTGCTGACGCTTGCCACTAGCTGTCCCATAATGGCACACCTGGTGTGCAACAGTGGCAGCTGCAGATGGAGTGGATGTGCGACTGCGGTCTGTGGATGAGCTCTCGCTTCTGCAGGAGGACGAGGAAGAGGAGGAGGGGGGGCAAACGCCTACAGTCAACTCTTTCCTTGACCGTGGGCTAGGCAGAACTGTCCCAATATTGCTGTCCCCTGTGGACCCTGCATCCACCACATTCACCCAGTGTGCCGTGATGGACACGTAACGTCCCTGGCCATGCCTACTGGTCCATGCATCTGTTGTCAGGTGCACCTTTGTAGTCACAGACTGCCTAAGTGCGTGGACGATGCGGTCTTTAACATGTTGTTGGAGGGCTGGGATGGCTTTTCTCGAAAAGAAGTGTCGACTGGGTAGCTCGTAGCGTGGTACAGCGTAGTCCATCAGCGCTTTGAAAGCTTCGCTTTCAACTAACCGGTAGGGCATCATCTCTAATGAGATTAGTCTAGCAATGTGGGTGTTCAAACCCTGTGTACGCGGATGTGAGGATGAGTACTTACTTTTCCTAACAAGAGTCTCATGTAGGGTGAGCTGGACTGGAGAGCTGGAGATCATGGAACTAGTGGTGGTGCCGGTGGACATGGCAGACTGAGAGAGGGTTGGAGATGGTATTCTTGCCGGTGCCCTACATGCAGTGTTTCCTACTACGAACCTGGTGATTCCCTGACTGCTTTGGCCTGGAGACAAAAGCTGCACAGATACTGCAGGTGTTGCGGGAAATGGTGGGCTTATAGTGAGGGAAGGGATATAGCGTTGCTGACTAGCTTCATTGGCCGAGGGTGCTGCAACCTTTAGGGACATTTGGTAGTTAGTCCAGGCTTGCAAATGCATGGTGGATAAATGTCTATGCATGCAACTTGTATTTAGACTTTTAAGATTCTGACCTCTGCTTAAGGTAGTTGAACATTTTTGACAGATGACTTTGCGCTGATCATTTGGATGTTGTTTAAAAAAATGCCAGACTGCACTCTTTCTACTATCGGATACCTTTTCAGGCATTGCAGACTGAGCTTCTTTAACCGGATGGCCACGCTGTCCTCCAACTGGTTTTGGTTTTGCCACGCGTTTTTGGCCAGATACGGGCCCGGCAGATGGAACCTGTTGTGATGTTGATGCCTGCTGCGGCTCCTCCTCCTCCTCCACTTCAGAACTACTGCCGCCTGCACCCTGTTTCCCCAATGGCTGCCAATCGGGGTCAACAACTGGGTCATCTATTACCTCCTCTTCTATCTCGTGTGCAACTTTGTCTGTGTCACCGTGTAAGCCGGTGGTATAGCGTTCGTGACGGGGCACCATAGTCTCAGCTGGGTTTGATTCTGGCTCAGTACACTGCGAGGGCAATGTTCTGGTCTGAGTCAAAGGAACAGCATAGTAATCTGGCTGTGGCTGTGCATCAGTGCACTCCATGTCCGATTCAACTTCTAATGGGCATGGCCTGTTAACTGTTTCACTGTCTAACCCAGGAACGGTATGTGTAAAGAGCTCCATGGAGTAACCCGTTGTGTCTCCTGACGCATCCTTCTCTCTTGTTCTGGGTGAAGAAGACAAGGAAGCGACTTGTCCCTGACCGTGAACATCCACTTACGACGCGCTGCTTTTACATTTTGCACTTTCAGAAGAGGAGGCAAAAGAGCTAGAGGCTGAGTCAGCAAGGAAAGCCAAAAATTGTTCTTGCTGCTCCAGCTTTAAAAGCGGTTTTCCTACTCCCAGAAAAGGGAGCGTTCGAGGCCTTGTGCAGCCAGACGACGAACCTGGCTCAACAAATCGAGACTTAGGTGCTGTACTGCTTTTACCACGACCACCTGATGCTCCACCACCACTACCATCATTACCAGCTGACAATGACCGCCAACGGCCTCTTCCACCAGACTTCCTCATTGTTTGCAAAACGTAACCAAAGTAACGGTATTTGTTACTGTAAAACAACTTATAAGGTGAACTCTAACTTCTGTAGGATTTATATACACCTTTATAGGTGGCTGACACTGAAAGGAAAACCAGGCCCAATGTTACACACTAGGTTTTCTGTGCCCCAATAATTTGATACAGATGGCATACACACGACCGGCACTCAAGCAGAAATGCCAATCTTAATCTCCCACTATTTATTTATTTTTTTCTGGGAGAATTAAAAAAAAAAAAATGGCCCAGTATTACACACTAGGTTTTCTGTGGCACACAATGAGAGACAGATGCCACACACAGCAATGGCACAGAGGCAGACTTGCCAATCTTTATCTCCCTGCAGTAATCTCAGAAAAGTATGGCAGGCAGCTATAAAAAGGACTGCTGCACACAAAAGTGTGGACAAACAAACAAGATAGCTGTGCAGAAAGGAAGGAACAACAGGATTTGTGCTTTGAAAAAAGCAGTTGGCTTGCACAGCGGCGTACACACACACAGCAACGCAGCTATCAGGGAGCCTTCTAGGGCAGCCCAGTGAGCTGCAGCGCTGAGGAAAAAAAATGTAGCTTCCACTGTCCCTGCAAACAAAAGGTGGTGTTGGACAGTGGAAATCGCTACAGCACAAGCGGTTTGGGGGGGAATGTACCCTGCCTAACACTATCCCTGCTTTTGACGAAGTGGCAGCAACCTCTCCCTACGCTCAGATCAGCAGCAGTAAGATGGCGGTCAGCAGGAACGCCCCTTTATAGCCCCTATGATGCCGCAGAAAGCAAGCCAATCACTGAAATGCCCTTCTCTAAGATGGTGGGGACTGAGATCTATGTCATCACGCTGCCCACACTCTGCGTCCACCTTCATTGGCTGAGAAATGGCGCTTTTAGCGTCATTGAAACGCGACTTTGGCGTGACAGTCGCGTACTGCATGGCCGACCCCACACAGGGATCGGGTTGGGTTTCATGAGACGCCGACTTTGCCAAAAGTCGGCGACTTATGAAAATGACCGATCCGTTTCGCTCAACCCTACTGATGAGGGCTGTTCACAGAAGATGCCAAGCTGGTAGATTTGGAGCATTAGTGCAAAGAAGAGATGGCATAAATTACCAATTCTAGATGGGTAGTGCAGAGAGACCGGAAGCTGTAAAAAAGGGGGAGGGGCCGGGGAGCACCACTAGCGGTCATGAAGCCAACCAAGTCTTATATAGATAAATGTAATTAGGGGTGCAGCTTATTGCACAGAAAGAGACAATTAATAAAAAAAGAGAAAAAAAAGAAACTCGTAAAGAGTAACTCTTCATTGAGTCCAGTAGGTGATAGGCTCTGTAGATCAAAGATCCAGCGACTCAATTTGAAGCAGCCGCTTCTTGTGGTTTCCACCTCTGGCATTAAACTGGATCCTCTGTAAGCCAAAAAATGAGATATTAGAAATAGTGCCACCGTGTACGGATAAAAAATGAGAGGCCACTGGAGTCAGACCGGAAGCTGTCATAAATTCAAAGGGTACTTCAACAAAGTATTAGTTTAAGGCTGCACAGTTGACTATAAAAGGGTTTTACTTAACCAAAAAAGCTCCATTCAAAGTGTTGATATCTGGGCATCATTGGAGCTAATAGCAGCTGATTGGTGGGGTACTGTCAAGTATCATACTCCTACGGATCATATATTGATGACCTATTCTAAAGAAAGCTCATCAATATAAAATGACAAGACAACCCATTTAATGGGTAGAGCTCTCATACAGCACTCGGCTTGGCTTTGGTATTGTTGATCAGTCTGGTGTAGTACCTGTATCCCACACCTCCCCCTTCCATAAATCTTCTTGCCAACCCAACATGCAACCAGTACCCAAATTAAAACATAACACATAATTTTTGGGATAATTTCACTACAGCAGCCTTTTATTTAAACAACCAGACAACCATGACCAGTAAGGAATTTGTGTCCAGATAGATGCCTCAGGGGTAGTGTTGAGCATTCCAATACCGCAAGTATCGGGTATCGGCCGATACTTGCGGTATCGGAATTCCGATACCGAGTTCCGATACTTTTGTGATATCGGAATCGGATCCATATTCATGTAAAAAATAAAGAATTAAAATAAAAAATATGGATATACTCACCTCTCCGGCGGCCCCTGGACCTTACCGCTGTAACCGGCAGCCTCCGTTCCTAAGAATGAGCGCGTGAAGGGCCTTCGATGACGTCGCGGCTTCTGATTGGTTGCGTGCCGCTCATGTGACCGCTCACGCGACCAATCACAGGCCGCGACATCATCGCAGGTCCTAAACTCCTCATTGAGGAGTTTAGGGCCTGCGATGATGTCGCGGCTTGTGATTGGTCGCGTGAGCGGCACATGAGCGGCATGCGACCAATCACAAGCCGCGACATCATCGAAGGTCTTAAACTGCTCATTCTTAGGAACAGAGGCTGCCGGTTACAATCGGTAGGGTCCAGGGGCCCCCGGACTGGTGAGTATATCCATATTTTTTATTTTAATTCTTTATTTTTTACATGAATATGGATCCCAGGGCCTGAAGGAGAGTCTCCTCTCCTTCAGACCCTGGGAACCATCCAGGATACCTTCCGATACTTGAGTCCCATTGACTTGTATTGGTATTGGGTATCGGTATCGGCGATATCCGATATTTTTCGGGTATCGGCCGATACTATCTGATACCGATACTTTCAAGTATCGGAAGGTATCGCTCAAAACTACTCAGGGGTCACGTTGGGAGCCATGTTGTTCCTTGAAGTAAATGGGTGGGGAGTAGGGTTGAGCGACTTTCATTTTTTTAAGATCGAGTAGGGTTTTGGGAAACCCGATTTTGTCCAGAGTCGAGTCGAGTGCAGTCGGCCGATTATCGCTAAAAGTCGGGGATCGACCGAAACACGAAACCCAATGCAAGTCAATGGGGAAGCATAGTCGGCAGTGAGTGGAGGCCAGGAAAACACCTACAGTGCCCATTTTAATGCCAAAAACATCCATTCTTGTTTCTGAAGCTTGCCAATCTTAATTAACTGTATAATAATAGTTGGGCATAGGGAATTGGGGGAAAGTTGTGGGGGGAGTAGGGCTGGCTCAAGTTTTTCGTGGGCCCAGGAAATGCGGACTACGTCACGGCGGTGTTGCAGGGAAAGGTAAGTATTTAAAAGTTGCAAGTGCTGTGATCCTGAGCAAGCAGGGGGGGGCCCACTCGTTCGCATTGCCACTGGCACAGGGCCCCTCAAAGTACGGCGGTGTGTTTGCATGGCGGGGGCGCCTCCCACCAGCAGCGACACTTTTGCGTACTCTGAGGGGCCCTGTGCCAGTGACGTCGCCAACGAGTATGCCCCCCCACCTGATGAAGGAACCTGCACTTTCATCTGCACCTTCCTCTTTGTCCCTGTGTAAGGTGGTATAACATGCGGGAAGGGGAACCTTACTTTCAGCAGGGACAGATTCTGGCTGTGTAGAGTACAAGGGGAATGTAGTGGTCTAGGTCAATGTACCAGCAGACTCATTTAGCAGTGGCTGGGCAATGGGCAGGATGAGGAGGAAACAGATATAGGGCCAAAGAATAAAGTAGGCTACATGCAGTTCAAAATTGGTAACAGGACTAAACAGGCGGCATTGCTTTGTTCAGTGGAGTAGCAAACCCAAGAGCAGCAGACACTGTTTCAAGGGCCTAACCACACTAGTAGGCCAAATGCAGTTTAATATCTGATAGTATAGGGCGAAAGCCAGAATGTGGAAGCTCAGCTTTGTTCAGTTGAGGACAACACCAGGGAGGGGCAGACACCTTTAGTAGGCCGGAAAAGCCTATTGCATTTTTTAAAATGGTAATTTGGAGCAGAAGGTTGAAGCTCAGCTTTATTTAGTTGAGGGCAACACCAGGGAGGGGCAGAAGCCGTTAGTAGGCCCTAACCACCATTTTTTTTTTTTAAAACCACTTAATGAGAGCCGGAAGGTTGAAGCTCAGCTTTATTTAGTTGAGGACAACACCAGGCAGGGGCACACAGACAGACACCTTTAGTAGGCCGGAAAAGCCTATTGCATTTTTCAAAATGGTAATTTGGAGCAGAAGGTTGAAGCTCAGCTTTATTTAGTTGAGGGCAACACCAGGCAGGGGCACACAGACAGACACCTTTAGTAGGCCGGAAAAGCCTATTGCATTTTTTAAAATGGTAATTTGGAGCAGAAGGTTGAAGCTCAGCTTTATTTAGTTGAGGGCAACACCAGGCAGGGGCACACAGACAGACACCTTTAGTAGGCCGGAAAAGCCTATTGCATTTTTCAAAATGGTAATTTGGAGCAGAAGGTTGAAGCTCAGCTTTATTTAGTTGAGGGCAACACCAGGGAGGGGCAGAAGCCGTTAGTAGGCCCTAACCACCATTTTTTTTTTTTAAAACCACTTAATGAGAGCCGGAAGGTTGAAGCTCAGCTTTATTTAGTTGAGGACAACACCAGGGAGGGGCAGAAGCCGTTAGTAGGCCCTAACCACCATTTTTTTTTTTAAAACCACTTAATGAGAGCCGGAAGGTTGAAGCTCAGCTTTATTTAGTTGAGGACAACACCAGGGAGGGGCAGAAGCCGTTAGTAGGCCCTAACCACCATTTTTTTTTTAAAAACCACTTAATGAGAGCCGGAAGGTTGAAGCTCAGCTTTATTTAGTTGAGGACAACACCAGGCAGGGGCACACAGACAGACACCTTTAGTAGGCCGGAAAAGCCTATTGCATTTTTTAAAATGGTAATTTGGAGCAGAAGGTTGAAGCTCAGCTTTATTTAGTTGAGGACAACACCAGGCAGGGGCAGAAGCCGTTAGTAGGCCCTAACCACCATTTTTTTTTTTAAAACCACTTAATGAGAGCCGGAAGGTTGAAGCTCAGCTTTATTTAGTTGAGGGCAACACCAGGCAGGGGCACACAGACAGACACCTTTAGTAGGCCGGAAAAGCCTATTGCATTTTTCAAAATGGTAATTTGGAGCAGAAGGTTGAAGCTCAGCTTTATTTAGTTGAGGGCAACACCAGGGAGGGGCAGAAGCCGTTAGTAGGCCCTAACCACCATTTTTTTTTTTAAAAACCACTTAATGAGAGCCGGAAGGTTGAAGCTCAGCTTTATTTAGTTGAGGACAACACCAGGGAGGGGCAGAAGCCGTTAGTAGGCCCTAACCACCATTTTTTTTTTTAAAACCACTTAATGAGAGCCGGAAGGTTGAAGCTCAGCTTTATTTAGTTGAGGGCAACACCAGGCAGGGGCACACAGACAGACACCTTTAGTAGGCCGGAAAAGCCTATTGCATTTTTCAAAATGGTAATTTGGAGCAGAAGGTTGAAGCTCAGCTTTATTTAGTTGAGGGCAACACCAGGGAGGGGCAGAAGCCGTTAGTAGGCCCTAACCACCATTTTTTTTTTTTAAAACCACTTAATGAGAGCCGGAAGGTTGAAGCTCAGCTTTATTTAGTTGAGGACAACACCAGGGAGGGGCAGAAGCCGTTAGTAGGCCCTAACCACCATTTTTTTTTTTTAAAACCACTTAATGAGAGCCAGAAGGTTGAAGCTCAGCTTTATTTAGTTGAGGACAACACCAGGGAGGGGCAGAAGCCGTTAGTAGGCCCTAACCACCATTTTTTTTTTTAAAACCACTTAATGAGAGCCGGAAGGTTGAAGCTCAGCTTTATTTAGTTGAGGACAACACCAGGGAGGGGCAGAAGCCGTTAGTAGGCCCTAACCACCATTTTTTTTTTTAAAACCACTTAATGAGAGCCGGAAGGTTGAAGCTCAGCTTTATTTAGTTGAGGACAACACCAGGCAGGGGCACACAGACAGACACCTTTAGTAGGCCGGAAAAGCCTATTGCATTTTTCAAAATGGTAATTTGGAGCAGAAGGTTGAAGCTCAGCTTTATTTAGTTGAGGGCAACACCAGGCAGTGGCACACAGACAGACACCTTTAGTAGGCCGGAAAAGCCTATTGCATTTTTTAAAATGGTAATTTGGAGCAGAAGGTTGAAGCTCAGCTTTATTTAGTTGAGGACAACACCAGGCAGGGGCACACAGACAGACACCTTTAGTAGGCCGGAAAAGCCTATTGCATTTTTCAAAATGGTAATTTGGAGCAGAAGGTTGAAGCTCAGCTTTATTTAGTTGAGGACAACACCAGGCAGGGGCACACAGACAGACACCTTTAGTAGGCCGGAAAAGCCTATTGCATTTTTCAAAATGGTAATTTGGAGCAGAAGGTTGAAGCTCAGCTTTATTTAGTTGAGGGCAACACCAGGGAGGGGCAGAAGCCGTTAGTAGGCCCTAACCACCATTTTTATTTTTTAAAACCACTTAATGAGAGCCGGAAGGTTGAAGCTCAGCTTTATTTAGTTGAGGACAACACCAGGGAGGGGCAGAAGCCGTTAGTAGGCCCTAACCACCATTTTTTTTTTAAAACCACTTAATGAGAGCCGGAAGGTTGAAGCTCAGCTTTATTTAGTTGAGGACAACACCAGGGAGGGGCAGAAGCCGTTAGTAGGCCCTAACCACCATTTTTTTTTTTAAAACCACTTAATGAGAGCCGGAAGGTTGAAGCTCAGCTTTATTTAGTTGAGGGCAACACCAGGCAGGGGCACACAGACAGACACCTTTAGTAGGCCGGAAAAGCCTATTGCATTTTTCAAAATGGTAATTTGGAGCAGAAGGTTGAAGCTCAGCTTTATTTAGTTGAGGGCAACACCAGGCAGGGGCACACAGACAGACACCTTTAGTAGGCCGGAAAAGCCTATTGCATTTTTCAAAATGGTAATTTGGAGCAGAAGGTTGAAGCTCAGCTTTATTTAGTTGAGGGCAACACCAGGGAGGGGCAGAAGCCGTTAGTAGGCCCTAACCACCATTTTTTTTTTTAAAAACCACTTAATGAGAGCCGG
Organism: Ranitomeya variabilis; assembly: GCF_051348905.1. Taxonomy (NCBI): domain Eukaryota; kingdom Metazoa; phylum Chordata; class Amphibia; order Anura; family Dendrobatidae; genus Ranitomeya; species Ranitomeya variabilis. The sequence goes on from NC_135234.1 coordinate 535,954,986, forward strand.
AAGGTTGAAGCTCAGCTTTATTTAGTTGAGGACAACACCAGGGAGGGGCAGAAGCCGTTAGTAGGCCCTAACCACCATTTTTTTTTTTTAAAACCACTTAATGAGAGCCGGAAGGTTGAAGCTCAGCTTTATTTAGTTGAGGACAACACCAGGCAGGGGCACACAGACAGACACCTTTAGTAGGCCGGAAAAGCCTATTGCATTTTTCAAAATGGTAATTTGGAGCAGAAGGTTGAAGCTCAGCTTTATTTAGTTGAGGGCAACACCAGGGAGGGGCAGAAGCCGTTAGTAGGCCCTAACCAAAGTTGAAGGCCAAATGCAGTTTAATTTCTGATACTATAGGCCGAAAGCCAGAAGGTGGAAGCTCCGATTTAGACAGTGGAGGACAATTTGAATTAGGGACTGCAGACAGACTTAGTAGGCTGTCCCCTGTGGACCATGCATCCACCACATTAACCCATTGCGCCGTAATGGACACGTAATCTTCCGTGGCCATGCCTACAGGTCCATGCGTCTGTTGTCAGGTGCACCTTTGTACTCACAGATTGCCAGAGTGCATGGACAATGCGGTCTTCTACATGCTGGTGGAGGGTTGGGATGGCTTTTCTCGCAAAAGAAGTGTCGACTGGTTAGCTTGTAGCGTGGTACAGCGTAGTCCATCATGGCCTTATTAATAGTAAATAAAATATATAACTAGGCTCTATGAACTTTTAAATAGGTTCCAGGGGTACACGGGCAGCATTGGTGTGGTCAGTGGAGGAGTATTGCAAGTAGGGGCTGCAGACAGGCTATCAAAGGCCTAAAATAACAAACAGTAGGCAGTCATGGCAGTTTTACATCGGTTACATGGATACACAGGCAGGCACTCCAGGCAGCATTGTGGTCAGTGGAGGAGTATTGCAAGTAGGGGCCGCAGACAGGCTATCAAAGGCCTAAAATAACAAACAATAGGCTCATTGCAGTTTTACAGCGGTTACATGGATAGACGGGCAGGCAGCTTGGTGGTGAGTGGAGGAGTATTTAAAGTAGGGACCGCAGACAGGCTTCAAAGGCCTAACATAAGAAAATGGGCTGGCTGTAGGCACTTTATAATTGGTTCCAGGGGTACACGGGCAGCAGTGGTCTGGTCAGTGGAGGAGTATTTAAAGTAGGGACCGCAGACAGGCTATCAAAGGCCTAACATAACAAACAATAGGCTCATGGCAGTTTTACAGCGGTTACATGGATACACGGGCAGGCAGCTTGGTGGTCAGTGGAGGAGTATTTAAAGTAGGGACCGCAGACAGGCTTCAAAGGCCTAACATAAGAAAATGGGCTGGCTGTAGGCACTTTATAATTGGTTCCAGGGGTACACGGGCAGCAGTGGTCTGGTCAGTGGAGGAGTATTTAAAGTAGGGACCGCAGACAGGCTATCAAAGGCCTAAAATAACAAACAATAGGCTCATGGCAGCTTTACAGCGGTTACATGGATACACAGGCAGCTTGGTGGTGAGTGGAGGAGTAGTGCAAGGAGTGTCTGTCCCAGTACTCCCAAAATATAAATAGATGTTAATGTCTCGCAAAACAACCACAACAAAAAAAAAGGTGGCATACTTAGGTACAGGGGTGGGCTCATCTACTGAGTTTCTGACATAGTAATTTGGCAGTAACTATTTAATGGTGCCAATATAGGACACAGACACAGACTACTTTAAGTTGCATCATAGATGTCTACAAATTTGTATTGTCAGTGCCAGACATTGAATGATGTCAGCGAATAGACTAAAGATTGGTGGAGCTGTGCGACATAATTTTGGACGTGGTAGAGCACATTTTGAGCTGGGGTAGGGGGGAACTCTCTTGAGGCCGGCGGGACCGCCCCAGGGCCCCTCATGTTACAACGGTGTGTCTGACGTTGGGTGCGCACCACCACCGCCAGAGACACTACATTGTACTATGAGGGACCCAGTAGCAATGCCGTCAACCAAAAGCGAGCACACCCACCTCTTCAGACAAACAGCAGTCTCACGGGTGCTTGCGCCAAGTCGCGATACCACGGCCCCGTGTGGGGAGTTTTGCCATTTAGGGAGGTGTAAACATGTCGTATGCTGTACAATCAGCTGCAGCAAATTAGACATTAGAAAAGTAATTCACAGGCAAGAGCTTTTCATAGGAAAGCTAGGTGTCGGCCGGGCAAGGTGGGGCAAAAGATTTCGAAATCCAGTTGTGGTTCATTTTAATGAATGTTAGATCGTCAACATTTTGGGTAGCCAGACGAGTCCTTTTTTCGGTTAATATTGAACCTGCAGCACTGAATACTCTTTCTGATAGGACACTTGCTGCCGGGCAAGCAAGCTCCTGCAATGCATATTCTGCCAATTCTGGCCAGGTGTCTAATTTGGAGGCCCAGTAATCAAATGGGAATGACGGTTGAGGGAGAACATCGATAAGGGATGAAAAATAGTTAGTAACCATACTGGACAAATGTTGTCTCCTGTCACTTTCAATTGATGCAGCAGTACCTGTCCTGTCTGCGGTCATAGCAAAATCACTCCACAACCTGGTCAGAAAACCCCTCTGTCCAACGCCACTTCTGATGTGTGCACCCCTAACACTCCTAGTCTGCTGCCCCCTGGAGCTCGTGTGAGAACGATCACGTGCGCTGTGTGCTGGGAATGCCTGAAGCAAACGGTCAACAAGAGTTGATTGTTTGGTTGCTAATATTAGTTCCAAGTTCTCATGTGGCATAATATTTTGCAATTTGCCTTTATAGCGTGGATCAAGGAGGCAGGCCAACCAGTAATCGTCATCGTTCATCATTTTCGTAATGCGTGTGTCCCTTTTTAGGATACGTAAGGCATAATCCGCCATGTGGGCCAAAGTTCCAGTTGTCAAATCTCCGGTTGTGATTGGTTGAGGGGCAGTTGCAGGCAAATCTACGTCACTTGTGTCCCTCAAAAAACCAGAACCCGGCCGTGACACGCAACCAATTTCCTGTGCCCCCGGGAAAGGTTCGGCATTAAAAATATACTCATCCCCATCATCCTCCTCGTCCTCCACCTCCTCTTCGCCCGCTACCTCGTCCTGTACACTGCCCTGACCAGACAATGGCTGACTGTCATCAAGGCTTTCCTCTTCCTCTGGTGCAGACGCCTGCTCCTTTATGTGCGTCAAACTTTGCATCAGCAGACGCATTAGGGGGATGCTCATGCTTATTACGGCGTTGTCTGCACTAACCAGCCGTGTGCATTCCTCAAAACACTGAAGGACTTGACACATGTCTTGTATCTTAGACCACTGCACACCTGACAACTCCATGTCTGCCATCCTACTGCCTGCCCGTGTATCCTCCCACAAATAAATAACAGCACGCCTCTGTTCGCACAGTCTCTGAAGCATGTGCAGTGTTGAGTTCCACCTTGTTGCAACGTCTATGATTAGGCGATGCTGGGGAAGGTTCAAAGACCGCTGATAGGTCTGCATACGGCTGGCGTGTACAGGCGAATGTCGGATATGTGAGCAAAGTGCACGCACTTTGAGGAGCAGGTCGGAGAACCCAGGATAAGTTTTCAATAAGCACTGCACCACCAGGTTTAAGGTGTGAGCCAGGCAAGGAATGTGTTTCAGTTGGGAAAGGGAGATGGCAGCCATGAAATTCCTTCCGTTATCACTCACTACCTTGCCTGCCTCAAGATCTACTGTGCCCAGCCACGACTGTGTTTCTTGTTGCAAGAACTCGGACAGAACTTCCGCGGTGTGTCTGTTGTCGCCCAAGCACTTCATAGCCAATACAGCCTGCTGACGCTTGGCAGTAGCTGGCCCATAATGGGACAACTGGTGTGCAACAGTGTCATCTGCCGATGGAGTGGTTGGCAGACTGCGTTCTGTGGAAGAGCTGTAGCTTCTGCAGGAGGACGAGGAGGAGGAGGAGGAGGGGGTGCGAACGCCTACAGCCAACTGTTTCCTAGACCGTGGGCTAGGCACAACTGTCCCTAAATTGATGTCGCCTGTGGACCCTGCATCCACCACATTCACCCAGTGTGCCGTGATGGACACATAACGTCCCTGGCCATGCCTACTGGTCCATGCATCTGTAGTCAGGTGCACCTTTGTACTCACAGATTGCCTGAGTGCATGGACGATGCGCTGTTTAACATGCTGGTGCAGGGCTGGGATGGCTTTTCTGGAAAAAAAGTGTCGACTGGGTAGCTCGTATCGTGGTTCAGCGTACTCCATCAGGGCTTTGAAAGCTTCGCTTTCAACTAACCGGTAGGGCATCATCTCTAACGAGATTAGTCTAGCTATGTGGGCGTTAAAACCCTGTGTACGCGGATGCGAGGATAAGTACTTCCTTTTTCTAACCAGAGTCTCATGTAGGGTGAGCTGGACTGGAGAGCTGGAGATCGTGGAACTTTCGGGTGTGCCGGTGTACATGGCAGACTGAGAGACGGTTGGAGACGGTATTGTTTCCGCCGGTGCCCTAGATGCAATATTTCCTCCTACAAAACTGGTGATTCCCTGACCCTGACTGCTTTTGGCTGGCAAAGAAACCTGCACAGATACTGCCGGTGGTGCGGAAAATGGTGGCCTTACAGTGACGGAAGGGATGTTGCGTTGCTGACTAGCTTCATTGGCCGAGGGTGCTACAACCTTGAGGGACGTTTGGTAGTTAGTCCAGGCTTGAAAATGCATGGTGGTTAAGTGTCTATGCATGCAACTAGTATTTAGACTTTTCAGATTCTGACCTCTGCTTAAGCTAGTTGAACATTTTTGACAGATGACTTTGCGCTGATCAGTTGGATGTTGTTTAAAAAAATGCCAGACTGCACTATTCCTAGACTCGGATCCCTTTTCAGGGATTGCAGACTGAGCTTTAACCGGATGGCAACGCTGTGCTCCAACAGGTTTTGGCTTTGACACGCGTTTTGGGCCAGATACGGGCCCGGCAGATGGAACCTGTTGCGATGTTGATGCCTGCTGCGGCCCCTCCTCCACCTCCGCTTCTGAACTACTGCCGCCTGCACCCTGTTCCCCCAATGGCTGCCAATCGGGGTCAATAACTGGGTCATCTATTACCTCCTCTTCGAGCTCGTGTGCAACTTCGTCTGTGTCACTGTGTCGGTCGGTGGTATAGCGTTCGTGGCGGGGCAACATAGTCTCATCAGGGTCTGATTGTGGATCTGTACCCTGAGAGGGCAATGTGGTGGTCTGAGTCAAAGGAGCAGCATAGTACTCTGGCTGTGGCTGTGCATCAGTGCACTCCATGTCAGAATATACTTGTAATGGGCATGGCCTGTTAAATGTTTCACTTTCTAAGCCAGGGACGGTATGTGTAAAGAGCTCCATGGAGTGACCCGTTGTGTCGCCTGCTGCATCCTTCTCTCTTGTTGTAGTTTTTGCTGAGGAGGACAAGGAAGCGACTTGTCCCTGACCGTGAACATCCACAAGCGACGCGCTGCTTTTACATTTACCAGTTTCGGAAGAGGAGGCAAAAGAGCTAGAGGCTGAGTCTGCAATGTAAGCCAAAACTTGCTGTTGCTGCTCCGCCTTTAAAAGCGGTTTTCCTACTCCCAGAAAAGAGAGCGTTCGAGGCCTTGTGTAGCCTGACGACGAAACTGGCTCCACAGCTCCAGACTTAGGTGGAATATTTTTATCCCCACGACCACCTGATGCTCCACTACCACTACCATCATTACCAGCTGACAATGAACGCCCATGACGACCTCTTGCACCAGACTTCCTCATTGTTTTAAAATCTTAACCAAAGTAACTTTATTTGTTGCTATCAAACAACTTACACGGTGAGCTATAACTTCAGTATGATTTCAATATCCCTTAACAGGTTGGTGAGACCACAAGGAAAATCAGGCACAATGTTACACACTCTGTTTTCTGTGGCACAAAATCACAGAGATGACACACACGCAGGACTGTCACTCAAGCACTAATGTCAATATTAATCTCCCACCTAATTTATGTTTTTTTTTTTTTCAGGGAGACTTTAGAAACCAAATAATATTAAAAAAAAAAAAAAAAAAAAGGCTTTCTATGGCCCACAATTAGAGAGAGAGAGGTGGCACACCCAGGAGTCAAGACTGGCACACAAGCTGAAAGGGCAATATTACTCTCCCACTGTTTTTTGTATGTTTTTTTTTTTTTTTTCAGGGAGACTTTAGAAACCAAATAATATTAAAAAAACCAAAAAAAAAATAGCCTTTCTATGGCCCACTGAATGAGAGAGAGAGGTGGCACACCCAGGAGTCAAGACTGGCACACAAGCTGAAAGGGCAATATTACTCTCCCACTGTTTTTTTATGTATTTTTTGTTTTTTAAGGGAGACTTTAGAAACCCAATAATATTTAAAAAAAAAAAAAAATAGGCTTTCTATGGCCCACTGAATGAGAGGGAGAGAGGTGGCACACCCAGGAGTCAAGACTGGCACACAAGCTGAAAGGGCAATATTACTCTCCCACTGTTTTTTTAGGTTTTTTTTTTTTTTTCAGGGAGACTTTAGAAACCAAATAATATAAAAAAAAAAAAAAAAAAAATAGGCTTGCTATAGCCCACTGAATGAGAGATAGCACACACAGCAGTGGCACACAAGCCCTGACTGAGGCCAATATTTTTCTCCCACTGATTGATGTCGTGTTTTTGTGTTGAGGTAGAATTTAGAACACAAATCACGGAAAAAATAAATAGGCTTTCTATGGCCCACTGAATGAAAGGGAGAGAGGTGGCACACCCAGGAGTCAAGACTGGCACACAAGCTGAAAGGGCAATATTACTCTCCCACTGTTTTTTTATGTATTTTTTGTTTTTTAAGGGAGACTTTAGAAACCCAATAATATTTAAAAAAAAAAATAAATAGGCTTTCTATGGCCCACTGAATGAGAGGGAGAGAGGTGGCACACCCAGGAGTCAAGACTGGCACACAAGCTGAAAGGGCAATATTACTCTCCCACTGTTTTTTTAGGTTTTTTTTTTTTTTTCAGGGAGACTTTAGAAACCAAATAATATAAAAAAAAAAAAATAAAAAATAGGCTTGCTATAGCCCACTGAATGAGAGATAGCACACACAGCAGTGGCACACAAGCCCTGACTGAGGCCAATATTTTTCTCCCACTGATTGATGTCGTGTTTTTGTGTTGAGGTAGAATTTAGAACACAAATCACGGAAAAAATAAATAGGCTTTCTATGGCCCACTGAATGAAAGGGAGAGAGGTGGCACACCCAGGAGTCAAGACTGGCACACAAGCTGAAAGGGCAATATTACTCTCCCACTGTTTTTTTATGTATTTTTTGTTTTTTAAGGGAGACTTTAGAAACCCAATAATATTTTAAAAAAAAAATAAATAGGCTTTCTATGGCCCACTGAATGAGAGGGAGAGAGGTGGCACACCCAGGAGTCAAGACTGGCACACAAGCTGAAAGGGCAATATTACTCTCCCACTGTTTTTTTAGGTTTTTTTTTTTTTTTCAGGGAGACTTTAGAAACCAAATAATATTAAAAAAAAAAAAAAAAAAATAGGCTTGCTATAGCCCACTGAATGAGAGATAGCACACACAGCAGTGGCACACAAGCCCTGACTGAGGCCAATATTTTTCTCCCACTGATTGATGTAGTGTTTTTGTGTTGAGGTAGATTTTAGAACACAAATCACGGAAAAAATAAATAGGCTTTCTATGGCCCACTCAGTGAGAGATGGCACACACAGGGATGGCACTGTAGCAGAAATGCCAATCTTAATCTCCCACAAAAAAAAACAAAACAAAAAAAAAAACTGTCCTACAATTACTATCTCCCTGCAGTAATGTAAGCCAGGTATGGCAGGCAGCAATAGGAGTGGACTGATGCACAAATTAAATAAAAAGTGTGGACAAACAAAAAAGATAGCTGTGCAGAAAGGAAGGAACAAGAGGATATGTGCTTTGAAAAAAGCAGTTGGTTTCCACAGTGGCGTACACACAGCAATACAGCTATCACGGAGCCTTCTAGGGCAGCCCAATGAGCTACAGCGCTGAGGGGAAAAAAAAAAAAAAATAGCTTCCACAGTCCCTGCACACCGAAGGTGGTGTTGGACAGTGGAAATCGCTGCAGCACAAGCGGTTTGGTGGTTAGTGGACCCTGCCTAACGCTCTCCCTGCTTCTGACGAAGCGGCAGCAACCTGTCCCTAAGCTCAGATCAGCAGCAGTAAGATGGCGGTCGGCGGGAACGCCCCTTTATAGCCCCTGTGACGCCGCAGACAGCAAGCCAATCACTGCAATGCCCTTCTCTAAGATGGTGGGGACCAGGATCTATGTCATCACGCTGCCCACACTCTGCGTTCACCTTCATTGGCTGAGAAATGGCGCTTTTCGCGTCATTGAAACGCGACTTTGGCGCGAAAGTCGCGTACCGCATGGCCGACAAGCACAGGGGTCGGATCGGGTTTCATGAGACGCCGACTTAGCCAAAAGTCGGCGACTTTTGAAAATGATCGACCCGTTTCGCTCAACCCTAGTGGGGAGGACATATGATCCTGTATCTAAGTAGGAGACTCTCCTCCTGTGAGAAAGACTATGCCATTGTAGAAAAAAAATGCTTGGCCATCCAATGGGCTATTGACACCCTGAGGTACTCTCAGGTAGGCTTGAAGTTCAGGCTAGTGTCAGGTCAATGAGCCCCTGAGATGGATGAGGGAAAGGAAATGGAAGAATGCCCACAAACTAGGTGGTTTCTAGGACTTCAGGACCTCAACTTTGATGTGGAGCACAGGCCTGGGAAGCTGAACGACAATGCACATGCCCTGTCTAGACTTCCCTGTTTGGTGACTGAAGGTACCAAAACCCTCTGATTTAGGCAGTACATTCTTAATAAACCAGTGGAAGATTCAAACAAGAAACATTCATGTGCCTACCTCTGTGAGCAGCTGAGTGAGCCAATTTACCACAATATATACAGTATATTTATATATTAAGAATAAAATGACTGCTAAACCATGTAAAATTCATGACAAGAAGAATAACGTATGTCAAAGAATGAAGGTAGACAACTTAGGCACTGAATAAATGAGATACTCAAAGAATAATCTGAATAATATTTCATGAAACTATAACCAAAGGAATACAGAACAAAACAACATTTTGGTCAAATCATGGCCTTTATCCAGGTTATTTGTCAATGCTATATACAAAAGAATAATTGACTATACATGATATACACTCACTGGCCACTTTATTAGGTACACCTGTCCAACTTCTTGTTAACACTTAATTTCTAATCAGCCAATCACATGGCGGCAACTCAGTGCATTTAGGCATGTAGACATGGTCAAGACAATCTCCTGCAGTTCAAACCGAGCATCAGTATGGGGAAGAAAGGTGATTTGAGTGCCTTTGAACGTGGCATGGTTGTTGGTGCCAGAAGGGCTGGTCTGAGTATTTCAGAAACTGCTGATCTACTGGGATTTTCACGCACAACCATCTCTAGGGTTTACAGAGAATGGTCCGAAAAAGAAAAAAAATCCAGTGAGCGGCAGTTCTGTGGGCGGAAATGCCTTGTTGATGCCAGAGGTCAGAGGAGAATGGGCAGACTGGTTCGAGCTGATAGAAAGGCAACAGTGACTCAAATCGCCACCCGTTACAACCATGGTAGGCCTAAGAGCATCTCTGAACGCACAGTGCGTCGAACTTTGAGGCAGATGGGCTACAGCAGCAGAAGACCACACCGGGTACCATTCCTTTCAGCTAAGAACAGGAAACTGAGGCTACAATTTGTACAAGCTCATCGAAATTGGACTGTAGAAGATTGGAAAAACGTTGCTTGGTCTGATGAGTCTCGATTTCTGCTGCAACATTCGGATGGTAGGGTCAGAATTTGGCGTAAACAACATGAAAGCATGGATCCATCCTGCCTTGTATGGAGCATCTTTGGGATGTGCAGCCGACAAATCTGCGGCAACTGTGTGATGCCATCATGTCAATATGGACCAAAATCTCTGAGGAATGCTTCCAGCACCTTGTTGAATCTATGCCACGAAGAATTGAGGCAGTTCTGAAGGCAAAAGGGGGTCCAACCCGTTACTAGCATGTTGTACCTAATAAAGTGGCCGGTGAGTGTATATGGACATGCAAGCAACATAAATAAATAGCAAAAGGATGGAGTAATCAAAAACTAATGTAGTATAAATCATATACTAACACTAATCATATTTACAGTAACACAAAAATATACTAATCTTGTGTGTAAAAGATACAGTGAGTACGGATAATATTCAAACCTCTTTAAATTGTTCACTCCTTGTTTCATTGCAGCCATTTGGTAAATTCAAAAAAGTTCATTTTTTCTCATTAACCCCTTCATGACCCAGCCTATTTTGAGCTTAATGACCTGGCCATTTTTTGCAATTCTGACCAGTATCCCTTTATGAGGTAATAGCTCAAGAACACTTCAACGGATTGTAGCGATTCTGAGATTGTTTTTTTTCATGACATATTGAGCTTCATGATAGTGGTAAATTTAGGTCGATAATTTTTGTGTTTATTTGTGAAAAAAAAAAAAATTTGGTGAAAATTTATAAAATTTAGCAATTTTTAAAATTTTAATTTTTATTCTGTTAAACGAGAGAGTTATGTGACACAAAATAGTTAATAAATAACATTACCCAAATGTCTAGTTTACATAAGCACAATTTTGGAAACAAAATTTTTTTTTGCTAGGAAGTTATAAGGGTTAAAATTTGACCAACGATTTCTCATTTTTACAGCAAAATTTACAAAACCATTTTTTTAGGGACCACCTCATATTTGAAGTCAGTTTGAGGGGTCTATTTGGCTTAAAATACCCAAAAGTGACAACATTCTAAAACTGCACCCCTCAAGGTGCGCATAACCACATTCAAGAAGTTTATTAACCCTTCAGTTGTTTCACAGCAGCAGGAGCAACATGGAAGGAAAAAATGATCATTTAACTTTTTAGTCACAAAAATGAACTTTTAGCAAATTTTTTTTACTTTCCCAAGGGTAAAAGGAGAAACTGGATCCCGAAAGTTGTTGTACAATATGTCCTGAGTACGCCAATACCCCATATGTGGGGGTAATCACTGTTTGGGCGCACAACAGGGCTCAGAAGGGAAGGAGCGCCATTTGACTTTTTGAATAAAAAATTGGCTCCAATCTTTAGCGCACACCATGTCGTGTTTGGAGAGCCTCTGTGTGCCTAAAGATTGGAGCTCCCCCACAAGTGACCCCATTTTGGAAACTAGACCCCCCAAGGAACTTATCTAGATGCATAGTGAGCACTTTGAACCCCCAGGTACTTCACAAATTGATCCGTAAAAATCAATCAATGATCTGCGGGTGTCATGTTAAGTTTGCAGAGCCCCTGAAGTGCCTAAACAGTAGTGACCCCATTTTTTAAACTAGACCCCCCAAGGGACTTATCTAGATGTGTGGTGAGCACTTTGAACCCCCAAGTGCTTCACAGAGTTTTATAACGCAGAGCGGTGAAAATAAAAAATCATTTTTTTCCCACAAAAATAATTTTTTATCCCCCATATTTTTATTTTTCCAAGGGTAACAGGAGAAATTAGACCCCCAAAGTTGTTGTACAATTTTTCCTGAGTACGCTTATGCCCCATATGTTTGGGCAAACCACTGTTTGGGCACATGTCGAGGCTCAGAAGGGAGGGAGCACCTTTTGACTTTTTGAATGCAAGATTGGCTGGAATCAATGGTGGCGCCATGTCGCGATTGGAGACCCCTGATGTGCCTAAACAGTGGAAACCCCTCAATTCTAACTCCAACACTAACCTGTGGTGAATTCTGCTTTTGGGCTCCCTACGGTGGTTGTAGGTGGTAATGCAGTTGTCCCTGAGTTGCAGTCCTGGTCAGGTGTATCTGCTGATTGCAGTTCTGACTGGGGTATTTAGGCGTGCAGGATTCATTAGTCCTTGCCAGTTGTCCATGGTTGTTGGGAGGTTTTGGTCCTGGTTTGGTTCCTTCTGCCTTCTGCCAAATCAGCAAAGATAAGTGTCTAGTTTTGGTTTCTGTGGCACACATGCTGTGTGCTTAATTATTCTGTGCTATTCAGTGTTTTTTTTGTCCAGCTTAGATTGTGTCAGTATTTTCTCAGTCTTGTTGGATTCTATGGAGTGGCAGATATACATTCCATGTCTTTAGTTAGATTGTGGAACTTTTTGTATTATCTGCTGTGGATATTTTTGGAAGGGTTTTAACACTGACCGCTTAGTATTCTGTTCTATCTTTCCCTATTTAGCTAGAGTGGCCTCTTTTGCTGAATCCTGTTTTCTGCCTGAGTGTGTCTTTCCTCTCCTACTCACAGTCAATATTCGTGGGGGGCTGCCTATCCTTTGGGGTTCTGCTCTGAGGCAAGGTAGTATCCCTATTTCCATCTATAGGGGTATTTATTCCTCCGGCTGTGTCGAGGTGTCTAGGGTTTGTTAGGCACACCCCACGGCTACTTCTAGTTGCGGTGTTAGTTCAGGTTTTGCGGTCAGTACTGTTTCCACCTACTCCAGAGAAAGTTCATGCGGCTCCAAAGTCACCGGATCATAACACTAACCCGAACTTTTGTGAATTTGGATTCTGGGCTCCCCCGGTGGCTACTGGTGGAATTGAACTGGTGTTGTCATCTTCTCTGTTCACCTGTTCCCATCAAGATTGGGAGTCGCTATATAACCTTGCTGCTCTGTTAGTTGCTTGCCGGTCAACAATGTTATCAGAAGCCTCTCTGTGCTTGTTCCTGCTCCTAGACAACTACTAGATAAGTTGGACTCTTGTCCATGTTTGTTTTTGCATTTTTGTTCCAGTTCACAGCTGAAGTTTCGTTACTGTGTCTGGAAAGCTCTTGTGAACAGGAATTGCCACTCTGGTGTTATGAGTTAATGCCAGAGTTTTAAAGTAATTTCTGGATGGTGTTTTGATAGGGTTTTCAGCTGACCATGAAAGTGTCCTTTCTGTCTTCTGCTATGTAGTAAGTGGACCTCAAATTTGCTAAACCTATTTTCATACTACGTTTGTTATTTCATCTTAATTCACCGCCAATACATGTGGGGGGCCTCTGTCTCCTTTCGGGGTATTTCTCTAGAGGTGAGCTAGGACTAATATTTTCCTCTGCTAGCATTATTTAGTCCTCCGGCTGGTGCTGGGCATCTAGAATCAACGTAGGCATGCTACCCGGCCACTGCTAGTTGTGCGTTAGGTTTAGTTCATGGTCAGCTCAGTTCCCATCTTCCAAGAGCTAGTTCCTATATATGCTTATGCTATGTTCTCTTGCCATTGAGAACATGACAGTTTGACCGGCCCACTAAAGGGTTAAAATCCTTGGCTGAGAAAGGAGAGAAATAAGAAGTCTGCTGAGAATTTTTTTTTTTTTTTTTTTCTCCTTCTAATCTTTGAATGGCTCTGTGTCCACCTGTTTGTAATGGATCTTCAGAGTGTAACTGCAGGTTTGAATAATCTCGCCACGAAGGTACAAAATTTGCAAGACTTTGTTTGTCATGCACCTGTATCTGAGCCGAGAATTCCTTTGCCGGAATTTTTCTCGGGGAATAGATCTGGGTTTCAGAATTTTCGAAATAATTGCAAATTATTTTTGTCCCTGAAATTTCGCTCTGCCGGAGACCCTGCACAGCAGGTCAGGATTGTGATTTCCTTGCTCCGGGGCGACCCTCAAGACTGGGCTTTTTCATTGACACCAGGGGATCCTGCGTTGCTCAATGTGGATGCGTTTTTTCTGGCCTTGGGGTTGCTTTATGACGAACCTCATTTGGAGCTTCAGGCAGAAAAAACTTTGATGTCCCTATCTCAGGGGCAAGATGAAGCGGAAATTTACTGTCAAAGATTCCGTAAATGGTCTGTGCTTACTCAGTGGAATGAGTGCGCCCTGGCGGCGACTTTCAGAGAGGGTCTCTCTGATGCCATTAAGGATGTTATGGTGGGGTTCCCTGTGCCTGCGGGTCTGAATGAGTCCATGACAATGGCTATTCAGATCGATAGGCGTTTGCGGGAGCGCAAACCAGTGCACCATCTGGCGGTGTCCACTGAGAAGTCGCCAGAGAGTATGCAGTGTGATAGAATTCTGTCCCGAAGCGAGCGGCAGAATTTTAGATGGAAAAATGGGTTGTGTTTCTATTGTGGTGATTCTACTCATGTTATATCAGCATGCTCTAAGCGCACTAAAAAGCTTGATAAATCTGTTTCCATTTGCACCTTACCGTCTAAGTTTATTCTATCTGTGACCCTGATTTGCTCTTTGTCATCTATTACCACGGACGCCTATGTCGACTCTGGCGCCGCTTTGAGTCTTATGGATTGGTCCTTTGCCAAACGCTGTGGGTATGATTTAGAGCCTTTGGAGACTCTTATTCCTCTGAAGGGGATTGACTCCACCCCATTGGCTAATAATAAACCACAATACTGGACACAAGTAACTATGCGTATTAATCCGGATCACCAGGAGATTATTCGCTTTCTGGTGCTGCATAATCTACATGATGATTTGGTGCTAGGATTGCCTTGGCTGCAATCTCACAACCCAGTCCTCGACTGGAAAGCTATGTCTGTGTTGAGCTGGGGATGTAAGGGGGCTCATGGGGATGTACCTGTGGTTTCCATTTCATCATCTATTCCCTCTGAAATTCCTGAGTTCCTGTCTGACTATCGTGACGTCTTTGAAGAATCCAAGCTTGGTTCATTACCTCCGCACCGAGAGTGCGATTGTGCCATAGATTTAATCCCGGGTAGTAAATACCCAAAGGGTCGTTTATTTAATCTGTCTGTGCCTGAACATGCTGCTATGCGAGAATATATAAAGGAGTCCTTGGAAAAGGGACATATTCGTCCATCGTCATCTCCCTTAGGAGCCGGTTTTTTCTTTGTGTCAAAAAAAGACGGCTCTTTGAGACCATGTATCGATTATCGGCTTTTGAATAAAATCACTGTAAAATATCAATACCCATTGCCGTTGCTGACTGATTTGTTTGCTCGCATAAAGGGGGCCAAGTGGTTCTCTAAGATTGACCTTCGTGGGGCGTATAATTTGGTGCGAATCAGGCAGGGGGATGAGTGGAAAACCGCATTTAATACGCCCGAGGGCCACTTTGAGTATTTAGTGATGCCTTTTGGTCTTTCAAATGCTCCGTCAGTTTTCCAGTCCTTTATGCATGATATTTTTCGCGATTATTTGGATAAATTTATGATTGTGTATCTGGATGATATTCTGATTTTTTCGGATGACTGGGACTCTCATGTCCAGCAAGTCAGGAGGGTTTTCCAGGTTTTGCGGTCTAATTCTTTGTGTGTGAAGGGTTCTAAGTGTGTTTTTGGGGTACAGAGGATTTCCTTTTTGGGATATATTTTTTCTCCCTCTTCCATTGAAATGGACCCTGTCAAGGTTCAAGCTATTTGTGATTGGACGCAGCCCTCTTCTCTTAAGAGTCTTCAGAAATTTTTGGGCTTTGCTAACTTTTATCGTCGATTTATTGCTGGTTTTTCGGATATTGCTAAGCCATTGACCGATTTGACTAAGAAGGGTGCTGATGTTGCTGATTGGTCCCCTGACGCTGTGGAGGCCTTTCGGGAGCTTAAGCGCCGTTTTTCCTCTGCCCCTGTGTTGCGTCAGCCTGATGTTGCTCTACCTTTTCAGGTTGAGGTCGACGCTTCTGAGATCGGAGCTGGGGCAGTGTTGTCGCAGAAAAGTTCTGACTGCTCCGTGATGAGGCCTTGTGCCTTCTTTTCCCGTAAATTTTCGCCCGCTGAGCGGAATTATGATGTTGGGAATCGGGAGCTTTTGGCCATGAAGTGGGCTTTTGAGGAGTGGCGCCATTGGCTTGAGGGGGCCAGACATCAGGTGGTGGTATTGACTGACCACAAAAACTTGATTTATCTTGAGACCGCCAGGCGCCTGAATCCTAGACAGGCGCGCTGGTCATTATTTTTCTCTCGGTTTAATTTTGTGGTGTCATACCTACCGGGTTCTAAGAATGTTAAGGCAGATGCCCTTTCTAGGAGTTTTGAGCCTGACTCGCCTGGTAACTCTGAGCCCACAGGTATCCTTAAGGATGGAGTGGAATTGTCAGCCGTTTCTCCAGACCTGCGGCGGGCCTTGCAGGAGTTTCAGGCGGATAGACCGGATCGTTGCCCACCTGATAAACTGTTTGTTCCTGATGATTGGACCAGTAGAGTCATCTCTGAGGTTCATTCTTCTGCGTTGGCAGGTCATCCTGGCATTTTTGGTACCAGGGATTTGGTGGCAAGGTCCTTCTGGTGGCCTTCCCTGTCACGAGATGTGCGAGGCTTTGTGCAGTCTTGTGACGTTTGTGCTCGGGCCAAGCCTTGTTGCTCTCGGGCTAGTGGATTATTGTTGCCCTTGCCTATTCCTAAGAGGCCTTGGACGCACATCTCGATGGATTTTATTTCAGATCTGCCTGTTTCTCAGAAGATGTCTGTCATCTGGGTGGTGTGTGACCGTTTCTCTAAGATGGTCCATTTGGTTCCTCTGCCCAAGTTGCCTTCTTCTTCCGAGTTGGTTCCTCTGTTTTTTCAAAATGTTGTTCGTTTGCATGGTATTCCTGAGAATATCATTTCTGACAGAGGGACCCAATTCGTGTCTAGATTTTGGCGGGCATTCTGTGCTAGGATGGGCATAGATTTATCTTTTTCGTCCGCTTTCCATCCTCAGACGAATGGCCAGACCGAGCGGACTAATCAGACCCTGGAGACATATCTGAGGTGTTTTGTGTCTGCTGACCAGGATGATTGGGTTGCTTTTTTGCCATTGGCGGAGTTCGCTCTCAATAATCGGGCCAGCTCTGCCACTTTGGTGTCCCCGTTTTTCTGTAATTCGGGGTTTCATCCTCGATTTTCCTCTGGTCAGGTGGAAACTTCGGATTGTCCTGGAGTGGATGCTGTGGTGGAGAGATTGCATCAGATCTGGGGGCAGGTGGTGGACAATTTGAGGTTGTCCCAGGAGAAGACTCAGCTTTTTGCCAACCGCCACCGTCGTGTTGGTCCTCGGCTTTGTGTTGGGGATTTGGTGTGGTTGTCTTCTCGTTTTGTCCCTATGAGGGTCTCTTCTCCTAAGTTTAAGCCTCGGTTCATCGGCCCGTATAAGATATTGGAGATTCTTAACCCTGTTTCCTTCCGTTTGGACCTCCCTGCATCCTTTTCTATTCATAACGTTTTTCATCGGTCATTATTGCGCAGGTATGAGGTACCGGTTGTGCCTTCCGTTGAGCCTCCTGCTCCGGTGTTGGTTGAGGGTGAGTTGGAGTACGTTGTGGAGAAAATCTTAGACTCTCGTGTTTCCAGACAGAGACTCCAGTATCTGGTCAAGTGGAAGGGATACGGCCAGGAGGATAATTCTTGGGTGAATGCATCTGATGTTCATGCCTCTGATCTGGTTCGTGCCTTTCATAGGGCCCATCCTGATCGCCCTGGTGGTTCTGGTGAGGGTTCGGTGCCCCCTCCTTGAGGGGGGGGTACTGTTGTGAATTTGGATTCTGGGCTCCCCCGGTGGCTACTGGTGGAATTGAACTGGTGTTGTCATCTTCTCTGTTCACCTGTTCCCATCAAGATTGGGAGTCGCTATATAACCTTGCTGCTCTGTTAGTTGCTTGCCGGTCAACAATGTTATCAGAAGCCTCTCTGTGCTTGTTCCTGCTCCTAGACAACTACTAGATAAGTTGGACTCTTGTCCATGTTTGTTTTTGCATTTTTGTTCCAGTTCACAGCTGAAGTTTCGTTACTGTGTCTGGAAAGCTCTTGTGAACAGGAATTGCCACTCTGGTGTTATGAGTTAATGCCAGAGTTTTAAAGTAATTTCTGGATGGTGTTTTGATAGGGTTTTCAGCTGACCATGAAAGTGTCCTTTCTGTCTTCTGCTATGTAGTAAGTGGACCTCAAATTTGCTAAACCTATTTTCATACTACGTTTGTTATTTCATCTTAATTCACCGCCAATACATGTGGGGGGCCTCTGTCTCCTTTCGGGGTATTTCTCTAGAGGTGAGCTAGGACTAATATTTTCCTCTGCTAGCATTATTTAGTCCTCCGGCTGGTGCTGGGCATCTAGAATCAACGTAGGCATGCTACCCGGCCACTGCTAGTTGTGCGTTAGGTTTAGTTCATGGTCAGCTCAGTTCCCATCTTCCAAGAGCTAGTTCCTATATATGCTTATGCTATGTTCTCTTGCCATTGAGAACATGACACCGAACACACCCATAACCCTAATCCCAACTCTAACCATAACCGTAATCACAACCCTAACCCCAACACACAACCAACCCTAATCCCAACCCTAACCATAACCCTAACCACAAGCCTAACCCTAACCCCAACACACCCCTAACCCTAATCTTAACCCTAACCCTAATTACAATCCTAAATCTAGTTCCAACCCTAACCCTAAGGCTATGTGCCCTTGTTGCGGATTCGTGTATGGATTTTTCCTCACCATTTTTTACAAATCTGCAGGTAAAATGCACTGCGTTTTACTTGCGGATTTACCGCAGATTTCCAGTGTTTTTTGTGCGGATTTCACCTGCGGATTTCTATTAAGGAATAGGTGTAAAGCGCTGCAGAATCCGCACAACGAATTGACATGCTGCGGAAAATACAATGCAGAGTTTCTGCACGGTGTTTTCCACACCATGGGCACTGCGGATCTGGTTTTCCATAGGTTTACATTGTACTGTAAACTTGATGGAAAACTGCCACAAATCCGCAGCGGCCATTCCGCACCATGTGCACATAGCTTAATTGTAACCCCAATTCTAACCCTAATTCTAACCCTAACCCTAATTGCAACCCTAATTCTAACCCTAATTGCAACCATAACCCTAATTCTAACCCTAACCCTAATTGCAACCCTAACCCTAATTCTAACCCTAACCCTAATTGCAACCCTAACCCTAGCCCTAGTGTCATTATTTTCCCTACCTATGGGGGTGATGAGGGGGGCTTTATTTACTATTTTTTATTTTGATCACTGTGATGAATCCTACCTGGAATGAATCTGCTGGCCGGCAGATTCAGTGGACGCACTGCGCATGCGCCTGACATTTTGGAAGATGGCGGCGCCCATCACTGAAGATGGACGGACACCGGGAGGGACACCGGGACTCGGTAAGTAAGGGGGGTGGAAGGGGGGGCGGAGGGGAGGCCGGGGGCAGGCAGAGGGGAGAGGAGGGCAGCGGAGGACAGGACGAAGGGGAGGAAAGACTGACAGCGGCGGCAGATCGCCGCTGTCAGTTGGTGGCGGGGGCAGATTGCAGTCTCCAGCCATGGCCGATGATATTACAGCATCGGCCATGGCTGGATTGTAATATTTCACCAAGTTTCATAGGTGAAATATTACAAATTGCTCTGACTGGCTGTTTCACTTTTAACAGCCAATCAGAGCGATCGTAGCCACGTGGGGTCAAAGTCACCCCCCTGGGCTGAAGTACCACTCCCCCTGTCCCTGCAGATTGGGTGAAATTGGAGTTAACCCTTTCACCCGATCTGCAGGAACGTGATCCTGCCATGACACCACATAGGCTTCACAGGTCAAATTGGCACCGGCTTTCATGACGCCTACGTGGCATCACAGGTCGGGAAGGGGTTAATGTATACACTGCACCCCATATTGACTGAAAAAAAAATGTAGAAATTTTTGCAAATTTAATAAAAAAGAAAAACTGAAATATCACAGCCAGAACCCTGACCTAAACTGTTATGTCTGGACCTGGTGGTCAGGAGTACCGGGAATGACCTGATAGTCAAAACTGCAAAATAGAGCGAGCTCTGGGAAGTGGGAGCTCTGCTGACCGCAGCCCTAATCTATTATCACACACACTAGAATTAGCCGTGGATCGTACCTGACTCTGCCTAGACGACTCTTCACAGCCTGAGAGATAACTACCCCTAAAGAGAAATATAGCCTCACCTTGCCTCAGAGAAATCCCCCAAAGGAAAAGAGCAGCCCCCCACATATATTGACTGTGAGTTAAGAGGAAGGCACAAACATAGGAATGAGACAGGTTTCAGCAAAGGAGGCCCGACTTACTAAATAGACAGAAGATAGATAAAGGGATCTTTGCGGTCAGCACAAAAAAACTACAAAAGCCACGCAGAGTGAGCAAGAAATCCCCCGCGCCGACTCACGGCGCGGTAGGTGCCACTCTGCAACCCAGAGCTTCCAGCTAGCGAGACAATATCATGATAGCCAGCTGGACAAAACTTAGCAGGTACTCAGAAATATATTCAGCACACAAATGAACAACAAATGAGCTTAACAGGAACTTAGCTTCTGCTGAAGTAGACAGGTCATCAGGAGATCCAAGAGAGATCTGAACCAGTACAGATACATTGACAACTGGCATCAGGTAACGATCTGAGCAGAGTTAAATAGAGGAACCAGCCCAGTCTTAAACGATGCAGCTGAGGGAGCCACCTCCAGACCAGCAGCTCCACTTTCAGCAACCAGAGGGAACCCACGGACAGAACTCACAGAAATACCATTCCTGACCACAGGAGGGAGTTCAAGAACAGAGTTCACAACACTAAACCCAATTGAACATCTCTGGAGAGATCGAAAATGGCTGGCCAACAACGTTCACCATCCAACCTGATGGAACTGGAGAGGATCTGCAAGGAAGAATGGAAGAGGATACGCAAATCCAGGTGTTAAAAACTTGTTGCATCATTCCCAGGAAGACTCATGGCTGTACTAGTTGAAAAGGGTGCTTCTATTTCTAGTGATCTGAAACAGAAGATCTTAGATAAACTAAATACCATCAACACCAGAGTTTGACTGCCAAGGTTCAGCAAAGAAATGCCACCCAACCGTATGCTAGAAGATGCCAATAGAGCATTTGCATCAATACATAAATACCTACCACTACTACTATAACTGAAACTAATAAACTGATCTATGCTACTGCCTCAGCACTCATGGAAATGCTTGGCTATACAACCAGCAAGAACAACAGAAGTACGTGACCCCTTAGAAAAGAAGACTGGAGACAAAGATCAAGGTGACACGACAACTAAAAGAAAAACAGAAGGGTGTAAAGATCAAGAAAAAACACATGCTGGACAATTACAAAGGCCTGATGACAACTGAAGCCCTAGAGGCTGCTAAACAAAGTCTTACAAGACTTGCTGCAAGATTAGGGACATACACTGAGAAACTGAGGCCAAGGAGATAAATGCCCTGTTCTCCAAAGAACCATCCAAGGTGTACTCTGAAGTACAGAGTAACCAGCACAAAAGCAGCAACTCCACCAATAGCAGAGACTGAACAATACTGGAGGAACATATTGGAGAAGGATAAAAATACACAACACCAGTGCAATGTTGCTGCAAGATCTGAGAATGAAACACAGCATAGAGCAAGAACCAGTCATTATTACAGAAAAAGACATCGAACAGCGGGTCAAGAACATGAAGAGCTGGACAGCACCTGGCCCAGACATGATCCACACCTACTGGCTAAAGAAATTAACAGCTGCATATGAACGCATGGCAAAGTAAATGAACCAACTACTAGAAGCAGGCCACCACCCAGCTTGGCTAACACAAGGAAGAGTAGTGCTGATCATGAAGGATTCTCACAAAGGAACAGTTCCATCCAGCTACCACCCAATAACCTGCCTTACAACAACATGGAAACTCCTGTCAGGTATCACAGCCACCAAACTACAGAATGATATGAACCAGTACATGAATCCAGCTCAGAAAGACATTGGGACTAACACTAGAGGCTCTAAGCACCAGCTCCTAGTACATAGAGCAGTCACTCCAGACTCAAGATCCAGACAGACCAATCTCAGCACAGCCTGGATTGACTACAGGAAAGCCTATGACTCAATGCCACACACATGGATTTCTGAATGCTTGGCTTTCTACAATGTCAATAGGAAATTAAGAACCTTCCTCAGAAACCCAATGGGGCTATGGAGAACAACATTGGAAGTCAACTCAAGACAACTAGCACAAGTGACCATCAAATACAGCATACACCATCCCCATTGCTGTTCTGCATAGGCTTGACCCCCTCAGTCAAATAATTACAGAGTCTGGCTAGATATGCAAGTTCAAGAGTGGAAGCACCATCAGCCACCTCCTCTACATGGACAACATCAAACCGTATGCAAAAAACGAACAAGACATCAATTCACTGGTCCACCTAACAAGGATTTAGAGCGAAGACATCAGGATGTCCTTTGGACTGGAGAAATGCAGCCGGTTGGTAATAAAGAGAGGTAAGGTAGTCAAAACTGATGGAGTGGAATTACCAGCAGGGAACATAGCAGATGAACAGACATGCTACAAGTACCTCGGCATCCCACAGGGATACGGGAACCATGATGAGGAGGCAAGTAAAGCAGCAGCATCCAAATACCATCAAAGGGTAAGACAGATCCAGAAGAGTCAGCAAAATGGGAAGAATAAAATCTGCACCATCAATACATATGCCCTGCCAGTTATCAGATACCCTGCTGGCACAGTGTGCTTGCCAAAAGAAGAGATGGAAGCTGCAGACGTGAAGACATGAAAGCTCCTCATAATGCATTGAGGTAAGCATAACACCCAGATTGTACACCAACAGAAAGGAGGGTGGTCGAAGCTTGATAAGCATCCAAGCCACCATCACGGATGAAACAAGGAGTATCCAGGAATACATCAGAAAAATGGCACTAAAAGATGAGATGCTGAGAAAAAGCCAAAGGCAGCAACAACAGATCTGGAAGGAAGAACAGGAACATAAAGCACCATGACAAGACAAGCCGCTGAATGAGATGTACCATCAACAGTTAATGGAGGTGGCTGATATGGAGAAATCTTACCAATGGCTGGAGAAAGTTGAACTCTGAGACAGCACAGAGGCACTAATCATAGCTGTAAAAGAGCAAGCACTAAGTACCAGATCCATAGAAGCAGGAATCTACCACACAAGACAAGACCCACGGTGCAGTCTATGCAAAGAAACTTCAGAAACAGTCCAACACATAGTGGCAGGATGAAAAATTCAAGCAGGAACAGCATGTACCGAATGCCACAACCAAGTAATGGGAATTGAATACAGGAACATCTGCACATTATATAGGCTAAGTCCCCCAAAGTACAGGTAGGAGACCCCAGAGAAAGTTGTGAAGAATGATAGGGCTAAAATCCTGTGGGACTTCAAGTCCAGACGAATAACCAGGTGTTCCCTAGCCACCCAGACATTTTGATAGTTGATCAGAAGAAATTAATAATAATAGATGTGGCAGTGCCATGTGACAGCAACATCAGAAAGAAGGAATATGAGAAGCTGGAGAAATGCTAGGGCCTCAAATGAGAACTGGAGAAGATCAAGTGGGGGTTGAGAAGGAAGTTTTTTGTGTGTGTTTTTTTATATATAATCATTAATACTTTATGTGAAATTAATATTACAGTTTAAGTAAAACCCTTTAGTAACATTTTAATATGCAAATAATAAAGAACAACAATAAAAGGGTAGTGAGATTGGCATCACATAGAAACCTCTGACCTTCATTCTACATTTGTGACCTACAATAAAAGTTAATTCTGACAAGCATCATGTAAGCTACTGTAAATGTGTTACCGGGTTCTGTTTTTCTTATCCAAGAATTTTGCTTATTGTTGTTTTGGTATAACAGGTCAGACATTTTGAAATAAAATGTTTTCCTATTGTGAATTACATTAATAGACTGCTCACACTTGACCTTTCCAGTATCGCTATTTGTTTGCTTACTTTTAATGATTATTTTCTGCTTTTTTCCAGATTATTTAGATCTGACATTCAACCTTTGACTTGAATGATCTTTTTGATCACTTATAGGTTATCATTTTGTCTGTGCAGTGCTTGTTAATACTGCCTGTGTACAAATTAGAAGAAGTCAGTATCATAAACATTCACATTCAAGTACCTGGCAGATCATGTTTTCTGATTAAAGTCATTCTCATCCTTTTCTTCTGAATCTGATCCAGATGATTTGATGACTTTTCACATCCATAGACTTTACAACTTACAGACTTCTCTCTTCTCTGGTCTTTTGTAAGAAATCCGCACATGGTGCTCTTAAAAATAACACTGTCATAGTGCATCTTGCATAAAAAATTCAACCATGTTGAGACTGTATATAAATATTTACTCCTGAATAAAAAATTGTCCCTCACTGTGCTCCCTGCACAAATTATGACATCCACATTATCTCTCTTGTACATTGCCTCTACACTGTCCTCTCATATAAAATATTGCCTCCGCGCCATCTTCCATTATAAACTACAACTGCTATACATGTTCCGCTTTAAGAATTTCAACTGCCACACTATTCTCTCCCATAAAATATTGCTTCCACGCTGTACTCCTTTATGAGCTACAGCTGCCATACCATCCTACCTTACCTTATGAATTATAACTGATACATTGTCCTCTCCTATAAAATTCTGCTTCTTCACCATCTACCCTTATGAATTACAACCACCATACTGTTCTCCTTATGAACTATAATGGCCATTTAGTCCTCTCCTATAAAATATTAAATGCAACAGTCATACCATCCCACTTTATAAGCTATGACCTAAACGCTGTCTTTTCTCCATGGTTTCCCTTTATGTCATCCTTATGTTCATACATACTGACCACCCATTTACTGTGTCCTCATCTCATGCTGCCTTTTATTTACACTGTGCCCCTCTCCTTACTGTGCCCAGGGCTGCCAACACCAGAAATTTCAGGGCCCCATACTGGCAACATTTTGGGGCCCCTTTGAGACTCCGTTCAGGCTCCACCCTAGCTACACCTCCACCCTTCTGCAGTCCCACCACCCAATCTTGGAATTACTCCACTTCTGCACCACATCCTCACCAATCACACATTAACAGCTCCCATCTAACACCAGATCACATACACATCCAGCAGCTTTTGCTTTGGCCAAAAGATTTTTTAAGCTGCCACCACAACAAAAAAGACTCTTTAGGCAGCACTTACTCTACTTTAAACTGTTAAACATTTGTTAAACTATCATGTGCTGTTTTTTGGTATATTTTTATTTATGTTATGAGGGAATGAGTCACATAATTTTTTTAAAATTAGCAATAATACCATATACAAGGAACAAAGACCATCACACCATGACCAGACCACATATTACCACCACATAGTGACCGGATAATACCACATACAAGGAACAAATGCCACCAGACCATTTCAAGAATATACAGCTCTGGCAAAAATTAAGAGACCACCACATCAAAACCCTGTCATGGGCAGCCCAATCTCCAGATCTGAACCGCATTGAGAACCTTTGGAATGTAATCAAGAGGATGATGGCTAGTGACAAGCCATCAAACAAAGAAGAACTGCTTACTTTTTTGCACCAGGAGCAGTGTGAAAGATTGTGGAAAGCATGCCAAGATGCATGAAAGCTGTGATTAAAAATCATGGTTATTCCACAAAATATTGATTTCTGAACTCTTCCCGAGATAAAACATTAGTATTGTTGTTTCCAAATGATTATGAACTTGTTTTCGTTGCATTATTTGAGGTCTGAAAGCACTGGGTTTTTTTTGTAATTTTGACCACTTCTTTTCAGAAGGAAAATACAAAATTTATTGCTTGGAAATTTGGAGACATGTTGTCAGTAGTTTATAGAATAAATGAAAAATTTACATTTTACTCAAAAATGTAACTATAATGAGAAAAAAAATCAGACAAGCTGAACATATTGCAGTGGTCTCTTAATTTTTACCAGAGCTGTATATTACCACCACATGCAAGGAACAAATACCGCCATACCATGACCAGACCACATATCACCACCACATAGTGACTAAATAATACCACATACTAGGGACTAATATGGCCACACCACATATTACTACCCCTTAGTGAACAATAATACTACATAAAAGGGGCAAATACTAGCACACAATGACCAGACCACATATTACAACCACATAGTGACCGAATACTACAATACTGATCATTAATAAAAAAATATTAATTTTACCATAAGTGCCATTATACACAAGAGCTTTTTATATAGTAGAGTGAATAGTGTCAGTGTACATGTAATACAATGATAACCCGTGATATACACAGGAGCTCTGTATACAGATAATACAGTGATCACCAGTGACGTTATACACAGTAGCTCTGTATACAGCACATAGTGAACAAGTGATATAATATTCACCAATGACATTATACACAGGAGCTCTGTATATAATGTCACTGCACAAATAATACAGTGACCACCGTTGACATTATACACAGGAGTTCTATATATAGTGCACTGCTCAAATAATACAGTGATCACCGGTGGCATTATACACAGGACCCCTGTATATAGTATACAGTGTATAGTGTCAGTGTACACGTAACACACCGACTCACCAGTGACATCACTATTTGAAGTACTTCATCGTCATCCAGAGACCACCATCACTTCTTACAGCCTTGACTCGTCTTTGTAGAAAATAATATAGTTATCTAGTGCACATTCCACAATTTTTACCCAAACTCTGCATTATGCCAGATGAAGAAAAAAAGCGACTGTGTCACTTTGCACCATAACAGGACCTCTCTTCCCCCACAATGAAAACAGTATCCTCAAAAATAATATCCTTTAATTAGCCCCTATAGTAATAATGTCACACATCTTGCTCCAATATGTTCTCCCATTCTGGACCTAATGTGTCCTCCCATTTTGAACCCCACGTGTCCTCCCATTCTGAACCCCAAGTGTGCTCCTATTCTGGACTTCAAGTGTCTTTCCATTCTGGACCCCAAGTGTGCTCCCATTCTGGACTCCAAGTGTCCTCCTATGTTGCTCCCCACGTAGCCTCCCATTCTGCCTCATGTCACTCGAAACTGCCCCATGTATCTCCATTTTGCTCGCATGTGTCTCCATAGTGCCCTCATAGTTATCCATAGCAGTATAATGCACCGCATAGTCATCCATAGTAGTTTAATGCATCCCATTGTCATCCATAGTATATGCACCCCATAGTCATCAATAGTAGTGCAATGTACCCCATAATTCTGTAAATTAGCATTATGCATCCCATAGTAGTATAATGCATCCCACAGTTACAGTGGGAACGGAAAGCAATCATACCCTTTTAAATTTTTCACTCTGTTTCATTGCAGCCATTTGGTAAATTCAAAAAAAGTTCATTTTCTTCTCATTAATGTACACTCTGCAACCCGTCTTCACTGAAAAAAAACAGAAATGTAGTAATTTTTCCAAAATTATAAAAAAAGAAAAACTGAAGTATTACATGGTCAAAAGTACTCAGACCCTTTGCTCAGTATTGAATAGAAGCACCCTTTTGAGCTAGTACAGCCATAAGTCTTCTTGGGAATGATGCAACAAGTTTTTCACACCTGGATTTGGGGATCATCTGCCATTCTTCCTTGCAGATCCTCTCCAGTTCCGTCAGGCTGGATGTGAACATTGGTGGACAGCCATTTTCAGGTCTCTCCAGAGATGGTCAATTGGGTTTAGGTCAGGACTCTGGCTGGTCCAATCAAGAATAGTCAGAGAGTTGTTCTGAAGCCAGTCCTTTGTTATTTTAGCTGTGTGCCTAGGGTCATTGTCTTGTTAGAAGGTGAACCTTCTGCCAAGTCTGAGGTCCACAGCACTCTGGAAGAGGTTTTCATCCAGGAAATCTCTGTACTTGGCCGCATTAATGTTTCCTTCAATGACAACCAGTCATCCTGTTCCTGCAGTTGAAAAACACCCCATAGCATGAAGCTGCCACAACCATGTTTCACTGTTTCGATTGTATTGGGCAGGTGAGGAGCATTACCTGGTTTTCTCCACACATACCAGTTAGAGTTATCAGCATCTCATAAGACCAGAGAATCTCAGGAGGAATTTTGGTCCACTCCTCTTTGCAGATCATCTTTAATAAATCATTAAGATTTTGAGGCTGTCACTTGGCAACTTGCAGTTTCAACTTCCTCCATAAGTTTTCTATAGGATTAGGTCAGGAGACTGGCTAGCCCACATCGTGACCTTAAGCCCCGAGGGTGGTTTGCACGTTAATGACCGGGCCAATTTTTACAATTCTGACCAATGTCCCTTTGTGAGGTTGTAACTCTGGAATGCTTCAACGGATCCTGGTGATTCTGACCCTCGTTTCTTGAGACATATTGTACTTCATGATAGTGGTAAAATTTCTTTGATATTACCTGTGTTTATTTGTGAAAAAAACGAAAATTTGGCGAAAATTTAGAAAATTTTGCAATTTTCCAACTTTTAATTTTTATGCCCTTAAATCACAGAGATATGTCACACAAAAAACTTAATAAGTAACATTTCCCACATGTCTACTTTACATCAGCACAATTTTGGAAACATTTTTTTTAGGGACCACATCACATTTGAAGTCATTTTGAGGGGGTCTATATGATAGAAAATAACCAAATAACCAAGTGTGACACCATTCTAAAAACTGCACCGCTCAAGGTGCTCAAAACCACATTTAAGAAGTTTATTAACCCTTCTGGTGCTTCACAGGAATTTTTGGAATGTTTAAAAAAAAAAACGAACATTTAATTTTTTTTTTTCACAAAAAATTTACTTCAGTTCCAGTTTGTTTTATTTTACCAAGGGTAACAGGAGAAAATGGACCCCAAAAGTTGTTGTACAATTTGTCCTGAGTACCCCGATACCCCATATGTTGCGTTGGGGAGCCCCTGATGTGCCTAAACATTGAAACCCCCCACAAGTGACACCATTTTGGAAAGTAGACCCCCTAAGGAACTTATCTAGATGTGTGGTGAGCACTTTGACCCACCAAAAGTGCTTCACAGAAATTTATAATATAGAGCCGTAAAAATAAAATATAATATTTTTTCACAAAAATAATTTTTTCGCCCCCAATTTTTTATTTTCCCAAGGGTACCAGAAGAAATTGTACCACAAAAATTGTTGCGCAATTTGTCCTGAGTACGCTGATACCCCATAAGTGGGAGTAAACCACGGTTTGGGTGCATGGCATAGCTCCGAAGGGAAGGAACGCCGTTTGACTTTTCAATGCAAATTTGGCTGGAATTAAGATTGGACGCCATGTTGCATTTGGAGAGCCCCTGATGTGCCTAAACATTGAAACCCCCCATAAGTGACACCAATTTGGAAAGTAGACCCCCTAAGGATCTTATCTAGATGTGTTTTGAGAGCTTTGAACCCCCAAGTGTTTCACTACAGTTTATGACGCAGAGCCATGAAGATAAAAATTCTTTTTTTTTTCCACAGAAATTCGTTTTTAGCCCCCAGTTTTGTATTTTCCCAAGGGTAACAGGAGAAATTGGTCCAAAAAAGTTGTTGTCCAATTTGTCCTGAGTACGCTGATACCTAACATGTGGGGGGGAACCACTGTTTGTTTGCATGGCAGAGCTCGGAAGGGAAGGAGTGCCATTTAGAATACAGACTTTGATGGAATGGTCTGCAGGAGTCACATTGCGTTTGCAGAGCCCCTAATGTACCTAGAAAGTAGAAACCCCCCACAAGTGAACCCATATTGGAAACTATACCCCCCAAGGAACTTATCTAGATTTGTTGTGAGAACTTTGAATTGCCACGTATTTCACCACAGTTTATAACGCAGAGCCGTGAAAATAAAAAATCATTTTTTTCCTACAAAAATGGTTTTTAGCCTCCCAAATTTTTATTTTCCCAAGTGTAACAAGAAAAATTGGACCCTAGAAGTTGTTGTCCAATTTGTCCTGAGTACGCTGATACCCCATATGTTGGGGTAAACGCCTGTTTGGGTGCACAGGAGAGCTTGGAAGGGAAGGAGCACTGTTTTACTTTTTCAATGCAGAATTGGCTGGAATTGAGATCGGATGCCATGTCGTGTTTGGAGAGCCCTGATGTGCCTAAACAGTGGAAACCCCCTATTCTAACTGAAACTCTAATCCAAACACACCCCTAACCCTAATCCCAACTGTAAGGGGGGTTTGATTTACTTTTAAAGCGGGTTTTTTAGTGGATTTTTATGACTGGCAGCCATCACACACTAAAAGACGCTTTTTATTGCAAGAAATATTTTTTGCGTTACCACATTTTGAGAGCTATAATTTTTCCATATTTTGGTCCACAGAGTCATGTGAGATCTTTTTTTTTGCAGGACGAGTTTACATTTTTATTGATAACATTTTCGGGCACCTGACATGTTTTGATCGCTTTTTATTCCGATTTTTGTGAGGCAGCATGACCAAAAAACAGCTATCCATGAATTTCTTTGGATGGGGCATTTATACGTGTTTGGTAAAATGGATAAAGCAGTTTTATTCTTCGGGTCAGTACGATTACAGCGATACCTCATTTATATCATTTTTATGTTTTGGCGCTTTTATACGATAAAAACTATTTTATAGAAAAAATAATTACTCTTGCATCGCTTTATTCTGAGGACTATAACTTTTTTATTTTTTTGCTGATGACGCAGTATGGCAGCTCATTTCTTGCAGGACAAGATGACGTTTTCAGTGGTACCATGGTTATTTACATCCGTCTTTTTGATCGCGTGCTATTCCACTTTTTGTTCGGCGGTATGATAATAAAGTGTTGTTTTTTGCCTGTTTTTTTTTTTTACGGTGTTCACTGAAGGGGTTAACTAGTGGAACAGCTTTATAGGTCTGGTCGTTATGGACGTGGCAATACTAAATATGTGTACTTTTATTGTTTCATTTAGATAAAGGAATGCATTTATTGAAACATTTTTTTTTTCTTAATTATCTAGGATTTTTTTTTTTTACATGTGTAAATATTTTTTTTTTACTTTTTTACTTTGCCCCTGGGGGGGACATCACAGTAAAGTGACAGATCGCTGATCTGACACTTTACTGTGTACTGTGTCAGATCAGCGATCACACAGGCACAGTAGTGAGGCTTCCCGGCGCCTGCTCTGAGCAAGCGCTGGTAAGCCACCTCCCTGCAGGACCCAGATGCAGCCCCGTGGCCATTTTGGATCCGGGGCCTGCAGGGAGGAGACGCTCGGTACAAGGTGAGCACATCGCCTTGTACCGAGGGTCTCAGGGAAGCCCCATCCCCTGCGTGATGCTTCCCTATGCCCCCAGAACGCTGTGATCATGTTTGATCGCAGTGTGCCGGGGTTAATGTGCTGGGGGCGGTCCGTGACCACTCCTGGCACATAGTGCCGGATGTCAGCTGCGATTGTCAGCTGACACCCAGCCGGGCTCCCCCCTTGAGGTTGGCCAATCGCTATGACGCACTATCCCGTCCCTGGGAATTAAGTCACAGGTCACCTTGACGGGATAGTACATCAAATGGGTTTAAGGGGTTAATGTGCTTCTTTTTGAGCCACTCCTTTGTTACCTTGGCTGTACATTGTGGGTCATTGTCATGCTAGAAGACCCAGCCATGACCCATTTTTAACCCCTTTCTGACCTTGGATGGGATAGTACATCCGAGGCCAGATCCCCTGCTTTGATGCAGGCTCCGGCGGTGAACCCGCATCAAAGCTGGGACAGGTTAGCTGTTTTTAACAGATGACATGTGGCCGCAATAGCGGTGGGTGGAATCACGATTCACCCTCCGCTATTAAATAGTTAAACGCCGCTGACAGCGGCATTTAACTACCACGTCCGGCCATCGAGCCATAAATCAATGCATCGCTGACCCCCGTCAGGTGATCAGGGGTCAGCGATGCAAAAAATTTGCAGAATCCTGCATTTTCTCATAGACTTGTATTCAGAGGAACGTTTTTTCTGCACCTTCGGAAAATCGGTCAGCGACGCATCCTGCGCTGCCCTTCACTGGCTACAATGGAAGCCTATGTGCACAGGATGCATCGCTGACTGTGAAAAGCAGGAACCCAGCGACGGGTCCCGCCTTTTCAAACTGAATATGCGTGGAAGAATTTCCCGTCAGCGAAATTCTCTCTCACTCGCTCTCTTTCTCTTTTTACTATTGATGCTGCCTATGCAGCATCAATAGTAAAAAGATATAATGTTAAAAATAATAAAAAAAATTAAAAAAATGCAATATTCTCACCTACCGGGGTTCCCTCGCAGCATCACTGATGCTCCTGGCAGCTAGCGTTCCAAGTAATACATTGCGAAATCTCCCGAGAAGTCGCGGTCTCGCGAGACTGCGACTTCTTGCGAGATTTTGCAATGTATTACTCGGAACGCTAGCTGCCGGGAGCATCGCTGCACGGGACGTCGGTAGGTGAGAAAACTGCGTTTTTGTTTTTTTTTAACCTGGTTTGTGTTGTGTATGCGTTTTCGCAGCGGAAAACTGCTGTGAAGACGCATACACAACAGGTGCACATAGCCTCGATGGGTCTGTCAGAAAGACGGGCCCAGTGCACACGTTTTCCACAATCTGCACAGGATCCATCATTTCAACGTCTTGACGGATCCTGTGCAGATTCGGAAGACGGAAGTGTGAAAGAAGCCAAGACATCTGTCTTTAATGCAGGTAACAAGTTGATTAGGAGCGTCTAACTGGTATGTAGGAGCCAGAACAGTTGGTAGGGGATGAAATTCTTATTTCTCACTGCAAAATGCAAATACATTTATATAATTTATACAATGTGATGTTCTGGATTTTATTTTTTATATTCTATCTCTCAATGTTAAAATTAACCTACCCTTAAAATTATAAACTGTTCATGTCAGTGGGCAAACTTACAAAATCAACAAGGGATCACATACTTATTTTCTCCACTGTAGCAGCATAATGCACCCTCATAGTAGTATAATGCACCCCATAGTCATATATATCAGTATAATAGACCACCCATAGTAATATTTTGCCCCCCTAGTAGTATAATGCACCCCATAGTGTGGCTTTACAAAAAAAAAGTTTCTCCTTACCTTACATTGCTGGGTATAGATAAATTAGTGATGAAATGTAGAATTGGTGGAGAAAGTTTGAAATTGATGTACCTAGGTCTTTTTTCAACCTATGTAACTATGTAGGACTAGATGTTTCCAGCTTGCTAATGCTCGGCATGCTCATTGCTATCTAATTAACGCTGCTGGTGATTAAACTAAAGTAAATAATGACAAAATTCAATAGGGCTTACGCAGGTGGTAAATTAACTTAAAATGAAGTTAATAACAATAGTGTGGTGATGTGTTGGGGGCGGGATTATGTGTGGTAATGTGGTGGGGGGCGGGATTATGTGTGGTAATGTGGTGGGGGGGCTAGATTATGTGTGGTAATGTGGTGGGGGGCTGGATTATGTGTGGTAATGTGGGGGGGCGGGATTATGTGTAGTAATGTGGTGGGGGGCTGGATTATGTGTGATAATGTGGTGGGGGGGCAGAATTATGTGTGGTAATGTGGTGGGGGGGCTGAATTATATGTGGTGATGTGGTGGTGGCAGGATTATGTGTGGTAATGTGGGGGGGCTGGATTATGTGTGGTAATGTGGTGGGGGGGCGGAATTATCTGTAGTAATGTGGTGGTGGGGTGGATTATGTGTGGTAATGTGGTGGGGGCAGGATTATGTGTGGTAATGTGGTGGAGGGCGGGATTATGTGGTGCGGGGGCGGGATTATGTGTGGTGATGTGGGGGGGCGGGATTATGTGTGGTGATGGGGTGGGGGGCGGGATTATGTGTGGTGATGTGGTGGGGCAGGATTATGTGTGGTAATGTGGTGGGAGAGCTGGATTATGTGTGGTAATGTGGTGGGGGGATTATCTGTAGTAATGTGGTGGGGGGTGGATTATGTGTGGTAATGTGGTGGGGGGTGGGATTATGTGTGGTAATGTGGTGGGGGGGCGGGATTATCTGTGGTAATGTGGTGGGGGGGCTGGATTATGTGTAGTAATGTGGTGGGGGGCGGGATTATGTGGTGGGGCGGGATTATGTGTGGTGATGTGGGGGGGTGGGATTATGTGTGGTGATGGGGTGGGGGGAAGGATTATGTGTGGTGATGGGGTGGGGGGGCGGGATTATGTGTGGTGATGGGGTGGGGGGCAGGATTATGTGCTATGATGGGGTGGAGGATTATATGTGGTGATGGGGTGGGGGGCAGGATTATGTGTGGTGATGGGGTGGGGGGGCGGGAATATGTGTGGTAATGTGGTGGGGGGCAGGATTATGTGTGGTAATGCAGTGAGGGCAGGATTATGTGTGGTAATGTGGTGGGGGGTGGGATTATGTGTGGTAATGTGGTGGGGGCAGGATTATCTGTGGTAATGTGTTGGGGCGGGATTATGTGTGGTAAGTAATGTGGTGGTGGGGCGGGTTTTATCTGTGGTAATGTGGTGGGGGGATTATGTGTAGTAATGTGGTGGGGGCGGTATTATGTGTGGTTATGGGGTAGAATTATGTGTGGTGATGTGGTGGGGGGCGGGATTATCTGTGGTAATGTGGTGGGGGTGGGATTATGTGTGGTAATGTGGTGGGGGGCGGGATTATCTGTGGTAATGTGGTGGGTGGGCAGGATTATGTGAAGTAATGTGGAGTGGCGGGATTATGTGGTGATGGGGTAGGATTATGTGGGGTAATGTGGTGGGGGCGGGATTATGTGTGGTAATGTGGTGGGGGGGCGGGATTATGTGGTAATGTGGTGGGGGCGGGATTATGTGTGGTAATGTGGTGGAGGGGTGGGATTATGTGTGTTAATGTGGTGGGGGGCGTGATTATGTGTGGTAATGTGGTGGAGGGGTGGGATTATGTGTGGTAATGTGGTGGGGGGTGGAATTATGTGTAGTAATGTGGTGGGGGGCGGGATTATGTGGTGGGGGGACGGGATTATGTGTGGTGATGTGGGGGGCAGGATTATGTGTGGTGATGGGGTGGGGGGGCGGGATTGTGTGGTGATGGGGTGGGGGGGCAGGATTATGTGTGGTGATGGGGTGGGGGATTATATGTGGTGATGGGGTGGGGGGATTATGTGTGGTGATGTGGTGGGGGGCAGGATTATGTGTGGTAATGTGGTGGGGGGCTGGATTATGTGTGGTAATGTAGTGGGGGGCTGCATTATGTGTGGTAATGTGGTGGGGGGCGGGATTATCTGTAGTAATGTGGTGGGGGGGCGGATTATTTGTGGTGATGTGGTGGGGGGCGGGATTATGTGTGGTAATGTGGTGGGGGCGAGATTATCTGTGGTAATGTGGTGGGGGCAGAAATATGTGGTGGGGGTGGGATTATGTGGTGGGGGGGAGGGATTATGTGTGGTAATGTGGTGGGGGGCTAGGTTATGTGTGGTAATGTGGTGGGGGGCTGGATTATGTGTGGTAATGTGGGGCGGCGGGATTATGTGTAGTAATGTGGTGGGGGGCTGGATTATGTGTGGTGATGTGGGGGCAGGATTATGTGTGGTAATGTGGTGGGGGGCGGGATTATCTGTGGTAATGTGGTGGGGGTGGGATTATGTGTGGTAATGTGGTGGGGGGCGGGATTATCTGTGGTAATGTGGTGGGTGGGCAGGATTATGTGAAGTAATGTGGAGTGGCGGGATTATGTGGTGATGGGGTAGGATTATGTGGGGTAATGTGGTGGGGGCGGGATTATGTGTGGTAATGTGGTGGGGGGGCGGGATTATGTGGTAATGTGGTGGGGGCGGGATTATGTGTGGTAATGTGGTGGAGGGGTGGGATTATGTGTGTTAATGTGGTGGGGGGCGTGATTATGTGTGGTAATGTGGTGGAGGGGTGGGATTATGTGTGGTAATGTGGTGGGGGGTGGAATTATGTGTAGTAATGTGGTGGGGGGCGGGATTATGTGGTGGGGGGACGGGATTATGTGTGGTGATGTGGGGGGCAGGATTATGTGTGGTGATGGGGTGGGGGGGCGGGATTGTGTGGTGATGGGGTGGGGGGGCAGGATTATGTGTGGTGATGGGGTGGGGGATTATATGTGGTGATGGGGTGGGGGGATTATGTGTGGTGATGTGGTGGGGGGCAGGATTATGTGTGGTAATGTGGTGGGGGGCTGGATTATGTGTGGTAATGTAGTGGGGGGCTGCATTATGTGTGGTAATGTGGTGGGGGGCGGGATTATCTGTAGTAATGTGGTGGGGGGGCGGATTATTTGTGGTGATGTGGTGGGGGGCGGGATTATGTGTGGTAATGTGGTGGGGGCGAGATTATCTGTGGTAATGTGGTGGGGGCAGAAATATGTGGTGGGGGTGGGATTATGTGGTGGGGGGGCGGGATTATGTGTGGTAATGTGGTGGGGGACTAGGTTATGTGTGGTAATGTGGTGGGGGGCTGGATTATGTGTGGTAATGTGGGGCGGCGGGATTATGTGTAGTAATGTGGTGGGGGGCTGGATTATGTGTGGTGATGTGGGGGCAGGATTATGTGTGGTAATGTGGTGGGGGGGCTGGATTATGTGCGATAATGTGGTGGGGGGGCGGGATTATGTGTGGTAATGTGGTGGGGGGGCTGAATTATGTGTGGTGATGTGGTGGGGGCAGGATTACGTGTGGTAATGTGGGGGGGCTGGATTATGTGTGTTAATGTGGTGGGGGGGCGGGATTATCTGTAGTAATGTGGTGGTGGGGTGGATTATGTGTGGTAATGTGGTGGGGGCAGGATTATGAATGGTAATGTGGTGGGGGGCGGGATTATGTGGTGGGGGGGCGGGATTATGTGTGGTGATGTGGGGGGGCGGGATTATGTGTGGTGATGGGATGGGGGGCGGGATTATGTGTGGTGATGTGGTGGGGCAGGATTATGTGTGGTAATGTGGTGGGAGGGCTGGATTATGTGTGGTAATGTGGTGGTGGGGATTATGTGTGGTAATGTGGTGGGGGTGGGATTATGTGTGGTAATGTGGTGGGGGGGCGGGATTATCTGTGGTAATGTGGGGGGGCGGGATTATGTGTAGTAATGTGGTGGCGGGCGGGATTATGTGGTGGGGGCGAGATTATGTGTGGTGATGTGGGGGGGCGGGATTATGTGTGGTGATGGGGTGGGGGGTGAGATTATGTGTGGTGATGGTGTGGGGGGCAGGATTATGTGCTATGATGGGGTGGGGGGATTATATGTGGTGATGGAGTGGGGGGGCGCGATTATGTGTGGTGATGGGGAGGGGGGGCAGGATTATTTGTGGTGATGGGGTGGGGGGGTGGGAATATGTGTGGTAATGTGGTGGGGGGCGGGATTATGTGTGGTAATGTGGTGGGGGCAGGATTATGTGTGGTAATGTGTTGGGGGGTGGGATTATGTGTGGTCATGTGGTGGGGGGTGGGATTATCTGTGGTAATGTGTTGGGGGCGGGATCATGTGTGGTAAGTAATGTGGTGGTGGGGCGGGTTTTATCTGTGGTAATGTGGTGGGTGGGATTATGTGTAGTAATATGGTGGGGGCGGTATTATGTGTGGTTATGGGGTAGGATTATGTGTGGTAATGTGGTGGGGGGCGGGATTATCTGTGGTAATGTGGTGGGCGTGGGATTATGTGTGGTAATGTGGTGGGGGGCGGGATTATCTGGGGTAATGTGGTGGGTGAGCAGGATTATCTGAAGTAATGTTAGGTGGCGGGATTGTGTGGTGATGGGGTAGGATTATGTTGGGTAATGTGGTGGGGGGCGGGATTATGTGGGGTAATGTGGTGGGGGGCGGGATTATGTGTGGTAATTAGTGTTGAGCGATACCGTCCGATACTTGAAAGTATCGGTATCGGAAAGTATCGGCCGATACCGGCAAAGTATCGGATCCAATCCGATACCGATACCCGATACCAATACAAGTCAATGGGACTCATGTATCGGATGGTATTCCTGATGGTTCCCAGGGTCTGAAGGAGAGGAAACTCTCCTTCAGGCCCTGGGAACCATATTAATGTGTAAAAGAAAGAATTAAAATAAAAAATATTGCTATACTCACCTCTCCGACGCAGCCTGCACCTTACCGAGGGAAGCGGCAGCGTTCTTTGTTTAAAATTCGCGCTTTTCTTTCCTTTACTGAAGTCCCGGCTTGTGATTGGTCGCGTGCCGACCATGTGGCCGGGACGCAACCAATCACAGCAAGCCGTGACGTAATTTCAGGTCCTTCAGGATTTTAAAATTACGTTCCGGCGTTGTGATTGGTTGCGTCGCAGTCACATGGGCAACGCAACCAATCACAGCAAGCCGTGACGTAATTTCAGGTCCTTAAGGATTTTAAAATTACGTCCCGGCTTTGTGATTGGTTGCGTCGCAGTCACATGGGAGACGCAACCAATCACAAGCCGTGACGTCACGGGAGGCTGGACACGCGCGCATTTTAAAATGGGCGCGTGTCCAGCCTCCCGTGACGTCCCGGCTTGTGATTGGTTGCGTCGCGATCAACCAATCACAAGCCGGGAGGCTGGACACGCGCGCATTTTAAAATTTTAAAATGCGCGCGTGTCCAGCCTCCCGGCTTGTGATTGGTTGACCGCGACGCAACCAATCACAAGCCGGGACGTCACGGGAGGCTGGACACGCGCCCATTTTAAAATGCGCGCGTGTCCAGCCTCCCGTGACGTCACGGCTTGTGATTGGTTGCGTCTCCCATGTGACTGCGACGCAACCAATCACAAAGCCGGGACGTAATTTTAAAATCCTTAAGGACCTGAAATTACGTCACGGCTTGCTGTGATTGGTTGCGTTGCCCATGTGACTGCGACGCAACCAATCACAACGCCGGAACGTAATTTTAAAATCCTGAAGGACCTGAAATTACGTCACGGCTTGCTGTGATTGGTTGCGTCCCGGCCACATGGTCGGCACGCGACCAATCACAAGCCAGGACTTCAGTAAAGGAAAGAAAAGCGCGAATTTTAAACAAAGAACGCTGCCGCTTCCCTCGGTAAGGTGCAGGCTGCGTCGGAGAGGTGAGTATAGCAATATTTTTTATTTTAATTCTTTCTTTTACACATTTTTACATTAATGTTGTTTCGATACCGATACCCGATACCACAAAAATATCGGATCTCGGTATCGGAATTTCGATACAGCAAGTATCGGCCGATACCCGATACTTGCAGTATCGGAATGCTCAACACTAGTGGTAATGTGTTGGGGCGGGGGGTTATGTGTGGTAATGTGGTGGGGAGGCAGGATTATGTGTGGTAATGTGGTAGGGAGCGTGATTATGTGTGGTAATGTGGTGGAGGGGTGGGATTATGTGTGGTAATGTGGTGGGGGGCGTGATTATGTGTGGTAATGTGGTGGAGGGGTGGGATTATGTGTGGTAATGTGGTGGGGGGCGGGATTATGTGGTGGGGGGGCGGGATTATGTGTGGTGATGTGGGGGGGCAGGATTATGTGTGGTGATGGGGTGGGGGGGCGGGATTGTGTGGTGATGGGGTGGGGGGATTATATGTGGTGATGGGGGGGGATTATATGTGTTGATGGGGGGGATTATGTGTGATGATGTGGTGGGGGGCAGGATTATGTGTGGTAATGTGGTGGGGGGCTGGATTATGTGTGGTAATGTAGTGGGGAGGCTGCATTATGTGTGGTAATGTGGTGGGGGGCGGGATTATCTGTAGTAATGTGGTGGGGGGGCGGATTATGTGTGGTGATGTGGTGGGGGGCAGGATTATGTGTGGTAATGTTGTGGGGGGCGAGATTGTCACGATCCCTAAGCCGCGGCCAGCAGTTTGTCACAAAATCCACAGGGATTCCTGACCACTGCCACCAATATGTCACGGATTGGGGTGACTTTATACCAACAGACGGCTATCACATGTGCAGGGGGGCTTATCTTAGTTATCCCTTCACTGCCACAATGTGATAAAAAAAACACACACAAGGCTATTGACCTCTTAGTTTACAGCAGGGGCTTATTTTAGGTATCCCACTGCTCTTCAATATACCATGAACTGCAGGGATTTGTGTATATCCCGCTTACAGTTCCACTTAACACTTGCAGCTCTCTGGCGCCCCCCTTACCGTCAGGTCAGATTAGGTACTGCACCTAGGGTAATTAGTCGCCAGAAAGGCTGCCTGCTATATACTGGCTATTGGGCACGCTGCAGCGACGCGATAAACTACTCCTGCTCAGGCAGGAACAATAATTATCAAGCCGCAGTTGCTACAATGACACCCAAAGGCCTGCACAGTACACGGTATTACTGCCACCAGCTTCGATTCAATGGGTCCGAAGCTAACCCAAAACAGTAGCGTAAATTCCCTTCAAGAAGACTTAGGGTATGTTTTTAGAGCATGGAGAAAGAACTGGCATGAAATAATATACCCCACAAAATGTAGGCAGTGCTTTATCAAAATATTTTACAAAGATGTTACAAATGAGACAATTGCAAATATGTACAAGGTAATTATAAAAAAAATGGAATAACATGAGAAATAACACTTACAGTTGTTCAAAGCATGGCAACAGGCTAGGGGGACTTTCCATCTATCCCAGTGCATCAGGGCGTGCACTCTGGGCTCTTCACGTAAAAACTCAAATCTGCCTCTCTTGGACACCGGCCAGCACTTAAAACCTACAGCCTGTGACCTCACAGAAAGGGCTGGCTTTTCCAAACCCTCCTCTCTCTACATTCTGAGTACTTCAACCTTAACTTTATCTACTTTCTATAACTTCGCTACACAACATGTCATAGTCGTAACAAACCCAGCATTCATCTCGGATTAACGTGGGCATTCTAATGAGATCAAATATGTCCTGTCTGGGATACATATTTACCGAGAAATCCCTACTTCTTTACCAGATGGAGTTAGAAACTCGTCTTTAGAGTGCTGGATAGATGCTTCGATGGAGATTAAAAATATATGTTTTTGTGGTCTTAACTTAAACGGTTTGCGTAATATCTTACAAAAACAGAACAAAGAACTTTCATAGATTCTAGAAGTTTCTAGTCCAGTTATAGCTGCATAAGAGCTTACACGGCAGGAAATGCCGGTCGTAAATACCTTGTCTCTCATAACCCCCACACTCTCTGAGAAGGAAAGTCAGGAATTTGCAGCTACGAGCTGTTGCTGAATCACTCCAAGGAGGGGGGCTTAGCCCACAGCATGCTAGCAAGAGAACTAAACTTATGATATTTCATACCATCGTGACAGAGATTATCTGTGGTAATGTGGTGGGGGGGATTATGTGTAGTAATGTGGTGGGGGCAGGATTATGTGGTGGGGGGCGGGATTATGTGTGGTGATGTGGGGGTGCAGGATTATGTGTGATGATGGGGTGGGGGGGGTGGGATTATGTGTGGTGAT
Organism: Ranitomeya variabilis; assembly: GCF_051348905.1. NCBI lineage: Eukaryota > Metazoa > Chordata > Amphibia > Anura > Dendrobatidae > Ranitomeya > Ranitomeya variabilis. The sequence continues at coordinate 535,996,109 of NC_135234.1, forward strand.
GGGGTGGGGGGATTATTTGTGGTGATGGGGTGGGGGGGATTATGTGTGGTGATGTGTTGGGGGCAGGGATTATGTGTGGTGATGTATTGGGGGGTGGGATTATGTGTAGTAAAGTGGTGGGGGGCGGGATTATGTGGTGGGGGCAGGATTATGTGGTCTGGGGCGGGATTATGTGTGGTGATGTGGGGGGGCAGGATTATGTGTGTTGATGGGGTGGGATTATGTGTGGTGATGGGGTGGGGGGGATTATGTGTGGTGATGGGGTGGGGGGATTATGTGTGGTGATGGGGTGCAAGGATTATGTGTGATGATGTGTTGGGGGTGGGGGATTATGTGTGGTGATGTGTTGGGGGTGGGATTATCTGTGGTAATGTGGTGGGGGGCGGGATTATTTGTGGTAATGTGGTGGGGGGCGGAGATTACCTGTGGTAATGTGGTGGGGGCAGGATTACCTGTGGTAATGTGGTGGGGGGTGGGATTATGTGTGGTAATGTGGTGGGGGGGCGGGATTATCTGTGGTAATGTGGTGGGGGGGCTGGATTATGTGTAGTAATGTGGTGGGGGGCGGGATTATGTGGTGGGGCGGGATTATGTGTGGTGATGTGGGGGGGTGGGATTATGTGTGGTGATGGGGTGGGGGGAAGGATTATGTGTGGTGATGGGGTGGGGGGCGGGATTATGTGTGGTGATGGGGTGGGGGGCAGGATTATGTGCTATGATGGGGTGGGGGATTATATGTGGTGATGGGGTGGGGGGCAGGATTATGTGTGGTGATGGGGTGGGGGGGCGGGAATATGTGTGGTAATGTGGTGGGGGGCAGGATTATGTGTGGTAATGCAGTGAGGGCAGGATTATGTGTGGTAATGTGGTGGGGGGTGGGATTATGTGTGGTAATGTGGTGGGGGCGGGATTATCTGTGGTAATGTGTTGGGGCGGGATTATGTGTGGTAAGTAATGTGGTGGTGGGGCGGGTTTTATCTGTGGTAATGTGGTGGGGGATTATGTGTAGTAATGTGGTGGGGGCGGTATTATGTGTGGTTATGGGGTAGAATTATGTGTGGTAATGTGGTGGGGGGCGGGATTATCTGTGGTAATGTGGTGGGGGTGGGATTATGTGTGGTAATGTGGTGGGGGGCGGGATTATCTGTGGTAATGTGGTGGGTGGGCAGGATTATGTGAAGTAATGTGGAGTGGCGGGATTATGTGGTGATGGGGTAGGATTATGTGGGGTAATGTGGTGGGGGCGGGATTATGTGTGGTAATGTGGTGGGGGGGCGGGATTATGTGGTAATGTGGTGGGGGCGGGATTATGTGTGGTAATGTGGTGGAGGGGTGGGATTATGTGTGTTAATGTGGTGGGGGGCGTGATTATGTGTGGTAATGTGGTGGAGGGGTGGGATTATGTGTGGTAATGTGGTGGGGGGTGGAATTATGTGTAGTAATGTGGTGGGGGGCGGGATTATGTGGTGGGGGGATGGGATTATGTGTGGTGATGTGGGGGGCAGGATTATGTGTGGTGATGGGGTGGGGGGGGCGGGATTGTGTGGTGATGGGGTGGGGGGGCAGGATTATGTGTGGTGATGGGGTGGGGGATTATATGTGGTGATGGGGTGGGGGGATTATGTGTGGTGATGTGGTGGGGGGCAGGATTATGTGTGGTAATGTGGTGGGGGGCTGGATTATGTGTGGTAATGTAGTGGGGGGCTGCATTATGTGTGGTAATGTGGTGGGGGGCGGGATTATCTGTAGTAATGTGGTGGGGGGCGGATTATTTGTGGTGATGTGGTGGGGGGGCGGGATTATGTGTGGTAATGTGGTGGGGGCGAGATTATCTGTGGTAATGTGGTGGGGGCAGAAATATGTGGTGGGGGTGGGATTATGTGGTGGGGGGGCGGGATTATGTGTGGTAATGTGGTGGGGGGGCTAGGTTATGTGTGGTAATGTGGTGGGGGGCTGGATTATGTGTGGTAATGTGGGGCGGCGGGATTATGTGTAGTAATGTGGTGGGGGGCTGGATTATGTGTGGTGATGTGGGGGCAGGATTATGTGTGGTAATGTGGTGGGGGGGCTGAATTATGTGTGGTGATGTGGTGGGGGCAGGATTACGTGTGGTAATGTGTGGGGGATGGATTATGTGTGTTAATGTGGTAGGGGGGCGGGATTATCTGTAGTAATGTGGTGGTGGGGTGGATTATGTGTGGTAATGTGGTGGGGGCAGGATTATGAATGGTAATGTGGTGGGGGGCGGGATTATGTGGTGGGGGGGCGGGATTATGTGTGGTGATGTGGGGGGGCGGGATTATGTGTGGTGATGGGATGGGGGGTGGGATTATGTGTGGTGATGTGGTGGGGCAGGATTATGTGTGGTAATGTGGTGGGAGGGCTGGATTATGTGTGGTAATGTGGTGGTGGGGATTATGTGTGGTAATGTGGTGGGGGTGGGATTATGTGTGGTAATGTGGTGGGGGGCGGGATTATCTGTAGTAATGTGGTGGGGGGGCGGATTATTTGTGGTGATGTGGTGGGGGGGCGGGATTATGTGTGGTAATGTGGTGGGGGCGAGATTATCTGTGGTAATGTGGTGGGGGCAGAAATATGTGGTGGGGGTGGGATTATGTGGTGGGGGGGCGGGATTATGTGTGGTAATGTGGTGGGGGGGCTAGGTTATGTGTGGTAATGTGGTGGGGGGCTGGATTATGTGTGGTAATGTGGGGCGGCGGGATTATGTGTAGTAATGTGGTGGGGGGCTGGATTATGTGTGGTGATGTGGGGGCAGGATTATGTGTGGTAATGTGGTGGGGGGGCTGGATTATGTGCGATAATGTGGTGGGGGGGCGGGATTATGTGTGGTAATGTGGTGGGGGGGCTGAATTATGTGTGGTGATGTGGTGGGGGCAGGATTACGTGTGGTAATGTGGGGGGGCTGGATTATGTGTGTTAATGTGGTGGGGGGGCGGGATTATCTGTAGTAATGTGGTGGTGGGGTGGATTATGTGTGGTAATGTGGTGGGGGCAGGATTATGAGTGGTAATGTGGTGGGGGCGGGATTATGTGGTGGGGGGGCGGGATTATGTGTGGTGATGTGGGGGGGCGGGATTATGTGTGGTGATGGGATGGGGGGCGGGATTATGTGTGGTGATGTGGTGGGGCAGGATTATGTGTGGTAATGTGGTGGGAGGGCTGGATTATGTGTGGTAATGTGGTGGTGGGGATTATGTGTGGTAATGTGGTGGGGGTGGGATTATGTGTGGTAATGTGGTGGGGGGGTGGGATTATCTGTGGTAATGTGGGGGGGCGGGATTATGTGTAGTAATGTGGTGGCGGGCGGGATTATGTGGTGGGGGCGAGATTATGTGTGGTGATGTGGGGGGGCGGGATTATGTGTGGTGATGGGGTGGGGGGCGAGATTATGTGTGGTGATTGTGTGGGGGGCAGGATTATGTGCTATGATGGGGTGGGGGGATTATATGTGGTGATGGAGTGGGGGGCGCGATTATGTGTGGTGATGGGGAGGGGGGGCAGGATTATGTGTGGTGATGGGGTGGGGGGGTGGGAATATGTGTGGTAATGTGGTGGGGGGCGGGATTATGTGTGGTAATGTGGTGGGGGCAGGATTATGTGTGGTAATGTGTTGGGGGGTGGGATTATGTGTGGTCATGTGGTGGGGGGTGGGATTATCTGTGGTAATGTGTTGGGGGCGGGATTATGTGTGGTAAGTAATGTGGTGGTGGGGCGGGTTTTATCTGTGGTAATGTGGTGGGTGGGATTATGTGTAGTAATATGGTGGGGGCGGTATTATGTGTGGTTATGGGGTAGGATTATGTGTGGTAATGTGGTGGGGGGCGGGATTATCTGTGGCAATGTGGTGGGCGTGGGATTATGTGTGGTAATGTGGTGGGGGGCGGGATTATCTGTGGTAATGTGGTGGGTGAGCAGGATTATCTGAAGTAATGTGGGGTGGCGGGATTGTGTGGTGATGGGGTAGGATTATGTTGGGTAATGTGGTGGGGGGCGGGATTATGTGGGGTAATGTGGTGGGGGGCGGGATTATGTGTGGTAATTAGTGTTGAGCGATACCGTCCGATACTTGAAAGTATAGGTATCGGAAAGTATCGGCCGATACCGGCAAAGTATCGGATCCAATCCGATACCGATACCCGATACCAATACAAGTCAATGGGACTCATGTATCGGACGGTATTCCTGATGGTTCCCAGGGTCTGAAGGAGAGGAAACTCTCCTTCAGGCCCTGGGAACCATATTAATGTGTAAAAGAAAGAATTAAAATAAAAAATATTGCTATACTCACCTCTCCGACGCAGCCTGCACCTTACCGAGGGAAGCGGCAGCGTTCTTTGTTTAAAATTTGCGCTTTTCTTTCCTTTACTGAAGTCCCGGCTTGTGATTGGTCGCGTGCCGACCATGTGGCCGGGACGCAACCAATCACAGCAAGCCGTGACATAATTTCAGGTCCTTCAGGATTTTAAAATTACGTTCCGGCGTTGTGATTGGTTGCGTCGCAGTCACATGGGCAACGCAACCAATCACAGCAAGCCGTGACGTAATTTCAGGTCCTTAAGGATTTTAAAATTACGTCCCGGCTTTGTGATTGGTTGCGTCGCAGTCACATGGGAGACGCAACCAATCACAAGCCGTGACGTCACGGGAGGCTGGACACGTGCGCATTTTAAAATGGGCGCGTGTCCAGCCTCCCGTGACGTCCCGGCTTGTGATTGGTTGCGTCGCGGTCAACCAATCACAAGCCAGGAGGCTGGACACGCGCGCATTTTAAAATTTTAAAATGCGCGCGTGTCCAGCCTCCCGGCTTGTGATTGGTTGATCGCGACGCAACCAATCACAAGCCGGGACGTCACGGGAAGCTGGACACGCGCCCATTTTAAAATGCGCGCGTGTCCAGCCTCCCGTGACGTCACGGCTTGTGATTGGTTGCGTCTCCCATGTGACTGCGACGCAACCAATCACAAAGCCGGGACGTAATTTTAAAATCCTTAAGGACCTGAAATTACGTCACGGCTTGCTGTGATTGGTTGCGTTGCCCATGTGACTGCGACGCAACCAATCACAACGCCGGAACGTAATTTTAAAATCCTGAAGGACCTGAAATTACGTCACGGCTTGCTGTGATTGGTTGCGTCCTGGCCACATGGTCGGCACACGACCAATCACAAGCCGGGACTTCAGTAAAGGAAAGAAAAGCGCGAATTTTAAACAAAGAACGCTGCCGCTTCCCTCGGTAAGGTGCAGGCTGCGTCGGAGAGGTGAGTATAGCAATATTTTTTATTTTAATTCTTTCTTTTACACATTTTTACATTAATGTTGTTTCCATACCGATACCCGATACCACAAAAATATCGGATCTCGGTATCGGAATTCCGATACAGCAAGTATCGGCCGATACCCGATACTTGCAGTATCGGAATGCTCAACACTAGTGGTAATGTGTTGGGGCGGGGGGTTATGTGTGGTAATGTGGTGGGGAGGCAGGATTATGTGTGGTAATGTGGTAGGGAGCGTGATTATGTGTGGTAATGTGGTGGAGGGGTGGGATTATGTGTGGTAATGTGGTGGGGGGCGTGATTATGTGTGGTAATGTGGTGGAGGGGTGGGATTATGTGTGGTAATGTGGTGGGGGGCGGGATTATGTGGTGGGGGGGCGGGATTATGTGTGGTGATGTGGGGGGGCAGGATTATGTGTGGTGATGGGGTGGGGGGGCGGGATTGTGTGGTGATGGGGTGGGGGGATTATATGTGGTGATGGGGGGGATTATATGTGTTGATGGGGGGGATTATGTGTGATGATGTGGTGGGGGGCAGGATTATGTGTGGTAATGTGGTGGGGGGCTGGATTATGTGTGGTAATGTAGTGGGGAGGCTGCATTATGTGTGGTAATGTGGTGGGGGGCGGGATTATCTGTAGTAATGTGGGGGGGGGCGGATTATGTGTGGTGATGTGGTGGGGGGCAGGATTATGTGTGGTAATGTTGTGGGGGGCGAGATTGTCACGATCCCTAAGCCGCGGCCAGCAGTTTGTCACAAAATCCACAGGGATTCCTGACCACTGCCACCAATATGTCACGGATTGGGGTGACTTTATACCAACAGACGGCTATCACATGTGCAGGGGGGCTTATCTTAGTTATCCCTTCACTGCCACAATGTGATAAAAAAAACACACACAAGGCTATTGACCTCTTAGTTTACAGCAGGGGCTTATTTTAGGTATCCCACTGCTCTTCAATATACCATGAACTGCAGGGATTTGTGTATATCCTGCTTACAGTTCCACTTAACACTTGCAGCTCTCTGGCGCCCCCCTTACCGTCAGGTCAGATTAGGTACTGCACCTAGGGTAATTAGTCGCCAGAAAGGCTGCCTGCTATATACTGGCTATTGGGCACGCTGCAGCGACGCGATAAACTACTCCCGCTCAGGCAGGAACAATAATTATCAAGCCGCAGTTGCTACAATGACACCCAAAGGCCTGCACAGTACACGGTATTACTGCCACCAGCTTCGATTCAACGGGTCCGAAGCTAACCCAAAACAGTAGCGTAAATTCCCTTCAAGAAGACTTAGGGTATGTTTTTAGAGCATGGAGAAAGAACTGGCATGAAATAATATACCCCACAAAATGTAGGCAGTGCTTTATCAAAATATTTTACAAAGATGTTACAAATGAGACAATTGCAAATATGTACAAGGTAATTATAAAAAAAATGGAATAACATGAGAAATAACACTTACATTTGTTCAAAGCATTGCAGGCAACAGGCTAGGGGGACTTTCCATCTATCCCAGTGCATCAGGGCGTGCACTCTGGGCTCTTCACGTAAAAACTCAAATCTGCCTCTCTTGGACACCGGCCAGCACTTAAAACCTACAGCCTGTGACCTCACAGAAAGGGCTGGCTTTTCCAAACCCTCCTCTCTCTACATTCTGAGTACTTCAACCTTAACTTTATCTACTTTCTATAACTTCGCTACACAACATGTCATAGTCGTAACAAACCCAGCATTCATCTCGCATTAACGTGGGCATTCTAATGAGATCAAATATGTCCTGTCTGGGATACATATTTACCGAGAAATCCCTACTTCTTTACCAGATGGAGTTAGAAACTCGTCTTTAGAGTGCTGGATAGATGCTTCGATGGAGATTAAAAATATATGTTTTTGTGGTCTTAACTTAAACGGTTTGCGTAATATCTTACAAAAACAGAACAAAGAACTTTCATAGATTCTAGAAGTTTCTAGTCCAGTTATAGCTGCATAAGAGCTTACACGGCAGGAAATGCCGGTCGTAAATACCTTGTCTCTCATAACCCCCACACTCTCTGAGAAGGAAAGTCAGGAATTTGCAGCTACGAGCTGTTGCTGAATCACTCCAAGGAGGGGGGCTTAGCCCACAGCATGCTAGCAAGAGAACTAAACTTATGATATTTCATACCATCGTGACAGAGATTATCTGTGGTAATGTGGTGGGGGGGATTATGTGTAGTAATGTGGTGGGGGCAGGATTATGTGGTGGGGGGCGGGATTATGTGTGGTGATGTGGGGGTGCAGGATTATGTGTGATGATGGGGTGGGGGGGTGGGATTATGTGTGGTGATGGGGTGGGGGGATTATTTGTGGTGATGGGGTGGGGGGGATTATGTGTGGTGATGTGTTGGGGGCAGGGATTATGTGTGGTGATGTATTGGGGGGTGGGATTATGTGTAGTAAAGTGGTGGGGGGCGGGATTATGTGGTGGGGGCAGGATTATGTGGTCTGGGGCGGGATTATGTGTGGTGATGTGGGGGGGCAGGATTATGTGTGTTGATGGGGTGGGATTATGTGTGGTGATGGGGTGGGGGGGATTATGTGTGGTGATGGGGTGGGGGGATTATGTGTGGTGATGGGGTGCGAGGATTATGTGTGATGATGTGTTGGGGTGGGGGATTATGTGTGGTGATGTGTTGGGGGTGGGATTATCTGTGGTAATGTGGTGGGGGGCGGGATTATTTGTGGTAATGTGGTGGGGGGCGGAGATTACCTGTGGTAATGTGGTGGGGGCAGGATTACCTGTGGTAATGTGGTGGGGGGCGGGATTATGTGTGGTAATGTGGTGGGGGGCAGGATTATGTGTGGTAATGTGGTGGGGGGCTGGATTGTGTGTGGTGATGTGGTGGGGGCAGGATTATGTGTGGTAATGTAGTGGGGGGCTGGATTAGGTGTGGTAATGTGGTAGGGGGTGGGATTATCTGTAGTAATGTGGTGGGGGCAGGATTATGTCTGGTAATGTGGTGGGGGGGCCGGATTATGTGTGGTAATGTGGTGGGGGGCGGGATTATGTGTATTAATGTGGTGGGGGGCGGTATTATCTGTGGTAATGTGGTATGGGGCACGATTATCTGTGGTAATGTGGTGGTGGCGGTATTATGTGTGGTTATGGGTTAGGATTATGTGTGGTAATGTGGTGGGGGGTGGGATTATCTGTGTTAATGTGGTGGGGGGCGGGATTATGTGTGGTAATGTGGTGGGGGGGCAGGATTATCTGTGGTAATGTGGTGGGGGGCAGGATTATGTGTGGTAATGTGGTGGGGGGCGGGATTATGTGTGGTAATGTGGTGGGGGGTGGGATTATGTGTGGTAATGTGTTGGGGGGCGTGATTATGTGTGTTAATGTGGTGGAGGGGCGGGATTATGTGTGGTAATGTGGTGGGGCGGGATTATGTGTGGTGATGTGGTGGGGGGGCGGGATTATGTGTGGTAATGTGGTGGGGGGCGGGATTATGTGTGGTAATGTGGTAGGGAGCGTGATTATGTGTTGTAATGTGGTGGAGGGGTGGGATTATGTGTGGTAATGTGGTGGGGGCGTGATTATGTGTGGTAATGTGGTGGAGGGGTGGGATTATGTGTGGTCATGTGGTGGGGGGGCGGGATTATGTGTAGTAATGTGGTGGGGGGCAGGATTATGTGGTGGGGGGCAGGATTATGTGTGGTGATGTGGGGGGGCAGGATTATGTTTGGTGATGGGGTGGGGGGATTATGTGTGGTTATGTGTTGGGGCGGGGGATTGTGTGGTGATGTGTTGGGGGGCGGAATTATCTGTGGTAATGTGGTGGGGGCAGGATTATGTGTGGTAATGTGGTGGGGGCGGGATTATGTGTGGTAATGAGGTGGGGGGTGGGATTATGTGTGGTAATGTGGTGGAGGCGGGATTATGTGTGGTAATGTGGTGGGGGGCGGGATTATGTGTGGTAATGTAGTGGGGGGCGAGATTATGTGTGGTAATGTGGTGGGGGCGAGATTATGTGCGGTAATGTGGTGGAGGGGTGGGATTATGTGTGGTAATGTGGTGGGGGGCGGTATTATGTGTGGTAATGTGGTGGGGGCGGGATTATGTGTGGTAATGTGGGGGGCGGGATTATCTGTGGTAATGTGGTGGGGGCGGGATTATGTGTGGTAATGTGGTGGGGGGCGAGATTATGTGTGGTAATGTGGTGGGGGGCGAGATTATGTGTGGTAATGTGGTGGAGGGGTGGGATTATGTGTGGTAATGTGGTAGGGGGCGGTATTATGTGTGGTAATGTGGTGGGGGCGGGATTATGTGTGGTAATGTGGGGGGCGGGATTATCTGTTATCTGTGGTAATGTGGTGGGGGCGGGATTATGTGTAGTAATGTGAGGTGGCGGGATTATGTGTGGTGATGTGGTGGGGGGGCGGGATTATGTGTGGTGATGTGGGGGCGGATTGTGTGGTGGGGGGCAGAGCTACTGTGCAGGGGGCGGGATTACACTGCATCAGCACTGTGACGGACTCAGTGCTACTAGACCCCTGCAGACTCCGCCCACTCCGGACTGCTTTTGTGCTTACTCTACCCTCCATTAGAAGTGTGGTTTTGACAAAGACCAGCCTTGGTCGAAATGTTAACCGTAACTTAAAGTATCCGTCATTTTCTCTGAAAACTAAACTTTCAAGCCTTGAGTGTGCGGCTGTTTTTTCTATAGACACTATGACTGGCTGGCGGCTGTTAGCTATTGCTGTGCAGGAGGATATCCTCCCACATGGCAATAGATTTTAAATGAACGTGTGACTGAGGACGCATGTTCAGCTACTGACGTGGCAGAGCTTGCTAGGGGCCCCCTTTGCTTGCCTTGCCATATACATTAGTAAGGGCAGTAATGCCCTGATGGCAGCCCTTATTGTGCCACCTACTCTCACTTCCCCCACACACTAACCACTCTCCATACTCTGTCCTTACACTATCCCTCCCTCTATATAGCGTCTGCTCACCCTTTCCTATAGTACCTTATAAAAGTCTCTTGAATCTTCCTCTGAACTAAGTAGCCCTTATTTTCTCCACCGTTTTTACCATTCCTGCCATGTTGTAGCTGTTAAAAGAATCAAGGCAAGAGGCAATGTAAAATGCACATGCAGTATTAGGCTATGTGCACACGTTGCGGATTTGTGTGCTGATTTTTCCGCACTGTTTTTGCAAAATCCGCAGGTAAACCACACTGCAGAATACCTGCAGATTTGCCCCAGATTTACCATGGTTTTTGTGCGTTTTTTGTGCGGATTCCACATGCGGTTTTACACCTGCGGATTCCTATTATGGAATAGGTGTAAACCGAGCGGAATCCGCACAAAGAATTGACATGCTTGCAGAAAAAACACCACTGCGTTTCCACGGGTTTTTTTCCGCAGCATGTGCACTGCGGATTTTGTTTTCCATACATTTACATAATACTGTATAATGCATGGAAAACAGTATAAAATCCACTGCGGATATGCAGCAAAATCCGCAACGTGTGCACATAGCCTTATTATGCAGTAAATGTGAATATCTACACATGAATAATCTATAAATAATAAATAGTGTGTGTTCATATGTTACCGGACTCTGATGCAGACAGTACCTGTCAGTGAAAAACCAAGACACAAACAAGAAGAACCGACATGACATAAAAATTACTACAAAGTCTAAAAGGAAATAGCCTTTATTACTCAAAAAAAGAAGTGAACATGCATCAAGAAAAAAGGCGTGCATAATAGAGACAAATACAAAAAAAAAAAAATATATATATATATATATATATATATATATATATATATATATATATATATATATATAAAAGATATACATACAACTTTAGAACAGTGGTGCTAAAGAAAGAGCAACTGTTGTCCTGAGATAGAGCCCAAGTGTCAAAATGATGGCTAAAGCAAAGCAACCAAAGGACGTAATTGATTATTAATAATAATGGTCTTATACAGGGGCGTAACTACCGCAGTCGCAGGGGTCGCAATTGCGATGGGGCCCGCAGTGCTTAGGGGCCCGCCCAGTCCAGCAGACTGGGCGGGCCCCTAAGAACTCTGAGCTACAAAATGGGCTGCCAGCCCTTTAAAAAAATCTTCTTTACAGGCCCTGGTGCGCGTGCACTCTCTCAGTGCATGCGCGATCACGGGTGGGACTGCACTTGTCCCACAGCAGAGCCCCTCCACCGCAGAGAGCCGCACACCACAACTATGGCTGCAGCTGCTCTGTGCGCACAGGACCTGTGCTGAGGTCACAGGAGGGGAGGAGTCGGAGTCACATGATCAAGGGGTTCCGTGTAGTGCAGGACAGTAGTGCAGTGCTGGTTGTCATCATGCTGGAGGAGGGTAAGCTTTTGTGTGAGGTCAGGAGGGGTTTGTGTGGATGTAGCAGAGCAGTGTGTGTATGAGGTGTACAGAGCGGAGCAGTGTGTGTATGAGGTGTACGGAGCGGAGCCGTGTGTGTATGAGGTGTACTGAGCGGAGCCGTGTGTGTATGAGGTGTACGGAGCGGAGCCGGGTGTGTACGAGGTGTACGGAGCGGAGCTGGGTGTGTACGAGGTGTACGGAGCGGAACTGGGTGTGTATGAGTTGTACGGAGCGGAGCTGGGTGTGTATGCGGTGTATGGAGCGGAGCCGTGTGTGTATGAGGTGTATGGTGCGGAGCCGGGTGTGTATGAGGTGTATGGACCAGAGCCACGTGTGTATGAGGTGTACGGAGCGGAGCCGTGTGTGTATGAGGTATATGGAGCAGAGCTGTGTGTGTATGAGGTGTACGGAGTGGAGCCGGGTGTGTATGAGGTATATGGAGCAGAGCCGTGTGTGTACGAGGTATACGGAGCGGAGCCGGGTGTGTACTAGGTGTACGGAGCGGAGCCGGGTGTGTACGAGGTGTACGGAGCGGAGCTAGGTGTGTATGAGGTGTACGGAGCGGAGCCGTGTGTGTATGAGGTATATGGAGCGGAGCCGGGTGTGTACGATGTGTACGGACCGGAGCCGTGTGTGTACGAGGTGTACGGAGCGGAGCCGGGTGTGTACGAGGTGTACGGAGTGGGGCCATGTGTGTACGAGGTGTACCGAGCGTAGCCATGTGTGTACGAGGTGTACGGAGCGTAGCCGTGTGTGTACGAGGTGTACGGAGCAGAGCCATGTGTGTACGAGGTATACGGAGCGGAGCCGTGTGTGCAAGGTGTACGGAGCGGAGCCGGGTGTGTACGAGGTGTATGGAGGGGAGCCGCATGTGCAATGTGTACGGAGCTCAACCGCGTGTGTAGGAGTAACTATGTGTGGCCATTATACTGTAGGCAATATCATGTGTAGCCATTGTACAGTATAGAGCACTATGTGTGGCCATTGTACAGTATGGAGCACTATGTGTGGCCATTGTACAGTATGGACAGGGGCGTAACTACCGCGGTTGCAGCGGTCGCCATTGCGACCGGGCCCGGCAGGTCAGGGGCCCGGGGCCGGCAGGTCAGAGCAGAGCCGGACTGGCCATCGGGCACTTCTGGCAAATGCCAGAAGAGCCGGTACCAGTCATGGGCCGCTCGATCCGCCTCCCCCCGCCGCCGACTCACCCCCCCTGCCGTCACATTCAACTATACTGGCGTCTATGACGCCGGTACAGTTGAATGCAATGAAGGAGGAGAGAGCGTCTACAGACGCTCCCTCTCCCATCATTCCCCGCTCAGCCTCTGACACTGCGGGTGCGCGATGACGTCATATCATCGCGCACCTGCTGTGTCCCGGGCAGACTGCAGCCGAGCCTGAGACCAGAGCAGGAAGCAACGCTGGCAAGAGGAAAGGTAAGGAGAGTGTTTTTTTTTTTTTACTGGACTGTGGGGGCATTCTCGGTGGGGGGGGGCTGTATATACCACTGTGCGGGCAGTGCTGGATATACCACTGTGCGGGCTGTGCTGGATATACCACTGTGCGGGCTGTGCTGGATATACCACTGTGCGGGCTGTGCTGTATATACCACTGTGCGGCCTGTGCTGTATATACCACTGTGCGGGCTGTGCTGTATAGACCACTGTGCGGGCTGTGCTGGATAGACCACTGTGCGGGCTGTGCTGGATAGACCACTGTGCGGGCTGTGCTGGATAGACCACTGTGCGGGCTGTGCTGGATAGACCACTGTGCGGGCTGTGCTGGATAGACCACTGTGCGGGCTGTGCTGGCACCCAACACCATGTTGCAGTGCAGGAGATTCCTCCTGCATGGCAACAGTCCGAGGCGTATCTAGGGGAAGGGGGCAGCCGGGGCACGTGAGAGACAGGAAGCAGCTCCAGTCATCACGATGAGACAGCTTCTCAGTCTGTATTTTTCCCCCTCATACATCTCATGTACGTCTGAATGAGATTGAATTTAAGAGAAAGCCAAAATAACCCCGGGACAGAAAGTGAGAGCAGGGGGGAGGTGCGGGACAGAGCCGCTTTAGTCAGGAGAAGCTGAGGAGCTGCAGCCGGTTTACATCAGCCACCCCTGTACCAGAGAGGAGATTGTGAGTTGTGTATATGAGCTGGTATCTCTGGTGTGTGTGTGATATCTGTAGTATTATGTGTGTGTGTGTGTGTGTGATATCTGTAGTGTGTGTGTGATATCTGTAGTATGTCTGTGTGTGTGTGTGATATCTGTAGTGTGTGTGTGATAACTGTAGTATGTGTGTGATATCTGTAATATGATGTGTGTGTGATATCTACTGTGTGTGTGATATCTGTAGTATGTGTGTGTGTGTGTGTGTGATATCTGTAGTATGTGTGTGTGTGTGTGATATCTGTAGTGTGTGTGTGATAACTGATGTGTGTGTGTGATATCTGTAGTATGATGTGTGTGTGTGTGATATCTGTAGTGTGTGTGTGATATCTGTAGTATGTGTGTGTGTGTGTGTGAGGCAGCGGCGTAACTACCACGGTCGCAGCTGCAAGCGGCTCTGGCAGGTCAGGGGGCCGTGTGTCCCCTTGAGCCTGTCTCCCTTATGATGCTTGTGTCCCCATGTGCCAGTCTCCCTTGCCCATTAGTCCCTGTGTGTCCCCATGTGCCTGTCTCCTATGTCCCCTTGTGCTTGTGTCAGTTTCCTTTGTCCCCTTGTGCTTGTGTCAGTCTCCTTTGCCCACTAGTCCCTGTGTGTCAGTCTCCCTTTCCCACTTGTCCCTGTGTGTCCCCTTGTGCTTGTATCCCTTGTCCCCTTGTGTCAGTCTATTGCCCACTAGTCCCTGTGTGTCCCCTTGTGCCTGTCTCCCTTGTCCCCTTGTGCTTGTCCCTTGTCCCCGTGTGTCCCCTTGTGTCAGTCTCCATTGCCCACTAGTCCCCTTGTATCAGTCTCCCTTGCCCACTATTCCCCGTGTGTCAGTCTCCCTTGCCCACTAGTCCCTATGTCCCTGTGTCCCCGTGTGCCAGTCTCCCTTGTCCACTAGTCCCCGTGTGCCCTTTGTGTCAGTCTCCCTTGCCCACATGTCCCCGTGTGCCCCTTGTGTCAGTCTCCCTTGCCCACTAGTCCCCTTGTAACCTTCTCCCCTGCCTCCTAGCCCCCATGTGTCCCCTTGTGCCTGTCTTCCTTGCCCCTTGTGCCCTCTCCCCTGCCCCCTCGTCACCATTTGCTCGTGTCTTTCTCACTGCCCCTGTATGGAGGGGCTGCATTATACTATGAGGGGGGCTGCATTGTATTCTATGGGGGTTACATTGAATTTTATGGCGGGGGGGCCCCATTTGGAAGTTCGCTCCGGGGCCCATAACTTTGTAGTTACGCCACTGGTCTTATAATTTATATAGGATCAGTGAGAGTAAATACAGTGCAATGCACAATTCTATCTCCCTGAAGAAGCAACTTGTAAAATGCCCGTTGGAGTGTGGGGTGGCGGTGCCAGCATATGCAGTATGAACTCTAGTTAGTACTACTTATCTTTGTGGCTCATTGCGCATTTTTTGTTACTGGCAATGTCTTTTATGATGATAATGATTATTGGCCATACCTCTGATGTGGGTTTCTGGGATAGCAGGGAAGCAGAATCAGACTGATTATCAATAAATAATACAGTACAGACCAAAAGTTTGGACACACCTTCTCATTTAAAGATTTTTCTGTATTTTCATGACTATGAAAATTGTACATTCACACTGAAGGCATCAAAACTATGATTTAACACATGTGGAATTATATACTTAACAAAAAAGTGTGAAGCAAATGACATTATGTCTTATATTCTAGGTTCTTCAAAGTAGCCACCTTTTGCCTTGATGACTGCTTTGCACACTCTTGGCATTTTCTTGATGAGCATCAAGAGGTAGTCACCGGGAATGGTTTTCACTTCACAGGTGTGCCCTTTCAGGTTTAATAAGTGGGATTTCTTGCCTTATAAATGGGGTTGGGACCATCAGTTGTGTTGTGCAGAAGGTTGGTGGATACATCGCGCAGGGAAGGGGCTCCCTGTGTGCTTCCCTGAGACCCTCGGAGCAACGCGATGTGATCATGTTGCTACGAGGGTCTCCTACCTCCTGCTCCCTGCAGGCCCCAGATCCAAAATGACCGCGGGGCTGCTTCCGGGTCTTGCAGGGAGGTGGCTTACAGTGCTGTGCAAAGTGTCAGATCAGCGATCTGACACTATAGTGTGATGTCCCACCCTGGGGCAATGTAAAAAAGTTTTAAAAAAATATTTACATGTGTAAAAAAAATAAAAAAAATTCATAAATAAAAAATATATATATTGTTCCAATAAATACATTTCTTTATCTAAATTAAAAAAACAATAAAAGTACACATATTTAGTATCGCCGTGTCTGTAATGACCTGACCTATAAAACTGTCTGTCACGATTCACACCGTGACTGTCAAGATCCCTTAGCCGCTGCCCACAATCTGTCACGGATCGGGGTGACTTTAGACCAGCAGACGGCTATCACATGTGCAGGGGCTTATCCTAGTTATCCCTCCACTGCCACAATGTGATGAAAAAACACACACGAGGCTATTGACCTCTTAGTTTACAGCAGGGGCTTATTCTAGGTATCCCACTGCTCTTCAGTATACCATGAACTGCAGGGATTTGTGTATATCCCGCTTGCAGTTCCACTTAAACCTTGCAGCTCTCTGGCGCCCCCCTTACTCTCAGGTCAGATTAGGTGCTGCACCTGGGGTAATTAGTCGCCAGAAACGCTGCCTGCTATGTACTGGCTATTGGGTGCACTGCAGCGATGCGATAAACTACTCCCACTCAGGCAGGAACAATAATTATCAAGCCGCAGTCGCTACAGTGACCCCCAAAAGCCGGCACACGGTCGCTGCCACCAGCTCCAATTGAAGGGGTCTGGAGCAAACCCCCAAAAAACAGTAGCGTAATTCCCTTCGGAGACAGGGTACGGTTTAGGGCAGGAAGAACGAACTAGTATTAAATATGATACCCCATAAATGATTTTTAGGCAGTGTTTATAAAAATATTTTACAAAGATGTTACAAATGAGACAATTGCAAATATGTACAAGGTAATTATGAAAATAAAAGGATTAAATGAAGAAAAGATAACACTCACATTTCTCAGATCATTGCATGGCAGTCAGCCAGACATCCCAGCTCATTGGATGTGCTGTTCAGGGCTCACAGGAAAAGAGAAGAAGAAGACTGAGCCGGGAGATCTGGCCACAACTTTATAATCTACAGTCTGTGACCTCACAGAAAGGGCTGGCTTTTCCAGATCCTCCTACCTTTCAGTCTGAGTAACTTGGATACAAATTGGTCTAATGCTTATAACTCCGTCCCAGTACATATCAGAGTCATATCACACCCAGCATAGAGCTTGTATTAACATGAGCTTTCTAAGGAGATCAAATATGTCCTATTATTTACAGAGCAATCCCTACTTCTTCCCCCGATGGAGTTAGGCGACTGTGTTTAGAGTGATGGGTAGATGCTTCGACGGAGATAAAGAATATGTATTTATCATTCCACTATCCTAAATAGTTTGTCTAATATCTCACAATAACCGAACAAAGGACCGCATGGTTCTAGAAGTTTCTCTAACTGTTAAAGCTGAGCACTTACTACTACAGGAACTGGGGGTCGTAAATGCCTTTCGTCAATAAAACTCACTTCCCCCATCTACATTGGCAAGCAAGCTCAACTCTGAAGCAAAAGACAAGGGGGGCCTCCTAGCCCACATCCTGGGCTGACAATAGCACTAAACTTATGATATTTCATACCATATCGTGACACCTCCCCCTTTTGGCGTGCGCTACGGCGGCAGGACCTCTCGGTATGCCTCCATGCGCACCTCCGTGGGTTCACCCTGGCGGGAGAGTCCATCTGCATTACCATGCTCTTTGCCCGCTTTGTGTTTAACGGTGAAGTCAAATTGCTGAAGGGCAAGGCTCCAGCGTAGCAACCTGCCATTGGTTCCACACATGGTGCTTAGCCAGCGCAGAGGGTTGTGGTCGGTCACCACGGTGAAGGTGCGACCGTACAAGTAGGGCTGCAAACGCTGCAGGGCCCAGACTATGGCCAGGCACTCCTTCTCGATGGTGGAGTAGGCCACTTCCCTCGGCAAAAGTTTCCGGCTCAGGTACAACACGGGGTGCTCTTGGTCCTCCGAGTCAACCTGGCTGAGCACAGCACCAAGGCCAAACTCACTGGCGTCAGTCTGTACCAAGAACGGTCGACTGCTGTCGACGGCTTTCAACACAGGGGCGTTGCACAGTGCTGTTTTCAACGCCTGGAAGGCCCCCTCACAGCCATCTGTCCAGTTGACGATGTGGGGTAGCTTCTTCCTGGTGAGGTCCGTCAAAGGTTTTGCCAGGCTACTATAGTGCTGCACGAAGCGCCTATAGTACCCTGCAGTGCCCAGGAAGGACATCACCTGTTTCTTGTTCCTGGGAGTGGGCCAGTTCACGATCACGCCCACTTTGTCAGGCTCCGGTTTTAGGGTGTTTCCGCCTACCCGGTGCCCCAGGTAGTGAACCTCCCTCATGCCCATCTGGCACTTTCCCGGCTTGATAGTCAGGCCTGCTTGGTGAATTCGCCCGAGCACCTCCTCGAGATGCTGCAGGTGTTCATCCCAGGAGGGACTGAAGATGGCAATGTCATCTAAGTACGCCACTGCGTACTTCTCCAGTCCCTGAAGCAGGAGATTGACCATCCGCTGGAAAGTGGCAGGGGCATTCTTCATGCCGAAGGGCATGACCGTGGACTTGTACAGTCCAAAGGGTGTGATAAAGGCGGACTTCTCCTGCGCCTCGGGGCTCAGGGGAATCTGCCAGTATCCGCGACTCAGATCCATTATTGTCAGGTATTCTGCGCCAGCTAACTTCTCAAGCAGCTCCTCGATGCGCGGCATTGGGTGCGCGTCAGAGGCTGTAATGGCGTTGAGCCCCCTGTAGTCCACGCAGAACCGGGTGGTCCGGTCCTTCTTTGGCACGAGAACTACAGGTGAGGCCCACGCGCTCTTTGACCGTCGAATCACCCCCAGCTGTAACATCTCATCGATCTCCTGGCGCATAATCTGCTGCACCTGGTCAGAGATTCGATAGGGTGTTCGCCGTAGTGGGGCGTGATTCCCGGTGTCCACCTCGTGGACCGCTAACTCAGTCCTTCCAGGCCGGTTGGAGAACACGACCCGGAAGGGTTCCAGGGTGGTTTGCAACTGCAACCGCTGTGGTTCATCTAGCGAGGCGCTTACCTCCACGTCCTCAATGGACCCACGGGCCTTGGCTTGGGCCAGCATGTCCAGGAGGGTGTCCTCCTCCCCGTCTTCGGGTGCGCTGCAGACCGGTAGGACGAAAGGTTCACGTTCGTGATGAGCTTTCATCATGTTGACGTGAAAGGCCTTTCGCCTACCCCGAGTGTGGTCAAGCGTGACCACATAGGTGACCGGGTTGAGCTGTTGGTGGACGACGTACGGGCCCTCCCAGGCTGCCTGAAGCTTATCCGTTGGTACAGGAACCAGCACCCACACCTTTTGACCCACGTGGTAGGTCCGCTCCCGGGCGTTCTGGTCATACCAGTGCTTCTGATCAGCCTGAGCCTGCGTCATGTTGTCATGCACCAACTGCGTCAAGGTCTGCATCTTGTCACGGAAGCGCATGACATACTCCACTATGGACACTTCCGAAGGGTTCGGCTCCTCTTCCCAGGATTCTCTTACCAACCCAAGGGGTCCCCGGACTCGCCTGCCGTACAGGAGCTCGAAGGGGGAGAACCCCGTCGAGGCCTGCGGAACCTCTCTGTAAGCGAATAGCAGGTGTGGGAGGTACCGCTCCCAGTCGCGCCCTTGTGTCTCAACCAGCATGCGTAGCATCTGTTTGAGGGTACCATTGAAGCGTTCACACAAGCCATTGGTCTGTGGGTGATACGCACTCGATACCAGGTGCTTCACCTGCATTTTCTTACAGAGAGCCTCCATTAGGTGAGACATAAATTGGGTCCCTCGATCAGTAAGCATTTCCCTGGGAAATCCTACACGTGAAAAGATGGCCAACAGGGCATCCGCCACCTTATCTGCCCTAATTGACGACAGAGCTACTGCCTCTGGGTACCGGGTAGCGTAGTCTACCACAGTAAGAATATATTGCTTTCCAGAGCTGCTGGGGACGGCCAGCGGGCCCACAATGTCCACCGCAATCCTCTGGAAAGGCTCCTCTATCACTGGCAAAGGGATCAGGGGAGCCTTAAGAGCAGGCCCCGCCTTCCCCACTCTTTGACAGGTGACACAGGAGCGGCAGTAGTTTGACACATCTGTCCCCATCTTAGGCCAATAGAAGTGTTGAGACAGCCGGGCCTTAGTTTTGCTGATCCCCAAGTGTCCAGCTAGCGGGATCTCATGGGCAATCCGCGACAACTCACCCCGGAATTGCTGTGGGACGACCAGCTGTCTTTCCCTCAACCACTCCTTTTGTGATTCTCCGGGTACTGTCTCCCGGTACAACCTTCCTCCTTCCCAGAACACCTTCTCCTTATCAGTCTCGGAGAAGCGCGTCCCGGCGAGTTGTCTCAAACTCTCTAGGCTCGCATCTGTGTGCAGAGCGGCCTGAAACTCCTGGCTAGGGGAAGCCAAAAGCGATGTCAGGGTCCCTTCCCCACGGGAGCCCTCTGGGACCTGCACTGGGTCCACCTCTGGTTCAGTCACACTGATGACTGAGGAGGGTCCGGAAGGCAGACAGGTATCTGCGTTCCGGGCACTCTGACTGCGGGTGACAGCAGCTACGTAGGCTGTCTCCCCGGGGGTTTCTACAGACCCATCAGCCGATGCTGCTATGGGCTCTACCTCCCCATCCACCCCCATTACCTCAGGAGCATTGCTACTTAGGGGCCAGTTACCTTCCTCGGTGGCACTGGTCAATTTCATGGCGTCACCTTCCTCACGGTTCCCATGTATCTCCCCATTTCTTGTAGCACCGACACTTGCCCCTGCTAGGGGTTCCTCAGCCGTCTCACTCCGCAGAGCGACGTGGCTGAGCACTCCTGTACCTATGGACACATCAACTTTTACAGAAACATCATTATCAGGTACAGTTGGCACAGGTACAACATTTTCACCATCAATCCTAGGGAAAAAATGGTTAACAGATGCATAATTACAAGATAAAGCATGGTCAGGTAACACATGCGATCTCCCATCATCATTATCAGGGTTAACGTTACCCTTATTAGCAGATTGGGGAGGGGTGTCAGGGACGTAGTAGGCAAACAACCTCCCCAAATCAGTCCCCAACAAAACATCAGTGGGCAAATTATCAGACAGCCCCACTTCCTTCACCCCGCTCCCAGCACCCCAATCAATAAAAACCCGGGCCATCGGTAAGGGACAGCTGATGCCCCCAATCCCAGTGACCGTTAGGGTTTTCCCCGGAATGATTTCTTCAGGGGCCGCCAGTTCAGGTCGGATGAGGGTTCGTTCAGCCCCGGTGTCCTTGAGGCCGGTAGCAACACGACCTCCCACAGTGACGGGCTGTACATTGTCACACACCCTCCCAACCACACCACCCACCAAAAGAACAGCTGCATTAGGCCCTGGGGCCTGGGATGAGGGGTTCTTCTGCTTGGCTTGACATTGGTGACTGAGGTGTCCAGTCTGCCTGCAGTGGTAACACTGGCGAAGTTCGGTGGTAGGCCTGGTGCTGTTGGCCACGGGGACAGGACCTCTGGTGTGTTGGCTGGCAGGGGTACCGGCGTTGGCTGCAGGCTTACCCCCTCTCCAGCTGGTGGTGACTGGCTTCCGCACTTCCGATCTACGGTTGGCCTCATAGGCATCGGCAATCTGCGCTGCTTTCGTCACATCGTTGGGTTCTCTGTCCATCACGAACTGTCGCACTTCAGTTGGGCAAAGACGGAAGAACTGGTCTTTGATCATCAGGTCTCGCAGCTGTGCAAAGGTGGTCACTGACAGTCCTTGGGTCCACTGGTCAAAGTGGGTCCCCAGTCTATGCACCACATCACTGTAACTGTCGTGTGGGCCACGTAGGAGGGTCCGAAACTTTTTACGGTACACCTCGGGTGTAAGCTGGTACTTGGCTATCAGAGCCTGCTTGATGGCCTCATAGTCACCATCTTGTTCTTGAGGGAGGGCGGCAAACGCCTCCAGAGCTTTTCCTCTCAGCCCTGGTGTAAGGTACCGTGCCCATTCTTGTGTAGGCAGCTGGTACTGTCTGCAGGCTTTCTCAAAGGCCCGCAGAAAAGTGTCCAAGTCCCCATCCTTTTCCATAACAGGAAAGTGGTCGGGCCGGGGCTTTGGTGTCTGAGCGCTGCTGGGCTCACGGCTCTGGGACGACCCCTGCATTTGCAGTTGGGCCATCTGCAGCTGGTACTCCCGCTGCGCTTGGGCCTCTCGCTCGGCTCGCTGGGCCTGGGCCTCTCGCTCGGCTCTCTCTTGGTATTGCTGGATCAGCTGCAGACGTCGGTCCAGGTCATCTGCGGAGCATTGTTGCAGAGCCAGTTGCAGGAGGTGGTCTGCACCCCCCTGGTTGCCAGTAGGGCCCGTATTCAGTGGTTGAACCTCTGCTGCAGCACCACGTTCGCTGGTGCTGGCATCTGCGGCCTCTGGGCTCTGCGAGTGGTCTAGAGCGGCTTCCCATTGCACCAGTTCAGCGACCATTTGAGTCTTGGTCTTGTTCTGGGGGTTCAGGCCATGGTACATGCATATCCCAGCAAGAGTGTCTTTCTTCTGCTGGGTGTACCAGGCTTCTCCTTTCGCAGCCATGGTTGCCAAATAAAAGATAGAATAGAAAAACGAAGAGAAAGGGAAGGGATAATTACCAGTACACAATTGTCTCACAACTAATAAACACTGAGTTCGTTCTCCAAACTTATTTGCGCAGAGTTCTCGCAAGAACTTTCTGCAAGTTTTTAGTGAAAGGAATGATTGCTCAAACCAAATCACTAATGCTCTAATATCCCACCGCCTTGCCACCAATATGTCACGATTCACACCGTGACTGTCAAGATCCCTTAGCCGCTGCCCACAATCTGTCACGGATCGGGGTGACTTTAGACCAGCAGACGGCTATCACATGTGCAGGGGCTTATCCTAGTTATCCCTCCACTGCCACAATGTGATGAAAAAACACACACGAGGCTATTGACCTCTTAGTTTACAGCAGGGGCTTATTCTAGGTATCCCACTGCTCTTCAGTATACCATGAACTGCAGGGATTTGTGTATATCCCGCTTGCAGTTCCACTTAAACCTTGCAGCTCTCTGGCGCCCCCCTTACTCTCAGGTCAGATTAGGTGCTGCACCTGGGGTAATTAGTTGCCAGAAACGCTGCCTGCTATGTACTGGCTATTGGGTGCACTGCAGCGATGCGATAAACTACTCCCACTCAGGCAGGAACAATAATTATCAAGCCGCAGTCGCTACAGTGACCCCCAAAAGCCGGCACACGGTCGCTGCCACCAGCTCCAATTGAAGGGGTCTGGAGCAAACCCCCAAAAAACAGTAGCGTAATTCCCTTCGGAGACAGGGTACGGTTTAGGGCAGGAAGAACGAACTAGTATTAAATATGATACCCCATAAATGATTTTTAGGCAGTGTTTATAAAAATATTTTACAAAGATGTTACAAATGAGACAATTGCAAATATGTACAAGGTAATTATGAAAATAAAAGGATTAAATGAAGAAAAGATAACACTCACATTTCTCAGATCATTGCATGGCAGTCAGCCAGACATCCCAGCTCATTGGATGTGCTGTTCAGGGCTCACAGGAAAAGAGAAGAAGAAGACTGAGCCGGGAGATCTGGCCACAACTTTATAATCTACAGTCTGTGACCTCACAGAAAGGGCTGGCTTTTCCAGATCCTCCTACCTTTCAGTCTGAGTAACTTGGATACAAATTGGTCTAATGCTTATAACTCCGTCCCAGTACATATCAGAGTCATATCACACCCAGCATAGAGCTTGTATTAACATGAGCTTTCTAAGGAGATCAAATATGTCCTATTATTTACAGAGCAATCCCTACTTCTTCCCCCGATGGAGTTAGGCGACTGTGTTTAGAGTGATGGGTGTTGTGAATTTGGATTCTGGGCTCCCCCGGTGGCCGCTTGTGGAATTGGACTTGTCATCCTCTTTCCTGTTTCACCTGGTTCCATCAGTAGTGGGTGTCGCTATTTAAGCTCATTTCTCTGGTGGTTTCTTGCCGGTCAACAATGTTATCTGATGCCTCTCAGTGCTTGTTCCTGCTTCTAGACAACTACTAGATAAGTTGGACTTTTGTCCATGTTTTGTTTTGCCTATTTGTTCCAGTTCACAGCTGAAGTTTTGTTACTGTGTCTGGAAAGCTCTCGTTGAGCAGGGATTGCTACTCTGGCGTTATGAGTTAATGCCAGAGTTTAAGGTAATCTCTGGATGGTGTTTTGTTAGTGTTTTTCTGCTGACCATGAAAGTATACTATCTGTCTTCTGCTATCTAGTAAGCGGACCTCAAATTTGCTAAGACTATTTTCCTGCTGCGTTTGTAGTTTCATCTGAACTCACCGTCATTATATGTGGGGGGCTACTGTCTTCTTTGGAATATTTCTCTAGAGGTGAGCCAGGTCTTATATTTCCCTCTGCTAGCTATTTAGGTCTTAGGCCAGAGCTGGGCATCTAGCGATAAATAGGAAATGCTACCTGGCTATTTCTAGTTGCGCGGCAGGCTTAGTTCATGGTCAGTATAGTTCCATCTTCCGAGAGCTTGTCCCTCTATAGGCTTGCTATGATCTCTGCTTGCAGAGATCATGACAGTTTGACCGGCCCATAAAGTGTTAAAGACCCAGGTTGAGAAAGGAGAGTTATAAGAAGTCTGCTGGTATTTTTTTTTTTTTTTTTTTCCTCCAGTCTGCCTTGCTGCAGTCTTTTTTCTCTCTCTCCTCCTAATCTCTGTATGCTCTGTGTGCACCTGACACTAATGGATCTCCAGAGTGTAACTGCGGGTTTGAATAATCTCATCACGAAAGTACAAAATTTACAAGATTTTGTGGTACATGCTCCGGTATCTGAGCCGAGAATTCCTTTGCCGGAGTTCTTCACAGGGAATAGAGCTAGCTTCCAGAATTTCCGAAATAATTGTAAGCTTTATTTGTCTCTGAAGTCTCGTTCAGCTGGAGACCCTGCTCAGCAGGTTAGGATTGTGATTTCCTTGCTCAGGGGTGACCCTCAAGATTGGGCCTTCTCATTGCCAGCAGGGGATCCTGCGTTACGCGATGTGGATGCGTTTTTTCTGGCCTTGGGCTTGCTTTATGAGGAACCTCATTTGGAACTTCAGGCAGAAAAAACTTTGATGGCACTATCTCAGGGGCAAGACGAAGCTGAAGTTTTCTGCCAAAAATTCCGTAAATGGTCTGTGCTTACTCAGTGGAATGAGTGCGCCTTGGCGGCAACTTTCAGAGAAGGTCTCTCTGATGCCGTTAAGAATGGATTGTGTTTCTATTGTGGGGATTCTACTCATGTTATATCAGCATGCTCTAGGCGTACAAAGAAGCTTGATAAGTCTGTTTCCATTGGCACCATTCAGTCTAAGTTTATTTTGTCTGTCATCTGGGTGGTCTGTGACCGTTTCTCTAAAATGGTCCATTTGGTTCCTCTGCCCAAGTTGCCTTCTTCTTCTGAGTTGGTTCCTCTGTTTTTTCAGAATGTTGTCCGATTGCACGGTATTCCTGAGAATATTGTTTCTGACAGAGGTACCCAATTTGTGTCTAGATTTTGGCGGGCATTCTGTGCTAGGATGGGCATAGATTTGTCTTTTTCATCTGCTTTTCACCCTCAGACTAATGGCCAGACCGAGCGGACTAATCAGACCCTTGAGACATATCTGAGGTGTTTTGTCTCTGCTGACCAGGATGATTGGGTTGCTTTTTTGCCATTGGCAGAGTTCGCCCTCAATAATCGGGCCAGTTCTTCCACCTTGGTGTCCCCGTTTTTCTGTAATTCGGGGTTTCACCCTCGATTTTCCTCCGGTCAGGTGGAATCCTCGGATTGTCCTGGAGTGGATGCGGTGGTGGAGAGATTGCATCACATCTGGGGGCAGGTTATGGACAATTTGAAGTTGTCCCAGGAGAAGACTCAGCGTTTTGCCAACCGTCATCGTCGTGTTGGTTCTCGGCTTTGTGTTGGAGATTTAGTGTGGTTGTCTTCTCGTTTTGTCCCTATGAGGGTCTCTTCTCCTAAGTTTAAACCTCGGTTCATCGGCCCTTATAGAATATTGGAGATTCTTAATCCTGTTTCTTTCCGTTTGGACCTCCCTGCGTCCTTTTCCATTCATAACGTTTTTCATCGGTCGTTATTGCGCAGGTATGAGGTACCTGTTGTACCTTCAGTTGAGCCTCCTGCTCCGGTGTTGGTTGAGGGTGAGTTGGAGTACGTTGTGGAGAAAATTTTGGACTCTCGTGTTTCCAGACGGAAACTCCAGTATCTGGTCAACTGGAAGGGTTACGGCCAGGAGGATAATTCTTGGGTCAATGCATCTGATGTTCATGCTTCTGATCTTGTTCGTGCCTTCCATAGGGCTCATCCTGGTCGCCCTGGTGGATCTGGTGAGGGTTCGGTGCCCCCTCCTTGAGGGGGGGGTACTGTTGTGAATTTGGATTCTGGGCTCCCCCGGTGGCCGCTTGTGGAATTGGACTTGTCATCCTCTTTCCTGTTTCACCTGGTTCCATCAGTAGTGGGTGTCGCTATTTAAGCTCATTTCTCTGGTGGTTTCTTGCCGGTCAACAATGTTATCTGATGCCTCTCAGTGCTTGTTCCTGCTTCTAGACAACTACTAGATAAGTTGGACTTTTGTCCATGTTTTGTTTTGCCTATTTGTTCCAGTTCACAGCTGAAGTTTTGTTACTGTGTCTGGAAAGCTCTCGTTGAGCAGGGATTGCTACTCTGGCGTTATGAGTTAATGCCAGAGTTTAAGGTAATCTCTGGATGGTGTTTTGTTAGTGTTTTTCTGCTGACCATGAAAGTATACTATCTGTCTTCTGCTATCTAGTAAGCGGACCTCAAATTTGCTAAGACTATTTTCCTGCTGCGTTTGTAGTTTCATCTGAACTCACCGTCATTATATGTGGGGGGCTACTGTCTTCTTTGGAATATTTCTCTAGAGGTGAGCCAGGTCTTATATTTCCCTCTGCTAGCTATTTAGGTCTTAGGCCAGAGCTGGGCATCTAGCGATAAATAGGAAATGCTACCTGGCTATTTCTAGTTGCGCGGCAGGCTTAGTTCATGGTCAGTATAGTTCCATCTTCCGAGAGCTTGTCCCTCTATAGGCTTGCTATGATCTCTGCTTGCAGAGATCATGACAGATGGGTAGATGCTTCGACGGAGATAAAGAATATGTATTTATCATTCCACTATCCTAAATAGTTTGTCTAATATCTCACAATAACCGAACAAAGGACCGCATGGTTCTAGAAGTTTCTCTAACTGTTAAAGCTGAGCACTTACTACTACAGGAACTGGGGGTCGTAAATGCCTTTCGTCAATAAAACTCACTTCCCCCATCTACATTGGCAAGCAAGCTCAACTCTGAAGCAAAAGACAAGGGGGGCCTCCTAGCCCACATCCTGGGCTGACAATAGCACTAAACTTATGATATTTCATACCATATCGTGACACTGTCCCACTAGTTAACCCCCTCAGTGAACACCGTCATAAAAAAAACGAGGCAAAAAACAACGCTTTATTATGATACCGCCGAACAAAAAGTGGAATAACACGCAATAAAAAAAAAAGGATATAAATATCCCTGGTACCGCAGTAAATGTCATCTTCTCCCGCAAAAAATGAGCTGCCATACAATGTCATCAGCGAAAAAATAAAAAAGTTATAGTCCTCAGAATAAAGCGATGCAAAAATAATTATTTTTGATATAAAATAGTTTTTATCGTATAAAAGTGCCAAAACATAAAAAAGATATAAATGAGGTATCGCTGTAATCGTACTGACCCGAAGAATAAAACAGCTTTATCCATTTTACCAAACGTGGAATGGTATAAACGCCCCCCCAAAGAAATTCATGCATAGATGTTTTTGGGTCATGCTGCTTCACAAAAATCGGAATAAAAAGCGATCAAAAAATGTCACGTGCCCGAAAATGTTACCAATAAAAGCTTCAACTCGTCCCGCAAGATACAAGACCTCACACGACTCTGTGGACCAACACATGGAACAATTATAGCTCTCAAAATGTGGTAACGCAAGAACATATTTTTTGCAATAAAAAGCGTCTTTTAGTGTGTGACGGATGCCAGTCATAAAAATCCGCTAAAAAACCCGCTATAAAAGTAAATCAAACCCCCCTTCATCACCCCCTTAGTTAAGGAAAAATAAAAAAATTTATTTATTTCCATTTTCCCATAAGGGTTAGGGCTGTTAGGTGTCGAGTTCCCACCTCTGCACAGGGGGAATCTCAAACCGTCTCCACTGCTGCCTCCCATTCTTCTCCAGCCGCAGTGGAGTCTGCTCAGCAGAGACATTAGTCCTGGCATCTTGCTCAGTCTCAATCTGTGCATAGAGTTACTGCTGCTTTTCCAGCTTCTGCCATTAAAGCCATTGCTGGGCAGCGGCGAGCAGACGCTTTTGGGACTAAGTCCTGCTTTTCCCTTTCTGAGCATGCCCACGGCAAGATCTCCCATTGGAGATCGATGGTCACATGCTCAGATACTGCAGCTGATCCAATTGGTCCTCCAGGAAGCTCCTGAAGGTGCTGAACTTCTGTGGCAGCTTTCCATTGGTCCTTTTTGGAAGGTCCTGTACGTGCTGCAGCTATATAAGCTTCGCATGACCGCACGGCCATGCGCTAGTGTACATTTGTATACGTGTGTGTTGATGAGTGCAAGTCGTTCTTTAATATCCCCTCCCTTGTGTATGACTGCTCGCGAAAGGTGGATGCTTGCTGTCTAGCGCCCGACTAGCTGTCAACATAAAGACACACGATACAGTGTCTACTGCTGTAGCCACCAGTGCGGCACCGTGCGCTTATAGAGCGCTTTCCTATCCCAAGTCTGGGTGGTTAGTGGCATCTGCCAAAGCGGCACAGCATGCAGTCTTGTGCTTTAAGTTTTTCTGTTACTTTGACACCCCAGTTGCGGTGTTGAGTGCAAGTGGTCTGTAAGTACTCTAATCCAGTGTCTTGGGATAGAGTCCTGAGACTCCTTGCTTGCGCTCTTGGTGCGGTACCGTGGCCCTGTGATGCAACAGGGTTTGCTTCCTTCACACAGGGTGAAGTTAACCCGTCTGTGTATCCACATTGTACCGCCATATAGTCCGTCATTACTCAGCAGCAGGTTCCATATCTGCACAGTGGACCCCGGGCTGCGAACGCACCTTATACCATCTCTCTTATAATTTGGTGCGTTCCGCTAGCCCTAACATTACACTAGCGCCAGGGTCTGGCTAGTAATGATGGACAAACAGCAATCCTTGCTGTACATCCAGCAGCTGGAGGGTAGATTGGCGGCTCTCGAGCACACAACCTCAGCTATGTATGTAACTGCAGTTGCTGTTCAGGCTGCTAGCGTGGCTGCAGCAACCTTGTCCATTGCCACCCCTGTTCCGACTCTATCTCGCCTCCCGCTGCCAGAAAATTTTTCTGGTGATAGTAAGTCTTGTAGGGGTTTCGTGAGTCAGTACTCTATACATCTCGAGCTTCTGGCCGCACGTTTCCCCACAGAGTGGACTAAGGTGGGATTTATTGTGTCTCTCCTGTCGGATAGGGCGTTGGAGTGGGCTACGCTGCTGTGGGAGTGTGGCGATCATGTGGTGCAGAGTGCCTCGTTGTTCCTGAGCACTCTGAGACAGGTCTTTTTAGGACCTCGTGTCACCCATGATACGGCGCTCCAACTGTTGGCATTGACTCAGGACTCGTCCTTGGTCAGCCATTTTGCCATCCACTTTCGCACCCTAGCATCTGAGCTGGAGTGGTCGGATAAAGCCCTTATTCCAATATTTTGGAGGGGGCTGGCTGACCATGTGAAGGACGCTCTGGCCACTAGGGAGATTCCCGCCACACTGGAGGAGTTAATAGCAGTGTCCACTCGTATTGACCTCCGTTTTCATGAGCGGAGGTTAGAGCGAGCCCAGTGTAGGCAGAGGTTTCGTCTGGCTCCCACCTTCGCCAAACCTTTGGAATCTCAAGTCCAGGCCTGAGTCACATGAAGCCATGGAAGTGTCACGAGCAGGATCTAAGTCCCGGACCGCTCGTGCACTCCAGGTTTGTCATGTTTGCCAGCAGTCAGGACATCTTGCCACCAGATGTTCCCAGCAGTTGAGGAAATGTCAGCGTCTAGTGGTATAGGTCTATAGGTCCATTTTCCCACACGGTAGAGCTCTGCGTGGATTCTGGGGCAGAGGGCAATTTTATGTCATCTGCCTTCGCCCAACGTCACGCAATTCCCCTGGTAATGTTAGCTCAACCAGTGACCGTACGAGTGGTAAATGGGTCGACACTGCCCTCACAGATAACACACCAGACCATCCCTTTCACTCTGTCCATGTCGCCATCTCATCAGGAGATTATATCTCTGCTCGTCATTCCTGAGGGAATCAACGAGATCCTGTTAGGGATGCCTTGGCTACGGTACCATTCTCCTCATATTGAGTGGTCCACATGCAGAATTTTGGGATGGGGTGAATCTTGTGGGGGTAGATGTCAGAGGGAATGTGTTCAGGTTGCTACTACTGTGGTACCCGCAGATCTATCCTCTCTCCCCAAGCAATATTGGCCCTATGCGGACATGTTCTCCAAAAGAGCTGCCGAGACCCTTCCGCCTCACCGCCCCTATGACTGTCCAATTGACCTCTTGCCTGGTGCTGAGCCTCCCCGGGGTCAAGTCTATCCGTTATCTCTCCCGGAGATGGAGGCAATGTCACAGCACATCCAGGAAAATCTGGCAAGAGGATTCATTAGGAAGTCAGTGTCACCTGCAGGGGATGGGTTCTTCTTCGTGCAGAAAAAGAATGGAGAACTACGTCCATGCATAGATTACAGGGGTCTTAACGCCATCACCTTTAAGAATAAGTATCCTCTGCCCCTGATATCTGAGCTCTTTGATAGGCTTCGGGGAGCAAGGGTATTTACAAAATTAGATCTGCGGGGTGCTTACAACCTGATTCGCATCCATGAGGGGGACGAATGGAAGACGGCTTTTAACACCAGGGATGGGCACTATGAATATCTGGTGATGTCCTTCGGGCTCTGTAATGCCCCAGCCATTTTCCAAGACTTTGTGAATGACATCTTCCGGGATATGCTCTCCACCTCAGTCGTAGTCTATCTGGATGATATTCTCATCTTCTTTCCAGATATTGACTCCCACCGGAGATATGTTGGCAGAGTCTTCGACCTCTTGCGGGCAAATTCCCTCTACGCAAAGTTGGAGAAATGTGTGTTTGAGCAGGAATCCTTACCTTTCCTGGGCTACATCATCTCTGCCCAGGGATTGGCTATGGATCCTGCCAAACTACAGGCTGTGATGGACTGGCAGGAACCCCATTCTCTTAAAGCGGTGCAGCGCTTTATGGGGTTCAATAAATACTATCGCCAGTTCATTCCACACTTCTCAACTTTGGTAGCTCCCTCGGTTGCCCTCACCAAGAAGGGATTAAATCCCAAATTGTGGTCTGAGGAGGTCTCCAAGGCCTTTAACTCCATTAAGTCACACTTTGCTAGCGCTCCCATCCTACATCGCCCCGATGTAGTTAAGCCATTTATAATGGAGGTGGATGCCTCATCTGTTGGTGCTGGAGCAGTCCTTTTCCAAAAGGATGCTCAAGGTCGGAAGCATCCTTGCTTCTTCTTTTCTAAAACCTTCTTACCAGCAGAGGGGAATTATTCCATCGGGGACAGGGAGTTGCTAGCCATGAAGTTGGCCTCCTCGGAGTGGAGACATCTCTTGGAGGGAGCTCGTTTCCCCTTCCAAGTCTTCACAGATCACAAGAATTTGGTGTACCTGCAGACAGCCCAGCGGTTAAATTCTCGTCAGGCAAGGTGGTCCTTGTTCTTCTCCCGGTTCCATTTCACCCTCCATTTTCTTTCCGGGGAGAAGAACATTTGTGTCGATGCTCTCTCTCGCTCCGTTGTATCGTCTGAGGCTTATTGTCCCCACCGAGAGTCTGAGAACTGTGGCCCCGCTTTCGCTCGAGTCTGTGTTGTGGATTCTGCTCTTGGGTTCCCTCCGGTGGTTGTTGGTAGTAATGCAGTTGTCCCTGGGTTGCAATCCTGGGCAGGTGTCCCTGCTGATTGCAGCTCTGACTGGGATATTTAGGTGTGCAGGATTCATTAGCCCTTGCCAGTTGTCCATTGTTCTTGGAGGTTTTGCCTCTCTGTCTGGTTCCTCCTGCCCTGCTGCCAAATCAGCAAAGATAAGTGTCTGGTTTTGTTTCTACAGCACACTTGCTGTGTGCTTTACAATTCAGTACTATTCAATGTTTTTTTTTGTCCAGCTTAGACTGTGTTTGGATATTTCAGTCAAGTTGGATTCTCAGGAGATGCAGATATACATTCCATGTCTTTAGTTAGATGGTGGAAGTTTTGTATTATCTGCTGTGGATATTTTTAGGGTTTTAATACTGACCGCTTAGTATTCTGTCCTATCCTTTCCTATTTAGCTAGTGTGGCCTCTTTTGCTAAATCCTGATTTCTGCCTGCTTGTGTCTTTCCTCTAATACTCACAGTCAATATTTGTGGGGGGCTGCCTATCCTTTGGGGTTCTGCTCTGAGGCAAGATAGAATTCCCATTTCCATCTATAGGGGTATATAGTCCTCCGGCTGTGTCGAGGTGTCTAGGATGTGTTAGGTACACCCTACGGCTACTTCTAGTTGTGGTGACAGTTTAGGGTTTGCGGTCAGTACAGGTTCCACCTACTCCTGAGAAAGTCTCATGCGGCTCCAAGGTCACCGGATCATAACAGTACAACTGGCCAACAATGAGTTAAATGCATCTCAGAAGAAGGGAAGAAGGAGCCATTTTTTTTCTGTAGCCTGCTTTGTCTTTTCTTCCCTCTTTTTCTCTGGGTGGCTGAGGAGTCTTGTGCTAGCATGGATGTTCAGGGATTAGCTTCTCGTGTAGACCAGCTTGCTGCTAGGGTACAGGGTATTTCTGATTATATTGTTCAGACTCCAGTTTTAGAGCCTAAGATTCCTACTCCTGATTTGTTTTTTGGGGACAGGTCCAAATTTTTGAGTTTTAAAAACAACTGTAAACTGTTTTTTGCTCTGAGACCTCGATCCTCTGGTGATTCCATTCAGCAGGTTAAAATTGTCATCTCCCTGCTCCGTGGTGATCCTCAGGATTGGGCATTTTCCCTGGAATCTGGGAATCCGGCCTTGCTTAATGTAGACGCCTTTTTTCAGGCATTAGGATTATTATATGATGAACCAAATTCTGTGGATCAAGCGGAGAAGACCTTGTTGGTCCTGTCTCAGGGTCAAGAAGCGGCAGAATTGTATTGTCAGAAATTTAGAAAATGGTCTGTGTCGACTAAATGGAATGATGATGCTTTGGCGGCAATTTTCAGAAAGGGTCTTTCTGAATCCGTTAAAGATGTTATGGTGGGGTTTCCCACGCCTTTCGGTCTGAGTGATTCTATGTCTCTGGCCATTCAGATTGATCGGCGTTTGCGGGAGCGCAGAACTGTGTGTGCTGTGGCGTTGTCCTCAGAGCAGATGCCTGAGTCAATGCAGTGTGATAGGATTCTGTCTAGAATGGAACAACAGGGATTCAGACGTCAGAATAGGTTGTGTTTTTATTGTGGCGATGCTTCTCATGTCATTTCAGTCTGTCCTAGGCGTACAAAGAGGATCGCTAGTTCAATTACCATCAGTACTGTACAACCTAAATTTGTATTATCTGTGTCCTTGATCTGCTCATTATCATCATTATCTGTCATGGCGTTTGTGGATTCAGGCGCCGCCTTGAACTTAATGGACTTTGAGTTTGCCAGGCGTTGTGGTTTTCCCTTGCAGTCTTTGCAGAACCCTATTCCTTTAAGGGGCATTGATGCTACACCTTTGGCTAAAAATAAGCCCCAGTTCTGGACACAGGTGACCATGTGCATGGCGCCAGCCCATCAGGAAGATTGTCGATTTCTGGTGTTGCATAATTTACATGATGCTATCGTGCTGGGTTTTCCGTGGTTGCAGGCACATAATCCTGTGTTGGATTGGAAGTCTATGTCTGTGACTAGTTGGGGATGTCAGGGGGTTCATAATGATGTTCCTTTGATGTCAATCTCCTCTTCTTCCACTTCTGAAATTCCAGAGTTTTTGTCTGATTTTCAGGATGTATTCGATGAGCCCAAGTCCAGTTCCCTTCCACCGCATAGGGACTGTGATTGTGCGATTGACTTGATTCCAGGCTGTAAGTTTCCTAAGGGCCGACTTTTTAACCTGTCTGTGCCTGAACATACCGCCATGCGGAGTTATGTTAAGGAGTCTTTGGAGAAAGGACATATTCGGCCATCTTCTTCACCGTTGGGAGCAGGTTTTTTTTTGTTGCTAAGAAGGATGGCTCCTTGAGACCCTGTATTGATTATCGCCTCTTGAATAAGATCACGGTCAAGTTTCAATACCCTTTACCTCTGCTTTCCAATTTGTTTGCTAGGATTAAGGGGGCTAGTTGGTTTACTAAGATTGACCTTCGGGGGGCATATAATCTTCTTCGTATTAAGCAGGGTGATGAATGGAAAACTGCGTTTAATACGCCCGAAGGCCATTTTGAATACCTTGTGATGCCATTCGGGCTCTCTAATGCTTCATATGTTTTTCAGTCCTTCATGCACGATATCTTCCGGACTTATCTTGATAAATTCATGATTGTATATTTGGATGACATTTTAATTTTTTCCGAT
This sequence comes from Ranitomeya variabilis, assembly GCF_051348905.1. NCBI lineage: Eukaryota > Metazoa > Chordata > Amphibia > Anura > Dendrobatidae > Ranitomeya > Ranitomeya variabilis. The sequence goes on from NC_135234.1 coordinate 536,030,723, forward strand.
GATTGGGAGTCTCATGTGAAACAGGTCAGGATGGTATTTCAGATCCTTCGTGATAATGCTTTGTTTGTGAAGGGGTCTAAGTGTCTCTTTGGAGTACAGAAGGTTTCTTTTTTGGGCTTCATTTTTTCTCCCTCATCTATAGAGATGGATCCGGTTAAGGTTCAGGCCATTTATGATTGGATTCAACCCACATCTGTGAAGAGTAGTGTTGAGCATTCCGATACCGCAAGTATCGGGTATCGGCCGATACTTGCGGTATCGGAATTCCGATACCGGGATTCCGATACTTGCCGCGTATCGGATACCGGAATCGGAAGTTCCCAGATTCAAACTGCACGAATTCAGCCAATGAGAATGATTCCAAGTGTGGGCACATCCTGTTCAGCATGGAGGGCATGAAACTACTGGCAAGGCTGTGATTGGCTGCTGAAATGATGTCATGCTGCAGTTTAAAAGTTGCTGGCGCCATTTTGCGAATTCAGTTAGTGACAGGACGCTGTTTGCTGACTGAGGGCCAGTTTAGAGATAGCGATTTGCTTCATTGTTCTTTTCCAAGGCTAATTTAGCAACCGCTGTGTTCACCTACTAATCACCTTGCTTTTGCCTTGCAGCGCTGTTTTCACAGCGATCTGCAAGGTCTCTGTGTGTGTGTGTGTGCAGCCCACTCTCTAGTCTGTGTGCAGCCATAGGCCATAGCTGGTTGTATTCAGTTCAGGGAGGGTGGTTCACTGCCTTATACTGTTCAATTTTTTTTTTTTTTCAAGTAGTGCAGGCTGCTGCACATATTTTCAAAAAATTCCTATTAGTGTCTTTCCACCCGTATCCAGCTAACTTGTGGAAAAACACTACATAGGACAACGTAGAGGAGTGTTTTTGGGCCTTGCAGCGCCGTTTATGGCTGTCTGCACGGTCTCCGTGTGACTGCAGCTCGCCCTGTAGTCTGTGTGCAGCCATAGCCGGTTGTATCCAGCTCAGGGTTCTTCACTGCGTCATACCGTAAAATCAATTTTCCTTTTGTTTTAAGTAGTGCAGGCTGCTGCACATTTTTTCAAAAAATTCCTATTAGTGTCTTTCCACCCGTATCCAGCTAACTTGTGGAAAAACACTACATAGGACAACGTAGAGGAGTGTTTTTGGGCCTTGCAGCGCCGTTTACGGCTGTCTGCACGGTCTCTGTGTGACTGCAGCTCGCCCTGTAGTCTGTGTGCAGCCATAGCCAGTTGTATCCAGCTCAGGGTTCTTGACTGCGTCATACCGTAAAATCAATTTTCCTTTTGTTTTAAGTAGTGCAGGCTGCTGCACATTTTTACAAAAAAATTCCTATTAGTGTCTTTCCACCCGTATCCAGCTAACTTGTGGAAAAACACTACATAGGACAACGTAGAGGAGTGTTTTTGGGCCTTGCAGCGCCGTTTACGGCTGTCTGCACGGTCTCCGTGTGACAGCAGCTCGCCCTGTAGTCTGTGTGCAGCCATAGCCGGTTGTATCCAGCTCAGGGTTCTTCACTGCGTCATACCGTAAAATCAATTTTCCTTTTGTTTTAAGTAGTGCAGGCTGCTGCACATTTTTTCAAAAAATTCCTATTAGTGTCTTTCCACCCGTATCCAGCTAACTTGTGGAAAAACACTACATAGGACAATGTAGAGGAGTGTTTTTGGACCTTGCAGCGCCGTTTACGGCTGTCTGCACGGTCTCCGTGTGACTGCAGCTCTCCCTGTTGTCAGTTCAGCCCCCAAAAAATAAATAAATAATAAAGTTCACCAAACACACCACTTTACATTTGTGTAGGCCACATTAGCTCATATAAAAGTCTAGTCCACACTTTAGAAAATTAGTGTTTCTTATACCTGTTAGGACTCGGAGCTGTTCAGGAATAAGCACACAAAGCCGTTAGTACTTTTCTGCTTATCTTTATCAGTCAACCAAGATGAAGAAGGCAGGGAGTAAAGCACGTGGGCGTGGGCGCGGAGCAGGGAGAGGACGTGGGGATTCTGTGCCTGCTGCAGGCACCGGTGACTCATCAGCACCCACTTTCAGCATGGAACAGTCGTTCATGCGCAGCTTTGTCGGAGAGCGCCGTACACCGCTGCTGCGTGAAGACCAAAATGAAGCCGTTGTTGGATGGATGGCAGCTAATGCATCGACTTCAATTAGTGCCACATCCTCTCAGACACAGAGCACTGGAGAGCACCCATCTGTCTCTTCACCACCTGCCAAATTGCCCAGGCAGACAGAGAGCCCAGGACAGGAGCCGTCTCTACTTCTGTTCTCTGAATCTCTTGGCTTGGAAACAGGGGGCCAGCCAAGCAGCATTGGAGAAATGGAAGAAGAGGCAGGGTGCAGTGATGCCCAACAGCTTTTTCTCTCTTCCTCTGAAGAGGCGGGTGGGCCAGTGCCTCCGGTCACCACATCGCAGGAAGCATCTGCTGATGACACTCAGGTGCCACTTTCTGCTGCTGAGACTACCCAGGAGGAGCAGTTGGTGGCAGAGGATAGTGTAGATGATGAGGTCCTTGACCCGTCTTGGCGTGAGGGACAGGAAGGTGGTGGGAGCAGCTCTGAGGAAGAGATTCCCCGAACGGGCCAAAGAGGGAGAGGGAGGGGGAAGACTGCGGATCCTGCAGCCTCCACTTTGGCACTCGTTAGGAGCATGTCTCTTTCTTAAAAGCCAAAAAGGGCGCTTCCAAGACTTGCAGTGCCTGGTCCTTTTTTGACACAGTTGCAGATGACATTTGCTATGTCAAATGCAAGGTGTGTCATCACAAAGTCAAAAGAGGTCGAAATGTCAGCAACCTCAATACCTCCAACATGTGGAAACATGTGCGGACCAGGCACGTGGCGGAGTTAGAAAAACACACTGAAGAGCTAGGCCAACCAACAGCGGCAGCTACCACCTCTTCAGCTCGTGTTGCCTCTTCCTCCAGCTCACACGCAGCTGGTTCGGCTTCCTCCCAGGATCGCCGTGGAAGAACCTCTGGCCCTGTTGTCCAGAGACCCACTGTAATTCCACCCACAGCACCACGTTCCCAGGCATCCTCACACTCCCAGCCCAGTCTACAGCCATCGGTAGTACAGGCACGGGAGAAAAGGCGGCCTTTCTCATCAAACCACCCACGAGCACAGGCTCTGACTGCAGGCATTGCCAAACTTCTGTCACTGGAAATGCTGTCATTCAGGCTGGTGGAGACTGACAGCTTCCGTGACTTGATGTGATTGGCAGTCCCACAGTACAATGTGCCCAGCCGCTTTTACTTCAGCAGGCAAGCTGTCCCTGCCCTGCACAAGCATGTGGAGGGACACATAAAACACGCGCTACTGAACGCCGTCAGTAGCAAGGTCCACCTCACCACCGATGCGTGGACCAGGCAACATGGACAGGGGCGATACCTTTCCCTCACAGCCCATTGGGTTAATGTTGTTGAGCCGGGTACAGATCGTGCGAGTGGCGCAGGACGTGTCCTGCCCACTCCAAGGATTGCAGGAATCCAGTCTGTACGCATTGACTCCTCCTCTTACACCAGTTCCTCAGAATCATCGCTGCAGGAGCCGTCACAGTCCACCTCCACATGGACCCGTGAACGTTTACCTGTTACGACCGACATGAGCACAGCCGTGGCCAAACGTCAACAGGCCGTCTTGAAATTAATTTCTTTGGGGAATCGAAGCCACACAGCGCAGGAGCTCTGGAATGCCATCAAGCAGGAGAGCGATGTGTGGTTTGTGCCAGCGAATCTCCAGCCAGGCATGGTAGTGAGTGATAATGGCCGAAATCTGGTGGCAGCTCTGGGCCTCGGCAACCTCACTCACATCCCATGTCTGGCACATGTGCTCAATTTGGTCGTGCAGAGTTTTTTGAGGGACTATCCGGATCTTGATGCACTGCTGCACAAGGTCCGCCTAGAGTGTGCTCACTTGCGGCGTTCCAGCACGGCAAAATCGCGCATTGTGGCTCTGCAGCGCCGATTCCGCCTTCCGGAACATCGCATCATATGTGACCTACCTACCAGGTGGAATTCCACGTTACATATGTTGGAGCGGTTGTGTGAGCAGCAGCAAGCAGTAATGGAGTACCAGCTGCATCAGGCGCAAAGAAGTCGCACTCCGCGCCGTTCAGACTTCACAACCACAGAGTGGGCCACTATGAAGGACGTCTGCCAGGTTTTGCGTCCCTTCGATTATTCCACACGGATGGCGAGTGCAGATGATGCACTAGTCAGCATGACTGTCCCCCTTATCTGCCTGCTTGAAAAATCACTGCAAGCGCTAAGGGATGATGTTGTGGAAGAGGTGGAGGATGAGGATTCACCATTTCCATCATCTTCTGGACAGTCAGCGCCACGTGGTTCCTCACAAACGCGTAGGCAGGGGACACTTTGTGAGGAGGATGAGGAGGAGTCAATGGAGGAGGAAGACATCCGTCCAGAGGAGGGAGTTACACAATTGTCCAGTAGTCAGTGTGTACAGCGAGGGTGGGGTGATGACGAGCGGGCAGAGATCACGCCTCAAGCAGGGGACAGCGTTTCTTGGGCAGTTGGCAGTCTGCAGCACATGGTGGATTACATGCTGCAGTGCCTGAGAAACGACCGCCGCATCGCCCACATTCTCAGCATGTCTGATTATTGGGTGTTCACCCTCCTCGATCCTCGCTACCAGGACAACGTAGAAAGCCTCATCACACCGTTGAACCGGGAGCGAAAAATGCGGGAGTACCAAGAGACACTGTTGAATTCCATCATCTTCTCCATTCCAACTGAGAGAAGTGCTGCTAGTGCATTACAAAGCAGCTCAGTGCGTCCAGGCAGTGGAGGAGGCTCTGCACAAAGAGGGAGCAGAAGCAGTGCCTCTGCCCAAGGCAAGACCAGTATGGCCCAACTGTGGCACAGTTTTGTGTGCCTGCCACAAAAGTCTACACCATCACAGACGGCTCCAGTCAGCAGGAGGCAATGGTTCCGTCAGATGGTGACAGACTACATGTCTTGCCCTCTTGCTGTACTCCCAGACGGCTCTTCCCCTTTCAAGGTTTGGGTCTCAAAGCTGGATATATGGCCAGAGCTAAGCCAGTATGCATTGGAGGTGCTGGCTTGCCCTGCGGCTAGTGTACTATCGGAACGCGTCTTTAGTGCTGCAGGTGGTGTACTAACTGACCGTCGCATGCGACTATCCTCCGATAACGTTCACCGGCTTACTTTCCTGAAAATGAACCAGGCCTGGGTCTCGCAGGAATTTGCCACTCCTCTTCCTGATTAAATAATTAGGTGACTGTCTACAGTATCCAGGTCTACAGTTGTGTTCATCTTTCTACCACCTGAACTTTAATTCCTGGGCTCCAACACCGCCAGTTGAGGCTCAGAAGTGCCGTCTGCACAGTCAAAACATACGACCCAGTGTTATTGGGTGTCAGTAACGTCAGCTGATCCCCAGCTGTGTAGCCGGCAATGTGTCCTGCGACCACCACGCTGACACAACAACTGAAATGTAAGGGAACCTGTCCCCCCCCAAGGCGTTTGTTACTGAAAGAACCACCTTGTGCAGCAGTAATGCTGCACAAGGAAAAGGTAGCTATTTTTGTTTAGCTCCTTGCACACGCAGAACTTAACACTTATAAAATGTGTTCACTGATACCGTAAAACCGTCCCGGAGGTGGGACTTTCCTTCGTAATGTGACGCAGCACAGCCGTCATTCTTACCCCCCCCCCCCGGCGCCGTGCTCCGGCTCCTCAGCATTGTTTGATTCTGTCTCGAAGCCTGCGCTGTTATGTTATCCCTTGGCCAGGCACACTTAGCGCTGCCCCTCTTCTGACATCATTTGGTGTCACGCTGACTGCGCCTGTGCGGCCACGCTGGCCGAGATCCCGCCTCGCAGTGTCTTCTGATTTAATCACACTGCGGGCCTGGGATCCATTGGCATGCGCAGTGCATATCTTCACCTCCGCCTCTCACGCATCTCCCTTCGCCTTCTTCAGACTGTGCCCATCAGCTGATCCCTAATAGCATGCCACGGCCGTGACGCCGCACAGTCTGAAGAAGCTATAGGGAGGGGAGTGAAAGGCGAGGATATGCACTGCTCATGCCCATGGATCACAGGTCCGCAGAGTGATTACATTAGATGACACAGCGAGGCGGGATCTTGGCCAGCGCGGCCGCACAGGCGCAGCCAGCCTGACACCAAATGATGTCAGAAGACGGGCAGCGCAAAATGTGTGCATGGCCAAGGGCTAACATACCAGCGCAGGCTCCGGGACAGATTCAAACAACGCTGAGGAGGCAGCGCACGGCGCCAAGGGGGTAAGAATGACGGCTGTGCTGCGTCACATTATGAAGGAAAGTCCCACCTACCGGACGGTTTAACGGTGGGAGGGGACATATTTCATAAGTCTCAAGTACAGCGTTTGCAAGGACCATAATTAAAAGAGCTAAGTTTACCTTTTCCAGCATTGGTGCTGTACAAGATGGCTCTTTCAGCTACAAACGCCTTGGGGGGGGTTAAAGGTTCCCTTTCAACTTGCTCCACTGCAGGCTTCGGCCTACTCTCTGCTCCTCCTGCTGACCCTGGGCTCTAACACCGCCAGTTGGCACCCGGGAGTGCTAGCTGCACAGAGAAAAACACCAGCCAATGTGTCAGTGGGGTTCAGCACCGCCAGCTGTTCCCCTGCTGTGTAGCCGGCAACGTGTCCTGCAAACGCCACGCAGACACAAAGCTGCCGCCAGTGCGGGCTTCGGCCTACACTCTGCTCCCTCTCCTCCTGCTGACCCTGGGCTCTAACACCGCCAGTTGGGGCCCGGAAGTGCTGGCTGCACAGAGCCAAACACATCGCCAATGTGTCAGTGCGGTTCAGCAACGCCAGCTGTTCCCCTGCTGTGTAGCTGGCAACGTGTCCTGCAAAAGCCACGCAGACACAAGAACTGAAATTGAAGGGAACCTGTACCCCCTCCAGGCGTTTGTATGTATAACAGCCACCTTGTACAGCAGTAATACTGCATTTGTACAAGGTGGCTCATTAAGTTACTCTCCTTGCACACGGCGAACGAAACACATCTAAAATGTGTCCTCTAAGACCATTAAACCATCCCTGAGGTGTGACTTTCCTTTGTAATGACACGCTGCAACCCCCTTGGTAGCGCTGCCCGTCTTCTGGCATCCTTGGTTGGCTGGCTGCGCCTCTGCTGCCACCCTGCCCGACACAACGCCCCTCGGTGTCTTATTTATTTTGACTGCAAGGGTGTGAGTGATGGGCATGAGCAGTGCATATCTTCGCCAGTCCCTCATCTCCTTCCCCCTTCTTCAGACTGTGCATCCTCATGGCCGTGGCATGCGATAAGGGATCAGCTGACGCCGCACAGTCTGAAGCAGGTGTAAGGACACGAGTGTGAGAGGCGAACATATTGACTGCGCCAGGCCATGAATCCCAGCCCTGCAGTGTGAATAAATGAGAAGACACTGCGGGGCTGGTATTCATGGGCATCGCGAACCGCAACGGACGACATTAAATGAAGTCAGAAGACGGGCAGCGTTAACAGAGCAAGGCCAAGAGATAACACAACAACGCAGACTCCTGTGCAGCAAATACCGATGCTCAGGAGGCCGCGCCCAGCACCAAGGTGGGATTCTTGACAACTGTGCTGCGTCGCATTACGAAGGAAACTCCCGCCTCCAAGACAGTTTTGACTGTATGAGGGGCTAAATGTCATACGGGTTTCATTCAGCGTGTGCAAGGAACAAAATTTAAAAGAGCAACCTTTGACTTGTGCAGCATTACTGCTGGCGAAGGTGTGGCTCTTCTAGTTTGTGACCCCTGAGGGGGGGTTAAAGGTTACCTTTAAAATTGGTTCAATTAGGCTTCGGCCTACACTCTGCTCCCCCTGCAGAGCCTGGGCTCTAACACCGCCAGTTGGTGCCCCGAAGTGCTGGCTGCACAGAGAAAAACACCAGCCAATGTGTCAGTGGGGTTCAGCACCGCCAGCTGTTCCCCTGCTGTGTAGCCGGCAATGTGTCCTGCAACAGCCACGCAGACACAAAGCTGCCAACAGTGCAGGCTTTGGCCTACACTCTGCTCCCTCTCCTCCTGCTGACCCTGGGCTCTAACACCGCCAGTTGGTGCCCGGTACTGCTAGCTGCACAGAGAAAATCACCAGCCAATGTGTCAGTGGATTTCAGCACCGCCAGCTGTTCCCCTGCTGTGTAGCCGGCATCGTGTCCTGCAAAAGCCACGCAGACACAAGAACTGAAATTGAAGGGAACCTGTCGCCCCTCCCCCAGGTGTTTGTATGTTTTACAGCCACCTTGTACAGCAGTAATGCTGCATGTGTGCAAGGTGGCTCATAAACTTATTCTCCTTGCACACGTGGAACGGAACACGTCTACAATGTGTCCCCTGAGACCATTAAAACATCCCTGAGGTGTGACTTTCCTTTGTAATGACACGCAACAACCCCCTTGGTAGCACAGCCCTTCTTCTGACATCATTGTTTGGCTGGCTGCGCCTCTGCGGCTGCTCTGCCCGACACAACGCCCCTCGGTGTCTTATTTATTTTGACTGCGAGGGTGTGATTGACGGGCATGAGAAGTGCATATCTTCACCAGGCTGTCACTCAGCTCCTTCCGCCTTCTCCAGACTGTGCGGCTTCATGGCCGTGGCATGCGATAAGGGATCAGCTGACGCCGCACAGTCTGTAGCAGGTGTAAGGACACGAGCGAGAGGCGAACATATGTACTGCGCCAGGCCATGAATCCCAGCCCCGCAGTGTGAAACACTGTAGACACTGCGGGGCAGGGATTCATGGGCATCGCGAACCGCACCAGCCGACATGAAATGATGTCAGAAGACGGGCAGCGCATGGCCAAGGGATAACGCAACAACGCAGACTCCTGTACATCAAAATGCGATGCTCAGGAGGCCGCGCCAAGCACCAAGGTGGTATTTTTGCCAGCTGTGCTGCGTCTCATTACGAAGGGAACTCCCGCCTCCAAGACAGATTGACTGTATAAGGGCCAAAATGTTGTACGTGTTTCAATCAGCTTGTGCAAGGAACAAAATGAAAAGAGCAACCTTTGACTTGTGCAGCACTACTGCTGCATAAGGCGTGGCTCTTCTAGTTTGTAACACCTGAGGGGGGGTTAAAGGTTACCTTTAAAATTGGTTCAATTAGGCTTCGGCCTACACTCTGCTCCCCCTGCAGAGCCTGGGCTCTAACACCGCCAGTTGGTGCCCCGAAGTGCTGGCTGCACAGAGAAAAACACCCGCCGATGTGTCAGTGGGGTTCAGCACCGCCAGCTGTTCCCCTGCTGTGTAGCCCGCAACGTGTCCTGCAACAGCCTTGCAGACACAAAGCTGCCGCCAGTGCAGGCTTCGGCCTACACTCTGCTCCCTCTCCTCCTGCTGACCCTGGGCTCTAACACTGCCAGTTGGTGCCCGGTACTGCTAGCTGCACAGAGAAAAACACCAGCCAATGTGTCAGTGGGGTTCAGCACCGCCAGCTGTTCTCCTGCTGTGTAGCCGGCATCGTGTCCTGCAAAAGCCACGCAGACACAAGAACTGAAATTGAAGGGAACCTGTCGCCCCTCCCCCAGGTGTTTGTATGTTTTACAGCCACCTTGTACAGCAGTAATGCTGCATGTGTGCAAGGTGGCTCATAAACTTATTCTCCTTGCACACGTGGAACGGAACACGTCTACAATGTGTCCCCTGAGACCATTAAAACGTCCCTGAGGTGTGACTTTCCTTTGTAATGACACGCAACAACCCCCTTGGTAGCACAGCCCTTCTTCTGACATCATTGTTTGGCTGGCTGCGCCTCTGTGACCGCCCTGCCCGACACAACGCCCCTCGGTGTCTTATTTATTTTGACTGCGAGGGTGTGATTGACGGGCATGAGCAGTGCATATCTTCGCCAGGCTGTCACTCAGCTCCTTCCGCCTTCTTCAGACTGTGCGGGTTCATGGCCGTGGCATGCGATAAGGGATCAGCTGACGCCGCACAGTCTGTAGCAGGAGTAAGGACCCGAGCGAGAGGCGAACATATGTACTGCGCAAGGCCATGAATCCCAGCCCCGCAGTGTGAAACACTGTAAAGACACTGCGGGGCTGGGTGTTATGGTTCTCAATGGCAAGAGAACATAGCCCAGCAAACATAAGAACTAGCTCTTGGAAGGATGGAAACTAAACTGACCATGAACTAAACCTGCCGCACAACTAACAGTAGCCGGGTAGCGTAGCCTGCGTTTTATCCCTAGACGCCCAGCGCCGGCCGGAGGACTAACTAATCCTGGCAGAGGAAAATATAGTCCTGGCTCACCTCTAGAGAAATTTCCCCGAAAGGCAGACAGAGGCCCCCACAAATATTGGCGGTGATTTTAGATGAAATAACAAACGTAGTATGAAAATAGGTTTAGCAAAATTGAGGTCCGCTTACTAGATAGCAGGAAGACAGAAAAGGCACTTTCATGGTCAGCTGAAAACCCTATCAAAATACCATCCTGAAATTACTTTAAGACTCTAGTATTAACTCATAACATCAGAGTGGCAATTTCAGATCACAAGAGCTTTCCAGACACAGAAACGAAACTACAGCTGTGAACTGGAACAAAATGCAAAAACAAACAAGGACTAAAGTCCAACTTAGCTGGGAGTTGTCTAGCAGCAGGAACATGCACAGAAAGGCTTCTGATTACAATGTTGACCGGCATGGAAGTGACAGAGGAGCAAGGCTAAATAGCGACTCCCACATCCTGATGGAAACAGGTGAACAGAGAGGATGATGCACACCAGTTCAATTCCACCAGTGGCCACCGGGGGAGCCCAAAATCCAATTTCACAACAGTACCCCCCCCTCAAGGAGGGGGCACCGAACCCTCACCAGAACCACCAGGGCGATCAGGATGAGCCCTATGAAAGGCACGGACCAAATCGGAGGCATGAACATCAGAGGCAGTCACCCAAGAATTATCCTCCTGACCGTATCCCTTCCATTTGACCAGATACTGGAGTTTCCGTCTGGAAACACGGGAGTCCAAGATTTTTTCCACAACGTACTCCAACTCGCCCTCAACCAACACCGGAGCAGGAGGCTCAACGGAAGGCACAACCGGTACCTCATACCTGCGCAATAATGACCGATGAAAAACATTATGAATAGAAAAAGATGCAGGGAGGTCCAAACGGAAGGACACAGGGTTAAGAATCTCCAATATCTTGTACGGGCCGATGAACCGAGGCTTAAACTTGGGAGAAGAAACCCTCATAGGGACAAAACGAGAAGACAACCACACCAAGTCCCCAACACAAAGCCGAGGACCAACCCGACGCCGGCGGTTGGCAAAAAGCTGAGTCTTCTCCTGGGACAACTTCAAATTGTCCACTACCTGCCCCCAAATCTGATGCAACCTCTCCACCACAGCATCCACTCCAGGACAATCCGAAGATTCCACCTGACCAGAAGAAAATCGAGGATGAAACCCCGAATTACAGAAAAAGGGAGACACCAAGGTGGCAGAGCTGGCCCGATTATTGAGGGCAAACTCCGCTAAAGGCAAAAAAGCAACCCAATCATCCTGATCTGCAGACACAAAACACCTCAAATATGTCTCCAAGGTCTGATTCGTCCGCTCGGTCTGGCCATTAGTCTGAGGATGGAAAGCAGACGAGAAAGACAAATCTATGCCCATCCTAGCACAGAATGCTCGCCAAAATCTAGACACGAATTGGGTACCTCTGTCAGAAACGATATTCTCCGGAATACCATGCAAACGGACCACATTTTGAAAAAACAGAGGAACCAACTCGGAAGAAGAAGGCAACTTAGGCAGGGGAACCAAATGGACCATCTTAGAGAAACGATCACACACCACCCAGATGACAGACATCTTCTGAGAAACAGGAAGATCCGAAATAAAATCCATCGAGATGTGCGTCCAGGGCCTCTTCGGGATAGGCAAGGGCAACAACAATCCACTAGCCCGAGAACAACAAGGCTTGGCCCGAGCACAAACGTCACAAGACTGCACGAAGCCTCGCACATCTCGAGACAGGGAAGGCCACCAGAAGGACCTTGCCACCAAATCCCTGGTACCAAAGATTCCAGGATGACCTGCCAACGCAGAAGAATGAACCTCAGAAATGACTTTACTGGTCCAATCATCAGGAACAAACAGTCTACCAGGTGGGCAACGATCAGGTCTATCCGCCTGAAACTCCTGCAAGGCCCGCCGCAGGTCTGGAGAAACGGCAGACAATATCACTCCGTCCTTAAGGATACCTGTAGGTTCAGAATTACCAGGGGAGTCAGGCTCAAAACTCCTAGAAAGGGCATCCGCCTTAACATTCTTAGAACCCGGCAGGTAGGACACCACAAAATTAAACCGAGAGAAAAACAACGACCAGCGCGCCTGTCTAGGATTCAGGCGTCTGGCGGACTCAAGATAAATTAGATTTTTGTGGTCAGTCAATACCACCACCTGATGTCTAGCCCCCTCAAGCCAATGACGCCACTCCTCAAAAGCCCACTTCATGGCCAAAAGCTCCCGATTCCCAACATCATAATTCCGCTCGGCGGGCGAAAATTTACGCGAGAAAAAAGCACAAGGTCTCATCACGGAGCAATCGGAACTTCTCTGCGACAAAACCGCCCCAGCTCCGATTTCAGAAGCGTCGACCTCAACCTGAAAAGGAAGAGCAACATCAGGCTGACGCAACACAGGGGCGGAAGAAAAGCGGCGCTTAAGCTCCCGAAAGGCCTCCACAGCAGCAGGGGACCAATCAGCAACATCAGCACCCTTCTTAGTCAAATCAGTCAATGGTTTAACAACATCAGAAAAACCAGCAATAAATCGACGATAAAAGTTAGCAAAGCCCAAAAATTTCTGAAGACTCTTAAGAGAAGAGGGTTGCGTCCAATCACAAATAGCCTGAACCTTGACAGGATCCATCTCGATGGAAGAGGGGGAAAAAATATATCCCAAAAAGGAAATCTTTTGAACCCCAAAAACGCACTTAGAACCCTTCACACACAAGGAATTAGACCGCAAAACCTGAAAAACCCTCCTGACCTGCTGGACATGAGAGTCCCAGTCATCCGAAAAAATCAAAATATCATCCAGATACACAATCATAAATTTATCCAAATAATCACGGAAAATGTCATGCATAAAGGACTGAAAGACTGAAGGGGCATTTGAAAGACCAAAAGGCATCACCAAATACTCAAAGTGGCCCTCGGACGTATTAAATGCGGTTTTCCACTCATCTCCCTGCTTAATTCGCACCAAATTATACGTCCCACGGAGATCTATCTTAGAGAACCACTTGGCCCCCTTTATGCGAGCAAACAAATCAGTCAGCAGTGGCAACGGATATTGATATTTAACCGTGATTTTATTCAAAAGCCGATAATCAATGCACGGCCTCAAAGAGCCATCTTTCTTAGCCACAAAGAAAAAACCGGCTCCCAAGGGAGATGACGAAGGACGAATATGTCCCTTTTCCAAGGACTCCTTTATATATTCTCGCATAGCAGCATGTTCAGGCACAGACAGATTAAATAAACGACCCTTAGGGTATTTACTACCCGGAATCAAATCTATGGCACAATCGCACTCCCGGTGCGGAGGTAATGAACCAAGCTTAGGTTCTTCAAAAACGTCACGATATTCAGTCAAGAATTCAGGAATCTCAGAGGGAATAGATGATGAAATGGAAACCACAGGTACGTCCCCATGCGTCCCCTTACATCCCCAGCTTAACACAGACATAGCTTTCCAGTCAAGGACTGGGTTATGAGATTGCAGCCATGGCAATCCAAGCACCAACACATCATGTAGGTTATACAGCACAAGAAAGCGAATAATCTCCTGGTGATCCGGATTAATCCGCATAGTTACTTGTGTCCAGTATTGTGGTTTATTGCTAGCCAATGGGGTGGAGTCAATCCCCTTCAGGGGTATAGGAGTTTCAAGAGGCTCCAAATCATACCCACAGCGTTTGGCAAAGGACCAATCCATAAGACTCAAAGCGGCGCCAGAGTCGACATAGGCATCCGCGGTAATAGATGATAAAGAACAAATCAGGGTCACAGATAGAATAAACTTAGACTGTAAAGTGCCAATTGAAACAGACTTATCAAGCTTCTTAGTACGCTTAGAGCATGCTGATATAACATGAGTTGAATCACCGCAATAGAAGCACAACCCATTTTTTCGTCTAAAATTCTGCCGTTCACTTCTGGACAGAATTCTATCACATTGCATATTCTCTGGCGTCTTCTCAGTAGACACCGCCAAATGGTGCACAGGTTTGCGCTCCTGCAGACGCCTATCGATCTGGATAGCCATTGTCATGGACTCATTCAGACCCGCAGGCACAGGGAACCCCACCATAACATCCTTAATGGCATCAGAGAGACCCTCTCTGAAATTCGCCGCCAGGGCGCACTCATTCCACTGAGTAAGCACAGCCCATTTACGGAATTTCTGGCAGTATATTTCAGCTTCATCTTGCCCCTGAGATAGGGACATCAAGGCCTTTTCCGCCTGAAGTTCTAACTGAGGTTCCTCATAAAGCAACCCCAAGGCCAGAAAAAACGCATCCACATTGAGCAACGCAGGATCCCCTGGAGCCAATGCAAAAGCCCAATCCTGAGGGTCGCCCCGGAGCAAGGAAATCACAATCCTGACCTGCTGAGCAGGATCTCCAGCAGAGCGAGATTTCAGGGACAAAAACAACTTGCAATTATTTTTGAAATTTTGAAAGCAAGATCTATTCCCCGAGAAAAATTCAGGCAAAGGAATTCTAGGTTCAGATATAGGAACATGAACAACAAAATCTTGTAAATTTTGAACTTTCGTGGTGAGATTATTCAAACCTGCAGCTAAACTCTGAATATCCATTTTAAACAGGTGAATACAGAGCCATTCCAGGATTAGAAGGAGAGAGAGAGAGAAAGGCTGCAATATAGGCAGACTTGCAAGAGATTCAATTACAAGCACACTCAGAACTGAAGGAAAAAAAAAAAAAAAAAATCTTCAGCAGACTTCTCTTTTCTCTCCTTTCTCTGTCAATTAATTTAACCCTTTCCGGCCGGTCAAACTGTTATGGTTCTCAATGGCAAGAGAACATAGCCCAGCAAACATAAGAACTAGCTCTTGTAAGGATGGAAACTAAACTGACCATGAACTAAACCTGCCGCACAACTAACAGTAGCCGGGTAGCGTAGCCTGCGTTTTATCCCTAGACGCCCAGCGCCGGCCGGAGGACTAACTAATCCTGGCAGAGGAAAATATAGTCCTGGCTCACCTCTAGAGAAATTTCCCCGAAAGGCAGACAGAGGCCCCCACAAATATTGGCGGTGATTTTAGATGAAATAACAAACGTAGTATGAAAATAGGTTTAGCAAAATTGAGGTCCGCTTACTAGATAGCAGGAAGACAGAAAAGGCACTTTCATGGTCAGCTGAAAACCCTATCAAAATACCATCCTGAAATTACTTTAAGACTCTAGTATTAACTCATAACATCAGAGTGGCAATTTCAGATCACAAGAGCTTTCCAGACACAGAAACGAAACTACAGCTGTGAACTGGAACAAAATGCAAAAACAAACAAGGACTAAAGTCCAACTTAGCTGGGAGTTGTCTAGCAGCAGGAACATGCACAGAAAGGCTTCTGATTACAATGTTGACCGGCATGGAAGTGACAGAGGAGCAAGGCTAAATAGCGACTCCCACATCCTGATGGAAACAGGTGAACAGAGAGGATGATGCACACCAGTTCAATTCCACCAGTGGCCACCGGGGGAGCCCAAAATCCAATTTCACAACAGCTGGGATTCATGGGCATCGCGAACCGCACCAGCCGACATGAAATGATGTCAGAAGACGGGCAGCGCATGGCCAAGGGATAACGCAACAACGCAGACTCCTGTACATCAAAATGCGATGCTCAGGAGGCCGCGCCAAGCACCAAGGTGGTATTTTTTCCAGCTGTGCTGCGTCTCATTACGAAGGGAACTCCCGCCTCCAAGACAGATTGACTGTATAAGGGCCAATATGTTGTATGTGTTTCATTCAGCTTGTGCAAGGAACAAAATGAAAAGAGCAACCTTTGACTTGTGCAGCACTACTGCAGCATAAGGCGTGGCTCTTCTAGTTTGTAACACCTGAGGGGGGTTAAAGGTTACCTTTAAAATTGGTTCAATTAGGCTTCGGCCTACACTCTGCTCCCCCTGCAGAGCCTGGGCTCTAACACCGCCAGTTGGTGCCCCGAAGTGCTGGCTGCACAGAGAAAAACACCCGCCAATGTGTCAGTGGGGTTCAGCACTGCCAGCTGTTTCCCTGCTGTGTAGCCCGCAACGTGTCCTGCAACAGCCACGCAGACACAAAGCTGCCACCAGTGCAGGCTTCGGCCTGCACTCTGCTCCCTCTCCTCCTGCTGACCCTGGGCTCTAACACCGCCAGTTGGTGCCCGGTACTGCTAGCTGCACAGAGCCAAACACCTCGCCAATGTGTCAGTGGGGTTCAGCACCGCCAGCTGTTCCCCTGCTGTGTAGCCGGCATCGTGTCCTGCAAACGCCACGCAGACACAACAGACCTACAAATGCCTCCAGTGCAGGCTTCGACCTACACTCTGCTCCCCCTGCTGACCCTTTGCTCCAACACCGCTAGTTGGGGCTCTAGGAAGACAAGCTTGAATAGTTCCCCATCCTGGTTCCAGCACCATCAGCTGGTTCTCGGTAGTGTCTTTTGCTCTTGTACCTTCTGCTCCCCATCCTGGTTCCAGTACCGTCAGCTGGTTCCGGGCAGAGCCTTTGGCTTAGGTGCCTCCCTCTGGGTATCCGAGTTCCACCAACGTCAGGTGGTCCTTGGTAGTGCTTTCAGGCACGGGTACCTCCTGCTTAGTAACCGGGTTCCAGTAACGTCAGCTGGTCCTCGGTAGTTCCATTGGCTCTTGGACCTTCAAGTAGCCATCCGAGTTCCAGTTCCATCAGCTGTTTCTCGGCATTTTCTCAGCCTTCTTGTACCTTCTGCTACATTTCCAAGTTCAAGACCCTAAAGACGACGACCCGGAAGACCACCCTTAAGATGACGACGACACCAGAGACGACAACCACTGAGATGACGACAACCCTGGAGACGATGACCCTGAAGACCACCCCGATGACGACGACCCCGGAGATGACGACCCTGGAGACTATGACGACATGGGAGACCGAGAAGCAGAAGAACAAGAGGCTGCAGAACAAAGAGCAGAAGAACATTAAGCATAACACTAAATATCAGAGCAAAAGATATTATCTAAATTATAAGCAGAAGAAGACTAAGCAGTGTATGGGGGTGAGTCCTTTCCTCCTCGTGGTGCCCCTGGATAAAGCCTGGTGCTGCAGGCCAAACTGAACGCGGACAAATGTATCTCTTTTGTGACAGGCAGAACGGAAGGTGTAATCTTCAAACTTTTATAGATAACAACTACGAGAATGCCTGTCACAAATAAGAATATGATGAAGAAGTTGAATATGAAGAAGAACAATAGTTAAATAAAAAGAATATGAACAATGTAAAAAAAAAATTATAGGTAGAAGATGAAGAAGATGAATAAGGTGAAGAAGAAGTTGATGTCAAAGATGCTGATGATGATGAAGAAGAAAGTGTGGGAGAAGTAAAAAAGAGGGTGAAGGGCGTGGAAGTAGTGAAACATCAATATCTGACAAAATAAAAAAAATCTTAACATAGTCAATATCTTTGTAACTCCGAACGTCTTTAAAAAAAATTAAAATTCATGCTATTCTATTTGATTGGGCTAAACCTCTATGCCTTTAATGTCTCCGCCACCTCCCCTAATACATCCTACATTATTCTTAGTTGTTTTCCTTCATGTAGAATGAACCTACAAGGAAAGAAAGGGTTTATTTTAATTCCGATATTTTCGTCCCCTTGACTTGCATTGGGATCGGGTATCGGAATCGGCGAGATCCGATACTTTGACGGTATCGGCCGATACTTTCCGATACCGATACTTTCCGATATCGGAAGGTATCGCTCAACACTAGTGAAGAGCCTTCAGAAATTTTTGGGCTTTGCTAATTTTTATCGCCGTTTCATTGCTAACTTCTCCAGTGTGGTTAAACCCTTGACCGATTTGACGAAGAAAGGCGCTGATGTGACGAATTGGTCCTCTGCGTCTGTCTCTGCCTTTCAGGAGCTTAAACGCTGATTTACTTCTGCCCCGGTGTTGCGTCAATCAGATGTTTCTCTTCCGTTTCAGGTTGAGGTTGGCGCTTCTGAGATTGGGGCAGGGGCCGTTTTGTCTCAGAGGGATCCTGTTGGTTCCTTGATGAAACCGTGTGCCTTCTTTTCCCGTAAGTTTTCGCCCGCTGAACGCAATTATGATGTCGGCAATCGGGAGTTGTTGGCTATGAAGTGGGTGTTTGAGGAGTGGCGACATTGGCTCGAGGGAGCTAAGCACCGTATTGTGGTCTTGACCAATCATAAAAATCTGATTTACCTCGAGTCTGCCAGGCGGCTGAATCCTAGACAGGCTCGATGGTCCTTGTTTTTTTCCCGTTTTGATTTCGTGGTCTCGTATCTTCCGGGTTCTAAGAATATTAAGGCTGATGCCCTCTCTAGGAGTTTTTTGCCTGATTCTCCTGAGGTCCTTGAACCGGTCGGCATTCTGAGAGAAGGGGTGGTCCTTTCTGCCATTTCCCCTGATTTACGACGGGTTCTTCAGGAATTTCAGGCTGACAAACCTGACCGCTGTCCAGTGGGGAAACTGTTTGTTCCTGATAGATGGACTAGTAGAGTGATTTCTGAGGTTCATTGTTCTGTGTTGGCTGGCCATCCTGGTATTTTTGGTACCAGAGATTTGGTTGGTAGGTCCTTTTGGTGGCCTTCTTTGTCTCGTGATGTGCGTTCTTTTGTGCAGTCCTGTGGGACTTGTGCGCGGGCCAAGCCTTGTTGTTCCCGTGCTAGTGGGTTGCTTTTGCCTTTGCCGGTCCCTGAGAGGCCTTGGACGCTTATTTCGATGGATTTTATTTCTGATCTTCCGGTTTCCCAGAAGATGTCTGTCATCTGGGTTGTTTGTGACCGGTTCTCCAACATGGTCCATTTGATGCCTTTGCCTAAATTGCCTTCCTCTTCTGATTTGGTTCCGTTGTTTTTTCACATGTGGTTCGTTTGCATGGTATTCTAGAGAATATTGTGTCCGACAGAGGGTCCCAGTTTGTTTCTCGGTTTTGGCGGGCCTTTTGTGCTAAGCTGGGCATTTATTTGTCTTTTTCTTCCGCATTTCATCCTCAGACAAATGGCCAGACCGAGCGAACTAATCAGACTTTAGAAACTTATGTGAGATGCTTTGTGTCTGCTGATCAGGATGATTGGGTGGCTTTCTTGCCATTGGCCGAGTTTGCCCTTAATAATCGGGCTAGTTCAGCTACCTTGGTTTCGCCCTTCTTTTGTAATTTTGGTTTTCATCCTCATTTTTCTTCAGGGCAGGTTGAGCCTTCTGACTGTCCTGGTGTGGATTCTGTGGTTGACAGGTTGCAGCAGATTTGTGCTCATGTGGTGGACAATTTGGTATTGTCTCAGGAGGAGCCTCAACGTTTTGCTAACCGTCGTCGGTGTGTTGGTTCCCGGCTTCGGGTTGGGGATCTGGTCTGGTTGTCTTCCCGTCATGTTCCTATGAAGGTTTCTTCCCCTAAGTTTAAGCCTCGCTTTATTGGTCCTTATAGGATTTCTGAGATTATTAATCCGGTGTCTTTTCGATTGGCCCTTCCGGCTTCTTTTGCTATCCATAATGTCTTCCATAGATCTTTATTGCGGAAATATGTGGTGCCCGTTGTTCCCTCTGTTGATCCTCCTGCTCCTGTGTTGGTTGATGGGGCGTTGGAGTATGTGGTTGAGAAGATTTTGGATTCTCGCTTTTCGAGGTGGAGGCTTCAGTACCTTGTTAAATGGAAGGGTTATGGCCAGGAGGATTATTCTTGGGTTTTTGCCTCTGATGTCCATGCTGCTGATTTGGTACGTGCCTTTCATCTGGCTCACCCTGATCGGCCTGGGGGCTCTGGTGAGGGTTCGGTGACCCCTCTTCAAGGGGGGGTACTGTTGTGAATTCTACTCTTGGGTTCCCTCCGGTGGTTGTTGGTAGTAATGCAGTTGTCCCTGGGTTGCAATCCTGGTCAGGTGTCCCTGCTGATTGCAGCTCTGACTGGGATATTTAGGTGTGCAGGATTCATTAGCCCTTGCCAGTTGTCCATTGTTCTTGGAGGTTTTGCATCTCTGTCTGGTTCCTCCTGCCCTGCTGCCAAATCAGCAAAGATAAGTGTCTGGTTTTGTTTCTACAGCACACTTGCTGTGTGCTTTACAATTCAGTACTATTCAATGTTTTCTCTTGTCCAGCTTAGACTGTGTTTGGATATTTCAGTCAAGTTGGATTCTCAGGAGATGCAGATATACATTCCATGTCTTTAGTTAGATGGTGGAATTTTTGTATTATCTGCTGTGGATATTTTTAGGGTTTTAATACTGACCGCTTAGTATTCTGTCCTATCCTTTCCTTTTTAGCTAGCGTGGCCTCTTTTGCTAAATCATGATTTCTGCCTGTGTGTGTCTTTCCTCTAATACTCACAGTCAATATTTGTGGGGGGCTGCCTATCCTTTGGGGTTCTGCTCTGAGGCAAGATAGAATTCCCATTTCCATCTATAGGGGTATTTAGTCCTCCGGCTGTGTCGAGGTGTCTAGGATGTGTTAGGTACACCCCACGGTTACTTCTAGTTGTGGTGACAGTTTAGGGTTTGCGGTCAGTATAGGTTCCACCTACTCCTGAGAAAGTCTCATGCGGCTCCAAGGTCACCGGATCATAACAAGTCTGTGCCTCCGGGCAAGACTTTTGTACCATCCAATCTGCATCCGGAGGTTCTCTCTTGGGCTCACTCGTCCAGGATGGGTGAACATTTTGGGTCCAAAAGGACATCTGAGCTACTGACGAGGACATATTGGTGGCCGCATATGGCTCGTGACGTTGCAGACTATGTTCGGGCGTGTGTCTCTTGCGCCAAAAACAAGTCTCCTCGGCAACGGCCAGCTGGGTTGCTTTACCCCCTGCCGGTGGCGGACAGGCCCTGGGAGATGGTCGGCATGGACTTTGTGATGGGCTTACCCAAGTCTCGTAACTGCACCTTTATATGGGTGATCACCGACCATTTTTCCAAGATGGTGCACTTGGTGCCTCTTCCACGGCTACCTTCTGCAGGGCTCTGACAGTGATGTTTATCAAACATATTTTTCGCCTACACAGTATGCCAGACAAAATTGTCAGTGACCGGGGTCCCCAGTTTGTATCTCGATTCTGGAGAGAGCTTTGTCATCTTCTCAGTATTGAGTTGAATCTCTCCTCAGCTTATCATCCCGAGACAAATGGGTTGGTTGAGAGGGCCAACCAGACCCTGGTCACATATTTACGACATTTTGTTTCTGCTAGGCAGGATGACTGGGCATCCTTGCTACTGTGGGCAGTGTTTGCACTTAACAATGCTGTAGCCGACTCCACCGGTCAGACTCCATTCCTCCTATATTACGGCCAGCTTCCACGTGTCCCTGTGCCCATGCCTGTGTCTTCCACTGACTCCAGGGTGGCAGACTGGGCTGTGGAGGCACGGGACATTTGGGACCGCACTCAGGATGCCATTCGGGCCTCCAAGGAGAGAATGAGGTCCTCCGCCGATGCTCATCGGCGCCCCGCTCCGACCTTTGCTCCTGGCGACTCCGTGTGGCTCTCCGCCCATAACATCAGGCTGCGAGTTGAGTCCACTAAGTTTGCACCTCGCTACTTGGGTCCCTTCAAGGTCCTCGAACAGGTTAACCCTGTGGTCTACCCTCTGGCCCTTCCTCCACGCCTGGGTATCACCGACACCTTTCATGTGTCCATCTTGAAGCCCGTATACATTTCCTGGTTTTCCGAGTCATCTGCCGGGACATAGGGTTCGTCTACGGATGATTACGAGGTGAACGCTATTTTGGGGTGCAAGGTGGTACGTGGCAAAAAATTCTATTTGGTGGATTGGAAGGGTTATGGCCCAGAGGACAGGTCCTGGGAGCCTGCTCAACACATTCGAACTCCAGAGCTCATTGCTGCCTTCGAGCGTAGCGAGGTCCAAGGAGGGTGGGCCATAGGAGGGGGGGTAATGTTAGGTGTCGAGTTCCCGCCTCTGCACAGAGGGAATCTCGAACCATCTCCGCTGCGGTCTCCCATTCTTCTCCAGCCGCAGTGGAGTCTGCTCAGCAGAGACGTCGGTCCTGGCGTCTTGCTCAGTCTCACTCCAGATTCTGCCATTAAAGCCAATGCTGGGCAGCGGCGAGCAGACGCTTTTGGGACTAAGTCCTGCTTTTCCCTTTCTGAGCATGCCCACGGCAAGATCTCCCATTGGAGATCGAAGGTCACATGCTCAGATACTGCAGCTGATCCAATTGGTCCTCCAGGAAGGTCCTGAAGGTGCTGAACTTCTGTGGCAGCTTTCCATTGGTCCTTTTTGGAAGGTCCTGTATGTGCTGCAGCTATATAAGCTTCGCATGACCGCACGGCCATGCGCTAGTATACATTTGTATATGTGTGTGTGTTGATGAGTGCAAGTCATTCTTTAATATCCCCTCCCTTGTGTATGACTGCTCGCGAAAGGTGGATGCTTGCTCTCTAGCGCCCGACTAGCTGTCAACATAAAGACACACGATACAGCGTCTACTGCTGTAGCCACCAGTGCGGCGCCGTGCGCTTATAGAGTGCTTTCCTATCCCAAGTCTGGGTGGTAAGCGGCACAGCACGCACTCTTGTGCTTTAAGTTTTTCTGTTACTTTGACACCCCAGTTGCGGTGTTGAGCGCAAGTGGTCTGTAAGTACTCTAATCCAGTGTCTTGGGATAGAGTCCTGAGACTCCTTGCTTGCGCTCTTGGTGCGGTACCGCGGCCCTGTGACGCAACAGGGTTTGCTTCCTTCACACAGGGTGAAGTTAACGTCTGTGTATCCACATTGTACCGCCATATAGTCCGTCATTACTCAGCAGCAGGTTCCATCTCTGCACAGTGGACCCCGGGCTGCGAACGCACCTTATACCATCTCTCTTATAATTTAGTGCGTTCCGCTAGCCCTAACAAGGGCTAAGGTTAGGGCTAGGATTAGGGCTTGGGCTAGGGTTAGGGTTAGGGCTAGGTTAAGGCTAGGGTTAGGGTTAGGGCTATGGTTAGGGTTAGGGTTAGGGCTAGAGTTAGGGTTAGGGCTAGGGTTAGTGCTAGGGTTAGGCTTAGGGCTAGGGTTAGGATTAGGGCTAGGGTTAGGGCTAGGGTTAGGGTTGGGGCTAGGGTTTGGATTACATTTACAATTGGGATTAGGGTTAGGAGTGTGTCAGGGTTAAGGGTGTGGTTAGGGTTATGGTTGGGATTAGGTTTAGGGGTGTGTTGGAGTTGGGGTTAGGGATGTGGTTGGGATTAGGGTTAGGGGTATGTTTGGGTTAGGGTTTCAGTTAGAGTTGGGGGTTTCCACTGTTTAGGCACATCAGGGCTCTCCAAACGCGACATGGCATCCGATCTCAATTCCAGCCAATTCTGCGTTGAAAAAGTAAAACAGTGCTCCTTCCATTCCGAGCTCTCCCGTGCACCCAAACAGGGGTTTACCCCAACATATGGGGTATCAGCGTACTCAGGACAAATTGGATAACAACTTTTGAGGTCTAATTTCTCCTGTTACCCTTGGGAAAATACACAACTCGGGGCTAAAATATAATTTTTGGGGAAAAAAGATTTTTTATTTTCACAGCACTGCGCTATTAACTGTAGTGAAACATTTGGGGGTTCAAAGTTCTCACAACACATCTAGATAGGTTTCTTGTGGGGTCTAGTTTCCAATATGGGGTCACTTATGGGGGGTTCTACTGTTTAAGTACATCAAGGGCTCTGCAAATGCAACGTGATGCCTACAGAACAATCCATCTAATTTTGCATTCCAAACGGCGCTCCTTCCCTTCCAAGCTCTGCCATGCGCCCAAACGGTGGTTCCCCCACATATGGGGTATCAGAATACTCAGGACAAATTGGACAACAAGTTGTGGGGTCCAATTTCTACTGTTACCCTTGTGAAAATGCAAAACTGGGGGCTAAGAAATAATTTTGTGGAAAAAAAATAATTTTTATATTCACGGCTCTGCGTTATAAACTTCTGTGAAGCACTTGGTGGGTCAAAGTGCTTACTACACATCTAGATAAGATCCTTAGGGGGTCTACTTTCCAAAATGGTGTCACTTGTGGGGGTTTCAATGTTTAGGCACATCAGGGGCTCTCCAAATGCGACATGGCATCCTATCTCATTTCCAGTCAATTTTGCATTGAAAAGTCAAATGGCTCTCCTTCTCTTCCGAGCTCTGCCGTGCGCCCAAATAGTGGTTTACAAATTGGAGCTGAAGTAAATTTTTTGTGAAAAAAAATTAAATGTTTATTTTTTTAAACATTCCAAAAATTCCTGTGAAACACCTGAAGGGTTAATAAACTTCTTGAATGTGGTTTTGAGCACTTTGAGGGGTGCAGTTTTTAGAATGGTGTCACACTTGAGTATTTTCTATCATATAGACCCCTCAACGTGACTTCAAATGAGATGTAGTCCCTAAAAAAAATTGTGTTGTAAAAATGAGAAATTGCTGGTCAACTTTTAAACTTTATAACTCCCTAACAAAAAAAAATGTTGGTTCCAAAATTGTGCTGATGTAAAGTAGATATGTGGGAAATGTTACTTATTAAGTATATTGTGTGACATATCTCTGTGATTTAAGGGAATAAAAATTCAAAGTTTGAAAATATCTGTTTTTTTCACAAATAATTGCAGGTAGTATCAAAAAACTTTTACTACTATCATGAAGTACAATATGTCACCAGAAAACAATGTCAGAATCATCAGGATCCGTTGAAGCGTTCCAGAGTTATAACCTCATAAAGGGACAGTGGTCAGAATTGTAAAAATTGGCCTGGTCATTAACATGCAAACCACCCTTGGGGGTAAATGGGTTAATAAATAACATTTCCCACATGTCTAATTTACATCAGCACAATTCTGGAAACAAATTTTTTTTTGTTAGGAAGTTATAAGGGTTAAAAGTTGACCAGCGATTTCTCATTTTTACACCATTTTTTTAGGGACCACATCACATTTGAAGTCACTTTGAGGGGTGTACATGACAGAAAATACTCAAAAGTGACACCATTCTGAAAACTGCACCCCTCAATGTGCTCAAATCCACATTCAAGAAATGTATTAACTCTTTACGTGCTTCACAGGAACTGAAGAAATGTGGAAGGCAAAAATTAATATTTAACTTTTTTCACATTTTAATTCAGAATCAATTTTTTTATTTTCACAAGTGTAAAAAGAGAAAATGAACCATAAAAGTTGTGAAATTTCTCATGAATACGCCGATACCTGACATGTGGGAGTAAACCACTGTTTGGGCACACGGCAGAGCTCGGAAGGGAAGGAGTGCCGTTTAATATTTCAACACAGAATTGACTTAAATTGAGATTGGATGCCATGTCACATTTGGAGAGCTCCTGATGTCCACAAACATTGGAAACCCCCCACAAATTACACCATTTTGGAAACTAGACCCACAAAGGAACTTATTTAGATGTGTGGTGAGCACTTTGATTCCCCAAGTGCTTCACAGAAGTTTATAACGCAGAGCTGTGAAAATAAAAAATCATATTTTTTCCACAAAAAATGATTTTTTTTCACCCCCCAAATTTTTATTTTCCCAATGGTAACAGGAGAAACTAGACTACCAAAGTTATTGTGCAATTTGTCCTGAGTATGCTGATGCCCCATATGTGGGGGTAAACCACTGTTTGGGTGCATGGCATAGCTCACAAGGGAGTGAGCACCGTTTGACTTTTTGAATGCAAAATTGGCTGGAATCAATGGTTGCGCCATGTCGCGTTTGAAGACCCCCTGATGTATCTAAACAGTGGAAACCCCCCAATTCTAACTCCAACCCTAACCCCAACACGCCCCTAACCCTAATCCCAACCCTAACCATAATCCTAACCACAACACTAACCCCAACACAACCCTAACCCTAATCCCAACCCTAACCTTAACCCTAGCCCTAACCCTAATGCTAACCCTATCACTAGCCCTAATCCTAGCCCTAACGCTAACCATAACGCTAACCCAACTCACTTTAGCCCAAGCTCACTTTAGCTCAACTCTAACCCTAATTGAAAAATGGAAATAAATATAATTTTTTATTTTATGATTTTTACCAAACTAAGGGTGTGATAAAAAGGGGTTTTATTTACTATTTTTTATCACTGTGATAGGGTCGATCACAGTCATCAAAATTAACCGAAAGAAAATATGTCCTAATGTTGCCTGGTGCCGGCCGGCAGATCTCGGCAGGTGCACTGCGCATGAACCTGTCATTTTCTCCTGGAAAAAGACACCGGTGGCCCGGGGGACAGCAGGGACTCCAGAGGTGCAGAGGGGTGAATGGGGGACTGGGGAAACTATTTCTCTCTCCACTGATGTACAATCACATCAGAAGAGAAAGAAATTGAGTGGAATATCAGAATTTTTCTTTGCGGACGCCATTATACTGTTAAAAACAGCGATCGCAACTCCGGGGTTGGTAAAAACCAACCCAAATCATGTTCTCTGGGGTTGCAGCTACCCTCGGTAGCTGAGACCATGGAGAAATTCCGACTGTGGGGGCACTATAACCTTAAAACTCAGCACTGTTAAAAAGCGACGCTGAGGTTTAAGTACCCTTAAAAAGCGTGTCGGCGGTCATTAAGGGGTTAATAAAATGATACCCTGAGATTGGCATTTCAATATCTTATTCCAGAGATAGAAGAAGAGATATGGAACAATTTCTACTCACGGTGGGTGCTGAGCCTCCAAACAAACATCCAATTCATTATTTTAGTATTAAATCTGAAAAGGGAGGCAGCACTCCAATTCACATGCAAAAAAAGTGGACTTTATTAAGCCCAAATGGCAATGTTTCGGTTCACAGAATGTTTCTCAAGCACAATGTAAGTATAAATACTGTAGTGAGGTATGTATAGTTACTAGTGATGAGCGAACGTGCTCGCCACTACTTGGTACTTGCCCGAGTATCACTGTGCTCGGTGTACTCGGCGAGCACCAAGCATTTCTGGGATTACTTGGCAGGAACTCGGGTCTCCAACCTGCATTTTTGGTGGTCTTTAGAGACCCAATCAACATGCAGGGATTGTCTGCTAGGCACTGTAACACCGCAGCCACCTTTGTTGTGGTCTTGCAGTGATTGGCTGGCCACACAGCATCATCAGAGGTATAAGAGACAGGACAACGCCCTGCTCGCCGCATTCTTCTCCCACAGTCTACAGCTCTTGCACCTCCTTTTCCAACTCTTCAGCCTCCATCTCTGAAATGAACACATTAATCAGAAGCTGGAAGCACTGCAGCACTGCCTCAACCAAGCGGCAACAGGCTGTGCTGAAGCTAATCTGCTTAGGTGACAAACCGTACAATGCTGAAGAATTGTGGATAGCACTGAAAGAGCAGTCAGATATTTGGATGACACCGCTGAAGCTACAGCCAGGCATGGTCGGGTGTGACAATGGCTACAACCTTGTGGCGGCTCTGAGGCAAGGTGAGCTGACACACGTACCTTGCCTGGCCCATATGCTTAACCTCGTGGTTCAATGTTTTCTCAAAAGCTACCCAGAGCTACCGGACCTGCTGGTGAAAGTACACCGTCTGTCTGCCCATTTTAGAAAGTCAGGTATAGCCTCAGCCACCCTTGCTGTGCTTCAGCAGCATTTGCAGATTCAGGCTCAACGACTGTTGTGTGATGTCCCCACGTGTTGGAACTCTACACTGCATATGTTGGAAAGGATTTGTGAGCAGAAGAGGGGAGTTGTTGACTACCAGCATCAACAAGGCTGTCGATATTCATTTCAGACTCCACACATAAGTCCTCAGTGGACATGGATGTCAGACATATGTACCATACTACAAAACTTTGAGGACTGCACCAAGATGGTGAGCGGTGATGACGCCATAATTAACATCACCATCCCTCTTCTCACCATTCTGAAAACCTCTCTGCTCACAATTAAAGAGGATGCATTGCAGGCAGAGCACGAGGACGTGGAGCAAGCAACTATACAGGGTGATTAAACTCAGCTCTGTCTTATGTCATCCCAATGTGGATTGGTAGACAATGAGGAGGAGGAGGAAGAACAGGAGCTACTTTCATGCGCTATAGACGGTACTACAAGCACAGCTGTCATACCATCTGTTCAGCAGAGATGGCCTGAGGACAGGGAGGAGGATGAGGAGGAGGAGGACAGCATGGTCATTTGTTCTGTTAGTGAGGACACGGAAGTCTTGCCTGTTAGCACTCTGGCATGCATAGCTGACTTTATGTTGTGCTGGTTTTCCCATGACCAACACATTAAAATTTCCGGAGACACTCATTACTGGTTGGTGACACTTCTAGACCCATGCTACAAGGAGAACTTTCAATCTCTTCTTCCAGAGGCAGACAGGTGTACTAAAATGTTGCTGTACCAGAGGGCCCTTGTAGCGGAATTACTTTAAAAATTCCAATGTGAGAACGCTGAAGCAGGCATCAGAGTTTGTTGTACAACCAAGGAGTTCAAGTGAGAGAGACAGAAGTACAATCCAGCTCAGGCAGGGGAACAATGGCAAAGTTCTGGGACAGTTTTCTCAGACCCTCCAATTGTGCCAGTACAGAGGCAAGGGGTGCATTCACAAGAAGAGCAATGTTTGGGAAGATGCTGAGGGAGTACCTTGCAGATCGTACAAATGTCCTCCGGGATTCCTCTGTGCCTTTTAATTATTGGGTATCCAAGCTGGACACGTGGCATGAACTGGCTCTCTATGCCTTGGAGGTCCTGGCTTGTTCTGCTGCTAGTGTTCTGTCAGAGCGGGTTTCTATGATGCCCATAAAATAATTTTAAAATATGTACCACTCCATGGGGAAATGTTTGTCAGCTCATGCACTTCGTGTATGGGCATTACAAGTCTAGGAGACTCGCTCCTTTACATTAGGCCTAGTTTTAATTGTGCTAGGTAGGCAGGAGAATCTATGTGCACATATCCACATCACTGCATGGCATGCAGGCACTATATATGAGTCTATTGATCTCCCTTCATATATCAAAAGGCTCCATTACTGTCTGCTGCTGCGTATTTTATATATACCTAGCTGCAGTTATCTATGGCCATGATTTTTGGGGAGGGGCACCTTATACCTGCAAATGTTATTTCAAAGCAATATAGAGCCCCAGTTTTTACAATATTTATTGGCTTGGTCACACTGCAGACTACAGCCAGGTAATTTTAATACAAGAGCATTAAAATCTAACAATTTAAAAAGGATGTTTTAGTCCCAGGCATCAGATGTGAGTGCGCATAAAATTCTGGCCTTTCTTATTGTGTTTTATATTCTTTGTTTTGGAGTGTATTACAACATTTTTGGACAACATTTTGGTGACCAAAAAATCTTTAGCTGGCAAAAAATATTAAGCTACAGTTCATATATTTATCACTGTGATTTTTACGCCACACACATCGCATATCACTATGCTAAATATTGTACAATTTTAGTGCTACAAATGTTTTATTTTAGTGTCATAGCCTACTTATTGACACACTTTTGGTGGGCCCAAAAAAATCAAGGCCACATTTTGATCACTCTGTTATCTCCGTCAGATACATGGTGCATCTGTGGTGTCCAAATCCTTGCTTTGCAGGCATACATTGCATTTTTTGGTCTGCTACCCTTGCTGTATACAGTATTTTGTTGTTTTTAAAATTGTAAAAAATACAGCCCACATATTGAAACAGTCTGTTATCTCAGTCACACGTCTGGTATATCTGTGGTCTGCAAATCTTGGCTTTTCAGCCATACGTTACAGTCTTTGGTCTGATACCCGTAGTGTATACAGTATTTTGTGGTTTTAAAAATTTGTAAAAATACAGGCCACATATTGAAACAGTCTGTTATCTCCGTCCAATTCCCGTTCTATGTGTGGTTTAAAAATAGTTGTTTTTCATGCATACGGTCCAATTTTTTGTCTGTCTAATACCCTAGGTCTATACACTATTTTGGTAAAAAAAAATATATATATATATTACAGCGTGGTAGTTCTGTGACACGCCTCATCTATCTGTGGGCTGCAAAGTGTGCTTTTGAGGCTTCAATTCTCCTTTTTTGAAGTGTTTTACCCTAGCTCTAAACACTATTTAGCATTAAAAAAAAATATATATAGGCCACTTATTTAAGAGTCTTGTTTCTCAGTCAAACACCAGATTTATCTGTGGCCTACAAGTTGTGGTATTCAAGGGCTATATTCCACTGTATTTGCTGTCTTGACCTGATTTCTATACACTATTTATGGGGCCAAAATAGTAACACAGGCCACATATTTTACAGTGTGGTATCTCCGTGACACGCCTCATGTATCTTTGGTCTACAAAGAGTGCTTTTCAGGCTTCCATTCTCCTTTTTTTGATGTATGTTACCCTAGCTCTAAACAGTAAACACAATTTTGGGCAGAATTAAAAAAAATAAATGAATTACCCCCCATGGGGAAATGTTTGTCAGCCCAAACACTTAGTGTATGGGCATTTCAAGTCTAGGAGACCCACTCTTTTGTAATGTGACTTATTTTATGAGGCCCTCCTCCATGTTTCTTCCAAAGGGGGATTGGGGTGCGTGCAAATTTGGGTCAAGGGGGCCCTTGCATTCAATGCATAAGGAAACTGTATGGCAGTACCAACTGAAGACTGTGAAGTGGGTTTTCCTGTGGCCATCCAGTACCTGGGTTCAAAATTTATTGGGGTGCATATGACTTGATAGCAGGGCAGGCCTTGCATTCAGTTCAACATTTTTTCAGGAAGACCTCCTGTACCTGAAAGCGGTATTGGGGTGCGTTGTAATTCTTGGCAGCCAAGCCACTCACTGCATGGGCAATAACAGCATAGGAGATCCACTGTTTAATAATGGCACTTTAAGAATTTAATGCCGCATGATGCCCCTCTAAAAATAGGCTTTGTGACTTTAGGAGTCCCTCCTTCAGAAATGAAACAAGATGTGTCTCCTTAGGTGTCACACATCACATGGCCAGCTAGGGATGTTAAATGTTACAATGACATTTCCCAGTGAATGCATTTGTATTGGTTGAAAGCAATGTTAAAGTTGAAAAACGCATCAAAACGCTGCGTGTGAACATAGCCCAAGAGGTGGAGGAACATTTTGGTCTGGGGTAAATTATTTTGTTTTATATACAAGTCATTAGCCTGGAAAGGATATACCTTAACATATTTCCCAGCAAAATCCATTTTGATTTAGTTTTTGTATGTTTTTGGGTGCATCTGTAAAAATGGCATGAAACTCTGACAACATTGCTTATAGCTGTGACCTAAAAGTCAGGAATGCTTCCAGGGGCGATCCCCGTGATGTTCTTGTGTCATTTGAACAGTGTTACAATCATTTTAAGATGGTTTTAGACCTTAAAAGGACCCCCGGGGGATCACGTTAAAAATACTCGAGTTTCCCATAGACTTACATTGGGCTCGTTGCTCAGGTCGAGTACCCGAGTATTCCAATTTGCTCGACCCGAGCAACGAGCACCCAAGTATTTTAGTGCTTGCTCGTCACTAATAGTTACAAATATTAATTGTAAAATAACATCTCTTTAACCTAATTAATATTTCCAAACACTTTTTATAAGTGAAATATCATTATATCATCGATATCACAGTGAACATACAATACAGGCATACAAGTGCTTCTCACTAAATTAGAATATCATCAAAAAGTTAATTTATTTCAGTTCTTCAATATAAAAAGTGAATCTCATGTTATATATAGTCATAACAAACAGAGGGATCTATTTCAAGTGTTTATTTCTGATTATGTTGATTATCATGGCTTACAGCCATTGAAAACTCAAAAGTCATTATTTCAATAATTAACAGAAGAAACCTAACAAAAAGGCTTCCTAAGTGTTTAAAAAATTCCCTTTGTCTGTTTCAGTAGGCTTCACAATCATGGGGAAGACTGCTGACTAGACAGATGTCCACAAGGCAGTCATTGACACACTCCACAAGGAGGGTAAGCCACAAAATGTCATTGCTAAACAAGCTGACTGTTCACAGAGTGCTGAATCCAAGCATATTAATGGAATGTTGAGTGGAAGGAAAAAGTGGTAGAAAAAGGTGCATGTCACAGCTAGGAGAGTATCCCAATAAATAAAATATAACTTTTAATCATGAAATATTAAAATTGGACAAACATAACACACATAAAAAACACATAAAGTGCTCGTGCCAACCAGTGCTCAAAGATTAAAACTTGGTTTGGTCTCACCAAATACAAGCAGACGGATATTCGTAGTAGATCACTTATGATAATCGTTAGAAGTCCGTGGTGGCCCACTCAGCAGGGTGGGGTAGGGGATGCGGGATAAATTCTAAAGCCCCTGTCTTGCCCCTGTAACACTCCTGTTATAACAAGGACAGGCCCCAAGTGAACCCTGCTATGGGCACCAACCAACCAAGAAAGAGTTAAGAAGCTTCTGTTTTTTTCAGTCAGGATGGGGTTCAGAGTGTACATTATTGTGAATAAAATGAACTTTTTTCAATTTACCAAATGGCTTCAATGAAACAAAGAGTGAAAAAGTTAAAGGGGTATGAATACTTTCCGAACACACTATATGCCTGTATTGTATGTTCGCTGTCACATGGATCACATAATGATATTTAACTTATAAAAAGTGTATGGTATTAGTAATATGGTTAAAGAGATGCAATTGCACAATTAATATTTGTAACTGTATAAACCTCACTATTTGCACTTGTACCTTGCTTTGAGGAAGGTTCTGTGCCATTAGGGCTTAATATAGTTCACCTTTCTTTTGCATTTGAATTGAAGTCTTGCCTCCCTTTACATATTTTATTCCAGAGATATCCATATTTTTCATATATGTAAAAGTGCTGTTCCAGGCTATAGGCCGGACACAAATCTTCCTGACAATCTGCCTCCAGAGCTTATTTTAAATGAAAAGGGTATTACCAGTGTGATGTGTAATGACTGCTCCCTGCTCTCCTGATATTACTGTAAAACTCTGTGTGTTTATAAGGGCCACATCTGCAGGTTCTTCTCAGCTTCCATCTCACAGACAGACAATGTTACATTATTGATGTAATGCAGCAGAGCTGTGAGAGCACACTGATATCACACTGATAACACCCCTTTAAATTAAAGTAATCTCTGGAGGCAGATTCTCATGCAGATCAGTGTCTGGCCCAGCTCGTTTACATATCAGAAAAACAAACATTTCTCTGCAATAAGACATTAAATCGCAAATATCAGGGTATCATTTTATTCAGCTTCCTATGGTCTATATCACCATAAAAATTGTCTGGGAGTGTTGCTCCTACTGATCAATTCCCTTTAACAGTTTTTAAATGTGCCTTGAAAAAGGACCAGGGCATAGCTAATGGTAGCAACACAATGCACCAAATTTAAGCTATGAAAAATATTGGCACAATACATTGGTTTTTGTGCACACTAGCCAAAACATAGACTTAGAAAAATAAATATATTTCACATAACTAGTGAGTGGAACCAATTTTTTTTTCTGGCCATCTCATAATGGATACATGTAACAGTTCTGATACCTGTCTTCTCCTTATACAGAGCGACAGTAAATTTTAGTACAAATTTATACTAGTCATGTAATGAAACCTCAGATACTTATATCATTTTTGTATCCATGAAGATTAGAGCTAATAAGTCATCTCCAATTTAAACTCCTTAGCTTAAGTGCAGTCCTCCGGAGAAAAGTCTGTTAACTAAATTGGACCATATAAGTGAAATCCAGTAATTGCATCCTGTAAAAGAAAATGTCCTCATAACACACCAATTTTGAAGCTCATTAATTTTTCTAGCAGATCATGTATGTATGTTGAATATGATTGTAAAACCTTAGGAGTTCTTCATTCTCAAAGGGATAAGAATATAATTACTTGTTATTCAACAAGATTCACATTATTCAGAATGATCCCCTAGAAACTATCCCTAAGGAATTGCAATAAAACATGTACAAGAACCAGCGTTCTTCTATTTATACTTTGTATATATTATATATAATATACACTCACCGGACACTTTATTAGGTACACCATGCTAGTAACGGGTTGGACCCCCTTTTGCCTTCAGAACTGCCTCAATTCTTCGTGGCATAGATTCAACAAGGTGCTGGAAGCATTCCTCAGAGATTTTGGTCCATATTGACATGATGGCATCACACAGTTGCCGCAGATTTGTCGGCTGCACATCCCAAAGATGCTCCATACAAGGCAGGATGGATCCATGCTTTCATGTTGTTTACGCCAAATTCTGACCCTACCATCCGAATGTCGCAGCAGAAATCGAGACTCATCAGACCAAGCAACGTTTTTCCAATCTTCTACTGTCCAATTTCGATGAGCTTGTACAAATTGTAGCCTCAGTTTCCTGTTCTTAGCTGAAAGGAGTGGTACCCGGTGTGGTCTTCTGCTGCTGTAGCCCATCTGCCTCAAAGTTCGACGCACTGTGCGTTCAGAGATGCTCTTAGGCCTACCTTGGTTGTAACGGGTGGCGATTTGAGTCACTGTTGCCTTTCTATCAGCTCGAACCAGTCTGCCCATTCTCCTCTGACCTCTGGCATCAACAAGGCATTTCCGCCCACAGAACTGCCGCTCACTGGATTTTTTTTCTTTTTCGGACCATTCTCTGTAAACCCTAGAGATGGTTGTGCGTGAAAATCCCAGTAGATCAGCAGTTTCTGAAATACTCAGACCAGCCCTTCTGGCACCAACAACCATGCCACGTTCAAAGGCACTCAAATCACCTTTCTTCCCCATACTGATGCTCGGTTTGAACTGCAGGAGATTGTCTTGACCATGTCTACATGCCTAAATGCACTGAGTTGCCGCCATGTGATTGGCTGATTAGAAATTAAGTGTTAACAAGAAGTTGGACAGGTGTACCTAATAAAGTGGCCAGTGAGTGTATAATTCAGTATTGTTGCTGGGTACTGGCTGGCAGATCTCGGTGGGCTCACTTTTTTTCCAGAAAGAAGACATGGAGGGCCGATGATGTCGCAGGAGGGCCTGGGGTTGGCAGAGGTATCGAGGGGGCTCAGTGGACCCCATTTCTCTCTACTCTGATGTGTGAGATCATTTCAGAGGAGAGAAAAATGAATTTTAAATCTGACTTTTTTTGTGATCTCATTTATTTACCAAATAACAAATCACGTGACACGGGACTGAAAAAAACGGCACTGATCATGTTCTCCAGGGTCTCAGCTACCCACAATAACTGAGACCCCAGAGGTTTTTCAACTCAAGGGGGCACTATACCCTTGTTTCTCAGTGCCATTAAAAAGTGGCACTGAGGAATAAGTACCCTTAACTGGCATGTTCAAGCTTACATACAAAAAAGTATCTGAATGTCATGAAGGAATGACTCCATCTATAACAGCAATCTGAGGGCTTTAAAAATACTAATGTTTAATTGCCTTACCCTGAACAGAGGTACAGAATATGTAGAAGAGGTAGATAGCGATGCAATACATGTAGCCCAGAAGTATAAGCAGTACATACATAAAATAGAAAGCAGTACATGCAGTATAGGTGCACAATAATCCATGTATTATAGGCAGAGATCAAGCAGTCCATATAGGGCAAGTAGATATCAGCACAATAGATGTAGCAAAGGTAAAAATTGTAGCATTTTGGATGCTTTACAATCAAACAACAGAATTGTACATAAAGAACAGGTAGACAGAAATCCATCATAAACAGCTCTGGCAAAAATTAAGAGATCACTGCAAAATGTTCAGTTTGTCTGATTTCTCTCTTTATTGGTACATTTTTTAGTAAAATGTAAATTGTTCTTTTATTCTATAAACTATTGACAACATTTCTCCAAATTTCCAAGCAACAAATTTTGATCTGGGGTTTCTTCACCAAGGCTGGAATTGGGCAGGTTAATCTTTGCGACGGACGCATGTTGATTCCTTGTGCTCAGGCAATGTTCCCCAACTGTGAGGACTGGTTTTTCCAGCAGGACAATGCGCTATACCACATAGCTAGGTCAATTAAGGTGTGTATGAAGGACCACCACATTAAATCCCTGTCATGGGCAGCCCAATCTCCAGACCTGAACCCCATTGAAAACCTCTGGAATGTATTCAAGAGGAAGATGGATAGTCACAAGCCATCAAACAAAGAAGAACTGCTTACATTTTTGTACCAGGAGTGGCATAAGGTCACCCAAAAGCAGCGTGGAAGACTGGTGGAAAGCATGCCAAGATGCATGAAAGCTGTGAATAAAAATCATGGTTATTCCACAAAATATTGATCTCTGAACTCTTCCTGAGTTAAAACATTAGTATTGTGTTTCTAAATGATTATGAACTTATTTTTATTTTGCATTATTTGAGGTATGCAAGCAATGCATGTTTTGTTGTTTTGACCATTTCTCATTTTCAGAAAATAAATCCAAAATGTATTGCTTGGAACAATTACAACTACAGCTCTCGATTGATGGCTGTCAACGTGGGGGGAGAGGGAGTAGAGCAGAGCAGACAGAGCAATGAGAGTGAAGCTGGAAAAGGTGTTTGTAATGACACACGGTTCTGCTCTACTCCACTCTTTCACTTGTAGTACAAGCTAGCTGTGAAATCAGTGAGGAGAACTTGGTCATTACATGTCTCCTGCAGAAAAAGCCAAGTTGAACCTTGTCTGAGAGCATGTTTTTATCTCTTGCATGATGCCTCCTGCTTATGATTGGTCAACGTCATGCAGGGAAAAAATAAATCACCACCAAATATTTGCTAATGCACCCTTGATTGAGGAAAAAATAGAATATAATTAGTGATGAGCGAATATACTCGTTACTCGAGATTTCTCGAGCACGCTCGGGGGTCCTCCGAGCATTTTTTAGTGCTCGGAAATTTAGTTTTTATTGCCGCAGCTGAATGTTTTACATCTGTTAGCCAGCATAAGTACATGTGAGGATTCCCTAGCAACCAGGCAACCCCCACATGTACTGGCTAACAGATGTAAATCATTCAGCTGCGGCAAGAAAAAATAAATCTCCGAGCACTAAAAAATACTCGGAGGACCCCCGAGCGCGCTCGAGAAATCTCGAGTAACGAGTATATTTGCTCATCACTAAATACAAACTTTACAAGCTAATTTATTGCATGTATTGTTATTTATTTTTCTATTATATAGATCAGCTTGTGGGCTCGTGCAAACAACCATATTTTCAGGACAGAGTTTGAGGAAAAGTTTGCAACATGCCCAAGTTAAATCAGATATTCGGATCGCACTTGGCTATGCATGTCAGTGGGTCAGAGGAAATAATTAGACTGCATTTGGATGACCTCTGAGTGCAGTCCGATTTTCATGGATGGACAGAATGGAGAAAATGAAGAATTTTTTTCCTATCTTTTCCTCATCTGAGGAAATCAAATCACACTTTGATCAGAGTTGGATCAAAGTGTGATAAGCATAATTGGCCCTATTCTCTCAGATGAGAGGAAATACGATGACGTGACCCTAGACCCTACAAATGATAGAAATACAGCAGATATAAAACAGATTTAAATAAAACACATCTTAGACACACAGCTTATTAAAATATATATTTCTTTCCTTTCATTTTTTGGATCCAAGTGTTGTTGACAAAAAATATGACAAAATTATAGAAATGTAACTGCTTTCACCTGAACTTTAACTGATCAATGAAAACACAGTTATTCCTTCCGATATTCTTGTATTACTTTCCTTAAATTGATACAATAGTTACAATGCTTCCCTTGTTGCGAGTGACAAACATGAGAATCAACTGGTTTATAACTTTGGAATTTAAATGTATATTGGAGCTGAAAGTGTGGAAGATTCTATAGCACAAATGCAAGAAAAGGTTAATTTTCCACTTTGTACTTTTCCTTTGCAATATAATTTCTAAGAGCACTCTCAGAATATCTCCAAGCAACTGGGAAGTAGCAAGTAATGAGGATCAAACCAAGAACAAGTTGTTGCTAAGCAACAGTTGTACATAAATGCATTGTGACAAAAATGGAAATGCCGCGCCACACATTTTACTTTTCAAAAAATAACAACAAGCCAGATTAGAAACTTAACCCATTACCTCCATGAGATATTTGATTGCCTGCATATCTATAGAACATACATCTTGGGACACATATTGGACAACCCTTGTAGGGTATATATTTTACAGCTGAAATAAATTCATTAGGAAATGAGTAAAGTATAAATTGTGTCCAAGTTTTAATACCTGAAAATAGGTTGCTTGACTGAAAGCAAGGATGCCACATATAATGCAATCAGATAATAGGTTCCAACTGCTTTTAATATTGAATTTTGACAGACCCCTGTATATTATGGTATATGTTTACACGGAAAAAGCTGCGGCACTCGTAAAACTGAAATTCTTCTATATCCATATACAGTACACTGCTCGCTAACTCTTCCTTTACTGGGAGCTGTCATTGAAGAGTGTGCTGCCTTCCAAGCAAAGTAAAAGCATACGTAAAACTCCTCTACTATTACAGAAAAGTCAAAATTACATGTGCTAGGCATGCTAAAGTTGTCATTACCTATCGAAAAACTGGCACTGTAAGTGCAGGGAATTATGAGATTTTACTTCTGCTCTTACATTGGGAGAATGACTGCACAGAACATTATAATTCAATATACACAGCAGAAGATGTGATATTTATTCCACTGATGGACAGACCACACATAGAGGCTGATATTGGGTCTAAGGGCAGAGACAGACTGCCGTATAACTCGTGCAAGGATCGCTTCGCACTGCATGCACTGGCCTGGCACCTCTCCTGACCTGAGCAAGACAGCGTGCTGGATTACTATGCAGCTGTCACGCTCAGGTCAGGAGAGCCGACAGCCAGTACGAGGTTTACGATGCAATTCTCCCACAAGAAATACAGCAGTTTGTCTCTGCCCTGAAACTGCGCCCAATGCTCCTGCCAAGTAAACAAAATTGTGCAGACATTGACCAATACAGCAACCCTTAACTCATGCTCACACAGTGCATTTGTAATTTTATGAACTTTTTATAAAATTACAGTAAAAAAACACTGCTATCATAACATTTGAGCATAACCTTAGGCTATGTTCCCATTGTGCATGCATCCTGTGTATTTTTCCCTACGTATTTGCATGGAGGGGGAAATGCAGGGTATTACAGTTTCAGCAAAGTGGAGGAGGTTTCTATAAATCTTATGCCATCTGCACTTTAATACTGCAGCAATTGACCGGTGGTGTGACTTTGAAATCCGCAGCATGTTATTTTCTATTGCTGTTGATATACAGTTTATATGCAGGAGTTCTATAAAGACTTCAATGAGGTGCAGAAAATTAATAAATAAAAAGTGCACATATGTTTTTATCATGTTTTCATTGCAATATCACAGTAATAATACATGTAATCCACACTTTTTATTCTAGGTTACTTGACAGACAGGAGGTTTCCATAACAAAACTTGACCTACTAAAGAGACAAAATCCACAGCTGAAAAAATGCAATAAAAATACACGGAAAAACACACACTAAAAACCACAATTAAAAACAAAAGTAATTTCTAAACGTTAATTAGTATAGAAATGTCGGGCAGATATATTTTAGGAGCATCTTAGTTACGTGTAGTGATGCTTTTAGTATAGCTTATTCAGCCATGCTAAAAGCTGTGCTTTAATTGGTAGCTCTATCATTGGGAATACTGTATGTAAAAACATAAAAAAGCTAAATAAAAAAATATGCTATTAATCCCTTACTGACCAATACAATTTTGACCTTAGCCCCTCAATGACTGCCAATACGCCTTTTGATGGTGGCAGTTAAAGGTACTTATGCCTCAGCGCCGCTTTTTAACGGCACTGAGAAATAAGTGGACAGCGCTACCCAGCGGTGGAAATTCTCCTGGGTCTTCGGCTGAGACCCCAGAGAACACGATTCAGGTTGATTTTTACCGACCCCAGTTTTCCATAAATAACGGTAATCGCAAAAAAAGTCAGATTTCCTATTTAATTTATCTCTCCTCTGTTATGATTCCCCCCAGTAACTCAGATGTCCCTAGACCCCTTTGCATCCCCACGTGATGTCCACTGGCCGGTGGCAGCAGTGGAAGAAAATGGCAGGCAAATGCGCAATGCGCTCGCCAAGATATGCTGACCGGCACCCGGCAAAAAAATAAATAAATTTCCTATTGGTTCATTTTGATCACTATGATAGACCCTATCACAGTGATCAAAATAAAAAAAAATAGTAAATTAAACCCCCTTTATCACCCCCTTAAGTAAAATAATTAAATTACAAAAATGAATTTATTTTCATTTTTTCATTA
Organism: Ranitomeya variabilis; assembly: GCF_051348905.1. Classification (NCBI taxonomy): domain Eukaryota; kingdom Metazoa; phylum Chordata; class Amphibia; order Anura; family Dendrobatidae; genus Ranitomeya; species Ranitomeya variabilis. The sequence continues at coordinate 536,071,199 of NC_135234.1, forward strand.
GGGCTAGGGTTGGATTAGGGTTGGGGATAGAGCTAGGGTTAGGGATGGGCTATGGGTAGGTTTAGGCTAGGGTTAGGGTTGGGGCTAGGGTTAGTGTTGGGCTAAGAATAGGGTGGGGCTAGTGTTAGGGTTGTGCTAGGGCTAGGGTTGGGGCTAGGGTTAGAGTTGGGCCAAGGTTAGGGCTGGGGTTAGGGTCGGGGCTAGGGTTAGGTTTGGGCTAGGGTTTGGGTTGGGCTAGGGTTAGGGTTGGAACAGGGTTAAGGTTGGGGCTAGGTTTAGGGTTGGGGCTAGGGTTAGGGTTGGGGCAAGGGTTAGCAATAAGGTTGGGCTAGGGTTGCAGTTGGGCTAGGGTTAGGGTTGTGGTAAGTTATGTTTAGTGTTGAGATTAGGGTTAGGGGTGTGTTGGGGTTAGGATTGTGGTTAGGGGTATAGTTAAAGTTGGGATTAGGGTTAGGGGTGTTTTGGGGTTATGGTTGGAGTTAGAATTGGGGAGTTTCCACTGTTTAGGTGCAACATGGCGCCCACCATTGATTCCAGCTAATTTTGCATTAAAAAAATCAAATGGTGCTCCCTCCCTTCTAAGCCCTGCCATGTGCCCAAACAGTGGCTTTCCCCCACATACAGGGTATCGGCGTACTCAGTAGAAATTGCACAACAAATTTTTTTGGTTAATTTTCTCCTGATACCCTTGTGAAAATAAAAAAATTGGTTCCAAACTAAAGTTTTTGTGAAAAAAGTAAAATGTTCATCGTTTCCTTCTACATTGCTTTAGTTCTCATGAAGCACCTGAAGGGTTAATAAACTTCTTGAATGTGGTTTTGCGCACCTTGAGGAGTGCTATTTTTAGAATGGTGTTACTTTTTGGGTATTTTCTGTTACGTTGACCCCCCAAACTTATTTCAAATGTGAGGTTGTCCCTAAACAAATGGTTTTGTAAATTTATTGGAAAAATGAGAAATCGCTGGTCAGCTTTTAACCCTTTCACGACATGCGCCGTACATGTACTGCGCATGTCATGTCTCCCCCTTTGATGTGGGCTCCGGTGGTGAGCCCACATCAAAGTCGCGACATATCAGCTGTTTTGTACAGCTGAGATGTGCGCGCAATAGCGGTGGGTGAAATCGCTATTCACCCGCCGCTATTAACCTGACGCAGACAGCAGCATTTAACCGGCGCTTCCGCCCGGGCGGCCGGTATTGACGTCATCGCCGACCCCTGTCACATGATCAGGGGTCGGCGATGTGTCAGGATGGTAACCATAGAGGTCCTTGAGACCTCTATGGTTACTGATGCTGGCCTGCTGTGAGCGCCCCCCTGTGGTCGGCGCTCACAGCACACCTGCAATTTAGCTACATAGCAGCGATATGATGATCACTGCTATGTAGCTGAGCCAATCGAGTGTTGCCAGCTTCTAGCCTCCCATGGAGGCTATTGAAGCATGGCACAAGTAAAAAAAAAATGTTTTTAAAAATATGAAAAAAATAAAAAAAATCTAAAAGTTTAAATCACCCCCCTTTCGCCCCATCCTAAATAAAACAATTAAAAAAAATCAAATCTACACATATTTGGTATCGCCGGGTTCAGAATCGCCCGATCTATAAATAAAAAAATGCATTAACCTGATCGCTAAACAGCGTAGCGAAAAAAAAAAATCGAAATGCCAGAATTACGTTTTTTTTGTCGCCGCGACATTGCATTAAAATGCAATAACGGGCGATCAAAAGAACGTATCTGCACAAAAGTGATATTATTAATAAAATCAGCTTGGCACGCAAAAAATAAGCCCTCACCCGACCCCAGATCACGAAAAATGGAGACGCTTCGGGTATCGGAAAATGGCATTTTTTTTTTAAGCAAAGTTTTGAATTTTTTTTCACCCCTTGGATAAAAATAACCTAGACATGTTAGGTGTCTATGAACTCGTAATGATCTATAGAATCACAATGGCAGGTTAGTTTTAGCATTTAGTGAGCCTAGCAAAAAAACCAAACAAAAAACAAGTGTGGGATTGCACTTTTTTTGCAATTTCACCGCATTTGGAATTTTTTTTCCGTTTTCTAGTAAAAGTCATGGTAAAACCAATGGTGTCGTTCAAAAGTACAACTCGTCTCACAGAAAATAAGCTCTCACATGACCATATTGACGGAAAAATAAAAAAGTTATGGCTCTGGGAAGGAGTGAAGTGAAAAATGAAAACGCAAAAACGAAAAAGGGCTGCGACTTGAAGGGGTTAACCCTTATAATTTCCTAACAAAAAAATTTCAAAAATTGTGCTGATGTAAGGTAGACATGTGGGAAATGTTATTTATTAACTATTTTGTGTGACACAACTCTCTGTTTTAAGGGTACAAAAATAAAAAAATTAAAAATTGCAAAATTTTCAAGATTTTTGCAAAATTTCCAATTTTTCATAAATAAAAGCAAGTTATATCAAATAATTTTTACCACATACATGAAGTACAGTATGTGATGAAAAAACCTGTCTCAGAATCATGGGATACATTTAAGCGCTCCAGAGCTATAACCTCATAAAGTGACAGTGGTAAGAATTGTAAAAATTTACTTGGTAATTAAATACCAAATTGGCTCTGTCACTAAGGAGTTAATGCCCAAGGCAAATTTTACAATTCTTGCTACTTTCACTTTATGTGCTTAAAACTCTGGAATGCTTCAACATATCAGATTGATTCTGAGATTGTTTTTTCTTGAGATATTGTACTTCATGATAAAGGTAACATTTCTTCAATATGACTATTTTTGGAATAAAATAGAAATTTGGCAGAAATTTTGAAAATTTTGCAAAGTTTCAAACTTTTATGTTCAGAAAGTAATATAACACAAAATTGTTCATAAATAAAATTTCCCACATTTCTACTTTACATCGGCACAAGTTTGGAAGCATAACTTTTTTTGTTAGGAAGTTAGAAGGGTTAAAAGTTAACCAGCAATTTCTCATTTTTCCAACAAAATTAACAAAACCATTTTTTTAGGGACCACATCCTATTTGAAGTGACATTGAGGGGTTTACAGTGGGGGAAATAAGTATTGCATCCTTTGTTGATTTTGTAAGTTTGCCCATTGAAAAGACACGAACAGTTTATAATTTTTAGGGTAGGTTAATTTTAACATTGAGAGAGAGAATATCAAAAATAAAATCCAGAATATCACATTGTATAAATTATATTAAATTTATTTGCGTTTTGCAGTGAGAAATAAGTATTTGATCCCGCTGGCAAACAAGACTTAAAGGGAATCTGTCACTTCATTTTTCACATATAAGCTGTGGCCACCGCCATTAGGGGCTTATCTACAGCATTCTGTAATGCTGTAGATAAGCCCCCAATGTAACCTAAAAGATAAGAAAAACAAGTTAGATTATACTCACCCGGTGACGGTCCGGTGTAGTCCGGGTCCGATGGGCGTTGCAGGTCCGGCACCTCCCATCTTCATGCAATGACATCCTCTTCCTTGCTTCTGTCGCGGCTCATGTACAGGTGTAATTCTCTGCCCTGTTGAAGGCAGATCGAAGTACTGCAGTGCGCAGGCGCCGGGAAAGCTCAGATAGTCCCAGCGCAATACTGCAGTACTTTACTCTGCCCTCAACAGGGCAAATCAGTACGCCTGCGCAGTAGACACAACACAAAGCAAGGAGGATGACGACATCATCTGAAGATGGCAGGCACCAAACCCAGACCTGCGACGCCCTTCGGACCCCGACTTCACTGGACCGCCCCTGGGTAAATATAATCTAACTTGTTTTTCTTATCTTTCAGGTTACATCAGGGGCTTATCTACAGCATTACAGAATGCTGTAGATAAGCACCTAATGGCGGTGGCTGCAGCTTATATGCATAAAATGAGGTGACAGATTCCCAATAATACTTGGTGGCAAAACCCTTGTTGGCAAGCACAGCAGTCAGACGTTTTTTGTAGTTGATGATGAGATTTGCGCACATGTCAGGAGGAATTTTAGTCCATTCCTCTTTGCAGATGATCTCTAAATCATTAAGATTTTGAGGCTGTCGCTTGGCAACTCAGAGCTTCAACTCCCTCCATAAGTTTTTTATGGGATTAAGGTCTAGAGACTGGCTAGGCCACTCCATAACCTTAATGTGCTTCTTTTAGAGCCACTCCTTTGTTGCATTGCTTGTATGTTTTGGGTCATTGTCTTGCTGGCAGACCCAGCCAAGACCCATTTTAATGTCCTAGCGGAGGGAAGGAGGTTGTTACTCAGGATTTTATGGTACGTGGTTCCATCCATTGTCCCATGGATGAGGTGAAGTAGTCCTGTGCCCTTAGCAGAGAAACACCCCCAAAGCATAATGTTTCTACCTCCATGCTGGACAGTGGGGAGGGTGTTCTTTGAGTCATAGGCAGCATTTCTCTTGCGCCAAAAAACAGCTGGTTGAGTTAATGCCAAAGACCTCAATATTTGTCTCATTTGGCCGCAGCACCTTCTCGGAATCACTCACAGAATCATCCAGGTGTTCATTGGCAAACTTCAGACATGTGTCTTCTTGAGCAGGTGGACCTTGCGGGCACTGCAGCATTTTAAACCTTTACGGCATAATGTGTTACCAATGGTTTTCATGGTGACTGTGGTCCCAGCTGCCTTGAGATCATTAACAAGTTGCCCCATGTAGTTTTAGGCTGATCTCTCACCTTCCTCATGATCATGTATATCCCACGAGGTGAGATTTTGTATGGTGCCCCAGATCGTTGTCAGTTGACAGTCATTTTATATTTCTTCCATTTTCTTATTGCACCAATAGTTGTCTCCTTCTCACCCAGCATCTTATTTATGGTTTTGTAGCCCAGCTTTGTGCAGGTCTATGATCTTGTCCCTGAATCTTTGTAAAGCTCTTTGGTCTTGCCCATGTTGTAGAGATTAGAGTCTGACTGATTAATTGAGTCTGTGGACAGGAGTCTTTTATAAAGGTGACTATGTAAGACAGCTGTCTTTAATGCAGGTAACAAGTAATGGTTGCCTCCTTATCAAAAAGCATCTTCCTTATGGTTTTGTAGCCCATTCCAGCTTTGTGCAGGACTATTATAGTGTCCCTGACATCCGTAGATTGCTCTTTGGTATTGCCCATGTTGTAGAGATTAGAGTCTGATTGATGAATTGAGTCTGTGGATAGGAGTCTTTAAATGCACCAACTACTACCACCATCATCATCTTCTGCCCAGAGGCAGTCACTGCACAGATAGAAAGTCTGAGGAGCAGAGGGTGAGTGCTAGGGCAGTGTTCTTCTCTGTCTCTGGATTACAAAGGTGAAATCTTCTAGATTAAATCATGACTGGAAGAGTGAGAGCAAGAGCACGTGGAAGAGCACGAAGCCTAGTGTTCCTTGGACGGATTCTGACAATCCATCACCTACTAATACTGAACTTGTTGGACAAGGACATCAAAAAGGAGCCCCTATAGTTGCTAGAACATAAGCTAGATATTTTGAAATTTCAGCTGGCATTTCAGGGCTACATTCCATTGTATTTCCTGTCTTTCACCCTATTTCTATACTCTATTTTGGGGTACAATTTTTAAAAATACAGGCCACATATTAAACAGTGTGGTATCTCAGTCAAGCACTAGATGTATCTGTGGCCTACAAATTGTGGCATTTCAGGGCTACATTCCACTGTATTTGCTGTCTGTGACCCGATTTCTATACACTATTTTTGGGGACAAAATAAAAACACAGGCCACATATTTTACAGTGTGGTATCTCCATGACAAGCCTCATGTATCTTTGGGCTACAAATTATTTAATTTGAGGCTTCCATTCACTTTTTTTGCTGTCTGTTACCCTAGGTCTATGTGTTATTTTGGGGGAAAAAATAAAAAAATACAGGCCACATATTGAACAGTCTGGTATCGCCGTCAGATGCCTGCTTTCTATTTTGGGGCTACAACTTGTGGAATTTAAGGCCTACATTCCACTGTATTTGCTGTCTGTTACTCTAGGTCTATGCACTATCTTGGGGGAAATAATAAAAACACAGACCACATATTGAACAGTGTGGTATATTGGTTCAAATAGTTATGTTTCAAGTTGTTATGGCTGCTTCATGACTGTGTCTTAAATGCACCAACTACTACCACCATCATCATCTTCTGCCTAGAGGCAGTCACTGCACAAATAGAAAGTCTGAGGAGCAGAGGGTGAATGCTAGAGCGGTGTTGTTCTCTGTCTCTGGATTACAAAGGTGAAATCTTCTGGATGAAATCATGACTGGTAGAGCGAAAGCAAGAGCACGTGGAAGAGCAAAGGGCCAACTACTGAAGCCTTGTGTTCCTTGGCCGGATTCTGACAATCCATCACCTACTAATACTGAACTTGTTGGACAAGGACGTCAAAAAGGAGCCCCTATTGTTGCTAGAACATAAGCTAGATATTTTGACATTCCGGCTGTATTTCAAGAGGTGTCAATTGGAGAGCGTGAAGGTCGAAGATGTGACATCTACTATATGAGTGTTTCCACTAGACAATCCATCCAACATGTTATTGAATCAAAATGTTTTTTCTCACAACTATTTTCAGCTGTGAACAAACTATGTCAAATTGGTAGCTAGACCTCAGTGGGTCTTGTCACAGTGTCATGTTCACTACAGTCCACAGATGTTATGTAGATCCCTAATCTCACCTCTACTTTACCAGTATGATGAGTTAATAGGAAAAGCATGTAGTATTGATAGAGCTGTTGTTTTCTTGCAAAGAAGCAAAATAAGATCAATGAGGTGGTTAGCCGCACACGCAATGGAGAAATAATCAAGATGACAATTACTTTCACATTTGAGTTAACACACACTTCATCAACTTGATTTCACTTTTGCAACATTATATTCCAAAGCCTTGAAGAAGAAGATGAATATATTGCGAAGTAAATAAGTATGAATAATTATCACCCAAATGATTTAACAGAAGTCAGAACATACACAACCTATCTGTGGAGAAATTACTTACCACTAGTGTTGAGCGATACCGTCCGATACTTGAAAGTATCGGTATCGGAAAGTATCGGCCGATACCGGCAAAGTATCGGATCCAATCCGATACCGATACCCGATACCAATACAAGTCAATGGGACTCAGGTATCGGACGGTATTCCTGATGGTTCCCAGGGTCTGAAGGAGAGGAAACTCTCCTTCAGACCCTGGGATCCATATTAATGTGTAAAAGAAAGAATTAAAATAAAAAATATTGCTATACTCACCTGTCCGACGCAGCCTGAACCTCAGCGAGGGAACCGGCAGCGTTGTTTGTTTAAAATTCGCGCTTTTACTTGGTTACGTGAGGTCCCGGCTTGTGATTGGTCAGGGCGGCCATGTTGCCGGGACGCGGACCAATCACAGCAAGCCGTGACGAAATTACGTCACGGCTTGCTGTGATTGGTCCGCGTCCCGGCAACATGGCCGCCATTAACCAATCACAAGCCGTGACGTCACGGGAGGCTGGACATGCGCGTATTTTGAAAAGCGCGCGTGTCCAGCCTCCAGTGACGTCCCGGCTTGTGATTGGTTAATGGCGGCCATGTTGCCGGGACGTCACTGGAGGCTGGACACGCGCGCTTTTCAAAATACGCGCATGTCCAGCCTCCCGTGACGTCACGGCTTGTGATTGGTTAATGGCGGCCATGTTGCCGGGACGCGGACCAATCACAGCAAGCCGTGACGTAATTTCGTCACGGCTTGCTGTGATTGGTCCGCGTCCCGGCAACATGGCCGCCCTGACCAATCACAAGCCGTGACGTCACGGGAGGCTGGACACGCGCGCTTTTCAAAATACGCGCATGTCCAGCCTCCCGTGACGTCCCGGCTTGTGATTGGTTAATGGCGGCCATGTTGCCGGGACGTCACTGGAGGCTGGACACGCGCGCTTTTCAAAATACGCGCATGTCCAGCCTCCCGTGACGTCACGGCTTGTGATTGGTTAATGGCGGCCATGTTGCCGGGACGCGGACCAATCACAGCAAGCCGTGACGTAATTTCGTCACGGCTTGCTGTGATTGGTCCGCGTCCCGGCAACATGGCCGCCCTGACCAATCACAAGCCGGGACTTCACGCAACCAAGTAAAAGCGCGAAATTTAAACAAACAACGCTGCCGGTTCCCTCGCTGAGGTCCAGGCTGCGTCGGACAGGTGAGTATAGCGATATTTTTTATTTTAATTCTCTTTTTTACACATTATCACATTAATGTTGTTGCGATACCCGATACCCGATACCACAAAAGTATCGGATCTCGGTATCGGAAATTCCGATACAGCAAGTATCGGCCGATACCCGATACTTGCAGTATCGGAATGCTCAACACTACTTACCACCGAAATTTTGAAGCATGAGACTAGTGTCGTCTTGTGGATTGAAATGAGCCACAAAGTCCTTCAAAGTGAAACTGTCCTGGATACAATTTGCTCATGAAAATTAGAACATGCTTTCTATGATGCTTGCATTAAAGAACTGATTGGACAGATATGTATGTACTCAGGATGACCGGGCTGCGGGTACCTGTGCTGCACCGGGTCCTGATCTGTCAAGGCTGCATCCCCTGTTTCCCGGGTGAAGGAATATGGGAACGGACAGGCCCAAGTAACCAGGAAAAGGGGGCATGTTTAGACAGGGAACCTGGCTGGAAACTGAGGGAAAAAACACGCAAAGGAGGAGTGAGTCCTGTTATGGTTCCCAATGGCAGGGGAACATCAGAAGCATAGAAAAAACGGACAAGCTCTCGGGTGATGGAAACTAGAGCTGACCGCGATGCTAAACCTATACACACAACTAATAGTAGCCAGGGAACGTACCTACGTTTTCGCTAGACGTCTCGCACCAGCCGGAGAGCTAACTACCCCTAGTAGATGAAACACAGTCCTGGCTTGCCTCCAGAGGAAAATCCCCCACAGGAGATAGTAGCCCCCCACAGATAATAACGGTGAGTTAAGATGAAAAGACAAACGTAGTATGAAAGCAGATTTAGCACAGCGAGGCCCACTAACTAGATAGCAGAAGGATACAATAGTGGACTTCGCAGTCAGCTACAAAACCCTATCAAATACCATCCTGAAATTACCTTAAACTCATGTGCCAACTCATGGCACCGGAGTGGCAATTTCAGCCCACAAGAGCTTCCAGCTGCAGAGAATCACATAAGTGCAAACTGGACAAAAGATACAAAAATAGACTAAGGACAGAAATGTCCAACTTAGCTGGTCAGCAGACTGGGAGCAGGTACATGCAACAGAAAGACTCTGGTTACATTGATGGCCGGCATTGGAATGACTGAGGAACAAGGCTAAATAGGAAACTCCCACATCCTGATAGAAACAGGTGAAAAGCTCACAAGACACCAGTACCACAAGCGACCACTGGGGGAGCCAAATAACCGAATCACAACAGTACCCCCCCCCCTTAAGGAGGGGGCACCGAACCCTCACAAGAACCACCAGGGCGATCTGGATGAGCCCTATGAAAGGCACGGACCAAATCAGACGCATGAACATCTGAAGCTGAAACCCAAGAATTATCCTCCTGACCGTAGCCTTTCCACTTAACCAGATATTGAAGTCTCCGTCTGGAAACACGGGAGTCCAAGATTTTCTCCACCACGTACTCCAATTCACCCTCAACCAGCACAGGAGCAGGAGGCTCAACAGAAGGCACAACTGGCACCTCATACCTCCGCAATAACGACCGATGGAAAACATTATGGATAGCAAAGGATGCTGGGAGGTCCAAACGAAAAGACACAGGGTTAAGAATTTCCAAAATCCTATAAGGACCGATGAACCGAGGCTTAAACTTAGGAGAAGAGACCCTCATAGGGACAAAACGGGAAGACAACCACACCAAGTCCCCAACACGAAGACGAGGACCAACATGACGATGGCGATTAGCAAAATGCTGAGTCCTCTCCTGGGACAACTTTAAATTGTCCACCACCTGCCCCCAAATACGATGCAACCTGTCCACCATAGTATCCACTCCAGGACAATCCGAAGATTCCACCTGACCAGATGAAAAACGAGGATGGAACCCTGAATTGCAAAAGAAAGGGGAAACCAAAGTGGCAGAACTGGCCCGATTATTAAGAGCAAACTCTGCCAACGGCAAAAAGGTGACCCAGTCATCCTGATCAGCAGACACAAAACACCTCAAATAAGTCTCCAAGGTCTGATTAGTACGCTCCGTCTGGCCATTCGTGTGAGGATGAAATGCAGACGAAAAAGACAAATCAATGCCCATCCTGACACAAAACGCCCGCCAAAATCTGGACACAAACTGAGATCCCCTGTCAGAAACTATATTCTCCGGGATACCATGCAACCGAACCACATTCTGAAAAAACAGAGGCACCAACTCAGATGAGGAAGGCAACTTGGGCAAAGGTACCAAATGAACCATCTTAGAAAAACGGTCACACACCACCCAGATGACAGACATTTTCTGAGAAACAGGGAGATCAGAAATAAAATCCATAGAGATGTGTGTCCAAGGCCTCTTAGGAATAGGCAAGGACAACAACAATCCACTAGCCCGAGAACAACAAGGCTTGGCCCGAGCACAAACATCACAAGACTGCACAAAAGTATGCACGTCCCGAGACAGGGAAGGCCACCAGAAGGACCTAGCCACCAAATCCCTGGTACCAAAAATTCCCGGATTACCTGCCAACGCAGAAGAATGAACCTCCGAGATGACTCTACTGGTCCACTCATCCGGCACAAACAATCTACCAGGCGGACAACGATCAGGCCGATCCGCCTGAAACTCTTGTAAAGCACGTCGCAGGTCAGTGGAGACAGCAGACAATATCACCCCATCCTTAAGGATACCTGTAGGTTTAGAATCACCAGGGAAATCAGGTTCAAAACTCCTAGAAAGGGCATCTGCCTTCACATTTTTAGAACCTGGCAGATACGAGACCACAAAATTAAACCGAGAGAAAAACAACGACCAGCGCGCCTGTCTAGGATTCAGACGTCTGGCCGACTCAAGATAAATCAAATTCTTGTGATCAGTCAAGACCACCACCTGATGTCTAGCACCCTCAAGCCAATGACGCCACTCCTCGAATGCCCATTTCATCGCCAAAAGCTCCCGATTACCAACATCATAGTTTCGCTCGGCGGGCGAAAATTTTCGAGAAAAGAACGCACAAGGTCTCATCACTGAACCATCTGAACTTTTCTGTGACAAAACCGCCCCCGCTCCAATCTCGGAAGCATCAACTTCCACCTGAAAAGGAAGTGAAACATCAGGCTGGCGCAACACAGGGGCAGAAGAAAAGCGGCGCTTAAGCTCTCGAAAGGCCTCCAGAGCAGCAGGAGACCAATCGGCAACATCAGCACCTTTTTTAGTCAAATCAGTCAAAGGCTTGACCACGCTAGAAAAACCAGTTATGAATCGACGATAAAAATTAGCAAAGCCCAAAAATTTCTGAAGGCTCCAAGAGAAGTCGGCTGCGTCCAGTCACAAATAGCCCGAACCTTAACAGGATCCATCTCAATAGAAGAAGGGGAAAAAATGTACCCCAGAAAAGAAATCTTCTGAACCCCAAATACGCACTTTGAACCCTTTACAAACAGAGAATTGGTCCGCAAAACCTGAAAAACCTTCCTAACCTGTTGAACATGAGACTCCCAGTCATCCGAAAAAATCAAAACGTCATCCAGATACACAACCATGAATTTATCCAGATATTCACGGAAAATATTGTGCATAAAGGACTGAAAGACCGAAGGGGCATTTGACAAACCAAAAGGCATTACCAAATACTCAAAATGGCCCTCGGGCGTATTAAATGCGGTTTTCCACTCATCCCCCTGCTTAATTCGCACCAAATTATACGCACCACGAAGATCAATCTTAGAGAACCACTTAGCTCCCTTAATGCGAGCAAACAAATCTGTCAGCAATGACAAAGGATACTGATATTTGACTGTGATCTTATTTAAGAGTCTATAATCAATACAAGGTCTCAAAGAACCATCTCTTTTGGCTACAAAAAAGAACCCTGCTCCTAAAGGAGACGAAGAAGGACGAATATGTCCTTTTTCCAAGGACTCCCTAATATACTCTCGCATAGCAGCATGTTCAGGTACAGACAGATTGAATAAACGACCCTTAGGAAATTTACTGCCAGGAATCAAATCTATGGCGCAATCACAATCTCTGTGAGGGGGAAGAGAATTAAGAGTAGACTCCTCAAAAACATCACAATAATCAGACAAAAAAGCCGGGATCTCAGAGGGAATAGATGAAGCAATGGAAACTAAAGGTGCGCCCCCATGATTTCCCTGACATCCCCAGCTTAGTACAGACATTGTTTTCCAGTCAAGGACTGGGTTATGGGTTTGCAACCATGGCAATCCCAGCACTAATACATCATGTAGATTAAACAACACAAGGAAGCGAATCACCTCCTGATGGTCTGGAGTCATACACATAGTCACTTGTGTCCAGTATTGTGGTTTATTACTAGCCAATGGTGTAGAATCAATACCCTTTAAAGGTATAGGGACTTCCAGAGGCTCTAGATCAAACCCACAGCGCCTGGCAAAGGACCAATCCATAAGACTCAAAGCGGCACCAGAATCCACATAAGCATCCGCGACAATAGAAGATAATGAACAAATTAAAGTCACAGACAAAATAAACTTGGACTGCAAAGTGCCAATAGCAGAGGATTTAGCAACTTTGTTTGTTCGTTTTGAGCATGCTGATATAACATGAGTTGAATTCCCACAATAGAAGCACAACCCATTTTTGCGCCTATGATTCTGTCGTTCGCTTCTGGACAGAAAACTATCACATTGCATACTCTCTGGTGCTTTCTCAGAAGACACCGCCAAATGGTGCACAGGTTTGCGTTCCCGTAAACGCCGATCAATCTGAATAGCCATTGTCATGGACTCATTCAGACCCGTAGGCGTAGGAAACCCCACCATGACGTCTTTTACAGCATCAGAGAGCCCTTCTCTGAAATTTGCCGCCAGAGCGCACTCATTCCACTGAGTAAGCACAGACCATTTTCGAAATTTCTGGCAATATATTTCGGCTTCATCTTGCCCCTGAGAGAGGGCTATCAAGGCCTTTTCAGCCTGAATCTCTAAATTAGGTTCCTCATAAAGTAACCCTAAGGCCAGAAAAAACGCATCCACATTGAGCAACGCAGGATCCCCTGGTGCCAATGAAAATGCCCAATTTTGAGGGTCACCCCGCAATAATGAAATCACAATTTTAACCTGCTGTGCAGGATCTCCAGCAGAGTGAGATCTCAGAGAAAGAAACAATTTACAATTGTATTTAAAATTCAGAAAACAAGATCGATCTCCGGAGAAAAACTCTGGTATAGGAATTTTAGGTTCAGACCGAGGAGCATGTATAACAAAATCTTGTATATTCTGAACTTTAACAGCAAGATTATTCAAATTTGTAGCCAGACTCTGGAGATCCATATTTCAACAGATAAAATCTGAGCCATTCAGGGGTTAAGAGGAGAGGAAAGCAGGAGACTGCAATTAGAGCTGGAGTGCAACTTCAGAGGGAGGAAAAAAAATAAATAAATTTCACACAGTTCCTTTTCTCTCCTGCTTCAGCCCATAGATTAAACATGTGGGCCGGCCATACTGTTATGGTTCCCAATGGCAGGGGAACATCAGAAGCATAGAAAAAACGGACAAGCTCTCGGGTGATGGAAACTAGAGCTGACCGCGATGCTAAACCTATACACACAACTAATAGTAGCCAGGGAACGTACCTACGTTTTCGCTAGACGTCTCGCACCAGCCGGAGAGCTAACTACCCCTAGTAGATGAAACACAGTCCTGGCTTGCCTCCAGAGGAAAATCCCCCACAGGAGATAGTAGCCCCCCACATATAATAACGGTGAGTTAAGATGAAAAGACAAACGTAGTATGAAAGCAGATTTAGCACAGCGAGGCCCACTAACTAGATAGCAGAAGGATACAATAGTGGACTTCGCAGTCAGCTACAAAACCCTATCAAATACCATCCTGAAATTACCTTAAACTCATGTGCCAACTCATGGCACCGGAGTGGCAATTTCAGCCCACAAGAGCTTCCAGCTGCAGAGAATCACATAAGTGCAAACTGGACAAAAGATACAAAAATAGACTAAGGACAGAAATGTCCAACTTAGCTGGTCAGCAGACTGGGAGCAGGTACATGCAACAGAAAGACTCTGGTTACATTGATGGCCGGCATTGGAATGACTGAGGAACAAGGCTAAATAGGAAACTCCCACATCCTGATAGAAACAGGTGAAAAGCTCACAAGACACCAGTACCACAAGCGACCACTGGGGGAGCCAAATAACCGAATCACAACAGAGTCCCCAGCTGTCAGCGTGTGAGCAGCAAATGGGGCAGTGCACTACACACCCGAAATGCCGGCGCTGCGATGAACTGCAGCTGACAGACCCAGTAACCTAGAGGCAGGGGGGCCAGGGTAAGAGAAAGCGGGCATGACAGCAGAGATATTTGGCGTGGACAAGCAGCGCATAGGAGGCTGAGCAGCATGCTCTGTCATTAGAGCACTGGCTCCGCAAAGGACTGTTCCCATTGGCTCCCACCACTAAAAGCAGTACTGCCAGAGAGCGAAGCGCCATGTGCCCAGTGACTGCCATAGAGCGAGGTGTTGTGTGCTCCATGACCGTGAGCACAGCATATGTGCACAGTAGAGAAAGCCAGTTCATGCCACGTGTTCAGCTTTGCTAACCAATAATTATAAGGCACAGAGGAATGACAGAGAACATTGGTATGATCAGCAAGGCACTCCCTCAGCATCTTCCCAAACTTTGCACTCCTTGGGATAGTCCCCCCACACCTCAGGGCCAGGGCGATGGGAGGGTCTGACAAAACTTGAAGTTGTGTCTCTCTCACCTGTATGCCTTGCTTTGCCAGCGAACTGTGTCTGCGACCTCTGCTGCCAGCGCTTTCAGATGGGATTTTTTATATAATTCCGCAAGAAGGGCCCTCTGGTGCTCCAACATTTTAGTGTCTGCCTCTGGAATAAGAGATATAAAGTTCTCCTTGTAGTGTAGGTCTAGAAGTGTCATCAATCAGTATTGCCTGTCGCAAAAATTTTGAGAACGCATGGGTGACGGGAAAGGCAGCATAACATAAACTCAGCCATGCGTGCAAGACTGCTAACAGTCAATACTTCCGTGTCCTCACCAAGAGGACAACTGACCATGCTTTTCCTCCTCCTCCTTGTCCTCAGGCCTCCATAACTTTCTACTAACCTCAGTTCTATCATTGTAAATACTGTTATGATCCTTAGTGGTTGAGGATCACAAATTACTCCAGCTAAGTAACAAACATAGGACAAGCTCTAGGGAGGTGGCAAACTGGACTAACCGCAAATCTGAACCTATCCAAACACACTAGAAGTAGCCGGTGAACATGCCTAAAAAATCCTAGACGTCTCGAGCCAGCCTGAGGAACTAACTACCCCTAGAGAGAAAGAAAGACCTCTCTTGCCTCCAGAGAAATAATCCCCAAAGATATAGAAGCCCCCAACAAATAATAACGGTGAGGTAAGAGGAAGGCACATACACAAGGGTGAAAACAGATTCAGCAAATGAGGCCCACTAATACTAGATAGCAGAAAATAGTAAGGGGTCTGTGCGGTCAGTAAAAAACCCTAACAAAATATCCACACTGAGATTTCAAGAACCCCCGCACCAACTAACGGTGTGGGGGGAGAAACTCAGTCCCCTAGAGCAACCAGCAAGAGAGGAGATCACATCTTAGCAAGCTGGACAAGAAACATGATGAATGCTGATAATCAAAAAATGAACGGACAAAAACTTAGCTTGTCTTGGAGAGGCTGGGAGCAAGGTAATCACAAGGAATCTGAAGAGCACTGAATACATTGATAGCAGGCAAGGAACTGAGTATCCAGGTGAGTTAAATAGGAAACGAACCAAGGATAACGAACCAGCTGATGCAGCCAACCTGCAGAAGACAACACTACACAGTACCGCTTGTGACCACTAGAGGGAGCCTAAAAATAGAGTTCACAACAAAATACATCATTGTAATTATACCCCTGTAGTTTTTATCTCCCTTACCTCATTGTAGATTGTAAGTTGTGATGAGAAGGATCTTTTTTTTTTGGTTTAATTATTGTTATTGCTGTTACATAGTGTAGATTGTAAGCTGTCACGAACAGGGTTGTTTTATTTTGGTTTAATTATTGTATTATTGTTATCGTTGTTACTTAGGACTGTTGTGTATGAAACTGTTAAACTGTAAATATGTTGGCGCAATATAAATAAATATTATTATTAGAACACAGAGAAGCAGGATGGAGACGTTAATTATGGCATCATTGCTGCTCACCATCTTGGTGGATTCCTCAAAGTTTTGGAGGATGGTACATAAGTCTCACATCCACATCCACTACTGAGATCTTATGTGTGAAGTCAGAACTGAATACCAATGACCTTATTGATGCTGGTAGTCACCAATTGCCCTCTTCTGCTCACAAATCATTTCCAACATCTGCAACGTAGAGTTCCAACGCGTGGGGACATCACACATCAGTCGTGAGCCAGAAGCTGCAAATGCTGCTGAAGCATGGCAAGGGCAGAAAAAGCTCTAGCTGACTTTCTAAAATGGGTACGCAGGGCGTCATACTTTGCCTAGCAGATCTGGCAGCTCCGTGTCACTTTTCATAATCCGTTGAACAATAAGATCAAGCACATGGGCAAGGCATGGCACGTGTGTCAGCTTGCCTCACCTCAGAGCAGCTACCAGGTTCCGGCCATTGTCACATATGACCATGCTTGGCTGTAAGTTCAGCGGTGTCAACCACAGATATGAATGCTCTTTCAGAGCTGTCCACAACTCTTCAGCATTGTGCGGTTTGTCACCTAAGCATATTTGCTTCAGCATAGCCTGTTGTTGTTTGGATGAGGCAGTGTTAAAAATAATCTGGGGGAAATGGTGGATGAGGATGAGGAAAAAGCCAATATGCTAAATGACTTTTTTTCATCAGTATTTACAAAAGAAAATCCCATGGCAGACAAAATGACTAGTGATAAAAATTCCCCATTAAATGTCACCTGCTTAACCCAGCAGGAAGTACAGCGGCGTCTAAAAATAACTAAAATTGACAAATCTCCGGGCCCGGATGGGATACACCCCCGAGTACTGCAGGAACTAAGTACAGTCATTGATAGACCATTATTTTTAATCTTTAAAGACTCCATAATAACAGGGTCTGTACCACAGGACTGGCGTATAGCAAATGTGGTGCCAATATTCAAAAAAGGGGCAAAAACTGAACTTGGTAATTATAGGCCAGTAAGTTTAACCTCTACTGTGGGTAAAATCCTGGAGGGCATTCTAAGGGATGCTATACTGGAGTATCTGAAGAGGAATAACCTCATGACCCAGTATCAGCACAGGTTTACTAGGGACCATTCATGTCAGACTAATTTGATCAGCTTCTATGAAGAGGTAAGTTCCGGACTGGACCAAGGGAACCCAGTGGACGTAGTGTATATGGACTTTTCCAAAGCTTTTGATACGGTGCCACACAAAAGGTTGTTACATAAAATGAGAGTAATGGGGATAGGGGAAAATATGTGTAAGTGGGTTGAGAGCTGGCTCAGGGATAGGAAACAAAGGGTGGTTATTAATGGAGCACACTCGGACTGGGTTGCGGTTAGCAGTGGGGTACCACAGGGGTCAGTATTGGGCCCTCTTCTTTTTAACATATTTATTAATGACCTTGTAGGGGGCATTCAGAGTAGAATTTCAATATTTGCAGATGACACTAAACTCTGCAGGGTAATCAATACAGGGGAGGACAATTTTATATTACAGGATGATTTATGTAAACTAGAAGCTTGGGCTGATAAATGGCAAATGAGCTTTAATGGGGATAAATGTAAGGTCATGCACTTGGGTAGAAGTAATAAGATGTATAACTATGTGCTTAATTCTAAAACTCTGGGCAAAACCGTCAATGAAAAAGACCTGGGTATATGGGTGGATGACAAACTCATATTCAGTGGCCAGTGTCAGGCAGCTGCTACAAAGGCAAATAAAATAATGGGATGTATTAAAAGAGGCATAGATGCTCATGAGGAGAACATAATTTTACCTCTATACAAGTCACTAGTTCGACCACACTTAGAATACTGTGCACAGTTCTGGTCTCCGGTGTATAAGAAAGACATAGCTGAACTGGAGCGGGTGCAGAGAAGAGCGACCAAGGTTATTAGAGGACTGGGGGGTCTGCAATACCAAGATAGGTTATTACACTTGGGGCTATTTAGTTTGGAAAAACGAAGACTAAGGGGTGATCTTATTTTAATGTATAAATATATGAGGGGACAGTACAAAGACCTTTCTGATGATCTTTTTAATCATAGACCTGAGACAGGGACAAGGGGGCATCCTCTACGTCTGGAGGAAAGAAGGTTTAAGCATAATAACAGACGCGGATTCTTTACTGTAAGAGCAGTGAGACTATGGAACTCTCTGCCGTATGATGTTGTAATGAGTGATTCATTAATTAAATTTAAGAGGGGACTGGATACCTTTCTGGAAAAGTATAATGTTACAGGGTATATACACTAGATTCCTTGATTGGGCGTTGATCCAGGGAACTAGTCTGATTGCCGTATGTGGAGTCGGGAAGGAATTTTTTTCCCCATGGTGGAGTTACTCTTTGCCACATGGGTTTTTTTTGCCTTCCTCTGGATCAACATGTTAGGGCATGTTAGGTTAGGCTATGGGTTGAACTAGATGGACTTACAGTCTTCCTTCAACCTTAATAACTATGTAACTATGTAACTAAGTGTTGCAGTGCTTCCAGCTCGTGACTGATTTGCTACTTTCGGAGATGGTGGCTGAAGAGGAGGTAGAGGAGGAGGAGGAGGTGCAGAGCTGTAGATTGTGGGGGAAACCCAGATTGACGTAGAGCCCGCAATATTTGGGGTTGGGAGGATGTGCACCATCCCAAGGTTGGACTGGTTCCTGGCTTACGCTATGTTAACCCAGTGTGCCCTCAGCAAGATGTAACTTCCCTGCCCACAAGCACTTGGCCACGTGTCTGTGGTTAGGTAGACTTTCCCAGTAACAGCATTGTGGAGGGCACAGGTAATGTTTTGGGACATGTGCCTGTGTAATGCCGGAACTGTTCACAGGGACAAATAGTCCCACATGTTCTGGGCCTTGGGGTGATCCTCGACTCTGCCCTCTCTTTCAAGCTACATATCCAAGCCCTTGCCTCCTCTTGCCCACTACAACTCAGAAACATTTCCCGGATCAGTACATTCCAAGAAACTGCAAAAATGTTTGTGCACGCCCTCATCATCTTCTGCCTACACTATTGCAACCTTCTACTCTCTGGCCTCCCCTCTAGCACCCTTGCACCACTCCAATCTATCTTAAACTCTGCTGCCCAAGTAATCCAACTGTCCCTCTGTTATTCCCCAGCCTCTCCTCTATGCCAGGCCCTTCACTGCCTTCCTACTGCCCAGAGGCTTCATTTCAAAACCCTATGACATACAAATCCTTCCATAACCTGACTTCCCTCAAACATCTGTGACATGGTCTCCCAATGTCTCACTGGGTCATGGCTTTCTCTATGCTAACCCAGTGTGATGTCAGCGAGATGTACCATCCCTGCCCACAAGCACTTGTCCATGTGTCCATGGTTAGGGGCACTTTCCCAGTAACAGCATTGTTGAGGGCTCGGGTATTGTTGTGGGACACGTGCTTGCTTGTGTAATGCCATGCCAGCAGATAGTGAGAAATTGTGGCGGCTGGGGACTGAGTCCCTTGTGACAGTCGCCGCCATCAGGTTGAGGAAAGCTTCCATCTCGATTTCAAGCGCAAGCAGATGAGAAATGTGTGAATTTAGTACTGTGGCCTGTGTGGCTTTGGCTGCGTATTTCCACTTGCATTCCAAGGAATCGGGTATGGGCAACTGAACGCTGCACTGGGACAAGGATGTGGACATGCTTGTTGATGGTGCTAGTTGAGTTTGTGTGCAACTACAGATGCAGGGCAGGAGGCATCTTTGCATGCACCATGGACAGGGGATTTGCTTGCACGCACAGCAGCAGAAGAAGCAGTGGTATCACCCGCAGACACTGTTCATGGAGCCTGATGTTTGGCCAACAAAGTCTGGTGCTTTGCTGCCATGTGCCTGATCATACTGGTGGTGGTTAGGCTGGTAGTTTTGCTACCCCTGCTGATGCGGGCATTGCTGGTGGTGCAAATGGCCTTTTTGTGGTTATCGGCAGAGTCTTTAAAAAACAACCAGACTGTTACGGGGACATTCAGTGTCATCATCTCCCACACCACCTCCTCACCTCGACCCCTGTCTTTCGGTGTTCCCCAACGCTAATTTCTAGGACCACTACTCTTCTCCATCTACACCTTTGGCCTGGGACAGCTCATGTAATGGCACGGTTTCAAATATCATCAGTACACCGATGACACAAAGATCTACCTATCTGTACCTGACATCACCTCCTTACTGACCAAAATCACACGTCTTGCCACTATTTCATCCTTCTTTTCTTCTCGCTTTCAAAAAGTGGACATGGACAAAACGGAATACATCATCTTTCAAACATCTCACGCTGAGTAGACATGAGAGCTGTGTATGCATCATTCTGTACCACTTTAGTAAGAGGTAAAGTTTCCTCAAGATAAACTGAATTTCCAGACATTCACGTCCTTTTTTGCACATTGTTTGCAGCTGTGATCTTGATCTTTTTGGTGGGGATGTGGTAAAGTTCCAAGTCGTCATCAATACCATCATCGTCCATACCTTGTAAAGAGGAAATTTGGTGTTCTCCAGTGTAGTGGTTATTATTATTATTATTATTAATATTTATTTCTATAGCACCATTAAATCCATGGTGCTGTACATGAGAAGGGGTTACATACAAATTACAGCTATCACTTGCAGCAAACAAACTAACAATGACAAACTGATACAGAGGGGCGAGGACTACGTTTAGTGTAATTCCTTAAACAGTGTTTGTTACACTAGAGCAAATAATTTTTGGCTGTGACATTTTGATATTATTGGTATATGTATAGGTGAAGAGGAAGAATCTTGTGCCACGGATGCGTTGATAGTTACGGACAGTGTACTCCTCTTTACACTTAGTTTTTCACGAGCATCCATCAGTTTGTTTGCTTTTCCTCCAACTCTGATCTGCTTTCTCTAATTGAGCATCTCACGAACATGTTGCACTTTGCCCTTTTTACGGACACGTGAATCTATGGCAACTTTTTTTTTACGAGCATTTTTTATCCTAGCTGCACACGCGCATCTGTTACACCGATCTTATGAAGGGCATGAAACACATTCTGGTAATTGGTGGTGGGATAGCTAAACGTGTAATCATTGCAGGCTGTATCCTGGATATCATACCTCACATAGCCACAGCTGTTATTAATCCTGTATGGTCTAATTCCTGCCGTCACCATGCCCCTTTTCCTGATCACTTCATCCAACGATTCGTCCACCATATTTTTACTAAAAACCTGAACCTTCCCAGCAGCAACTGTGTAGGAAACCACATTACTGTTTTCCAAGGTGTTTATGATGCCCCTAAAAAAAACATGTACACACTATGTTGATGTGTACCCCCCAGGGGGAAAAGTTTGTCAGCCCATACACTCAGTGTATGGGCATTCCAAGTATAGGTGACCCGCTCCTTTGTAATGTGAAAAAAAATGTTATGAGACCCTCCTCCACATTTCTTCCAAAGGGGATTGTGGTGCATGCAAATTACGGCCAGGCCTTGCATTCACTTCATGGACAAAATTTACTTTAATAACAAAAAATAATGGGAACTTTTGATTCATGTGGCAATCCCATACGTGGTGTCAAAGGGTTATTGGAATGCATGTAACATTCGTGCAGTGCAGGCCATGCACTACTGCATAAACAAACAGTAGGGGAGACACACTTTTTTCTAATGGGAACATTTTTTTCCTGAGGCCCTCAAGTACGTCAGCTGAAATGGTTATTGGGATGCATGTAACTTTGGTGCAGGGCAGGCCTTTCATTCAGTGCATAAGCAAACAGTATTGGAGACACACATTTTTCTAATGGGAACAATTTGGTCATGAGGCCCTCAAGTACGTCTGCTAAAATGGTTATTGGACTGCATGTAACTTTGGGGCAGGCCAGGCCTTGCAGTCAATGCAACATTTTTCAGGAGGCCCTCTTGTACGTCTCGTGAAAGGGGTATTGGGGTGCATCCTAATTTTTGGCAGCCCAGCCACTCACTGCATAGGCAATAACAGTATAAGAGGCCCACTGTTTAATGGCCATTTAAGAAGATTAATGCCTCATGATGCCCCTCTAAAAATAGGCTCTGTAGCTTTAAGAGTCCATCCATAAATGAAACAAGATGTGTCTGTTTATGTGTCACACAACACATGGCCAGCTAGGGTTGTTAAATGTTACAATGACATTACCCAGTGAATGCATTTGTATTGGTTGAAAGCAATGCTAAAGATGAAAAAAGCATCAAAAACGCTGCATGTGAACAAAGCCTAAGTGGTGGAGGAACATTTTTGTTTGGAGTTAATTATTTGCCTTTTATACAAGTCATTACCCTGGAAAAGATGTTACTTAACATATTTCCCAGCAAAATCGATTTGGGTTTCGGTTTTGTATGTTTTTTGGTGCACCTGTAAAAATAGCCTGAAACTCTGACAACCTTGTTTACCGCTGGGACCTAGGAGTCAGAAATGCTTTCAGGGACATTTGCCATGATGTTCCCCTGTCATTTGAGCAGTGTTTCCATCATTTTCAGACATTTTTAGACCTTAAAAGGACCCCGGGGGGGATCTCAATTTAAATGGTTGGGTCTCCCACAGACTTACATTGGGCTTGTAGTTCTGTCCGAGTACCCGAGTATTAGAAATTGCTCGAGTCGAGCAACGAGCACCCAAGCATTTTAGTGCTCGCTCATCACTACTCGCTACTCTAATTTGCATCGTGTGCTTGGGTAGCACGGGTGCTTTAGTGACATGCCCGAGTCCCTGTCCCTATTTTGCAGCTGTTAGACACCCAAAAAAACCATGCGGCAATCTGTGATACTTTGTGCATACCCAAGCACCCAATGAAAACTCAAGTAGTGAGCACTTACGCTCAACACTAGCCAACATATCATCTTTTTTTGTTTAAAAAAAAAATTAACTCCAATCCTAACCCTAATACAACCCTAACCCCAACCCTAACCCTAACTCTAATCCTAAACCTAACTGCAAAGATTAGAAAAAAATTGTAATTTTTTTTTTTATTCATAAAAACAAAAGGGGATTTAATTTACTATTTTTTTCTTTTGTTCATTGTGATAGAGTCTATCCCAGTGATCAAAAGGAACCAACAGGAAAAATTCAATACTATTCCCTGGTATCGGTCATCATTTTTTTCCAGGAAGATGACACGGAGGGCTGGGGGACGGAGCAAGAGGACCCAGGGGAAGGCAGGAGGTACTGTGTGAGTTTCGGGAGCCCTATTTCTCTCTTCTCTGATATGCTACATCATATCAGAGGAGAGAGAAATTAATTGCAAATCGGATTTCTTTTTGTGATTGCCATTATTCTGTGTATAACGGCAATCACGTGACAGGGGAAAGTAAAAATCGGCCCTGATTATGTTCTCAAGAGATTTTCCAACGCTGGGGGGTGCTATATCTTTATTTCTCCAACAAAACAAATAGGAGGACACCCATCAATATTAAAAGGATCACCTGTAGCATGTCAAAAAAAGGTACACTAAGAATGAAGCGGATAGAAGACATGCATATACACAGGGATCACAGTAGATACAGATTTATAATAATTTAATTTATTCAATTAATTATACACACACCACTGCAAAAATTATTAAAAACATTTAAAATAAGCCAATACAATACACAATAAGCCAATGATAAGGCAAAGATATACCCCTCCTCTCTCAATAACAAGAACAAACCTTCACACAAATCAAATCAAGACGTTTTAGTGAGGTAGCAGTATACACATATACACAAATATCCCTGATATAAATGTGATTGTAAATCACAACCCAAGGGACCCATTTAATGGAGAGCAGGCAATACACCCATGTAAGCAAACATCAAAGGGCAAATGACATTCATAGGTAAGAAGCACCCGAATAAAGGATGGAGATATTAATACAACCTGCGGTCACCCAAACAAGCCTGTTGGTAGACAGGGAGAGATCTTTTGTATGAGAGGTGAAGAAAGGAAAGGAGCAGGATAAAAAGTCCACAATGCGTGTTGCCAAACACAGATGGGTTCTTCAGGGGCTGAAGATGCAGTGGCGTGGGCTCAGTATAAGTATCATTCATAATAATCTATTAATAAGACACAGCTGGGGATCTTAGTTGGAGCTGCGATCATGTCAAATGCTCCACTCACATCGTGAGATGTTCCACGTTCCATTGGCTGCAACACAACCCAAAAGCATGATTGATTGACCTCCATGCTTAATCGTCTTTTACTGAAAATCTGTGACCTGTGATGCTAAAGTTTTTGGTGCAAACGCAGGAGAGCTTTTCATCTGATGACTCTTAAAAGAAGGCCAAATTTGTGCAGGTGTCTCTGAACAGTAGAACAATGTACCCCAGCTTCAGAGTCTGCTAAATCTTTCTGAAGGTCTTTTGCAGTCAAGCAGGGGCTCTGATTTCCCTCTCTAGCAAGCCTACGAGCAGCTCTCATTGAAATTTAGCTTGGTCATCTAGACCTTATCTTGACCTCCACTGCTCCTGTGAACTGCCATTTCCTAATTAGATTTTGAACTGTAAAAAGGGCAAATTGAAAATGCTCTGCTATCTTCCCTTGCTTAGTGACCCTACACCATTTTTATTTTCAGAGTCTCAGGCAGCAGTTTAGAATAACCCATAGCAGCTGTTCTTTGGCACAAGATTAGAGAAGGCTGGTGGAGTGCCCCCGTAGGGCAGTGGGGTACTCGGTACCGGGCCCTTCGGTTCTCAAGGGGGATGTCACGTTGGCTGACCCAGTCCGTGGCCCTAGGGACGTCTGTTGTAAATGGGGAAAGGTCTTTAAAGGGATATGTTCGTGACACCACCTGTGGTATTCGGTCAGGGTGACCAACGCTGCTTAGGGGTCCGCTGGGGTGATGTACGGGCAGCTAGATAGTATACCTTCCCACAGGTGAAGTGTATCACCAGGGCTTCCCAAAGTGTAGATGGTGGATGGTGTGAGGCACAGTGAAGAACGAGGACACAAGGTTGCACTCTCTTTACCTTTTTACTGATGGCTTCAGCATCCACAGTCCAGGGTACAGACTACAGGGTAGGCAGAGTCCGGACGGTCTGAAGGCAAATCCAGAGTCCCCTTATCCAGGTGGAAATCAGTAGCCTTCCTCTAGCGCCTGGATGTTGTAGTACCTCCCTGCTGAGCATCTTGGTAAGGTCCTCACAACTGATGTTGGTGTTCTAGATGTTATGTCTCTTTCTCTGTCCCCCAGATGGATAGGAACAACCCATATTACTGGTGGCCTGAGGCTTTTTACGGGGACTCTAGCACTCCCCTGCCTCTGAGAGATGCCACCGTGCCTCCTGGGTGTATGTGCGGATAGGTAACTTGAAATTAGCTGTCCTGCCAGTCTCTGAAGTAAAGCGTAGAGATCTTTACTCCCTTGGTATTCTGGCTACAGGATTCCGGCACCTCAGAAGGAAGCAGCCTTTTGCAGGGCAGAATTCCTTCTGGTTTCCTCTCCTGTGCTCTGCTTTCCTGCACACTCTCTGCAATATTTTCACTTTTAGTGTCTTTTCCCAGGAGCTGCAGCACTTCAGGCTCCTGGACCCCATTCCATCCTCTGTCTTCCTGACAGGAACTGAACTCTGAACCCCTTTTCCCTTCCCTTTATGGGAGGTGAAGACGCTTGAACGTGGCAAAAACCAGTTTGTAAAAGTACATCTGTATTGTCTTTAGTCAGATGAAGCAAAGAAAGGCTCTTACTCATGCTGGCAAAGTGGGCAGAACCAATGTGCACCTTGAGGGTGCAAAACTATTTACAAAGAAAGTCTTTGGGTAAGCATTGTCCATTACCGCAATGTCCATTTTTAAACCTGCAACCAAGATAAGCAATTCAAATGTATAACAACAATTATTAATATTTCCAGATCTTGTAACGAGTTGGAGATTGATTCTTGGTGCTACGTGTAGACCTACGCAGTACAGGGGTTGTTGGTGACCTGACAGGATTCACTGTTTTCGCTACCACTGGTGTAGTGCACTGTCTCTTGGCTACACTTCTGGTGATTCTACGTAGCAGGGGGATACTGGACCTTTTGGGACTACTTCTATTTTCTGTAGACATGGCAGATTCGCCGATAGCAGAGGGTGGACTTGAAGATTTGACTGCTGGCATGGCGTTTTCTGTCGGAATCTGCTGTTGCTGAGTCACTGTTGAGGTAACAATTGCTGCTTGAACCTGTTGGTGCGGGGCCTCTTCATGTTCTGGATGGTTCTGATTCGCATTTTATTCTGGTGTTTCCAGCAGGGGAAAAGTCAAGACAGGTATCACAAAAGCCTGATTTATTTGAGTCCAGGACTGGGGAAAATCTCCAAGAACAGTGTGTATCATCTTCTCTTCCATAGGTGGAGACGTTCCTGGATCCGTTCCTCTGTTCCTTAATTTATCAGGGCATTTCTTGAGATGGTCTCTGGATACTGCCGTCAAAGTTTCTCCTCCATCTTTGCTGATAAGATAAACTTTAGTATTGTCAAAGTTGGACAGTAAGATGGTATATGCTTCTGCTTCCCACTGATCATCAAGATTGTTCATTCTTCTTTTACGCTTTAACACTTGTTCACCTGGTGACAATGGAATTGCAGGAGCACATTGGTTGTAATCTCTCTTGCTTTTGTCTGGCTTGAGATAGACTTCTTTCAACACACTCTTGTACTTGACGGTACTTTTGCTGTCTTTCTGTATCCCAATCTGCATCAGATGATGGATTTTCTGGGGTTAGGACTCCCATATCTAGATCAACAGGTAGTTTGCTGGATCTTCCTCTCATCAGATATGCTGGAGTACAGTTGGTGGAATTCACTGGAATGTGGTTGTACAGATCTACCAAGTCTGGCAACTTTTCTGGCCATAAGTTCTGTTCTTCCACAGGCAAGGTCTTCAGTAAGTTGATTACCACTTGGTTCATCTTTTCGCACATTCCATTGGTTTGTGGGTGATAAGGTTTTGTTCTGATCTTTTTACATCTGTTTAAGTTGCAGAACGCTTGGAATACCTCTGCTTCAAAGGCTGGACCGTGATCAGTAAGGACTTTCTCTGGGTATCCGTGTGGTATGCAAAAGTACCGTTGAAAGGCCTTGGCTGCCGTTCTTGCCGTCAAATCCTTGATGGGTACAACTACCAGGAATCTGGAGTAGTGATCCACGATAGTCAGGGCGTAGACATAGCCTGACCGGCTTGGTGATAGCTTCACGTGGTCTAAGGCTACCAGTTCAAGTGGCTGTTTGGTGACTATGGGCTGTAGGGGAGCCCTCGGGCTGTCACGGTCCTTCCTGCGTAGGCCACATGGGCCACTGTTGTGTATCCGCTTTTTGGGCTCCCCTGGTGGTTGCTGGTGGTACTGGTGACTTGTTTGCACTTTGCTGCTTCTGTTCACCTGCTTCCATCAGTGTTTGGGAGTTTCCTATTTAGCCTTGCTCTCCAGTCATTTCCTTGCTACTAGTCTGCTGATCAGCTAAGTGGACTTTGTCCTTTTGTTTTGTACCTTTTGTCCAGTTTGCAGTTTTTGTAATTCTCTGTAGCTGGAAGCTCTTGCGGGCTGAAATTGCCACTCCTGTGTCATGAGTTGACACAGGAGTCTTAAAGTAATTTCAGGATGGTTTTTGAAAGGGTTTTCAGTTGACCGTGAAGTCCTCTTTTGTATTCTTCTGCCATCTAGTAAGTGGACCTCTCTTTGCTAAATCTACTTTCATACTGTGTATGTCTTTTCCTCTTAATTCACCGTTATTACATGTGGGGGGCTGCTATCATCTTTTGGGGTATTTCCCTAGAGGTAAGCCAGGTCTGTTTCTTCCTCTACCAGGCGTAGTTAGTCCTCCGGCTGGCGCGTGGCATATAGGAAGCCGTAGGTATGCTCCCTGGCTACTGTTTGTTGTGTGGTAGATTTAGCTCACGGTCAACTCGAGTTTCCATCACCCGAGAGCTCGTTCGTTACTTATATGTTTCTTACGTTCCCTTGCCATTGGGAACCATGACAGTATGACCGGCCTGTGTTAAACTTATTGGCAGAAGAAAGGAGAGAAAAAAGAAGTTTGTAAATTTTTTTTTTTTTCCCTTTTTCCCCTATGCTTGCTCCATAGTTGGATCAGTTGTATTTCAGCTTTAATTACAGCCTTTGCCTTTCTCTCCTTATAATCCTTGAATGGCTCTGAGCTCACCTGTTTAAAGATGGATCCTCAGAGTTTGGCTGCAGGTTTAAATAATCTTGCTACGAAGGTTCAAAATTTACAAGATTTTGTTATACATGCTCCTATTTCTGAACCTAAAATCCCTACACCAGAGGTGTTTTCCGGAGATAGATCTCGGTTTTTGAATTTCAAATATAATTGTAAATTATTCCTTTCTCTCAGACCTCACTCCTCAGGAGATCCTGTTCAGCAGGTTAAGATTGTGATTTCTTTGCTGCGAGATGACCCTCAAAATTGGGCATTTTCATTGGCACCAGGGGATCCTGCGTTGCTCAATGTGGATGCGTTTTTCCTGGCTTTAGGGTTGCTTTATGAGGAACCTAATTTGGAGATTCAAGCTGAAAAAGCTTTGATAGCCCTATCTCAAGGGCAAGATGAAGCGGAGATATACTGCCAAAAATTTCGTAGGTGGTCTGTGCTTACTCAGTGGAATGAGTGCGCCTTGGCGGCAAATTTCAGAGAGGGCCTTTCTGATGCCGTTAAGGATGTTATGGTCGGGTTCCCTGCGCCTACAGGTCTGAATGAGTCCATGACAATGGCAATTCAGATTGATCGGCGTTTGCGGGAGCGCAAACCCGTGCACCATTTGGCGGTATCTTCTGAAGAGACGCCAGAGAAAATGCAATGTGACAGAGTTATGTCCAGAAGCGAGCGGCAGAATTATAGGCGTAAAAATGGGTTATGCTTCTATTGTGGTGATTCTGCTCATGTTATATCGGCATGCTCTAAGCGTACTAGGAAGGTTGACAAGTCCATTTCAATTGGCACTTTACAGTCCAAATTTATTTTGTCTGTAACCTTGATTTGTTCATTATCAGTTATTACCGTGGATGCCTATGTGGACTCTGGCGCCGCTCTGAGTCTTATGGACTGGTCCTTTGCCAGGTGCTGTGGGTTTGATTTAGAGCCTCTGGAAGTCCCTATACCTCTGAAGGGTATTGATTCTACACCTTTGGCTTGTAATAAACCACAGTTCTGGACGCAAGTGACTATGCGTATGACTCCAGACCATCAGGAGGTGATTCGCTTCCTTGTGTTGTACAATTTACATGATGTTTTGGTGCTTGGATTACCATGGTTACAGTCTCATAACCCAGTCCTTGACTGGAAGGCTATGTCTGTGTTAAGCTGGGGATGTCGGGGGGCTCATGGGGACACTCCTATGGTGTCCATTTCGTCATCTATTCCATCTGAGATTCCGGCATTTTTGTCTGATTATCGTGATATTTTTGAAGAGCCTAAGATTGGTTCACTCCCTCCTCACAGGGATTGTGATTGCGCCATAGATCTGATTCCTGGCAGTAAATTTCCAAAGGGTCGTTTGTTTAACCTATCTGTACCTGAACATGCTGCTATGCGCGAGTATATTAAGGAGTCCCTGGAAAAGGGACATATTCGTCCTTCTTCATCACCTTTAGGAGCCGGTTTTTTCTTTGTCTCTAAAAAGGATGGCTCTCTGAGGCCTTGTATTGATTATCGTCTCCTGAATAAAATTACAGTCAAATATCAGTATCCGTTGCCTTTGCTGACTGATTTGTTTGCTCGCATAAGGGGTGCTAAGTGGTTCTCTAAGATTGATCTTCGTGGGGCGTATAATTTGGTGCGAATTAAGCAGGGGGATGAGTGGAAGACCGCATTTAATACGCCTGAGGGCCATTTTGAGTATTTGGTAATGCCTTTCGACCTTTCTAATGCACCTTCTGTCTTTCAGTCCTTAATGCATGATATTTTCCGTGAATATTTGGATAAATTTATGATTATGTACTTGGATGATATTTTGATTTTTTCTGATGACTGGGAGTCTCATGTTCAGCAGGTCAGGAGGGTTTTTCAGGTTTTGCGGGAGAATTCTTTGTGTGTAAAGGGTTCAAAGTGTGTTTTTGGGGTTCAAAAAATTTCATTTTTGGGGTATATTTTTTCCCCTTCTTCTATTGAGATGGACCCTGTCAAGGTTCGGGCTATTTACGACTGGACGCAGCCTACTTCTCTGAAGAGTCTCCAGAAATTCTTGGGCTTTGCTAATTTTTATCGTCGATTTATAGCTGGTTTTTCTGGCGTTGCTAAACCTCTGACGGATTTGACTAAAGAGGGTGCTGATGTTGCCAATTGGTCCCCTGCTGCCGTGGAGGCCTTTCGGGAGCTTAAGCGCCGCTTTTTGTCTGCCCCTGTGTTGCGCCAGCCTGATGTTTCTCTTCCCTTTCAGGTTGAGGTCGATGCTTCCGAGATCGGAGCGGGGGCGGTTTTGTCGCAGAAAAGTTCCGACTACTCAGTGATGAGACCTTGTGCGTTCTTTTCGCGAAAATTTTCGGCCGCCGAGCGAAACTATGATGTTGGTAATCGGGAGCTTTTGGCCATGAAGTGGGCATTTGAGGAGTGGCGTCATTGGCTTGAGGGTGCCAGACATCAGGTGGTAGTTTTGACTGATCACAAGAATTTAATTTATTTGGAGTCTGCCAGGCGCCTGAATCCTAGACAGGCACGTTGGTCATTGTTCTTTTCCCGGTTTAATTTTGTGGTCTCGTACTTACCGGGTTCTAGGAATGTGAAAGCAGATGCTCTTTCTAGGAGTTTTGAGCCTGACTCTCCTGGGAATTCTGAACCTGCTGGTGTCCTTAAGGATGGAGTGGTTTTGTCTGCTGTCTCTCCAGATTTGCGACGTGCTTTGCAAGAATTTCAGGCGGATAGACCTGATCGTTGTCCGTCTGGTAGACTGTTTGTTCCTGACGAGTGGACCACTAGAGTCATCTCGGAAGTTCATTCTTCTACTCTGGCAGGTCATCCGGGAATTTTTGGCACCAGAGATTTGGTGGCTAGATCCTTCTGGTGGCCTTCCCTGTCTCGAGATGTGCGTGTTTTTGTGCAGTCTTGCGATGTGTGTGCTCGGGCCAAGCCTTGTTGTTCTAGGGCTAGTGGGTTGTTGTTGCCCTTGCCTATTCCGAAGAGGCCTTGGACGCACATCTCTATGGACTTTATCTCGGATCTCCCTGTTTCTCAGAAGATGTCTGTCATCTGAGTGGTGTGTGACCGTTTTTCTAAAATGGTTCATTTGGTGCCATTGCCTAAGTTGCCTTCCTCATCTGAGTTGGTCCCTCTGTTTTTTCAAAATGTGGTTCGCTTGCATGGTATTCCGGAAAACATCGTTTCTGACAGGGGTACCCAGTTCGTGTCTAGATTTTGGCAGGCAGTCTGTGCCAGGTTGGGCATTGGTTTGTCCTTTTCGTCTGCATTCCATCCTCAGACCAATGGCCAGACGGAGCGAACTAATCAAACTTTGGAGACTTATTTGAGGTGTTTTGTGTCTGCGGATCAGGATGATTGGGTTGCCTTTCTGCCGTTGGCGGAGTTTGCTCTTAATAATCGGGCTAGTTCTGCCACTTTGGTTTCTCCTTTCTTTTGCAATTCAGGGTTTCATCCGCGTTTTTCATCTGGTCAGGTTGAATCTTCGGATTGTCCTGGAGTGGATGCGGTGGTGGATCGGTTGCATCGGATTTGGGGACAGGTGGTGGATAATTTGGAATTGTCCCAGGAGAGGACTCAGCAGTTTGCTAACCGTCGTCGTCGTGTTGGTCTCCACCTTCGCGTTGGGGACTTGGTGTGGTTGTCTTCCCGTTTTGTCCCTATGAGGGTTTCTTCTCCCAAATTTAAGCCTCGGTTCATCGGTCCTTATAGGATTTTGGAGATTCTTAACCCTGTTTCCTTTCGTTTGGACCTCCCGGCATCTTTCGCTATCCATAATGTGTTCCATCGGTCGTTGTTGCGGAGATATGAGGTACCGGTGGTTCCTTCTACTGAACCTCCTGCTCCTGTGCTGGTGGAGGGTGAATTGGAGTACGTCGTAGAGAAGATCTTGGACTCCCGTATTTCCAGACGGAAACTTCAATATCTGGTTAAATGGAAAGGCTATGGTCAGGAAGATAATTCTTGGGTAACTGCCTCTGATGTTCATGCCTCGGATTTGGTTCGTGCCTTTCATAGGGCTCATCCAGATCGCCCTGGCGGTTCTTGTGAGGGTTCGGTGCCCCCTCCTTAAGGGGAGGGTACTGTTGTGTATCCGCTTTTTGGGCTCCCCTGGGGGTTGCTGGTGGTACTGGTGACTTGTTTGCACTTTGCTGCTTCTGTTCACCTGCTTCCATCAGTGTTTGGGAGTTTCCTATTTAGCCTTGCTCTCCAGTCATTTCCTTGCCGGTCATCATTGTAACCAGAGCCTTCGGTTGCATGTTCCTGCTACTAGTCTGCTGATCAGCTAAGTGGACTTTGTCCTTTTGTTTTGTACCTTTTGTCCAGTTTGCAGTTTTTGTAATTCTCTGTAGCTGGAAGCTCTTGCGGGCTGAAATTGCCACTCCTGTGTCATGAGTTGACACAGGAGTCTTAAAGTAATTTCAGGATGGTTTTTGAAAGGGTTTTCAGTTGACCGTGAAGTCATCTTTTGTATCCTTCTGCTATCTAGTAAGTGGACCTCTCTTTGCTAAATCTACTTTCATACTGTGTATGTCTTTTCCTCTTAATTCACCGTTATTACATGTGGGGGCTGCTATCATCTTTTGGGGTATTTCCCTAGAGGTAAGCCAGGTCTGTTTCTTCCTCTACCAGGCGTAGTTAGTCCTCCGGCTGGCGCGTGGCATATAGGAAGCCGTAGGTATGCTCCCTGGCTACTGTTAGTTGTGTGGTAGATTTAGCTCACGGTCAACTCGAGTTTCCATCACCTGAGAGCTCGTTCGTTACTTTAATGTTTCTTACGTTCCCTTGCCATTGGGAACCATGACAGGCCACACTCTCTGCACCACTTTTCGATGGTTTTTCTCATGCCAACCCAGTAGATCTTTCCACGAAGTAGACTCTCCAACTTCCTCCATCTGAAGTGTCCTGCTCCATCGTGTTATGCTTCCAGAACCATTGGCACATCTTGTCTTGGGACTACTATCTGCCATACAAACTCATGAGTGCGTGGGTCGATGCTTCTTCGGCACAGCTTACCATCGTAGATAAATAATTTGCCTTTCTCTTTCCACAGTCGTTGCGTCTCTTGTGGATTATCTGGGCCACGATGTGAACCTGCCTGCATCAGGAGTTCTTTTGCCCAACGGACTGCGGGGTCACTGTCCTGGGTCTCTGCCCACTTATGGTGGGGCAGGGGATGCAGCGTGGCGTCCTGCTTGTTCTTGCGCCTGTTCTTCACATGATGGGAATACTAAGCGGCCTTGGGGCGATGGAAAGCTGGCAACTCTATTTCTTCGAGGGTTTCCGAGTCTTCTCCCATTTCTGGCAAGTTGGGCATTCTGGACAATGCATCGGCATCCGCATTCTTGTGTCCTACCCGGTACTTGATAGTGAAATCTGTTGTGAATTAGACTTTTTTGGCTCCCTCTTGTGGTCACTAGTGATATGACTCTGGGATTGTCTTTCCTCAGTTTGGCACCCACCTGGGTCGTTAGTCCAGGGGTGTTGCTATATAAACTTCCTGGATCCTCAGTCCAGTGCCTGGCATCGTTGTAATCAGATCCTTTCTGTTTGCTCCTGTCTGCTGGTCCGGGTTCTTGCAAAATTAAGCTAAGTCCTGCTTCCTTGTTTTTTGGTTATCTGTATTGCTCTTATTTTCTGTCCAGCTTGTACTAAATGTGATTCCTGATTTTGCTGGAAGCTCTAGGGGGCTGGTATTCTCCCCCCGGGCCGTTAGACGGTTCGGGGGTTCTTGAATATCCAGCGTGGAAATTTTGATAGGGTTTTTGCTGACCGTATAAGTCATCTTACTATATTCTGCTATTAGTCAGTGGGCCTCTCTTTGCTAAATATCTGGTTCATTCTTACGTTTGTCTTTTCTCCTTACCTCACCGTTATTATTTGTGGGGGGCTTGTATCCAACTTTTGGGGTCTTTTCTCTGGAGGCAAGAAAGGTCTATCTTTTCCCTTCTAGGGTTAGTTAGTTCTCCGGCTGGCGCGAGACGTCTAGAACCAACGTAGGCACGTTCCCCGGCTGCTGCTATTTGTAGTGCTAGGATTAGATATACGGTTAGCCCAGTTACCACTGCCCTATGAGCTTGTTTTTTATGTTTGCAGACTTGGTATGTACTTTTGAGACCCTCTGCCATTGGGGTCATAACAGTATGCCAGGCCAAAGTTGAATGTTTATGCATTGCAGAAGTGGGATAATAAGAAAGGAAATTCTGAGTTTTTTTTTTTTTTCCTCTCTTTGTTCCTCCCCTTTACCTCTGAGTGGCTTGTGCTTGCTGCAGACATGAATGTCCAGACCTTGATTACAAGTGTGGATCAGCTTGCTGCTCGTGTGCAGGGCATACAAGATTTTGTTACCAGTAGTCCAATGTCTGAACCTAAAATACCTATTCCTGAACTGTTCTCTGGAGACCGATTCAAGTTTAGGAATTTCAGGAATAATTGTAAATTGTTTCTATCTCTGAGACCCCGTTCATCTGGAGACTCAGCTCAGCAAGTTAAAATTGTTATCTCTTTCTTATGGGGCGACCCTCAGGATTGGGCCTTCTCGCTAGTGGAGCGCCCCCACACCGCCGCAGGGCCGAGGGGTACCCGGAGCCGGGCCTCTAGTTCTCAGTCTCAGGGTTGTCACGGTGGCTAGACCCGGTCCGTGGCCCTGTCCGTCAGTGGGGGACGTCCGGTGCAATAGGTGGTAGTAATGGTAGCGATGTAGCGGTGCAGTTGTGGGGTGTAAGTCGCGGTAAATAACGAGGACACCAGGTTGCAGTCTCTTTACCTCTTTACTGGAGATCTCTGAGTCCTCAGTCCAGAATACGGTTCACCAGGCTACGCAAGTCCGGCCGGTCCACTGGCACCTCCAGAGTTCTCCTCTCAGGTGGAAATCTGTGCCTTCCTACTTAGCGCTATGTGTTGTAGTCCTTCCCTGCTGTGCTCTCGGAAAGTGACCCCACAACGGTTGTGTCTGTTTCTTAAGTTCCCTCACAACTCGATTTGATGTTCCTCTGTAATCCACCCCTTCCCTGTATTCAGGTTGGAATGGCACCCGTTTGTCAGGTAGGCCTGGAGTTCTTCCGGGACCCTAGAG
This sequence comes from Ranitomeya variabilis, assembly GCF_051348905.1. Taxonomy (NCBI): domain Eukaryota; kingdom Metazoa; phylum Chordata; class Amphibia; order Anura; family Dendrobatidae; genus Ranitomeya; species Ranitomeya variabilis. The sequence continues at coordinate 536,106,725 of NC_135234.1, forward strand.
ACGCCCCTCTCCCGCAATTGCCCCCCAAGACTTCATAGGTGATATGTGGTAGACAGCCCGCCTGAGACCGACTGTCCTGCCGCTGTTTGGAGTATGGCTTGAAGCTGTATTCTAATCCACTCCCTCGGCGTTCCGGCCACCGGTATTGCGCCTCAGCAAGGTGCTGCCTCTTTCAGCACAACCCCTGCTGGTATTCTCCTTCTGCTTGATCTCGTTTCTCACTCAGCACAATCTGTCTCGCTTCTAGTCCTTTCTTGAGTCCCGCCGCTTCCAGGAGCCCGCGCGGACCCGTTACGTTCTTTCTATGCCAAGCCTCTGCCAGGATCCCACCCCTGGCAGAGACCCTACAGTCTCTCCCTTCACAACACCCCCTGCCACAGGGTGTTGCTCCGTTCAATCCCGTCAGCGTTCTCTCTAACTTCCTGCCTGACCCCCAGTTTACCCACTATGGTGGGGAGTGGCCTAATGAATAGCACCCTTAGCTCCCCCCGGAGGCCCAGCTGTGAAACATATTGGTGTCTGTGATACCTGATTGGAGGAACTCCTTCGGTGCCATCGAACGTACCATGGCTCCCCTTAGCGGCGAAGCCACAGCACTGCAATGACCAGGACTCTGGGGCGCTGCACTCCCCCCTGGTTAAACACAGTACTCCGGGACTGGGAAGAAAAACAACAATACAGATTAGCAAAAAGACATACAATTTTGTTGAGTGTAAAACAATAAGTATACTTGAACAGGCTTCCCTTTATGGGAGGTGAGGACACTTTTAACGTTACAAACATGGTCAACATTATAAATTACAGGCTATACATAACTCCTGTTACCCAACCGGGTATTCTACTTAGTGCAAATTCTGGAACAATAAATTAACATTGCCTTTAAGAAACATACACTCTTAGTTTACCAAAGGCCTTCCTATAATCACATTACAGGGTAAGGTAACTTCACATTCTCCTACTTTGAACCTGCAGGACCGCCTGTCCCTATGGCACCAGACCTACTGCCTCTCCTTTCTTTTACAGGACCGCCCCGTTCAGCCGGGGCCTACTGCCTTTCGCTACTATACATAGTATAGACATAACATTCCTTTCTTTTTAGAGAACTCTGAGCTAGCTCTACTCGGCTCCTTTAAGGACTCACTCTCTAACCCCTACGGGTTCGCCTTCTGTCCTTAGTAACAAAGTAACTTTCTATGGGGACGCAGGGTTGACCTTCTATCCTCACCTTCATCATTACTTCCTTAAGGTACCTTCACACGAAACGACTTTGTAACGATATCGCTAGCGATCCGTGACGTTGCAGCGTCCTCGCTAGCGATATCGTTTCGTTTGACACGCAGCAGCGATCAGGATCCTGCTGTGATGTCGCTGGTCGCGGAATAAAGTCCAGAACTTTATTTGGTCGTCCGATCGCCGTGTATCGTTGTGTTTGACAGCAAAAGCAACGATACCAGCGATATTTTACACTGGTAACCAGGGTAAACATCGGGTTACCAAGCGCAGGGCCGTGCTTAGTAACCCGATGTTTACCCTGGTTACCAGCGTAAAAGTAAAAAAAACAAACAGTACATATTCACCTGCGCGTCCCCCAGCGTCTGCTTCCTGACACTTACTGAGCGCCGGCCCTAAAGTTAAAGTGAAAGCACAGCGGTGACGTCACCGCTGTGCTGTTAGGGCCGGAGCTCAGTCAGTGTCAGGAAGCAGACGCTGGGGGACGCGCAGGTGAGTATGTGCTGTTTGTTTATTTTACTTTTACACTGGTAACCAGGGTAAACATCGGGTTACTAAGCGCGGCCCTGCGCTTAGCAACCCGATGTTTACCCTGGTTACCCGGGGATCTCGGCATCGTTGGTCGCTGGAGAGCGGTCTGTGTGACAGCTCCCCAGCGATCAAACAGCGACGCTGCAGCGATCGGCATCGTTGTCGCTATCGCTGCAGCGTCGCTTCGTGTGAAGGTACCTTTACTTTCAGCTATGCAGATCTCTATCTCTACCCCTACGGGCTCTCTGCATCTTTTCTTTCTGCAAAACATTATTTAGATTTCACATTTCAACAAATTCAACACATATAACTTTTCATGTAAAACAGTTACATTTCTTTTCAAAGCATCATCATGGCATTACTGTTCTGCAACAGTATCTTTCTCAAGTTCAATTCTTCACATCCCCTTTAAGAGGGGACCAAGTCTTTCCGAGGTAGCTCGTCTCCTCAGCCTACCAGTCCACGCAAAGGTTCCGGTATGGTATCTTCGCAAAGTGTCTTTAACTAGAACCAGTAGCAAAAGTATCTTCACAAAGTGTCTTTGGCTCAAACCAATAGGGCAAATATCTTCGCAAAGTGTCTTTGGCTAAAACCAGTAGGGAGCACCTTTAAGAAGGTGCAAACTATTTACAAAGGAAGTTCGAATCATGCACAGTCCATGATTACTGCAGTTTGTATAACTTTGTGTAAAAACTTCAGAAAAAGGACAACAAACAAAGGGGATCCCGGGTCAACAGAGGGATCCATTAACCCTGGGCGGGTTTAGCAACTTAAAGGAATAAAAGACAAACAGTAACTATTTACATTTTCATGGTATCGAGGTTTATTCTTCTTCCGGTGGCTTGGGTTCTGGGGCCCCGGTCACTGCAACACGGACACCAGCGGCAAGCTCCGCAGGGACCACCTGGTCGCCTGCTGTCTGAATTTGAAGCCTAACTCTGTCGGCAAGTTCAGGAGCTGCTACAAAGCGTACAGTAGAAACAGTAACAAGGTCTGGCAGCCCTGGATTGACCACAGTTGGGGCCACAGGTGCCATTCTCTCAGACTCGTATCGCTGAACTTTCCGGGCACGCCATCCTTGTGTGTTCCAGTGACGGGTATACGTCACCTGATCCCCCTCCCGGAGTGGTTCACCTTCTCGATCACAGCAGGGAGTCTCCACATCGTAGCCGGCAACGAAGATGCCAGTAGGTAGACCCGACTCCCAAATGGAACCCCACCCCTTCTTTGGGTGGAATGCCGCCACCGTCCCTCGCCTGACAGCATCCGTCCCATCATAGATCATCTTTTTGCCCTGCAGTTCCCGTTTTTCAACTTCAGTGCGCTGCCCCCAATGCTGGAGCACGCATTGTTTGTATTGGTCCCAGGTAAGTATCGCAATAGTGAGACCTTCCATTGGAATCCCATCCTGCTCGACCCAGGGAACATCCCATCGGAACATCACCCCTCCTGGGTCCATTTCTATGGGCTCTCCCCACTTGGTTGGCAATGGTGGTAACAACTTCCCCAACGCGCCGGGGGTGAGAGCCGCCCGGTCGATTGTAAACGCGGGGTTACTGCTGTGGGGAGGATCGGTCGGGAGAGCAGAACCGTCCAGGGGAGTAGGGGCGCCGCCCATACCTGCGCCTGATGTGGTTCCACCGGCGTCGCTCTGGTCCGTTAACGAGGACGCTGGAGTCTGCTGCAGCCCGGACCGGGGCTCCTCCAATGGGATGCTCGGACTCCGTTCCGCTTGCTGTGGTTCCTCCTCCTCTAACTCCGAGGTCGGGATTGGTGGATGTAGCTCCGCTGTCGGATCCGCAGGCTTCCGGTCCGTCTCCGGTGAAGAAGGGCAGGCCGGAACCACTTCTTCCTCGCTCAGGCACTCGCCGTTCATCATCGCTGCCTGATAGTCGGTGGCAGTGCATGCACCTAGCTCCGCCATTTCTCTGAGGTCGGGCTTCTCCATCACCCGCTTCCCGCCGTTGCATATCAAGGGGTGTTTCTCTTCTGCTTTGGGGCAGGTCATTCCTCTGCAGCCAGAAGTGCAGGGGGCGGTAGCCATTTCTCGCGCCACACTGGGAGTCTCCGCCCATAACACGCCCTCCTTCCCCTTGGGTGTAGCAATGGCGACGCCTTTTGGCGGGAACTTTTGGCGGCTAATGGCGCAGCACAGTCTTACAATAAAGTACAGTCCAAGCACAACAAATCACAGTCTCTAGGCACACATGACCTGATTCTTCAGGCTTAAGTGGATCCTGTTCGTGACGCCAAGTTGGAGCGCCCCCACACCGCCGCAGGGCCGAGGGGTACCCGGAGCCGGGCCTCTAGTTCTCAGTCTCGGGGTTGTCACGGTGGCTAGACCCGGTCCGTGGCCCTGTCTGTCAGTGGGGGACGTCCGGTGCAATAGGTGGTAGTAATGGTAGCGATGTAGCGGTGCAGTTGTGGGGTGTAAGTCGCGGTAAATAACGAGGACACCAGGTTGCAGTCTCTTTACCTCTTTACTGGAGATCTCTGAGTCCTCAGTCCAGAATATGGTTCACCAGGCTACGCAAGTCCGGCCGGTCCACTGGCACCTCCAGAGTTCTCCTCTCAGGTGGAAATCTGTGCCTTCCTACTTAGCGCTATGTGTTGTAGTCCTTCCCTGCTGTGCTCTCGGAAAGTGACCCCACAACGGTTGTGTCTGTTTCTTAAGTTCCCTCACAACTCGATTTGATGTTCCTCTGTAATCCACCCCTTCCCTGTATTCAGGTTGGAATGGCACCCGTTTGTCAGGTAGGCCTGGAGTTCTTCCGGGACCCTAGAGACGCCCCTCTCCCGCAATTGCCCCCCAAGACTTCATAGGTGATATGTGGTAGACAGCCCGCCTGAGACCGACTGTCCTGCCGCTGTTTGGAGTATGGCTTGAAGCTGTATTCTAATCCACTCCCTCGGCGTTCCGGCCACCGGTATTGCGCCTCAGCAAGGTGCTGCCTCTTTCAGCACAACCCCTGCTGGTATTCTCCTTCTGCTTGATCTCGTTTCTCACTCAGCACAATCTGTCTCGCTTCTAGTCCTTTCTTGAGTCCCGCCGCTTCCAGGAGCCCGCGCGGACCCGTTACGTTCTTTCTATGCCAAGCCTCTGCCAGGATCCCACCCCTGGCAGAGACCCTACAGTCTCTCCCTTCACAACACCCCCTGCCACAGGGTGTTGATCCGTTCAATCCCGTCAGCGTTCTCTCTAACTTCCTGCCTGACCCCCAGTTTACCCACTATGGTGGGGAGTGGCCTAATGAATAGCACCCTTAGCTCCCCCCGGAGGCCCAGCTGTGAAACATATTGGTGTCTGTGATACCTGATTGGAGGAACTCCTTCGGTGCCATCGAACGTACCATGGCTCCCCTTAGCGGCGAAGCCACAGCACTGCAACGACCAGGACTCTGGGCGCTGCACTAGCGCCAGGAGATCCGGCATTGGCAAATATTGATGCGTTTTTTCTGGCGCTCGGATTGCTTTACGAGGAACCCAATCTTGAAATTCAGGCAGAAAAAGCCTTGCTGGCTATTTCTCAGGGCCAGGATGAAGCTGAAGTGTATTGCCAAAAATTTCGGAAATGGTCCGTGCTTACTCAGTGGAATGAGTGTGCTCTGGCCGCAAATTTCTGAAATGGCCTTTCTGAAGCCATTAAAAATGTGATGGTGGGTTTCTCCATTCCTACAAGTCTGAATGATTCCATGGCGCTGGCTATTCAAATTGACCGGCGTTTGCGGGAGCGCAAAACTGCTAATCCTCTGGTGGTGTTGTCTGAACAAACACCTGATTTAATGCAATGTGATAGAATTCAGACTAGAAATGAACGGAAAAATCATAGACGTCAGAATGGGTTGTGTTTTTACTGTGGTGATTCTACACATGTTATATCAGCATGCTCTAAACGCCTTACAAGGGTTGTTAGCCCTGTCGCCATTGGTAATTTGCAACCTAAATTTATTTTGTCTGTGACTTTAATTTGCTCATTGTCTTCCTACCATGTTATGGCGTTTGTGGATTCAGGAGCTGCCCTGAGTCTTATCGATCTGTCATTTGCCAAGCGCTGTGGTTTTGTTCTTGAGCCTTTGGTAAATCCTATCCCTCTTAGAGGTATTGATGCTAAGCCATTGGCGGAAAATAAACCGCAGTTTTGGACACAGGTAACCATGTGCATGACTCCTGAACATCGGGAGGTGATTCGTTTTCTTGTTCTGCATAAAATGCATGATTTGGTCGTTTTGGGTTTGCCATGGTTACAGACCCATAATCCAGTCTTGGATTGGAAGGCAATGTCTGTGTCAAGTTGGGGCTGTCAGGGAATTCATGGTGATTCCCCGCCGGTGTCTATTGCTTCTTCTACTCCTTCGGAAGTTCCTGAGTATTTGTCTGATTATCAGGATGTATTCAGCGAGTCCAGGTCCAGTGCTCTGCCTCCTCATAGGGACTGTGACTGTGCCATAGATTTGATTCCAGGTAGTAAATTTCCTAAGGGAAGACTATTTAATCTGTCTGTACCTGAGCATACCGCAATGCGTTCGTATATCAAGGAGTCTTTGGAGAAGGGGCATATCCATCCATCCTCTTCCCCTCTTGGTGCGGGATTCTTTTTTGTGGCCAAGAAGGACGGATCTTTGAGACCTTGTATTGACTATCGGCTTCTGAATAAAATCACTGTTAAATTTCAGTATCCTTTGCCTCTGTTGTCGGACTTGTTTGCCCGGATTAAAGGTGCCAAGTGGTTCACCAAGATAGATCTTCGTGGTGCGTACAACCTTGTGCGCATTAAACAAGGAGATGAATGGAAAACTGCATTTAATACGCCCGAAGGTCATTTTGAGTACTTGGTGATGCCTTTTGGGCTCTCTAATGCTCCTTCAGTGTTTCAGTCCTTTATGCATGATATTTTCCGGAAGTATCTGGATAAATTTATGATTGTTTATCTGGATGATATTCTGTTTTTTTCTGATGATTGGGACTCGCATGTAGAGCAGGTCAGGATGGTGTTTCAGGTTTTGCGTGAGCATGCTTTGTTTGTTAAGGGCTCAAAGTGTCTCTTTGGAGTACAGAAGGTTCCCTTTTTGGGTTTTATTTTTTCCCCTTCTGCGGTGGAGATGGACCCAGTCAAGGTCCGAGCTATTCATGATTGGACTCAGCCCACGTCAGTTAAAAGTCTTCAGAAGTTCTTGGGTTTTGCTAACTTCTACCGTCGTTTTATCGCTAATTTTTCTAGCGTTGTTAAACCTTTGACCGATATGACCAAGAAAGGTTCTGATGTTGCTAACTGGGCTCCTGCAGCCGCGGAAGCTTTCCAAGAGTTGAAGCGCCGGTTTACTTCGGCGCCTGTTTTGTGCCAGCCTGATGTCTCACTGTCCTTTCAGGTTGAAGTGGATGCTTCTGAGATTGGGGCAGGGGCCGTTTTGTCACAGAGAGGCCCTGGTTGCTCTGTAATGAGACCATGTGCCTTTTTCTCTAGGAAGTTTTCGCCTGCTGAGCGGAATTATGATGTTGGCAATCGGGAGTTGTTGGCCATGAAGTGGGCATTTGAGGAGTGGCGTCATTGGCTCGAGGGTGCTAAGCATCGTGTGGTGGTCTTGACTGATCACAAAAATCTGATGTATCTTGAGTCTGCTAAACGCCTGAATCCTAGACAGGCCCGCTGGTCATTGTTTTTCTCCCGTTTTGACTTTGTGGTCTCGTATTTACCAGGTTCAAAGAATGTGAAGGCTGATGCTCTTTCAAGGAGCTTTGTGCCTGACTCTCCTGGAGTCGTAGAACCAGTTGGTATTCTTAAAGAGGGAGTTATCTTGTCAGCCATTTCTCCGGATTTGCGACGTGTGTTGCAGAGATTTCAGGCTGGTAGACCTGACTCTTGTCCACCTGACAGACTGTTTGTTCCTGATAAGTGGACCAGCAGAGTCATTTCCGAGGTTCATTCCTCGGTGTTGGCAGGGCATCTGGGAATTTTTGGCACCAGAGATCTGGTGGCTAGGTCCTTTTGGTGGCCTTCCTTGTCACGGGATGTGCGTTCATTTGTGCAGTCCTGTGGGACTTGTGCTCGAGCTAAGCCTTGCTGTTCTCGTGCCAGCGGGTTCCTCTTGCCCTTGCCTGTCCCGAAGAGGCCTTGGACACACATTTCCATGGATTTTATTTCAGATCTTCCGGTGTCTCAGGGCATGTCTGTCATCTGGGTGGTATGTGATCGCTTTTCCAAGATGGTCCATTTGGTATCTTTGCCTAAGCTGCCTTCCTCTTCCGATCTGGTTCCTTTGTTCTTTCAGAATGTGGTTCGTTTACACGGCATTCCTGAGAATATTGTGTCTGACAGAGGATCCCAGTTTGTTTCCAGGTTCTGGCGATCCTTTTGTGCTAAGATGGGCATTGATTTGTCGTTTTCGTCTGCCTTTCATCCTCAGACTAATGGACAAACGGAGCGAACTAATCAGACTCTGGAGGCTTATTTGAGGTGTTTTGTTTCTGCAGATCAGGATGATTGGGTGACCTTCTTGCCGTTGGCTGAGTTTGCCCTTAATAATCGGGCTAGTTCCGCTACTTTGGTTTCGCCTTTTTTTTGCAACTCTGGTTTCCATCCTCGTTTTTCCTCGGGACATGTGGAGCCTTCTGACTGTCCTGGGGTAGATTCCGTGGTGGATAGGTTGCAGCAGATCTGGAATCATGTGGTGGACAACTTAAAGTTGTCACAGGAGAAGGCTCAGCGTTTTGCCAACCGCCGCCGCGGTGTGGGTCCCCGACTTCGTGTTGGGGATTTGGTATGGCTGTCTTCTCGATTTGTTCCTATGAAGGTCTCCTCTCCTAAATTTAAGCCTCGCTTCATCGGTCCTTACAAGATATTGGAAATCCTTAATCCTGTGTCCTTTCGCTTGGATCTTCCGGTGTCGTTTGCCATTCACAACGTGTTCCATAGGTCTTTGTTGCGGCGGTACGTTGTGCCTGTGGTTCCTTCTGTTGAGCCTCCTGCTCCGGTGTTGTTTGAGGGCGAGTTTGAGTACGTGGTGGAGAAGATCTTGGATTCTCGTCTCTCCAGACGGAGGCTTCAGTATCTGGTCAAGTGGAAGGGCTATGGCCAGGAGGATAATTCCTGGGTGGTTGCCTCTGATGTGCATGCGGCCGATTTAGTTCGTGCCTTTCACGCTGCTCATCCTGATCGCCCTGGTGGTCCTGGTGAGGGTTCGGTGACCCCTCCTTAAAGGGGGGGTACTGTTGTGAATTAGACTTTTTTGGCTCCCTCTTGTGGTCACTAGTGATATGACTCTGGGGTTGTCTTTCCTCAGTTTGGCACCCACCTGGGTCGTTAGTCCAGGGGTGTTGCTATATAAACTTCCTGGATCCTCAGTCCAGTGCCTGGCATCATTGTAATCAGATCCTTTCTGTTTGCTCCTGTCTGCTGGTCCGGGTTCTTGCAAAATTAAGCTAAGTCCTGCTTCCTTGTTTTTTGGTTATCTGTATTGCTCTTATTTTCTGTCCAGCTTGTACTAAATGTGATTCCTGATTTTGCTGGAAGCTCTAGGGGGCTGGTATTCTCCCCCCGGGCCGTTAGACGGTTCGGGGGTTCTTGAATATCCAGCGTGGAAATTTTGATAGGGTTTTTGCTGACCGTATAAGTCATCTTACTATATTCTGCTATTAGTCAGTGGGCCTCTCTTTGCTAAATATCTAGTTCATTCTTACGTTTGTCTTTTCTCCTTACCTCACCGTTATTATTTGTGGGGGGCTTGTATCCAACTTTTGGGGTCTTTTCTCTGGAGGCAAGAAAGGTCTATCTTTTCCCTTCTAGGGTTAGTTAGTTCTCCGGCTGGCGCGAGACGTCTAGAACCAACGTAGGCACGTTCCCCGGCTGCTGCTATTTGTGGTGCTAGGATTGGATATACGGTTAGCCCAGTTACCACTGCCCTATGAGCTGGTTTTTTATGTTTGCAGACTTGGTATGTACTTTTGAGACCCTCTGCCATTGGGGTCATAACAGAAATCATAATTGGACAACCGGGCCATACACCGTTGCTCCAGGGCACCAAGTTTTGCTGTGTCCAAGTGTGTCAGTGGATTGTTATCCGTGAAGATGGTGAATTTTGCTGAGGCCAGGTAGTGCTTGAATCTCTCGGTCACTGCCCAGACGATGGCGAGGAACTCCAGCTTAAAGGAACTGTAGTTTGTTTTCAGGGTTCCTTTCAGTGGGACAAAGTTTCCTGCTGGCATAAGCGATTACCCTTTCTTTGCCTTTCTGGACCTGGGAAAACACGGCTCCCAGTCCCATGTTGCTGGCATCCGTATACAGCACAAACAGTTGGTCATATTCAGGGTAAGCCAGTACCTCTTCTCCCATCAGAGCCAACTTCAAACACGTGAAGGATCTCTCCAGTCCGTCTTTCCAGTCAAATGGGATATTCTTACCTTTGGTTTTCTTGGATTGGCCCACTAACAGGTCTTGCAGTGGCATGGCTTTCTTGGTGAAGTCTATGATAAATCTCCTGTAGTAGCCTACCAACCCGAGGAACTGCCGGACTTCATGGAGGTTGCTGGGCTTCGGCCAGTCTCTGATCACAGTGACTTTGTCAGGGTCTGGGGCCACTTTTTCGGCATTCACTACATGGCCCAGGTACTGCACTTTGGGCTTTAACAGATGACATTTGGATGGTTTTACCTTTAGGCCAAAGTTAGACAGAGCTTTGAACACCTCGGCCAGGTGCTCCAGATGGTCCTTCTAAGTCTTGGAGAAGATATTGACATCGTCCAGATACAGCAATACGGTTTCAAAGTTCTTGTGTTTAAGACAGCACTCTATCATCCTCTGGAACGTTCCTGGGGCGTTGCACAGTCCGAATGGCATGTAGTTGAATTCACAGAGACCCATCGGTGTGGTGAAGGCCATCTTTTCCTTGTCCGCCTCTGCTACGGGAACCTGCCAGTACCGACTGGTGAGATCCAAGGTAGAGAAGTAGTTAACAGATTTTAAAGCAGCTAAGGACTCTTCTATTCTAGGCAGTGGGTATGCATCTTTGTGTGTAATGCGGTTTATCTGCCTATAATCTACACACATCCTCATCGTGCCGTCTTTCTTTCTGACGAGGACTAATGGGGCTGCCCAGTGGCTACAACTGTCTCTAACTACCCCAGCCTCCTTCATCTCTCACAACATGTCATTGGCACACTGATAATGGGCGGATGATTTCCCGTGGGGATATGATGTTCAATCCCTTTTACCTGCCCAAAATCTAGGGGATGCTTGCTGAATACCTGCTCATACTCATGAACCACCCTGTAAGCCCCTTGTTTTTGGTGTGATGGGGTAGAGTCAGTGCCCACATGTAATTTCTGACACCAATTTTCCATTTGCCCTGCAGAGCCATTGTCCTCTGCCTGGTTAGACGGGACCAAGGGTTCTGTTGCCTGTATCACATCATTATCAACAGCAAACAGTTTGGCAAGTGTGGCATATTTGGTTAGGTGGACCTCTTTCTCTCCACAGTTAAGGACACGTACTGGCAACCTCCCCTTGTGGACTTCAACCACCCCTCTGGCTGTCAGGATTGTAGGCCTGCTGTCCGAATACACAGGTTCTACCAGGGCCTGGTAGTCTTTACTTCTGAGACCTATTACTGCCCGACACCATATTAGCATTTCACTCCTGGGGGTATTGCAATGGGGATTGAATCACTCACTGTGGCACAGCCAATTTCTCCACCAGATAGTTCTACCTTCTGTCTCTGTACCAGAGCTCTGATTTCTCTTTGCAAGACACATTACTCACTGGAACCTGCAGTTTTGGCCACCTGTTGTAACAAGACAATAACCTCTGCAAGACAATTTTCTATGACATTAGTACCAATGGTCATCATAGGGTTACATTCATGGCGATCAATATCAACAATCACGATCCCTTGGGATTTTAACTCTACCCGCCCCACATTAATGGTGACCAACAGATCATTCATTGGGATACCATCAATCACAATGGGGAAAACAGGTCGTCCTCCAACGTACTTGGCTTGCCAGTTTTGTGGGCCTAGTCGTCCTACTCCTGGGATTTGGCCCTCTGTCCCAGGGGTTGCTCATTTAAATGACAGTACCTTGCAATGTGGCCCGCCTGATTGCAGTGGCGGCAGATGGGTCGTCCGTCCTGATGATAGCAATCGTCGCCTCTGCCTCTGGTCTGCGGGATCCTCTTCTGTCGTCGCCAGGGAACATCCTGCGGTCTGGAAGCCAGCTTGATCTTCTCCTTGGGGGCCTCCTGTAGGGACTGCACGGTCTGGGCTAATGCAGCAACATTCTTGGTCAGTTCCTGTAGCTGGAGGCGTAGTCCAGGGGAGAATCGTCTTTAAGGATCTGGACATTGGCCTCAGCAGAGGCTTGAGGATAGGGTGCCACCTCCTGGTTGTACATGAGGGCTGGACACCTAGGTAGAACTGCACAGCTGAGCTGCCATTCCTGTAGCACCTGGATGGCCTGGTCTTTGAACTGCGCAAAGGCCAGATCAGGACTCTGCATGGCCAGGAGGTGCAGTTGGGCTCTTTGGTTACTGCTCTGGAGCTCTTCAATGAACCGCTCTTTTAAGAGTTTGTCCTCATCTCGCACACTGTTAGGGTCAACATGCCTGATTGCCCACAGTGATTCCTGAAGATTAAGGGCATAGTCCCGTAGGCTATCCTGCGGCCTCTGCTTGCACCCATAAAACTTCAATTTGATTTCTGTAGCAGTGCGGGTGTCAAAGGTGGTCTTAAGCTTAGCGAAGACCCACTGCACTGTCTCTTTATCTACAGCTGGCCAGGATTTCACCTCCCTCTGGGCCACTCCAAGCAGTTGCTGTTGTGAATTCTGTTGTGGGTTCTGCTCTTGGGCTCCCTCCGGTGGATATAAGTGGTAGTGCTGCTGTTTGTCCTTCACAGCAGTCATCAGGTGCTTCCACTTTGGATGGGGCTATTTAGTCTGGCTTCACCCTTCAGTGAGTGCCAGTTGTCCATTGTTTTTCTGGAGGATTCACATCTCTGCTTGGTTTCTCCTGCTGGATTGTCCAAATCATCAAAGATAAGTCCTGGCTTTGTTTTTGCAGTCCACATGCGGTGGACTTTATAGTTCAGTGAATTGCTGTTTTTTCTTGTCCAGCTTTGTCTGTGTAAGGATTTATTCAGCCAAGCTGGAAGCTCTGGAGTCGCAGAGTTACCCTCCATGCCTTTAGTTAGGTGTGGAGATTTTTGTATTCTCTGTGGTGGATTTTTGTAGTATTTTAATACTGACCGCACAGTACTCTGTCCTGTCTTTTCTTTCTAGGTAGCGTGGCCTCCTTTGCTAAATTCTGTTTTCAGTCTGCGTTTGTAATTTCCCTCTCCTCTCACAGTCAATATTTGTGGGGGCTGTCTTTCCTTTGGGGATTTTCTCTGAGGCAAGATAGTTTTCCTGTTTCTTTCTTTAGGGGTAATTAGTCCTCCGGCTGTGACGAGGTGTCTAGAGAGTGACAGGAACATCCCATGGCTACTTCTAGTTGCGGTGTTAAGTTCAGGGTCTGCGGTCAGTATAGAGGCCACCTACTCCAGAGCTCGTCCATGCTGCTCCTAGGCCACCAGATCATAACAGTACAACTGGCCAACAATGAGTTAACCAACCGCATCTCAAAAGAAGGGAAAGAAAGTGCTGAGCCATTTTTTTTTCTGTACTCTGTTGTGTTTTTTTTCCCTCTTCACCTCTGGGTGGCTCAGGAGTTAGGCACTGACATGGATGTTCAGGGACTTGGTTCTTGGGTGGATCAACTTGCTGCTAGAGTACAGGGTATTTCTGATTATATCGTGCAGACTCCTGTTTTAGAGCCTAGAATTCCTACCCCCGATCTGTTTTTTGGGGACAGGTCCAAATTTTTGAGCTTTAAAAATAACTGTATACTGTTTTTTGCTCTGAAGCCCCGTTCCTCTGGTGATCCCATCCAGCAGGTAAAAATTGTCAATTCTCTGTTGCGTGGCGACCCGCAGGATTGGGCATTTTCCCTGGAATCTGGGAATCCGGCCTTGCTTAATGTAGACACCTTTTTTCAGGCGCTTGGGTTATTGTATGATGAACCTAATTCTGTGGATCATGCTGAGAAAACCTTGTTGGCCCTGTGTCAGGGTCAAGAAGCGGCAGAATCATATTGCCAGAAATTTAGAAAATGGTATGTGCTTACTAAGTGGAATGAGGATGCTTTGGCGGCAATTTTCAGAAAGGGTCTTTCTGAATCTGTTAAAGATGTTATGGTGGGGTTCCCCACGCCTGCAGGTCTGAGTGATTCTATGTCTCTGGCCATTCAAATTGATCGGCGCTTGCGTGAGCGCAGAGTTGTGCACACTATGGCATTGTCTTCCGAGTGGAGTCCTGAGCCTATGCAGTGTGATAGGATTGTGTCTAGAGCTGAACGCCAAGGATTCAGACGTCAGAATAGGTTGTGCTTTTACTGCGGCGATTCTGCCCATGTTATTTCTGATTGCCCTAAGCGTGCCAAGAGAATCGCTAATTCCGTTACCATCAGTACTGTACAACCTAAATTTCTGTTATCTGTGACCCTGATCTGCTCATTATCTTCATTCTCTGTCATGGCATTTGTGGATTCAGGCACCGCTTTAAATTTGATGGACTTAGAATTTGCCAGACGTTGTGGTTTTCCCTTACAGCCTTTGCGGAGTCCTATCCCTTTGAGGGGTATTGATGCTACACCATTGGCTAAAAATAAACCTCAGTTTTGGACACAGTTAACCATGTGCATGACGCCAGCCCATCAGGAAGATTGTCGTTTCCTGGTGTTGCATAATTTGCATGATGCTATTGTGCTGGGGTTTCCATGGTTACAGGTACATAATCCGGTGTTGGATTGGAAATCTATGTCTGTGACTAGTTGGGGTTGTCAGGGGGTTCATGATGACGTTCATCTGTCAATTTCCTCCTCCCCCTCTTCTGAAATTCCTGAGTTTCTGTCAGATTTCCAGGATGTTTTCGATGAGCCCAAGTCCAGTTCCCTTCCACCGCATAGGGACTGTGATTGTGCTATTGACTTGATTCCAGGCTGTAAGTTTCCTAAGGGCCGACTTTTCAACCTGTCTGTGCCTGAACATGCCGCCATGCGGAGCTATGTAAAGGAGTCTTTGGAGAAGGGGCATATTCGGCCATCTTCTTCTCCATTGGGAGCAGGTTTTTTTTTTTTGCCAAGAAGGATGGCTCCTTGAGACCCTGTATTGATTATCGCCTCTTGAATAAGATCACGGTCAAATTCCAATACCCTTTGCCTTTGCTTTCTGATTTGTTTGCCAGGATTAAGGGGGCTAGTTGGTTTACGAAGATTGACCTTCGAGGGGCATATAATCTTGTTCGTATTAAGCAGGGTGACGAATGGAAAACTGAGTTTAATACGCCCGAGGGCCATTTTGAATATCTTGTGATGCCATTCGGACTCACTAATGCCCCATCTGTGTTTCAGTCCTTCATGCATGATATTTTTCGGAATTATCTTGATAAATTTATGATTGTATATTTGGATGATATTTTTATTTTTTCAGATGATTGGGAGTCTCATGTGAAACAAGTCAGGATGGTATTTCAGGTCCTTCGTGATAATGCCTTGTTTGTGAAGGGGTCTAAGTGCCTCTTTGGAGTACAGAAGGTTTCTTTTTTGGGCTTCATTTTTTCTCCATCATCTATAGAAATGGATCCGGTTAAGGTTCAGGCCATTCATGATTGGATCCAGCCCACATCTGTGAAGAGCCATCAGAAATTTTTGGGCTTTGCTAATTTTTATTGCCGATTCATTGCCAACTTCTCCAGTGTGGTTAAACCCCTGACCGATTTGACGAGGAAGGGCGCTGATGTAGCGAATTGGTCCTCTGAGGCTGATTCTGCATTTCAGGAGCTTAAGCGCCAATTTACTTTTGCCCCTGTGTTGCGTCAGCCGGATGTTTCTTTTCCTTTTCAGGTTGAGGTTGACGCTTCTGAGATTGGGGCAGGGGCCGTTTTGTCTCAGAGGAATTCTGATGGTTCCTTGATGAAACCGTGTGCCTTCTTTTCTCGAAAGTTTTCGCCTGCGGAATGCAAATATGATGTCGGCAATCGTGAGTTGTTGGCTATGAAGTGGGCATTTGAGGAGTTGCAACATTGGCTTGAGGGGGCCAAGCACCGTATTGTGGTCTTGACCGATCATAAGAATCTGATTTACCTCGAGTCTGCCAAACGGCTGAATCCTAGACAGGCCCGATGGTCCCTGTTTTTCTCCTGTTTTGATTTTGTTGTCTCGTATCTTCCGGGTTCTAAGAATGTTAAGGCTGATGCCCTCTCTAGGAGTTTTTTTCCTGATTCCCCTGGGATTCTTGAGCCGGTTGGTATTCTGAAGGAGGGGGTGATTCTTTCTGCCATCTCCCCTGATATGCGACGGGTTCTTCAGGAGTTTCAGGCTGATAAACCTGATCGCTGTCCAGCGGGGAAACTGTTTGTTCCTGACAGATGGACTAGTAAAGTAATTTCTGAGGTTCACTGTTCTGTGTTGGCTGGCCATCCTGGGATTTTTGGTACCAGAGATTTGGTTAGTAGGTCCTTTTGGTGGCCTTCTTTGTCACGGGATGTGCGTTCTTTTGTGCAGTCCTGTGGGACTTGTGCGCGGACCAAACCTTGCTGCTCCCACGCCAGTGGGTTGCTTTTGCCTTTGCCAGTCCCTGAGAGGCCTTGGACGCATATTTCTATGGATTTTATTTCGGATCTTCCTGTTTCCAAGAGGATGTCTGTTATCTGGGTGGTCTGTGACCGGTTTTCTAAGATGGTTCATTTGGTACCTTTGCCTAAATTGCCTTCCTCTTCTGAGTTGGTTCCGTTGTTTTTGTCAGCATGTGGTTCGTTTGCATGGCATTCCGGAGAATATTGTGTCCGATAGAGGTTCCCAGTTTGTTTCTAAGTTTTGGCGGTCCTTTTGTGCTAAGCTGGGCATTGATTTGTCTTTTTCTTCCGCATTTCATCCTCAGACAAACGGCCAAACCGAGCGAACTAACCAGACTTTGGAAACTTATTTGAGATGCTTAGTGTCTGCCGATCAGGATGATTGGGTGGCTTTCTTGCCATTGGCCGAGTTTGCCCTTAATAATCGGGCTAGTTCTGCTACCTTGGTTTCACCATTCTTTTGTAATTCTGGGTTTCATCCTCGTTTTTCTGAGTCTTCTGATTGTCCTGGGGTGGACTCTGTGGTTGAAAGGTTGCAGCAGATTTGGGCTCATGTTGTGGACAATTTGGTGTTGTCTCAGGAGGAGGCTCAACGTTTTGCCAACCGTCATCGGCGTGTGGGTTCCCGGCTTCGGGTTGGGGATTTGGTCTGGTTGTCTTCTCGTCATGTTCCTATGAAGGTTTCTTCCCCGAAGTTCAAGCCTCGGTTTATTGGTCCTTATAGGATTTCTGAGATTATCAATCCAGTGTCTTTTCATTTGGCCCTTCCAGCCTCTTTTTCCATCCATAATTTTTTTCATAGATCTTTGTTGCGGAAATATGTGGTGCCCGTGGTTCCCTCTGTTGATCCTCCTGCCCCGGTGTTGATTGATGGGGAGTTGGAGTATGTTGTGGAGAAGATCTTGGATTCTCGTTTTTCAAGACGGAGGCTTCAGTATCTTGTCAAGTGGAAGGGTTATGGCCAGGAGGATAATTCTTGGGTTGTTGCCTCCGATGTTCATGCTGACGATTTGGTTTGTGCCTTCCATTTGGCTCATCCGGATCGGCCTGGGGGCTCTGGTGAGGGTTCGGTGACCCCTCCTCAAGGGGGGGTACTGTTGTGAATTCTGTTGTGGGTTCTGCTCTTGGGCTCCCTCCGGTGGTTATAAGTGGTAGTGCTGCTGTTTGTCCTTCACAGCAGTCATCAGGTGCTTCCACTTTGGACGGGGCTATTTAGTCTGGCTTCACCCTGTAGTGAGTGCCAGTTGTCCATTGTTT
Organism: Ranitomeya variabilis; assembly: GCF_051348905.1. NCBI lineage: Eukaryota > Metazoa > Chordata > Amphibia > Anura > Dendrobatidae > Ranitomeya > Ranitomeya variabilis. The sequence goes on from NC_135234.1 coordinate 536,124,401, forward strand.
TTCTGGAGGATTCACATCTCTGCTTGGTTTCTCCTGCTGGATTGTCCAAATCATCAAAGATAAGTCCTGGCTTTGTTTTTGCAGTCCACATGCGGTGGACTTTATAGTTCAGTGAACTGCTATGTTTTTTCTTGTCCAGATTTGTCTGTGTAAGGATTTATTCAGCCAAGCTGGAAGCTCTGGAGTCGCAGAGTTACCCTCCATGCCTTTAGTTAGGTGTGGAGATTTTTATATTCTCTGTGGTGGATTTTTGTAGTATTTTAATACTGACCGCACAGTACTCTGTCCTGTCTTTTCTTTCTAGGTAGCGTGGCCTCCTTTGCTAAATTCTGTTTTCAGTCTGCGTTTGTAATTTCCCTCTCCTCTCACAGTCAATATTTGTGGGGGGCTGTCTTTCCTTTGGGGATTTTCTCTGAGGCAAGATAGTTTTCCTGTTTCTTTCTTTATGGGTAGTTAGTCCTCCGGCTGTGACGAGGTGTCTAGGGAGTGACAGGAACATCCCACGGCTACTTCTAGTTGCGGTGTTAAGTTCAGGGTCTGCGGTCAGTATAGAGGCCACCTACTCCAGAGCTCGTCCATGCTGCTCCTAGGCCACCAGATCATAACAAGTTGCCCTGTTACAATGTGAACTTTCTGCTGCTCTGTCAGGGGATAAACTTCAAGCAGGCTGCAGAGTCTTTCTTTAAATTCAGATAACGTATGCGATTCTCCAGAATATTGCGGGAGCCAGGCTGCTCCAGGTATGTATGGCATGGAGAAGGGCATGATGGCTGCTGTAGCGGTGGCAGTATCTGGCCAGCCTATGGGAGCTGTGACTGCATTCTCCACGGGGCTCAGGGGCATCACTGGGCACATCCGCTGCGAGGTCGGGGGGTGCTATTAGGTCCGCGGCTGCGACTGTCGCCAACTCCCCTCTCGGGTTAGACATTGTTCTTCCCCCTCGCTAACCTGATAGAAGCCGGCGTCTCCTTATGCGGCTCCGCTGTACAACATCTTCACTTCCGGCATTCCAGGCAGCAGCGTGGCACCCATCCTTTCCGCTTCATGCTCTTTTTGGCTAGCTCCGCCCACGAAGGTACGCCTCCTCTTCGCGCTCCACGCTGCGTGGCAATGGCGGATTTTGGCGGGAAATGGCAATACCCAGTCTTTCAGCAAATCACAGTTCAAATACAATTCTGGCACAGTTCTTAGGCGTACATGACCCGATTTTCAGGCTTAAGTAGATCCTGTTTGTGACCCCAAGTTGGAGCGCCCCCGTAGGGCAGTGGGGTACTCGGTGGCTGACCCGGTCCGTGGCCCTAGGGATGTCCATTGTAAATGGGGAAAGGTCTTTAAAGGGATATGTTCATGACACAACCTGTGGTATTCGGTCAGGGTGACCGACGCTGCTTAGGGGTCCACTGGGGTGATGTACGGGCAGCTAGATGGTATACCTTCCCACAGGTGAAGTGTATCCCCAGGTCTTCCCAAAGTGTCGATGGTGGATGGTGTGTGGCACAGTGAAGAACGAGGACACAAGTTTGCAGTCTCTTTACCTTTTTACTGATGGCTTCAGCATCCATAGTCCAGGGTACAGACCACAGGGTAGGCAGAGTCTGGCCGTTCTGAAGGCAAATCCAGGTGGAAATCAGTAGCCTTCCTTTAGTGCCTCAATGTTGTAGTACCTCCCTGCTGAGCGTCTCGGTAATGTCCTCACAACTGATGTTGGTGTTCTAGATGTTATGTCTCTTTCTCTGTCCCCCAGATGGATAGGAACAACCCGTATGACTGGTGGCCTGAGGCTTTTTACAGGGACTCTAGCACACCCCAACCTCTGAGAGGTGCCACCGTGCCTCCTGGGTGTAGGTGCGGATAGGTATCTTGAAATTAGCTGTCCTGCCAGTCTCTGAAGTAAAGCGTAGAGATCCTTACTCCCTCAGTATTCTGGCTACCAGATTATTGCGCCTCAGAAGGAAGCAGCCTTTTGCAGGGCAGAATTCCTTCTGGTTTCCTCTCCTGTGCTCTGCTTTCCTGCACACTCTCTGCAATATGTTCGCTTTTAGTGTCTTTTCCCAGGAGCTGCAGCACTTCAGGCTCTAGGACTCCACTCCTTCCTCTGTCTTCCTGACAGGAAGACAGAGGTCTGAACCCCTTTTCCCTCCGTCTTCCTGACAGGAAGACAGAGGTCTGAACCCCTTTTCCCTCCAGATCAGGATGTTTTATAGGGGAGTTCACCTTAAACAGGCTTAGAGCTCTCCCTTCTGGTCTGGAGTGTGAACATACTCCATGCATTATGTTACCTGATAAAGAGATCTCCTTTAATGCCTTCAGACGTAACATCACTCCCCCTGGTGGAAGAACGACATTGCTGCAACGACCAGGGCCCTGGGGTGCTGCACTGGCTTTTTATAAATCTGGGAGATTTGCATCATCTGGTCTTCCTACAGATGATACTGAACAAGCCATAATGATAACAGGCTAATTAAGGTTTCAAACACTAGTCAAAGTTATCTGAGCACATAAATCTCCAAGGGTGCCCAAACTTTTGCATTGGGCCATTTTTCTTTCTGTATTTCTTAAAATGTAAAAAATGACATTTTTTGCCTAAAATACAAAGTAAATGTGTCATCTTTACCTTTAGGCCTTTTAGAGTTCATTTCTGTTAGGGTTTGCGGTTTGATGTGATTGGTGCGTTCGTAACCCGGGGTCCACCGTGCAGGAAATGTCCTGCCGCTAGCTGATTGGTGGCTCAATATGGCGGTATTAACCAGCTCTGTTAGCTTCACAGAGCGGCCGAGAAAGCAAAGCTCTGTGCCCTGTTAACTCTCACAGAGACACAGACTAACTACCCAGAAGAGAGCAGTCAGTGGTCATGCTTGCACACAACACTCCTCGCCGGAGGTGCCTGCATTCTAGGGGCTTATTTCAGCCGGGTCCCTGAATACTTTCATACACAATCTCCTCGCCGGAGGTGCCAGCATTCTAGGGGCTTATTTCAGCCGGGTCCCTGAACACATTCACGCATATGACCACAGTGGCTCAAAGCATGTAACTTAGAAGATACTAGCACATGGCCATGCGGCCATGCGAGCCTTAAATAGCAGCAGCACATTCAGGACCTTCCAAAAGAGGACCAATGAGAAACTGCTACAGAGCCTGTATACCTACAGGACCCTCCTAGAAAGACCAATAGATTTGGCTGCAGTACCTGAACATGTGACCCTTGATCTCCAGTGAGAGATCTTACCCTGGGCATGCTCAGTGTGTGCAAAGCAGGACTTAGTCCCAGAAAAGCCTGTTCGCCGTAGATCAGTGCAGGGTACAATAGCAGAGCCTGGAGAGGCAGCAATAACCCTTTGCACTGAATCAGACTCAGTGAGACGCTGGGAACGACATCTCCACTGAGCAGGCTCCACTGCGGCCGAAGGAGAATGGGAGACCGCAGCAGACACGGATCGAGATTCCCCCTGTGTAGCAGAGGAAACTCGACTACTAACAATTTCCTCTTCAACTTGCTTAACAGTTCACAATAACAGTAATTTTGACCAGGGATGCCCAGACTTTCCTCAGGGTGCATAAACTTTTACATGCTACTGTACAATTGCACAATGGGGATACCATTTCTCCCATGCTGCGGTGAGTTAGGGAAGATGTCTGTCAAGCAACATGACATTGGCAGTGAAGCTCCTTTGACATAACAGAGCAGAAGGGATGGAACTGGTCTGTTGATGTGGCATCACAGTAAGTGGGATAATTAACCATTCTGTGACTGCTATGAGTCAGAAGATATCAGTGCACAGCAAAACAGGCAGATAGTTGGCTACTAATTAAAAAAAAGAACTGGATAGTCGGTAAAATGTAGACATTCCCTATTTTTATTACATTACACAAGCAAAGCCTCACTACAGGATTTACCGTAAGCTATCTTAATATGAAAAGCACTGACTGATCCTACGACTAAATGTGAAATGTCACTACATTTTCCATTCCTAAGTAGTTTTAAAAAACATGAGAAATCAATTACTAAGTACAGCTTTCTCTAGATAGCATTTTTTATCATTAAAATTTCACTAAAGCTTAAGGCACTTTGAAAATTCATCTTAAAATGAAAATAATTGACTTCAATGGTATTCTGAGGATAATGAGAAGGAAAATTATCTATAAGATGCCAGAGAAAGGAGTTTGTTGCTTAGTGGCCCTAGTCAGCATCTAACCTATGGGTCTCTTCCTGACCACATTGGATAAGTTATGTCAAGCAACATTTGACCAATAGCTTAGTTGAGTAAACTTCTAGATAGCCTGCTTTTGGAATTGCAACCATTGATTGACTGGGTCAGTTCAGGTCATACAATTCATAGAAATCCAAATAAATGGAGATCAGACAGGTCAAATTAATTCCAAATCAATTTCAATTCCCTTGAAGTTGCATGTATTGGTTTAAGAAATCCCATCTGCCCCTATTTTAGACTTCATTCCATATTTTTTTGCTCAAAATGCATTTCTTTCATCTAAATGTAAATCACATTGTTTTAGCTGTCTTTTTTTCTGTTTAATGCCATTAAATCGCTCTACATTATAGGTGATCATTTTACAATAACACATAGTCTGACATAGGGACAATGCTTTTTTACTAAATATGATTAAGCTTGGTAAAAAAAAAAAAAGTTAATGAAATCATATGTGAAAACATTGGTACAAGGATGGTGGTTTAATTCCTAAAATGAGTCAAAGGGTTAAACAGTAAAATGAAAATTACACTTGGAATATTAGTATTTCTTTATTCTATTTTACAAATTCATACTTCTGTCTAATTAGTAAAGCCACAAATATTAATAATATTGGCATTTTATCATTAACACATTATTTACCATTGCTTTTATGTGAACCTGTCATCTGATACATGCTGCACAATCCGTGGGCAGAATGCATTAGGCACTAGCTGCATTATCTCAGCCAAGTATGTGTGACTCTGAAATGCTGTGGCACTTCAGAGAAAAATATACTTTAAATGGTTCCTATGTGCCCTCGTAGGCAGAGACCTGTAAATCCAGGGCAGCAGGTAGGTAGAAGCTGGTCAGGGACTAGCCTGTCTGAGGCGTCTACAGCAGCTTAATCTGTGGCCACTAGTGTTGAGCTATACCTTCCGATACTCAAAGGTATCAGTATCGGATGGTATCGGCCGATATCCGAAAAATATCGGATATCGCCGATACCGATACACGATACCAATGCAAGTCAATGGGACACAAGTATCGGAAGGTATCCTGGATGGTTCCCAGGGTCTGAAGGAGAGGAAACTCTCCTTCAGGCCCTGGGATCCATATTCATGTGTAAAATAAAGAATAAAAATAAAAAATAGGGATATACTCACCCTCTGACGCGCCCTGGTAGTAACCGCTGTAACCGGCAGCCTCCGTTCCTAAGAATGAGGAGTTTAGGACCTGCGATGACCTCGCGGCTTGTGATTGGTTGCGTGACCGCTCATGTGACCGCTCACGCGACCAATCACAAGCCGCGACGTCATTGCAGGTCCTAAACTCCTCATTCTTAGGAACGGAGGCTGCCGGTTACATCGGTAAGGTCCAGGGGCCGCAGGACGGGTGAGTATATCCATATTTTTTATTTTAATTCTTTATTTTTTACATGAATATGGATCCCAGGGCCTGAAGGAGAGTTTCCTCTCCTCCAGACCCTGGGAACCATACACTGGGAACTTCCGATTCCGATTTCCGATATCACAAAAATATCGGAACTCGGTATCGGAATTCCGATACCGCAAGAATCGGCAGATACCCGATACTTGTGGTATTGGAATGCTCAACACTAGTGGCCACTTTTAACCCTAGAATGCATACCCATAGAAATCTACACATTCACGCACCTGGGGCCTTTTAGGCCTGTTTACAATTATCATGGAATAACTCAAATAAAAATACTTTTCAAAATTTATTTTACAATTGCAAGGTAAGGATGCATTCCAACTAGCGCTAGGGTCCGCCAGGAGGGGATCCGTAATGGAACTGACCTCCTGGTGACCCCAGCTAAGGCTGGCGGAATCCTGGAGTTACCAGGAGGTCAGATCCATTATGGATCCCTTTCTAGCGAACCCCAGCTCTACTGGGAACACAGCCTAAGATGTGTATATTTCAAAACATAATTATGTGCATAAAACAACAAAAAAGTAAGTAAACGGGCACGCCAAATATAGGCATTCTATATGCAATTTTTTATGAAAACATTTTTTGGTTGTAGCAAACTTGGTGCAGGAATATTTATTTGTAACTTTACATATTCCCCCGACAATTCTCGCATATTATTTTTTCGGCTGAATGTTCCTTGCATACATTTTGTCCGCAAGTAGAACAGAAACGCTCCGATTTTCTTCCTTTCTTTGCTGGACAAATATAGCAGCGCTTTTTTTTTTTTCCTCTTTGCTCTGGATGTTCCAGAAAGCGTATTCCACATCGGATCATTGCCTCCGTAATTTGCCTTGATAAGCAAATCTGTGTATCACATGTAAACCTAGTGGTGACCAGAAAAATGCACACAGGAAAATTGCACACAGGAAAATTGCCCACATGAAAAATGCACACAGGAAAAATGCACACAGGAAAATTCCCCACACGGAAAATTCCCCACATGGAAAATTCCCCACACGGAAAATTCCCCACACGGAAAATTCCCCACATGGAAAATTGTCAATTACAGCATCACAAAAGTTCCAGATCTATGATATTTCAGGTGCAAGGTGAGGATGTTCACATAATATGTGATCAACTTGTGATTTACAGTTGACCTAGTGCAAAACTGCAAAAATGATGATCTGTGGTTTGCAGCAGTCTGTCATTATTAACAATAGATAGATCTAGTCTGCTCTCTTCTCTCACTGATTCTGCCTTACTCCTCCCACCAGCCCAAAACAGCAACACATGCAGAACCAGCAGCAGTGTGATCCAGAGGAGCCATCACTGCTATCAGTACACACAAAAGAATCACTGCTGCTGGCAGAGATATTTGGTCCTGGAAGCCCAGAAGGCACCGCAGAAAGGTGAGATTCTGTCACTTGTACCACTTTGTGTTCTTGCTGAGAATGTATGATGTGCTTTTGCAGTGGAGTCCGATGGGCCCCAGTGCGAAATTTGACCCTTCGCCCCCCCCCCCCCCCCACACACACACACATTGGTCAGATGTATGGGCCCCTGTAGTGTTCTAAATTCTATAAACACGTATGAATTGCCCCCCTCCCCCTTCATTATGTAGTAATGTCCCCCATACTGGTACATATGCCCATCATCCTGGTGAATATGTCTGCATCCTGGTATATATGTCCTAATGCTGGTGATTTACAGTACAATGTAAATCAATGTGAAAAAAAAAAGCTGTGCACATGGTGCAGAAAAATCTGCGCAGAAATGCTGCAGATTTCAAAGAAGTGCATGTCACTTCTTTTGTGCGTTTCTGCAGCGTTTCTGCACCCCTCCATTAATAGAAATCTGCAGTGGTAAAACTGCACAAAAAAACGCATAAAAACGCACTAAAAACGCATAAAAAACGCACCTGTGGATTCTGCCAGGAGATGCAGATTTAGTGTAGAAAATTCTGCACCACATTTCCTACGTGTGCACATAGCCTAGGATTGGGGACCACGTAAACCAGGATAGGGACATATATACCAGAAAGGGGGCATAAATACCAGGATGGAGATCATGTGGACCATACATACTACCGTGTTTCCCCAATAGTAAGACAGCGTCCTACATTCTTTTATCACTCAAAAGTCCCACTATGTCTTACTTTCGGGGGGGTGTCTTACATTGGAAAAAAAAACCTGTGTGGTCGCTGGAGAGCTGTCACACAGACAGCTCTCCAGCGACCAACTATGCGAAGTCCCCTGGTAACCAGGGTAAACATCAGGTTACTAAGCGCAGGGCCGCGCTTAGTAACCTGATGTTTACCCTGGTTACCAGTGTAAATGTAAAAAAAAAAAAAAGTGAGGTGTCATATCTTGTTTTTTCCAGAGGTGATTTTGGAGTTTTTGGGCTGTCGGGACAGAATACAGTGGCTCTTCCTTTGCCTTTTGGTGTTTTTAATCCTTCAGAAAGATACTGTTGACTTCCATCTCCAAGTTCTAATCGTCGCTTCGCCGGAGGGCGCCCCAGTGCAGGCTGCAGTAGGCCGGCTCTGGTGGCGGGTCCATGCAGGGTGGAGTAGATGAAGCTGGCCGCTGCTTGCTGCTCCGGAGCGCACAGTCCGTGCGGGGGATGGTGCACTGGGCCGGGAGAGGACAGGACGTGCAGGAATCCGCCGCCTCCTGCGCCAACCACAGCGCCGCCCCCGGCCACAAACCCCCCGGAGAAGCTGGAGCATTTGTCGGGGAGCAGCAGCTGGTCGTGCCCGAGGTGGCTTCCCTTTCTCATAGTACAGAGCCGCCGCCTTCTCCGCTCTCCTCTTTGTGGCCCCAGTAATCCGAGCTGGGGCCCGAGCACACACAGCCGTACAATCCGCCTCCCCCGGTGCTCGATAGCCATCCGACGAGCTCACCTCAGCACCGAGGGGACCTGCTCTAACTGCAGCCCCGGCTATTTGTAGGGTGCAGGCCGGGCAGTGCGGATTACTGGGGCCACAAGGAGGAGAGCGGAGAAGGCGGCAGCTCTGTACTATGAGAAAGGGAAGCCACCTCGGGCACGACCAGCTGCTGCTCCCCGACAAATGCTCCAGCTTCTCCGGGGGGTTTGTTTGCCGGGGGCGGCGCTGTGGTTGGCGCAGGAGGTGGCGGATACCTGCACGTCCTGTCCTCCCCCGGCCCGGTGCACCATCCCCCGCACGGACTGTGCGCTCCGGAGCAGCAAGCAGCGGCCAGCTTCATCTACTCCACCCCGCATGGACCCGCCGCCAGAGCCGGCCTACTGCAGCCTGCACTGGGGCGCCCTCCGGCGAAGCGACGATTAGAACTTGGAGATGGAAGTCAACAGTATCTTTCTGAAGGATTAAAAACACCAAAAGGCAAAGGAAGAGCCACTGTATTCTGTCCCGACAGCCCAAAAACTCCAAAATCACCTCTGGAAAAAACAAGATATGACACCTCACTTTTTTTTTTTTTTACATTTACACTGGTAACCAGGGTAAACATCGGGTTACTAAGCGCGGCCCTGCGCTTAGTAACCTGATGTTTACCCTGGTTACCAGGGGACTTCGCATAGTTGGTCGCTGGAGAGCTGTCTGTGTGACAGCTCTCCAGCAACCACACAGGTTTTTTTTCCAATGTAAGACACCCCCCCGAAAGTAAGACATAGTGGGACTTTTGAGTGATAAAAGAATGTAGGACGCTGTCTTACTATCGGGGAAACACGGTAGTATGTATGGTCCACATGATCTCCATCCTGGTATTTATGCCCCCTTTCTGGTATATATGTCCCTATCCTGGTTTACGTGGTCCCCAATCCTAGGCTATGTGCACACGTAGGAAATGTGGTGCAGAATTTTCTACACTAAATCTGCATCTCCTGGCAGAATCCACAGGTGCGTTTTTTATGCGTTTTTAGTGCGTTTTTTATGCGTTTTTTTGTGCAGTTTTACCACTGCAGATTTCTATTAATGGAGGGGTGCAGAAACGCTGCAGAAACGCACAAAAGAAGTGACATGCACTTCTTTGAAATCTGCAGCATTTCTGCGCAGATTTTTCTGCACCATGTGCACAGCTTTTTTTTTTCACATTGATTTACATTGTACTGTAAATCACCAGCATTAGGACATATATACCAGGATGCAGACATATTCACCAGGATGATGGGCATATGTACCAGTATGGGGGACATTACTACATAATGAAGGGGGAGGGGGGCAATTCATACGTGTTTATAGAATTTAGAACACTACAGGGGCCCATACATCTGACCAATGTGTGTGTGTGGGGGGGGGGGGGCGAAGGGTCAAATTTCGCACTGGGGCCCATCGGACTCCACTGCAAAAGCACATCATACATTCTCAGCAAGAACACAAAGTGGTACAAGTGACAGAATCTCACCTTTCTGCGGTGCCTTCTGGGCTTCAAGGACCAAATATCTCTGCCAGCAGCAGTGATTCTTTTGTGTGTACTGATAGCAGTGATGGCTCCTCTGGATCACACTGCTGCTGGTTCTGCATGTGCTGCTGTTTTGGGCTGGTGGGAGGAGTAAGGCAGAATCAGTGAGAGAAGAGAGCAGACTAGATCTATCTATTGTTAATAATGACAGACTGCTGCAAACCACAGATCATCATTTTTGCAGTTTTGCACTAGGTCAACTGTAAATCACAAGTTGATCACATATTATGTGAACATCCTCACCTTGCACCTGAAATATCATAGATCTGAAACTTTTGTGATGCTGTAATTGACAATTTTCCATGTGGGGAATTTTCCATGTGGGGAATTTTCCGTGTGGGGAATTTTCCGTGTGGGGAATTTTCCTGTGGGCATTTTTCCTGTGTGCATTTTTCATGTGGGCAATTTTCCTGTGTGCAATTTTCCTGTGTGCATTTTTCAGGGAACCGCCTGCGAGGCCCCAGGTATGTGTTCTAGGGTTAACCCCTTCATGACCCAGCCTATTTTGACCTTAATGAAATGGCCATTTTTTGCAATTCTGACCAGTGTCCCTTTATGAGGTAATAACTCAGGAATGCTTCCACGGATCGTAGCGATTCTTAGATTTTTTTTTTCATGACATATTGGGCTTCATGTTAGTGGTAAATTTAGGTCAATAATTTTTGCATTTATTTGTGAAAAAAAACAGAAATTTGGTGAAAATTTTGAAAATTTAGCAATTTTGAAATTTTGGATTTTTATTCTGTTAAACCAGAAGGTTATGTGACACAAAATAGTTAATAAATAACATTTTCCACATGTCTACTTTACATCAGCACAATCTTGGAAACATCATTTTTTTTGTTAGGGAGTTATAAGGGTAAAAAGTTGACCAGCAATTTGTCATTTTTACAAACAAAATTTACAAAACCATTTTTTTAGGGACCACCTCACATTTGAAGTCACTTTGAGGGGTCTATATGGCAGAAAATACCCAGAAGTGACATCATTCTAAAAAACTGCACGCCTCAAGCTGATCAAAACCACATTAAAGAAGTTTATTAACCCTTCAGGTGTTTCACAGCAGCAGAAGCAACATGGAAGGAAAAAATGAACATTTAACTATTTAGTCACAAAAATGATATTTTAACAACATTTTTTTAATTTTCCCAAGCGTAAAAGGAGAAAGTGGACCCCAAAAGTTGTTGTCCAATTTGTCCTGATTATGCTGAAACCCCATATTTGGAGAGAACCACTGTTTGGGTGCACGGCAGGGCTTAGAAGAGAAGGAACACCATTTGACATTTTGAATGGAAAATTATCTCCAATAGTTAGCGGACACCATGTTGTGTATTGAGAGCCCCTGTGTGCCTAAACTTTGGAGCTTCCCCACACCATTTTGGAAACAAAATCCCCCAAGGAACTTATCTAGATGCATAGTGAGCTATTTGAACCTCCAGGGGCTTCACAAATTGATCCATAAAAATGAAAAAGTACTTTTTTTTCACAAACATTTTCTTTTAGCCTCAATTTTTTTATTTTAACATTGGCAACAGGATAAAATGGATCCTAAAATTTGTTGGACAATTTCTCATGAGTACACCGATACCTCATATGTGGTCATAAACCACTGTTTGGACGCAAGGCAGGGCTCAGAAGGGAAGAAGCGCCATTTGACTTTTTGAATGGAAAATTAGCTCCAATCGTTAGCGGACACCATGTCGCGTATGGAGAGCCCCTGTGTGCCTAAACTTTGGAGCTCCCCCACAAGTGACCCCATTTTGGAAACTAGACACCCCAGGGAACTTATCTAGATGTGTGTTGAGCACTTTGAACCCCAAAGTGCTTCACAGAAATTTATAACGCAGTGCCGTGAAAATAAAAAAAACATTTTTTCCTCAAAAAATGAATTTTTAGCCCGCCATTTTTATTTCACAAGGGTAACAGGAGAAATTGGACCCCAACAGTTGCTGTCCTGTTTGTCCTGAGTACGCTGATTCCCCATATGTGGGGGATAACCACTGTTTGGGCACATGTCGGGGCTCAGAAGGGAAGTAGTGATGTTTTGAAATGCAGACTTTGATGGAATGTTTTTTTAGCCCCCAATTTTTTATTTTCTCAAGGTTAACAGGAGAAATTAGACCCCCAAAGTTTTTGTTCAATTTTTCCCGAGTATGCTGATGCCCCATATGTTTGGGTAAACCACTGTTTGAGCGCACGTTGGGGCTTGGAAGGGAGGGAGCACCATTTGACTTTTTGAACGCAAGATTGGCTGGAATAAATGGTGGTGCCATGTCATGTTTGAAGACCCCCCTGTTACCTCCCTCCCTGCTGCAGCCGGGTCTGGGTCCGCTGCCACCCACATCGCTTCTTCCGCTGCCACCCACGCTGCTTCTTCCTCCTCTGTCAGAGTCCTCCATCGGGTGCCGGCGCAACTGTCTCGGCGCGTTCCTTCCTTCCGGACGGCCGCACGCTCCAATGCTTTGTGCAAGCGCAGTAAGGTATGACTGCGGGTGCGCTCTTTTTTTTTCTTCTTCCAGCGTGACGTGACCCGGCAGTCCTTCTGCCCAATTGTGGACTATCATCAGGTATTTCAGGCCACCCTCCCTTAGTGGAGGCGCCTGATTATCAAGTTTCACTTGCTATTGTAGGGCCGCTTTATTGCCTCTTACCTCGCCTGCTCTGCCCACTGTTAACCCTTGTTTTTCACTTCCTCTCTTCCAGATTCCGCACCCATTCTGTGTTTCCCCAGGTTCCTGCCTGCATCTCCTCCTGTTCAGTGTCTACACTGTTTTTGTCCACCCTTCTCAGCCTATCTTCCATTTTCCTCCACCCAGTGTGTCTATTTCCATCCCCTTCCTCTGGATTCTCTTAGTGTCTTCCATCCTGGTTCCTTCCCTGCCTACTCCTTCTCCGTTTCTCTCCTTGGTATTCCTGAGCCGACCCCTGGTCCTGGCTTTCGTGGTTCTGGAGGATCCCGAGCTTACTTCCTAACAATTCCTGTATAGGTTGGTCCTTCTGGTGCGCTCGTTTGGGGTTTGCTCGGCTCCACGGTCCAGTGGGCCCACTCTTGGTACTTGTCGCCTCTGGCATAACACCCCCTCATGTGCCTAAACAATGGAAACCCCTCAATTCTAACTCCAACACTAATTGCAACACACCCCTAACCCTAATCCCAACCTTAACCATAACCGTAATCACAACCCTAACCCCAACACACCCCTAATCACACCCCTAACCCCAACACACCCCTAATCACAACCCTAACCCCAACACAACCCTAACCCTAATCCCAACCCTAACCACAACCCTAACCCCAACACACCCCTAACCCTAATCCCAACCCTAACCATAACCCTAACCACAAGCCTAACCCTAATCTTAACCCTAATTCCAACCCTAACCCTAATTCCAACGCTAACTCTAATTCCAACCCTAACTCTAATTCCAACCCTAACCCTAATACAAACCCTATCCCTAATTCCAACCCTAACCCTAATTCCAACCCTAACCCCAATTCCAACTTTAACCCTAATTCCAACCCTAACCCTATTTCTAACCCTAACCCTAAATCTAACCCTAACCCTAGTGTAAAAATTAAAATAGATATATTTTCTTTATGGGGGTGATAAAGGGGGTCATTTACTATTTTTTTTATCACTGTGATAGGTCTATCACAGTGATCAAAATGTACCTCGAATGAATTATTCTGCCAGCCTGCAGATTTGGTGGGTGCACTGCGCATGCGCCCACCATTTTGGAAGATGGTGGAGCCCATGAGGGAAGACTTACGGACACCGGGAGGGACACCGGGACTCGGGAGGTATGGGGGTGGGATCGGACCGAGGGGAGAGCAAAGGACAGGATGAAGGGGAGAGGAGGGCAGCGGAGGACAGGATGGAGGGGAGGAAAGACTGACGGTGGTGGCAGATCACCACCATCAGTCAGTGGCGGGGCAAATCGTGGTCTCCAGCCATGGCCGATGATATTGCAGCATCGGCCATGGCTGGATTGTAATATTTCACCAAGTTTCATTGGTGAAATATTACAATTGCTCTGAGTGGCTGTTTCACTTTCAACAGCCAATCAGAGTGATCGTAGCCATGGGGGGGCAAAGCCACCCCCCTGGGATCAAGTATAGGTCCCCCTGTACCTGTGGGTCAGGTGACCTTTCATTGACCCCGGTCACTTGACCCTCAGGAATGCGATCATTCTGTGACAACATATGTGTCACAGGTCAGATTGGCACCGACTTTCATGATGCATACGCTGTGTCACAGGTTGGGAAGGGGTTAAAGTGTTACCCATGAGGAACTACAGAAAGGTGGCAATACCTGTGGGATGTACATCCTTATCCTAACTTTTGCCTGATTTCAAAGGTTTTCCTATTTACTATTCTGCTTTATTAATTGCATTGTATCAGGCAGGGGAGATTAGGTGACTGCCTCATTATAGGCGTACCTTACTAGTATATTTACTCATCCTCTTATTTTTTTGCCTATTACATCTCTATTTGCTTACTTTATTATTTTGCCACTTCTCTCTTCGCCACAGAACTTGTAGGATACTTTCTTTGGGCATCATCTCTGCTTGGCTTCAGCATATTGCTAGGGAGTTCATGTAATTAGGATCTGGGTATTTTTATGTTATATGCATATATACAGTGGCATGTTAAAGTTTGGATGCTGTGAAGACACAGCATTTAATCTTAATTCTGCCAGAGGTATATTTTCAGTAGGCAAGGAGACATAGACTAGTTTTCAAAATAGTCTGAACATTGACTCTTGAATTGATGTGTCTGGTTCAGTGGGTCAAGAGACATAGACTATTGTTCATATGAGTCTGAATGTTGATGCTTGAATTGGTTTGCAAATTATTGAATTGCTGCTTTTTACTTTTAAATCAGCTCCTATATATATATATATATATATATATATATATATATATATATTGTGTTGCTATATTTGGAGGACAGGGACGCAGGGTCATTGAACAATCAATATTTGCTAATATATTGATTAACCATTGTATAAGTCCATGTAGCTTGTTTACCTGCAAAACAGTGAAGGACAAACTCTGCAGATTAATAAAATACTCAAACATTAAGCTTTACCCTCTTTCCACCTTCCCCCTGACACATAGATGATAGCATGGAAGACATCTGCGGTTATAAAAAGGATCTGTATCCTTCTGCAATGAGAAACTACAGAAAAACAGCAAAGGTGCCATGTCTTCATCAAGAGGAATACAGATTTAACATACTGAAACATGTAGCGCCCCCACTGCCGCAGGGCCGAGGGGTACCTGGGTACCGGGCCTCTGAGTCTCTGCTCTGGGGTCGTCATGGTGGCTAGACCCGGTCCGTGACCCTGCTGAGGGGCGCCCAATGAAAGGTGTGGATAATGGTGGTGGTGCGGTGCAGTAAATAACGAGGACACCAGGTTGCAGTCTCTTTACCTCTTTACTGAAGGCTTCTGGGTCCTCAGTCCGGAATATGGTTAGCCGGGCTGCGCAAGTCCGGCCGGTCTGATGGCACCTCCAGAGTTCCCTTCGCAGGTGGAAATCTGTGCCTTCCTTCTAGCGCTTATGTGTTGTGGTCCTCCCCTGCTGTGCTTACGGGATAGTACCCCACAACTGTTGTGTCTGTTTCTCGTGTTCCCTCACAACTCGGTTCTGATGTTCTTCTTCTTCTTCTCGTCCCCCAGATCTTATGGTAGGACGCACCCGTATGACGGGAAGGCTCGGAGCTCTTCCGGGACCCTAGAGTCGCCCCTCTCCACTAGTTGCCCCCTATGGCTGCGTAGGTGATGTAGGTGAGACAGCCAGCCTATAGCTCTCTGTCCTGCCATTGGTTTGAAGTACTGCTTAGAGCTCTGTACTTCCTCGGCGTTCCGGCCACCGGTTAGTTACGCCTCAGTAGGATGTTGCCTCGGTCTAAAAGCATGACTCCTACTGGTATTCTCCCTGTTGCGTTGATCTCGTTTCTCACTCAGCACAATAAATCTCGCTTCTTGTCCTTTCTTAGGGCACCGCCGCTATGAAGTTCAGGCGCGGTCCCGTAGCTTTCTCTCTGTTTGCCAGGCCTCTGTCAGGATCCCACCCCTGACAGGGACCCTACCGAATCTTCCCCTACAACACCCTCTGCCACAAGGTGTTGCCTGGTTCCAACCCAGTCAGCGTTCTCTCTAACTTCCTGCCTAACCCCCAGTTTTACCAGACTGTGAGGAGTGGCCTAATGAATAGTACCCTTAGCTCCCCCTGGAGGCCAGACTGTGAAATGTATTGGTGTATGTGATACCTGGTCAGATGAACTCCTTCAGTGCCATCAGACGTACCATAGCCCCCCTTAGCGGCGGAGCCACAGTACTGCAACGACCAGGACTCTGGGGCGCTGCACTCCCCCCCGGTTAAATCCAGTACTCCTGGACTGGGAAGAAAACAACAATACATGTCAGCAAAAAGACATACAATTTTGAAAATGCAAGTACAAGTAAACTTTGAACACAGCTTCCCTTTATGGGAGGTGAGGACACTTGAACGTTACAAACATGGTTAAATACTTTTTTAAATAACTTTACTATAAATAACTTTTCTTACCCAACCGGGTATTCTACTAAGTGCAAAATCTGAACAATAGTTTAACATTGCCTTTAAGGACGTACTCGCTAAATCCACTAAAGACCTTCTTATATCACATATAAGGCTAATTAACTTTTATGCATTCTCCTTCTTTAAATCTGCAGGACCGCCTGTCCTAACTGCTCCAGACCTACTGCCTCTCCTTTCTGTTACAGGACCGCTCCTTTCCGCCCGAGCCTACTGTCCTTCCACTACTATACACAGTATAGAACATATCATTTTTCTTTCAGTTTAAGATCACTGAGCCATCTCTATATGGCTCCTAGGAGGACTCACCACTAACCCCTACGGGTTCATTCCTTGTCCTCATTCTTCTGTCATCATTATTGAACATTTCTTACAATCAACTAGTTAGTTACATGCAACTTTCACATATCAACATCATCAATACTTTCTTTTCAAGACAATATTGCCATTCAACCATCTTAAGGCAACACTGTTCATAAGTGCAGGATGTGAACATCCCCTTTAAAAGGGGACCAAGTCTCTATGAGGTAGTGCAACTTCTCAAGCCGCAAGTCCGTATGCAGCAAGGACTCCAGTGCTGGTTCCAAGAACCGTATCTTTGCAAAGAGTCCGTCTTTTATGTAAAACCAGTAGAGAGCACCTTTAAGAAGGTGCAAACTATATACAAGGAGTTTGTATCATGCATTGTTCATGATTCAGCAGTTCTTTGATAACTTGTGCAAACGTAGAAAACAAACAAAAACAATAGGGATCCCGGGTCAACAAAGGGATCCCTTTAAGAATAACCCTAGACGGGTTTTAGCAGCAAAGTAGCAGAGAAAAACAAGGAACTATTTACAGTCATTAAAGCTTACTCACTACTCAGTTTCTGGCAGCCCCCACCGAGGCTTTACCTGGCAGGTGGCTTTCTGCGGCCCGGATAAGCTGGACTCCAAGTTTACTCCCAGGGCCAGGTGTACCCCGTGGGTTCGGGTCTTCTGCACGACCAGGTCGTGCGCTGCGATGAGGGTCTGCATGGGCCGATGGATGATGCTGGCGGCGGCAGCAGCGGCTTCAGCGGCAAGCTCCTCCCCCTCGGTTCGGGATACCGCCAGAACGGCTGTAACAACTCTGCTGGCATCACGGCGTGGCCTCACATCTCTCACACTATCTTACCCACTGCTCCAGGCCATGATGTGGTTTCTGTTTTATGCCAGCTCCATGTTCTATGTCTCTGCTCTCTGCATGCTTCATGGTTCTGTGTATAGAGGGGCGGCGCCTGAACTCTCTGGTTCTTATAGGAATCAGGTGAATCTGTCCAACCTGTTCCTGACCAATTGCCAGGAGGCCTCCAGTATATAGTGCAGCTCCACCCAGTGTTCTGGGCCTGTGCAATGTGTTAGCTCAGTTAGTGTCTTGCTTCTGAGTTTGCCTGGCCTTGCTCTGAGTTACTCCCTCTCTGGAGGATTCTCTGTGTTATTTCCTTGGTCTTGTTGTCCGCCCACCAGGAGGCAGAATATCCTGGTCCCAGTGTCTTTGTCCTTGTGTCTTGTTCCATTGCCTTGTCTGCACTTAGTCTTATCTCTGTCTCCTAGTCTTTGGCTTCCTTCCCTGTTGTCTTTCCTTGTATTCTCAGTCTGCTTTCACTCCGCACTCTTGCAGCTCTGCCTGCTCTGAACCTTTGTTATTTTGCATCTGCTCCTCACTTCTGCGTTTCTGCTCCTTTCTACTCAGCTTATCTTCTGCTGTTGCAGTTATCCCTTGCTGCAGTTTCTCTCCTCATTCTTTGTGGCTCTGCTCAGCTTTGCTGCAGAGACCCCTCCCGCAGCACCTCTCCGCTCCTTGCGGTTCTACCTGGCTCCGCTCCTTGCGGTTCTACCTGGCTCCGCTCCTTGCGGTTCTACCTGGCTCCGCTCTTTGCGGTTCTACTTCTCCTGCACTTGGCTCTGCCTCCAGCTCTTGGCTCCGCCTCCTGCCTGTCTGCACTTGGCTCCGCCTCCAGCTCTTGGCTCCGCCTCCTGCGGTTTTGCACTTGGCTCCGCCTCCAGCTCTTGGCTCCGCCTCCTGCGGTTTTGCACTTGGCTCCGCCTCCTGCTCTTGGCTCCGCCTCCTGCATTTCTGTTCTTGGCTCTAGCTCCTGTGCTTTCGCTCTGCATCCGCTCTTGCGGTCTTTATCTACTTATTCCTAGGTCCTCGTGTCTGAACAGGTTCTTACCCGTTCTACATACCTGCCTGCAGACCGGTCCCTACCGGTTCTTCCAGTGTACCAGTCTTGTCTACCAGTCCTGCCAGAGAGCCAGCCGTGCCCGCCTGCCTACCAGAGAGCCAGCCGTGCCCGCCTGCCTGACAGTGTTCCTGTTGTACCCGTCTGCCTGCCTATGTGCCAGCCGTGCCCGCTTGCTTGTCTATGTTCCGTTCCCCGGTGGGATCAGCAGCCACAACCAGACTCCACCCTGGAGTGGTACCTGGTAGCTTCCTATTGCACAAGTCTGACCTCACCATCAGAGGCTCCAGCGAACACCTAGGAAGCTACTTAGTTACGCCCCTTCCAGGGAGGTTTGGTCTGTGGTCCAGTGGGGCCACTCCCCCGCACACCCGCGCCAACCAGTCTGGGCGCGAGCATGACAGTTTGCACAGGCCATGGTCCCCGCTGAGTCCCATGTGCCTTCGCTCTCGGAGCAAGATGCTTTAATCGTTGTCTCTGATGCTATCTTTAATAAACTTTTGGCCTATGAAAAGCAGGCTCCTGCGGATCCGCCAAGGTACTATGGGGATCCGAAGCAGTGCCATGTGTTCCTGGAGCAGTGTATGCAGAACTTCGAATGGTATGCTTCTGCTTTCCCCTCTGATTTGTTCAAGGTTGGATACATAATGTCTTACCTAAGAGGAGATGCTTTGCTATGGATCAACCCCTTGTTTGAAGCAGGGGATCTCATCTTCTCGGACTTGGAGGCCTGTTGTGAATTTGGATTCTGGGCTCCCCCGGTGGCTACTGGTGGAATTGAACTTGTGACATCATCTTCCCTGTTCACCTGTTCTGATTAGATCTGGGTGTCGCTATATAACCTGGCTTCTCTGTTAGATGCTTGCCGGTCAACAATGTTATCAGAAGCCTCTCTGTGCTTGTTCCTGCTCCCAGACATCTACTAGATAAGTTGGACATTCGTCCATGTTTTGTTTTTGTATTTTGGTTCCAGTTCACAGCTGCAGTTTCGTTACTGTGTCTGGAAAGCTCTTGTTGATCAGGAATTGCCACTCTGGTATTATGAGTTAATGCCAGAGTCCTAAAGTAATTTCTGGATGTGTTTTGTTAGGGTTTTCTACTGACCATGAAAGTATGCTTTCTGTCTTCTGCTATCTAGAAAGCGGACCTCAAATTTGCTAAAACTATTTTCCTGCTGCGTTTGTTGTTTCATCTCATATCACCGCCAATATATGTGGGGGGCTTCTGTCTCCTTTTGGGCATTTCTCTAGAGGTGAGTCAGGTCTTATATTTCCCTCTGCTAGCATTATTTAGTTCTCCGGCCGGCGCTGGGCATATAGGGATAAAAAGTAGGACATGCTACCTGGCTACTTCTAGATGATGCGGTAGGTTTAGTTCATGGTCAGTACAGTTACATCTTCCAAGAGCTTGTTCCTATAGAGGCTTATGCTAGTTCTCTGGCCATGGAGATCATGACAGTTTGACCGGCCCTCTAAAGGGTTAAAATCCTTGGCTGAGAAAGGAGAGAAATAAGAAGTCTGCTGAGAGTTTTTTTTTTTTTTTTTTTTTTTTTCCTCTGTGCTCTTAATTGGATCACTTGCCAGTCTGTCTATGCTGCAGTCTTTCTTTTTTTTCTCTCTCCTTATAATCTTTGAATGGCTTTGTGTTCACCTGTTAATAATGGATCTTCAGAGTGTAACTGCAGGTTTGAATAATCTCACCACGAAAGTACAAAATTTGCAAGATTTTATTATTCATGCTCCGGTATCTGAGCCGAGAATTCCTTTGCCGGAATTCTTCTCAGGGAATAGATCTAGCTTTCAGAATTTTAGAAATAATTGTAAGCTATTTTTGTCCCTGAAATCTCGTTCTGCTGGAGACTCTGCACAGCAGGTCAGGATTGTGATTTCCTTGCTCCGCGGCGACCCTCAAGACTGGGCTTTTGCATTGGCACCAGGGGATCCTGCGTTGCGCAATGTGGATGCGTTTTTTTTGGCCTTGGGCTTGCTGTATGAGGAACCTCATTTGGAACTTCAGGCAGAAAAAACTTTGATGTCCCTATCGCAGGGGCAAGATGAAGCTGAAATTTACTGCCAAAGATTCCGTAAATGGTCTGTGCTTACTCAGTGGAATGAGTGTGCCTTGGCGGCTACTTTCAGAGAGGGTCTCTCTGATGCCATTAAGGATGTTATGGTGGGGTTCCCTGTGCCTGCGGGTCTGAATGAGTCCATGACAATGGCCATTCAGATCGATAGGCGTCTGCGGGAGCGCAAACCTGTGCACCATCTGGCGGTGTCCACTGAGAAGACGCCAGAAAGCATGCAGTGTGATAGAATTCTGTCCAGAAGCGAGCGGCAGAATTTTAGACGGAAAAATGGGTTGTGTTTCTATTGTGGGGATTCTACTCATGTTATATCAGCGTGCTCTAAGCGTACTAAAAAGCTTGATAAATTCGTTTCCATTGGCACTTTACAGTCTAAATTTATTTTGTCTGTGACCCTGATTTGCTCTTTGTCATCTATTACTACTGACGCCTATATCGACTCTGGCGCCGCTTTGAGTCTTATGGATTGGTCCTTTGCCAATCGTTGTGGGTATGATTTGGAGCCTTTGGAGACTCTTGTTCCTCTGAAGGGGATTGACTCCACCCCATTGGCTAATAATAAACCACAATACTGGACACAAGTGACTATGTGTATTAATCCGGATCACCAGGAGACTATTCGTTTTCTAGTGCTGTATAATCTACATGAGGATTTGGTGCTGGGATTGCCATGGCTGCAGTCTCACAACCCAGTCCTTGACTGGAGAGCTATGTCTGTGTTGAGCTGGGGATGTAAGGGGACTCATGGGGACGTACCTTTGGTGTCCATTTCATCATCTATTCCCTCTGAAATCCCTGAGTTCCTGTCTGATTATCGTGACGTCTTTGAAGAACCCAAGCTGGGTTCACTACCTCCGCACCGTGAGTGCGATTGTGCTATAGATTTAATTCCGGGTAGTAAATACCCAAAGGGTCGTTTATTTAATCTGTCTGTGCCTGAACATACTGCTATGCGAGAATATATAAAGGAGTCCTTGGAAAAGGGACATATTCGTCCATCGTCATCTCCCTTAGGAGCCGGTTTTTTCTTTGTGTCAAAAAAAGACGGCTCTTTGAGACCATGTATTGATTATCGGCTTTTGAATAAAATCACGGTTAAATATCAATACCCATTGCCGTTGCTGACTGATTTGTTTGCTCGCATAAAGGGGGCCAAGTGGTTCTCTAAGATTGATCTCCGTGGGGCGTATAATTTGGTGCGGATCAGGCAGGGGGATGAGTGGAAAACCGCATTTAATACGCCCGAGGGCCACTTTGAGTATTTGGTGATGCCTTTTGGTCTTTCTAATGCCCCTTCAGTCTTCCAGTCCTTTATGCATGATATTTTCCGCGATTTTTTGGATAAATTTATGATAGTGTATCTGGATGATATTCTGATTTTTTCGGATGACTGGGACTCTCATGTCCGGCAAGTTAAGAGGGTTTTTCAGGTTTTGCGGTCTAATTCTCTGTGTGTCAAGGGTTCTAAGTGCGTTTTTGGGGTTCAGAGAATTTCCTTTTTGGGATATATTTTTTCTCCCTCTTCCATTGAGATGGATCCTGTCAAGGTTCAAGCTATTTGTGATTGGACGCAGCCCTCTTCTCTTAAAAGTCTTCAGAAATTTTTGGGCTTTGCCAACTTTTATCGTCGATTTATTTCTGGTTTTTCGGATGTCGTTAAGCCATTGACCGATTTGACTAGACAGGGTGCTGATGTTGCTAATTGGTCCCCTGATGCTGTGGAGGCCTTTCAGGAGCTTAAGCGCCGTTTTTCTTCTGCCCCTGTGTTGCGTCAGCCTGATGTGACTCTTCCTTTTCAGGTTGAGGTCGACGCTTCTGAGATCGGAGCTGGGGCAGTGTTGTCGCAGAAAAGTTCTGACTGCGCCGTGATGAGGCCTTGTGCCTTCTTTTCCCGTAAATTTTCGCCCGCTGAGCGGAATTATGATGTTGGGAATCGGGAGCTTTTGGCCATGAAGTGGGCGTTTGAGGAGTGGCGCCATTGGCTCGAGGGGGCCAGACATCAGGTGGTGGTATTGACTGACCACAAAAATTTGATTTATCTTGAGACCGCCAGGCGCCTGAATCCTAGACAGGCGCGCTGGTCATTATTTTTTTCTCGGTTTAATTTTGTGGTATCGTACCTACCAGGTTCTAAGAATGTTAAGGCGGATGCCCTTTCTAGGAGTTTTGAGCCTGATTCACCTGGCAACTCTGACCCCACAGGTATTCTTAAGGAGGGAGTTATCTTGTCAGCTGTTTCTCCAGACCTGCGGCGGGCCTTGCAGGAGTTTCAGGCGGATAGACCGGATCGTTGTCCGCCTGATAGGCTGTTTGTTCCTGATGATTGGACCAGTAAAGTCATCTCTGAGGTGCATTCTTCTGCGTTGGCAGGTCATCCTGGAATTTTTGGTACCAGGGATTTGGTGGCAAGATCCTTCTGGTGGCCTTCCCTGTCACGAGATGTGCGAGGCTTTGTGCAGTCTTGTGACGTTTGTGCTCGGGCCAAGCCTTGTTGTTCTCGGGCTAGTGGATTATTGTTGCCCTTGCCTATTCCTAAGAGGCCTTGGACACACATCTCGATGGATTTTATTTCAGATCTGCCTGTTTCTCAGAAGATGTCTGTCATCTGGGTGGTGTGTGACCGTTTTTCTAAGATGGTTCATTTGGTTCCCCTGCCCAAATTGCCTTCTTCTTCCGAGTTGGTGCCCCTGTTTTTTCAAAATGTTGTTCGTTTGCATGGTATTCCTGAGAATATCGTTTCTGACAGAGGAACCCAATTTGTGTCTAGATTTTGGCGGGCATTTTGTGCTAGGATGGGCATAGATTTGTCTTTTTCGTCTGCTTTTCACCCTCAGACTAATGGCCAGACCGAGCGGACTAATCAGACCCTGGAGACATATCTGAGGTGTTTTGTGTCTGCTGACCAGGATGATTGGGTTGCTTTTTTGCCATTGGCGGAGTTCGCCCTCAATAATCGGGCCAGCTCTGCCACCTTGGTTTCCCCGTTTTTCTGTAATTCGGGGTTCCATCCTCGATTTTCCTCCGGTCAGATGGAATCCTCGGATTGTCCTGGAGTGGATGCGGTGGTGGAGAGATTGCATCATATCTGGGGGCAGGTGATGGACAATTTAAAGTTGTCCCAGGAGAAGACTCAGCTTTTTGCCAACCGTCACCGTCGTGTTGGTCCTCGGCTTTGTGTTGGAGATTTGGTGTGGTTGTCTTCTCGTTTTGTCCCTATGAGGGTCTCATCTCCTAAGTTTAAGCCTCGGTTCATCGGTCCGTATAAAATATTGGAGATTCTTAACCCTGTTTCCTTCCGTTTGGACCTCCCTGCATCCTTTTCTATTCATAACGTTTTTCATCGGTCGTTATTGCGCAGGTATGAGGCACCGGTTGTGCCTTCCGTTGAGCCTCCTGCTCCGGTGTTGGTTGAGGGTGAGTTGGAGTACGTTGTGGAAAAAATCCTAGACTCCCGTGTTTCCAGACGGAGACTCCAGTATCTGGTCAAGTGGAAGGGATACGGCCAGGAGGATAATTCTTGGGTCACTGCATCTGATGTTCATGCCTCTGATCTGGTTCGTGCCTTTCATAGGGCCCATCCTGATCGCCCTGGTGGTTCTGGTGAGGGTTCGGTGCCCCCTCCTTGAGGGGGGGGTACTGTTGTGAATTTGGATTCTGGGCTCCCCCGGTGGCTACTGGTGGAATTGAACTTGTGACATCATCTTCCCTGTTCACCTGTTCTGATTAGATCTGGGTGTCGCTATATAACCTGGCTTCTCTGTTAGATGCTTGCCGGTCAACAATGTTATCAGAAGCCTCTCTGTGCTTGTTCCTGCTCCCAGACATCTACTAGATAAGTTGGACATTCGTCCATGTTTTGTTTTTGTATTTTGGTTCCAGTTCACAGCTGCAGTTTCGTTACTGTGTCTGGAAAGCTCTTGTTGATCAGGAATTGCCACTCTGGTATTATGAGTTAATGCCAGAGTCCTAAAGTAATTTCTGGATGTGTTTTGTTAGGGTTTTCTACTGACCATGAAAGTATGCTTTCTGTCTTCTGCTATCTAGAAAGCGGACCTCAAATTTGCTAAAACTATTTTCCTGCTGCGTTTGTTGTTTCATCTCATATCACCGCCAATATATGTGGGGGGCTTCTGTCTCCTTTTGGGCATTTCTCTAGAGGTGAGTCAGGTCTTATATTTCCCTCTGCTAGCATTATTTAGTTCTCCGGCCGGCGCTGGGCATATAGGGATAAAAAGTAGGACATGCTACCTGGCTACTTCTAGATGATGCGGTAGGTTTAGTTCATGGTCAGTACAGTTACATCTTCCAAGAGCTTGTTCCTATAGAGGCTTATGCTAGTTCTCTGGCCATGGAGATCATGACAGAGGCCTTCTTGGCGGCCTTCCGTAAAGTCTTCGATGTGCCTACCTCTGCGTCTCCTGAAAAGTCTTCCCCTCCAAGCTCACAGAGACGGTCCAGACAAAATAAACCTGAAGGTAAACCGTCGCTTCCGTCCATGACCATCCAAGACTCACCTGTTCCACAACCTGCCGAAGCAGCCACCCGAGCAAGATCCGAGAGGTCTAATAAAAGGGGGCTGGCAAATCTGCAGCCTGAATCTGGTGCTGAGAGTGAAATACGGTATCCCTGTGGTTGTAAAGAACATTCAGGTGGTCTTTGCCCTGTGAAGCCTGTACTCCAAAACCC
Source organism: Ranitomeya variabilis (assembly GCF_051348905.1). Lineage (NCBI taxonomy): Eukaryota > Metazoa > Chordata > Amphibia > Anura > Dendrobatidae > Ranitomeya > Ranitomeya variabilis. The sequence continues at coordinate 536,150,018 of NC_135234.1, forward strand.
TGGGCCAGTAGGAGAGGCTGCCCCTGGCAAGAGTACTCCCTCTCCATCTAAGTTAATGACTGTTTCACTGCCTTCTGGAAGCTTTGGTGTGTTTAAGCCGCCTATCATACGGAGTCGGTGTATGGTCTCCGTTTTACAGCTCCAGAACCCGGTGTGGGCGTTGCCTGATAATGGCCGAACCCTGCTAAAGAGCAGTCTAGTCCTGCAAGGACAACTACAGCTCCAAGTTGGAGCCTTATACACGAAGAAGTTTGTTTTCCGTATGCTGTCTGTTATGCCCATGGGTCATTCTAAGCCAAGGACTCTACCACCCGCTCTGGTCAAGAGTTGCAGTAAAGTGCTTCGTTTGAACTTACCCAGTCTTGAGAAGTGTCTGGTTCCCATGCGTCAAAGACACTCAGCAGTGACATCTTCTTCTGCTGGTCTGCTAGTCGTCGAGTCAAGTTGTGCTGACGTCACCGAAGATGGGGAAACGGTGACTATGTCTCCACACATCTCCAGCGACTATACCAGTAAACACTTAGTCGTCGAGTCAAGATGTGCTAATGTCACCGAAGATGGGGAAGCGGTGACTATCTCTCCACACGTCTCCAACGACTTTTCCTGTATTCCGTTCCTAGGAACATCCCCGCCACTTGGACGATTTCTTCTGGATAACGGGCAGAAGATGGTTCCTATGTTTATACCTTCTGCGTCCTTGTGGCCGGCTGGTGAAGATTTCAAAACAGAAGTTTGTTCACCTCAATTTTTCTCTGACCCAGTGGAGCTGATGCTCTCCACACTCATCTCTAGTGACTTTTCCTGTGTTCAGTATCCGGGAGCTTCTCTGCTACCTGTTGGGCAAAATTTGAATCCTATGAGACGGTTTCCAGTTTCCAAGTGTCTGGCTGGTGAAGATATTAAGATGGCAGCATTCAAGTCCCTGTTACCTATGTACCTGGAGGAGATGGTCCAGTCCATTGAGAAAGCTAACCCCATTGGGTACAATGAGACTTTGCTACCTGAGATTTCCGATGAAGTTAATCCTACAGAGCACAAAGAGACTTTGTTTTCTGAGATTCCTGGTGACCCGCCTGCCTTATTCTACTCTGAAGATGTCATGTTATCCTGGACTATGTGTGCTCCCATCCTTCTTCTACAAGTTATTCTGGCGGGCTTGAAGAAGAGGGGCCGTAAAGGGGGGGTACTGTAACAACTCTGCTGGCATCACGGCGTGGCCTCACATCTCTCACACTATCTTACCCACTGCTCCAGGCCATGATGTGGTTTCTGTTTTATGCCAGCTCCATGTTCTATGTCTCTGCTCTCTGCATGCTTCATGGTTCTGTGTATAGAGGGGCGGCGCCTGAACTCTCTGGTTCTTATAGGAATCAGGTGCATCTGTCCAATCTGTTCCTGACCAATTGCCAGGAGGCCTCCAGTATATAGTGCAGCTCCACCCAGTGTTCTGGGCCTGTGCAATGTGTTAGCTCAGTTAGTGTCTTGCTTCTGAGTTTGCCTGGCCTTGCTCTGAGTTACTCCCTCTCTGGAGGATTCTCTGTGTTATTTCCTTGGTCTTGTTGTCCGCCCACCAGGAGGCAGAATATCCTGGTCCCAGTGTCTTTGTCCTTGTGTCTTGTTCCATTGCCTTGTCTGCACTTAGTCTTATCTCTGTCTCCTAGTCTTTGGCTTCCTTCCCTGTTGTCTTTCCTTGTATTCTCAGTCTGCTTTCACTCCGTACTCTTGCAGCTCTGCCTGCTCTGAACCTTTGTTATTTTGCCTCTGCTCCTCACTTCTGCGTTTCTGCTCCTTTCTACTCAGCTTATCTTCTGCTGTTGCAGTTATCCCTTGCTGCAGCTTCTCTCCACATTCTTTGTGGCTCTGCTCAGCTTTGCTGCAGAGACCCCTCCCGCAGCACCTCTCCGCTCCTTGCGGTTCTACCTGGCTCCGCTCCTTGCGGTTCTACCTGGCTCCGCTCTTTGCGGTTCTACTTCTCCTGCACTTGGCTCTGCCTCCAGCTCTTGGCTCCGCCTCCTGCCTGTCTGCACTTGGCTCCGCCTCCAGCTCTTTGCTCCGCCTCCTGCGGTTTTGCACTTGGCTCCGCCTCCAGCTCTTGGCTCCGCCTCCTGCGGTTTTGCACTTGGCTCCGCCTCCTGCATTTCTGTTCTTGGCTCTAGCTCCTGTGCTTTCGCTCTGCATCCGCTCTTGCGGTCTTTATCTACTTATTCCTAGGTCCTCGTGTCTGAACAGGTTCTTACCCGTTCTACATACCTGCCTGCAGACCGGTCCCTACTGGTTCTTCCAGTGTACCAGTCTTGTCTACCAGTCCTGCCAGAGAGCCAGCCGTGCCTGCCTGCCTACCAGAGAGCCAGCCGTGCCCGCCTGCCTGACAGTGTTCCTGTTGTACCCGTCTGCCTGCCTATGTACCAGCCGTGCCCGCTTGCTTGTCTATGTTCCGTTCCCCGGTGGGATCAGCAGCCACAACCAGACTCCACCCTGGAGTGGTACCTGGTAGCTTCCTATTGCACAAGTCTGACCTCACCATCAGAGGCTCCAGCGAACACCTAGGAAGCTACTTAGTTACGCCCCTTCCAGGGAGGTTTGGTCTGTGGTCCAGTGGGGCCACTCCCCCGCACGCCCGCGCCAACCAGTCTGGGCGCGAGCATGACAACAGCGGTGCAGTGCTGCATATCCCGGGCCCACCAGCTGCTCCCCTTTAGGTGCCGGCGATATGTGACCACATCCCCCGGCTTCAGGAAGGACTTGGCGCCGTCTCCGCACAGGCAGGGCTCCACTTCATTCCGGGTGATGCGGACTCTCAGGGCTGTCCCAATCTCCTGCACGAAGCCCTTTCCTGTCTGGGGCAGGTAAACAATCACGACGCCCCACTTTGGCAGGGAGCCCTCCAGCAGCTCACCACACGCCTCCCGCTCCACTTCCCGCTGGAACTCTGCAATCAGGTGATTCCTGTACTCTCTCCAAGGAAAGGGCCCCATATCTGGCCCCCCCCCCGGTTCTTTGGGATCAGGCGGCAGGAATGCTGGGGCGCCAGTGGCCGCAGCGGCGGCCGGGTCTGGTGCAGAGGTGAGGCGGACTCCTTGGGGGTCGCGGCACTCAGTACCCCTACCTGGGGTGACTCACAGGCTGGGGACCGCGCAGGTAAAGGATGCCCCATCGACAGCTCCCACGGATCCAGATCCTCCAGCGGGGGCATATCAGAATCCTCCGGTGACGGGGGTCGATGCAGGGCCATCCTTTTCTGCAGGCCTTCTCTAGTCTCCAGTCCCACCTCATCTGAGTCATAGTTTCGTTTCTTCGGTCTCCGCCCGCCATAGAAGATCAGGAGGTGGATCTCCCCTGTTGACGGGCCCGCCCTTAGGATGCAACAATATTTAGACTGGGCGGCCATTGTCTTTCGCGCTCTTCAGCTTGTCTACGCCCACTCCACGCCCTTCTTCTTCTCCTGCGCTCTCCTCAGCGCTGTAATGGCGGCGGATTTTGGCGGCAAGTGGCACAGCACAGTCTTTCCAATAAAGTACAGTCCAAGCACAATAAATCACAATTCCAAGGCACACATGACCTGATTCTTCAGGCTTAAGTAGATCCTGTTCGTGACGCCAAGTTGTAGCGCCCCCACTGCCGCAGGGCCGAGGGGTACCCGGTACCGGGCCTCTGAGTCTCTGCTCTGGGGTCGTCACGGTGGCTAGACCCGGTCCGTGACCCTGCTGAGGGGCGCCCAATGAAAGGTGTGGATGGTGGTGGTGGTGCGGTGCAGTAAATAACGAGGACACCAGGTTGCAGTCTCTTTACCTCTTTACTGAAGGCTTCTGGGTCCTCAGTCCGGAATACGGTTAGCCGGGCTGCGCAAGTCCGGCCAGTCCGATGGCACCTCCAGAGTTCCCTTCGCAGGTGGAAATCTGTGCCTTCCTTCTAGCGCTTATGTGTTGTTGTCCTCCCCTGCTGTGCTTACGGGATAGTACCCCACAACTGTTGTGTCTGTTTCTCGTGTTCCCTCACAACTCGGTTCTGATGTTCTTCTTCTTCTTCTCGTCCCCCAGATCTTATGGTAGGACGCACCCGTATGACGGGAAGGCTCGGAGCTCTTCCGGGACCCTAGAGTCGCCCCTCTCCACTAGTTGCCCCCTATGGCTGCGTAGGTGATGTAGGTGAGACAGCCAGCCTATAGCTCTCTGTCCTGCCATTGGTTTGAAGTACTGCTTAGAGCCCTGTACTTCCTCGGCGTTCCGGCCACCGGTTAGTTACGCCTCAGTAGGATTTTGCCTCGGTCTAACAGCACGACTCCTACTGGTATTCTCCCTGTTGCGTTGATCTCGTTTCTCACTCAGCACAATAAATTTCGCTTCTTGTCCTTTCTTAGGGCACCGCCGCTATGAAGTGCAGGCGCGGTCCCGTAGCTTTCTCTCTGTTTGCCAGGCCTCTGTCAGGATCCCACCCCTGACAGGGACCCTACCGAATCTTCCCCTACAACACCCTCTGCCACAAGGTGTTGCCTGGTTCCAACCCAGTCAGCGTTCTCTCTAACTTCCTGCCTAACCCCCAGTTTTACCAGACTGTGAGGAGTGGCCTAATGAATAGTACCCTTAGCTCCCCCTGGAGGCCAGACTGTGAAATGTATTGTTGTATGTGATACCTGGTCAGATGAACTCCTTCAGTGCCATCAGACGTACCATAGCCCCCCTTAGCGGCGGAGCCACAGTACTGCAACAACCAGGACTCAGGGGCGCTGCAAATACATAAAGACCACAGAGAGCTTTTAGATCCGTATCAATAAATATAGTACAAAACAGGTCCAGGTTGTGAGTTAGTCATCACAGACAATTTTTGTGAAGTTACAAAATGACTTTTACTAGTACAAAAAAATGACTTAAAACCATTTCATATCACAAATAACAATTTAACTTTGTATCAAAAATTATATTTATATTAAAAAAGAACAAGCGGGCAGCAATATTAAACCATGGTAGGCAATGGAAGGTGCACAATGTGAGCACATGGGAGCATCCCAGACCTGCACACAAAAAAGTTGTTCTTTAATAAAATGCATAGTGCATGACATATAAAACGATTATGAATGCATGTACTGAGGCACTCCCATAGATCACGAAGAAGCAGGGCAAAAAAACACACAGAAAATCGCTACAGAATGGTAACATCCAAATGGCAGTTTCCAATTGAATAAAGATCCACAAAATCACCACAATTGCATTAAGAGTGAACCCCCCATATGCACTTACCCATGCTAATGCCCAACCAAGGCGCTGATGCCCCGACGTGCGTTTCGCTGTTGCTTCTTCGGGGAGCAGTGCGTATTGTGTCCCAAGCGCTTTTTTCAATGTCCCACAGTACTAGTAAACAACCAATAGTTGTCCCGGAAGAAGCCACACACTTCTCCAGCCATGTCAGACGAGCGTATGAGGCAGGAGCTCCAGACAGCCCAATGCATCACATCCGGCATCACAGAGGCGGTGAGTATAAGGAACAATTGTTCCAGCCGGCATAATTATCACACACCGCCCCATAGAGATGCCATCAGTGACGCAGGTCGAGTGAAGGACCGCCCACACACGCTACATGCGGCGGTGGAGGAGCAGTGTACTAGATCTGATGTGTCATGCAGGAGTGGCCATAATGATTAAGGGCAACAAAAAGGCAAAACAAAAAATATATCCCGCAACTAAAAAACATATGAAATCATTAGCAAAAGTATAAATGCACATCAATAAACATAGTTACCCAAAATAACATATCAATTAAATAATAACATATCATTTACAGGAATTCTTTAAGTCCATCAATTGGTTGCCATCCATCTTTGCTCCACACATTATCCTTATGATGTATGCATTACCTTTTCAAATCACTCCACTCCATAAATGATAGCTGTGGCGTCCTCATAGGAAACGTTAATTTGGGATACACAGAACCAAAAGGCACTAGTTAGTGCTGAGATAACATCCGCTAATAATAAAATAAAACACAAAACACACAATTAAAATAAAAAATTAGTTGAATACAAACAATGTATATTTTCCAGAGACAACTAGATGAACATCACCATAAAGAGCGTAAGGTCAAGGAATCGTATTAATAGAATTTATATAAAAAGTGGCGCCAAGTATCAAACAGAGGTGTCCTGCAGCGAAACCAACAATTCCCCACAAAAGTGAATTGTAAAATGAAGTTAAAAATAATAAATACACATAAAATGTGTATAGGTTCGCGCTGGAAACGTGACTGTACATGATGGAAAAAAGAGAGTAGGGGGACTATTGTTGGTTCAGATATGGGAGAATATTCAATTATTCCAGACACAGAGCTGTAAACAGCATGAAAAAAATGCTAAACGCTCACCCGTCTTGTGCAGATGGTTAGGAGCGTCTAGTAGTCCCAGCAGGTGCTAGAGGATGTCCGTCCAGAAGATCCTTTCATGAAGGTAGATCCTGGTAGGACGAAGTCCGTTAGTGCAGAGAAGATCGTGGCTACCCCGGCCGGTAGCAGCCACTGTTCACCTTGTGGCAGAGGGAGGCGGGGTCCAGCTGTGCCGGCGCCGCGTGTGAGTCGAGCAGTGCGTACGGCTAGACTGCAGGACCTGCGTGACGTAACTGTTCACGTGACCGCCGCTACTGCCCGGTGATAGGTGTACGGAGTGCGGTAAGGACCACTATCCTACGCGTTTCGGAGACGCCTGTCTCCTTCTTCAGGGATGGTCCTTTACCCCACTAGAAGTCTTTTTATACCGCCTCCCATGATCGGTTCCTTCATTGGAACCCAAACAATTCAGCTCCAGCATTGAGACCTCTCGGTGCAACAGTGTCCAGTAGGAATATCCACTTAGTCTCAACTCTGGACATAGCTTTGATGAAGTTGCCACCTCTCCAATGTTTTTGTACCACCGCAATACCTGTGACTTCCATGTCTTTAACCTGTCCCCCATGGTAGTCGATAAAGTGTTTTGAAAGTGGGTGGCCCATGAATTTGTTTTTAATATTTCGGATATGTTCATTAATATTTTCCAGAGACAACTAGATGAACATCACCATAAAGAGCGTAAGGTCAAGGAATCGTATTAATACTATAAAAAAAGAAGAGAAACTCAATTTTTCAATGAGACCTGAGGGAGTCATGGTACCCAATCTTACGATCCACCTACATTCAAGGTGCACCAACCTGCATTTAAGGTCACCACTAGTGTTGAGCATTCCGATACCGCAAGTATCGGGTATCGGCCGATATTTGCTGTATCGGAATTCCGATACCGAGTTCCGATATTTTTGTGATATCGGAAATCGGAATCGGATGTTCCCAGTGTATGGTTCCCAGGGTCTGGAGGAGAGGAAACTCTCCTTCAGGCCCTGGGATCCATATTCATGTAAAAAATAAAGAATTAAAATAAAAAATATGGATATACTCACCCATCCGGCGGCCCCTGGACCTTACCGATGTAACCGGCAGCCTCCGTTCCTAAGAATGCAGTGAGTTTAGGACCTGCGATGACGTCGCGGCTTGTGATTGGTCGCGTGAGCGGTCACATGAGCGGTCACGTGACCAATCACAAGCCGCGACGTCATCGAAGGTCCTTCACTCCTCTGTTGTGGATTCTGTTTGTGGGCTCCCTCTGGTGGTTACTGCTGGTACTGGGTGACTTTGGTGGGTTGCGGCCTTTGGTTTCCACCTGTCCATCAGAGGCTGGGTGTTTCCTATTTTACCTGGCCTTTCTGTCATTCCCTTGCCGGCTATCAATGTATTCAGATGTGCTCTGTTTGGTTCCTGCCTACCTGCTCCCAGATCTTTCAGGATAAGCTAAGGGCTGATTTTCAGTTGTTTGGTTTTTTTTTTGTCCAGCTTGCTTATTATGTCTCTATGCTAGCTGGTAGCTCTAGTGGACTGAGGTTCTCCCCATGTGCCATGAGTTGGCACATGGGTTCTTGTAAATCTCAGGATGGTTTTTTGATTAGGGTTTTTTGCTGGCCGCTCAGTCCCCTTTTGTATCGTTCTGCTTTCTAGTTTACAGCGGGCCTCTATTTGCTAAAACTATATATATCATCTCTATGTGTGTGCCTTCCTCTCATTTCACCGTCAATACATGTGAGGGGGCACTATATCTTTTGGGGTTCATTCCTCTGGAGGCAAGTGAGGTCTTTATTTTCTCTGCAGTACTAGTTAGCCCTTAGGCTGGTGCGTGGCGTCTAGAACCAACGTAGGCACGCTCCCTGGCTATCTCTAGTTGCGTTTGTCAGGCGTAGGGCAGCGGTCAGCCCAGGTTCCATCACCCTAGAGCTCGTCCGTTATCTATTTGTACTTTGCTTGTCCTGTGCTATCCCCAGCCATTGGGGATTCATGACAGTATAGCCGGCCCACAAAGTGTTAATTGTTTGGGCTGAAGCAGGAGAAAAAGAAGTGTTTAAGGGAATTTTTTTTTTTTTTTTCCCTTCAGAGTTTTGCTGCCTAGCCCTTAATTGCTGTCTAGCTGCTTCTTACCTCCTCTTAACCCTTGAATGGCTCTGATCTTGGCTGTTTAACATGGATGTCCAGAGTTTGGCTTCCAGCCTGAGTAATCTCGCGGCAAAAGTTCAAAACATACAGGATTTTGTTGTTCACACTCCCATGTCTGAACCTAGAATTCCTATTCCAGAGTTCTTTTCTGGAGATAGATCTACCTTCCTGAATTTCAGGAACAATTATAAATTGTTTCTTTCTTTAAAATCTCGCTCCTCTGGAGACCCTGCTCAACAGGTCAAGATTGTAATATCTTTCCTGTGGGGCGACCCTCAGAATTGGGCATTTGCATTGGCACCAGGGGATCCTGCATTGCTCAGTGTGGATGCGTTTTTTCTGGCATTGGGATTGCTCTATGAGGAACCTAACCTAGAGATTCAGGCTGAAAAGGCTTTATTAGCCCTCTCTCAGGGGCATGATGAAGCGGAAATATATTGTCAAAAATTTCGGAAATGGTCGGTGCTTACTCAGTGGAATGAGTGCGCCCTGGCTGCAAACTTCAGAAATGGTCTTTCTGAGGCCATTAAGGATATTATGGTGGGGTTCCCTACGCCTGCAGGTCTGAATGAGTCTATGGCTATGGCCATTCAGATTGATCGGCGTTTACGGGAGCGCAAACCCGTGCACCAGTTGGCGGTGTCTTCTGAACAGGCACCTGAGACTATGCAATGTGATAGAATTCAGTCCAGAAGTGAACGGCAAAATTATAGGCGGAAAAATGGATTGTGTTTTTATTGTGGTGATTCAGCTCATGTTATATCAGCATGCTCTAAACGCACTAAAAGGGTTGATAAATCTTTTGCCATTGGTACTCTGCAGCCTAAGTTCATTTTGTCTGTGACTCTGATTTTTTCACTGTCTTCCATTTCCGTCGATGCCTATGTGGATTCGGGCGCTGCCCTGAGTCTTATGGATTGGTCATTTGCTAAACGCTGCGGTTTTAGTCTGGAACCTCTGGAAGTTCCTATTCCTCTGAAGGGAATTGACTCTACACCATTGGCTATGAATAAACCGCAGTATTGGACACAAGTGACCATGCGCATGACTCCCGTTCATCAGGAGGTGATTCGCTTCCTTGTACTGTATAATTTACATGATGTACTAGTGCTTGGTCTGCCATGGTTACAAACTCATAATCCTGTCCTGGACTGGAAAACAATGGCTGTGTTAAGCTGGGGATGTCAGGGGGTTCATGATGATGCACCTCCGATTTCAATCGCTTCATCTACTCCTTCTGAGATCCCTGCGTTTTTGTCTGACTATAGGGATGTTTTTGAGGAGCCTAAGCTCAATTCGCTCCCTCCTCATAGAGAGTGTTACTGTGCTATAGAATTGATTCCTGGCAGTAAGTTCCCTAAGGGTCGTTTATTTAATCTGTCACTGCCAGAGCATACTGCTATGCGGAATTATATTAAGGAGTCCTTGGAAAAGGGACATATTCATCCATCTTCGTCCCCTCTGGGAGCAGGTTTCTTTTTCGTGGCAAAAAAAGATGGTTCCCTGAGGCCTTGTATAGATTATCGCCTTCTGAATAAGATTACAGTCAAATACCAGTATCCATTGCCATTATTAACTGATTTGTTTGCTCGCATTAAGGGGGCTAGGTGGTTCACTAAGATAGATCTTCGCGGTGCGTATAATTTGGTGCGGATAAAACAGGGTGATGAGTGGAAAACCGCATTTAATACGCCTGAGGGCCATTTTGAGTATTTGGTAATGCCTTTTGGACTCTCCAATGCTCCGTCAGTCTTTCAGTCCTTTATGCACAATATTTTCCGTGAATATCTGGATAAGTTTATGATTGTGTATTTGGATGATATTTTGGTGTTTTCTGATGACTGGGAGTCTCATGTTCTACAGGTCAGGAAGGTGTTTCAGGTTCTGCGGGCCAATTCTCTGTTTGTGAAGGGTTCAAAGTGTCTCTTCGGAGTCCAGAAGATTTCTTTTTTGGGGTACATTCTTTCTCCTTCTACTATTGAGATGGATCCCGTCAAGGTTCAGGCTATTTGTGACTGGACACAACCTACATCTGTTAAGAGCCTTCAGAAGTTCTTGGGGTTTGCTAATTTTTATCGTCGGTTCATTGCTAATTTTTCCAGTATTGTCAAACCTTTGACTGATTTGACTAAAAAGGGTGCTGATGTTGCTGATTGGTCTCCTGCGGCCGTGGAGGCCTTTCAGGAACTTAAGCGCCGGTTTTCTTCTGCTCCTGTGTTGTGTCAACCAGATGTTTCACTTCCTTTTCAGGTTGAGGTTGATGCTTCCGAGATTGGAGCGGGGGCGGTTTTGTCACAGAGAAGTTCTAATGGCTCGGTGATGAAGCCATGTGCATTCTTCTCTAGAAAATTCTCGCCCGCCGAGCGCAATTATGATGTGGGTAATCGGGAGCTTTTGGCCATGAAGTGGGCATTTGAGGAGTGGCGTCATTGGCTTGAGGGTGCTAAACATCATGTGGTGGTCTTGACTGATCACAAGAATCTCATTTACCTTGAGTCTGCCAGGCGTTTGAATCCTAGACAGGCTCGTTGGTCGTTGTTTTTTTCTCGTTTCAATTTCGTGGTTTCATACCTGCCAGGTTCAAAGAATGTGAAGGCAGATGCTCTTTCCAGGAGTTTTGTGCCTGACTCTCCTGGAGACTCTGGGCCTATTGGTATCCTTAGGGATGGGGTAATATTGTCCGCCGTATCCCCAGACTTGCGACGTGCATTGCAGGAGTTTCAGGTGGATAAACCGGATCGTTGTCCACCAGAAAGACTGTTTGTTCCGGATGATTGGACCAGTAGAGTCATCTCCGAGGTCCATTCTTCTGTGTTGGCTGGTCATCCTGGAATATTTGGTACTAGAGACTTGGTGGCCAGGTCTTTTTGGTGGCCTTCCTTGTCTAGGGATGTGCGTACCTTTGTGCAGTCTTGTGAAGTGTGTGCTCGAGCTAAGCCTTGCTGTTCTCGGGCCAGTGGGTTGTTGTTATCTCAGGAGAAGACTCAGCAGTTTGCTAATCGCCGTCGCCGCGTGGGTCCCCGACTTCTTGTTGGGGATTTGGTGTGGTTGTCTTCTCGTTTTGTCCCTATGAAGGTCTCTTCTCCTAAGTTCAAGCCTCGGTTCATCGGTCCTTATAGGATCTCGGAGATTCTTAACCCTGTATCTTTTCGTTTGGATCTCCCAGCATCGTTTGCTATTCATAATGTGTTCCATCGGTCATTGTTGCGGAGGTATGAGGTGCCCGTTGTTCCTTCGGTTGAGCCTCCTGCTCCGGTGCTGGTGGAGGGAGAATTGGAGTATGTTGTTGAGAAGATCTTGGATTCTCGTGTTTCCAGACGCAAACTCCAGTATTTGGTTAAGTGGAAGGGTTATGGTCAGGAGGATAATTCCTGGGTGGTCGCCTCAGATGTTCATGCGACTGATTTGGTCCGCGCCTTCCATAGAGCTCACCCTGATCGCCCTGGGGGTTCTCGTGAGGGTTCGGTGACCCCTCCTCAAGGGGGGGGGGGTACTGTTGTGGATTCTGTTTGTGGGCTCCCTCTGGTGGTTACTGCTGGTACTGGGTGACTTTGGTGGGTTGCGGCCTTTGGTTTCCACCTGTCCATCAGAGGCTGGGTGTTTCCTATTTTACCTGGCCTTTCTGTCATTCCCTTGCCGGCTATCAATGTATTCAGATGTGCTCTGTTTGGTTCCTGCCTACCTGCTCCCAGATCTTTCAGGATAAGCTAAGTGCTGATTTTCAGTTGTTTGGGTTTTTTTTTGTCCAGCTTGCTTATTATGTCTCTATGCTAGCTGGTAGCTCTAGTGGACTGAGGTTCTCCCCATGTGCCATGAGTTGGCACATGGGTTCTTGTAAATCTCAGGATGGTTTTTTGATTAGGGTTTTTTGCTGACCGCTCAGTCCCCTTTTGTATCGTTCTGCTTTCTAGTTTACAGCGGGCCTCTATTTGCTAAAACTATATATATCATCTCTATGTGTGTGCCTTCCTCTCATTTCACCGTCAATACATGTGAGGGGGCAACTATATCTTTTGGGGTTCATTCCTCTGGAGGCAAGTGAGGTCTTTATTTTCTCTGCAGTACTAGTTAGCTCTTAGGCTGGTGCGTGGCGTCTAGAACCAACGTAGGCACGCTCCCTGGCTATCTCTAGTTGCGTTTGTCAGGCGTAGGGCAGCGGTCAGCCCAGGTTCCATCACCCTAGAGCTCGTCCGTTATCTATTTGTACTTTGCTTGTCCTGTGCTATCCCTAGCCATTGGGGATTCATGACACTCCTCATTCTTAGGAACGGAGGCTGCCGGTTACATCGGTAAGGTCCAGGGGCCGCCGGACGGGTGAGTATATCCATATTTTTTATTTGAATTCTTTATTTTTTACATGAATATGGATCCCAGGGCCTGAAGGAGAGTTTCCTCTCCTTCAGACCCTGGGAACCATCCAGGATACCTTCCGATACTTGTGTCCCATTGACTTGCATTGGTATCGGGTATCGGTATCGGCGTTATCCGATATTTTTTGGATAACGGCCAATACCATCCGATACCGATACCTTTGAGTATCGGAAGGTATCGCTCAACACTAGTCACCACCTCTCATTCCACAATGCACCCAGTTAATACCGAGTATTTTAAGAAGATCTGAATTGCAGGCATGTCGCAGCCTGAAGTGACATGGAATTGTCTTCAAGGATGCTATGTCAACAATTGTCTGGGCTGCCTTGATATCTCTAACATGCTCCCTGGTTCTAACGCGCAGTTCCCTGGAAGTTAACCCCACATATATAAGGCCACAGAGACATGTGGCATAATACACCACAAAATCACTGCTGCACGAAATATATTCTCTAATTCAAAAAATTTGTTTACCATCAGATGAGCAGAAATCCATTACTCATCCACATTATGACACGCCAAGCATGATCCACACGGAAAACATCCCTGGCGTGGTTTTCCAGTATAGAAAGGAAGGGTGGGATTCGCCACATAGTGGATCTTAACTAGGAGATCCTTTAGACTGCTGCTCCTCCTGGCTGTCATTAGTGGTCTTTCGGGAAGTAATCCTCCTATGACTGGTTCAGTCTTTAAAATTGGCCAATGTTTATTTAAGACCCCCCTAATTGTACTCCACCTATTGTTGTATGTGGAGATAAACCTAATCTGATGGGGCTCATCCGAAGCCCTCTTTGAGCTAGACAGGAGCTGGTCACGGCTGGATGTATTTTCCCGCTGGTAACCACGTTTAATGCAGCGTTTGCTGCAGCCACATGCGTGGAACCGGTCCCGAAGGTCCAGAGCTTGCCTCTCAATCCGATCTTCAGTAGAAAATAAACATCTGACCTGCAGGAACTGGCCTATCGGGATAGCCTGCACAGTGGATGGGGTATGGGCTAAAGAAGCATGTAGAAGGGCATTCACCGACGTCTCCTTCCTAAAGACATCGGTTTGTGCCCCACTATCATCACCAACAAGAATCTGGATGTCCAAAAAATCAATTTGTTTACTATGAAATTTACAATTTAAATGTAATGTTATAATCATTCATATTAAGACAAGAAATGAAGCCACCAAGGTCATCACTTGAACCCTGCCAAATAATTAACAAATCATCAAAATAGCGGTACCACGCTTGTACTAGGGTAGGGGTGCATGCGCCATCGCCGAAAACCTCCCTCTCCCAAAAACCGAGAAAGAGGTTAGTGTATGACGGAACACACACCGCGCCCATCGTGGTACCGCGTTTTTGCAGACAAAAAAACGATCTTTGAAGGTAAAAAAATATGCGTCAAAACAAATTTAAGTAACTCATAAATCAAAGATTGAAGTGTGACATCCAAATTACTCTTCCTAAGATAGAATTTGGTGGCCCTCAGTCCATCCTGATGCGCTATGCATGTATTCAGGGATTTGACATCTGCCGTGACCAACCACATGTCATGCTCAAAGGTAAGACCATCTAATCTCCGAAGGATGTCCGTGGTGTCTCTGACATAGGAGGGGAGCGTCTCCGCCAAGGGATGTAAATAATGCTCAATGAATTTACAAATGGGATCGCATTGCCCTCCCATGCCAGAGACAATCGGACGTCCCAGGGGGGTCAAAGAATCCTTATGCACTTTAGGTAATAAATACAGGGTTGGTATTACCGCAGGCTGCTTTAATAAGCCTTCAAAAACTTTATTAGTAATGGTTCCCTGAGAAAATGCCCTATCCAGGATTTTAAATAATTCCCTCTGAAAGGAAGAAACAGGGTTATGTGTGAGTGACTCATATGCTTCCCTATTCTTCAATTGATTAAAGGCCTCCTACTCATACATTTTAACAGGCCAAACCACCATATTCCCCTCTTTGTCAGCTGGCTTAAAGACCACATCAGTGAGTGATCTTAACTCTGACAATGCCTTCCTCTGTGTCTCCGTTAGGTTATCCTGTATTCTGCCAGTTGGAATAGTTTTGAGATCTTGCATGGCCAATTTGCAGAGTATCTCAACTTGGGCACACAAGGAAAGATGGGGGAACGTGGTAGACCTAGGAAGAATAGATCATGGAAAATTACCTGTAAAGGTCTCAGAATTTTCTCTCTCTAGTTCTTCAAGAACACAAAGGGCTTCTTGTTCAGCCCTACTATTAACATCCACATTCAAATCACTCTTACAATATATTTTTGTTTTCAAATCAGCTTTCTTGAGAACAGAAAGAGGTCTTTCACTGTAGTAAAAAAAATCAAAATTATTATTAGTGACAAACGTCAAACCAAGCCGCAAAACCTCACATTGTGCTTCCATTAAAGTGTGTGAGGATAAATGTATTACCTCAAGATTATTTTTGCTCTTTTTGTCCATGGATTGTGGTGTGGTTATTTTACATTTGTTGTTAAATTTCCCCTTAGAGGCATTCACAGATTTTGTTAGTCCTAACCTCTCATTCCACTTTGGACCACCACAAGCTCCCAAGATTGAATCATCATCCATGGATGAGGCAGAAGAAAAAGAAGTAGACCTGGCTTGGAACAAGGGTCCCTTATGACCTTTAACAGGCAATCGGCGCCATCAATATACTCGGTTGGCCTTATAATCATCAAGGTCCCTTTGATATTTCTTACTCTTGACCTGGACGATCTTCTTCTCCCATTTTGTAAAGCACAAGTCAAGTTCATTATTAAGTTTGGACATGGCTTCAGCCGTCAACTGTTTAGCCAATGTCTCCTGAATGTTCTTGATTTCAATTTCAATTTCCTTCATAGTTGTTTCATTTGACTTGATGAGTAATTGCATAAAGCCCTTAGAACAATTGTTTGCCACTTCTTCCCATTGGGATTTGAACTCATCGCTATCCAAAATTGAACAAAGGGAAAACTTGGACCCGCAGGCCCCTAGGAATCAGACCTTTGGTGACATAACACTCTGGAAAGGACATATTCCACCACCATCATGTGCATTTGCTCAAAAGACCCTTAAGCCTATTGATGAGTTCATCTGTGTCTCTGGAATCAGAATTAAAAACCATGGTTGTATCACTGCTGAAAACCTGTTCCAATTTAGTCAGCCACATTTTGTCCCGTGCCTGAAAATCCATTTGTCCCAAGGAGAACGCTATGAAAATACACAATATATAGATTATAAGAACATGTCAGAACCAATGAAATGCATAATGCATATTCCCAAAACAAAAGAAGGGGGATCCTCTCAAAAATACAATGAGAAATACATAAAGACCACAGAGAGCTTTTAGATCCGTATCAATAAATATAGTACAAAATAGGTCCAGATTTAACATTCTACAGGATGCCAGCTTAAGGGACCACGGCCCTAACTGAAGGAGTACAGATCTGCTCCATTGACCATCATTGAAACCATAGAGACACTTGGAGAAGTCAGGTTGGGACCATCCAGTCACCTGGCCCTCATGGCGATGTTTGGGGAAGCCAGGTTGGGTCCCTCTGGTCATCCAGCCACATACCTCAATGGACCATTAGACTCCTAAATTTCTTGTTACCTTCTCTCTGTGGGGGCCACTGGTGGGAGTAGTCGGCCCTGGAATCCTCAAAGTCGCAGCTGCTCTTAACCCGGCAAGCCAGCGGAAGGGTAAGACTCAGTAGTTTGCACCATCTTGGATATTTGCTGGGACTGTTCTATATGCTATTGTCTGTTGGAGGTTCAATGAATTATTGCCATACTGATTTACTATCACCCTGTGTTGCATAAGTGGTATTCTTCCCACAAGAAAAGAGTGTGGGCAATCAGTGAGATGAGCCCTGATCCATGATGTCTTTCTTAAGCTAGCGGGGCCAGCGGGTAAGAGCAGTAGATGGCTAGCATTATGGCTTGATCAATACCATAGTTAGTAAAGGCCAGGTGATGCAAATTTTTCAGTTTATAAAAACCCAGCCTCCTCTAACCTTGTGCCAAAAACAGCAGCCATGGGTTCTTCTAAGCAGCTGCCTAGAACTCAAAAAATAAAAATTATGGTGGCTCACAAAGCAGGAGAAGTCTATAAAAAGATAGCAAAGCGTTTTGAAGTTGCCCTTCCATCAGTTCAAAATGTTATTAAGAAATGGCAGTTAACAGAAATAGTGGAGGTCAAGATAAGGTTTGCAAGACCAAGCAAAATTTCAGTGACAGCTGCTCCTAGTAATGCTAAAGAGGAAAATAAGAAACCCCACATGACTGCTAAATACCTTCAGAAAGATTAAGCAGACTCTGGAGTTGTGGTACATTGTTCAACTATTCATAGACACATGCACAAATATGGCCTTCATGGAAGAGTCATCAGAAGAAAACATTTCCTGTATTCTCACCATAAAATTCAGCATCATAAGTATGCATAAAAACATCTAAAGAAGTCTGATGCTTTTTGGAAACAATTCCTGTTGACCGATGAGAGTAAAATAGAACTGTTTGGTCACAATAACCAAAGGTATGTGTAGAGCAAAAAGAGCACAGAATGTCAGGAAAAGAACATCACGCCAACCAATAAACATGAGGGTTAGTGTTGAGCATTCCGATGCTGCAAGTATCGGGTATCGGCCGATACTTGCTGTATCGGAATTTCCGATACCGAGATCCGATATTTTTGTGATATCGGGTATCGGTATCGAAACAACATTAATGTAAAAATGTGTAAAAGAAAGAATTAAAATAAAAAATATCGCTATACTCACCTGTCCGACGCAGCCTGGACCTCAGCGAAGGAACCGGCAGCGTTGTTTGTTTAAAATTCGCGCTTGTACTTGGTTACGTGAATTCCCGGCTTGTGATTGGTCAGGGCGGCCATGTTGCCGGGACGCGGACCAATCACAGCAAGCCGTGACGAAATTACGTCACGGCTTGCTGTGATTGGTCCGCGTCCCGGCAACATGGCCGCCATTAACCAATCACAAGCCGTGACGTCACGGGAGGCTGGACTTGCGCGTTTTTTTAAAAAGCGCGCGTGTCCAGCCTCCAGTGACGTCCCGGCTTATGATTGGTCACGGCGCCATGTTGCCGGGACGCGGACCAATCACAGCAAGCCGTGACGAAATTACGTCACGGCTTGCTGTGATTGGTCCGCGTCCCGGCAACATGGCCGCCATTAACCAATCACAAGCCGTGACGTCACGGGAGGCTGGACTTGCGCACTTTTTAAAAAACGCGCGTGTCCAGCCTCCCGTGACGTCACGGCTTGTGATTGGTCAGGGCGGCCATGTTGCCGGGACGCGGACCAATCACAGCAAGCAGTGACGAAATTACGTCACGGCTTGCTGTGATTGGTCCGCGTCCCGGCAACATGGACGCCATTAACCAATCACAAGCCGTGACGTCACGGGAGGCTGGACACGCGCGTTTTTTAAAAAGTGCGCAAGTCCAGCCTCCCGTGACGTCACGGCTTGTGATTGGTTAATGGCGGCCATGTTGCCGGGACGCGGACCAATCACAGCAAGCCGTGACGTAATTTCGTCACGGCTTGCTGTGATTGGTCCGCGTCCCGGCAACATGGCCGCCCTGACCAATCACAAGCCGGGAATTCACGTAACCAAGTAAAAGCGCGAATTTTAAACAAACAACGCTGCCGGTTCCCTCGCTGAGGTCCCGGCTGCGTCGGACAGGTGAGTATAGCGATATTTTTTATTTTAATTCTTTCTTTTACACATTTATATGGTTCCCAGGGCCTGAAGGAGAGTTTCCTCTCCTTCAGACCCTGGGAACCATCAGGAATACCGTCCGATACTTGAGTCCCATTGACTTGTATTGGTATCGGGTATCGGTATCGGATTGGATCCGATACTTTGCCGGTATCGGCCGATACTTTCCGATACCGATACTTTCAAGTATCGGACGGTATCGCTCAACACTAATGAGGGTGGATCAATCATGCTTTGGGGGTAAGGGGGGTGGAAGCATATGACGTGTGGAACATTTCAGGGGTAGGTGGAAGAATGGATTCAATTCAATTTGAAAAAAATTCTTGAAGCAGATGTAACACCATCTGTAAAAAAACAGCTGAACTTGAAAAGAAGATGGCTTCTACAAAAGGATAATACTAAACACACATGAAAATCCACAATAGACTACATCAAAAGACGCAAGCTGAAGGTTTTCCATTGTCTCTCACAGTCCCCTGATCTGAACATCATTAAAAATCTGTTACTAGACCTCAATAGATCAGTGCATGTAATATGACCCAAGAATCTCACAGAACTGGATCAATTTTTCAAGGAAGAATGAACAAAAATCATTCAAACAAGAATGAAAAGACGCATGGCTGGCTGCAAAAATTTTTTACAAGCTGTGGTACTTACAAAAGGGGTGCTACTAGGTACTAACCATGCAGGGTTTCCCAAACTTTTGCTTCTGTCCATTTTCCTTTTTTGTAATTTTTAAAATGAAAAAGATGAAAATACACTGTGTGTATATATACACAGTAAATATATATATATATATATATATATATATATATATATATATATATATATATATATATATATATATATATATATACACTGTATTTATATAGTACAGACCACAAGTTTGGACACACCTTCTCATTTAAAGATTTTTCTGTATTTTCATGACTATGAAAATTGTACATTCACGCTGAAGGCATCAAAACTATGAATTAACACTTGTGGAATTATATACTTAACAAAAAAAGTGTGAAACAACTGAAATTATGACTTATATTCTAGGTTCTTCAAAGTAGCCACCTTTTGCTTTGATGACTGCTTTGCACACTCTTGGCATTCTTTTGATGAGCTTCAAGAGGTAGTCACCGGGAATGGTTTTCACTTCACAGGTGTGCCCTGTCAGGTTTAATAAGTGGGATTTCTTGCCTTATAAATGGGGTTGGGACCATCAGTTGTGTTGTGCAGAAGTCTGGTGGATACACAGCTGATAGTCCTACTGAATAGACTGTTAGAATTTGCATTATGGCAAGAAAAAAAGCAGCTAAGTAAAGAAAAACGAGTGGCCATCATTACTTTAAGAAATGAAGGTCAGTCAGTCCAAAAAATTGGGAAAACGTTGAAAGTGTCCCCAAGTGCAGTGGCAAAAACCATCAAGCGCTACAAAGAAACTGGCTCACATGAGGACCGCCCCAGGAAAGGAAGACCAAGAGTCACCTCTGCTTCTGAGGATAAGTTTATCCGAGTCACCAGCCTCAGAAATGGCAGGTTAACAGCAGTTCAGATTAGAGACCAGGTCAATGCCACACAGAGTTCTAGCAGCGACACATCTCCACATATAATTCCACATGTGTTAATTCATAGTTTTGATGCCTTCAGTGTGAATGTACAATTTTCATAGTCATGAAAATA
Source organism: Ranitomeya variabilis (assembly GCF_051348905.1). Classification (NCBI taxonomy): domain Eukaryota; kingdom Metazoa; phylum Chordata; class Amphibia; order Anura; family Dendrobatidae; genus Ranitomeya; species Ranitomeya variabilis. The sequence continues at coordinate 536,170,278 of NC_135234.1, forward strand.
CAGAAAAATCTTTAAATGAGAAGGTAAGTCCAAACTTTTGGTCTGTACTGTATATATATAAATACATGTATATTGTGTGTATATATATATATATATATATTTTTTTTTTTTTTTTTTTTTTTCCTGCCTAAAATTCAAAGTAAATGTGTAATCTTTAACTTTAAGTCTTTTAGATATCATTTAATCTTTAACTTGCTTAACTTTTCACAATAACACTAATTTTAATCAGGGGTGTCCAAACTTTAACATGCAACTGTATATACAGTTGTGCTCCAAAGTTTACATACCTCAGCAGAATTTTTGCTTTCTTGAGCTTTATTCAGAGAATACAGGTCCTTCTCAAAAAATTAGCATATAGTGTTAAATTTCATTATTTACCATAATGTAATGATTACAATTAAACTTTCATATATTATAGATTCATTATCCACCAACTGAAATTTGTCAGGTCTTTTATTGTTTTAATACTGATGATTTTGGCCTACAACTCCTGATAACCCAAAAAACCTGTCTCAATAAATTAGCATATCAAGAAAAGGTTCTCTAAACGACCTATTACCCTAATCTTCTGAATCAACTAATTAACTCTAAACACATGCAAAAGATACCTGAGGCTTTTAAAAACTCCCTGCCTGGTTCATTACTCAAAACCCCCATCATGGGTAAGACTAGCGACCTGACAGATGTCAAGAAGGCCATCATTGACACCCTCAAGCAAGAGGGTAAGACCCAGAAAGAAATTTCTCAACAAATAGGCTGTTCCCAGAGTGCTGTATCAAGGCACCTCAATGGTAAGTCTGTTGGAAGGAAACAATGTGGCAGAAAACGCTGTACAACGAGAAGAGGTGACCGGACCCTGAGGAAGATTGTGGAGAAGGACCGATTCCAGACCTTGGGGAACCTGAGGAAGCAGTGGACTGAGTCTGGTGTGGAAACATCCAGAGCCACCGTGCACAGGCGTGTGCAGGAAATGGGCTACAGGTGCCGCATTCCCCAGGTAAAGCCACTTTTGAACCATAAACAGCGGCAGAAGCGCCTGACCTGGGCTACAGAGAAGCAGCACTGGACTGTTGCTAAGTGGTCCCAAGTACTTTTTTCTGATGAAAGCAAATTTTGCATGTCATTCGGAAATCAAGGTGCCAGAGTCTGGAGGAAGACTGGGGAGAAGGAAATGCCAAAATGCCTGAAGTCCAGTGTCAAGTACCCAGTCAGTGATGGTGTGGGGTGCCATGTCAGCTGCTGGTGTTGGTCCACTGTGTTTCATCAAGGGCAGGGTCAATGCAGCTAGCTATCAGGAGATTTTGGAGCACTTCATGCTTCCTGGCACCTGCTCACAGTGCCAAAACCACTGGTAAATGGTTTACTGACCATGGTATTACTGTGCTCAATTGGCCTGCCAACTCTCCTGACCTGAACCCCATAGAGAATCTGTGGGATATTGTGAAGAGAAAGTTGAGAGACGCAAGACCCAACACTCTGGATGAGCTTAAGGCCGCTATTGAAGCATCCTGGGCCTCCATAACATCTCAGCAGTGTCACAGGCTGATTGCCTCCATGCCACGCCGCATTGAAGCAGTCATTTCTGCCAAAGGATTCCCGACCAAGTATTGAGTGCATAACTGAACATTATTATTTGATGTTTTTTTTGTTTGTTATTAAAAAACACTTTTATTTGATTGGACGGTTGAAATATGCTAATTTATTGAGACAGGTTTTTTGGGTTATCAGGAGTTGTAGGCCAAAATCATCAGTATTAAAACAATAAAAGACCTGACAAATTTCAGTTGGTGGATAATGAATCTATAATATATGAAAGTTTAATTGTAATCATTACATTATGGTAAATAATGAAATTTAACACTATATGCTAATTTTTTGAGAAGGACCTGTATGAATGATAACACCAAACTTTTTCTCCACTCATGGTTAGTGGTTTGGTGAAGCCAATTATTGTCAGACTACTGAATCATAAATTAAATCATAATGGCAGCCAATAACATCCAAATGACCCTGATCAAAAGTTCACCTACCCTGGTGATTTTGACCTGCTAACATGCACAGAAGTTCACACAAATGGGTTTGACTGGCTACTAGTGTTGAGCGATACCTTCCGATATTCAAAAGTATTGGTATCGGATTGGATCGGCCAATATCCAAAAAATATCGGATATCGCCGATACTGATACCCGATACCAATGCAAGTCAATGGGACACAAATATCGGAACATAAATAAGCCCTTTTTGTCATTCTATATGCTGTGCCGGAGGGGGGAAGAGTGTGGGCGGTGCGTGGGCGGTGCATGGGCGGACACTGAGTGTCTGTGTGTGCGGGCGGGGTCTGTGCAGGCCTGCCAGGGATGTGTACGTGCCTTCCAGGTCTGTATGCGGCATGCCGGGGCTGTATGTGGGCTGCCCGGGCTCTATGCGGCATGGGGGGGTCTCTGTGCGGCGTGGGGGGTCTCTGTGCGGCATGGGGGAGTCTCTGTGTGGCATGCCAGGGCTCTGTCCGTGTGTGCTGGCATCGTCCGATGGGACTACAAGTCCCATCGGACGATGCCTGCTACACTGACAGTGATTGACACATTAGCCAATGATGGGACAATAGTAGTCCCATCATCCGGCTAATGTGTTGAATGAAAAAAAAAATACTCCCTACATGCTACATACATACTACATACATACATGCCACATACATGCTACATACATGCTACATACATACATGCTACATGCACTGTGTTCCAAATTATTATGCACAAAGCGTTTAGGAGTGATAAGGTTAGAATTTTTTTGTTTGTCATTTAAACTCATTGATGGTGATGTGTGTCAGGGCTCTTTATATCACTGAAAGCAATTGCAGATACCTGTGCAAATTAGTTTGGCAGGTGTGTCCAAATAAAGGCAAGACTACTTAAGAAGGCTGTTCCACATTATTAAGCAGCCTACATTTTTGGCCAAAATGGGAAAGAAAAAGGATGTGTCGGAGTATTTAGGTCAAGGCATGACTACAATCAACATTGCCAAGACACTTCATCGTGATCATCGCACAATCAAGAAGTATGTAGCTGATTCCCAGCACACACGTGTGCGTGCTGATAAGGAAAAATTGAGGACCCTTTCCAACAGGCAATTGCATAAGGTTAAAAGAGCAGCTGCAGAAATGCCTTGTCATAGCAGCAGACAAGTTTTTGAAGCTGCTGGTGCCTCCAACGTCCCCAGAACAACAAGATGCAGGGTCCTTCAGAGGTGCATAAGCCATCCTATCGACCACCTCTATCCACTGCACACAAGCAGAAACAGCTCCAGTGGGCCAAACGATACATGAAGACTGACTTCCAAACTGTTTTGTTCACCGATGAGTGCCGTGCAACGCTCGATGGTCCAGATGGATGGAGTGGAGGATAGCTGGTTGATGGACACCCCATGAAAACACGGCTAAGGCGCCAACAAGGAGGAGGTGGTGTAATGTTTTGGGCTGGAATCATGGGGAGAGAGATTGTCGGCCCCTTTATGATCCCTGAAGGGGTAAAGATGAACTCCATAATCTATGTGGAGTTTCTAAAAACACTTCCTGCCATGGTTCAAGAGGAAGAACCGTGCTTTCCGCAGCAAGATCATTTTCATGCATAATAATGCACCGTCTCATGCTGCAAAAAACAGATCTGCATCTCTGGCTGCTATGGGCATAAAAGAGGACAAACTTATGGTGTGGCCACCATCTTCCCCTGGCCTCAACCCCATAGAGAACCTCAGGAGCATCTTCAAAAGGAGTGTCTATGATGGCGGGAGGCAGTTCACATCTAAGCAACAGCTCTGGGAGGGTTTTCTGTCCACATGCAAAACAATTGAAGCAGAAACCATACAAAAACTGACAAATTCAATGGACGAGAGAGTTCAGAAGCTTCTTTCGAACAAGGGGTCCTACGTGCAAATGTAACATCACCTAGAATAAAGTTTTCACTTGAAAACTGTTTGATTTCATTTTGTAATAAGCTGATAATTCTTATAACTTCACAACTGACCATTTTTTTGTTTAAAATAAAATAAAAAAGGTTGAAAACTCTGCTGTGCATAATAATTTGGAACATGCATTTTGAGTGTTTATTTTTTTTAAAAAGATACTGTTTTCATAGACAGTTTGTTCCAAAACATTGCAATTATACTAGAATAGTAGATGACTGGAACATAACAATGACTGCAATTCAGATAGGCAATTTAGAGAAAATATGAGGAAATATTATTTGCATAATAATTTGGAACAGTGTACATACATGATACATACATACTACATGCATACATACATACATACATGCTACATACATACATGCTACATACATACTACATACATGCATACATGCTACATACATGCTACATACATACATACTACATACAACATACATGCTACATACATGCTACATACATGCTACATACATACTACATACATACTACATACATACTACATACTGTCATGTCGGACGCTATTCACACTAGGGTGTCCGACAGACAGCGGTAATTCCACATTCGTCCACTATATGCTCAGTGGTGCCGGCTAGATTTTATCCAGGCTGTCCGGGGTTAATCTAGCTGGTAATCTGGTTGGAGGCTGGGTCACGCCCGTGGCCTTTAAATAGTCATTCTGGACTTTGGGCGTCGCCGATTACAGCTTGTGTCTTGTGCCTGGTGATCTCAGTCTGGAGTGGTGGTCTAGGAGAAGAAATATTGTATCTGGTGGTGTATTATCCTTTGTCATATTTCTCCTTCCTATATTTGTGTTTGTTTTGCCCTGTACACATTATAGTGTTTTCCTGTGTGTCTGCGGCGTGGTGCGCTTTTTAGTTTTCCCTGTCTGTGCTTTCTGTGGAGGTTGGTGTGTGGTCTAATCACTGGGTGGCGGGGGGAGGTTTCAGCATAGGGCTGAAACAGGAGTCAGGGTCAGGCCTGGCGGCCCAGACAAGCACACCATCAGTATAAATTCTGGGAGAGGGACAGACAGGGTTTTCCCTAGTTTGAGGGATATCACAGGGGCCCGGGTAATCAGCTGTAGTCTACCCAGTACCCCCGTGACATTATAATCAGCCAAAATAAATTTTGGATGCCATGGATCCCATGATTTCCCTAACCCACCAGTTGGAAGCGCTGTCCTTACAGGTCACTGAGTTGAAGAGGCAGTTCAGCAACAGGGTCTTGTAGTATCTAATGTGCAAGCTGAAAATGCAGGTAGAGTTGCAGAGCCAAAGATTCCTTTACCTGAGAAGTATACTGGGGAACGCAGTAAATTTGTTGTTTTTCATGAGGCTTGCAAATTATATTTTCGTATGTGCCCGGTTTCCTCAGGTAATGAGGCTCAGAGTGTGGGCCTGGTATTGTCATTACTGAACGGAGACCAACAAACATGGGCATTTTCATTACCATCTGATTCAGCTGCATTTAACTCAGTGGAGATTTTTTTTTCTGCTCTTGGACTCATATATGATGATCCTGACAGATTGGCTCTAGCAGAATCTAAAATACGCGCTCTCCACCAGGGGGAGCGAATGGCGGAGGATTACTGTTCTGAATTTCGCCGCTGGGCGGTGGATACACAATGGAATGACTTGGCGCTGCAGAGTCAGTTTGTACATGGGGTTTCGAGAAGGGTTAAACAAGCCCTCCTGATGTATGAGACTCCTGCTTCTCTAGAGTCTGCCATGAGCCTTGTTGTCCGCATTGATCGCCGTTTGCATCAGGGGGTACAAGAGACGCCGCTTATGGAGGAGGGCGTAGGTGCACGTGAGGTTGCTGCAGGTGAGCCCACGGAGCCTATGCAAATCGCAGGGGTGTCACATCATCGAGGCCCCTCACTCAGGAAGCAGGGAGCCTGTTTTTGCTGTGGTAAAAAAGGGCATTATGTAAATGCTTGTCCTCTGTTTTCTAAGAAAAGCGCAACGGCAGAAAACTACTAAGCTCAGAGGGTGTGGAGGAGGCCAATCTGAGCTTATGCATATCCTCCATGGTAGTCTCTCAATGTATGCTCCCTGCCAGAGTTATGGTCGCTGGCAGAGAGCTGCCAATCACTGCATTTGTGGATACTGGGTCAGCCACTAATCTCATTGATGAGCAGTTTGCGCGCACGGCTGGGTTCATGGTCGAAAAACTGCCTCATCTGTTGTGTATCCGCTTTTTGGGCTCCCCTGGTGGTTGCTGGTGGTACTGGTGACTTGTTTGCACTTTGCTGCTTCTGTTCACCTGCTTCCATCAGTGTTTGGGAGTTTCCTATTTAGCCTTGCTCTCCAGTCATTTCCTTGCCGGTCATCATTGTAACCAGAGCCTTCGGTTGCATGTTCCTGCTACTAGTCTGCTGATCAGCTAAGTGGACTTTGTCCTTTTGTTTTGTACCTTTTGTCCAGTTTGCAGTTTTTGTAATTCTCTGTAGCTGGAAGCTCTTGCGGGCTGAAATTGCCACTCCTGTGTCATGAGTTGACACAGGAGTCTTAAAGTAATTTCAGGATGGTTTTTGAAAGGGTTTTCAGTTGACCGTGAAGTCCTCTTTTGTATCCTTCTGCTATCTAGTAAGTGGACCTCTCTTTGCTAAATCTACTTTCATACTGTGTATGTCTTTTCCTCTTAATTCACCGTTATTACATGTGGGGGGCTGCTATCATCTTTTGGGGTGTTTCCCTGGAGGTAAGCCAGGTCTGTTTCTTCCTCTACCAGGCGTAGTTAGTCCTCCGGCTGGCGCGTGGCATATAGGAAGCCGTAGGTATGCTCCCTGGCTACTGTTAGTTGTGTGGTAGATTTAGCTCACGGTCAACTCGAGTTTCCATCACCCGAGAGCTCGTTCATTATTTATATGTTTCTTACGTTCCCTTGCCATTGGGAACCATGACAGTGTGACCGGCCAGTGTTAAACTTATTGGCAGAAGAAAGGAGAGAAAGAAGAAGTCTGTAAATTTTTTTTTTTTTTTTTTTGTTTCCCCTATGCTTGCTCCATAGTTGGATCAGTTGTATTTCAGCTCTAATTACTGCTTTTGCCTTTCTCTCCTTATAATCCTTGAATGGCTCTGAGCTCACCTGTTTAAAGATGGATCCTCAGAGTTTGGCTGCAGGTTTAAATAATCTTGCTACGAAGGTTCAAAATTTACAAGATTTTGTTATGCATACTCCTATTTCTGAACCTAAAATCCCTACACCAGAGGTGTTTTCCGGAGATGGATCTCGGTTTCTGAATTTCAAATATAATTGTAAATTATTCCTTTCTCTCAGACCTCACTCCTCAGGAGATCCTGTCCAGCAGGTTAAGATTGTAATTTCTTTGCTGCGAGGTGACCCTCAAAATTGGGCATTTTCATTGGCACCAGGGGATCCTGCGTTGCTCAATGTGGATGCGTTTTTCCTGGCTTTAGGGTTGCTTTATGAGGAACCTAATTTGGAGATTCAAGCTGAAAAAGCTTTGATAGCCCTATCTCAAGGGCAAGATGAAGCTGAGATATACTGCCAAAAATTTCGTAAATGGTCTGTGCTTACTCAGTGGAATGAGTGCGCCTTTGCGGCAAATTTCAGAGAGGGCCTTTCTGATGCCGTTAAAGATGTTATGGTCGGGTTCCCTGCGCCTACAGGTCTGAATGAGTCCATGACAATGGCAATTCAGATTGATCGGCGTTTGCGGGAGCGCAAACCCGTGCACCATTTGGCGGTATCTCCTGAAGAGACGCCAGAGAAAATGCAATGTGACAGAATTATGTCCAGAAGCGAGCGGCAGAATTATAGGCGTAAAAATGGGTTATGCTTCTATTGTGGTGATTCTGCTCATGTTATATCGGCATGCTCTAAACGTACTAGGAAGGTTGACAACTCTATTTCAATTGGCACTTTACAGTCCAAATTTATTTTGTCTGTAACCTTGATTTGTTCATTATCAGTTATTACCGTGGATGCCTATGTGGACTCTGGCGCCGCTCTGAGTCTTATGGACTGGTCCTTTGCCAGGCGCTGTGGGTTTGATTTAGAGCCTCTGGAAGTCCCTATACCTCTGAAGGGTATTGATTCTACACCTTTGGCTTGTAATAAACCACAGTTCTGGACGCAAGTGACTATGCGTATGACTCCAGACCATCAGGAGGTGATTCGCTTCCTTGTGTTGTACAATTTACATGATGTTTTGGTGCTTGGATTGCCATGGTTGCAGTCTCATAACCCAGTCCTTGACTGGAAAGCTATGTCTGTGGTAAGCTTGGGATGTCGGGGGGCTCATGGGGACACTCCTTTGGTGTCCATTTCGTCATCTATTCCATCTGAGATTCCGGCATTTTTGTCTGATTATCGTGATATTTTTGAAGAGCCTAAAATTGGTTCACTCCCTCCTCACAGGGATTGTGATTGCGCCATAGATCTGATTCCTGGCAGTAAATTTCCAAAGGGTCGTTTGTTTAACCTATCTGTACCTGAACATGCTGCTATGCGCGAGTATATTAAGGAGTCCCTGGAAAAGGGACATATTCGTCCTTCTTCATCACCTTTAGGAGCCGGTTTTTTCTTTGTCTCTAAAAAGGATGGCTCTCTGAGGCCTTGTATTGATTATCGACTCCTGAATAAAATTACAGTCAAATATCAGTATCTGTTGCCTTTGCTGACTGATTTGTTTGCTCGCATAAGGGGGGCTAAGTGGTTCTCTAAGATTGATCTTCGTGGGGCGTATAATTTGGTGCGAATTAAGCAGGGGGATGAGTGGAAAACCGCATTTAATACGCCTGAGGGCCATTTTGAGTATTTGGTAATGCCTTTCGGCCTTTCTAATGCACCTTCTGTCTTTCAGTCCTTAATGCATGATATTTTCCGTGAATATTTGGATAAATTTATGATAGTGTACTTGGATGATATTTTGATTTTTTCTGATGACTGGGAGTCTCATGTTCAGCAGGTCAGGAGGGTTTTTCAGGTTTTGCGGGAGAATTTTTTGTGTGTAAAGGGTTCAAAGTGTGTTTTTGGGGTTCAAAAAATTTCCTTTTTGGGGTACATTTTTTCCCCTTCTTCTATTGAGATGGACCCTGTCAAGGTTCGGGCTATTTACGACTGGACGCAGCCTACTTCTCTGAAGAGTCTTCAGAAATTCTTGGGCTTTGCTAAATTTTATCGTCGATTTATAGCTGGTTTTTCTGGCGTTGCTAAACCTCTGACGGATTTGACTAAAAAGGGTGCTGATGTTGCCAATTGGTCCCCTGCTGCTGTGGAGGCCTTTCGGGAGCTTAAGCGCCGCTTTTTGTCTGCCCCTGTGTTGCACCAGCCTGATGTTTCTCTTCCCTTTCAGGTTGAGGTCGATGCTTCCGAGATCGGAGCGGGGGCGGTTTTGTCGCAGAGAAGTTCCGACTGCTCAGTGATGAGACCTTGTGCGTTCTTTTCGCGAAAATTTTCGGCCGCCGAGCGAAACTATGATGTTGGTAATCGGGAGCTTTTGGCCATGAAGTGGGCATTTGAGGAGTGGCGTCATTGGCTTGAGGGGGCCAGACATCAGGTGGTGGTTTTGACTGATCACAAGAATTTAATTTATTTGGAGTCTGCCAGGCGCCTGAATCCTAGACAGGCACGTTGGTCGTTGTTCTTTTCCCGGTTTAATTTTGTGGTCTCGTACTTACCGGGTTCTAGGAATGTGAAGGCAGATGCTCTTTCTAGGAGTTTTGAGCCTGACTCTCCTGGGAATTCTGAACCTGCTGGTGTCCTTAAGGATGGGGTGGTTTTGTCTGCTGTCTCTCCAGATCTGCGACGTGCTTTGCAAGAATTTCAGGCGGATAGACCTGATCGTTGTCCGTCTGGTAGACTGTTTGTTCCTGACGATTGGACCACTAGAGTCATCTCGGAAGTTCATTCTTCTACTCTGGCAGGTCATCCAGGAATTTTTGGCACCAGAGATTTGGTGGCTAGATCCTTCTGGTGGCCTTCCCTGTCTCGAGATGTGCGTGTTTTTGTGCAGTCTTGCGATGTGTGTGCTCGGGCCAAGCCTTGTTGTTCTAGGGCTAGTGGGTTGTTTTTGCCCTTGCCTATTCCTAAGAGGCCTTGGACGCACATCTCTATGGACTTTATCTCGGATCTCCCTGTTTCTCAGAAGATGTCTGTCATCTGGGTGGTGTGTGACCGTTTTTCTAAAATGGTTCATTTGGTGCCATTGCCTAAGTTGCCTTCCTCATCTGAGTTGGTCCCTCTGTTTTTTCAAAATGTGGTTCGCTTGCATGGTATTCCGGAAAACATCGTTTCTGACAGGGGTACCCAGTTCGTGTCTAGATTTTGGCGGGCAGTCTGTGCCAGGTTGGGCATTGATTTGTCCTTTTCGTCTGCATTCCATCCTCAGACCAATGGCCAGACGGAGCGAACTAATCAAACTTTGGAGACTTATTTGAGGTGTTTTGTGTCTGCGGATCAGGATGATTGGGTTGCCTTTCTGCCGTTGGCGGAGTTTGCTCTTAATAATCGGGCTAGTTCTGCCACTTTGGTTTCTCCTTTCTTTTGCAATTCAGGGTTTCATCCGCGTTTTTCATCTGGTCAGGTTGAATCTTCGGATTGTCCTGGAGTGGATGCGGTGGTGGATCGGTTGCATCGGATTTGGGGACAAGTGGTGGATAATTTGGAATTGTCCCAGGAGAGGACTCAGCAGTTTGCTAACCGTCGTCGTCGTGTTGGTCCCCACCTTCGCGTTGGGGACTTGGTGTGGTTGTCTTCCCGTTTTGTCCCTATGAGGGTTTCTTCTCCCAAATTTAAGCCTCGGTTCATCGGTCCTTATAGGATTTTGGAGATTCTTAACCCTGTTTCCTTTCGTTTGGACCTCCCGGCATCTTTCGCTATCCATAATGTGTTCCATCGGTCGTTGTTGCGGAGATATGAGGTACCGGTGGTTCCTTCTACTGAACCTCCTGCTCCTGTGCTGGTGGAGGGTGAATTGGAGTACATCGTAGAGAAGATCTTGGACTCCCGTATTTCCAGACGGAGACTTCAATATCTGGTTAAATGGAAAGGCTATGGTCAGGAAGATAATTCTTGGGTAACTGCCTCTGATGTTCATGCCTCGGATTTGGTTCGTGCCTTTCATAGGGCTCATCCAGATCGCCCTGGCGGTTCTTGTGAGGGTTCGGTGCCCCCTCCTTAAGGGGAGGGTACTGTTGTGTATCCGCTTTTTGGGCTCCCCTGGTGGTTGCTGGTGGTACTGGTGACTTGTTTGCACTTTGCTGCTTCTGTTCACCTGCTTCCATCAGTGTTTGGGAGTTTCCTATTTAGCCTTGCTGTTATGACCCCAATGGCGAGGGTCTCAGAGGAACGTGGAAGTCTGCAGGATTCAAAAATCCAGCTCATAGGGCAGTGGTAACTGGGTTGACCATATAACTACTCCTAACGCCAACACTAGAAGTAGCCGGGGATCATTCCTACGTTGATTCTAGATGACACGCGCCAGCCGGAGAATCTAGCTACCCCTAGTAGAGGAAAACAAAGACCTTTCTTGCCTCCAGAGAAGGGGACCCCAAAGCTGGATAGAAGCCCCCCACAAATAATGACGGTGAGGTAAGAGGAAATGACAAACACAGAAATGAATCAGGTTAAGCACAGAGAGGCCCGCTTACTGATAGCAGAATAAAGAAAGGTAACTTATATGGTCAACAAAAACCCTATCAAAATCCACACTGGAAATTCAAGAACCCCCGAACCGTCTAACGGTCCGGGGGGAGAACACCAGCCCCCTAGAGCTTTCAGCAAAGGTCAGGATATAGATTTGGAACAAGCTGGACAAAAATACAAAACCAAAACAAATAGCAAAAAGCAAAAGGCAGACTTAGCTGATATAACTGGAACCAGGATCAGTAGACAAGAGCACAGCAGACTAGCTCTGATAACTACGTTGCCAGGCATAGAACTGAAGGTCCAGGGAGCTTATATAGCAACACCCCTAACTAACGACCCAGGTGCGGATAAAAGGAATGACAGAAAAACCAGAGTCAAAAAACTAGTAACCACTAGAGGGAGCAAAAAGCAAATCACAACAGTACCCCCCCCTTAGTGAGGGGTCACCGAACCCTCACCACGACCACCAGGGCGATCAGGATGAGCGGCATGAAAGGCACGAACTAAATCGGCCGCATGAACATCAGAGGCGACCACCCAGGAATTATCCTCCTGACCATAGCCCTTCCACTTGACCAGGTACTGAAGCCTCCGCCTGGAGAGGCGAGAATCCAAGATCTTCTCCACCACGTACTCCAACTCGCCCTCAACCAACACCGGAGCAGGAGGCTCAGCAGAAGGAACTAAAGGCACAATGTACCGCCGCAACAAGGACCTATGAAATACATTGTGAATAGCAAACGACACAGGAAGATCCAGACGAAAAGATACAGGATTAAGGATTTCCAATATCTTGTAAGGCCCAATAAAACGAGGTTTAAATTTGGGAGAGGAGACCTTCATAGGAACAAAGCGGGAAGAAAGCCATACCAAATCCCCAACGCGTAGTCGGGGACCCACACCGCGGCGGCGGTTGGCAAAGCGCTGAGCCTTCTCCTGTGACAACTTCAAGTTGTCCACCACATGATTCCAGATCTGCTGCAACCTATCCACCACAGAATCCACCCCAGGACAGTCAGAAGGCTCCACATGACCCGAAGAAAAGCGAGGATGGAAACCAGAGTTGCAGAAAAAAGGCGAAACCAAGGTGGCAGAACTAGCCCGATTATTAAGGGCAAACTCAGCCAACGGCAAGAATGTCACCCAATCGTCCTGATCAGCAGAGACAAAACACCTCAAATAAGCCTCCAAAGTCTGATTGGTTCGCTCCGTCTGTCCATTAGTCTGAGGATGGAAAGCAGACGAAAACGACAAATCAATGCCCATCCTACTACAAAAGGATCGCCAGAACCTGGAAACGAACTGGGATCCTCTGTCTGACACAATATTCTCAGGGATGCCGTGCAAACGAACCACGTTCTGGAAAAACACAGGAACCAGATCGGAAGAGGAAGGCAGCTTAGGCAAAGGAACCAAATGGACCATCTTGGAGAAGCGATCACATATCACCCAGATAACGGACATGCCCTGAGATAGCGGAAGATCAGAAATGAAATCCATGGAGATATGTGTCCAAGGTCTCTTCGGGACAGGCAAGGGCAAGAGCAAACCGCTGGCACGAGAACAGCAAGGCTTAGCTCGAGCACAAGTCCCACAGGACTGCACAAATGACCGCACATCCCTTGACAAGGAAGGCCACCAAAAGGACCTGGCCACCAGATCTCTGGTGCCAAAAATTCCCGGGTGACCTGCCAACACCGAGGAATGAACCTCGGAAATGACTCTGCTGGTCCACTTATCCGGGACAAACAGTCTGTCAGGTGGACAAGACTCAGGCCTATCAGCCTGAAATCTCTGCAACACACGTCGCAGATCCGGAGAAATAGCTGACAAGATAACTCCATCTTTAAGAATACCAACAGGATCAGCGACTCCAGGAGCATCAGGCACAAAGCTCCTAGAAAGAGCATCGGCCTTCACATTCTTTGAACCTGGTAAATACGAGACAACAAAATCAAAGCGGGAGAAAAACAATGACCAGCGGGCCTGTCTCGGATTAAGGCGTTTAGCAGACTCGAGATACATCAGATTTTTGTGATCAGTCAAGACCACCACACGATGCTTAGCACCCTCGAGCCAATGACGCCACTCCTCAAATGCCCATTTCATGGCCAACAACTCCCGATTGCCCACATCATAATTTCGCTCGGCAGGCGAAAACTTCCTAGAGAAAAAGGCACAAGGTTTCATAACAGAGCAACCAGGGCCTCTCTGCGACAAAACGGCCCCTGCCCCAATCTCCGAAGCATCCACCTCAACCTGAAAGGGAAGTGAGACGTCAGGCTGGCACAAAACAGGCGCCGAAGTAAACCGGCGTTTCAACTCCTGGAAAGCCTCCACGGCAGCAGGAGCCCAGTTAGCTACATCGGAGCCCTTCTTGGTCATATCCGTCAAAGGTTTCACAATGCTAGAAAAATTAGCAATAAAACGACGGTAGAAGTTAGCGAAGCCCAAGAACTTCTGAAGACTCTTAACTGACGAGGGCTGAGTCCAATCAAGAATAGCTCGGACCTTGACTGGGTCCATCTCCACAGCAGAAGGGGAAAAAATGAACCCCAAAAAGGGAACCTTCTGTACACCAAAGAGACACTTTGAGCCCTTGACAAACAAAGAATTTTCACGCAAAATTTTAAAGACCAACCTGACCTGCTCCACATGCGAATCCCAATTATCAGAAAAAACCAAAATATCATCCAGATAAACAATCAAATCATGCATTTTATGTAAAACCAGGAAACGTATCACCTCGCGGTGTTCAGGAGTCATGCACATGGTAACCTGTGTCCAATACTGTGGTTTATTTGCTGCCAATGGTGTAGCATCAATACCCCTAAGAGGAATAGGATTTTCTAATGGTTCAAGAGTAAAACCACAGCGCTTAGCAAATGAGAGATCCATGAGACTCAGGGCAGCACCTGAATCTACAAACGCCATGACAGGATAAGATGACAGTGAGCAAATCAAAGTTACAGACAGAATAAATTTAGGTTGCAAATTACCAACGGTGACAGGACTAACAACCTTAGCTATACGTTTAGAGCATGCTGAGATAACATGTGTAGAATCACCACAGTAGTAGCACAAGCCATTCCGGCGTCTATGAATTTTCCGCTCATTTCTAGTCAGGATTCTATCACATTGCATTAAATCAGGTGTCTGTTCAGACAACACCATGAGGGAATTTGCGGTTTTTCTATCACATTGCACCGAATTAGGTGTCTGTTCAGACAACACCATGAGGGAATTTGCGGTTTTGCGCTCCCGCAACCGCCGGTCAATTTGAATAGCCAGTGCCATAGTATCATTCAGACCTGTGGGAATGGGAAAACCCACCATAACATTCTTAATGGCTTCAGAAAGGCCATTTCTAAAATTAGCGGCCAGTGCACACTCGTTCCAATGTGTCAGCACGGACCATTTCCGAAATTTTTGGCAATACACTTCAGCCTCGTCCTGCCCCTGAGACATAGCCAGCAAGGCCTTTTCTGCCTGAATCTCAAGATTGGGTTCCTCATAAAGTAAACCGAGCGCCAGAAAAAACGCATCAAGATCAGCCAATGCCGGATCTCCTGGCGCCAGCGAAAAAGCCCAATCCTGAGGGTCGCCCCGTAAGAACGAAATAACAATTTTTACTTGCTGAGCAGAATCTCCAGATGAACAGGGTCTCAGGGACAAAAACAATTTACAATTATTCACGAAATTCCTAAACTTAAACCTGTCTCCGGAAAACAGTTCAGGAATCGGTATTTTAGGTTCTGACCTAGGATTTCTGATAACATAGTCTTGTATGCCCTGCACACGAGTAGCCAGCTGGTCCACACTTGTAATCAAGGTCTGGACATTCATGTCTGCAGCAAGCATAGCCACTCTGAGGTAAAGGGGAAGAAGAAAGAAAAAAAAACTCAGAATCTTCTTTCTTATAATCCCTCTTCTGCAATGCATTAAACATTTAATACTGGCCTGGCAAACTGTTATGACCCCAATGGCGAGGGTCTCAGAGGAACGTGGAAGTCTGCAGGATTCAAAAATCCAGCTCATAGGGCAGTGGTAACTGGGTTGACCATATAACTACTCCTAACGCCAACACTAGAAGTAGCCGGGGATCATTCCTACGTTGATTCTAGATGACACGCGCCAGCCGGAGAATCTAGCTACCCCTAGTAGAGGAAAACAAAGACCTTTCTTGCCTCCAGAGAAGGGGACCCCAAAGCTGGATAGAAGCCCCCCACAAATAATGACGGTGAGGTAAGAGGAAATGACAAACACAGAAATGAATCAGGTTAAGCACAGAGAGGCCCGCTTACTGATAGCAGAATAAAGAAAGGTAACTTATATGGTCAACAAAAACCCTATCAAAATCCACACTGGAAATTCAAGAACCCCCGAACCGTCTAACGGTCCGGGGGGAGAACACCAGCCCCCTAGAGCTTTCAGCAAAGGTCAGGATATAGATTTGGAACAAGCTGGACAAAAATACAAAACCAAAACAAATAGCAAAAAGCAAAAGGCAGACTTAGCTGATATAACTGGAACCAGGATCAGTAGACAAGAGCACAGCAGACTAGCTCTGATAACTACGTTGCCAGGCATAGAACTGAAGGTCCAGGGAGCTTATATAGCAACACCCCTAACTAACGACCCAGGTGCGGATAAAAGGAATGACAGAAAAACCAGAGTCAAAAAACTAGTAACCACTAGAGGGAGCAAAAAGCAAATCACAACACCTTGCTCTCCAGTCATTTCCTTGCCGGTCATCATTGTAACCAGAGCCTTCGGTTGCATGTTCCTGCTACTAGTCTGCTGATCAGCTAAGTGGACTTTGTCCTTTTGTTTTGTACCTTTTGTCCAGTTTGCAGTTTTTGTAACTCTCTGTAGCTGGAAGCTCTTGCGGGCTGAAATTGCCACTCCTGTGTCATGAGTTGACACAGGAGTCTTAAAGTAATTTCAGGATGGTTTTTGAAAGGGTTTTCAGTTGACCGTGAAGTCCTCTTTTGTATCCTTCTGCTATCTAGTAAGTGGACCTCTCTTTGCTAAATCTACTTTCATACTGTGTATGTCTTTTCCTCTTAATTCACCGTTATTACATGTGGGGGGCTGCTATCATCTTTTGGGGTGTTTACCTGGAGGTAAGCCAGATCTGTTTCTTCCTCTACCAGGCGTAGTTAGTCCTCCGGCTGGCGCGTGGCATATAGGAAGCCGTAGGTATGCTCCCTGGCTACTGTTAGTTGTGTGGTAGATTTAGCTCATGGTCAACTCGAGTTTCCATCACCCGAGAGCTCGTTCGTTACTTATATGTTTCTTACGTTCCCTTGCCATTGGGAACCATGACACTCATCCTATCCGGGTGGTCACCATCAATGCTACTCCACTCCCACAGGGGGAGATTACTGAGTTTGTGGCTGAGGTTAAACTCCACATTGGGGTCCTACATTCTGAGCAAGTTACATGTAGGGTGCTCAGTAATCTTCCTGCACAAATGGTTCTGGGTTTTCCATGGTTGTCTATGCACAACCCGGTGATTGACTGGAAAACTCAGGACATAATTCAGTGGAGCGGATTCTGCCAGGAGAATTGCCTGGCCACATGTGTGTCTGCTGTGACTCCTAGCATTCCTGAGTCACTGCTGGATTTCGCAGATGTGTTCTCTGAGAAGGGTTGCTCAGTATTGCCACCACATCGACCCTATGACTGTACTATTAGGTTTAAACCAGGGGCCAAATTGCCGAAAGCTAGGATGTTTAACATCTCTGGTCCTGAGAGGCAAGCTTAAAAAGACTACATTGCTGAGAGTTTGAGCAAAGGGCACATCAGGCCTTCGTCCTCACCGGTGGCAGCGGGGTTCTTCTTCATTAAGAAGAAAGATGGCGGACTACGCCCGTGTCTGGATTTCAGGGAGTTAAACCAGATTACAGTTCATGATCCATACCCTATGCTACTGATACCTGATTTGTTCAACCAGGTGGCTGGTGCTAAGTGGTTTTCCAAGCTTGACCTCAGGGGGGTGTACAACCTCATAAGAGTCCGTCAAGGTGATGAGTGGAAGATGGCTTTTCATACTCCTGAGGGTCATTTTGAAAATTTGGTGATGCCATTTGGGTTGACAAACGCGCCTGCTGTATTTCAACATTTCGTAAATGATGTGTTCTCGCATGTACTGGGAAAATTCGTTATTGTGTACCTAGATGACATTCTCATTTATTCATGCGACCGTGATACTCATTTAGAGCATGTGAGGCAGGTGTTACAGCTACTCAGAGAAAATAAGCTCTATGCAAAACTGGAGAAATGTGTTTTTTCGGTTCAGGAGTTTCCTTTCTTGGGTTATATTGTGTCTGCTTCAGGGTTTAAAATGGACGCCACTAAGGTGCAAGCAGTGCTGCATTGGGAACGGCCTGATAACCTAAAAGCACTCCAGCGGTTCCTTGGATTTTCTAATTATTATAGAAAATGTATCAAAGATTTTTCTACCATTGCTAAACCGCTTACTGACATGATGAAAAAAGGTACCAATTTCTCCACCTGGCCTAAGGCTGCTGTGCGCGCATTCGAATTTCTGAAGAACAGTTTTGCTTCGGCCCCCATTCTGGTGCAACCGGACGTATCAAAACCATTTACCGTGGAAGTCGATGCGTCTGAGGTTGGAGTGGGGGCGGTGCTGTCACAAGGCTCATCCTTGGGAGAGTTGCATCCATGCACCTACTTTTCCAAGAAGATGTCGCCCGCCGAACATAACTACGATATCGGCAACAGGGAGTTGTTGGCTATCAAGTTGGCTTTTGAGGAATGGCGACACTTCTTGGAGGGGTCGGTCCACCAGGTTACAGTTATCACTGACCATAAAAATCTGCTTTATTTAGAGTCAGCCAAGCATCTGTCCCCCAGGCAGGCTCGCTGGGCATTGTTTTTCACGTGATTCAACTTTTTTGTCATGTACCGTCCGGGGTCTAAGAACACTAAGGCAGATGCTTTATCCAGATGTTTTCCGGGGTGAGAACCTAGGGAAGATCTGGTACCCATCCTCCAAAAGGGTGTAGTGGTCTCAGCTCTCACGACAGAGGTTGAGGCTGAGATTGCCGAGGCTCAGGAGGAAGTACCACCAGGGCTTCCCTTTAACAAATCATTTGTACCGCTCCTTCTTTGCCTAAAGGTGTTGGGTGAGCATCATGATACTGTTCTGGCTGGCCATCCAGGGGTTAGGGGTACCTTGGAGTTGGTGTCGCGTCGGTTTTGGTGGCCCAAAATCTGACAGGACGTGGTCTCGTAGAAATCAGCATGTACCACGTGTGCTAGGGCTAAGACGCCTCGCTCCCGTCCTGCTGGCTCATTACATCCTCTAGGGGTACCCAGTAGGCCATGGACGGAGATCTCCATGGATTTTATTACAGACCTACCCTCCTCAGCTGGGAACACGGTCATCTTGGTGGTTGTTGATCGGTTCTCAAAGATGTCGCACTTTGTGTCCTTGCCTTCGTTGCCCAACGCAAAGACTCTGGCTCAGGTTTTTGTGCAGGAGGTGGTCAGTAGGGTTGAGCGAAATGGGTCGATCATTTTCAAAAGTCGCCGACTTTTGGCTAAGTCGGCGTCTCATGAAACCCGATCCGACCCCTGTGCTTGTCGGCCATGCGGTACGCGACTTTCGCGCCAAAGTCGCGTTTCAATGACGCGAAAAGCGCCATTTCTCAGCCAATGAAGGTGAACGCAGAGTGTGGGCAGCGTGATGACATAGATCCTGGTCCCCACCATCTTAGAGAAGGGCATTGCAGTGATTGGCTTGCTGTCTGCGGCGTCACAGGGGCTATAAAGGGGCGTTCCCGCCGACCGCCATCTTACTGCTGCTGATCTGAGCTTAGGGACAGGTTGCTGCCGCTTCGTCAGAAGCAGGGAGAGCGTTAGGCAGGGTCCACTAACCACCAAACCGCTTGTGCTGCAGCGATTTCCACTGTCCAACACCACCTTCGGTGTGCAGGGACTGTGGAAGCTATTTTTTTTTTTTTTCCCCTCAGCGCTGTAGCTCATTGGGCTGCCCTAGAAGGCTCCGTGATAGCTGTATTGCTGTGTGTACGCCACTGTGGAAACCAACTGCTTTTTTCAAAGCACATATCCTCTTGTTCCTTCCTTTCTGCACAGCTATCTTTTTTGTTTGTCCACACTTTTTATTTAATTTGTGCATCAGTCCACTCCTATTGCTGCCTGCCATACCTGGCTTAGATTACTGCAGGGAGATAGTAATTGTAGGACAGTCCCTGTTTTTTTTTTGTTTTTTTTGTGGGAGATTAAGATTGGCATTTCTGCTACAGTGCCATCCCTGTGTGTGCCATCTCTCACTGAGTGGGCCATAGAAAGCCTATTTATTTTTTCCGTGATTTGTGTTCTAAATTCTACCTCAACACAAAAACACTACATCAATCAGTGGGAGAAAAATATTGGCCTCAGTCAGGGCTTGTGTGCCACTGCTGTGTGTGCTATCTCTCATTCAGTGGGCTATAGAAAGCCTATTTATTTTTTTTATTTTTTTTAATATTATTTGGTTTCTAAAGTCTCCCTGAAAAAAAAAAAAAAACCTAAAAAAACAGTGGGAGAGTAATATTGCCCTTTCAGCTTGTGTGCCAGTCTTGACTCCTGGGTGTGCCACCTCTCTCTCTCATTCAGTGGGCCATAGAAAGGCTATTTTTTTTTGTGGTTTTTTTAATATTATTTGGTTTCTAAAGTCTCCCTGAAAAAAAAAAAAAAAACATAAAAAAACAGTGGGAGAGTAATATTGCCCTTTCAGCTTGTGTGCCAGTCTTGACTCCTGGGTGTGCCACCTCTCTCCCTCTCATTCAGTGGGCCATAGAAAGCCTATTTTTTTTTTTTTTTAAATATAATTGGGTTTCTAAAGTCTCCCTTAAAAAACAAAAAATACATAAAAAAACAGTGGGAGAGTAATATTGCCCTTTCAGCTTGTGTGCCAGTCTTGACTCCTGGGTGTGCCACCTCTCTCTCATTCAGTGGGCCATAGAAAGCATTTTTTTTTTTCCTTGATTTGTGTTCTAAAATCTACCTCAACACAAAAACACTACATCAATCAGTGGGAGAAAAATATTGGCCTCAGTCAGGGCTTGTGTGCCACTGCTGTGTGTGCTATCTCTCATTCAGTGGGCTATAGAAAGCCTATTTATTTATTTATTTTTTTTCTTATTATTTGGTTTCTAAAGTCTCCCTGAAAAAAAAAAAAAAAAACATAAAAAAACAGTGGGAGAGTAATATTGCCCTTTCAGCTTGTGTGCCAGTCTTGACTCCTGGGTGTGCCACCTCTCTCTCTCATTCAGTGGGCCATAGAAATGCTATTTTTTTATTTGTTTTTTTTAATATTATTTGGTTTCTAAAGTCTCCCTGAAAAAAAAAAAAAAAACATAAAAAAACAGTGGGAGAGTAATATTGCCCTTTCAGCTTGTGTGCCAGTCTTGACTCCTGGGTGTGCCACCTCTCTCCCTCTCATTCAGTGGGCCATAGAAAGCCTATTTAATTTTTTTTTTAAATATTATTGGGTTTCTAAAGTCTCCCTTAAAAAACAAAAAATACATAAAAAAAACAGTGGGAGAGTAATATTGCCCTTTCAGCTTGTGTGCCAGTCTTGACTCCTGGGTGTGCCACCTCTCTCTCATTCAGTGGGCCATAGAAAGCATTTTTTTTTTTTTCCTTGATTTGTGTTCTAAAATCTACCTCAACACAAAAACACTACATCAATCAGTGGGAGAAAAATATTGGCCTCAGTCAGGGCTTGTGTGCCACTGCTGTGTGTGCTATCTCTCATTCAGTGGGCTATAGAAAGCCTATTTATTTATTTATTTTTTTTCTTATTATTTGGTTTCTAAAGTCTCCCTGAAAAAAAAAAAAAAACATAAAAAAACAGTGGGAGAGTAATATTGCCCTTTCAGCTTGTGTGCCAGTCTTGACTCCTGGGTGTGCCACCTCTCTCCCTCTCATTCAGTGGGCCATAGAAAGCCTATTTATTTATTTTTTAAAATATTATTGGGTTTCTAAAGTCTCCCTTAAAAAAAAAAAAACATAAAAAAACAGTGGGAGAGTAATATTGCCCTTTCAGCTTGTGCGCCAGTCTTGACTCCTGGGTGTGCCACCTCTCTCTCTCTAATTGTGGGCCATAGAAAGCCTTTTTTTTTTTTTTTTTTTTTTTTTTTTTAATATTATTTGGTTTCTAAAGTCTCCCTGAGAAAAAAAAATAAATAAATAGGTGGGAGATTAATATTGACATTAGTGCTTGAGTGACAGTCCTGCGTGTGTGTCATCTCTGTGATTTTGTGCCACAGAAAACAGAGTGTGTAACATTGTGCCTGATTTTCCTTGTGGTCTCACCAACCTGTTAAGGGATATTGAAATCATACTGAAGTTATAGCTCACCGTGTAAGTTGTTTGACAGCAACAAATAAAGTTACTTTGGTTAAGATTTTAAAACAATGAGGAAGTCTGGTGCAAGAGGTCGTCGTGGGCGTTCATTGTCAGCTGGTAATGATGGTAGTGGTAGTGGAGCATCAGGTGGTCGTGGGGATAAAAATATTCCACCTAAGTCTGGAGCTGTGGAGCCAGTTTCGTCGTCAGGCTACACAAGGCCTCGAACGCTCTCTTTTCTGGGAGTAGGAAAACCGCTTTTAAAGGCGGAGCAGCAACAGCAAGTTTTGGCTTACATTGCAGACTCAGCCTCTAGCTCTTTTGCCTCCTCTTCCGAAACTGGTAAATGTAAAAGCAGCGCGTCGCTTGTGGATGTTCACGGTCAGGGACAAGTCGCTTCCTTGTCCTCCTCAGCAAAAACTACAACAAGAGAGAAGGATGCAGCAGGCGACACAACGGGTCACTCCATGGAGCTCTTTACACATACCGTCCCTGGCTTAGAAAGTGAAACATTTAACAGGCCATGCCCATTACAAGTATATTCTGACATGGAGTGCACTGATGCACAGCCACAGCCAGAGTACTATGCTGCTCCTTTGACTCAGACCACCACATTGCCCTCTCAGGGTACAGATCCACAATCAGACCCTGATGAGACTATGTTGCCCCGCCACGAACGCTATACCACCGACCGACACAGTGACACAGACGAAGTTGCACACGAGCTCGAAGAGGAGGTAATAGATGACCCAGTTATTGACCCCGATTGGCAGCCATTGGGGGAACAGGGTGCAGGCGGCAGTAGTTCAGAAGTGGAGGTGGAGGAGGGGCCGCAGCAGGCATCAACATCGCAACAGGTTCCATCTGCCGGGCCCGTATCTGGCCCAAAACGCGTGTCAAAGCCAAAGCACAGCGTTGCCATCCGGTTAAAGCTCAGTCTGCAATCCCTGAAAAGGGATCCGAGTCTAGGAAGAGTGCAGTCTGGCATTTTTTTAAACAACATCCAACTGATCAGCGCAAAGTCATCTGTCAAAAATGTTCAACTAGCTTAAGCAGAGGTCAGAATCTGAAAAGTCTAAATACTAGTTGCATGCATAGACACTTAACCACCATGCATTTTCAAGCCTGGACTAACTACCAAACGTCCCTCAAGGTTGTAGCACCCTCGGCCAATGAAGCTAGTCAGCAACGCAACATCCCTTCCGTCACTGTAAGGACACCATTTTCCGCACCACCGGCAGTATCTGTGCAGGTTTCTTTGCCAGCCAAAAGCAGTCAGGGTCAGGGAATCACCAGTTTTGTAGGAGGAAATATTGCATCTAGGGCACCGGCGGAAACAATACCGTCTCCAACCGTCTCTCAGTCTGCCATGTACACCGGCACACCCGAAAGTTCCACGATCTCCAGCTCTCCAGTCCAGCTCACCCTACATGAGACTCTGGTTAGAAAAAGGAAGTACTTATCCTCGCATCCGCGTACACAGTGTTTTAACGCCCACATAGCTAGACTAATCTCGTTAGAGATGATGCCCTACCGGTTAGTTGAAAGCGAAGCTTTCAAAGCCCTGATGGAGTACGCTGAACCACGATACGAGCTACCCAGTCGACACTTTTTTTCCAGAAAAGCCATCCCAGCCCTGCACCAGCATGTTAAACAGCGCATCGTCCATGCACTCAGGCAATCTGTGAGTACAAAGGTGCACCTGACTACAGATGCATGGACCAGTAGGCATGGCCAGGGACGTTATGTGTCCATCACGGCACACTGGGTGAATGTGGTGGATGCAGGGTCCACAGGCGACATCAATTTAGGGACAGTTGTGCCTAGCCCACGGTCTAGGAAACAGTTGGCTGTAGGCGTTCGCACCCCCTCCTCCTCCTCCTCCTCGTCCTCCTGCAGAAGCTACAGCTCTTCCACAGAACGCAGTCTGCCAACCACTCCATCGGCAGATGACACTGTTGCACACCAGTTGTCCCATTATGGGCCAGCTACTGCCAAGCGTCAGCAGGCTGTATTGGCTATGAAGTGCTTGGGCGACAACAGACACACCGCGGAAGTTCTGTCCGAGTTCTTGCAACAAGAAACGCAGTCGTGGCTGGGCACAGTAGATCTTGAGGCAGGCAAGGTAGTGAGTGATAACGGAAGGAATTTCATGGCTGCCATCTCCCTTTCCCAACTGAAACACATTCCTTGCCTGGCTCACACCTTAAACCTGGTGGTGCAGTGCTTATTGAAAACTTATCCTGGGTTCTCCGACCTGCTCCTCAAAGTGCGTGCACTTTGCTCACATATCCGACGTTCGCCTGTACACGCCAGCCGTATGCAGACCTATCAGCGGTCTTTGAACCTTCCCCAGCATCGCCTAATCATAGACGTTGCAACAAGGTGGAACTCAACACTGCACATGCTTCAGAGACTGTGCGAACAGAGGCGTGCTGTTATTTATTTGTGGGAGGATACACGGGCAGGCAGTAGGATGGCAGACATGGAGTTGTCAGGTGTGCAGTGGTTTAAGATACAAGACATGTGTCAAGTCCTTCAGTGTTTTGAGGAATGCACACGGCTGGTTAGTGCAGACAACGCCGTAATAAGCATGAGCATCCCCCTAATGCGTCTGCTGATGCAAAGTTTGACGCACATAAAGGAGCAGGCGTCTGCACCAGAGGAAGAGGAAAGCCTTGATGACAGTCAGCCATTGTCTGGTCAGGGCAGTGTACAGGACGAGGTAGCGGGCGAAGAGGAGGTGGAGGACGAGGAGGATGATGGGGATGAGTATATTTTTAATGCCGAACCTTTCCCGGGGGCACAGGAAATTGGTTGCGTGTCACGGCCGGGTTCTGGTTTTGTGAGGGACACAAGTGACGTAGATTTGCCTGCAACTGCCCCTCAACCAATCACAACCGGAGATTTGACAACTGGAACTTTGGCCCACATGGCGGATTATGCCTTACGTATCCTAAAAAGGGACACACGCATTACGAAAATGATGAACGATGACGATTACTGGTTGGCCTGCCTCCTTGATCCACGCTATAAAGGCAAATTGCAAAATATTATGCCACATGAGAACTTGGAACTAATATTAGCAACCAAACAATCAACTCTTGTTGACCGTTTGCTTCAGGCATTCCCAGCACACAGCGCACGTGATCGTTCTCACACGAGCTCCAGGGGGCAGCAGACTAGGAGTGTTAGGGGTGCACACATCAGAAGTGGCGTTGGACAGAGGGGTTTTCTGACCAGGTTGTGGAGTGATTTTGCTATGACCGCAGACAGGACAGGTACTGCTGCATCAATTGAAAGTGACAGGAGACAACATTTGTCCAGTATGGTTACTAACTATTTTTCATCCCTTATCGATGTTCTCCCTCAACCGTCATTCCCATTTGATTACTGGGCCTCCAAATTAGACACCTGGCCAGAATTGGCAGA
Organism: Ranitomeya variabilis; assembly: GCF_051348905.1. NCBI lineage: Eukaryota > Metazoa > Chordata > Amphibia > Anura > Dendrobatidae > Ranitomeya > Ranitomeya variabilis. The sequence goes on from NC_135234.1 coordinate 536,195,670, forward strand.
ATATGCATTGCAGGAGCTTGCTTGCCCGGCAGCAAGTGTCCTATCAGAAAGAGTATTCAGTGCTGCAGGTTCAATATTAACCGAAAAAAGGACTCGTCTGGCTACCCAAAATGTTGACGATCTAACATTCATTAAAATGAACCACAACTGGATTTCGAAATCTTTTGCCCCACCTTGCCCGGCCGACACCTAGCTTTCCTATGAAAAGCTCTTGCCTGTGAATTACTTTTCTAATGTCTAATTTGCTGCAGCTGATTGTACAGCATACGACATGTTTACACCTCCCTAAATGGCCAAACTCCCCACACGGGGCCGTGGTATCGCGACTTGGCGCAAGCACCCGTGAGACTGCTGTTTGTCTGAAGAGGTGGGTGTGCTCGCTTTTGGTTGACGGCATTGCTACTGGGTCCCTCATAGTACAATGTAGTGTCTCTGGCGGTGGTGGTGCGCACCCAACGTCAGACACACCGTTGTAACATGAGGGGCCCTGGGGCGGTCCCGCCGGCCTCAAGAGAGTTCCCCCCTACCCCAGCTCAAAATGTGCTCTACCACGTGCAAAATTATGTCGCACAGCTCCACCAATCTTTAGTCTATTCGCTGACATCATTCAATGTCTGGCACTGACAATACAAATTTGTAGACATCTATGATGCAACTTAAAGTAGTCTGTGTCTGTGTCCTATATTGGCACCATTAAATAGTTACTGCCAAATTACTATGTCAGAAACTCAGCAGATGAGCCCACCCCTGTACCTAAGTATGCCACCTTTTTTTTTGTTTTGGTTGTTTTGCGAGACATTAACATCTATTTATATTTTGGGAGTACTGGGACAGACACTCCTTGCACTACTCCTCCACTCACCACCAAGCTGCCCGTGTATCCATGTAACCGCTGTAAAACTGCCATGAGCCTATTGTTTGTTATTTTAGGCCTTTGAAGCCTGTCTGCGGTCCCTCCTTCCACTAGTCCTCCACTGACCAGACCACTGCTGCCCGTGTACCCCTGGAACCAATTATAAAGTGCCTACAGCCAGCCCATTTTTTTATGTTAGGCCTTTGAAGCCTGTCTGCGGTCCCTCCTTCCACTAGTCCTCCACTGGCCAGACCACTGCTGCCCGTGTACCCCTGGAACCAATTATAAAGTGCCTACAGCCAGCCCATTTTTTTATGTTAGGCCTTTGAAGCCTGTCTGCGGTCCCTCCTTCCACTAGTCCTCCACTGACCAGACCACTGCTGCCCGTGTACCCCTGGAACCAATTATAAAGTGCCTACAGCCAGCCCATTTTCTTATGTTAGGCCTTTGAAGCCTGTCTGCGGTCCCTACTTTAAATACTCCTCCACTCACCACCAAGCTGCCTGCCCGTGTATCCATGTAACCGCTGTAAAACTGCCATGAGCCTATTGTTTGTTATGTTAGGCCTTTGATAGCCTGTCTGCGGTCCCTACTTTAAATACTCCTCCACTCACCACCAAGCTGCCTGCCCGTCTATCCATGTAACCGCTGTAAAACTGCCATGAGCCTATTGTTTGTTATGTTAGGCCTTTGATAGCCTGTCTGCGGTCCTTACTTTAAATACTCCTCCACTCACCACCTAGCTGCCTGTGTATCCATGTAACCGCTGTAAAACTGCAATGAGCCTATTTGTTATTTTAGGCCTTTGATAGCCTGTCTGCGGCCCCTACTTGCAATACTCCTCCACTGACCACAATGCTGCCTGGAGTGCCTGCCTGTGTATCCATGTAACCGATGTAAAACTGCCATGACTGCCTACTGTTTGTTATTTTAGGCCTTTGATAGCCTGTCTGCGGCCCCTACTTGCAATACTCCTCCACTGACCACAATGCTGCCTGGAGTGCCTGCCTGTGTATCCATGTAACCGATGTAAAACTGCCATGAGTGCCTACTGTTTGGTATTTTAGGCCTTTGATAGCCTGTCTGCAGCCCCTACTTGCAATACTCCTCCACTGACCACACCAATGCTGCCCGTGTACCCCTGGAACCTATTTAAAAGTTCATAGAGCCTAGTTATATATTTTATTTACTATTAATAAGGCCATGATGGACTACGCTGTACCACGCTACAAGCTAACCAGTCGACACTTCTTTTGCGAGAAAAGCCATCCCAACCCTCCACCAGCATGTAGAAGACCGCATTGTCCATGCACTCTGGCAATCCGTGAGTACAAAGGTGCACCTGACAACAGACGCATGGACCTGTAGGCATGGCCACGGAAGATTACGTGTCCATTACGGCGCAATGGGTTAATGTGGTGGATGCATGGTCCATAGGGGACAGCCTACTAAGTCTGTCTGCAGTCCCTAATTCAAATTGTCCTCCACTGTCTAAATCGGAGCTTCCACCTTCTGGCTTTCGGCCTATAGTATCAGAAATTAAACTGCATTTGGCCTTCAACTTTGGTTAGGGCCTACTAACGGCTTCTGCCCCTCCCTGGTGTTGCCCTCAACTAAATAAAGCTGAGCTTCAACCTTCTGCTCCAAATTACCATTTTAAAAAATGCAATAGGCTTTTCCGGCCTACTAAAGGTGTCTGTCTGTGTGCCCCTGCCTGGTGTTGTCCTCAACTAAATAAAGCTGAGCTTCAACCTTCTGCTCCAAATTACCATTTTAAAAAATGCAATAGGCTTTTCCGGCCTACTAAAGGTGTCTGTCTGTGTGCCTCTGCCTGGTGTTGTCCTCAACTAAATAAAGCTGAGCTTCAACCTTCTGCTCCAAATTACCATTTTAAAAAATGCAATAGGCTTTTCCGGCCTACTAAAGGTGTCTGTCTGTGTGCCCCTGCCTGGTGTTGTCCTCAACTAAATAAAGCTGAGCTTCAACCTTCTTCTCCAAATTACCATTTTAAAAAATGCAATAGGCTTTTCCGGCCTACTAAAGGTGTCTGTCTGTGTGCCCCTGCCTGGTGTTGCCCTCAACTAAATAAAGCTGAGCTTCAACCTTCTGCTCCAAATTACCATTTTAAAAAATGCAATAGGCTTTTCCGGCCTACTAAAGGTGTCTGTCTGTGTGCCCCTGCCTGGTGTTGTCCTCAACTAAATAAAGCTGAGCTTCAACCTTCTGCTCCAAATTACCATTTTAAAAAATGCAATAGGCTTTTCCGGCCTACTAAAGGTGTCTGTCTGTGTGCCCCTGCCTGGTGTTGTCCTCAACTAAATAAAGCTGAGCTTCAACCTTCTGCTCCAAATTACCATTTTAAAAAATGCAATAGGCTTTTCCGGCCTACTAAAGGTGTCTGCCCCTCCCTGGTGTTGTCCTCAACTGAACAAAGCTGAGCTTCCACATTCTGGCTTTCGCCCTATACTATCAGATATTAAACTGCATTTGGCCTACTAGTGTGGTTAGGCCCTTGAAACAGTGTCTGCTGCTCTTGGGTTTGCTACTCCACTGAACAAAGCAATGCCGCCTGTTTAGTCCTGTTACCAATTTTGAACTGCATTTAGCCTACTTTATTCTTTGGCCCTATATCTGTTTCCTCCTCATCCTGCCCATTGCCCAGCCACTGCTAAATGAGTCTGCTGGTACATTGACCTAGACCACTACATTCCCCTTGTACTCTACACAGCCAGAATCTGACCCTGCTGAAAGTAAGGTTCCCCTTCCCGCATGTTATACCACCTTACACAGGGACAAAGAGGAAGGTGCAGATGAAAGTGCAGGTTCCTTCATCAGGTGGGGGGGCATACTCGTTGGCGACGTCACTGGCACAGGGCCCCTCAGAGTACGCAAAAGTGTCGCTGCTGGTGGGAGGCGCCCCCGCCATGCAAACACACCGCCGTACTTTGAGGGGCCCTGTGCCAGTGCCAATGCGAACGAGTGGGCCCCCCCCTGCTTGCTCAGGATCACAGCACTTGCAACGTTTAAATACTTACCTTTCCCTGCAACACCGCCGTGACGTAGTCCGCATTTCCTGGGCCCACGAAAAACTTGAGCCAGCCCTACTCCCCCCACAACTTTCCCCCAATTCCCTATGCCCAACTATTATTATACAGTTAATTAAGATTGGCAAGCTTCAGAAACAAGAATGGATGTTTTTGGCATTAAAATGGGCACTGTAGGTGTTTTCCTGGCCTCCACTCACTGCCGACTATGCTTCCCCATTGACTTGCATTGGGTTTCGTGTTTCGGTCGATCCCCGACTTTTAGCGATAATCGGCCGACTGCACTCGACTCGACTCTGGACAAAATCGGGTTTCCCAAAACCCTACTCGATCTTAAAAAAATGAAAGTCGCTCAACTCTAGTGGTCAGACTTCACGGGGTAACGTCTGACATAGTGTCTGATAGAGGTACTCAGTTTGTGGCAAAGGTTTGGAAAGCATTTAGCTCACGGCTGGGGATCACGTTGTCGCATTCTTCGGCATTTCATCCTCAGTCAAATGATCAGACCGAGCGGATGAACCAGAATTTGGAGCAGTACTTACGCTGCTTTGTTTCTGACAACCAGGAGGAGTGGTCGACGTTCCTTCCTTTGGCTGAGTTTGCCATTAATAATCACCGCCAGGAATAGTCTGGGGAGTCCCTGTTCTTTTGTGTTTACAGGCATCATCCTCAATTTTGTACTCTGCATCAGGGTGGCTATGCTGGTGTTCTGGAGGAGGGCCAGCTAGGAGCACAACTGTCATCCGTTTGGAGGAGAATGAAACAGCGCTTGCTGAGTGTGGGTGCAAGGTACAAACAAGTGGCTGACAGTAGATGTGTGCCAGGTCCGGACCTGAGTGTGGGTGATTGGGTGTGGTTGTCCACAAAAAACATAAAACTCAAAGTACAATCCCTGAAATTGGGTCCAAGGTTTATTGGTCCATTTAGGATTGCCGCCATCATTAACCCGGTAGCCTACCGATTGGAGCTTCCTACGGTATATAAAATACACAATGTGTTTCACAGATCTCTTTTAAAGAAGGTGGTGGGTTCCGTGGACGCGGCGCCAATGCCACCTCCAGTCTTGGTAGATGGCAATTTGGAGTTTGAAGTCTTCAAGGTGGTTGGCTCTCGTATAGTGCGCCGCACATTACAGTACCTGGTACACTGGCGTGGTTATGGGTCGGAGGAGAGGTCTTGGGTACCAGCTTCAGACATACATGTGGACCGGCTGGTCAGTATGTTTCACCGCCGCCATCCGGACAAGCCGGGTCCTATAAGTCGTGAGGGCCCTGGGGTCACTCGTAGAAGGCGGGGTCCTGTCATGTCGGTCGGACGCTATTCACACTAGGGCATCTGACAGACAGCGGTAATTCCACATTCGTCCACTATACGCTCAGTGGTGCCGGCTAGATTTTATCCAGGTTGTCCGGGGTTAATCTAGCTGGTAATCTGGTTGGAGGCTGGGTCACGCCCGTGGCCTTTAAATAGTCATTCTGGACTTTGGGTGTCGCCGATTATAGCTTGTGTCTTGTGCCTGGTGATCTCGGTCTGGAGTGGTGGTCTAGGAGAAGAAATATCGTATCTGGTGGTGTATTATCCTTTGTCATATTTCTCCTTCCTATATTTGTGTTTGTTTTGCCCTGTGCACATTATAGTGTTTTCCTGTGTGTCTGCGGCATGGTGCGCTTTTTAGTTTTCCCTGTCTGTGCTTTCTGTGGAGGTTGGTGTGTGTGGTCTAATCACTGGGTGGCGGGGGGCGGTTTCAGCATAGGGCTGAAACAGGAGTCAGGGTCAGGCCTGGTGGCCCAGACAAGCACACCATCAGTGTAAATTCTGGGAGAGGGACAGACAGGGTTTTCCCTAGTCTGAGGGATATCGCAGGGGCCCGAGTAATCAGCTGTAGTCTATCCAGTACCCCCGTGACATTTACATGCTACATACATACTACATACATACATGCTACATACATGCTACATACATGCTACATACATACATACAGTACATTCATACATTACATACATGACATACATAGACATACAGTACATTAAATATAGATTACATACTCACCATTACTTGTCACTTTGTTCCCCGAAGCCAGTGTCATCTGTAAAAAATATGAAAAAAACAAAACCAATATACTCCCTGTCCACAGAAATCCACGAGTGTCCCACGACGATCTCCCATAGAGAACGGCAGCAACAGCTGTTGCAACCGCTCTCTAGGGGCTCCAGAAACACAATGACGGAGGAAGGTATTCCTCCACCGCTGTAAAAAAAAAGTCCCTAGTCTCACTTTATGGCATTGCTGTATGAGAAATTTTCCTAGGCAGCAATTGTCATAAAGTGAGATTTGTCCTAAGGTAACCTCAGTGATACACTGCAGGAGCCATTGTCTCCTGTCAGTGTGTCACTGAGGGTCCTATAGAGTAGTGACATCACCCGATGTCACCGTTCTATAGGGGAGATCATCGTGGGACACTCGTTATTAATTGGACTACGGTGGACAGGTAGTATGCGCTTTATTATTTAACATTTTTTGCAGGTGCTGAAGTATGGTAAGTATGGTGAAATGAAGAATATTAAAACATTTTTTCCTAATGTGTGCGTGTTTTATTAGCCCTTTCTTACTATTGGATTAATAACGGATGGGCGTCTTATTGATGCCTCTCCGTTATTAACCCGGCTTAATGTCACCTTAGCAGCTCTCAACTAAACAGTTTAACCCCTGCACTGCTAGGAGAAACCTGCACCATTTAATATGGTGGTGAGGTGCTTCTCATAAGTGAAGGAGTGCAGGAAATCAGACGCTTTGGTATTTTGGCACCTCTCTATCATGGTAAATAAATTAAAATTGCATTGCACTATCTGGGTTTTTGCTTTTCCCAGCTACTGTATGAATATTTAAATTTACTTTCTTTTATTTTTTCTGTTTGCATTCTTGCTTACCCTGTGCACTTACATTTTAACAGGCAGATGAGATGGCCTCATTATGGGCAAACCTTGTCAGAAACTTGTTAATCAAGTGTTTTTGTGATTTATGTGTTGCTCCTGTTTCACTTTGTTAGGTATAATAATTTTTTCCTATATTTTGATCCCAAAGCAGTAGTATACTTTTTGTCTCTTAGCAGTGATGAGCGAGTGTATTCATTGCTCAAGATTTCCCGAGCATGCTCGGAGGGTCTCTGAGTATTTTTTAGTGCTCGGAGATTTAGTTTTCATCGCCGCAGCTAAATGATTTACAGCTACTAGCCAGCATAAGTACATGTGGGGATTGCCAGGTTGCTAGGGAATCCCCACATGTAATCAAGCTGGCTAAAATATGTAAATCATTCAGCTGAGGCGATGAAAACTAAATCTCTGAGCACTAAAAAATACTTGGAAGACACCTGAGTGTGCTTAGGAAATCTCGAGTAACGAGCATACGCGCTCATCACTATCTCTTAGTATATCTGCTTCTAAGTATGTGCTTGGCTGGTCTGAACTTATTTGGGGGTGCCCTCAGTTATCTTGGTCATCACTAGAGATGAGCGAGCACAAAAATGCTGGGATGCTCGTTTCTCAAACCGAGCAATTTTGAATGCTCGGGTGCTCGTTTAGAGCAACGAGTATAATGGGAGTGAATGGGAAATCCAAGCATTTTTATGGCAGGCCCTGAGGCACCGTTCAAACGTCCTGGTGATTCCTGTACTGGAAAATCCAGTATTGGCAAGATCCATGGTCTATGTCCGTGTGCCATCCGTATGTACTTATGTGACATCCGTGTTTCAGTTTGCTGTCCATGTGTCCGTGTGTCACATCCATATGCCATCCATGTGCCCATGTGACATGTAGCGGCACCTAGGAAAAACAGTACAGTTAGCTGTTCCCAGGCACTGAGTGCTGAAGATAACTCTCTTCATTGTTGGAAGGCCTCTATGAGATTAGCGCAACCAGACAGCAATGATGAAAGCTGTATTCAGCACCTGCTGTGTACATTAGGTGTAATATTAAGAATTAAAAAAAGGCATGGGCTCCCACGTAGTTTTCATAACCAATAGAGGGAAAGGGAACAATATCCCAAAAGGTTTGCAGGCAATTAATAACAGCTCACATCTCTCTGTTTAGTCTTTACTGGTTAGTTTAAGGGTCCCTCAAATACATTCTAATGAGCAAAAGCTAAACAGACAGCTGTGGGTTGATATTAATAGCCTGGGATGGGACCACAGATATTTTACACACACCCCTCCCAGGCTACCAACAGCCCTCAGCCGCCACAGAAATGGCCCATCCACAAGATGTGCTAAATCTGGCACTTGGCATCACTCTTCTTACTTTCCCTGGTGTGGTGGAAAGTGGGGTAATAGGGTTGGGGATGAAGTCAGCTTTGTATTGTCAGTTGGCATCAAGTCCAGGGGTTAGTAATGGAAAGGCGTCTATAAGACACCCTCATTACTAACCCCATAGAAAGTTTTGAAATAAACACACAGCAAGAATAAAATCCTTTATTTGCAATAAATACTCCATGGCCTTCTTTCTCCTATTCATTTCTATAAAAATGAAAATAATAAAAAAACATATTCCTCACCTGTTCGACGAGAAGATAATTAATTTGTCCTGCTCCATAATTCATCTTTTCTACATCTGGATGGCTTGATGAACGGTGGCACCTCCACTGTCCCGCCATCTTGTTCTGACTCTGATATTCCTCCAGATGCTTCTTTGGAGTCTCACGGGGTTCTACTATCTTTGTTGCCTTCTCACCCACTAAGCATTTTTCAGTTTATGGATTACTAATTAAATCCAGAAATAGTTTTGAATGCTTTTTGGTTATATACCACAGAAATGTACCCAAGAGGATGTAATACTCTATGAATGAGTAAGTGAATACAGAAAAAAAAATACCACCAAAATGTACCCCACAGCACATAATATTCAATTACTCATCTATAGAGTATTGAAAAGTTTTTGAGCGGAATTTTTGGAGTTTTCCATACCTCTGTAATGTACCTGAAAGCATGTAATACTCAGTGGATGAGTAATTGAATAGTGAAAAAAATTCTAAGCTTTTTTCTGATGGTTCTGTACCACATACCGTATATACTCGAGTATAACCTGAGATTTTCAGCCCATTTTTGGGGGCTGAAAGTCCCCCTCTTGGCTTATACTTGAGTCATACCCTGGGGTTGACAGGGGAGGGGGAGCGGGGGCTGTCTAATTATACTCACCTGCTCCTTGTGCGGTCCCTGCAGGTCCCTGGCTCCCCAGCTTCTTCCTGTACTGAGCGGTCATATGGTACCGCTCATTACAGTAATGAATATGCGGCTCCACCTCCCATAGGGGGTGCGGTGACGTGGTTAGTGCGCGCCCTCTGCCTGAACGTCAGTGCAGAAGACGTTGAAGATGGAGCGGTGCCGGAACAAAGTCAGGTGAATATTGAAAGTGCCGGGGGCTTGAGCGACGAAGAGGTGAGTATGTGATTTTTTTTATCGCAGCAACAGCAAATGGGGCAAGTGTCTGTATGGAGTATCTTATGGGGCCATAACGTTTGTGCAGCACTATAATGGGGCAAGTGTCTGTATAGAGCATTTTATGGGGCCATAATGTTTGTGCAGCACTATAATGGGGCAAGTGTCTGTATGGAGCATCTTATGGGGCCATAACAATTGTGCAGCACTATAACGGGGCAAGTGTCTGTATGGGGCCATAATCAACGTTTGTGCAGCACTATATGGGGCAAGTGTCTGTATGGAGCATCTTATGGGGCCATAACGTTTGTGCAGCATTATATGGGGAAAATGTCTGTATGGAGTATCTTATGGGGCCATAACGTTTGTGCAGCATTACATGGGGCAAATGTCTGTATGGAGCATCTTATGGGGCCATAACGTTTGTGCAGCACTATATGGGGCAAATGTCTGTATGGAGTATCTTATGGGGCCATAACGTTTGTGCAGGATTATATGGGGCAAATATCTATTTGGAGTATCTTATGGGGCCATAATTAAAGTTTGTGGAGCATTATATGAGGCAAGTGCCTGTATGGAGCATCTTATGGGGCCATAATCAAGGTTTGTGCAGCACTACATGGGGCAAATATCTTTATGGAGCATCTTATGGGGCCATAATCAACATTTGTGCAGCATTATATTGGGCAAATGTGTCTATGGAGCATCTTATGGGGCCATAACGTTTGTGCAGCATTATATGGGGCAAATGTCTGTATGGAGCATCTTATGGGGCCATAACGTTTGTGCAGCACTATATGGGGCAAATGTCTGTATGGAGTATCTTATGGGGCTATAACATTTGTGCAGCACTATATGGGGCAAATGTCTGTATGGAGCACCTTATGGGGCCATAACGTTTGTACAGCATTATATGGGCAAATATCTATATGGAGTATCTTATGGGGCCATAATTAAATTTTGTGGAGCATTATATGGGGCAAGTGCCTGTATGGAGCATCTTATGGGGCCATAATCAAGGTTTGTGCAGCACTATATGGGGCAAATATCTTTATGCAGCATCTTATGGGGCCATAATCAACATTTGTGCAGCATTATATTGGGCAAATGTGTCTATGGAGCATCTTATGGGGCCATTATTAACCTTTATACTGGATTATATGGTGCATATTTTAATATGGAGCATCTTATGGGGCCAACATAAACTTTATGGAGCATTATATGGGGCTCCTGATTCAATATGGATATTCAAAAACACTTAACCTACTGATATCTCAATTAATTTTAATTTTATTGGTATCTATTTTTACTTTTGATATTTACCGGTAGCTGCTGCCTTTCCCACCCTAGGCTTATACTCGAGTCATTAAGTTTTCCCAGTTTTTTGTGGCAAAATTAGGGGGGTCGGCTTATACTCGGGTCTGCTTATACTCGAGTATATACAGTAAATGTACCCCAGAGCACGTAATACTCTACAGATGAGCAATATAATACCAAAACACTTTTGAACACTTTTCTGGAGTGCTAAATACCACTAAAATATACCCCAGAGGATGTAATACTTTATGGATGTATAGGTGAATGCATAAAAAAATTTCAGTGCTTTTTGTAGGGTTATAGACCACCAAAATGTACCACAGAGCATATAATACTTTATAGATGAGTAATTGAATACTGAAAGGTTTTTCAATGTCTTTTTTGAAGTGTTATATACAACCGACATGTACCCTAGAGCACTTTGTACTCTATGGATAAGTAATTGAATATTGAAAAATGTTTGAACTTTTTTTGGAGTATTTCAGAATATTTCAATGAAATGTCACAAAAAGCACCTAATGCTCAATGAATGACTAATTGAATCCAGACATATTTTTCAATGCTTTTTGGAGTCTAATATACCAGCAATATAGCAAACAGGTGGGAATAGCTGTCCACTAATAGTACACAATTCTCACTAATAGATAAAGAAACAGAAAATTGTGAGAAATAAAACTTAGCTTTTAATAATATCGCTAAAATATAAAAAAAATTTGTGGCACCATAAAAAGGGATGGAAGTAAATTCAGAGACCCAGATACTCTAAGACTCCTGAAGGTAAATAATCCCTTAATGTGACTACCCCTACAATAAGGGAACAACAGAGAAAGAACAATCAACTATCCTTTAAATTATTTAGAAAATAGGAGAACCTGAGTCTTCATATATTAAAAAATAACATTTATTGATACCAAGTGTGATCCTGAAAGCTGAAAATATTGAGCCAAGATGCCTTGAGGTGAGACCAACATATATCTTTGGACAGGTACATTTCGCATAGTAAATGACCTGTGTTGTACAAGTTATATGTTGTCTAATGGTAAATTGTTTTTTTCCATCTGCTGATTCAAAATTTGTGAAACGGGTAATATTTTTACACGCAATACAATTCTCATAAGAAAAACAACCTTAAACAGGTCCACTTGAACCAAAATAAGCACCTCTGCAATCTATGGCCGGGGCATAATGGCTGCTCATCAATAAATCCCCCAAATGTTTACTGCGTCTCGAAGTCATAAGAGGAGAATCAGTGAGACATTTAGCAGGGGTCACATCAGTTTTAAGCACATTCCAATGTTTTTGAATGCAGGCTTTCATCTCCACCCACTGTCCATTATATGTTGATATATAACAGATTTTGTTTTCCGTTTTATTCTGCCTGATCTGTGGGCGCAGTAAGTCCTCACAAGCACAAAATGTGGCTCGGTTGAACCCTGCCTTGACACTTCTATTGGAATATCCTCGTTCCAAAAATCTGTCACGAAGATCATTTGCTTGAAATTGGAATTTGGAATCGGAGGAACAGATGCGCCTCATCCTGAGGAATTGGCAAACTGGGATGGCTCTAATTGTACTATAAGGATGACTAGAATCTGCATGCAACAATGAATTGGTTGAAGTAGGCTTTCTATGAACATCAGTTTGTAAAAAATGATCCTTTTGGAAGTGCATTGAACAGCAAGGTGGATTGCTGCTGAGGGGAAAAAGAAAAAAAAATCTCTTTAAATCTTCAGCTTAGCGAGTGTGAACGAGCTGAGTGTGACCTGAGCATAAGTGCGAATGGCGGTAAGTGTGTGACTTGTGATTCAGTGAAGAGGTATTTGGAAAACCTTTAACAAATAGCTGTGTGAATTGGTGTGAGTTGCTGAATTGGGAGTAGCTATATTCACAAGAGGTTAATTAAGGGTGGGGGCTCATAATTAAGGGTTTATAAGGGGCAGCTGGTTGGGGCTCAAGTCCTTTTGGAAGTGCATTGAACAGCAAGGTGGATTGCTGCTGAGGGGAAAAAAAAAATCTTTAAATCTTCATCTTAGTGAGTGTGAACGAGCTGAATGTGACCTGAGCGTGAGTGTGAACGGCGGTAAGTGTGACTTGTGATTCAGTGACTTTGGATTCAGGGAGTTTCCAAGGGAGGAATTACTGAATTGCTGTTGGTATTTTATTAATACTTTGTATTTATTTTTTATTTAACGTTCTGTGTGGTGCAATCCCCATTAGGAAATGTGCTCCACTATTGTTAATGCCATCCAGTGCACATCTTGCCACATGTATGCAGTCCTTGATCAGCCGGTCAAGGGTGCATACTGCTGCATGAGATGTGAGCACGTTGTGCATTTGGAAGCCCAGATTCTGAATCTAAATGTGCAGCTGGCAACACTGAGATCCATAGACAATATGGAGAGGAGTCTTCTGCTCACTGAGCAGACGCTCAATGGGATAGATGGGGGGGATGGTAGGATGGAGCTGCAGGACAGTGGAGCACCAAGCTGGGTGACAGTTAGAAGGCCGGGTAGAGGGAAGAGTGCCAGGGAGGCTAGTCCTGATCTGGCACACACCAATAAGTTTGCTAAGTTGGCAGATGAGGGGTTACCAGTACAGGGGTAGCACTGCTGCAGCCAGTCATGTCCTCTGAAAGCTGGAGGAGTGACTGCTCCAGTAAGGAGGGGACTAGGAGAGCAGGGCAGGCCAGACAGGTGCTGGTAGTGGGGGACTCAATTATTAGGGGAACAGATAGGGCAATCTGTCACAAAGACAGGGATCGTCGAATGGTGTGCTGCCTACCTGGCGCTCGAGTCCGACACATCGCTGATCGGGTGGACAGATTACTGGGAGGGACTGGTGAGGTCCCAGCGGTCATGGCGCACATTGGCACAAATGACAGAGTTAGAGGTAGGTGGAAGGTCCTTAAAGATGATTTGAGGGAATTAGGCTGCAAGCTGAAAGCAAGGACCTCCAACGTGGTATTTTCCTAAATACTGCCTGTACCACATGCCATGCCAGAGAGTCAATGGGAGATTAGGGAGGTTAATATGTGGCTCAAGAATTGGTGTAGGAAGGAGGGGTTTGGGTTCCTGCAGAACTGGGCCGACTTCTCAGTTGGCTACAGGTTCTATGCAAGGGACGGGCTGCACCTCAATGGGGAAGATGCAGCTGTGCTGGGGAGAAAATGGCTAGAAGTTTGCAGGAGTGTTTAAACTAGGGATTGGGGGGAGGGTATTCAATTTATAGGAGGGGAAGATAGTGCAGATAGAGACCTGGGCACCAATAAGGAAGTTGGTGGTGGTGGTGGCATGGGGGGTGGGGTTAGAACAATTAATAATTTAAGAAAGAATAGAGGTACAGAGAGATACATAAAGTACATGTATACTAATGCCAGAAGCCTTGCCAACAAAATGGACGAATTAGGATTAATGTTGTTGGAGCATAATTATGACATGGTGGGGATATCTGAAACATGGCTGGATGAAAGCCATGACTGGGCTGTTAACTTGCAGGGCTATAGCCTTTTCAGAAATGACCGTACAGATAAGCGAGGGGGAGGGGTGTGTCTATATGTAAAATCATCCTTAAAACCCATCCTGCATGATAATATAGGTGAATCTAATGAAAATGTAGAGTCCCTGTGGGTGGAGATAAGGGGAGGGGGAAAAATAATAAATTTCTCATAGGGGTTAGTTATAAGTCTCCAAAAATAATGGAAGCAACGGAGAATATCCTCGTAAAGCAAATAGATGAAGCTGCGACTCAAGGAGAAGTCATTATTATGGGGGACTTCAACTACCCTGAAATAGATTGGGGAACAGAAACCTGCAGTTCCAGCAAAGGTAATCGGTTTTTGACAACTATGAGAGACAATTACCTTTCACAACTGGTCAAGGACCCAACAAGAAGGGGGGCACTGCTAAACCTAATATTAACCAACAGGCCAGACCGCATATCAAATATAAGGGTTGGGGGTCTCTTGGGGAATAGTGATCACAAAATAATACTTTTTCATGTATCCTTTAATAAGATGTGTAGTAGAGGGGATACAAGGACACTAAACTTCAGGAGGGCAAATTTCCAACGGATGAGAGAGGATCTTGGTGCAATTAACTGGGACGATATCCTGAGACAAAAATACACAAAGAAAATGGGAGACGTTTATTAGCATCCTGGATAGGACCTGTGCACAGTATATACTGTATGGGAACAAACATACTAGAAATAGGAGTAAACCAATATGGCTAAATAGAGCTGTAAGGGGCGCAATAAGTGACAAAAAGAAAGCATTTAGAGAATTAAAGGAAGTAGGTAGTGATGAGGCATTAAATAACTTCAGAAAATTAAATAAATTCTGTAAAAAGCAAATCAAGGCAGCAAAAATTGAGACAGAGAGACTCATTGCCAGAGAGAGTAAAAATAACCCCAAAATATTCTTTAACTACGTAAATAGTAAGAAACTAAAAAATGAGAGTGTTGGCCCCCTTAAAAATTGTCTGGGTGAAATGTTGGATGAGGATGATTAAAAAGCCAATATGATAAATGACTTTATTTCATCAGTATTTACACAAGAAAATACCATGGCAGACAATATGATCAGTGATAACAAAAATTCCCCATTAAGTGTCACCTGCTTAACCCAGCAGGAAGTACAGCGGCATCTAAAAATAACTAAAATTGACAAATCTCTGGGCCCGGATGGGATACACCCCCGAGTACTGCAGGAATTAAGTACAGTCATTGATAGACCATTATTTTTAATCTTTAAAGACTCCATAATAACAGGGTCTGTACCCAGGGGTGAACCTAGCCTCTGTGCTGCCTGAGGCGAAGTGCAGAATGGCGCCCCCCCATAGTAAATTTGTTTAAATCGGTAGGAATAAATCTGGTTCATACAGATTTATATCTATACTGTAAAAATGAGGACAGTAGTGGACGTTTTAATTTAGAGAAATTGAAAAAAGATGTCCAAATAGATCACGCCTCCTTCTCCCGAAACGCTTAGCCAATCATAAGCGCCGCACACGGGGCTGTCCAGAGCTAATAGCAGGGGCCTTCCTATTGGGTTGAGTAAGGGATGTGAGAGTGGGAAGGGTAGCGACTCGCGAGCACGACCGACACTCAAGAAAAATATGGCTGAATGCCTGTATGTTCCAAGGGGCAGCATTGGACATGCTGTGTAAGTTATGGACCATCTGTCCTCCAGCAGAGATGTTTGTGAAAAGGAGAATGCATCCTGCACCAGGGCGTACAAAAAGATCATGGGGCTCCAAACCACAAGCTCTTATTGCTCCCGCATCCCCCCCCTCCAAAAAAAATAATTTGTCTGGATCACATAGGTACGTATCTCACAACTTTGCTGCCGTTACAAAGTAATTTTCCTCCTATTGAAGCCCCCAGATTCCTCTTTCATTGCCCCATAAACTATGATGCCAACAAAGGTGCCCCGCAAACACTATGATCCCCCACAATGATTCCTCCACATGCACAGTATGATAACCTTACTGTACCCCCCTCAACTATCCCGCCACAGTATGATCCCCAGCTGTGAGCCCCATACAGCCCTCCATAATGTATAAAAGAACTACATACAATATAATGGCCCCAAACAGCCCTCCATAAAGTATAAAGGCTTCCTCACAGCCCTTCAAGTATTATCATGCCCCCCACAGAGCCCTCCAAATATTATAATTACTTCCATATGGTATAATTGGCTTCATATAGTCCTCCATATAGCATATTGCCAGTGTGCGAGATTATATCAAAGGCAAGGATACAACCTTTGACGTATATGAATGTCAAAGGTGGTGAAGGGGTTAAATTACATTATATACAGCACACATGTACTAAACAACACATGTTCATTACATACACATCATACAGTCACAGACACACATCATACATGTCCTTAGTAGACAGATGCACAGCAGCCGGTACACATCATATTCACAGAACATGCATGCAGGACAAGTGTATATACATACACACCTCAGTATTCTCACAAGATATCTAAACGCACAGACACACACAGCCCCCCACACACAGAGATACAACACACACACGCAGATACAACCCACAGTCAACACAGAGACACAACCCACACTGACACAATAGACACACCACATAGACAGACACAACCCACACACCATAGAGAGACACAATCATCACACAGGCAGACACCACAGACACAACCCACAAACAGAAACAACCCACACACCACAGAGACACAAACTACACACACACAGACACACACAACCCACACACACGCAGACACACAGACACAACCCACACACCACACAGAAAGACAGAGACAACCCACACACAGACACGCAGCCCACACACAGACACACAACCTACACACCACACAGAAAGACACAACCTACACACAAACAACCCACACAGACACGCAACCCACACAAGCAGACACACAACGACGCAACCCATAAACAGACAAGCAACCCACAGATAAGCAACCCACACAGACCACACACATAGACATGACCTACACACAGACATGCAACCCACACAGACACACCCCCTGACGAAGGAATTTAATTCCGAAACGTACGTTGGGCGCAATACGTGCAGTCCGGTCAGGCACGGTATCCTAAGGTAATACCAAATCATTACTTTATTTCCTGGGAATTCTATCTTGTTTTTTGCACTTTGCACTTTGCCAATCTAGGCACGTTGTATGGATTATAGTATCCTCTGCCACGTAAATATTATAACCTTTTTCTCATAGTATTTTTGCAGATTTTGCAAATTTTTTGCACATTTTTGCACATTTATTAATATTTTTTATCTTTTTATTTTTTTATTCTTTCACTGCTTCCCAGGCAATTAGTATACCCCTTTCTTTGGGGGGGGGGGATATATTTTTACCTTGCACAAATACAGGAGATTTACTGTGTTTAGTGATATCCGCATATTTATTGTCATATGCCGTCCGTGCTGCACGGTTTTTGTATACTATATTGATTTTTTGTAATTTTTTGTTATCTTTTTTGTGGTATTTTATTATAACAAAATTATTATATTTTTTTTAAATACATTTGTATCACTGTGTAATAAAGAAATATTCTTGATCCTATTTGGTATTCTTGGTGTATCCATGGTTAGGTGTTTGGTGTGCCACACAGACACACGCAGACACGCAACCCACACACAGACACATACACAGAGACACACAAGCAGACACACAGACACGCAACCCACACAGACACGCAACCCACAGACAGACCATACACAGACACACACATAGACACAACCCACACAGAAAGACACAACCCACACACAGACACGCAACCCACAGACATACACACAAGCAGACACACACACAACCCACACAAGCAGACACAGACAGACACGCAACCCACACACAAGCAGACAGACACACAACCCGCACACAAGCAGACAGACACACAACCCGCACACAAACATGCAACCCACACACAAACACGCAACCCGCAGACAGACCATACAGACACAACTCACACACCACACAGAAAGACACAATGACAGAGAGACAAGCCACACACAACACCCCCCCCCCACACACACACACACACTTCTGTGCTAAGGGCTGGGGGCTGGTGTACATGTGTAGCTTCCCCTGCTCACAGCAGCTGAGCCCCAAACCCACTCTCTGTGCAGGGATTGCCCAGCAGGGGATCTGTCACCTTGTGGATTGGAGCTGCTTCTCCAGCATCTTCAAGCACAGATGGCTCCTCTCTGATCTTATTTCCTGGCTCTCGCTTCTTCCCTTCAAAGAGGCACAATGCAGGAGGACAGGACAGGAGCACTGGCCAATCAGCTCTTCTGTCAGTGATGTGAGAGCGTTCATTGGCCAGTGTCCTTCTCCTGCAGGACACCTCCCCTCTCTGAGTTGCTGAGCCTGGAGAGTAAAAGCCACCGCACACCAGTAATCACAGTGCATATTTTACAGTATGAAGCGGGCGGCAGCACAGCAGGAGATAATAGGATGTCAGGGAGACAAGAGCGGCCAAATACAGGCACAAGTCAGCATCTGGCAGATGCCGCCCCCCTTTTTATCAGCAGGTGGCGCCGCCTGAAGCAGCTGACTCAAGTGGCCTCATGATAGCGACGCCCCTGTCTGTACCCCAGGACTGGCGTATAGCAAATGTGGTGCCAATATTCAAAAAGAGGACAAAAATTGAACTCGGTAATTATAGGCCAGTAAGCTTAACCTCTACTGTGGGTAAAATCCTGGAGGGCATTCTAAGGAATGCTATACTGGAGTATCTGAAGAGGAATAACCTCAATAACCTCATGACCCAGTATCAGCACGGGTTTACTAGGGACCGCTCATGTCAGACTAATCTGATCAGTTTCTATGAAGAGGTAAGTTCCGAACTGGGCCAAGGGAACCCAGTGGATGTAGTGTATATGGACTTTTCAAAAGCTTTTGATACGGTGCCACACAAAAGGTTGATACATAAAATGAAAATAATGGGGATAGGGGAAAATATGTGTAAGTGAGTTAAGAGCTGGCTCAGGGATAGGAAACAAAGGGTGGTTATTAATGGAGCACACTCGGACTGGGTCACGGTTAGTAGTGGGGTACCACAGGGGTCAGTATTGGGCCCTCTTCTTTTTAACATATTTATTAATGACCTTGTAGGGGCATACAGAGCAGAATTTCAATATTTGCAGATGACACTAAACTCTGCAGGGTAATCAATACAGAGGAGGACAATTTAATATTACAGGATGATTTATGTAAACTAGAAGCTTGGGCTGACAAATGGCAAATTAGCTTTAATGGGGATAAATGTAAGGTCATGCACTTGGGTAGAAGTAATAAGATGTATAACTATGTGCTTAATTCTAAAACTCTGGGCAAAACCGTCAATGAAAAAGACCTGGGTGTATGGGTGGATGACAAACTCACATTTAGTTGCCAGTGTCAGGCAGCTGCTACAAAGGCAAATAAAATAATGGGATGCATTAAAAGAGGCATAGATGCTCATGAGGAGAACATAATTTTACCTCTATACAAGTCACTAGTTCGACCACACTTAGAATACTGTGCACAGTTCTGGTCTCCGGTGTATAAGAAAGACATAGCTGAACTAGAGCGGGTGCAGAGAAGAGCGACCAAGGTTATTAGAGGACTGGGGGGTCTGCAATACCAAGATAGGTTATTACACTTGGGGCTATTTAGTTTTGAAAAATTAAGGCTAAGGGGTGATCTTATTTTAATGTATAAATATATGAGGGGACAGTACAAAGACCTTTCTGATGATCTTTTTAATCATAGACCTGAGACAGGGGCAAGGGGGCATCCTCTACGTCTGGAGGAAAGCAGGTTTAAGCATAATAACAGACGCGGATTCTTTACTGTAAGAGCAGTGAGACTATGGAACTCTCTGCCGTATGATGTTGTAATGAGTGATTCATTACTATAATGGATGATCAGGTAAATACTACAAAGGCAATAACAGTGCATGAGTACTTTGCATATTACAGCATGTTACAAGATGCAATAACATGAATAACAGAGAGGTTACAGAGCTAACACTGAACAAAGGATAAGGCAGATACACAGTTATCATGGCTATCTAAAGGTACCTTCACACTAAACAACTTTCCAACGAGAACGACAACGATCCGTGACGTTGCAGCGTCCTGGATAGCGATCTCGTTGTGTTTGACACGCAGCAGCGATCTGGGTTCTGCTGTGATATCGCTGGTCGGAGCTAGAAGTCCAGAACTTTATTTGGTCGTCAGATCGGCGTGTATCGTCGTGTTTGACAGCAAAAGCAACGATGTCAGCAATGTTTAACATGGAGCTAACGACCTGTGAGAACGATAAGTGAGTCACCGCTACGTCACTGGATCACTCCTGCATCGTTCTGGAGCTGCTGTGTTTGACATCTCTACAGCGACCTAAACAGCGACGCTGCAGCGATCGGATCGTTGTCTATATCGCTGCAGCGTCGCTGAGTGTGACGGTACCTTTAGGGCAGGTTCAGGCTGTCAGCATTGTATTACTTTATACAGGCAAACATCTATCTGCATACAGAGAAACAGCTATATGAAATAAAGCACAACATGCCTAACTACACACTCTGCTACACAGTGGCTGCATTACACACATGTAAGGACATTTGTGCCTCACTGGAATCCGCTTATCAAGAGCATTGATCTGCAGGAAGAGAGAGCCAGGAACAAGTGTGTAAGACTCAAGGTCCAGGGGAAAATGGCTACTTTGCCCCGGAAACCAGGGGGGGGGGCAGTTCTAGTCAGAACACAGACTTAGGGTACGTTCACACAGGACTTTTTTGCTGCTTTTTTTTTGCTGCTTTTTTTTATGCTAATTTTCAGCTGCTTATAGGTGCGTTTTTTGTGCGTTTTTATGGTGCGTTTTTGTGCGTTTTTGGTGCGTTTTTTTTCATGCTTTTTTTGTGGTATATGGTGAATCAAACATGTTTGATGACTACACCAAAGACACTCAGTTAGTACTCAAGCACGCTCACATAACACGTTATCAGAGCACGTTCACATCACTAGTATTTACCTACTACCTGGTCATTTAATTTGTTAGAAAAGGACACCTCACAATGGCTCTTCACACCTGACAATGGCTCACAATGGCTCTTCACACCTTACTACCAGGAACTCCCTCACAATAGATCACAATCAGGACACCTCACAATGGCTCTTCACACCTGACAATGGCTCACAATGGCTCTTCACACCTCACTACCAGGAACTCCCTCACAATAGATCACAATCAGGACACCTCACAATGGCTCTTCACACCTGACAATGGCTCACAATGGCTCTTCACACCTCACTACCAGGAACTCCCTCACAATAGATCACAATCAGGACACCTCACAATGGCTCTTCACACCTCACAATGGCTCACAATGGCTCTTCACACCTCCCTAACCACACCCCTAAGCTCTTGGCTGTGAGATCCCTTCCTGCTGGCCATGATTTTCTGCACAAAAAAAGCAGCAAATAATGCTACATGCGTTTTTTCAGCGTTTTTGCAGCGTTTTTTTCATCACCCATTCAAGTCAATGGGTGAAAAAACGCTGCAAAAACGCAGCAAAAACGCTGAAAGAAGTGACATGCCCTATGTCCAAAAAAAGCAGCAAAGCAGAAAAAACTGATCAAACAAAAAACCAACGTGTGTGCATGAGATTTCTGAAATCTCATAGGCTTTACTGGTTCTGTAAAAAGCAGCTGAAAATTAGCATAAAAAAAAGCAGCAAAAAAAAGCAGCAAAAAAGTCCTGTGTGAACGTACCCTTAAAGCGATAAGCTCCTGGATACAGAACAGGATAAATGTGTATCTAATGACCTCTAATGGTGACAACTGGTACTACATTGTGAATTAACTTGCTGCACATTAATGGGCAGAACAGACTGGATACCTTTCTTGAAAAGTATAATGTTACAGGTTACATATACTAGATTCCTTGATAGGGCATTGATCCAGGGAACTAGTCCGATTGCCGTATGTGGAGTCTTTGCCACATGGGTTTTTTTTGCCTTCCTCTGGATCAACATGTTAGGGCATGTTAGGTTAGGCCATGGGTTGAACTAGATGGACTTAACATCTTCCTTCAACCTTAATAACTATGTAAACTATGTAAACCTTAATGGTAATATCCAAAAAATCAACTGAACTTTTACTAGCAACATATGTAAGATTGTTATTAAATTTATTAAGATTCAATTGCTGCATGAAATTTTGTAACTGTAATTCAGATTCCTGCCAAATAATAAATAAATTTGTCAATATACCGTAACCAGCACTGCACATGGTCCGCACCCTGGGCACCATCCCCGCCAGACCACGCCCCCTTGACGAAGCAACAGGTACGCTTGCGAAACACACGTCGGGGAGAGTGGTCGCCCCTGGACTGGACTGGACTGGAGACACTATTACCATGGGTAATTAACCCTTTACTTATTTCATGCTCCATATGCTTTTCTGGTGCAGCGGTCTAGTATGATTTATATGCGGCTCTCAGTCTACTTTAGCCATATGTTTTGACTGGGATCGCCTTACCTTTTTTGTAAGCACTATATATGAACTAAGGGTTTATGATTTTCCGTTGTTACTACCATATGGCTATATCATTTTGACATTGTTTTCAGTGCTGCATCATATGGGTCCAAGTTAGCGGCCACTCAATATTTTCACCTTTCAGGATTACACTTTTATCCATACAAATTAAATATTTATTGTTATTGTATCAAATATTTTATTTTTTTATGTCTTGGTATCAATAAATGTTATTTTTTAATATACAAAGACTCAGGTTCTCCCATTTTCTAAATGTTATATTAAAGTCAGTATATTGGTAAAAGTTGCACTATCTTGTGGCTGGTCTTTTGTATCTCATATCCTTTAAATTATGTGTATGGGATAAATATGCAAACAATATGCTAACAAATCCAATCGCTTGGAGGTGATCAGAGTCAAACAGACAAATGACAGCGGTCAAAATGCAATCACCTTATTTGCAAGAGGACATATCATTGTTCATGTTATGCATATCTACTATATAGTTGTCTAAGGGTCAGTTCCGTCTTTCTGTCTGTCTATCTGTCTTTCTGTCTGTCACGGATATTCATTGGTTGCAGCCTCTGTCTGTCATGGAAATCCAAGTTGCTGACTGGTCGCGGCAAAACAGCCACGACCAATCAGCGACGGGCACAGTCCGGGGGAAAAATGGCCGCTCCTTACTCTCCGCAGTCAGTGCCCGGCGCACGCATACTCCCCTCCAGTCACCGCTCACACAGGGTTAATGCCGGCGGTAACAGACCGCGTTATGCCGCGGGTAACGCACTCCGTTACCGCTGCTATTAACCCTGTGTGTCCCCAACTTTTTACTATTGATGCTGCCTATGCGGCATCAATACTAAAAAGATCTAATGTTAAAAATAATAAAAAAACAAAAAGCCTGCTATTCTCACCTTCCGTAGTCCGACGATGCGCTCACGCCTGCCGCCAGCTTCCGTTCCCAGAGATGTATTGTGAAACTACCAAGAAGACTTAGCGGTCTCGCGAGACCGCTAAGTCATCTGGGTAATTTCTCAATGCATCCTGGGAATAGAAGATGGCGGCAGCCACGCGCATATCGCCGGAGCTTCGCTGGATCCCAGGGGGTGAGTATATTACTATTTTTTATTTTAATTATTTTTTTTTAACAGGGATATGGTGCCCACACTGCTAAATACTGTGTGGGCTGTGTTATACAGTGCCTACAAGTAGTATTCAACCCCCTGCAGATTTAGCAGGTTTACACATTTGGAATTAACTTGGCATTGTGACATTTGGACTGTAGATCAGCCTGGATGTGTGAAATGCACTGCAGCAAAAAGAATGTTATTTCTTTTTTATTTTTTTTTTAAATTGTGAAAAGTTGTTTCAGAGGGTCATTTATTATTCAACCCCTCAACCCACCAGAATTCTGTTTGGTTCCCCTAAAGTATTAAGAAGTAGTTCAGGCACAAAGAACAATGAGATTCACATGTTTGGATTAATTATCTCTTTTTCCAGCCTTTTCTGACTATTTAAGACCCTCCCCAAACTTGTGAACAGCACTCATACATGGTCAACATGGGAAAGACAAAGGAGCATTCCAAGGCCATCAGAGACAAGATCGTGGAGGGTCACAAGGCTGGCAAGGGGTACAAAACCCTTTCCAAGGAGTTGGGCCTACCTGTCTCCACTGTTGGGAGCAGCATCCGGAAGTGGAAGGCTTATGGAACTACTGTTAGCCTTCCACGGCCTGGACAGCCTTTGAAAGTTTCCTCCCGTGCCGAGGCCAGGCTTGTCCGAAGAGTCAAGGCTAACCCAAGGACAACAAGGAAGGAGCTCCGGGAAGATCTCATGGCAGTGGGGACATTGGTTTCAGTCAATACCATAAGTAACGTACTCCACCGCAATGGTCTCCGTTCCAGACGAGCCCGTAAGGTACCTTTACTTTCAAAGCGTCATGTCAAGGCTCGTCTACAGTTTGCTCATGATCACTTGGAGGACTCTGAGACTGACTATTTCAAGGTTCTCTGGTCTGATGAGACCAAGATCGAGATCTTTGGTGCCAACCACACACGTGACGTTTGGAGACTGGATGGCACTGCATACGACCCCAAGAATACCATCCCTACAGTCAAGCATGGTGGTGGAAGCATCATGCTGTGGGGCTGTTTCTCATCCAAGGAGCCTGGCCATCTGGTCCGCATCCATGGGAAGATGGATAGCATGGCTTACCTGGAGATTTTGGCCAAGAACCACCGCTCCTCCATCAAGGATCTTAAGATGGGTCGTCATTTCATCTTCCAACAAGACAACGACCCAAAGCACACAGCCAAGAAAACCAAGGCCTGGTTCAAGAGGCAAAAAATCAAGGTGTTGCAGTGGCCTAGTCAGTCTCCTGACCTTAACCCAATTGAAAACTTGTGGAAGGAGCTCAAGATTAAAGTCCACATGAGACACCCAAAGAACCTAGATAACTTGGAGAAGATCTGCATGGAGGAGTGGGCCAAGATAACTCCAGAGACCTGTGCTGGCCTGATCAGGTCTTATAAAAGACGATTATTAGCTGTAATTGCAAACAAAGGTTATTCCACAAAATATTAAACCTAGGGGTTGAATAATAATTGACCCACACTTTTATGTTTAAAATTTATAAAAATTTAACTGAGCAACAAAACTTTTTGGTTTGTAAGATTTATGCATCTGTTAATAAATCCTGCTCTTGTTTGAAGTTTGAAGGCTCTAACTTATTTGCATCTTATTAAACCTGTTAAATCTGCAGGGGGTTGAATACTACTTGTAGGCACTGTATACTGCATGGGCTGTGCTATATACTACATGGGCAGTGTTATATACTGCATGGGTTGTGTGATATACTACGGGGGCTGTGCTATATACTACATGGGCAGTGTTATATACTACGTGGGCTGTGTGATACACTGCAGGGGCTGTGTGACATATTGCGGGGGCTGTGCTATATACTACATGGGCAGTGTGATATACTGCGTGGGCTGTGTGATATACTGTGGGGGCTGTGCTATATACTACATGGGCAGTGTTATATACTACGTGGGCTGTGTGATACACTGCAGGGGCTGTGTGACATATTGCGGGGGCTGTGCTATATACTACATGGGCAGTGTGATATACTGCATGGGCTCTGTAATATACTGCGGGGGCTGTGCTATGTACTACATGGGCTGTGCTATATACTACATGGGCAGTGTGATATACTGCATGGGCTGTGTAATATACTGCAGGGGCTGTGCTATATACTACATGGGCAGTGTTATATACTGCGTGGGCTGTGTTATATACTACGTCGCCTGTGTTATATACTGTGTGGCTGCTATATACTGCATGGGCTGTGTTATATAGTACATGGGCTGTGTTATATAGTGTTTGGGCTGTGTTATATAGTACGTTGGGCTGTGTTATATAGTGTTTGGGTTGTGTTAAATACTGCGTGGCCTGTATTGCATTGGGTATTCTAGAATATGCATGTATGTATATAGCTGCCACATAGTACGTATATAGCACAGGCCACGTAGTATTTGTCTGCTATATACTACATGGCTCCTATATACTACGTGGCCTGTGCTATATGCTATGTGGCTGCTATATACATACAGTACAGACCAAAAGTTTGGACACACCTTCTCATTTAAAGATTTTTCTGTATTTTCATGACTATGAAAATTGTAAATTCACACTGAAGGCATCAAAACTATGAATTAACACATGTTGAATTATATACTTAACAAAAAACTGTGAAACAACTGAAAATATGTCTTATATTCTAGGTTCTTCAAAGTAGACACATTTTGCTTTGATGACTGCTTTGCACACTCTTGGCATTCTCTTGATGAGCTTCAAGAGGTAGTCACCGGGAATGGTTTTCACTTCACAGGTGTGCCCTGTCAGGTTTAATAAGTGTGATTTCGTGCCTTATAAATGGGGTTGGGACCATCAATTGTGTTGAGCAGAAGTCTGCTGGATACACAGCTGATAGTCCTACTGAACAGACTGTTAGAATTTGTATTATGGCAAGAAAAAAGCATCTAAGTAAAGAAAAACAAGTGACCATCATTACTTTAAGAAATGAAGGTCAGTCAGTCGGAAAAATTGGGAAAACTTTGAAAGTGTCCCCAAGTGCAGTTGCAAAAACCATCAAGCGCTACAAAGAAACTGGCTCACATGAGGACCGCCCCAGTAAAGGAAGACAAGAGTCACCTCTGCTTCTGAGGATAAGTTTATCCGAGTCACCAGCCTCAGAAATCGCAGGTTAACAGCAGCTCAGATTAAAGACCAGGTCAATGCCACACAGAGTTCTAGCAGCAGACACATCTCTACAACAACTGTTAAGAGGAGACTTTGTGCAGCAGGCCTTCTTGGTAAAATAGCTGCTATGAAACCACTGCTAGGGACAGGCAACAAGCAGAAGAGACTTCTTTGGGCTGAAGAACACAAGGAATGGACATTAAGCCAGTGGAAATCTGTTCTTTGGTCTGATGAATCCAAATTTGAGATCTTTGGTTCCAACCACCGTGTCTTTGTGCGACGCAGAAAAGGTGAACGGATGGACTCTACATGCCTGGTTCCCACCATGAAGCATGGAGGAGGAGATGTGATGGTGTGGGGGTGCTTTGCTGGTGACACTGTTGGGGATTTATTCAAAATTGAAGGCATACTGAACCAGCATGGCTACCACAACATATCGCAGTGGCATGCTATTCCACCTGGTTTGCGTTTAGTTGGACCATCATTTATTTTTCAACAGGACAATGACCGCAAACACACCTCCAGGCTGTGTAAGGGCTATTTAACCAAGAAGGAGAGTGATGGGGTGCTACGCCAGATGACCTGGCCTCCACAGTCACCAGACCTGAACCCAATCGAGATGGTTTGGGGTGAGCTGGACCGCAGAGTGAAGGCAAAAGGGCCAACAAGTGCTAAGCATCTCTGGGAACTCCTTCAAGATTGTTGGAAGACCATTTCCGGTGATCACCTCTTGAAGCTCATCAAGAGAATGCCAAGTGTGTGCAAAGCAGTCATCAAAAGCAAAAGGTGGCTACTTTGAAGAACCTAGAATATAAGACATATTTTCAGTTGTTTCACACTTTCTTGTTAAGTATATAATTCCACATGTGTTAATTCATAGTTGTGATGCCTTCAGTGTGAATTTACAATTTTCATAGTCATGAAAATACAGAAAAATCTTTAAATGAGAAAGTGTGTCCAAACTTTTGGTCTGTACTGTACATACATACATATTCTAGAATACCCGATGCGTTAGAATCGGGCCACCATCTAGTAAAAAATAATTAGGACTCAAATACAATCAAGTGGAGACCAATTAAAAGGACATCTCTCAACCAATCTGAAGTCCTTGATGTAGGAGGGGTATAGCTGTGTACCCAGTGTGGTCCGTACGGCATAAATTCAATGAGAGCCGATGCACCCTATATGTCTCTATAGCAGCTCACGCTTATCTGTTCCCCAAAACTCCCACCCTAACAAGGGCAGTCCATAGCTATCCCTGTATAAGAAGCCCTGCATTGTCCCTTCTTGGGATCCCAATGCGTTTCGTCCAAGTAACTCCTCAAGGGACTAACTTGTCTAGGGATAGTGGTAATAAAGATCGAGGTGCATGACAAACATGGGTCCCTCCACCCCCTGTCCTTGAATGAAGCATAAATATATATACACGCATGGTAGAGTGAAAATGGATTAGAACTCACCAACAGATGTTTCACGCCCAATGAGTTACAATCCTCCGTGTTCAAACACTTGTTCTGATAGGAAGTGGATTGTAGCTGCCGCTACTTCCGGTTACCTGAAGTGCACACCAGAGTGCTGGAATGCAAATGCTCAGAGTCTTTCATGACATCACTTCCGGTTGCGGTGAAATGCATATCCAAGTCAGTTCTAGAGTTTAGAACACAGGCGAAGCCACATATATTGTGTAGGAATAGCAGATTACCATAAGTAACGATACTAATGTATCCCAGAGTGGCTCAAATCAGTGATACTGCCACAAGAAAGAAGAGTGTGCCGGTATTAAAGGGAAGGTGCCATCAAAAAAAAATTTTTTCCAGCAATTGAAAAATTGTAAAGAATTAATGTTTACATTTTCTTAAAAAATATTTTCATTTGTTTATAATTTTGTAAAATATGAAAAATAATTTTAAAAGGTTTGGCATTTCCACTTTTAAACACAAGGGGGAGCAGCTACTGAAATTTGACAAAAACCTTACAACTAGCTCACATTACTGCACTGCAGTAATTATGGGCGGAGTCTGCTGACGTGTGTGATGTCTCCTCTCCTCCCCTTCTGGTGTTTGCTAAGGGATAAGAGGATGAGATTCAGGAACCCAGTGAGCAGCCATTTTGTTGGTGACTGCAGAGTAAGGCTGCCGTCACACTAGCAGTATTTGGTCAGTATTTTACCTCAGTATTTGTAAGCCAAAACCAGGAGTGGAAAAATAAGAGGAAAAGTATAACAGAAACATATGCACCACTTCTGCATTTATCACCCACTCCTGGTTTTGGCTTACAAATACTGAGGTAAAATACTGACCAAATACTGCTAGTGTGATGGCAGCCTTATACTGACAAGTAGACAGTCACCGAGGATGGCAGGCAGCAAGGATTCTGGGAGATATGTGGTGGAGGGAGCAGGGTGACAGCAGCACAGAGTATTTCAGGAGAGCAGTGTGCTGGCCTATAGGGGGGCACCATGTTCAGTGCACGGAGCAGCCAGGGATTGTACATAGAGAGCTGTCTTTTATACACATGGATGGACCGTCTGCTCCACAGAAATCCAGGAAACATTTCTGTGGATTGATGGCCTGTTCTGATCCAGACTTTGCATGCAGACCCCATTCCCCTCCTCAGATCCTGTGTTCCCCATCCTGTCCTGGCGATGTGTGAAAGTGAGACGTCAGGCGAAGTACGGGGTGACGCTGGGAAGGAAATGTAGCCATATAGTAATGATAAAAATGAGACCCCTCTCTTCAGCTGCCTCACTAGCCCTGACTGCACCTAACTGGAGGTCATGCTGCCCCCTCTATTACCCCAGACCCGTGTGCAGGTGCTCAGCCAGAACCACCGTAGAATGGGTCCACTTTCTGAATAGAATACTGCCATACAGATAACACATAATACCGCCATATAGATCACACATAAAACCACCATATAATTCTCACATAATACTGCCACATAGATAGATCACACATAATCCCACAATATAGTTCTCATATAATCCCGTCATATAGTTCTTATATTATTGCACCATACTGATCAAACATAATACAACCATACATATCACATATAATACTGTCATATAGATCACACATAATGCCATCATACAGGTCACACATAATAATTAGCGGCATCAAGTGTGGTCTATATGGCAGTGCTATGTTAAAAATATACATTATATGGTGGCATCATGTGTGATCTATATGGCAGTTTTATGTAATAAATATATCCAGCAATATTATGTTTGATCTATATGGCAGCATTATGTAAAAAATATATATGGCAACATTACGTACGGTCCATATTACAGTATTATGTAATAGATATATCTGGCGGCACTATGGATGACCTATATGGCAGTACTATGTAATAAATATATGTGGAGGTATAATGTGTGGTCTTTATGAGTATTATGTTATAAAATATATATGGCGGCATTATGTATGACCTATATGGCAGTATTACGTAATAAATATATATGGTGGTATATTTATTATGCAAAGGCAGGAAAGTTGTGAGCTATGCCCTTCTTTGACCCCCACAATTATATTTATTTTATTTTTATTTTTTTTTTGGGGGGGGCAACTAGACCATATGCTTTGTTGCCCTATGATTTGTATGTACGCCCTTGGTGACAATCCTCACAGCTTGTCCTGAAAGACACGAGGCTTGCGGTGTCAGTGAGATTGAGGTGGGTTTCAGGGAGCACGAGATGGGTGTCGGGGAGTATGGGGTGGGTATCAGGGGGCATGGGGTGAGTGTCAGTGAGTATGGCGTGGGTATCAGGGGGCATGGGGTGAGTGTCAGGGAGTATGGGGTGGGTGTCAGGGGGGCATGGGGTGAGTGTCAGGGAGTATGGGGTGGGTGTCAGGGGGGCATGGGGTGAGTGTCAGGGAGTATGGGGTGGGTGTCAGGGGGCATGGGGTGAGTGTCAGGGAGTATGGGGTGGGTGTCAGGAGGCATGGGGTGAGTGTCAGGGAGTATGGGGTGGGTGTCAGGGGGGCATGGGGTGAGTGTCAGGGAGTATGGGGTGGGTGTCAGGGGGGCATGGGGTGAGTGTCAGGGGGGCATGGGGTGGGTGTCAGGGAGTATGGGGTGGGTGTCAGGGGGGCATGGGGTGAGTGTCAGGGAGTATGGGGTGGGTGTCAGGGGGCATGGGGTGAGTGTCAGGGAGTATGGGGTGGGTGTCAGGGGGCATGGGGTGAGTGTCAGGGAGTATGGGGTGGGTGTCAGGGGGGCATGGGGTGAGTGTCAGGGAGTATGGGGTGGGTGTCAGGGGGGCATGGGGTGAGTGTCAGGGGGGCATGGGGTGAGTGTCAGGGAGTATGGGGTGGGTGTCAGGGAGCTTAGTGTGGGTGTCAGGGTGCAGCCACAGTCTTTCCTCTTCTGCTCCCTGGATCACTAGTCTCAGGCTGCTGCCACCTGCCCTCTGCTCTGGAATGTATAGTAGGAAGATCAGGCAGGAGACCTGAGGAGCTGCAGGACTACGACACTTAGGAGCTCAGTCCTGGCATACTGGGACTTGTAGTGACACAGCAGCTAGAGCTTGCTGAGTGTCATCACCCCCTGGGGTCTGCTTCCTTGTGCCAACCATAGCCCAATTGTTAGAACAATATTATTGTGCCAACCATAGCCCACCTCTTTACACTGTGCAGACCTTTCACCTGATCCATAGGTGAAGCCCCCAGACTGCTGCCTGCCTGCACACTGATCTTCCTGCACCATGCACAGCAGGCAGCGAAGGGTTAACCATTACTGGCCAGCCTGGGTGCCGCCCCTTGTAACCACCCAGGGATCCCCGGCTGCAGAGAGTTGCTCTATTTTTAGAAACACGGACTCCAGGCTGCACCTACAGACACTGTGTGAGTGTGATGAGGTGCAGTGATGAGACTCCAGGCTCCAGCCGCAAATCAGTGCTGCACAGAGAAGCAGCAGACATAACGCTCCATATACAGGGAGACACGCTGCTGCTGGGGGATTTCTGGCCCCTGGACTGAGGGAGGAAGCTTTCAGCAAGACAGTGCAGGTCGGCAGTGATGGCAGCCTGTACTGTAATACTAATTACAGGCTGCGATCACTGCTAGCACTGCAGATACTTACCCTGGACCCTCGCTCCCAGCAGCTTCTCCCCAACATCTTCGGTCATCGCAGCCCACAGCAAACAAAATGGCCACGATCTCCTCTCACAGCTGTGACGCGGCAGCTCAGTGGGCGTGCCCAAGTCACAGCTGTGAAGCAGGAGATGGGGTCGGAGTCCGACTGCAGGCTCCTATGTACATGGCTGCCGTAAGTGAGGAGTGCAAGTGTCGTGCCCAGACACTTACACCCACACTAATGAAAATGGCGGCCTCCAGTGGCCAAAGTAAAAGGGAATAAATAAAAAAGTATGAAAGTAGTACATTTAGTTTTGTATTGAAAATAATTGATTATATAATCAATAATTATTAATACAAAAATTAAAATCACGGCACCCTCCCTTTAAGTTTAATCAGAACAAATGTATATCATTCTGGCAGAGAGGGTACCGCATGTATCCTAATATAATAAAAAGCAGGCTTGGAAAACGTATACCATAATCTTAAAGTACAAACTACACAGGACAGTGAGCATATTTATCCCATGCACATAATTTTATGGATAGCTGATTGTTCTTTCTCTGTGGCTCCCTTATTGCAGGGGTAGTCACATTGATTAATGTATTACTATTACCAGGGAGGATTTACCTTCAGGAGCCTTAGCGTATCTGAGTCTCTGTATGTACTTAAATCCCTTTTTATGGTGGCATTTACTTTTACATTTTAGCAATATTATTAATAGTTAAGTTTTATTTCTCACATTTCTTTATCTATGACCGGGGTCATGCAGCCGCACGCTCTGGTTCTGAGTGCTGGCTGCAGCGCCGGGACTTAATGCGAGAGACTCGCTCTAGTTTTTCGCATTGAACTCGCAATTGTGACCCCGGCCTATTACTGAGAATTGTGTACAGTTAGTGGGCAGCTATTACCACCCCTTTACTATATTACTACTATTATTCAAGAGCATGGCAGTATTTTTATCTGTTGGTCTCAACACAGATTAGTGGAAGTGGTTAGTGGAAGCAAATGTAGTTCCATCTGTCACGCTGCAGCTATGCAGGTAACCACGACTTTCACCACATGGTAATAGAGTGGAAGAAAAATAACAAGTCTGCAAGGGCAGACCTGCAGTGCTGCAGCAAAGCTACTACCAGGTGGTAGCAGAATAGTCAAACAAGCAGAGTCAAAACCTAGGCCATCACGCAGTACAAAGGGAAAAAACAATAACAGAGTCAGAGGGGAGCCAAAGGGTCAATATCAGACAAAAGGCAGATGTACCAGGGATCAGAGGTAAAGTCAAGTCAGAATCAAAGCCGAGTCAAACACTGGGAAATCCAATAGCAATCAGGAAACACTAAGACACGGGAATAGGCATGGACAGGGTCAGAAAGTGCAGCAGGACAAATCAGGGTACTCAGATACTCACTCTGATGGCAGAAAATATAACTAACACTGCCTGCATGATGCAACAGAGCTAAATAGCAAACCTGAACCCAGAATAAGGCAGAGCAAAGTTAACCATTGGCATGATCAGCCTGGAAAAAGGGCAGACAGGACTCAAAACACAGAACGGATCATGACACCATCCTATAACGTAGCATTTAAGGAATTACAACAGACCTACACAGACCAAATAACCTCCTGGTGTGCGGTGCAGAGCCTTGAGAACTATCTAGGGGGTTACGTATTAATTTAACCCCAAGGGTTACGTATTAAATTAACCCCTTTACCCCCGAGGGTGTTTTGAACATTAATGAAGTGGCCAATTTTTACAATTCTAACCACTGTCCCTTTATGAGGTAATAACTCTGGAATGCTTCAATGGATCCCGGTGATTCTGAGACTGTTTTTTTGAGAAATATTGTACTTCCCATTATTGGTAAAATCCCTTTGATATAACTTGTGTTTATTTGTGTAAAAAGGAAGTTTGGCAAAAATTTTCAAAATTTAGCAATATTCAAAATGTTTATTTTTATGCCCTTAAATCAGAGAAATATGTCACACAAAATAGTTCATAAACAACATTTCCCACATGTCTACTTTACATCAGAACAATTTTTGAAACAACATTTTTTTCACTAGGAAGTTATAAGGGTTAAAAGTTGAACAGTGATTTCTCATTTTTACAACGAAATTTACAAAACCATTTTTTTAAAGGATCACCTCACATTTGAAGTCACTTTGATGGGTCTATATGGCAGAAAATACCCAAAAGTGACACCATTCCAAAAACTGCACCCCTCAAGCTGACCAAAACCACATTCAAGAAGTTTATTAACCCTTCAGGTGCTTCACAGGAATTAATGGAATGTGGAAGGAAAAAATGGACATTTAACTTTTTGTAAAATGTAAATTTAGACTACATTTTTGTATTACTACAAGGAAAATATGAACCACAACATTTGTAATACAATTTCTTCTGAACATGCCGATACACCACATATGGGGAAAAACCGCTGCTTAGGTGCATGGTAGAGCTTGGAAGAGAAGGAAAGCCATTTGACTTTTTCAAAGCAAAATTGGCTGGAATTGAGATCAGACACTATGTTTTGTTTGGAACACCCCTGATGTGCCTAAACAGTGGAAAATCCCACAAGTGACCCCATTTTGGAAACTAAATTCCCCCAAGGAACTTATCTAGGTGTGTGGTGAGCACTTTGAACCAACAAGTATTTCACTAAAGTTTAGAACGAAGAGCCGTAAAAATAAAAATATATATTTTTCCACAAAAATGAACTTTTAGCTCCAATTGTTTATTTTCCCAAGGTTAACCAGAGAGATTGGACCCCAAAAGTTGTTGTGCAATTTGTCCTGAGTACGCTGATACCCAATATGTGGGAGAATGCTACTGTTTGAGAACATGTCGGTGCTCGGAAGGGAAGTAGTGACATTTTGGAATGCAATCTCTGATGAATTGGTCTGCGGGTGTCATGTCACATTTGCAGAGCCCCTGATGTGCCTAAACAGTAGAAACCCCCCACAAGTGACCCCATTTTGGATACACTACCCCTTATATAGATGTGCCTAAACAGTGGCAATGTCCATCAAGTGCCCCATTTTTGGAACTGATCTACTGTTTCCTGGTATGTAAGTTTTATAATGTAGTGGCATACGTGAGTTGTGTTGTATTTGTCAGTTTGTCATACTTCAGTTGTGTAGTGATCGTCAGTTTGTCATATGTCTGTTGGGTAAGTTAGAAATGAATTTAGTACTCTATGGATGTGTGGTACAGTTTGACACATTCTTTCATACACAGGCCAGGTTTACACAGGCCAGGTTTACTTAGGGAGGTGTTGCATTGATAAATGGCGTCCTTGCGTATTCCCCTTCTGTAACACACTCAGCACCTCTTTTGTGACATAACTTTTTTTCCACTTTGAGAGACCCCCCTGGAAATGTTGCCCTGGTAAAATACGAGCACCTTCAGTTCCAAAAGTACTGGGGCCCGCTCCTTCCTGATCTCCAAACATTAAGGCCTTGATCACTACTTCCTGGAACTAAAGTTACGATGTAGCGGTCTGGCCTGCACATAATGACAGCAGGAAAGCATTAAGCATTGCCATCTGAAAGATGTGCATGGCCAGCTTCTTGTACAACACCACCGTCTTTCTGAAAGAACTGTAAGGTTGGAGGACTTGATTAGAGAGATCAATGCTTGTTTTTGTTGCACCCCAGTACACAGTCTGGATTGCAGACCTGTGTAGAGGTACCTCATATAGCATACCTCCCAACCGTCCTGGATCCCGCGGGACTGTCCTGATTTTGACAGTCAGCCCCAGGATCCCGGACGGGACATTAGTTGTCCCGCACTACGTGCCTAGGGCGGGGACAATGCAGCAGGGGGCGGCATCTGAATAAGGTTTGTGGCTGTTTTTTTTTTTTTTTATAAAAGCTGGGTCACCTCCCGCCCGACACCGCCCCCCCCTGCCCCCTCTGCGGCACTGCCACGCTGAGGGAGAGAGCCAGCAGCAATCAAAATGAAAGGTCAGCGACTCAGCATACCTCCTGTGTGTGCACGGAGCTCCGGCTTTTCCTGCTCTTATCTGCTATCCCGGCAGAGAAGGAGAGATGGGGGAGGTGCAGGGACAGTGCAGAGCTGCGAGCAGGAAAAACTGAAGAGCTGCACATGGACATCAGCCGCCCCTGCACCACAGAGGAGATTGTGTGATGTGTGTGTGTGAGCTGTGTGATGCTGCATGTGTGTGTGTGTATGAGGTATCTGGTGTGTATGTGATGGCTGCATGTGTATGTGATGGCTGCATGTGTATGTGATGGCTGTGTGTGTGTGATGGCTGCGTGTGTGTGTGTGATGGCTGCGTGTGTGTGTGATGGCTGCGTGTGTGTGTGATGGCTGCGTGTGTGTGTGATGGCTGCGTGTGTGTGTGATGGCTGCGTGTGTGTGATGGCTGTGTGTGTGATGGCTGCGTGTGTGTGTGATGGCTGCGTGTGTGTGTGTGATGGCTGCGTGTGTGTGTGATGGCTGCGTGTGTGTGTGATGGCTGCGTGTGTGTGTGTGATGGCTGCGTGTGTGTGATGGCTGCGTGTGTGTGTGTGATGGCTGCGTGTGTGTGATGGCTGCGTGTGTGTGTGATGGCTGCGTGTGTGTGTGTGATGGCTGCGTGTGTGTGTGTGATGGCTGCATGTGTGTGTGTGATGGCTGCGTGTGTGTGTGGCTGCGTGTGTGTGTGTGATGGCTGCGTGTGTGTGTGATGGCCGTGTGTGTGATGCATTTGTGTCAAAGCATGTGTTTGTGAGCTGCATTTGTGATGCTGCATGTGTATGTGTGATACTGCGTGTGTGTGTGTGATGCTGCATGTGTGTGAGCTGCGTGCATGTGTGAGCTGTGAGCTGTGTGTGTGAGCTGTGTGTGTGGGTGTGAGCTGCGTGCCTGTGTGTGAGCTGCGTGCCTGTATGTCATTATACAGTATGCAGAACTGTGGCCATTATACAGTATGGAGCATCATGTGCGGTCATTATACAGTATGCAGCATCATGTGCGGTCATTATACAGTATGCAGCATCATGTGCGGTCATTATACAGTATGCAGCATCATGTGCGGCCATTATACAGTATGGAGCATCATGTGCAGTCATTATACAGTATGGAGCATCATGTGCGGTCATTATACAGTATGGAGCATCATGTGCGGTAATTATACAGTATGGAGCATCATGTGCGGCCATTATACAGTATGGAGCATCATGTGCAGTCATTATACAGTATGGAGCATCATGTGTGGTCATTATACAGTATGGAGCATCATGTGCGGTCATTATACAGTATGGAGCATCATGTGCAGCCATTATACAGTATGGAGCATCATGTGCAGTCATTATACAGTATGGAGCATCATGTGCGGTCATTATACAGTATGGAGCATCATGTGCAGCCATTATACAGTATGGAGCATCATGTGCGGCCATTATACAGTATGGAGCATCATGTGCGGTCATTATACAGTATAGAGCGTCATGTGCGGCCATTATACAGTATGGAGCATCATGTGCAGTCATTATACAGTATGGAGCATTGTTGTGAATTTGGATTCTGGGCTCCCCCGGTGGCCGCTTGTGGAATTGGACTTGTCATCCTCTTTCCTGTTTCACCTGATTCCATCAGTAGTGGGTGTCGCTATTTAAGCTCATTTCTCTGGTGGTTTCTTGCCGGTCAACAATGTTATCTGATGCCTCTCAGTGCTTGTTCCTGCTTCTGACAACTACTAGATAAGTTGGACTTTTGTCCATGTTTGGTTTTGCCTATTTGTTCCAGTTCACAGCTGAAGTTTTGTTACTGTGTCTGGAAAGCTCTCGTTGATCAGGGATTGCTACTCTGGCGTTATGAGTTAATGCCAGAGTTTAAGGTAATCTCTGGATGGTGTTTTGTTAGTGTTTTTCTGCTGACCATGAAAGTATACTATCTGTCTTCTGCTATCTAGTAAGCGGACCTCAAATTTGCTAAGACTATTTTCCTGCTGCGTTTGTTGTTTCATCTGAACTCACCGTCATTATATGTGGGGGGCTACTGTCTTCTTTGGAATATTTCTCTAGAGGTGAGCCAGGTCTTATATTTCCCTCTGCTAGCTATTTAGGTCTTAGGCCAGAGCTGGGCATCTAGCGATAAATAGGAAATGCTACCTGGCTATTTCTAGTTGCGCGGCAGGCTTAGTTCATGGTCAGTATAGTTCCATCTTCCGAGAGCTTGTCCCTCTATAGGCTTGCTATGATCTCTGCCTGCAGAGATCATGACAGTTTGACCGGCCGATAAAGTGTTAAAGACCCAGGTTGAGAAAGGAGAGTTATAAGAAGTCTGCTGGAATTTTTTTTTTTTTTTTTTCTCCTCCAGTCTGCCTTGCTGCAGTCTTTTTTCTCTCTCTCCTCCTAATCTCTGTATGCTCTGTGTGCACCTGACAATAATGGATCTCCAGAGTGTAACTGCGGGTTTGAATAATCTCATCACGAAAGTACAAAATTTACAAGATTTTGTGGTACATGCTCCGGTATCTGAGCCGAGAATTCCTTTGCCGGAGTTCTTCACAGGGAATAGAGCTAGCTTCCAGAATTTCCGAAATAATTGTAAGCTTTATTTGTCCCTGAAGTCTCGTTCAGCTGGAGACCCTGCTCAGCAGGTTAGGATTGTGATTTCCTTGCTCAGGGGTGACCCTCAAGATTGGGCCTTCTCATTGCCAGCAGGGGATCCTGCGTTACGCGATGTGGATGCGTTTTTTCTGGCCTTGGGCTTGCTTTATGAGGAACCTCATTTGGAACTTCAGGCAGAAAAAACTTTGATGGCACTATCTCAGGGGCAAGACGAAGCTGAAGTTTTCTGCCAAAAATTCCGTAAATGGTCTGTGCTTACTCAGTGGAATGAGTGCGCCTTGGCGGCAACTTTCAGAGAAGGTCTCTCTGATGCCGTTAAGGATGTTATGGTGGGGTTCCCTTTGCCTGCAGGTCTGAATGAGTCCATGACAATGGCTATTCAGATTGATAGGCGTCTGCGGGAGCGCAAACCGGTGCACCATCTGGCGGTGTCTATGGAAAAGACGCCAGAAAGTATGCAGTGTGATAGAATTCTGTCCAGGAGCGAGCGACAGAATTTTAGACGGAAGAATGGATTGTGTTTCTATTGTGGGGATTCTACTCATGTTATATCGGCATGCTCTAGGCGTACAAAGAAGCTTGATAAGTCTGTTTCCATTGGCACCATTCAGTCTAAGTTTATTTTGTCTGTAACCCTGATTTGCTCTTTGTCATCCATTGCCACGGACGCCTATGTTGACTCTGGCGCCGCTCTGAGTCTTATGGATTGGTCCTTTGCCAATCGTTGTGGTTTTGATTTAGAGCCTTTGGAGACTCTTATTCCTCTGAAGGGGATTGACTCCACCCCATTGGCTAATAATAAACCACAATACTGGACACAAGTAACCATGCGTATCAATCCGGATCACCAGGAGATTATTCGTTTCCTGGTGCTGTATAATTTACATGACGATGTGGTACTGGGATTGCCATGGTTGCAGTCTCACAACCCAGTCTTGGACTGGAGAGCAATGTCTGTGTTGAGCTGGGGATGTAAGGGTATTCATGGGGACGTACCTTTGGTTTCTATTTCGTCGTCCATTCCCTCTGAAGTCCCTGAGTTCCTCTCTGATTATCAAGACGTCTTTGACGAACCCAAGCTTGGGTCGTTACCTCCGCACCGTGAGTGCGATTGTGCCATAGATTTGATACCGGGTTGTAAATATCCAAAGGGTCGTTTGTTTAATTTGTCTGTGCCGGAACATGCTGCTATGCGGGAATATATAAAGGAGTCTTTGGAAAAGGGACATATTCGTCCATCTTCTTCTCCCTTGGGAGCTGGGTTTTTCTTTGTCTCAAAAAAAGACGGCTCTTTGAGACCATGTATTGATTATCGGCTTCTGAATAAGATCACTGTTAAGTATCAATACCCATTGCCATTGCTTACTGATTTGTTTGCTCGTATAGAGGGTGCTAAGTGGTTCTCTAAAATTGATCTTCGTGGGGCGTATAATTTGGTGCGGATCAGGCAGGGGGATGAGTGGAAGACCGCATTTAATACGCCCGAGGGCCACTTTGAGTATTTGGTCATGCCTTTTGGTCTTTCTAATGCCCCTTCAGTTTTCCAGTCTTTTATGCATGATATTTTCCGCGATTTTCTGGATAAATTTATGATAATATATCTGGATGATATTCTGATTTTTTCTGATGACTGGGACTCTCATGTCCAGCAGGTCAGGAGAGTTTTTCAGGTTCTGCGGTCTAATTCTTTATGTGTGAAGGGGTCTAAGTGCGTTTTTGGGGTCCAGAAAATTTCCTTTTTGGGGTATATTTTTTCTCCCTCTTCCATTGAGATGGATCCCGTCAAGGTGCAAGCTATTTGTGACTGGACTCAGCCCTCCTCTCTTAAGGGTCTTCAGAGATTTTTGGGCTTTGCCAACTTTTACCGCCGATTTATTGCTGGTTTTTCGGATGTCGTTAAACCACTGACTGATTTGACCAGACAAGGCGCTGATGTTGCTAATTGGTCCCCTCATGCTGTAGAGGCCTTTCAGGAGCTTAAGCGCCGTTTTGCCTCTGCCCCTGTGTTGCGTCAGCCTGATGTGAATCTGCCTTTTCAGGTTGAGGTTGACGCTTCGGAGATCGGAGCTGGGGCAGTGTTGTCGCAGAAAGGTTCCGACTGCTCCGTCATTAGGCCTTGTGCCTTCTTTTCTCGCAAATTTTCGCCCGCAGAGCGGAATTATGATGTTGGGAATCGGGAGCTTTTGGCCATGAAGTGGGCGTTTGAGGAGTGGCGCCATTGGCTCGAGGGGGCTAGGCATCAGGTGGTGGTATTGACTGACCACAAAAATTTGATTTATCTTGAGACTGCCAGACGCCTGAATCCTAGACAGGCGCGCTGGTCTTTATTTTTTTCTCGCTTTAATTTTGTGGTGTCATACCTACCGGGTTCTAAGAATGTTAAGGCAGATGCCCTTTCTAGGAGTTTTGACCCGGACTCTCCTGGTAATTCTGAACCCACAGGTATCCTTAGGGAGGGAGTAATTTTGTCGGCCGTTTCTCCTGATCTGCGGCGGTCCTTGCAAGAGTTTCAGGCGGATAGACCGGATCGTTGTCCGCCTGATAGACTGTTTGTTCCGGATGATTGGACCAGCAGAGTCATCTCTGAGGTACATTCTTCTACATTGGCAGGTCATCCCGGAATTTTTGGTACCAGGGATTTGGTGGCAAGATCCTTCTGGTGGCCTTCTCTGTCACGAGATGTGCGAGTCTTTGTGCAGTCATGTGACGTTTGTGCTCGGGCCAAGTCTTGTAGTTCTCGGGCTAGCGGACTGCTGTTGCCCTTGCCTATTCCTAAGAGGCCTTGGACACACATCTCGATGGATTTTATTTCAGATCTGCCTGTTTCCCAGAAGATGTCTGTCATCTGGGTGGTCTGTGACCGTTTCTCTAAAATGGTCCATTTGGTTCCTCTGCCCAAGTTGCCTTCTTCTTCTGAGTTGGTTCCTCTGTTTTTTCAGAATGTTGTCCGATTGCACGGTATTCCTGAGAATATTGTTTCTGACAGAGGTACCCAATTTGTGTCTAGATTTTGGCGGGCATTCTGTG
This sequence comes from Ranitomeya variabilis, assembly GCF_051348905.1. Lineage (NCBI taxonomy): Eukaryota > Metazoa > Chordata > Amphibia > Anura > Dendrobatidae > Ranitomeya > Ranitomeya variabilis. The sequence goes on from NC_135234.1 coordinate 536,237,280, forward strand.
CTAGGATGGGCATAGATTTGTCTTTTTCATCTGCTTTTCACCCTCAGACTAATGGCCAGACCGAGCGGACTAATCAGACCCTTGAGACATATCTGAGGTGTTTTGTCTCTGCTGACCAGGATGATTGGGTTGCTTTTTTGCCATTGGCAGAGTTCGCCCTCAATAATCGGGCCAGTTCTTCCACCTTGGTGTCCCCGTTTTTCTGTAATTCGGGGTTTCACCCTCGATTTTCCTCCGGTCAGGTGGAATCCTCGGATTGTCCTGGAGTGGATGCGGTGGTGGAGAGATTGCATCACATCTGGGGGCAGGTTATGGACAATTTGAAGTTGTCCCAGGAGAAGACTCAGCGTTTTGCCAACCGTCATCGTCGTGTTGGTTCTCGGCTTTGTGTTGGAGATTTAGTGTGGTTGTCTTCTCGTTTTGTCCCTATGAGGGTCTCTTCTCCTAAGTTTAAACCTCGGTTCATCGGCCCTTATAGAATATTGGAGATTCTTAATCCTGTTTCTTTCCGTTTGGACCTCCCTGCGTCCTTTTCCATTCATAACGTTTTTCATCGGTCGTTATTGCGCAGGTATGAGGTACCTGTTGTACCTTCAGTTGAGCCTCCTGCTCCGGTGTTGGTTGAGGGTGAGTTGGAGTACGTTGTGGAGAAAATTTTGGACTCTCGTGTTTCCAGACGGAAACTCCAGTATCTGGTCAACTGGAAGGGTTACGGCCAGGAGGATAATTCTTGGGTCAATGCATCTGATGTTCATGCTTCTGATCTTGTTCGTGCCTTCCATAGGGCTCATCCTGGTCGCCCTGGTGGATCTGGTGAGGGTTCGGTGCCCCCTCCTTGAGGGGGGGGTACTGTTGTGAATTTGGATTCTGGGCTCCCCCGGTGGCCGCTTGTGGAATTGGACTTGTCATCCTCTTTCCTGTTTCACCTGATTCCATCAGTAGTGGGTGTCGCTATTTAAGCTCATTTCTCTGGTGGTTTCTTGCCGGTCAACAATGTTATCTGATGCCTCTCAGTGCTTGTTCCTGCTTCTGACAACTACTAGATAAGTTGGACTTTTGTCCATGTTTGGTTTTGCCTATTTGTTCCAGTTCACAGCTGAAGTTTTGTTACTGTGTCTGGAAAGCTCTCGTTGATCAGGGATTGCTACTCTGGCGTTATGAGTTAATGCCAGAGTTTAAGGTAATCTCTGGATGGTGTTTTGTTAGTGTTTTTCTGCTGACCATGAAAGTATACTATCTGTCTTCTGCTATCTAGTAAGCGGACCTCAAATTTGCTAAGACTATTTTCCTGCTGCGTTTGTTGTTTCATCTGAACTCACCGTCATTATATGTGGGGGGCTACTGTCTTCTTTGGAATATTTCTCTAGAGGTGAGCCAGGTCTTATATTTCCCTCTGCTAGCTATTTAGGTCTTAGGCCAGAGCTGGGCATCTAGCGATAAATAGGAAATGCTACCTGGCTATTTCTAGTTGCGCGGCAGGCTTAGTTCATGGTCAGTATAGTTCCATCTTCCGAGAGCTTGTCCCTCTATAGGCTTGCTATGATCTCTGCCTGCAGAGATCATGACAGAGCATCATGTGCGGTCATTATATAGTATGGAACATCATGTGCAGCCATTATACAGTATGGAGCATCATGTGCGGCCATTATACAGTATGGAGCATCATGTGCGGTCATTATACAGTATGGAGCATCATGTGCAGCCAGTATACAGTATGGAGCGTCATGTGTGGTCATTGTACAGTATGGAGCATCATGTGTGGCCATTATACAGTATGGGGCACTGTGTGGCCATATTTTTTTGTTTATAATTATTGTATATGAAACAGTGTGATCGGCAATGCTAAATGGGTGTGGTTGGGACGTGGATATGGGTGTGACTAATTATGAATGTGTGTGGTCAGAGGCGTGGCCTAAAATTTGCCGCGACGCGCTTTGCGCGCCGCAAACTTTGTCCCTCTTTCCCGTCTTCAAAAGTTGGGAGGTATGCATATAGTGCTGAGGGTGATTCGATCACCATGTATGGTGGTCAAGAAAAAGACATCCCTCTTGTCCTTGTACTTGACCACCAGGAGATGGTCACTACATTGGGCTCTGCTGTCACCCCTTCTGAGCCTCTGCCCAATTAGTGTTTTTGAAAGGTCTCTCTGATATTTGCCGCAGGCTGTTGTACCTCGCACAGAGAGGGACTTTAAAGGGGGATGCTCATATAAAAGTTATCCACGTAGAGGTCATAACCTTTAGGCCATGTGCACACGCTGCGGATTCCATTGCGAATTTTCCGCAGCGTTTTTGATAAATCCGCAGTGCAAAACCGCTGCGGTTTTTACTGCAGATTTATTGTGGATTTTATTGTGGTTTCCGCTGCAGTTTTTCACCTGCAGTTTCCTATTGGAGCAGGTGAAAAACCGCTGCGGATTCCGCACAAAGAATTGACATGCTGCGGAAAATAAACCGCTGCGTTTCCGTGTGTTTTTTTCCGCAGCATGTGCACTGTGGATTTCATTTCCCATAGCATTACATGGTACTGTAAATGCATGGGAAACCGCTGCTGATCTGCAGCTGCGGAAACGCTGTGGATCTGCAGCAAAATCCGCAGGGTGTGCACATACCCTTATTCTGCAGTGGGTGCACCAAATCCCAAACAATTTTCCCACTCACTCCCAGGACAGGTGGGAATTCAGGAGTTTAATCCGGTGTTTTGCCTTCACAAACTCTAAACCTGTAGTTGTACCCAGAGGTACTCTCACACAGCTTAAAGAGTTTAATTTCGCACCTGGCCCCCTTACTGGGCAGGTACTGACAGAATTTGAGCCTCCCCTTTAAATGAATTAGGTAGTCATCCACACAGATGTCCCTTTGGGGTACTTTCACTTCACCAAACTTTTTGTTGAAGTGTTCGATAATCGGTCGAACTTTGAACAGACGGTCAAAGTTGGGGTCTTCTCAGGGAGGACATCGTGCATTATCATTAGAATGCAGGAATTTGTGGATGGCCTGAAAACGTGTCCGGGCCATGACCTTTCAGAACACTGGGGTGCTGTGTAAAACATCAACATTTAAATATTGCCGAAGTTCTGGCTTCTTCAGGATCCCCATGTGAAGGACCAGGCCCCAAAACTGAATTATTTCAACTGCATCTACAGGAGTCCAGTTACAAGTTTTGTGCCCAAAATTGATGAGCTTAGAAATTAGTTTGGCCAAGCATGAGGATAATCAAATCCGGATAATCAAGGCCGGTTGTGTAAAACTTGATTCCGGATTGTGCCACAAAATCAGAAATCAGTGGATCGTAATTTTCAGCTGGTGAGAGCCATAAAGGGTCAGTAATGGGGGCTGGTTCATCTTCTGGAAGGGGAGGTGCTGCTTCACCTTCTGTACTGGAACATCTTCATGGCAGTTCAGCAGCACCTCAGGAGGAAAAGGAGGAGGAAGAGAATGGGGAGGAGGACGAATATGAAAAATAAAGAAAGGTGGGATCCTCTCCCTCGATATCAGTGTCGAAGGCAAGGAAATCATATGCCTGCACCATTTTTTTTTATGCATGTGGTGTTTGTGTCATTACTTTATTTAGTTGTGTGTGAGAGAGTGCTTGGTGTAAACTTTATTCTTTGAAAAGAAAAAGATTAAAAAAAGCAGCAACTGGGGAGAAAAAAAAGACAGTGAAAAGAAAAGTGTAAAACAGAGGGCACGAGTGCTGATGAGTGAACTCCATCACTAATCAAAGCTTGGCGACTGCTGGATGTGTGCATGGAGGTGGTGCAAGGGGGGGTGAAAAAGAAAAGTGTGTAAAACAACAGGCATGAGTTCTGATGCGGGATCTGCATCATTACTCAAAGCTCAGTGGCTACAGGACGTGAGCACGGAGGTGTCGCAAAGGGGGTGAAAAAGAAAAGTGTATAAAACAGCAGGCACAAGTTCTGATGAGTGAACTGTGTCACTAATCAAAGCTCGGCGGCTGCTGGATGTGCACCTGGAGGTGATGTAAAGGTGTTGTGAAGGGGGTTAAAAAGAGGGGTGAAGTGGGGAAAGGGGGATTGGGGTCAGGTGAGAAGAGGAGAGACATCGGGCAGAGATCAGGGATCGAAAATATTACAGTTGTATTCTCTCTTCCTTCCTCCTTCTCCCTTCCTTCTTCTGGGAGGCGGTAAACAGAGGGGGGAAAATAATAAAAAAATATCTAACATTCTATCTCCTAACTGTATTCAACACCTTTCAATTCTTTTAATGTAAACATACTGTCACACATGTGGATCGTGGACGCCCTACGCCAAAGTTCAGGCTTACTTTTGGAGGGGCATAGCTAAGCAGCCATCTGGTTTTCGTTAGAGCTCCTGATCATGGAGTTAGGCTTGAGCTGCAGGTGGTCGCTAGATACCACTCCAAGGGCAGTCTTCAGTACTGCGGCAGCTGACCCTAAGTGTCAGCATCGCAGACACAGACTCTGCGTTCAAGGCGGGACCAGATACTTATGCAGGTTCAGACAGTACGGATCCTGGAACACTTGACTGTTGTGAAATTGGATTCTGGGCTCCCCCGGTGGCCACTTGTGGAATTTAACTTGTGTGCATCATCCCCTCTGTTCACCTGCTCCTATCAGGATGTGGGAGTCGCTATATAACCTTGCTCCTCTGTCAGTTTCATGCCGGTCAACAATGTAATCAGTAGCCTTTCTGTGCATGTTCCTGCTACTAGACAACTCCCAGCTAAGTTGGACTTTTGTCCTTGTGTGTTTTTGCATTTTGTTCCTGTTCACAGCTGCTGTTTCGTTACTGTGTCTGGAAAGCTCTTGTGAGCGGAAATTGCCACTCTGGTGTTATGAGTTAATGCTAGAGTCTTAAAGTAATTTCTGGATGGTGTTTTGATAGGGTTTTCTGCTGACCATGAAAGTGCCCTTTCTGTCTTCATGCTATCTAGTAAGCGGACCTCGATTTTGCTAAACCTATTTTCATACTACGTTTGTCATTTCATCTAAAATCACCGCCAATATATGTGGGGGCCTCTGTCTGCCTTTTGGGAAAATTTCTCTAGAGGTGAGCCAGGACTGTCTTTTCCTCTGCTAGGATTAGGTAGTTCTCCGGCTGGCGCTGGGCATCTAGGGATAAAAAAACGTAGGCATGCTACCCGGCCACTTCTAGTTGTGCGGCAGGTTTAGTTCATGGTCAGTATAGTTTCCATCTTCCAAGAGCTAGTTCTCATATATGCTGGGCTATGTTCTCTCGCCATTGAGAATCATGACAGTTTGACCGGCCCAAAAAAGGGTTAAATTACTGGCTGAGAAAGGAGAGAAAAAAGAAGTCTGCTACAATTTTTTTTTTTTTTTTTTTTTCTCCCTCTAGTTCTGAGTGTGCTCTTAATTGAATCACTTGCTAGTCTGCCTATACTGCAGCCTTCCTCTCTTCCTCTCCTTCTAATCCTTGAATGGCTCTGTGTTCACCTGTTTCAAATGGATCTTCAGAGTGTAGCTACAGGTTTGAATAATCTCGCCACAAAGGTACAAAATTTGCAAGATTTTGTTGTTCATGCACCTATGTCTGAGCCTAGAATTCCTTTGCCTGAATTCTTCTCGGGGAATAGATCTCACTTTCAAAATTTTAAAAATAATTGCAAATTGTTTTTGTCCCTGAAGTCTCGCTCTGCCGGAGACCCTGCACAGCAGGTCAGGATTGTAATTTCCTTGCTCCGGGGCGACCCTCAAGACTGGGCTTTTGCATTGGCACCAGGGGATCCTGCGTTGCTCAATGTGGATGCGTTTTTTCTGGCCTTGGGGTTGCTTTATGAGGAACCTCATTTAGAGCTTCAGGCGGAAAAGGCCTTGATGTCCTTGTCTCAGGGGCAAGATGAAGCTGAAATATACTGCCAAAAATTCCGCAAATGGTCTGTGCTTACTCAGTGGAATGAGTTCGCCCTGGCGGCGATTTTCAGAGAAGGTCTCTCTGATGCCATTAAGGATGTTATGGTGGGGTTCCCTGTGCCTGCGAGTCTGAATGAGTCCATGACGATGGCTATTCAGATCGATAGGCGTCTGCGGGAGCGCAAACCTGTGCACCATTTGGCGGTGTCTACTGAGAAAACGCCAGAAAATATGCAATGTGATAGAATTCTGTCCAGAAGCGAGCGGCAGAATTTTAGACGAAAAAATGGGTTGTGCTTCTATTGTGGTGATTCAACTCATGTTATATCAGCATGCTTTTAGCGTACTAAGAAGCCTGACAAGTCTGTTTCAATTAGCACTTTACAGTCTAAGTTTATTCTATCTGTGACCCTGATTTGTTCTTTGTCATCTATTACCGCGGACGCCTATGTCGACTCTGGCGCTGCTTTGAGTCTTATGGATTGGTCCTTTGCCAAACGCTGTGGGTATGATTTGGAGCCATTGGAGGCTCCGATACCTCTGAAAGGGATTAACTCCACCCCATTGGCTAGTAATAAACCACAATACTGGACACAAGTGACTATGCGTGTTAATCCGGATCACCAGGAGGTTATTCGCTTTCTGGTGCTGTATAATCTACATGATGTTTTGGTGCTGGGATTGCCATGGCTGCAATCTCATAACCCAGTCCTCGACTGGAGAGCTATGTCTGTGTTAAGCTGGGGATGTAAAGGAACTCATGGGGACGTACCTTTGGTTTCCATTTCATCATCTATTCCCTCTGAGATTCCTGAATTCTTGTCTGACTTTCGTGACGTTTTTGAAGAACCCAAGGTTGGTTCACTACCTCCGCACCGGGAGTGCGATTGTGCCATAGACTTGATCCCGGGTAGTAAATACCCTAAGGGTCGTTTATTTAATCTGTCTGTGCCTGAACACGCTGCTATGCGAGAATATATAAAGGAGTCCTTGGAAAAGGGACATATTCGTCCTTCGTCATCTCCCTTAGGAGCCGGTTTTTTCTTTGTGTCTAAGAAAGACGGCTCTTTGAGGCCGTGTATTGATTATCGACTTTTGAATAAAATCACGGTTAAATATCAATATCCGTTACCACTGCTTACTGATTTGTTTGCTCGTATAAAGGGGGCCAAGTGGTTCTCTAAGATTGATCTCCGTGGGGCGTATAATTTGGTGCGAATCAAGCAGGGGGATGAGTGGAAAACCGCATTTAATACGCCCGAGGGCCATTTTGAGTATTTGGTGATGCCTTTTGGTCTTTCAAATGCCCCTTCAGTCTTCCAGTCCTTTATGCATGACATTTTCCGCGATTATTTGGATAAATTTATGATTGTGTATCTGGATGATATTCTGATTTTTCGGATGACTGGGACTCTCATGTCCAGCAGGTCAGGAGGGTTTTTCAGGTTTTGCGGTCTAATTCCTTGTGTGTGAAGGGTTCTAAGTGTGTTTTTGGGGTTCAGAAGATTTCCTTCTTGGGATACATTTTTTCCCCCTCTTCCATCGAGATGGATCCTGTCAAGGTTCAGGCTATTGGTGATTGGACGCAACCCTCTTCTCTTAAGAGTCTTCAGAAATTTTTGGGCTTTGCTAACTTTTATCGTCGATTTATTGCTGGTTTTTCTGATGTTGTAAAACCATTGACTGATTTGACTAAGAAGGGTGCTGATGTTGCTGATTGGTCCCCTGATGCTGTGGAGGCCTTTCGGGAGCTCAAGCGCCGCTTTTCTTCCGCCCCAGTGTTGCGTCAGCCTGATGTTGCTCTTCCTTTTCAGGTTGAGGTCGACGCTTCTGAAATCGGAGCTGGGGCGGTGTTGTCGCAGAGAAGTTCCGACTGCTCCGTGATGAGACCTTGTGCTTTTTTTTCCCGTAAATTTTCGCCCGCCGAGCGGAATTATGATATTGGGAATCGGGAGCTTTTGGCCATGAAGTGGGCTTTTGAGGAGTGGCGTCACTGGCTTGAGGGGGCCAGACATCAGGTGGTGGTATTGACTGACCACAAAAATTTAATTTACCTTGAGTCTGCCAGGCGCCTGAATCCTAGACAAGCGCGCTGGTCGTTGTTTTTCTCTCGGTTTAATTTTGTGGTGTCTTACCTACCGGGTTCTAAGAATGTTAAGGCGGATGCCCTTTCTAGGAGTTTTGAGCCTGACTCCCCTGGTAATTCTGAGCCCACAGGTATCCTTAAAGATGGAGTGATATTGTCTGCCGTTTCTCCAGACCTGCGGCGGGCCTTGCAGGAGTTTCAGGCGGATAGACCTGATCGTTGCCCACCTGGTAGACTGTTTGTTCCTGATGATTGGACCAGTAGAGTCATCTCTGAGGTTCATTCTTCTGCGTTGGCAGGTCATCCTGGAATCTTTGGTACCAGGGATTTGGTGGCAAGGTCCTTCTGGTGGCCTTCCCTGTCACGAGATGTGCGAGGCTTTGTGCAGTCTTGTGACGTTTGTGCTCGGGCCAAGCCTTGTTGTTCTCGGGCTAGTGGATTGTTGTTACCCTTGCCTATCCCGAAGAGGCCTTGGACGCACATCTCGATGGATTTTATTTCAGATCTGCCTGTTTCTCAGAAGATGTCTGTCATCTGGGTGGTGTGTGACCGTTTCTCTAAGATGGTCCATCTGGTTCCCTTGCCTAAGTTGCCTTCTTCTTCCGAGTTGGTTCCTCTGTTTTTTCAAAATGTTGTTCGTTTGCATGGTATTCCGGAGAATATCGTTTCTGACAGAGGGACCCAATTCGTGTCTAGATTTTGGCGGGCATTCTGTGCTAGGATGGGCATAGATTTGTCTTTTTCGTCTGCTTTCCATCCTCAGACTAATGGCCAGACCGAGCGGACTAATCAGACCTTGGAGACATATTTGAGGTGTTTTGTGTCTGCGGATCAGGATGATTGGGTTGCTTTTTTGCCTTTGGCGGAGTTCGCCCTCAATAATCGGGCCAGCTCTGCCACCTTGGTGTCCCCGTTTTTCTGTAATTCGGGGTTTCATCCTCGATTTTCCTCCGGTCAAGTGGAATCTTCGGATTGTCCTGGAGTGGATGCTGTGGTGGAGAGGTTGCATCAGATTTGGGGGCAGGTGGTGGACAATTTGAAGTTGTCCCAGGAGAAGACTCAGCTTTTTGCCAACCGCCGTCGTCGTGTTGGTCCTCGGCTTTGTGTTGGGGACTTGGTGTGGTTGTCTTCTCGTTTTGTCCCTATGAGGGTTTTTTCTCCTAAGTTTATGCCTCGGTTCATCGGCCCGTACAAGATATTGGAGATTCTTAACCCTGTGTCCTTCCGTTTGGACCTCCCTGCATCCTTTTCGATTCATAATGTTTTTCATCGGTCATTGTTGCGCAGGTATGAGGTACCAGCTGTGCCTTCCGTTGAGCCTCCTGCTCCGGTGTTGGTTGAGGGTGAGTTGGAGTACGTTGTGGAAAAGATCTTGGACTCTCGTGTTTCCAGACGGAAACTCCAGTATCTGGTCAAATGGAAGGGATACGGTCAGGAGGATAATTCTTGGGTCACTGCCTCTGATGTTCATGCCTCCGATCTTGTCCGTGCCTTTCATAGGGCTCATCCTGATCGCCCTGGTGGTTCTGGTGAGGGTTCGGTGCCCCCTCCTTGAGGGGGGGGTACTGTTGTGAAATTGGATTCTGGGCTCCCCCGGTGGCCACTTGTGGAATTTAACTTGTGTGCATCATCCCCTCTGTTCACCTGCTCCTATCAGGATGTGGGAGTCTGTCATGATCTCTGCAGGCAGAGATCATAGCAAGCCTATAGAGGGACAAGCTCTCGGAAGATGGAACTATACTGACCATGAACTAAGCCTGCCGCGCAACTAGAAATAGCCAGGTAGCATTTCCTATTTATCGCTAGATGCCCAGCTCTGGCCTAAGACCTAAATAGCTAGCAGAGGGAAATATAAGACCTGGCTCACCTCTAGAGAAATATTCCAAAGAAGACAGTAGCCCCCCACATATAATGACGGTGAGTTCAGATGAAACTACAAACGCAGCAGGAAAATAGTCTTAGCAAATTTGAGGTCCGCTTACTAGATAGCAGAAGACAGATAGTATACTTTCATGGTCAGCAGAAAAACACTAACAAAACACCATCCAGAGATTACCTTAAACTCTGGCATTAACTCATAACGCCAGAGTAGCAATCCCTGATCAACGAGAGCTTTCCAGACACAGTAACAAAACTTCAGCTGTGAACTGGAACAAATAGGCAAAACAAAACATGGACAAAAGTCCAACTTAACTAGTAGTTGTCTAGAAGCAGGAACAAGCACTGAGAGGCATCAGATAACATTGTTGACCGGCAAGAAACCACCAGAGAAATGAGCTTAAATAGCGACACCCACTACTGATGGAACCAGGTGAAACAGGAAAGAGGATGACAAGTCCAATTCCACAAGCGGCCACCGGGGGAGCCCAGAATCCAAATTCACAACAGTACCCCCCCCTCAAGGAGGGGGCACCGAACCCTCACCAGATCCACCAGGGCGACCAGGATGAGCCCTATGGAAGGCACGAACAAGATCAGAAGCATGAACATCAGATGCATTGACCCAAGAATTATCCTCCTGGCCGTAACCCTTCCAGTTGACCAGATACTGGAGTTTCCGTCTGGAAACACGAGAGTCCAAAATTTTCTCCACAACGTACTCCAACTCACCCTCAACCAACACCGGAGCAGGAGGCTCAACTGAAGGTACAACAGGTACCTCATACCTGCGCAATAACGACCGATGAAAAACGTTATGAATGGAAAAGGACGCAGGGAGGTCCAAACGGAAAGAAACAGGATTAAGAATCTCCAATATTCTATAAGGGCCGATGAACCGAGGTTTAAACTTAGGAGAAGAGACCCTCATAGGGACAAAACGAGAAGACAACCACACTAAATCTCCAACACAAAGCCGAGAACCAGCACGACGATGACGGTTGGCAAAACGCTGAGTCTTCTCCTGGGACAACTTCAAATTGTCCATAACCTGCCCCCAGATGTGATGCAATCTCTCCACCACCGCATCCACTCCAGGACAATCCGAGGATTCCACCTGACCGGAGGAAAATCGAGGGTGAAACCCCGAATTACAGAAAAACGGGGACACCAAGGTGGAAGAACTGGCCCGATTATTGAGGGCGAACTCTGCCAATGGCAAAAAAGCAACCCAATCATCCTGGTCAGCAGAGACAAAACACCTCAGATATGTCTCAAGGGTCTGATTAGTCCGCTCGGTCTGGCCATTAGTCTGAGGGTGAAAAGCAGATGAAAAAGACAAATCTATGCCCATCCTAGCACAGAATGCCCGCCAAAATCTAGACACAAATTGGGTACCTCTGTCAGAAACAATATTCTCAGGAATACCGTGCAATCGGACAACATTCTGAAAAAACAGAGGAACCAACTCAGAAGAAGAAGGCAACTTGGGCAGAGGAACCAAATGGACCATTTTAGAGAAACGGTCACAGACCACCCAGATGACAGACATCTTCTGGGAAACAGGCAGATCTGAAATAAAATCCATCGAGATGTGTGTCCAAGGCCTCTTAGGAATAGGCAAGGGCAACAGCAGTCCGCTAGCCCGAGAACTACAAGACTTGGCCCGAGCACAAACGTCACATGACTGCACAAAGACTCGCACATCTCGTGACAGAGAAGGCCACCAGAAGGATCTTGCCACCAAATCCCTGGTACCAAAAATTCCGGGATGACCTGCCAATGCAGAAGAATGTACCTCAGAGATGACTCTGCTGGTCCAATCATCCGGAACAAACAGTCTATCAGGCGGACAACGATCCGGTCTATCCGCCTGAAACTCTTGCAAGGACCGCCGCAGATCAGGAGAAACAGCCGACAAAATTACTCCCTCCCTAAGGATACCTGTGGGTTCAGAATTACCAGGAGAGTCCGGGTCAAAACTCCTAGAAAGGGCATCTGCCTTAACATTCTTAGAACCCGGTAGGTATGACACCACAAAATTAAAGCGAGAAAAAAATAAAGACCAGCGCGCCTGTCTAGGATTCAGGCGTCTGGCAGTCTCAAGATAAATCAAATTTTTGTGGTCAGTCAATACCACCACCTGATGCCTAGCCCCCTCGAGCCAATGGCGCCACTCCTCAAACGCCCACTTCATGGCCAAAAGCTCCCGATTCCCAACATCATAATTCCGCTCTGCGGGCGAAAATTTGCGAGAAAAGAAGGCACAAGGCCTAATGACGGAGCAGTCGGAACCTTTCTGCGACAACACTGCCCCAGCTCCGATCTCCGAAGCGTCAACCTCAACCTGAAAAGGCAGATTCACATCAGGCTGACGCAACACAGGGGCAGAGGCAAAACGGCGCTTAAGCTCCTGAAAGGCCTCTACAGCATGAGGGGACCAATTAGCAACATCAGCGCCTTGTCTGGTCAAATCAGTCAGTGGTTTAACGACATCCGAAAAACCAGCAATAAATCGGCGGTAAAAGTTGGCAAAGCCCAAAAATCTCTGAAGACCCTTAAGAGAGGAGGGCTGAGTCCAGTCACAAATAGCTTGCACCTTGACGGGATCCATCTCAATGGAAGAGGGAGAAAAAATATACCCCAAAAAGGAAATTTTCTGGACCCCAAAAACGCACTTAGACCCCTTCACACATAAAGAATTAGACCGCAGAACCTGAAAAACTCTCCTGACCTGCTGGACATGAGAGTCCCAGTCATCAGAAAAAATCAGAATATCATCCAGATATATTATCATAAATTTATCCAGAAAATCGCGGAAAATATCATGCATAAAAGACTGAAAAACTGAAGGGGCATTAGAAAGACCAAAAGGCATGACCAAATACTCAAAGTGGCCCTCGGGCGTATTAAATGCGGTCTTCCACTCATCCCCCTGCCTGATCCGCACCAAATTATACGCCCCACGAAGATCAATTTTAGAGAACCACTTAGCACCCTCTATACGAGCAAACAAATCAGTAAGCAATGGCAATGGGTATTGATACTTAACAGTGATCTTATTCAGAAGCCGATAATCAATACATGGTCTCAAAGAGCCGTCTTTTTTTGAGACAAAGAAAAACCCAGCTCCCAAGGGAGAAGAAGATGGACGAATATGTCCCTTTTCCAAAGACTCCTTTATATATTCCCGCATAGCAGCATGTTCCGGCACAGACAAATTAAACAAACGACCCTTTGGATATTTACAACCCGGTATCAAATCTATGGCACAATCGCACTCACGGTGCGGAGGTAACGACCCAAGCTTGGGTTCGTCAAAGACGTCTTGATAATCAGAGAGGAACTCAGGGACTTCAGAGGGAATGGACGACGAAATAGAAACCAAAGGTACGTCCCCATGAATACCCTTACATCCCCAGCTCAACACAGACATTGCTCTCCAGTCCAAGACTGGGTTGTGAGACTGCAACCATGGCAATCCCAGTACCAAATCGTCATGTAAATTATACAGCACCAGGAAACGAATAATCTCCTGGTGATCCGGATTGATAAGCATGGTTACTTGTGTCCAGTATTGTGGTTTATTATTAGCCAATGGGGTGGAGTCAATCCCCTTCAGAGGAATAAGAGTCTCCAAAGGCTCTAAATTAAAACCACAACGATTGGCAAAGGACCAATCCATAAGACTCAGAGCGGCGCCAGAGTCAACATAGGCGTCCGTGGCAATGGATGACAAAGAGCAAATCAGGGTTACAGACAAAATAAACTTAGACTGAATGGTGCCAATGGAAACAGACTTATCAAGCTTCTTTGTACGCCTAGAGCATGCTGATATAACATGAGTAGAATCCCCACAATAGAAACACAATCCATTCTTCCGTCTAAAATTCTGTCGCTCGCTCCTGGACAGAATTCTATCACACTGCATACTTTCTGGCGTCTTTTCCATAGACACCGCCAGATGGTGCACCGGTTTGCGCTCCCGCAGACGCCTATCAATCTGAATAGCCATTGTCATGGACTCATTCAGACCTGCAGGCAAAGGGAACCCCACCATAACATCCTTAACGGCATCAGAGAGACCTTCTCTGAAAGTTGCCGCCAAAGCGCACTCATTCCACTGAGTAAGCACAGACCATTTACGGAATTTTTGGCAGAAAACTTCAGCTTCGTCTTGCCCCTGAGATAGTGCCATCAAAGTTTTTTCTGCCTGAAGTTCCAAATGAGGTTCCTCATAAAGCAAGCCCAAGGCCAGAAAAAACGCATCCACATCGCGTAACGCAGGATCCCCTGCTGGCAATGAGAAGGCCCAATCTTGAGGGTCACCCCTGAGCAAGGAAATCACAATCCTAACCTGCTGAGCAGGGTCTCCAGCTGAACGAGACTTCAGGGACAAATAAAGCTTACAATTATTTCGGAAATTCTGGAAGCTAGCTCTATTCCCTGTGAAGAACTCCGGCAAAGGAATTCTCGGCTCAGATACCGGAGCATGTACCACAAAATCTTGTAAATTTTGTACTTTCGTGATGAGATTATTCAAACCCGCAGTTACACTCTGGAGATCCATTATTGTCAGGTGCACACAGAGCATACAGAGATTAGGAGGAGAGAGAGAAAAAAGACTGCAGCAAGGCAGACTGGAGGAAAAAAAAAAAAAAAAATTCCAGCAGACTTCTTATAACTCTCCTTTCTCAACCTGGGTCTTTAACACTTTATTGGCCGGTCAAACTGTCATGATCTCTGCAGGCAGAGATCATAGCAAGCCTATAGAGGGACAAGCTCTCGGAAGATGGAACTATACTGACCATGAACTAAGCCTGCCGCGCAACTAGAAATAGCCAGGTAGCATTTCCTATTTATCGCTAGATGCCCAGCTCTGGCCTAAGACCTAAATAGCTAGCAGAGGGAAATATAAGACCTGGCTCACCTCTAGAGAAATATTCCAAAGAAGACAGTAGCCCCCCACATATAATGACGGTGAGTTCAGATGAAACTACAAACGCAGCAGGAAAATAGTCTTAGCAAATTTGAGGTCCGCTTACTAGATAGCAGAAGACAGATAGTATACTTTCATGGTCAGCAGAAAAACACTAACAAAACACCATCCAGAGATTACCTTAAACTCTGGCATTAACTCATAACGCCAGAGTAGCAATCCCTGATCAACGAGAGCTTTCCAGACACAGTAACAAAACTTCAGCTGTGAACTGGAACAAATAGGCAAAACAAAACATGGACAAAAGTCCAACTTAACTAGTAGTTGTCTAGAAGCAGGAACAAGCACTGAGAGGCATCAGATAACATTGTTGACCGGCAAGAAACCACCAGAGAAATGAGCTTAAATAGCGACACCCACTACTGATGGAACCAGGTGAAACAGGAAAGAGGATGACAAGTCCAATTCCACAAGCGGCCACCGGGGGAGCCCAGAATCCAAATTCACAACAGGAGTCGCTATATAACCTTGCTCCTCTGTCAGTTTCATGCCGGTCAACAATGTAATCAGTAGCCTTTCTGTGCATGTTCCTGCTACTAGACAACTCCCAGCTAAGTTGGACTTTTGTCCTTGTGTGTTTTTGCATTTTGTTCCTGTTCACAGCTGCTGTTTCGTTACTGTGTCTGGAAAGCTCTTGTGAGCGGAAATTGCCACTCTGGTGTTATGAGTTAATGCTAGAGTCTTAAAGTAATTTCTGGATGGTGTTTCGATAGGGTTTTCTGCTGACCATGAAAGTGCCCTTTCTGTCTTCATGCTATCTAGTAAGCGGACCTCGATTTTGCTAAACCTATTTTCATACTACGTTTGTCATTTCATCTTAAATCACCGCCAATATATGTGGGGGCCTCTGTCTGCCTTTTGGGAAAATTTCTCTAGAGGTGAGCCAGGACTGTCTTTTCCTCTGCTAGGATTAGGTAGTTCTCCGGCTGGCGCTGGGCATCTAGGGATAAAAAAACGTAGGCATGCTACCCGGCCACTTCTAGTTGTGCGGCAGGTTTAGTTCATGGTCAGTATAGTTTCCATCTTCCAAGAGCTAGTTCTCATATATGCTGGGCTATGTTCTCTCGCCATTGAGAATCATGACACTTGACAGAATGAACATTGGTGCAGGTTCAGACAGTGGGGATCCTGGAACGATTGCTATGACAGACCCTTGTGCAGGTCCAGGTACTGTCAGTGCAGTGTCAGGTTCAGATACCGCCGGAGCAGCTTCAATTTTGGGTACCGCCAGAGAAGCTTCAGGTTCAGTTACCACAGGAGCAGCATTGGATTTAGGTACCGCCGGAGCAGCTACCGGTCCATGTACTGCCGAAACTGTTTCAGGCAGCATGAGAACAGGGACAAATTCAGGTTCAAACTAAGGGGGTTCTAAAATGGGTTCAGGTTCTAACAGATTGCGTTCAGGAACGGGTTCAGGAATAGACTAAGGGACTTGACAACTAACTAGCAGGGCCAAACTCAAACTAAGACTAAAGAGAGCGTTGCACAGTCACCTCCTTTACAGGGGAGCATGCTTTAAACAAGATGAATTTCCAAAGTTCATGCTTTACCTTTAAGAATTGGGTAGCACATGCACTAAGCACAGTCCAGGAAGGCTTGCAGGAAACGGCAACATCGCCCAACGGCTGGGGGTAGCAATGATGTCGGTGTCTCTACCATGTTGAGAAAGTGAGAACATTCAGGGTTGCTGGCATTAACATTATACAAACCTTTTATTATGTCAAAGCTAAATCTCAACTGGGAATGCATGACCTTATAGGGGTGGTACAATTATATGTGCTTAAAACAGTAGTTTACACATCTTACTATTTTGTTTCTATTGTCATAGGTATCCTAAGGGTACCGTCTCACAGTGGCACTTTGGTCGCTACGACGGCACGATCCGTGATGTTCCAGCGATATCGTTACGATCTCGCTGTGTCTGACACGCTACTGCGATCAGGGACCCCGCTGAGAATCGTACGTCGTAGCAGATCGTTTGAAACTTTATTTTGTCGATGGATCACCCGCTAACATCGCTGCATCGGCGTGTGTGACGCCGATGCAGCAATGTCTTCACTGGTAGCCAGGGTAAATATCGGGTTACTAAGTGCAGGGCCGCGCTTAGTAACCCGATGTTTACCCTGGTTACCATTGTAAATGTAAAAAAAGAAAAAAACACTACATACTTACATTCCGGTGCCTGTCACGTCCCCGGGCATCCGCTTCCCTGCACTCCTCCTGCATCCTGTGTCAGCGCCGGCTGGCCGTACATCAGAGCACAGCGGTGACGTCACCGCTCTGCTTTACGGCCGCGCTTACACAGGATGCAGGAGGAGTGCAGGGAAGCGGACGCCCGGGGATGTGACAGGAACCGGAATGTGAGTATGTGTTTTTTTTTTTTACATTTACAATGGTAACCAGGGTAAACATAGGGTTACTAAGCGCGGCCCTGCGCTTAGTAACCCGATGTTTACCCTGGTTACCCGGGGACCTCGGCATCGTTGGTCGCTGGAGAGCTGTCTTTGTGACAGCTCTCCAGCGACCACACAAGGACTTTCCAACGATCACGGCCAGGTCGTATCGCTGGTCGTGATCGTTGGAAAGTTGCTGAGTGTGACGGTACCCTAACACTCAGCTAACCCCTCTGATTTGTGGTTCAAGGTTCAGGAGTTCCAGTAAAGGCCCTGTGTTAACTGACACAGAACAGTTTGATCATTGTGAAAGTTTTTTACAGCCCTCCTCTACACAAAACAGTAAATAGTTGGCAAATTTCAATACATGACAGCTCCTTATCACCTTAGCACCAGTCCACCTATCAGCATGCATTACCGATGATAGTCCATGGAGTACATGTCTGATCTATGGTCCAACCAAAAGCATAGAAACTTTTTCAATATTTTTGCAAGTCTATGGGTTCATTCAAAAATTGGACAACACTTGAATGCCATCTGTGTGCTGTCCACATTTCATGGACTGGTTGATTAGAGAAGCTTGAAAACCCTCCAACAGTTTTTTTTTTTTTTTTACCTGAGAAAGGCTGCTGAAACTCTGACTGAACTCAGATGGCATGAAGTGAGCCACAAGCCAGCCCTCACAGGAGATTCACAATGACAAACACGGGGGTGCAGACTCTGTGCTGGAGCCCGTATCAAAGTCAGGGACACAACATATCATGTAAATATAAGTCTTTTGTTGTGAAGGGGTTAAATGTTTTTAAAAAGTTGGAAAAAATGTTTTGAATAAAAAGTTGATAATGCAATAAAAAACCCTAAAAAATACATATATTTGGTATGATCATGTCTATAATGACCAGTAGAATAAAAATACATCACTATCAAACCTAGTGAAAAAAATACTAATAAAATTAAAACAGTATTTGCCATTTTTGTTCATCTTCCTCGCATATTTTATAATTTTTTTTGCTGAATGCTCCATATTTGTCTCTATGTGCATAACAATCATTTTAACCATTACTAAGGAGCTCTAGAGCCCCCCAGGATCATCCAGCAAACTATTTCTTGCATTAGACCTCAGACTTTACCCAGAATATGATCACAAACAAAACTAATGGGGCTATTGGCTTTTGTCTTACAATGTAACTTTTCTAAGCAAAAGAACAGGAGTGGAACCAAGAAAAATAAAAACTAATGGAAAGAATAAAATATTTCCTCGTGAAAGTGGACACTGATCAAGTGGCATATTGGTGGGATTTTATGCACATATCCAGTCACAAGCAACAAATCATTTATTATCAGCTATGCAAGTTCTCATGTGGTTTTCCGAATACACAATTTGTGTTGTTACCTAAGATATCTCTTTTTTTAACTATAATTTTTCATCAAGGATTGACTTGGCAAATTAATGTTTATCACAATCTGCAGATGATTACATCCTGTAGTTGTTTTTAGAAATTACAGATATAATTTTCAATTAAGCCAAGATTAAAATTATATTGCACAATACGTGCTGTTTTTATGAGCACTCAATTAAAACTTTTGGGGTTTAATAATAATAACGGCTTTATTTTCTAAGTATAAAACTGACACAAATTATATTTTGCATGTTGATTATAATCACGTTCTAATTTTTTATTCCTCCCTGTCACATTGTTGACATGTTTGTCTTTAATTAAATCAAGGAAAAAAGATGCTCTGACAAGGATTGCTGCTTACGCTGACAGCATAATGCAAGATCATACAGAAACATAACATTAAGCTATATATCAATACATCATAAAATACACTTTGACAGTACACAAAACATTGCTGACATTCAATTAATGCAAGACTTGACAAGAAATTACCCAGTAATATTACTTAAAAATGGAATTGAAGGAATACTATTTTTATATTCACTTATTCAATGGATTCTCTTTTACTGTCCATGAAAAACTTGTAGATAAAGATGAGAAAATGTCGGTAATAGTTTAGCAAAGAACTTGGGATCAGTGTACTTACAGAGTCAATCTCCAAACGCACAAACATTTCAACAAATACAATCTGGACATTTAAACCCCATTTTGGGAACCCTAACAATGCCCAACTTTCTAGGAATGTCGTCTTTTGGTTGGGATTTGCTTAAACTTCACCCCTTTTAAGTTATATTCTTGGAACTAGCCAGGTAAAAATTAGGACTGTGACATGTATGTACAGTGGGTACGGAAGGTATTCAAACCCCTTTATATTTTTCACTCTTTGTTTCATTGCAGCCATTTGGTAAATTCAAAAAAACTTTACTTTTTTCACATTAATGTACACTCTGCACCCCATCTTGACTGAAAAAAGCAGAAATGTAGTATTTTTTGCAAATTTATTATAAAAGAAACACTGAAATATCACATTATCATAAGTGTTAGGCACTAGGATTCTCCCACTGTACAGGGTAGATCCCGAGACTTGTATACCTCAGCGGTCTCCAATTCAGGTTTGGCCGCTGAAGGTGCTGCTGAGCATAGACATCAGTCTCAGCATCTTGCTCAGGCTCCTGGTGTGCTCTTGGTTACTGCTGGCTCTCCAGCCAAGTCCTTAGTAACCAGTAATATTCAGGTGAAGTCCAGCACTCTGAAGTCTAAGTCCAGAGATCATCATACTGAGCAAGTCCGTGAGGTGGCATCTTCTCATTGGTGAGGTGGCATCTTCTCATTGGTGAGGTGGCATCTTCTCATACTGTATAAAAGGTTCTCAGAGGCGCATGCAGGTGCACTAGTATCATTTGTGTGTGGCTTTGTTAGTGAAGACCCTGTCGCTCTCTCTGCAAGTGTTGTAAGTCTGTCTAAACTTTGGGACTGTACACGTAGGCAGGCAGCTAGCGTCAATGGGGGCAATAACCCATTTGGCTTAGCATCTGTTACCTACATGTGTGAGGTTACCACAGTAGAGTTTCAGAGAAAGCTATACCCTAGTCCGGGTATTATGCAGAGCATCTGTTTCGTTTCTGTGTGCGAGTTCAGTTCACGAGCTTGTCCTGTGATGTTTAACAGGACAGAGCACTTAGTCCTCGTTTGTACTCTTCCTTCCTGTGGAGTAACAGAGTTTGGAAGTCAGCATCCTGTTCACACTGAGTGGCCTTAACCCAGTGTGTACAAGTAATCACTCGCTATGTGTTCCGTCATGCTTCACTTGCAGCAGTTTTACATCTCTGCACAGTGGACCCCGGGTTGCGTTTGCGCTTTATTATTTATTTTATTTATCGAAATCCGCCAATCCTAACAATAAGTATTCAGACCCTTTGCTCAGTATGGAGTAGAAGCACCCTTTTGAGCTAGTACAGCCATGAGTCTTCTTGGGAATGATGGAACAAGTTTTTCACACCTGGATTTGGGGATCCTCTGCCATTCTTCCCTGCAGATCCTCTCCAGTTCCATCAGGTTGGAATATGAATTTTGATAGACAGCCATTTTCAGGTCTCTCCAGAGATGCTCAATTAATTTAGGTCAGGGCTATGGCTGGGCTAGTCAAGAATGGTCACAGAGTTGTTCTAAAGCCACTCCTTTGTTATTTTAGCTGTGTGCTTAGGGTAATTGTCTTGTTGGAAGTGAACCTTTGGCCAAGTCTGAGATCCAGAGCACTCTGGAAGAGATTTCTTGGCTGCATTCATGTTTCCTTCAATGGCAACCAGTCGTTCTGTCCCTGCAGCTGAAAAACACCCCCATAGCATGGTGCTGCCACCACCATGCTTCACTGTTGGGACTGTATTGGGCAGGTGATGAGCATTGCCTGGTTTTCTCCACACATACCGCTTAGAATTATCACCAAAAAGGTCTATCTTCATCTCATCAGACCATAGAATCTTATTTCTCATAGTCTGGGAGTCCTTCATGCGTTTTTTAGCAAACTCTATGCGGGCTTTCATACGTCTTGAACTGAGGAGAGGCTTACGTCGAGCCACTCTGCCATAAAGGCCTGACTGGTGGAGGACTGCAGTGATAATTGACTTTGTGAAACTTTCTCCCATCTCCCTACTGCATCTTTGGAGCTCAGCCAGAGTGATCTTGAGGTTCTTCTTTACCTCTCTCATCAAGGCTCTTCTCCCACGATTGCTCAGTTTAGCTGGATGGCCAGGTCTAGGAAGACTTCTGGTGGTCCCAAACTTCTTCCATTTAAGGATTATGGAGGCCACTGTGCTCTTAGGAACCTTGAGCACTGCAGAAACCTTGGCCAGATCTCTGCCTTGCCACAATTCTGTCTCTGAGCTCCTTGGCCAGTTCCTTTGACCCCATAATTCTCATTTGGTCTGACATGTATTGTGAGCTGTGAGGTCTTATATAGACAGGTGTGTGCCTTTCCAAATCAAGACCTATCAGTTTAATTAAACACAGCTTGACTCCAATGAAGGTGTAGAACCATCTCAAGGAGAATCACAAGGAAATGGACAACATGTTACTTAAATATGAGTGTTTGAGCAAAGGGTCTGAATACTTAAGACCATGTGATATTTCAGTTTTGTTTTTTTTATTACATTTGCAAAAATGTCTACATTTCTATTTTTTTCAGTCAAGATGGAGTGTAGGGTGTACATTAATGTGAAAAAATGAACTTTTTTGAATTTACCAAATGACTGCAATGAAACAAAGAGTGAAAAATTGAAAGGAGTCTGAATACTTTCCATACCCTACTCTATTGCTCCATTCCCTGACAGCAAGCAGCTTGAATGGTAAACATATCATTCATTCTCTGAACTGAAATATCCTGCATGTCTATTGCTCCATTCCCTGACAGCAAGCAGCCTGAATGGTATCTGAGTCATTCTATCTTCGGCATTGAATCCTACATATATCTATATATGTTAGTCATCTTATTATGCATTTGTTTGTGTTTATAGATATTTAACCCACTTCTGCTTGTCCTTATGCAGAGAGATCACATAACTGTTTCAAAGGGGTTTATGATTCATGTAGACCTGGACATTTGTTTATCTGATCACTACATTTATTGTGTCCTGCTGTCTCAACTGAGTTAGATTGATTGTTAACAAGAGGGGGAGAAAAAAAAAAGTGAGATCTAATAGTTAGCCTTCTATAAATGTAGACATAGCTTGGGGATGCATTCGTGGAGGGGTGCATTCGTGCACTATTATTCGTGTACTTTTATTCAAAGTATTTTTTTTTCTAAGTATTCGGCAGTTATAACATGGCAGTTAGACAGGGCAGGAGACAGGTAAGACAATCTAAATCTATTCCCTATTAATTTGGAACACAACAATTACTCACCATATGTATTTGTATAATCTATATCCTGGCTGCTGCATTCACTCACATTCACCGCCCTTGCATAAACTCTTTACACTCCATCCATATCGGCCCCTCTGTCCTTGCTTCTCCTATGTATAGCACTCATGCTCTGTTCACATTGCTTAACAGCGCAGATCCATTAAGTCCCACCATCCAACACAAGAGACGCTCTCACAAATCACTTAACCATCTGCTCACTCTTTCTATCCTCCTTCTCCTAGTCGCTGGAGACATCTCTCCCAACCCCAGCCCCCCATGTTATAGCCAGTCAAACCTCCCAACTGCTACACCCAGAAACCCCTTCTAACCTTATTAATATCCCCTGCATGCCTTCTGTCTCTTTGAATTGTGCCCTTTGGAATTCTCGCTCTGTGTGTAATAAACTCTCCTTCATCCATGACTTCTTCCTTTCTAATTCTCTTAATCTCCTGGTTCTTACTGAAACCTGGATCCAGCAGTCAGACACCACCGTTGCTGCTGCTCTTTCATATGGTGGACTACACTTTTCTCATACCCCAAGATCAGACAACAGAGCAGGTGGAGGCGTTGGTCTGCTCCTTTCACCCAAATGTACCTTCCAAGTTATCCCCCAAGTACCCTCCCTTGTATTCCCTTCCTTTGAGGTCCATGCTGTCAGACTCTGCATCTCCTTCTCCATGCGAGTGGTGGTGGAGTATCGTCCTCCCGGCCCCTCTCATCAGTTCCTGGATCACTTTGCCACCTGGCTTCCACATTTTCTCTCCTGTGACACCCCCACCCTTATCATGGGTGATTTCAACATCCCCATTGCTTCTCCCCTCTCCCCATCTGCTTTTCACCTTTTATCTCTAACCTCCTCTTTCAGCCTCTCGCAGCATACTAACTCTCCAACGCATGAAGATGGAAACTCCCTTGACTTGGTCTTCTCCCGGCTTTGCTCAGTGGATGATTTCACAAACTCCCCTCTCCCGTTCTCTGACCACAACCTTCTTTCATTCTCTATCAAGAACTGCCATCCCGCTCAGGTCACCCCCCCTTTCCACACTTATAGAAACATAAAGGCCATTAACACCCAGAAACTTATGAAGAACTTGCAGTCCTCATTGGCCCCAATCTTCTCCACCTCATGTCCTGATTCTGCTCTGAAGCATTACAATGAAACCCTGCAAAGTGCCCTGGATGAAGCTGCACCTCCTATACATAGAACAACTCGGCACAGGCGGTGACAACCGTGGCACACGCTGCAAAAACGTTTCCTGCAGCGGTGCTTTAGGTGCGCCGAACATCTGTGGAGAAAACCTAATCTACCTGAAGATTTCATCCATTATAAGTTCATGCTAAAAACATACAACTCTGCCCTTCACTTCTCCAAACAAACCTATTTCAACACCCTCATCACCTCACTGTCAAATAACTCTAAACGTCTCTTTGAAACTTTCCAGTCACTACTCAACCCTAGAGAGCAGGCCCCAACCACAGATCTCCGCGCTGACGATCTGGCCAATTACTTCAAAGAAAAAATTGACCACATTCGACAGGAAATCATCTCCCAATCTCTTCATACCATATACTGTCCTCCCTCCCTCACTGCATCTAGTTCACTCTCTGACTTTGAACCAGTTACAGAAGAAGAAGTAAGCAGGCTCCTTGCATTTTCTCGCCCGACCACTTGCACCAGTGACCCCATTCCATCACATCTCCTCCAGTCCCTTTCCCCGACTGTCACCTCTCACCTAACAAAGATATTCAACCTTTCCCTCACTTCCGGTATTTTTCCCTCCTCATTTAAGCATGGCATCATACATCCATTACTTAAAAAACCCTCCCTCGACCAAAATTGTATCGATAATTATAGACCTGTCTCTAATCTTCCCTTCATCTCTAAACTCCTCGAACGCCTGGTCCACTCCCATCTTACCCGCTATCTCTCAGATAACTCTCTTCTTGACCCTCTTCAATCTGTCTTCCGCTCCTTACACTCTACTGAAACTGCCTTCACTAAAGTCTCTAATGACCTATTAACAGCTAAATCTAATGGTCACTACTCCATGCTAATTCTCTTGGATCTCTCTGCAGCATTCGATACTGTGGATCATCAGCTCCTCCTCACTATGCTCCGCTCCATCGGCCTCAAGGACACCGTTCTCTCCTGGTTCTCCTCCTATCTCTCTGACCGTTCCTTCACTATATGTTTTGCTGGTTCCTCCTCCTCTCACCTTCCCCTTACTGTTGGGGTTCCTCAAGGATCAGTCCTAGGCCCCCATCTCTTCTCTTTGTATACCGCCCTGTTGTGAAATTGGATTCTGGGCTCCCCCGGTGGCCACTTGTGGAATTTAACTTGTGTGCATCATCCCCTCTGTTCACCTGCTCCTATCAGGATGTGGGAGTCGCTATATAACCTTGCTCCTCTGTCAGTTTCATGCCGGTCAACAATGTAATCAGTAGCCTTTCTGTGCATGTTCCTGCTACTAGACAACTCCCAGCTAAGTTGGACTTTTGTCCTTGTGTGTTTTTGCATTTTGTTCCTGTTCACAGCTGCTGTTTCGTTACTGTGTCTGGAAAGCTCTTGTGAGCGGAAATTGCCACTCTGGTGTTATGAGTTAATGCTAGAGTCTTAAAGTAATTTCTGGATGGTGTTTTGATAGGGTTTTCTGCTGACCATGAAAGTGCCCTTTCTGTCTTCATGCTATCTAGTAAGCGGACCTCGATTTTGCTAAACCTATTTTCATACTACGTTTGTCATTTCATCTAAAATCACCGCCAATATATGTGGGGGCCTCTGTCTGCCTTTTGGGAAAATTTCTCTAGAGGTGAGCCAGGACTGTCTTTTCCTCTGCTAGGATTAGGTAGTTCTCCGGCTGGCGCTGGGCATCTAGGGATAAAAAAACGTAGGCATGCTACCCGGCCACTTCTAGTTGTGCGGCAGGTTTAGTTCATGGTCAGTATAGTTTCCATCTTCCAAGAGCTAGTTCTCATATATGCTGGGCTATGTTCTCTCGCCATTGAGAATCATGACAGTTTGACCGGCCCAAAAAAGGGTTAAATTACTGGCTGAGAAAGGAGAGAAAAAAGAAGTCTGCTACAATTTTTTTTTTTTTTTTTTCCCTCTAGTTCTGAGTGTGCTCTTAATTGAATCACTTGCTAGTCTGCCTATACTGCAGCCTTCCTCTCTTCCTCTCCTTCTAATCCTTGAATGGCTCTGTGTTCACCTGTTTCAAATGGATCTTCAGAGTGTAGCTACAGGTTTGAATAATCTCGCCACAAAGGTACAAAATTTGCAAGATTTTGTTGTTCATGCACCTATGTCTGAGCCTAGAATTCCTTTGCCTGAATTCTTCTCGGGGAATAGATCTCACTTTCAAAATTTTAAAAATAATTGCAAATTGTTTTTGTCCCTGAAGTCTCGCTCTGCCGGAGACCCTGCACAGCAGGTCAGGATTGTAATTTCCTTGCTCCGGGGCGACCCTCAAGACTGGGCTTTTGCATTGGCACCAGGGGATCCTGCGTTGCTCAATGTGGATGCGTTTTTTCTGGCCTTGGGGTTGCTTTATGAGGAACCTCATTTAGAGCTTCAGGCGGAAAAGGCCTTGATGTCCTTGTCTCAGGGGCAAGATGAAGCTGAAATATACTGCCAAAAATTCCGCAAATGGTCTGTGCTTACTCAGTGGAATGAGTGCGCCCTGGCGGCGATTTTCAGAGAAGGTCTCTCTGATGCCATTAAGGATGTTATGGTGGGGTTCCCTGTGCCTGCGAGTCTGAATGAGTCCATGACGATGGCTATTCAGATCGATAGGCGTCTGCGGGAGCGCAAACCTGTGCACCATTTGGCGGTGTCTACTGAGAAAACGCCAGAAAATATGCAATGTGATAGAATTCTGTCCAGAAGCGAGCGGCAGAATTTTAGACGAAAAAATGGGTTGTGCTTCTATTGTGGTGATTCAACTCATGTTATATCAGCATGCTTTAAGCGTACTAAGAAGCCTGACAAGTCTGTTTCAATTAGCACTTTACAGTCTAAGTTTATTCTATCTGTGACCCTGATTTGTTCTTTGTCATCTATTACCACGGACGCCTATGTCGACTCTGGCGCTGCTTTGAGTCTTATGGATTGGTCCTTTGCCAAACGCTGTGGGTATGATTTGGAGCCATTGGAGGCTCCGATACCTCTGAAAGGGATTGACTCCACCCCATTGGCTAGTAATAAACCACAATACTGGACACAAGTGACTATGCGTGTTAATCCGGATCACCAGGAGGTTATTCGCTTTCTGGTGCTGTATAATCTACATGATGTTTTGGTGCTGGGATTGCCATGGCTGCAATCTCATAACCCAGTCCTCGACTGGAGAGCTATGTCTGTGTTAAGCTGGGGATGTAAAGGAACTCATGGGGACGTACCTTTGGTTTCCATTTCATCATCTATTCCCTCTGAGATTCCTGAATTCTTGTCTGACTTTCGTGACGTTTTTGAAGAACCCAAGGTTGGTTCACTACCTCCGCACCGGGAGTGCGATTGTGCCATAGACTTGATCCCGGGTAGTAAATACCCTAAGGGTCGTTTATTTAATCTGTCTGTGCCTGAACACGCTGCTATGCGAGAATATATAAAGGAGTCCTTGGAAAAGGGACATATTCGTCCTTCGTCATCTCCCTTAGGAGCCGGTTTTTTCTTTGTGTCTAAGAAAGACGGCTCTTTGAGGCCGTGTATTGATTATCGACTTTTGAATAAAATCACGGTTAAATATCAATATCCGTTACCACTGCTTACTGATTTGTTTGCTCGTATAAAGGGGGCCAAGTGGTTCTCTAAGATTGATCTCCGTGGGGCGTATAATTTGGTGCGAATCAAGCAGGGGGATGAGTGGAAAACCGCATTTAATACGCCCGAGGGCCATTTTGAGTATTTGGTGATGCCTTTTGGTCTTTCAAATGCCCCTTCAGTCTTCCAGTCCTTTATGCATGACATTTTCCGCGATTATTTGGATAAATTTATGATTGTGTATCTGGATGATATTCTGATTTTTTCGGATGACTGGGACTCTCATGTCCAGCAGGTCAGGAGGGTTTTTCAGGTTTTGCGGTCTAATTCCTTGTGTGTGAAGGGTTCTAAGTGTGTTTTTGGGGTTCAGAAGATTTCCTTCTTGGGATACATTTTTTCCCCCTCTTCCATCGAGATGGATCCTGTCAAGGTTCAGGCTATTGGTGATTGGACGCAACCCTCTTCTCTTAAGAGTCTTCAGAAATTTTTGGGCTTTGCTAACTTTTATCGTCGATTTATTGCTGGTTTTTCTGATGTTGTAAAACCATTGACTGATTTGACTAAGAAGGGTGCTGATGTTGCTGATTGGTCCCCTGATGCTGTGGAGGCCTTTCGGGAGCTCAAGCGCCGCTTTTCTTCCGCCCCAGTGTTGCGTCAGCCTGATGTTGCTCTTCCTTTTCAGGTTGAGGTCGACGCTTCTGAAATCGGAGCTGGGGCGGTGTTGTCGCAGAGAAGTTCCGACTGCTCCGTGATGAGACCTTGTGCTTTTTTTTCCCGTAAATTTTCGTCCGCCGAGCGGAATTATGATATTGGGAATCGGGAGCTTTTGGCCATGAAGTGGGCTTTTGAGGAGTGGCGTCACTGGCTTGAGGGGGCCAGACATCAGGTGGTGGTATTGACTGACCACAAAAATTTAATTTACCTTGAGTCTGCCAGGCGCCTGAATCCTAGACAAGCGCGCTGGTCGTTGTTTTTCTCTCGGTTTAATTTTGTGGTGTCTTACCTACCGGGTTCTAAGAATGTTAAGGCGGATGCCCTTTCTAGGAGTTTTGAGCCTGACTCCCCTGGTAATTCTGAGCCCACAGGTATCCTTAAAGATGGAGTGATATTGTCTGCCGTTTCTCCAGACCTGCGGCGGGCCTTGCAGGAGTTTCAGGCGGATAGACCTGATCGTTGCCCACCTGGTAGACTGTTTGTTCCTGATGATTGGACCAGTAGAGTCATCTCTGAGGTTCATTCTTCTGTGTTGGCAGGTCATCCTGGAATCTTTGGTACCAGGGATTTGGTGGCAAGGTCCTTCTGGTGGCCTTCCCTGTCACGAGATGTGCGAGGCTTTGTGCAGTCTTGTGACGTTTGTGCTCGGGCCAAGCCTTGTTGTTCTCGGGCTAGTGGATTGTTGTTACCCTTGCCTATCCCGAAGAGGCCTTGGACGCACATCTCGATGGATTTTATTTCGGATCTGCCTGTTTCTCAGAAGATGTCTGTCATCTGGGTGGTGTGTGACCGTTTCTCTAAGATGGTCCATCTGGTTCCCTTGCCTAAGTTGCCTTCTTCTTCCGAGTTGGTTCCTCTGTTTTTTCAAAATGTTGTTCGTTTGCATGGTATTCTGGAGAATATCGTTTCTGACAGAGGGACCCAATTCGTGTCTAGATTTTGGCGGGCATTCTGTGCTAGGATGGGCATAGATTTGTCCTTTTCGTCTGCTTTCCATCCTCAGACTAATGGCCAGACCGAGCGGACTAATCAGACCTTGGAGACATATTTGAGGTGTTTTGTGTCTGCGGATCAGGATGATTGGGTTGCTTTTTTGCCTTTGGCGGAGTTCGCCCTCAATAATCGGGCCAGCTCTGCCACCTTGGTGTCCCCGTTTTTCTGTAATTCGGGGTTTCATCCTTGATTTTCCTCCGGTCAAGTGGAATCTTCGGATTGTCCTGGAGTGGATGCTGTGGTGGAGAGGTTGCATCAGATTTGGGGGCAGGTGGTGGACAATTTGAAGTTGTCCCAGGAGAAGACTCAGCTTTTTGCCAACCGCCGTCGTCGTGTTGGTCCTCGGCTTTGTGTTGGGGACTTGGTGTGGTTGTCTTCTCGTTTTGTCCCTATGAGGGTTTCTTCTCCTAAGTTTAAGCCTCGGTTCATCGGCCCGTACAAGATATTGGAGATTCTTAACCCTGTGTCCTTCCGTTTGGACCTCCCTGCATCCTTTTCGATTCATAATGTTTTTCATCGGTCATTGTTGCGCAGGTATGAGGTACCAGCTGTGCCTTCCGTTGAGCCTCCTGCTCCGGTGTTGGTTGAGGGTGAGTTGGAGTACGTTGTGGAAAAGATCTTGGACTCTCGTGTTTCCAGACGGAAACTCCAGTATCTGGTCAAATGGAAGGGATACGGTCAGGAGGATAATTCTTGGGTCACTGCCTCTGATGTTCATGCCTCCGATCTTGTCCGTGCCTTTCATAGGGCTCATCCTGATCGCCCTGGTGGTTCTGGTGAGGGTTCGGTGCCCCCTCCTTGAGGGGGGGGTACTGTTGTGAAATTGGATTCTGGGCTCCCCCGGTGGCCACTTGTGGAATTTAACTTGTGTGCATCATCCCCTCTGTTCACCTGCTCCTATCAGGATGTGGGAGTCGCTATATAACCTTGCTCCTCTGTCAGTTTCATGCCGGTCAACAATGTAATCAGTAGCCTTTCTGTGCATGTTCCTGCTACTAGACAACTCCCAGCTAAGTTGGACTTTTGTCCTTGTGTGTTTTTGCATTTTGTTCCTGTTCACAGCTGCTGTTTCGTTACTGTGTCTGGAAAGCTCTTGTGAGCGGAAATTGCCACTCTGGTGTTATGAGTTAATGCTAGAGTCTTAAAGTAATTTCTGGATGGTGTTTTGATAGGGTTTTCTGCTGACCATGAAAGTGCCCTTTCTGTCTTCATGCTATCTAGTAAGCGGACCTCGATTTTGCTAAACCTATTTTCATACTACATTTGTCATTTCATCTAAAATCACCGCCAATATATGTGGGGGCCTCTGTCTGCCTTTTGGGAAAATTTCTCTAGAGGTGAGCCAGGACTGTCTTTTCCTCTGCTAGGATTAGGTAGTTCTCCGGCTGGCGCTGGGCATCTAGGGATAAAAAAACGTAGGCATGCTACCCGGCCACTTCTAGTTGTGCGGCAGGTTTAGTTCATGGTCAGTATAGTTTCCATCTTCCAAGAGCTAGTTCTCATATATGCTGGGCTATGTTCTCTCGCCATTGAGAATCATGACACCGCCCCTATTGGTCAAACAATCAGTAGATTTGGTTTCCAGTACCATCTCTATGCTGACGACACCCAATTATACACTTCTGCTCCTGTTATCACGCCAACCTTTTTAGAAAACACCAGTGATTGTCTTACCGCTGTCTCTAACATCATGTCCTCCCTCTATCTGAAACTGAACCTGTCAAATACTGAACTCCTCGTGTTCTCTCCCTCTACTAACCTACCTTTGCCTGACATTGCCATCTCCGTGTGCGGTTCCACCATTACTCCAAAGCAACATGCCCGCTGTCTTGGGGTCATGCTTGATTCCGAGCTTTCATTCACCCCCCACATCCGATCACTGTCTCGCTGCTCTTATCTACATCTCAAAAACATTTCTAGAATTCGCCCTTTTCTTACTTTCGACTCTGCAAAAACTCTTACTGTCTCACTTATTCATTCTCATCTGGACGATTGTAACTCTCTACTAATTGGCCTCCCTCTTACCAAACTCTCCCCGCTCCAATCTGTCCTGAATGCTGCTGCCAGGATCATATTCCTCACCAACCGTTACACCGATGCCTCTACCTTGTGCCAGTCATTATTAGGGTTGAGCGACTTTTACTTTTTCAGGATCGAGTCGGGTTTCGCGAAACCCGACTTGTCAAAAGTCGGGTCGGGTGAAATCGGCCGATTATTTCGAAAAAAGTCGGGGATCCGACTGAAACACGAAACCCAATGCAAGTCAATGGAGAATCAAAGTCGGCAGTGAGTGGAGGACAGGAAAACACCAACATAGCCCATTTTAATGCCAAAAACATCAATTCTCGTTACTTAAGCTTGTCAATCTTAACTTACCTTATAATAATAGTTAGCCACTGAAAATTTGGGGGTCATTTGGCAACAGTTGTGGGGGGGAGTAGGGCTGGCTCAAGTTTTTCATGGGCCCAGGAAACGTGGACTACGTCACGGCGGTGGAGCAGTGAGAGGTAAGTATTTCAACTTTGCAAGTGCTGTGATCCTGAGCAAGCGGGGGGGCACACTCATTCGCATTGCCACTGGCACCGGGCCCCTCAAAGTACGGCGTTGTGATTGACGGCGGGGGCGCCTCCCACCGGCAGAGACACTTTTGCATACTATGAGGGGCCCTGTGCCAGTGACGTCGCCAACGAGTATGCCCCCCCACCTGTTGAAGGAACCTGCACTTTCATCTGCACCTTCCTCTTTGTCCCCGTGTAAGGTGGTATAGTATGCGGGAAGGGGAACCAGACTTTCTGCAGGGTCAGATACTGGCTATGTAGAGTGCAAGGGGAATGTAGTGGTCTGGGTCAATGTACCGGCAGACTCATCTAGCAGTGGCTGGGCAATGGGCAGGATGAGGAGGAAACACAGATATAGGCCCAAAGAATAAAGTAGGCTAAATGCAGTTCAAAATAGGTAACAGGAGTAAACAGGCAGCACTGCTTTGTTCAGTGGAGGAGAACAGCAAGGAGCGGCAGACACCGTTAGTAGGCCCAACCAAACCAGTAGGCCAAATGCAGTTTTAAAATTCCTAAAGGCTGAAAGCCTGAAGAGTGAAGCTCAGGAGAAAAACACAGGAGAATACCAAGGAGCGGCAGACACCGTTAGTAGGCCCAACCAAACTAGTAGGCCAAATGCACTTTAATATGTGATATCGGCTGCAAATTGAGGCTCTGCTTCGTGCACTGAAGGACAGCTGTATTGAGTGGCGCAGACAGACACAGGTAGTAGGCCTAAATTTAAAAAGTTGTCTCAATGCAGTTTAAAATTTGTTACAGGGGTACACAGGCGGCAGAGCGTTGTTAAGCGGAGGACGATTGTCAGGACTGGAGTGGCCCAGACAGACTTAGTAGGCCTAAAATAAAAAAGTAGGCGCAATGCAGTTAAAAATGGGTAACGGGTACACAGGCAGCATTGTTTTGTTAGGCGGAGGACGAATGCTAGGAGTGGCACAGACAGACTTACTAGGCCTAAAATAAAAAAGTTGGCTCAATGCAGTTCAAAATGGGTAACGGGTACACAGGCAGCATTGTTTTGGTCAGCGGAGGACGATTAGTAGGACTGGCGCAGACAGACTTACTAGGCCTAAAATAAAAAAGTTGGCTCAATGCAGTTCTAAACTGGTAACAGGAGTAAACTGGTGGCACTGCTTTGTTCGGTGGAGGACAACTGGAATAAGTGGCTGACACAGTACTTGGGCCTAAATAGTAAAGCGGGCTAAATGTCTGCAAAAAAGTGTTAGTAAATAAACAGGTGGCAAAGCAACGTACAGGGGTGGGTTCCTCTGCTGAGTACCAGATAGTGGTAGTTTGCGCACAGTATTCACAGGTCAAAATGGAGGGCATGGTCCCTGTATATATTTACTATCATCTCTCAATTTGTATTGGCAGTGCCATTGAAGGATTTAACAGCACCGACTAAACAGCGGTGGAGCACTGTTTGAGCTGGGGGGGGAACACTCTCTCGTTGGCGGCGGTGCTGGGCCAGGGTCCCTCATATTACGACGGTGTGTCTGACGTTGGGTGTGCACCCCCACAGCCAGAGACACTTAATTGTACTATGAGGGACCCTGTGCCAGTGCCGTCGGCCAAAAGTGGGCACACCCACCTGTCCAGGCAAACGGCACTCGCACGGGTGCTTGCGCCAAGTGGTGACCACGGGCCCATGGGGGGAGTCAGCCCATTTAGGGAGGTGTTAAAAATGGCCTATGGTGGACATTCAGCAGCAGCAAATGGAGGAATTGGAGCAGTCAGTAAGAGGAGTCCAAAAGCAAGACCTTTTTAAAGGAAAGCTACGTGTCAGCAGGGGAAGGTGGGGCAATAGAATTTGAAATCCATGATTGGTTCATTTTAATGAAGGTTAGATCATGAACATTTTGGGTAGCCAGACGTGTCCTTTTTTCGGTCAGTATTGAACCAGCAACACTGAATACTCTTTCTGATAGCACACTGGCAGCAGGGCAAGCGAGCTCCTGTAATGCATATTCTGCCAATTCAGGCCAGGTGTCTAGTTTAGATGCCCAGTAATCAAAGGGGAATGACCTGTGAGGGAGAACATCGATAAGGGAGGAAAAGTAGTTTGTAACCATACTGGACAAATGCTGTCTCCTGTCACTTTGTATCGATGCAGCTGTCCCTGTCGTGTCAGCAGTCATTGAAAAATCACTCCACAACCTTTTCATAAAACCCCTCTGTCCAACGCCACTTCGGATTTCTGCACCGCTAGCACCTCTGCCATGTTGCCCCCTACGGCTCGTGTGAGAACCATCACCGCCGCTGTGTGCTGGGAATGCCAGAACCAAACGGTCTACAAGAGTTGCTTGTTTGGTAGCCAATATTTGCTCTAGGTTCTCATGTGGCATGATATTTTGCAATTTCCCTTTGTAGCATGGATCCAGTAGGCAGGCCAACCAGTAATCGTCATCGGTCATCATTTTGACAATGCGGGGGTCCCTTTTTAGGATACGCAAGGCATGTGGGCCAATGTTCCAGGTGTCAATTCACTGCTTCTGCTGGGTTGAGGAGCACTTTCTTGCAAATCTACATCAGAAGTGTCCCGCAAGAAACCTGTACCAGACCTTGCAACGGCACCAGTTTCTATTGCCCCCTGAGAAGCTCCATCCTCCCATACATATTCATCCCCATCATCCTTCTCCTCATCCTCTTCGTCCGCCACCTCGTCCTGGACAGTTCCCTGACCAGACAATGGCTGACTGTCATCAAGGCTTCCCTCCTCCTCGACTGCAGACGCCTGCTCCTTAATGTGCTTCAAACTTTGCATCAGCAGACGCATAAGTGGGATGCTCATGCTTATGATGGCGTCGTCTGCACTTACCAGCCGTGTGCATTCCTCAAAACACTGAAGGACTTGACAGAGGTCTTGTAGCTTCGACCACTGCACACCAGACAACTCCATGTCTGCCATCCAACTGCCTGCCCGTGTATGCGTATCCTCCCACAAATAAATGACAGCATGCCTCTGTTCACACAGCCGCTGAACCATGTGCAGTGTGGAATTCCACCTTGTTGCAACATCTATAATTAGGCGTTGCTGTGGAAGATTTAGTGATCGCTGATGGTTCAGCATACGGCTGGAGTGTACGGGCGACTGGGGGATGTGCGAACAAAGTTTTCGCACCTTCAGGAGCAGAGCCTTCGCCAAAATGGGCATTGGCAACTCCTCTGCCAGGCAGCGACGTTCCTCCTCTCTCTGGAGAAGCTCCTGCTGATGCTTTTCTTGAGCCATTCTGAGCACATCCTTATCTTTCAATATGGCCCTATTCATGGCCTGACACGCTGATAGGTGACCTCTGAGTTCAACGACCTCCTTCTCTAGGTCACCCATTTTGTGCTCAATTGCTTGCCTCAGGACCCTTTCTTGTTCAACAGTTTCTTTAAGCAGCTCTATGTTATGGTCCTGCTCTCTTTTGGCCAGCACATGTCGCACCACCAGTTCTTTAAACTTTCAAACGGGGGCTCTTGCCCACCCACACTCTGCCTCTTCAGAGTTCCACCTGTTTCTGCATCGACCTCTATGGTCTCTCCTGGGCTCTCTGTCTGTTTACTCTTAGGTACCTCTGGACTCTTGGTAACTTCAGAGTTCTCCATCTCTTCAGCATCATGTACTTCATCATACTGAGCCACTTCAGTCTTTCCAGGCATTGCAGATGTGGGACTACCACCGGTCTGTTTTAACCCCAGCCCGTCACTAACTATCTCATCGCTAGGGTTTGTCAGAGATAAAGTGACCTCCTTATCAAGGACAGTAACCTGATCTGTGCCTGACCCCGTCTCTTCCTCATCATCTCTCTTCTCAGAGGGTGTAACCCTTTTTGCGTCCCCCGCGACGAGATGAAGACCTGCGATTTTTACTTGGCTCCTCCTTACTGCACTCTTTTCCCTTTGCGCTTGAGTCACAGTCTGAACAGGAGTCACCCCCTCTCACACTGTCATCCTGGAACAGCAAGTCCCCACTTAAACAGGTGTCAGACCCACACTTTTTCCAGTCACCTGTAACTCTGGACTATTGACATTAGGTGGTGCTACTTTCTCTTTACACATCCCATTAACAGGAATCCCCATAACCTGCTGCTGTAGTGGGGCTTCAATATGACCATTCTGTCTCTCCTCTGAACAACCCCATACTGCGTCAACTTCCCATATGTCTTCAAAGATCACAAAGTCCCGGTCCCTCTCAAAAGGGTAGAACAAGTCTGGTCTTATACCGCCATCTTGGCACTTTACATTTTTCGACATATCAATGACCACTCTGTCCACAGTATAGTCAACAGTGACCCCATGCATGCAGCGAACATTGACCTTTTTCTCGGTTAGACAGAGAACGAGAGGAGTTCCTGTCAGAGTCACCTGACTCTTTGAGTCCAGCAGTCCAGATACTGCTTCACGGTGTAACATAACAGTACACACCTGTGGGCTGTCATCAAATGGGAAGTCTATGCCGCACTCGGAATACATAAAACACAAACATTGTTTTTCCCCTTTTGAAAGCTCCACCCCTTTTTGGGTCACCACCCCCTTGTGGGCTACCGCCCCCTTGTGGACCATTTTCTCCTTTAGGGCCACCACCCCTTTTAGGGACTCCACCCCTTTTGGGCAACTACCCCCTTTTGAGACGCAGCCCCTTTTTGGCCAACCATAATTATTTGGGGTCATCGCTCCGTTTTTGGGACTCCACCCCCTTTTAGGGACACCACTCCACTCTGGGGTACACCCTGTGGACTTCCCACAGCACTCTCAGGCCCCAGTTCGCCTAGCACACCAATGTGACTCTGGCCCTTTAAGAGTCTGCACACATTAAACCAGCAATGTCTCTTTTTTTTTTTTTTCTTCTCTCTCTTTGCTGCAACTGCAGCTACACTTTACAAGGCTCTGCACTCCAAACTTCGTGGACCCGCCGATCCACAGCAAGCTGCTTGTCACCTTCGTGGACCCGCCGATCCACAGCAAGCCGCTTGTCACCTTCGTGACCCCACCGAGCCACAGCAAATTTCGTGACCTCACCGAGCCACAGCAAGCTGACCACAGAAGGAAAAAAAAAGAGAAATACCTGGACTCATCGGTCCACAGCAAGCACCTGCACACGTGCTTTATAGAAAAAAAAACAGTCTTTCACTGACCCCAGTCAGTACAGCACACAGACTTCGGTCTGTTTCACACCCGGCTTTACAGCCCAAACACAGTTTTTCGCTGACCCTGGTCAGTATCACACGGTTTCCAGACCGTTACCTGTTGGTGGCGGCTACACAGGTTCCTGGATCCCTCTTCTCCTCAGAGGTATCCACAAACTGCAGTTCTCACTGACCCCGATCAGTTTTTACTCACGGTTTTTCAAGACCGTCCAATCTTCTGGCTCCAGCCAGCGCTGCAAGACGTGCTCCTTGGATCTTTGCCCGCATTCCAAACACCAATTGTAGGGGTTCACTCGCTCAGGTGCGTAGGAGGAAACAGGAGGCACATTCTCTTCAGCATTCATGTAGGTTTATTCACTCCACAAACCATTTAAGTCAGCAAAACAAAGGTAAACAGTCTTACATCAGATGGATAAGTCCTCAGTATCCATAGTAGAGCTCTGCTCTCTCTCAGACCTGTAGGCATACAGGCTGTGCCATGTCCAGCACATAGGCTCTCCAGCCTAAATATGGTCTCTGTGTGCTTCCAGGACGTCTCTCCCCACTTGGAACTGTCCAACACACAGGCCACTCTGCAGTGTCCAGCCAAGACACATGGAAGTGTGTCCACTCTGACAGACTTCCAAACACTCCCTCACCTGTGCCAAACACATCTCCATTAAGTAGCCTGAAACCACACCCAGAACCCATCACATGATTAGACATGTGGTTCTGACATCACCACAGGTCCTGACACAAACATAGACAGGCATGGTTATGCCCCTTACCCAGGGGTGAGGTATATGGGTAGCCAGACCCTCCCATCTCTCAAAGCTACCCGTAACCCGGACCCAAATATACTAAACAATTGACTCTGCCTTATTGCTTTATGTGCAAAAACACTCCGGGTTACATCGCAGGGAGCATCCATCCCTGTGATACATACCTCCCGTCGACTATCCAACCTTCAGCCATGCTACACAAGCTTCCTACAATGATCTCAGGGCAAGTATGGCAGCAATAAAAAGGACTGCTGAACAAAAAAATTGGTAGACAAATAAACAAGACAAGTAACTGTGCAGAAAGGAGCAACAAGATTTTTGCTTTGAAAAAAGCAGTTGGTTTGCACAGCACCGTGCACACAGCTATGCAGCTGCTGCACTAAAATACGACCTCCACTGTCCCTGCACAAAAAGGTGGTGTGGGACAGTGAAAATCGCTCCAGCACAAGCGGTTTGGGGGTTTATATTTCCTCCCTAACTCTGTCCCTGCTTCTGACTAACTGGAGCAACCTCTCTCTATGCTCAGATCGGCAGAAGTAAGATGGCGGTCGGCGTGCACGCCCCTTTATAGCCCCTGTGACACCGCAGACAGCAAGCCAATCACTGCCATGCCCTTGTCTAAGATGGTGGGGACAGAGACCTATGTCATCACGCTGCCCACACTCTGCGTCCTCCTTCATTGGATGAAAAACGGCGGTAACAGCGTCATACGAAACGCGACTTTGGCGCACCGATCGCCGACCGCATGGCCGATCCCACACTAGGATCGGTTCGGGCTTCATGAAACCCGACTTTGCCTAAAAGTGGGCGATTTATGAAAATGACCGATCCGTTTCGCTCAACGCTAGTCCCATCGTCTCCGATGTGGTGTGTATACAGCTGTCTCAGCATCTCCTATGTGATGTATAGACAGCAGTCCCAGTGTCTCCTTTGTGATGTCTGCTATGGTTCCAAAATTTAAAGTCACCCAGACAATTTTGTGTTTTCCATAAAAACTCATACTTTTATTAATCAAATGAGTTGCCAAGTGATTTCAAAATCTAGTCCAGACATCGACAAGGTTAGAAAAAAAATATTTTTATTTGAAATAATAATTTTCTCCTTCAAGCTTTGCTTTCATCAAAGAATGCTCCCTTTGCAGCAATTACAGCATTGCAGACCTTTGTCATTCTAGCAGTTAATTTGCTGAGGTAATCTGGAGAAATTTCACCCCATGCTTCCAGAAACCCCTCCCACATGTTGGTTTGGCTTGATGTGCACTTTTTGCATACCATACAGTCAAGCTGCTCCCACAACAGCTCAATGGGGTTGAGATCTGATGACTGCACTGACCACTCCATTACAGATAGAACACCAGCTGACTGCTTCTTCCTAAAATAGTTCTTGCATAATTTGGAGGTGAGCTTTGGGTCATTTTCCTATTGTAGGATGAAATTGGCTAAAATCAAGCATTGTCCACAGGGTATGGCAAGGCGTTGCAAAATGGAGTGATAGCCTTCCTTATTCAAAATCTCCTTTACCTTGTACAAATCTCCCACTTTACTAGAACCAAAGCAACTCCAGACCATCACATTACCTCCACCATGCTTGACAAATGGCGTCAGGCCCTCTTCCAGCTTCTTTTCAGTTGTTCTGCTTCTCTCAAATGTTCTTCTGTGTGATCCAAACACCTCAAACTTGGATTCGTATGTCCATAACACTTTTTTCAATCTTCCTCTGTCCAATATCTGTGTTCTTTTGCCCATATTAATCTTTTCCTTTTATTAGCCAGTCTCAGATATGGCTTTTTCTTTGCCACTTTGCCCTCAAGGCCAGCATCCCAGAGTCGCCTTTTCACAGTAGATGTTGACAGTGGCTTTTTGCATGTACTATTTAATGAAGCTACAGACTCTACTCCCACTTCTCTTTCTACTCTGGTTAGAGCCTGTTTCTGCTCTCCTCTGAAGGGAGTAGTACACACTAGGGTTGAGCGAAACGGATCGGACAAATTCAAAAATCGCCGACTTTCGGCAAAGTCAGGTTTCATGAAACCCGACTCGATCCTAGTGTGGGATCGGCCATGTGGTCGGTGATCTTCGTGCCAAAGTCGCATTTCATATGACGCTTTCACCGCCATTTTTCAGCCAGTGAAGGAGGACGCAGAGTGTGGGCAGAGTGATGGCATAGGACTCGGTCCCCACCATCTTAGAGAAGGGCATGACAGTGATTGGCTTGCTTTTTGCGGCGTCACAGGGGGTATAAAGGGGCGTGCATGCCGACCGCCATCTTACTTCTGCTGATCGTAGCATTGGGAGAGATTGCTGCAGCTTCATCAGAATAAGGGATATAGTTAGGGAGGGAAGATTAACCCCTAACTGCTTGTGCTGTAGCGATTTCCACTGTCCAACACCACCTTTTTTTTGCAGGGACAGTGGGGGGTATATTTTTGTGCATCAGCTCTGTAGCTTATTAGGCTGCCTTATAAGGCTCCCTGATAGCTGCATTGCTGTTTGCACGCTGCTGTGCAAACCAACTGCTTTTTTAAAAACAAAAATCCTGTTGCTCCTTTCTGCACAGTTATCTTGTTTATTTGTCCACACTTTTGTGTGCAGCAGTCCTTTGTATTGCTGCCATACTTGTCCTGAGATCATTGTAGGGAGATTAAAATTGTACTACATTCCTTGTATTTTTTCATATATCTTCCAGCCACGTTCTGCCACTTACATTGTGTTGTGTTATACACTGGGCTGCCTGAGTTTTGGTGCAGTCTCCCCCAAAAAAAGGGAGATTCAAATTGTCACAAAGTGGATATACGTCAGTTCTGTTAGTTTGTCGTATATCAGCCAGCCACGTTCTGCCACTTACATTGTGTTGTGTTATACTCTGGGCTGCCTGAGTTTTGGTGCAGTCTCCCCCCAAAAAAAGGAGATTCAAATTGTCACAAAGTGGATATACGTCAGTTCTGTTAGTTTGTCGTATATCAGCCAGCCACGTTCTGCCACTTACATTGTGTTGTGTTATACACTGGGCTGCCTGAGTTTTGGTGCAGTCTCCCCCCAAAAAAAGGAGATTCAAATTGTCACAAAGTGGATATACGTCAGTTCTGTTAGTTTGTCGTATATCAGCCAGCCACGTTCTGCCACTTACATTGTGTTGTGTTATACTCTGGGCTGCCTGAGTTTTGGTGCAGTCTCCCCCCCAAAAAAGGGAGATTCAAATTGTCACAAAGTGGATTTTTGTCAGTTCTGTTAGTTTGTTGTATATCAGCCAGCCACATTCTGCCACTTACATTGTGTTGTGTTATACACTGGGCCTGAGTTTTGGTTCAGTCTCCCCCCAAAAAAAGGGAGATTCAAATTGTCACAAAGTGGATATAAGTCAGTTCTGTTAGTTTGTCGTATATCAGCCAGCCACGTTCTGCCACTTACATTGTGTTGTGTTATACACTGGCCCTGAGTTTTGGTGCAGTCTCCCCCCTAAAAAAGGGACATTCAAATTGTCACAAAGTGGATGTAATAATTATAGGGGATAACTCAGGAGACTCTTTGCATGGAACAAGACAACTACAGGACACAGTTTTATAAGGGGTAAAGTCTATATTATCACACGGTGATTCAAACAGGTGCAGAGAGAAACTCAAGTCCACAACACTTGGTGCAAATATTAAACGCAGCTTAAACAGTCTATAGGGAACTTCAGAGGAAAATGCAATCACGCAGAAAGTCTATGA
The DNA here is from genome assembly GCF_051348905.1 of Ranitomeya variabilis. Classification (NCBI taxonomy): domain Eukaryota; kingdom Metazoa; phylum Chordata; class Amphibia; order Anura; family Dendrobatidae; genus Ranitomeya; species Ranitomeya variabilis. The sequence continues at coordinate 536,278,409 of NC_135234.1, forward strand.
AGCACAATTATTCTTGAGGATGCTTGACACGAATAAGTCCTTGTTTTAGTCCAAACACAAATAGATATGCTTAAAAGGCAGTTCAAATAATATCTTAGCACAACCAGGGAGGCCTGGGTAATAGTCTCAGGTCTTTGCAGAGCAGCAACAGCTTACATGTCCAGCAAATGCAGCTAGAAGTAAACACGAGCAGCAGATGAAGGAGGATTACTGGAAACTGGTGTATGCAGCAGGAACTCAGAGCAGAGTAGCAGGATAACCACACAGGTTCACAGGAGCAGGTATATAGCCAGGGCCTCAACAGGGTCAGGAGCTAGATGCAAGGCAGAATACTCTAGCACAGACTGAAAGCTGGGGTGGAGTTTTATAGCAGAAAGACACAGTGCACATGAGACCAAAGACGCCATCTTGGAAAAGGGCAGTAATGCACAAACGGTAATAAAAATGTTCAGAGTCCTGACATTACTCCCTCCTTAGAAGCGGCCTCAGGACGATCCTGGACCTGGTTTCTCAGGGAATCTCTGATGAAAACGAGAAATCTTATGTTGGGGATTGATGTTTTCCACAGGTTCCCAAGAGTCTTCCTCAGGGGGATATCCCTGCCATCTTATCAGATATTGGAGCCGATTCCTGCGAATCCTGGAATCAATAATTTCCTCCACCACAAGTTGTTCTTGCCCATCAATTACTACAGGCTGCGGAGGTGGCACAACACGCCCCTGGAAGGTATTAGGAGATACAGGCTTTAGTAAAGATACATGAAAAACTGGGTGTACATTCATAGTCCTAGGAAGCTTCAGCCGGCAGGCCACAGAGCTCACAATACCGTTGATCTTGAAAGGGCCAATGAATTTCTGTCCAAGTTTTTGTGAAGGAACGTTTAACTTCAGATTCTTAGTTGCTAACCACACGGAATCTCCTACCTTGAACATGGGTGCAGGTTTACGGAATCAATCAGCTGATCTCTTATAACGTTCTTGAGCCGTGGTCGGGGATTCCTTCAGAACCTCCAAATTTTGCCTCATCGCAGTCAGCCTTTCCTCCACTGCCGGAACCGGAGAATTAATTGGAGACCTAGGTAAGATACACGGATGATAACCCAGATTGGCAAAGAAAGGTGTAAATTTAGTGCAGGCGCTCTGAGAATTGTTATATGAAAATTCGGTTAACGGCAGCAACTCCATCCACTCATCCTGGAGATGGCTGACATAGCATCTTAGATATTGTTCCAGCATCTGGTTGGTCCGCTCAGTCTGACCATTTGTCTGGGGATGGTAAGCAGAAGAGAGACAGACATTAATATTGAGTGCAGAGCTAAACCCCTTCCAGAATCTTGAAGTGAACTGTACTCCACAGTCAGAGATGATCTCATCCGGGACCCCATGCAACCGAAAGACATTCTGTATAACCAAGTTCACTGTATCTTTAGCTGAAGAGAGGCCGGTGCACAGAACAAAATGAGCAGCTTTAGTCAGGCGATCAACTACCACCATGATTGTATTCATGCCCCCGATGTAGGCAACTCCACAATAAAGTCCATTAATATAGACCCCCAAGGGTGGGATGGAACAGGTAATGGTTGTAGAAGACCCGTAGGTGCCACATGAGGAGTCTTGTAATGAGCACATACCTCGCAAGAGAGAACATAGTCCTTGGTATCCTTCAGGCAAGTTGGCCACCAGAAGAATCGGCTCAGGAACTCTTGTGTCTTCTGTACCCCCTGTGACCAGCCAACTTGGAGTCATGAACCAACTTGAGGATCTGCAGACGGATGACCTCAGGGACATAGATACGTCGATCTCTGAACCACATGTCACCCTTAAAGACAAGATTAATATCCACAGGTGGGTTGGCCAGAAATATATAACCATCATAAGCCTCCCTGCACTCCTTCCACAAGTCCTGATCATGGATAACTCCGATGAAATTGGCATCAGATAAAATGGTCTTGGACGAGGCTCCAGGTACGGAATCCGCAGCATGGATTAGGGATAAAGCATCAGCCTTCCCATTACGAGAACCTGGATGGTACGAGATAACAAAGTTAAATTGATTTAAAAATAAGTTCCAACGAGCCTGACGAGGAGAAAGACATCTAGCGGATCTAAGGAACTCTAAATTGCGATGGTCAGTTAGCACTATAATCTGTTGTGCAGCTCCTTGCAGATAATGCCTAAAATATTTGAAAGCCGCAATAATAGCCAGCAATTCCTTGTCTCTCACATCGTAGTTCTCCTCTGCTGAGGTTAGTCTATGGGAAAAGAAAGCACAAGGATGTAGCAGACCCTTCTCTCCAGTTCTTTGGGAGAGAATAGCTCCCAAAGCATTATCAGAAGCGTCCACCTCCACAATGAAAGAAAGTGTTGGATCTGTGTGTATCAACAGCGGTGCTGAGGTGAAACAGATCTTAAGCCGATCAAAAGGTTCTTGAGCCTGTGATGATCACTTAAAGGGATTTTCCTTCTTTGTCAAGGAAGTAATGGGACGGACAATATCAGAAAAATTTCGAATGAAGCGTCTGTAGAAATTTGCAAAACCAATAAAACGTTGGACCTCCTTAACGTTCTTGGGTACCAACCAGTCAAGGATAGCCTGAATCTTACCAGATTCCATGTTCAGCCCCTGGGGAGAGATGATATAACCTAAGAACTGTATCTCAGAATGACGGATCTCGCACTTCTCCGGCTTAATATACAGATGGTTCTCTTTCAGACATCTTAAAACAGTTTTGACATGTTCTTCATGTTCCTGTAGAGAGTCAGAAAAGATTAGTATATCGTCCAAATAGATCACCACAAACTGGTCCAACAAATCTCTGAAAATGTCATTAGCAAGGTGTTGAAACGTTGCAGGGGTGTTCACAAGAATATCACAAGATATTCAAATAGTCCATACCGGCATCTGAATGCTATCTTCCACTCATCCCCAGGACGATTACACACCAAATTATAGGCCCCACAAAGATCCAGTTTAGAGAACACCTTAGCATGACAGACTCTTTCCAGTAATTCGGGAATCAGAGGCAAAGGGTAACAATTTCGTATATGGTTACCTTATTGAGTTCCCGATAGTCAACACAGGGTCTCAGGGTCCCATCCTTCTTTTTTACAAAAAATATAGGTGCCACTGCTGGTGAGGAAGAAGGATGTATGAAGCCTTTGGACAGATTTTCATCAATATACTCCTTTAAGGCTTGAAGCTCAGGTGCCGCCAAAGGGTATACGTTACCAAAAGGAATGGCTGCCCCAGGAAGCAGCTCAATGGGACAGTCATAATGCCTGTGTGGAGGAAGCTGATCTGCATTCTTCTTGTCACAGATGTCAGAGAACTCTTTATATGCTGAAGGTAAAGTAAATACCTGTACAGGTGGTTCCGTAGCTGTGGACTCGGGGACAGCTTCAGTTAACGCTGAGTTGCTCCTTGTTGGAAAGATAGTCTCCTGTTGTGGATTCTGTTTTTGGGCTCCCTCTGGTGGTTACGGCTGGTACTGGGTGACTTTGGTGGGTTGCGGTCTCTGGTTTCCACCTGTCCATCAGAGGCTGGGTGTTTCCTATTTAACCTGGCTTTCCTGTCATTCCCTTGCCGGCTATCAATGTACTCAGATGTGCTCAGTTTGGTTCCTGACTACCTGCTCCCAGATCTCTCAGGATAAGCTAAGTTTTGTTTTTCAGTTGTTCGGTTTTTTGTCCAGCTTGCTAATTATGACTCTATGCTAGCTGGTAGCTCTAGTGGGCTGAGGTTCTCCCCATGTGCCATGAGTTGGCACATGGGTTCTTGTAATCTCAGGATGGTTTTTGATTAGGGTTTTTTGCTGACCGCTCAGACCCCTTTTGTATCATTCTGCTTTCTAGTTATAGCGGGCCTCATTTTGCTAAATCTATTTTTCATCTCTATGTGCGTGCCTTCCTCTCATTTCACCGTCAATACATGTGGGGGGCAACTATACCTTTTGGGGTTCATTCCTCTGGAGGCAAGCTAGGTCTTTATTTCCTCTGCAGTGCTAGTTAGCTCTTAGGCTGGCGCGTGGCGTCTAGAATCAACGTAGGCACGCTCCCTGGCTATTTCTAGTTGTGTTTGTCAGGAGTAGGGCAGCGGTCAGCCCAGGTTCCATCACCCTAGAGCTCGTCCGTTATTTATGATATTTTGCTTGTCCAGTGCGATCCCCAGCCATTGGGATCCATGACAGTATAGCCGGCCCACAAAGTGTTAATTGTTTGGGCTGAAGCAGGAGAAAAAGAAGTGTTTAAGGGAAATTTATTTTTTATTTTTTCCCCTCAGAGTTTTGCTGCCTAGCCCTTAATTGCTGTCTAGCTGCTTCTTACCTCCTCTTAACCCTTGAATGGCTCTGACCTTAGCGGTTTAACATGGATGTCCAGAGTTTGGCTTCCAGCCTGAGTAATCTTGCTGCAAAAGTTCAAAACATACAGGATTTTGTTGTTCACACTCCCATGTCTGAACCTAGAATTCCTATTCCAGAGTTTTTTTCTGGAGATAGATCTACCTTCCTGAATTTCAGGAACAATTGCAAATTGTTTCTTTCTTTGAAATCTCGCTCCTCTGGAGACCCTGCTCAGCAGGTTAAGATTGTAATATCTTTCCTGCGGGGCGACCCTCAGAATTGGGCATTTGCATTGGCACCAGGGGATCCTGCATTGTTCAGTGTGGATGCGTTTTTTCTGGCACTGGGATTGCTCTATGAGGAACCTAACCTGGAGATTCAGGCTGAAAAGGCTTTATTAGCCCTCTCTCAGGGGCATGATGAAGCGGAAGTATATTGTCAAAAATTTCGGAAATGGTCGGTGCTTACTCAGTGGAATGAGTGCGCCCTGGCTGCAAACTTCAGAGATGGTCTTTCTGAGGCCATTAAGGATATTATGGTGGGGTTCCCTGCGCCTACAGGTCTGAATGAGTCTATGGCTATGGCCATTCAGATTGATCGGCGTTTACGGGAGCGCAAACCTGTGCACCAGTTGGCGGTGTCTTCTGAACAGGCACCTGAGACTATGCAATGTGATAGAATTCAGTCCAGAAGTGAACGGCAAAATTATAGGCGGAAAAATGGATTGTGTTTTTATTGTGGTGATTCAGCTCATGTTATATCAGCATGCTCTAAACGCACAAAAAAGGTTGATAAATCTTTTGCCATTAGTACTCTGCAGTCTAAGTTCATTTTGTCTGTAACTCTGATTTGTTCACTGTCTTCCATTTCCGTCGATGCCTATGTGGATTCGGGCGCTGCCCTGAGTCTTATGGATTGGTCATTTGCCAAACGCTGCGGTTTTAGTCTGGAGCCTCTGGAAGTTCCTATTCCTTTGAAGGGAATTGACTCTACACCATTGGCTATGAATAAACCGCAGTACTGGACACAAGTGACCATGCGCATGACTCCCGTTCATCAGGAGGTGATTCGCTTCCTTGTACTGTATAATTTACATGATGTACTAGTGCTTGGTCTGCCATGGTTACAAACTCATAATCCTGTCCTGGATTGGAAAACAATGTCTGTGTTAAGCTGGGGATGTCAGGGGGTTCATGATGATGCACCTCTGATTTCAATAGCTTCATCTACTCCTTCTGAGGTCCCTGCGTTTTTGTCTGACTATCGGGATGTTTTTGAGGAGCCTAAGCTCAATTCGCTCCCTCCTCATAGGGATTGTGACTGTGCTATAGAATTAATTCCTGGCAGTAAGTTCCCTAAGGGTCGTTTATTTAATCTGTCAGTGCCAGAGCATACTGCTATGCGGAATTATATTAAGGAGTCCTTGGAAAAGGGACATATTCGTCCATCTTCGTCCCCTCTGGGAGCAGGTTTTTTTTCGTGGCAAAAAAAGATGGTTCCCTGAGGCCTTGTATAGATTATCGCCTTCTGAATAAGATTACAGTCAAATATCAGTATCCATTGCCATTATTGACTGATTTGTTTGCTCGCATTAAGGGGGCTAGGTGGTTCACTAAGATAGATCTTCGCGGTGCGTATAATCTTGTGCGGATAAAACAGGTTGATGAGTGGAAAACCGCATTTAATACGCCTGAGGGCCATTTTGAGTATTTGGTAATGCCTTTTGGACTTTCTAATGCTCCTTCAGTCTTTCAGTCCTTTATGCACAATATTTTCCGTGAATATCTGGATAAGTTTATGATTGTGTATTTGGATGATATTTTGGTGTTTTCTGATGACTGGGAGTTTCATGTTCTACAGGTCAGGAAGGTGTTTCAAGTCCTGCGGGCCAATTCTCTGTTTGTGAAGGGCTCAAAATGTCTCTTCGGAGTCCAGAAAATTTCTTTTTTGGGGTACATTTTTTCTCCTTCTACTATTGAGATGGATCCCGTCAAGGTTCAGGCGATTTGTGACTGGACACAACCTACATCTGTTAAGAGTCTTCAGAAGTTCTTGGGTTTTGCTAATTTTTATCGTCGGTTCATTACTAATTTTTCCAGTGTTGTTAAACCTTTGACTGATTTGACTAAAAAGGGTGCTGATGTTGCTAATTGGTCTCCTACGGCTGTGGAGGCCTTTCAGGAACTTAAGCGCCGGTTTTCTTCTGCTCCTGTGTTATGTCAACCAGATGTTTCACTTCCTTTTCAGGTTGAGGTTGATGCTTCCGAGATTGGAGCGGGGGCGGTTTTGTCACAGAGAAGTTCCAATGGCTCGGTGATGAAGCCATGTGCGTTCTTTTCTAGAAAATTCTCGCCCGCCGAGCGCAATTATGATGTGGGTAATCGGGAGCTTTTGGCCATGAAGTGGGCATTTGAGGAGTGGCGTCATTGGCTTGAGGGTGCTAGACATCGTGTGGTGGTCTTGACTGATCACAAAAATCTGATTTACCTTGAGTCTGCCAGGCGTCTGAATCCTAGACAGGCTTGTTGGTCGTTGTTTTTTTCTCGTTTCAATTTTGTGGTTTCATACCTGCCAGGTTTAAAGAATGTGAAGGCAGATGCTCTTTCCAGGAGTTTTGTGCCTGACTCTCCTGGAGACTCTGGGCCTACTGGTATCCTTAGGGATGGGGTAATATTGTCCGCCGTCTCCCCAGACTTGCGACGTGCATTGCAGGAGTTTCAGGCGGATAAACCTGATCGTTGTCCACCAGAAAGACTGTTTGTTCCGGATGATTGGACCAGTAGAGTCATCTCCGAGGTCCATTCTTCTGTGTTGGCTGGTCATCCTGGAATATTTGGTACTAGAGACTTGGTGGCCAGGTCTTTTTGGTGGCCTTCCTTGTCAAGGGATGTGCGCACCTTTGTGCAGTCTTGTGAAGTGTGTGCTCGGGCTAAGCCTTGCTGTTCTCAGGCCAGTGGGTTGTTGTTATCCTTGCCTATCCCGAAGAGGCCTTGGACGCACATTTCCATGGATTTTATTTCAGATCTCCCTGTCTCACAGAAAATGTCCGTTATCTGGGTTGTGTGTGACCGCTTTTCTAAGATGGTTCATTTGGTACCCTTGCCTAAGTTGCCTTCCTCCTCTGAGTTGGTCCCTTTATTTTTTCAGAACGTGGTTCGTTTGCATGGGATTCCGGAGAATATCGTTTCTGACAGGGGATCCCAGTTTGTGTCTAGATTTTGGCGGACGTTTTGTGCTAAGATGGGCATTGATTTGTCTTTCTCGGCTGCATTCCATCCTCAGACGAATGGCCAGACGGAGCGAACTAATCAGACCTTGGAAACTTATTTAAGGTGTTTTGTTTCTGCTGATCAAGATGACTGGGTTGCCTTTTTGCCACTGGCCGAATTTGCCCTTAATAATCGGGCTAGTTCTGCTACTTTGGTCTCTCCTTTCTTTTGTAATTCGGGGTTTCATCCTCGTTTTTCCTCTGGTCAGGTGGAGCCTTCGGATTGTCCTGGAGTGGACGTGGTGGTGGACAGGCTACATCAGATTTGGAATCAGGTGGTGGACAATTTGAAGTTGTCTCAGGAGAAGACTCAGCAGTTTGCGAATCGCCGTCGCCGCGTGGGTCCCCGACTTCTTGTTGGGGACTTGGTGTGGTTGTCTTCTCGTTTTGTCCCTATGAAGGTCTCTTCTCCTAAGTTCAAGCCTCGGTTCATCGGCCCTTATAAGATCTTGGAGATTCTTAACCCTGTGTCTTTTCGTTTGGATCTCCCAGCATCGTTTGCTATTCATAATGTGTTCCATCGGTCGTTATTGCGGAGGTATGAGGTGCCCGTTGTTCCTTCGGTTGAGCCTCCTGCTCCGGTGCTGGTGGAGGGAGAATTGGAGTATGTTGTTGAGAAGATCTTGGATTCTCGTGTTTCCAGACATAAACTCCAGTATTTGGTTAAGTGGAAGGGTTATGGTCAGGAGGATAATTCCTGGGTGGTCGCCTCTGATGTTCATGCGACTGATTTGGTCCGCGCCTTCCATAGAGCTCATCCTGATCGCCCTGGGGGTTCTCGTGAGGGTTCGGTGACCCCTCCTCAAGGGGGGGGTACTGTTGTGGATTCTGTTTTTGGGCTCCCTCTGGTGGTTACGGCTGGTACTGGGTGACTTTGGTGGGTTGCGGTCTCTGGTTTCCACCTGTCCATCAGAGGCTGGGTGTTTCCTATTTAACCTGGATTTCCTGTCATTCCCTTGCCGGCTATCAATGTACTCAGATGTGCTCAGTTTGGTTCCTGACTACCTGCTCCCAGATCTCTCAGGATAAGCTAAGTTTTGTTTTTCAGTTGTTTGGTTTTTTGTCCAGCTTGCTAATTATGACTCTATGCTAGCTGGTAGCTCTAGTGGGCTGAGGTTCTCCCCATGTGCCATGAGTTGGCACATGGGTTCTTGTAATCTCAGGATGGTTTTTGATTAGGGTTTTTTGCTGACCGCTCAGACCCCTTTTGTATCATTCTGCTTTCTAGTTATAGCGGGCCTCATTTTGCTAAATCTATTTTTCATCTTTATGTGCGTGCCTTCCTCTCATTTCACCATCAATACATGTGGGGGGCAACTATACCTTTTGGGGTTCATTCCTCTGGAGGCAAGCTAGGTCTTTATTTCCTCTGCAGTGCTAGTTAGCTCTTAGGCTGGCGCGTGGCGTCTAGAATCAACGTAGGCACGCTCCCTGGCTATTTCTAGTTGTGTTTGTCAGGAGTAGGGCAGCGGTCAGCCCAGGTTCCATCACCCTAGAGCTCGTCCGTTATTTATGTTATTTTGCTTGTCCAGTGCGATCCCCAGCCATTGGGATCCATGACAGTCTCCCAGTTGATAATTGGGTTCTGAGAACGCAACCAAGGAATGCCTAAAATCACAGGAAAATGAGAAGAAATTAGCTCCTGATGATTAGGCTCCAACAAAATTTCAAGGGGTACGGTCTCCTGATCCACAGGCCCAGAGATTAAAGGTGACCCATCCACTGTTTCCATGGTAATTGGAGAGGCTGTTTGCTGAATTTCAATACCATGTTCCTTGGCAAATGCGATATCCATGAAATTGCCACCTGCGCCAGAGTCAATCATAGCTGCACTGGAAATCCACTGTCCTGAACACAGGATCTTAATAGGGAGAGAACAGTGAGAGTTCTTTTCCTTAAGCTCCTTGGGGGGTGAAGTCATAGAAAGTGAATGGAACACAGCGTTTAAAGGCAGGCTACATTCAGAGATGTCAGATTCATCATCACAGTTGTCATACTCCCCTACTGCTGCCAGCACCTTGTTAGGCCGTCTAGGACACTTAGGACAATTGATCAAGAAGTGGTCAGACTGGCCGCAGTAGAAACATAGACTTTCACGAAGGCGATGCTCCCGGCGCTCATTGATCTCGCGCCTCTGAACGGAATCAATTTGCATGGGCACCTCCTCCACCTCCCGAGATGTTTTACCTGCAGGCCCTTTGGAAGGAAGGGAAAAGTTAGAAATACGGTTATATGCAGCAAACTTCTCCTGCCTACGCTCAGTAAGGCGAATGTCTATGCGCACACAATGCTGTATAAACATTTCAAGCTCTTGTGGTGATTCAGAGCGAGCTAATTCATCTTTTACAATACTAGACAGACCCCTTTTAAAAATAGGCAATTTTGCATAACTGTCCCAATTGGTATCTACCGCTAATCTCCTGAATTCAGTAGCATACTCAATAGCACAACGTTTAGCCTGGCGTAAAGACAATAAAGCAGATTCAGCGGTTGCACGGTGATTAGGATCATCAAACATTAATGTCATAGCGGCCAAGAAATCATCCAAGTTATTTAACCATGGGTCACGAGACTCAATCATCGGATTCGCCCAGGCGAGTGCTCGTGAGGTCAGCAGCATTATTACACACAATCCTTTGGATCTATCATTAGGAAAACGGTCAGCATGCACATCAAAATATAGCATACATTGATTCACAAAGCCACGAAATTTGTCGCAATCACCATTAAATCTGAATGGGGGCAAATTAGGTGGGCTAGCTGGTGGCGGTTGCCCAGAGGGTAAAGTTGCTTGTGCAGCTATTTGCGTGCTTATGTCCTGAAAAGCCCGTCCATACTGGGACTCTATGCCAGCAAGTTTGTTTTCCTGGGTGCTTAAGTCCTGCAAAGTTTGTCCAAACACTTGTTGATTGTGTTCAAAGCTTCCAAACTTCTTTTGCAGACCTTCCACATCTTTCTGCAGTGATCTAATTATGGAAAACACCTGCTCTAATCTGCTTTCTGCAGTCATTGTTCCAGCAGTCTCCTCTTTTCTGGCTAGAGTATCCTGTAATAATTATAGGGGATAACTCAGGAGACTCTTTGCATGGAACAAGACAACTACAGGACACAGTTTTATAAGTGGTAAAGTCTATATTATCACACAGTGATTCAAACAGGTGCAGAGAGAAACTCAAGTCCACAACACTTGATGTAAATATTAAATGCAGCTTAAACAGTCTATAGGGAACTTCAGAGGAAAATGCAATCATGCAGAAAGTCTATGAAGCATAATTATTCTTGAGGATACTAGACACGAATAATTCGTTGTTTTAGTCCAAACACAGATAGATATGCTTATAAGGCAGTTCAAATAATATCGTAGCACAACCAGGGAGGACTGGGTAATAGTCTCAGGTCTTTGCAGAGCAGCAACAGCTTACATGTCCAGCAAATGTAGATGGAAGTACACACGAGTGGCAGATGAAGGAGGATTACTGGAAACTGGTGTATGCAGCAGAAACTCAGAGCAGAGTAGCAGGATAACCACACAGGTTCACAGGAGCAGGTATATAGCCAGGGATTCAACAGGGTCAGGAGATGGATGCAAGGCAGAATACTCTAGCACAGACTGAAGGCTGGGGTGGAGTTTTATAGCAGGAAGACACAGTGCACATGAAACCAAAGACGCCATTTTGGAAAAGGGCAGTAATGCACAAAAGGTACTTTTTCCTGCTGCTCCGGCTTTAAAACTTGTTTTCCTACTCCCAGATAAGGGAGCCTTCGAGGCCTTGTGTAGCCACATGATGACGCTGGCTCAACACCTCCAGCCTTAGGTGCTATTTTGCTTTTCCCACTACCACCAGATGCTCCACCACCATCATCAGTACCAGCTGGCAACGACCGCCCACGGCCTCTTCCACCAGACTTCCTCATTTTGGGAAAAATGTAACCAACATAACAACCGTTATATGGTACTGTAAAACAAGGTAGAAGGTGTATATAAACTTGTTGACAATTTAAATCTCCCTTTTTATTTTGGGGAGACTGAACCCAAACTCAGGCCCAGTGTATAAAACAACGCAATGTGAGTGGCAGCAAGTGGTTGGCTGATACACCACAAACTAAGAGGACTGAGGTATATCCACTTTGTGAGAATTTGAATCTCATTTTTTTGGGGGGGAGACTGAACCCAAACTCAGGGCCAGTGTATAAAACAATGCAATGTGAGTGGCAGCAAGTGGCTGGCTGATACACCACAAACTAAGAAGACTGAGGTATATCCACTTTGTGAGAATTTCAATCCCCCTTTTTATTTTAGGGAGACTGAACCACATCTCAGGACCAGTGTATAAAGCAATGCAATGTGAGTGGCAGCAAGTGGCTGGCTGATACACCACAAACTAAGAGGACTGAGGTATATCCACTTTGTGAGAATTTCAATCTCACTTTTTTTTTTTACCACAGAACCCAAACTCAGCCCCAGTGTATAAAACAACGCAATGTGAGTGGCAGCAAGTGGCTGGCTGATACACCACAAACTAAGAAGACTGAGATATATCCACTTTGTGGGAATTTGAATCTCACTTTTTTTGGGGGGGGGGGAAGACTGAACCCAAACTCAGCCCCAGTGTATTTTACAACGCAATGTGAGTGGCAGCAAGTGGCTAGCTGATATACGACAAACTAAGAGGACTGAGGCATATCCACTTTGTGAGAAATTTTCTTCTGATGAAGCTGCAGCAACCTCTCCCTATGCTAAGATCTGCAGAAGTAAGATGGCGGTCGGCATGCACGCCCCTTTATAGCCCCTGTGACGCCGCAGAAAGCAAGCTAATCAGTGTCATGCCCTTCTCTAAGATGGTGGGGACCGAGATCTATGTCATCACGCTGCCCACACTCTGCGTCCTCCTTCATTGGCTGAGAAATGGTGCTGAACGCGTCATACGAAACGCGACTTTGGCGCGAAGATCGCTGATCGCATGGCCGATCCCACATTAGGATCGGGTTGGGTTTCATGAAACTTGACTTTGCCGAAAGTCGGCGATTTTTGAATTTGTCCGATCCGTACCTATGGGACTTAAATTTGCTTGTGTTAATCTGTGGCAATGTCCTTTTTGGATCCTTACGGATCCAGATCCAATATGTATATAGCTTTATATAATTCCTGTATATTTTGACCGGAGGTTATTGGTTCTTTCTTCTTTTTAGTACCTAGACTCCATTGCCCCTCTTGTTTGAAGAAGCCGAAAGGCGAAACGGCGCTCGTCGGGCACAGGAGGTGACCTGCCTTCCCATTCTTATCGCCACCTTCTCTACTCATCCTCAGGTAAAACACCTCATGGCTTTGTGATCAATTTCTCTTTGTTCTTTTCCATTGGCCATTTGCCTTATGAACTTAACCTTTCTTTTTGTGGGTATTACGCTGCCATCTAGTGACCACTCTTTTCATTGCTTTATTGCCAGAATTCTTCCTCTTGCACAGCAGTAATTCACTATTCCCACTTTTCCGTAATTATCAAATTCATCACCATTGTTACCAAAGCTATTTTTTGTTTCCTGATGTGAAGGTAATACCATATTTATGTATACACTTTTTTGTTGCTTGCTTTAGTTATACCCTTCCACTAGATATAAGACTGCCATGTGGTTTTCCTAAAGAGACGTTTTACGTCCATCCATAGTATTAGTCTTTTCTTTCTTTATTTTTCTATAGGGATACTATTTCAAGTATAGCAACAGTATATATAAATTCATTAAAATATACTGCCATCTGGGTCGGTGGGTCACCCCCTGTTTCTGTTTTGGAGGTCCAATTTTTTCGATCAACCTGTCTTTTAAAGATTTGTAATTTTAAAATAATATGTCAATAAAGATATTTTTACTTTTACTTACTAATGTGTCACTTCATACCTTGATTAGGTAATCTATGTCAGCCTTCTTTTTATGTATATGTGGATTTCACCTGTTCACTTGTATTTAAACACATGTATACTTGTACAGCACACTCATACATTATATTTGTTTTGCAGTGAGGTTTTGACAAAGACCGTACCTGGTCAAAATGTTAACCTTGTTGTCCGCAGTCATTATTTCTTTGAAAATTACTTGGTGATGCTTGTACAAGTGAATAAAGCAACAAAACATTTTGCATAAAACGCAAATACTTGAGTGTGGCTGTTTTTCTCTTTTACATTGGACTTTGGATGTCCGGCCGGCACCTATCTTCCTGAATTTTGCAGTGTGCACATCATTTCTTTTTGGATGAAGTGTTTGCCAACAAGGATGTGGTTTCAACAATGTGGGGTACCTTTTTTAAAAATATACTAGTGCCATCACAGCCACCTTGCCCAAACTTCACCAGCCTATAACAGTACAAAGCACATTCACCCTGGTGATCTAGTGGCAGTTATTCAAGAGACATTGCAGGAGACAGAGTTAAGAATTAGGCCCAGTGTAGTGTTGTGTGTCTCTGAGACTTGTAATTCAGTGCATGATCGGCCAAACAATTCCCCAATGGGGGTACCTTTTTTAAAAATAGACTAATGCCATCACAGGCCCCTTGGCCAAAGTTCAACGACCTATAACAGTACAAAGCCCCTTCACCCTGGTGATCTACTGGCAGGTACAGGATAGAATGCAGGAGACTGAGTTAAGAAGTATCCCCAATGTAATGTCATGCCCAATGCCCCAATGCGGGGTCATTTTTAAAAAAAATAAGAGTGCCATCACAGTCCCCTTGCCCAAAATTCACCGTACAGAGCACGTTCACCCTGGTGATGTAGTGGCAGTTAAAGGACACATTGCAGGAGACAGAGTTAAGAAGTCGGCCCAATGGAATGTCATGCCCAATTCCCCAAAGTAAAATCCTTTTTTAAAAAATAAGAGTGCCATCACTGCCCCCTTGCCCAAAATGCACCGTTCAGAGCACGTTAACCCTGGTCATCCAGTGGCAGGTAAAGGACACATTGCTGGAGACAGAGTTAAGAAGTAGGCCCAATGTAGGGGTGTGGGTCTCTTAGACTTGTAATGGAGTGCCTGGCCTGACAAGCATTTGCTCATAGGTGGTTAATTTGTAAAAAAATTGTTCATGTGCATCCTAGACACCCTTCCCCCAAAATTGACTTTCTGTAGCAGCAGGGAACACATGAACCCTGGTGTTCTAGTGGTGGAATATGAGGAGACATTGCTGAAGGACTCATTAAAACATAGGCCCAATGTAAAGGAATGTGTCTCCTACACTTGTAATGCCCATACACTTAGTGCATGCGCTGACAAACATTTCCCCATGGGGTGGCAATTTAAAAAAAAAAATTGTTTACAGGCATCATAAACACCTTGCAAAACTGTAAAGTGGTTTCCTACACAGTTGCTGCTGGGAAGGTGCAGGTTTGTAGTAAAAATATGGCGGATGAATCGTTGGATGAAGTGATCAGGAGAAGGGGCATGGTGATGACAGGAATGGGAATGTACATGATTAATAACAGCGGTGGCTATGGGAGGTATGAGATCCAGGATACACCCTACAATGATTAGTCATTTAACCACCACCAATTACCAGAATGTCTTTCATGCTCGTCAGAAGATCGGTGTAACAGATGCGCGTGTTTGACTCGGCCAAAAAAATGCTGGTCAATAATTTGTTGGCAAACCAAAGACGCACATGAGTGTCTAAAGGGCAAAGTGCAACATGTTCGTGAGATGTTGAATTATAGAAAGCAGCTCAGTGTTGGAGGAACACCAAACAAACTGATGGATGCTTGTGAAAAACTAAGTTTAAAAAGAAGTGCACGAGGAGTGCACATGGAGGGGGACAAAGCGGGTCATCTCCTTTCTACAATACTGGTGGCACAGAGAGACTCCACACATATAGTTGCATAGTTGCTTTGAAGGGAAAGGATGGGTCAGAGCATACTGGTTGCGGGGCAATTTTGGAGGTGATGACGGATTATTATTCGGATCTTTGTAAATCGTGGGTACAATCAACGATGGAGGAGGTGGATGGCTTTCTAGCAGAGGTTCAGCTTCCTATACTTTGAGCGGTTGATCAGAGACTTCTTAAAGAGCCGTTTCATTTGGAGGAGCTTGACGCCGCACTGGTCTCTATGCCTAAAGATAAAGCCCTAGGGGTGGATGGTATCCCAGTGGAGGTGTAAATAAAATGTAAGACTAGGTATTGCTTCCCGCTTTGTTGGTGGTGTTGTCGCAGGTCTTGACCTACTCTCTGATGAGTCCACTGTAGAGATGATGTCACGGCACCGGAGAAATAAGACACAATACTCCAGGGCTGTATCTGAAATATCTCTAGTTTATTTAAGCTTACACACACTTTTTATGCATTCTTGTGTTGGAGGCGGATTCTCCATATATTGGCTAAGTGTCGGAGTGTATTACTCCCTTGCCTCCCTATGGTTTCGCAAACACATTTTTACACTGTACATTATTCGTTATTTTACCAAGGACATTCCCTGCTACAATTAGTTCTTATGAATCAGCGATAACAGCACAATGAAGAATAGTGAATTATGTCTTGTTTTTCTGACCTTTAATAACACTTATACAAAATGGAGGCAAGCAAAATAAAATGGATCCTGCTCTAACAGTGGTATATGCTGCTGGTCTGGTGGAGGGTGAGTTGCTGCGGTCCATGCCTGAGGCAATAATTGAAGTGTTGCCAAAACAGGGTAAGGATCCGACAGATCCAGCTTCTTATCGCCCAATCTCATTATTAACCATAGATATCAAAATCTTGGCCAAAATCTTGTCTAATCATCTTAACAAGGTGATAATAACGACACTAATAAACCGGGAACAGTTTGGTTTTCTGCCCAATATTTCTACAGCATGTAATCTTAGACGATTGCTTCTCAATATGCAGGTAAAGTCAGACAATATGGGTTAGAGGGTTGTGGTGTCTTTAGATGCCGCTAAGGCTTTTGATTGTGTGGAATGGCATTATTTGTGGTCAGTTATGAAGGCTATGGGTTTTGGCGACAGATTTATAATTTGGGTACAATTGTTATATGCCTTTCCAAGAGCCAGGATACGGGTAAATGGTCTCTTGTTGGGGGATTTCACTTTGTATAAGGGAACACGGTATTGGTGCCCCTTGTCTCCTCTCTTGTTTGCAATTGCTATTGAGCCCTTGGCGGCGACGATACAGAGGTATAGGGACATAAAGGGATTTAGATACAGAAACTATGAAGAAAAGATTGCCATATACGCGGACAACGTGTTACTGTTCTTGGAAGATGCACAGTAGTCTTTGGGGGCTGTTATGAACAGCATTAAAAAATTTGTGGCTCTTTCCGGATTATCTATTAAATGGGATAAGTCTGTGTTGTTGCCCATGGATGCGGCGGCTCCTCTGATACTAGACCCTGGGGTTCCCTCAAGGGTGGTACATGAGTGTAAATATCTGGGCATCGTGGTTTCGGGCAAAATAGAGGACTATGTGCGGCTCAACCTGACTCCTATGCGCGGCTCAACCTGACTCCTATGCTTGGGAAGTTCCAGCAGAGATTGGGGCCTGGAAGAAGCTATTTCTGTCGGTTGCAGGAAGAGTAAATTTGATCAAAATGATACTTATGCCTCATGTCCTATACATATTGCATAATGCTCCAGTGTGGCTGCCTCAGAGTAAATTTAATTGGATCAATACTGTATGTATGGACTTCATTTGAAAGGGTGGCCTGGCGCGCATCAAATTGGAACATCTGCTAAGGGCGAAGGATGAGGGTGGTCTGGCGGTCCCCAATCCATGGATTTACAATATAGCATCTCAATGCCAGCATATGGTAGGTTGGGGAGAACCGGAACAGAGCGCTGAAGCAGGGATAATCATTGAACACGCTGTAGAGAAAGGCCCATTGTTAGCCAGTCTGGAAGCAGGCAGATTCAGAATTAACCCCAAACAATTCCCAACTATAGCTATGATAGGGAAAGACTTGCAGAAAATTAAGTATTGGAGGGGAGCAACGTAATTTACGAGATATAAGCCGATTTGGTTTGATCCTAGGTTGGCAGAGCTCATGAGATTGCGGGGTTCGGTCAGTGGAGGCGCATTGGCATTTGGTTCGTGTCTCAGTTGCTTGATGGGGATGTTATTAAAACATTCAAGACACTTAGGACTGAGTTTCCTTTGTCCCAGAAGATGTTCTTTCAATATTTGCAGTTGCGACGCGCCCTAAATTGTCAAAAGTAGGGGTCGCATGTGATTCTGCAGTCCGATAGCTTGTTGAATCTTATCGGACCTCAGAGGAGTATGAGGGGGTTCAGTACCATGATGTACAGGGGTCTGATGGATACCTTTTTATTGAAACATCCATTAAGGCTAAATGAAAAAGGGGTGGCGGACGTGGGTCCTTTGTTGGAGTCTCAGATGGAGTCTATACTTCAATACATCCCCAGGGCATCCTTGAGTGTGGCTAAGAGGGTGTCGGAGTTATACCTGGTGTATAGGGTGTACAGGACCATGGCATGGATGAAGAAGGCAGGACTGAGAGGTGACTCAAAATGCCCAAAGTGCGTTGAGGATGATGCAGATTTGATACATATGATGTGGTCCTGCGCTCGCCTCCAACCCTTTTGGGTGAGGGTGCTTAACTTAATTCAAGAGGTGACAGGGGTAAATGTTTTGCGTAACCCGCTGACTTGCCTTCTGGGTTGTATGGATGATATTGCTATGGATGAATGTGTAAGGTTGATTATTGCAAGATTGTTGTATGCTGCGAGAAAGCTTATTGTGATTTACTGGTTGGATGAAAAACCGCCAGGGAAAAAGGAATTTATTAATAACATTAATTTTATTTTCCTTTTGGAAAGAAATATCAACATCAAGAGAGGTCAGAATACAACATTTGATAATGTGTGGGGCGGATGGATGGATTACCCAGGGGTGGCGTCTGCTGAGTTATTGCAGAGTAGAATGGGGGTACTTTAGTTGTTTCTGGAGGGACTTTAACTTGTACTGTTGTACAATTTTCAAGAGGTGATGTTGTCAGTTGGTTGTATTGGATAATGGGTAAGGGACTGGGGTGAGGGAGGTTAGGTTATGGGGTAAGGGTCCTTTTTTCATAAACTGAAAATGTATTAATCGGGTTTGTATTAGTGGGACCTGTCTGGAAAATATGTCAGACTGTGATACTGCTTGTCATATGCTTTAATACAAAATTATTTGATTTAAAAAAAGGGGAGTGCACCGTCCATAACTATAAACACACACGTGGCACAAGCTTTTTCATGTACACCCGTACATATTACCAATAATATCCAAATGTCACAGTCGAAAATTTGTTCTAGTGTAACGAACACTGTTAAAGGAATGGCACTAAGCATAGATAACTGCGACTCTGGGAAACATGAGATTTCCTCTTTACAAGATATGGACGATGATGGTATTGATGACGACTTTGAAATTAATTTACCACATACAGACCAAGAAGATGAAGATCACAGCTGCAAAAAATGTGCAAAAAAAGGCTGTGAATGTCTGGAAAATTATTTTCTCTTGGGCAAACTTTCCCTCTTACTAAAGTGGTACCGAATGATGCATACACAGCTCTCATGTTTATCTAGCCTGATATGGTTGAAAGATGATGTTTTCTGTTTTGTCCATGTCCACTATTTGAAAGCAAGCACAAAAGAAGGATAAAATAGCGGCAAGACGTGTGATTTGGATCAGTAAGGAGGTAATGTCAGGTACAGATAGGTAGATCTGCATGTCATTGGCGTACTGATGATATTGCAAACCGTGCCATTACATCAGCTGTCCCAGGCCGAAGGTGTAAATGGAGAAGAGTAAGGGTCCTAGAACTGAGCTTTGGCAAACACCGAAAGACCGTGGTCAAGGTGAGGAGGTGGTGTGGGAGAGGGAGACACTGAATGTCCCCGTAACACCCAGGTTGTTTTTTAAAGACTCTGACGATAACCCACTGAAAGGCCAATTACACCAACAGCCAGGCCCGCATCAGCAGGGGTAGCAAAACTCCCATCCTTACTACCACAAGCATGACCAGGCACATGGCAGCAAAGCACCCGACTTTGTTGGTTGAACACAAGGCTCCATGAACAGCGTCTGTGGGTGATACCACTGCTTCTTTCAATGTTGTGCATGCAAGCAAATCCCCTGTCCATAGTGCATGCAAAGATGCCTCACGCCCTGCATCTGCAGTTGCACACAAACTCAACTAGCACCATCAACAAGCACGTCCACGTCCTTGCCCAGCGCAGTGTTCAGTTGTACATACCCCATTCTTTTGAACACAAGCGGAAATAAGCAGCCAATGCCACAGTACAAAATTCACACATTTCTCGTCTGCTTGCGCTCAAAATATTGCATTTTATGCCCGTGTGAGACCTAAGCTTTCAGCAACCTGATGGTGGTTACCATCACAAGGTACTCGTTACCCAGCTGTCACAATTTTTCCTTGTCTGCCATCATGACATTTGACAAGCAAGCACATATCCCACAACATTACCCGGGCCCTCTACAACGCTGTTACAGGGAAAATGCACCTAAACACGGACACTTGGACATGTGCATGTGGGCAGAGATGGTACATCTCTCTGACGGCACACAGGGTTAGCGTAGAGGAAGCCATGAACCAGTCGGACATTGGGAGATCATGTTGCAGATGTATGGAGACAGGTTGTGGAAGACTTTGTCTGTCATAGTTAGGGTTTTGAACTGTAGCCTCTGGGCAATTAGAAGGCACTGAAGGGCCTGGCAGAGAGGAAATCCTGGGGAATAACAGAGGGACAGGTGGTTTACTCTGGCATCAGACTTTAGGATATATTGGAGTGGTGCAAGAGTGCGAGAGGGGAGGCCGGAGAGCAGAAGGTTGCAATAGTGGAGGCGGGAGATAATAAGGGCGTGCGCTAACATTTTAGCAGTTTCTTGGAATGTATGGATCCTGGAAGTGTTTTTGAGTTGCAGTGGCCAAGGGCTTGGATATGTATCTTGAAAGAGAGGGCAGAGTCCAGGATCACCCTGAGGCCCAGAACGTGCGGGACTATTTGTACCAGTGTGCCGTCCTGGCATTACACAGGCACATGTCCCACAACATTACCCGTGCCCTCAACAAAGCTGTTAATAAGAAAGTCCACCTAACCACAGACATGAGGACCAGTGCTTGTGGTCAGGGACGGTACATCTCACTAACGGCACACAGGGTTAAGATAGTGGAAGCCAGGACACAGTCCGATCTATTTTTTTCTTCTTTATCATGCTCACTCTATGATAAAACTGACTGGGATTCGGTTACTACATTTGACCTGCATGTGATTATTTTCTTTTTTAACAATGTTGTGAACCAGGGAAAGTGAGGAGGAGTGTTTATTTCAATAATGTATTTTTTTGTGTTTCATTTTTATTACTGAGTTAGTAATGGGGGTTTCTAGAAACCTCTCCATTACTAGCAACAGGTCTTTATGTCAGCTGTGTTTTAGAACACTTGACAGCTGACATCAAATGCAAGCACCATTATGCAGCAGCATTTCACAGTCAAACATATATAGCTGAGATTGCATAGCCAATACCTGTATATATGCTGCCCATGGATCAGAATGTATCAGATGTAAGGTTCTCTTTAAGAAATCTATAATATAACTATAGTCATTGTAAGCAATGGTTAATACATTTAATATTGAAATCCAGTATAATAAAATATAAATGTGTCATGGGGTTTTGTTCCATATTATAAAGGATAGCAATTATTCTGCCTTTTTTGTTGAACTCGAAATATTTGACAAGTCATTATTTATGCAGAGCATACAAAGATACAACGGTTTTATGCACTGGTGGTTCAAAAGAGAATAATAAAAATACTATGATGTGGAAAAACAAAATATATTAAACAATATTTCTTTTTTGTCAGAATTTAACAAGACAAAAAAGGACAAGGGTCCCATGAGTGACACTTATTAATAGAACATTTTGTAACAGTTGAAGCAACAACCTCACAAGATGTCACTGGATACATTTTTATTTTTTAGTTTCTTGTAAGTATCCTGAGTATGTCTTCAAAATAAACATGGTATCTGCAATCCCAATCCTTTTAATCTAAAACTCTAATATTAAAACATAAGTAGTATGTATTTGCTTCCTTAATAATAGATTAATAGCCATTTTATTATTCTCAAGTGATGCCAAATGTATTCAAGCACAAAGGACAGTACCAGAAGTGGATTATGTAATGTACCATAATGAAAATACGGTAGATTAGTGAGTTACTTGGCAAAGTTTGTGCTTAATCACAATTTATGGCTTTAGACAAGCCTACAGATTAGCATAATGGAAAATTAGAACTTTATTGCAATTTACACTGATGCAATGAGTGTTAGTCAAATTTGGGTATGTTCCATATATTTCAACCGACATTTACAGTGCCTTGCGAAAGTATTCGGCACCCTTGAACTTTTCAACTTTTTCCCACATATCATGCTTCAAACATAAAGATACCAAATATAAATTTTTGGTGAAGAATCAACAACAAGTGGAACGCAATTGTGAAGTTGAACGAAATTTATTGGTTATTTTAAATTTTTGTGGAAATTCAAAAACTGAAAAGTGGGGCGTGCAAAATTATTCGGCCCCTTTACTTTCAGTGCAGCAAACTCACTCCAGAAGTTCATTGTGGATCTCTGAATGATCCAATGTTGTGCTAAATGCCTAATGATGATAAATATAATCCACATGTGTGTAATTAAGTCTCCGTATAAATGCACCTGCTCTGTGATAGTCTCAGGGTTCTGTTCAAAACACAGAGAGCATCATGAAGACCAAGGAACACAATAGGCAGGTCCGTGATACTGTTGTTGAGAAGTTTAAAGCCTGATTTGGATACAAAATTATTTCCAAAACTTTAAACATCCCAAGGAGCACTGTGCAAGCGATCATATTGAAATGGAAGGAGTATCATACCACTGCAAATCTACCAAGACCCGGCCATCCCTCTAAACTTTCATCTCAAACAAGGAGAAAACTGATCAGAGATGCAGCCAAGAGGCCCATGATCATTCTGGATGAACTGCAGAGATCTACAGCTGAGGTGGAACAGTCTATACATAGGACAACAATCAGTCGTACACTGCGCAAATCTGGCCTTTATGGAAGAGTGGCAAGAAGAAAGCCATTTCTCAACGATATCCATAAAAAGTGTTGTTTAAAGTTTGCAACAAGCCACCTGGGAGACACACCAAACATGTGGAAGAAGGTGCTCTGGTCAGTTGAAACCAAAATCGAACTTTTTCGCAACAATGCCAAGCGATATTTTTGGCGTTAAGGCAACACAGCTCATCACCCTGAACACACCATCCCCACTGTCAAACATGGTGGTGGCAGCATCATGGTTTGGGCCTGCTTTTCTTCAGCAGGGACAGGGAAGAAGGTTAAAATTAATGGAAAGATGGATGGAGCCAAATGCAGGACCATTCTCGAAGAAAACCTGTTGGAGTCTGCAAAAGAGATTTGTCTTCCAACAAGACAATGATCCCAAACATAAAGCAAAATCTACAATGGAATGGTTCACAAATAAATGTATCCAGGTGTTAGAATGGCCAAGTCAAAGTCCAGACCTCAGTCCAATCGAGAATCTGTGGAAAGAGCTGAAAACACAAACGATCTCCATTAAACCTCACTGAGCTCGAGCTGTTTGCCAAGGAAGAATGAGCAAGAATTTCAGTCTCTCAATGTACAAAACTGATTCAGACGTACCCCAAGTGACTTGCAGCTGTAATCGCAGCAAAAGGTGCTGCAACAAAGTATTAAGTTAAAGGGGCTGAATAATATTGCACGCCCCACTTTTCAGTTTTTGAATTTCCACAAAATTGTAAAATAACCAATACATTTTGTTCAACTTCACAATTGTTTTCCACTTGTTGATTCTTCACCAAAAATTTACATTTGGTATCTTTATGTTTGAAGCATGATATGTGGGATAAGGTTGAAAAGTTCAAGGGGGCCGAATACTTTCGCAAGGAACTGTACATATGTAAATATTTTTTAATTACGGTACCTTTAAAAAGTATTCATAAACCGTGAATTTTCCACATTTTTTTATGTTACACCCTCAAACTTAAATGTATTTTATTGGGATTTTTTGTAATATACCAACACTAAGTAGCACATATTTGTGAAGTGTAAAGGAAAGGACACATGGTATTCTAAATATTTTAACAATAAAAATCTGAAAATTATGACATGCATTTATATTACTCCTAAATAAAATTCTGAGTGACTAATTATCTCAGAAGTCAGATACTTAGTAAATTGAGTTCACCTGTGTGAAAATTACTGTCCGTATAAGAAAAATATTTAGAATTGAGAGTCCTCAGTGGTTGATACCACTGAGGACTCTCAATTCTAAATATTTTTCTATCTACTGGCTAACACGGTACCAAGATATATATCTTTCCTGTGTCCGTATAAGTACATTTCTATGGTATAGCATAACACG
Organism: Ranitomeya variabilis; assembly: GCF_051348905.1. Taxonomy (NCBI): domain Eukaryota; kingdom Metazoa; phylum Chordata; class Amphibia; order Anura; family Dendrobatidae; genus Ranitomeya; species Ranitomeya variabilis. The sequence continues at coordinate 536,302,452 of NC_135234.1, forward strand.
ATGGCGTGTATGCTATAGCGTTAACGCAGCCCGTCAACGCTATGCATTGAACGGGTTGCTTTAACGCAATGTGAACCTGGCCTAAGTGAGTCTTCTACAAGTTCTCTATTCCTTATTGTCTTTGGGCACCAGACAACAGTTCCCTTTCTAGAGATGAAAGCTTCTGCGGTACCAGCTGCTGATGCCCTTCTGAAGGATTTCTTAAAGATATGGGAGGACACTGAAGCCACCCTAGAGAGATCGCCTGAGGGCCTGAAGAGGCATGCGGACAAGAGATGCTTAGTTTGAACTTGTTATCATTCAGGGAATAAGGTGTGGCCATCTTTTAATTACATCCGTTTTAAGATCCCATCCTTCAAGTTAGGTACTCCCTTAATCAGTCTCTTTGAAGTCATTAAGCAAATTGATGATGTATCCCATAAGTAGGATAGCCTACTGAGCAAGATTCACACCAGACACCTAGTGTCCTGTCCCAAATCCTGAACACAGACTTTTTACTGTATGTCCTATTTCCTGTTTTGGTTTACCAGTCTAATAAAGCTTGTTGAAAGGCTGGAGAGCAGCCAATCAACAAGCTTTTAGACTGTGGGCACTTCCAGACCCATTACAGCCATGCAAGGTATTGACATGGCTGTGATTGACCTGTGCAGCACGTGTTCGGCCTGTATCACGAGTGCCACTGACATTATGCTCTCATTGGTATAGATATAGGACACAGCTGAATTGAGGGACAAATAGTGACTGCGCATTGTGCAAAAATAAACACTGTGTGTACACTGCGACCCATATCTGTAGTAGTACAGTGCTAAAAGCCTCTGTGTGCACTCTGCATCCACCTGCCTGTGGGAGTACTGTCCTTTAAACCACTGCATGTACTCTGCAATCACCCGCCTGAGGGAGTACTGACTTTTAAGCCGTTGTGTGTACTCTGCAAAAGTACTGGGTGGCCACTATGATTGATCCCCACTACAAGGACAATGTATCATCATTACTTCATTGGAAAGGGATCGCAAAATGCATCAATACAGGCACACACTGGTAGAAAAATTAATGGCTTTCCAACCTGACAGCAAAGACCTAGTGGAACAACAAAGCAGAGGAGGAAGATACCAATGCAGCTGGGGCACCGCCAGCACCTCGAAAGGCAGGGTCGAAATGTGGCAAATCTTTATGAGCACACCACAACATCTGGTACCACCATCTGATACAGTCGATATTAGCAGGAGAACATCATGGTTGAAGAGTATGAGTCCACACATCTTCACATATTAATAGAAGGGTCTGTCCCTTTTAGCTTCTGGGTCTTCAAATTGGACACATGACTAGAGATGAGCTAACATTTCAAGGATTCGCCAAATGGATCAACGAATGTACCCAAACCCTATTAGATTTAATGGAAGGCAAAACTAAATGCACAGACAACACCTTAAGGGTAGACAAAAAGCTCCCCAAACACCTAAAATTAGGGGCAATCACCATGAAAAGTTGCATAAATTGACACACAGTAGAAATTTGGAAATAGCACAGCAGCAGTCAGCCATTGGCCATTCATGAGTTATTAGGGCCTGTCCCAGTATTAACAGCTTGGAATTGAAGTTTCAATGAGAACCTGGTGGTAAAGGGAGCAGTGTAAGCCTTCTTAGCTGGGAGAACTCCCTTATGTAACCCCTCCAATTTTTTTTATTATTATTATTCCAGCCTCACTCGGATGGCACAAACATCAGTTTCATACAGTAATATTGGTAGAAAAATGTAAAGAAAGTAACACAGGTAGTTGACTGAAAGTAAGTACAGGTCTGCCTGTCTGGGAGCCCTACTTACACGGGCAACCCACCAGATGGAGACCCAACATGGAGTCTCCATATTTCAAAAAAATAATTGTCACACAGCACAAAGGTGGCATCAATTTCCACAGAGAAGAAACAGTATAATAGGCCTCTGAAACACCTTCTACTACAGGCAACCCACCAGATGGAGACTTAATTTTGAGTGTCCACATTTCAAGAAAATGATTGTCACACAGCACTAAAGGAGCATCAATTTCCACAGAGTAGAAACAGTATAATAGGCCTCTGAAACACCTTCTACTACAGGCAGCCTACCAGATGGAGACCCACATTTCATAAAATTTATAGTAACATCAGCAGCAGTAGCAACAACAGGCACAGATGACACCACAAAGACAGCACAGACTGCAATAACGCAAGATCAATGCAAGACACTAAGAATGACAACATCGCCTAGTCTGCCCAATCTCCAATTGGGGTGCAAAAGTCATTGGAGATCCATGACTTGTTCATTTTGATGAAAGTTAGGTGGTCTAAACTTTGTGGGGACAGCCGGATGCACTTATCCATCAGGACACCATCAGCAGCCCTGAAGACTAGCTCTGAAAGAACGCTGGCTGCCAGGCATGGCAAAACCTCCTAGGCGTGACAGGCGAGCACAGGTCACTCTTCCATTTTTGAAGACCAAAGTGTAAAAGGGTCCAAACCCCCCTGGTGGCATAGATATTGAGCTCCAGATACTCCTGCACCATCCTCTCCAGCAGTTCACAATGTATCTGACTTGTACTCTGTTCTTCTGGTGCACAGGCTGGTCTAAAACATGTGTTAAATGACTCACAAATATTGCTTATGCTACTTACTCTGCTGCTGCTGCTAATGTTTTGGCAATGACGCCTTGATGTTCCCCGGGTTGGACATCTACAACTGGGATGCACACTGAGTGCCTCACTGCTGTCTTGGAGAAAACCACCCTTAAGTGTATTTTGAAACTCCAGCATGCACGCATCCCTTTCCAGGGGGGGAAGTAACTGGCTAAATGTATTTCTGTACTATGGGTCTAACAGAGTGGCAACACAGTATTCAGCACTATTTATAACCCTAAGAATACGGGCATCATGTTGAAGATAGTGCAGCAATAAGGTGTTCGTGTGCCGGGTGCTTCCATGAGGTCCAAGTCATGCTGTGTTGGTGAGAGGTACCACTTAAGATTGCTTCCTACATCCCCTGCCGCCAACCATGGACAACAGAGAGCATATCATTATACTCTTCATTTTCTTACTGTTGCGTGCTGATCACCTCACCCTCCTCAATTTGTTCCTCGGCTCCTGCATCTTCATTAACAGTTTGGTACCGTGAACCCCCCTTGATTGCTGTAATCCACTCTCCCATGGCACCCGTCTGAGAGATGACAGTCTGTAAATTTTAAATACTGTTATCCCTCCTGCATCCTTCTCTGCTTCCAACTCTTCCTTGTGGACTTGTGGCACAGCTCCTTGACTGCTTGCCCCCACCACCACCAGACACCCAGTGCCTAGTCAGCGAGATGTTTCGCTCTTGCCCATGTATACTCGTCCAGGTGTCAGTGGTGAAATGCACCCTGGCAGACATAAATTTTTATAGGGAACGGGTGATGTGGTCAGTGACATGCTGGTGTAGCGCAGGCACAGCTTTCTTTGAGAAGTAATGGCAACTGGGCAATGGATACTGGGGGTCTGCGATAGCCATCAACTTTCAGAAACAGTCTACATCCACTAGGTGGAAAGGCAGCATTTCTTTGGAAAACAGATTGGAGATATTGGAGTTCAAGCTCTTAGCTTTGCCATATGTAGGGGAAACATTCTTTTACATGACTACAACTTTGTGACCAAGAGCTGGCTGCTGTGATGAAAGAGTGCGGAGTATGGAGAACAGGGCAAACTGCTGGACTGTGAGTGAGATGCAGGCTGTGATGTTATGGTGGATTGAGAAAGGTGTGTTGTGCAAGGTGACACAAATGCAGAAGTCATGTCTACTTCCATAACAGCTCTCACTCAACCTGTGGTGGGTAAACAATTGTAGTTTCTGTGGACGGAGACCTGAGTTTGAAGACTTGGAATGGTCACAGAGGAGGAAGAAGCAGCAGATGTGGTTGATAGGAGGGCCTGTGGTTGGCGAGGTCACTAATCTGCATTTAGGTGCACTGAGATTCCCACACTGTTGTGGTTCATGCATGTAGTTGTCAAATTATTGTTGGTTAACGTCTAATGATGAGGGTCTGGATTTTGCTCAGACCCTACTTCATCTGGCCCCAGATTCAAAATGAAAAAAATTTTGGCCATCAGTGCTGATTCTTTCCTCCTCTGAATTCTGTGATTCTTGAGAGCAGACCTCTGATGCCCATAGAATATAATCTGCGAACAGCTTTTCAGAATGGCACATCTGAGGTTCCCCACAGTCAGTTGGGCATTTGGAAATTTTTGCTGCGGGGGTAACTGAGATGCCACCTCTGAGAATTGTACTGTGTGTAATGTTAAGGTGGAGGAAGAGGAGGAGAGGCCACTTGATGAAGCGCTTGCAATCCACTGGAGCACATTCTCTTTCTGAGCCAAATCTTACCATTGTGCGTCTGCCAAAGAAAGGGGAGTCAAGTAGGCCGGCCAGTAACAGATGTTGTCAGTGGTCTTTGGATAGGACTTGCTGGTGTTTGTTCAGTTCAGTTCAGTTGAGCTTTCATTCACATTAACACCTAACCCACGTACATGTCGAACACAAAGTCTATTCCCCCTTCTACCACAACATTTCTTTTCCCCACTCATGTTGTAAGTAGCCTTCCCTTCTTGTAAACTGCTGTTTCACAACCTTAGGACCACAGCTGGATACACTTCTCTTTGCTTGGATACTGACATGTCCATGTCTTCCTCCATTTAAACCTTTGCTTCGTGTTTCTAGGTAGCTAGTTTTAGTTTTGTAAATTCTAGTTTGTTTTAAGCTAGTTACATGTAAAAAAAATGAAAAAGAAAAAATTACAGATAAAAAATAGTGTTGGGTTAGTCATTCCTTGCCTCTTCAACTAATACCGACACTTCCACCTCTTCCTCCATGTTATTTATTAAGTATTTTGTGTGACACCACGTTCTAATTTAAAGGCATAAAAATATCAAAGTTTGAAAATTGCTAAATTTTCATAATTTTTGTCATATTTCCATTTTTTCATAAATAAACGCAAGTCATATCAAAGAAATTTTACAAATATCATGAATTACAATATGTCACGAAAAAACATTCTCAGAATCAGTGGGATCCGTTGAAGCGTTCCAGAGTTATAACCACATAAAGTGACAGTGGTCAGAATTGTAAAAATTGGCTTGGTGATTAAGCACAAAATTGGCTCTGTCAGTAAGAGGTTAAATTTGTTTTTTCGTTTTCACATGGTCACGATTTTACAAATCATGTGTCAATTGAGCGTTAACCACTACGCACACCAGCCTGTTTTCACTTTCCTGATCAGGCTAATTTTTTCAATTCTGACCATAGTCACTTTATAAGGTTATAACTCTGGAATGTTTCAACATATTGCACGACTTGTTAAAGGGTTGATTGTGACTTGTAAGATCACTACTTCCAACAGGTGACGCTATAGAGTTTAAGTCCTCTTTTTCTCTGAAGAGGCAATTTGCATATTAAATTTCCCAGAGGAGCATTGCACGGCGAATAAGCCTCCTTACCTTGAAAAGCCAGAGCTGATATGTCATTCTCCACAAGGAGAAACCTTACCCCTTAGACCCCAGTCCAGAGCCTCTCACCTAGCCAAATTAGTTATCATGCTTCGCACTGACGAGGGCCAACAGCCCAAAACACCATGTCTGCGAGTTGAGATTACTGATTTGGCTCTTATCCTAAGTAATATTGCATACTAGTTAAAGGGTTGATTGTGACTTGTAGGATCGCTACTTCCAACAGGTGGCGCTAAAAAGTTTAAGTCTTTTTCCCTGAAGAGGCAATTTGCATATCAACATGTCCTAGTGATTCATAAACAGCTTTTTGTGACATGTTTTACTTCATGTTTGTGGTAATTTTTGTTTTATAAGATTTGCGTTTATTTATGAAAATATCAAAAATTTGACAAAACATTCAGATACAGGAAAAATATATATTTGTTCGTTGTGCGATTTCTCCTTACTGTGCCAATACCCCATATTTAATCAGGAACTACTTTTCAGCCACAATGGAAAGCTCAGATGGAAAGGAGCGTCATATTGTAGTGCAGATTTTGTTGTTAAGGTTTGCGGGTGCCATGACCCACTAGATGAGACCCTTAGGTGCGAAAACAGCAGAAACTCCCCATAAGTGACCACATTTTACAATATAAACCTTGCAATTAATTCATCTAAGGATGCAGTAATAATATTGACACCACGAGAGTGTCACAGAATTTTATACCATTGGGCAGTGAAGTAAAAATAATTACATTTTTAGCACCAAAATTAAGTTTTAGACCCAGATTTTACACATGGGTAAATGGGTAATAATGGCACCAAGGTTTTCAAGAAAGTATGGGAATGTAAAAAAATGTAAGTTCAAGTTCATCAGACAATCCAAGATAAAAATCTTAGCATGTTCTCCACAATGGACTTAAATTTGGGATCTTTGTTGTTACCTAAAAATATATTCACAACTTCTTTAAAAAAAAATCCGAAGCCCTTTTCAAAACAGCTTTCATTTTTGTTTTGAACACGTTGTCCTTCATGAGTTTCCAAATATCCAGACCCACAAAAATGCCTTTCTTCAGTTTTGCTCAGGAGAGTCCCTGAACCTGGTACTTAAAAATCTCACCTTCTTTTGGTACAGTTTTCACAAACTGCTTCATCAGTCCAAGCTTAATGTGGATTGGTGATAGGAGAACTTTAGTGGGATCGACTAAACTTTCCGCAAATATGTTCTTGAGTCCAGGTTGCAAAGATGTTCTCATTGGCCAATTTTTGAGTCCTTTCCCAGCTGTCCCATTCACACCAAAAGCATGGGTGATTCCTGAGAGAACTTTCAGATCACCAGATATTGACCATACTTGATCCTCGTAGTTAGGTTTCTTGAGAAAAAAGTCTACATTCTCATAGCTTTCCTTCAAGTGCACTGAATGCCCTACAGGCACTAAGGCATACTTACTGCCATTGCGGAACACAACTTTCAGACTTTTTTTGGATTAATTAAGCTGCCACTTGCTCACATTGTACTCAATGTAAATTTTTTCAATCAGCCAGAAACATAACTGCAATACACTAGGGTACTGTCTTGAGAAAAGTATAGAAGGAATCCATTTTCTCTGCTTCTGTGTCTTGAAAAAACATTTCTACCCAATCTAATGACACCAAAATCACCCACCAAAGGTCATGCAAAGGGGTCAAAGTATGGTGCAAGAAAAACGTATGGAGTCAGTTTTTGTGAAAATACTGTAAGTGATACAATTTTTTCAATATTTTTACTGAGTTTAGAGATCGAAAGTATATAAAAATCACTTCTTACTTTTCCCTCAATTTTACTCTTGCAGACCCGTGTTATCATAGACTTCACATACAGAGCCCCAGAAGGGCAAAATTCCCCCTCAAGTGACTTTATTTTGGAAACTACACCCCACTGGGAATTTATCTAATTGTATAGTGCCGATTTTGACTTCAGAGGTGTTTTCCAGAAACAAGCCGCAGTGGATGTTGCTGAGTGAAAATTGCAAATCTGCCTTTGTAGTCGCTGTACAATGTATGCCCACACATTGTAGTGCCCATACATTGTGCCCAGATCATGCTTCTGAAGACATTGACCCATAAATTAAGCAGACTCTCATCACTATAGAAATGAGAAACATGTGGATACTAAATGTGGTTTAGGCACATGGGGCTCAGAAGGGAGGGGGGCATTTGGATTTGGGAGCCCAGAATTCGCTGGATTTCCTTTGGGGTGTGAGGATCCATAGTGCTTTTCCATAACATTTTTGCTCATAGTAATGTGGACGCATCCTAGGTTTCCATTGACAGATGATGGACTTGATTTGGAACTTGCTTCCATTGTGGATCGAGTTGAAGCTTTCAATGGAAACATTTTAGAATACATTTTGGATCACGTTTATCCTGCGCTGTATGCTGAGCATTTGCAACCTGGGATTCCATCTAAATCTCCAAATGAGGTGATTAAGATTAAACTTCTGAGGGAGCCATTCATCTCTTCATCTAGCCTCTGTTCAGCAGTGCCCTTCTTTTCAGAGGTAAACAAATTGTGGTCGACCGCACTTTTATATACTCTTAATGGGAATCTGTCAGCAGGTTTTTCCTACCTCATCTGAGAGCAGTCCGATGCAGGCAGGGGCTGGCTGACAAATTTTAGCCTGGGGGGCAAACACAATGCAGTAGCCCATGAGTAGCGGCCCATCATTAAGGGGGTTGTCAGATCTTAAAGGGAACCTGTCACCTGAATTTGGCGGGACCAGTTTTGGGTCATATGGGCGGGGTTTTCGGGTGTTTGATTCACCCTTTCCTTACCCACTGGCTGCATGCTGGCCGCAATATTGGATTGAAGTTCATTCTCTGTCCTCTGGAGTACACGCCAGCGCAAGGCAATATTGCCTTGCGCAGGCGTGTTGTTGTGAATTCTGCTCTTGGGTTCCCTCCAGTGGTTGTTGATAGTAATGCAGTTGTCCCTGGGCTGCAATCCTGGGCAGGTGTCCCTGCTGATTGCAGCTCTGACTGGGATATTTAGGTGTGCAGGATTCATTAGCCCTTGCCAGTTGTCCATTGTTCTTGGAGGTTTTGCAGCTCTGTCTGGTTCCTCCTGCCCTGCTGCCAAATCAGCAAAGATAAGTGTCTGGTTTTTGTTTCTACAGCACACATGCTGTGTGCTTTACAATTCAGTGCTATTCATGGTTTTTTCTTGTCCAGCTTAGACTGTGTTTGGATATTTTCAGTCAAGTTGGATTCTCAGGAGAAGCAGATATACATTCCATGTCTTTAGTTAGATGTGGAATTTTTGTATTATCTGCTGTGGATATTTTTAGGGTTTTAATACTGACCGCTTAGTATTCTGTCCTATCCTTTCCTATTTAGCTAGCGTGGCCTCTTTTGCTAAATCCTGATTTCTGCCTGCGTGTGTCTTTTCCTCTAATACTCACAGTCAATATTTGTGGGGGGCTGCCTATCCTTTGGGGTTCTGCTCTGAGGCAAGATAGAATTCCCATTTCCATCTATAGGGGTAGTTAGTCCTCTGGCTGTGTCGAGGTGTCTAGGATGTGTTAGGTACACCCCACGGCTACTTCTAGTTGCGGTGTCAGTTTAGGGTTTGTGGTCAGTACAGGTTCCACCTACTCCTGAGAAAGTCTCATGCTGCTCCAAGGTCACCGGATCATAACAGCGTGTACTCCGGAGGACAGAGAATGAACTTCAATCCAATATTGCGGCCAGCATGCAGCCAGCGGGTAAGGAAAGGGTGAATCAAACACCCGAAAACCCCGCCCATATGACCCAAAACTGGTCCCGCCAAATTCAGGTGACAGGTTCCCTTTAAGCTAAATGTCTACAGTCACTATGTGTGAATCCTAATATCGTGCCCCACTGTATAATGACACACACATGCACAGCCCCACTGTATAATGACGCACACACACTCACAGTCCCACTGTATAATGACACACACACAGCCCCACTGTATAATGACACACACACAGCCCCACTGTATAATGACACACACATGCACAGCTCCACTGTATAATGATGCACACAAACTCACAGTCCCACTGTATAATGACACACACACACAGCCCCACTGTATAATGACACACACACAGCCCCACTGTATAATGACACACACAGCCCCATTGTATAATGGCATGCTCACGCACAGCCCCACTGTATAATGACACACGCACATCCCCACTGTATAATGACACACACATGCACAGCACCACTCTAGGATGACAGAGACATGGGCAGCCCCACTGTATAATGACACACACATGCCCAACCCCACTCTAGGATGATAGAGACATGCACAGCCCCACTGTATAATGACACACACACAGCCCCACTGTATAATGACATACACATGCACAGCCTCACTGTATAATGACAGCCATGTGCACAGCCCCACTGTATAGTGACACACACAGCCACACTGTATACTGACACACACACACGCACAGCCCCACTGCATAATGACACACACACAGCCCCACTGTATACTGACACACACACACATGCACAGCCCCACTGTATAATGACACACACACAGCCCCACTGTATAATGACATACACATGCACAGCCTCACTGTATAATGACAGCCATGTGCACAGCCCCACTGTATAGTGACACACACAGCCACACTGTATACTGACACACACACACGCACAGCCCCACTGCATAATGACACACACACAGCCCCACTGTATACTGACACACACACACATGCACAGCCCCACTGTATAATGACACACAGCTCCACTGTATAATGACACACAAGCACAGCCCCACTGTATAATGACACACACATGCAGCCCTATTGCATAATGATGACACATATACACACAGCCCCACTGTATAATGACACACACACACAGCCCCACTGTATAGTGACACACACAGCCCCACTGTATAATGACACACATGCACACCCAGGAAAACACACACACTCAGGAAAACACACGCACCCAGGGAAACACACACACACCCTGGAAAAAACACATATACACACAAGAAAACACACACAGGAAAACACACACACAGGAAACCACACACACTCATGCAGGAAACCACACACACACACACACACACACCCAGGCAAACACACACACAAACAGGAAAACACACACCCACCAAGGCAAACACACAAAGGAAAATGCACACACAGGAAAACACACACACACTCACACAGGAAAACAAACACAGGCACCCAGGAAAACACCCACCCACCCTGCCAAACACACACAGACACAGGCAAACACACACACACATAGGAAAACACACAGAGGAAACCGCACATACCAAGAAAAAAACACATACTCTAACCTGCCATGTTTAATTTGTCAAATGCCCCCTCCCCTCTGCTACTTTGCACAGCAAAAGTTGAGATGGACAGCTGGAGAGGTTGCCTGGAATGTGCTGGGCAGTGGGCACACAGGGCAGCTACCTCTCATCTTGCCCTGCTGTCCTGTGCTGCTGCCCTGCATGCTGATGCTCCTCCCCCTCTAGGTCCTGGCTGATCGGACATCAGAGACAGATCTGCACACAGAAGAGGAGGATGCTGCATGTGATCACTATGGAAGTAACGCATATTTCAGAAATTTACATGGAAACCATTATCTAAGCACTCAGCATAGAGCGCAGGATAAATGTGAGTCAAGCCTTACTCAGATTTTTGGAAGGCAAAATAAACAAATCAACAGCAGGTCAAGAATTGGTTCTATTTATTTTTTATGACTTTCCTCATGCAGTATAAGTGACTAGATGACTTTATTTAGTGCTTTACCTCGTTTTTATTATTTTTTTACAGTGTTCACTGAAGGGGTTAACTAGTGTGACAGTTTTATAGTTCAGGTTGCTCCTGATGCAGTGATGCCAAATATGCATACATTTTTAAATTATTTTTATATAAATATATTTATTGGTATAATATTTTTTCCATTTTTTATTTTGTGATAGTTTAAAAAAAGTTCAGATTTTTTTTTTTTTTTTTTACTTAGTCCCTCTATGGGACATTAACTTCTATGACTCTTATCAACAGAATTATTCATTGCAAAACAACAGCATTGCAATGCATTATAGCTATCAGTGTCACAATGACTGAATGCCTTTAAGACCATGTTGCTGGCGACATGATCTAAACAGGCCACCACATCTGGCAGACCTGGAGGTCATCATGATGACCTCATATTGCTATGATAAAAATCGTCAGCCTGCTATGAAATCGCAGAGTTGCCAATAGCATGGATAGAGGGAGCCACCTCCCTCTTCTCGCCTTCTAAATTCTGCAATCAATATTGATTGCTGCATTTATGGGGTTAAACAGCCAAGGGCGGTGTGGTCACTGCTCCTCGCTGTGACAGCCAGGGCATGGCTATTACATAAGCCGAGCGAGCATCTCCTATATGTCAATGGTAGGGAACCCCTTTCCGACCATGATTTAATGTACGTCAAAGGTTGTGAAGGGTTTAGCGTTAAAGAAGCACTTCCAAAAATTTATAGATATATATTGCAATCATCGTATTATATAGCACTGTGTACTTAGAATTGCTCATTTTGCCTTTCTACTTATATAATTATTCTGTTTTCCATTAGGTCTATGACACCACATTATTAAAAACTGACTAGTTGAATCCTTTTAAGCTCTATCTAGATCGATTGAGGGAGGCCCTGAGAAGTACCGACGAGAGGGAAACAGGAACAAAATGGGGTCATTGAGGGTGAATTTAATTAAGTTCATAATATTTAACCGATCTTTCCTTTTTTGTAATGAAATGCTATCAGCTGGAGAATCCGTTTAATTTAATAATAAGAAATATGTTAATTAGAATAAAAGGTAAAATTGAAGTAAGTTTCCATTAAAGCATTTCATTCAGTTTTGCTGAAGCCACTATTGCTTTTAAGTTACAAATTTTAAGGCACCATTTTAGAAATTAACAATTTAGAAAATAAGTCACGACAAGCTAAGCATTACCAGATTACAGCCACACAGTCAGCAGGTGTCCAGTACTCTAAACTCTCATAATGGTAATTACATCTAAATCCCTTAATGTATCTCAACATTTTCAAGCCATAGAATGACCTAAAATAGTTGTAATGTTTTTTTTTTGCCCTGTATAACATTTCCTTAAGTAATTAATATTTGTTTAACTGTCGATTTTCTGTAAGTTCTTATCAGGCTGAAATTCTGCTTTATTTGATTTTAGGAATTAGTAAGAAAAACCGGTGTTCAATGTGTCCCCACAAGTAGAAATTAATTTAGCAAAAAAGTACAAGTTAGATTATAGTGTTGATTCTGCATATTTTCTAAAGTTTTCCATTTCAGCTTCAATTAACTTAAGCCATTACCTGTCCATAAGAGTATTATGTGGCAGGTATATAACTGTATACCTAAAGCTAATCTAAACCACAGGAACCCGATACTTGACAGACAATGAATTCAATTTATATGTTTGGCCAGTTGAAATAACAAATTAATTACGCAGATGTTCTTCTATTTGAATCAATGCTGAACAATTTTCTTGCCAAAATGCAAAAGAAGATGGTGTTCCGAGCATGAGGGAACAAGCCATTTCTTAGCATAACTTAGGTAATGAATGATTTTTTTCTGGATGACTGCTGCTGAAAGAAGCCGCTTCAGTTTTTTTTTAATCGCTAGACTCTTTACGTGTCATTCAAAGTCAATTTTCTATGCAGGTGTTGGTGTTCCAGGAATATAAAATAAGGAACTATATTTGATGCTATATTAACATCACATATCCTTTGATAAGTCTTGAATTTCAGCATTTAGCAATATTTATATTTGTAATTATATCTAAATAATGTACTGTATGTACACGGTGATGGTAGGGAGTGTCCTCTCTTCATGGGTGAAACTTGATATTTTGTATCAGAACTGATCATAAATTCAGATAACAGAATTAAAGTTGGCAGCATTGGAGATGGTGCAGAACCTGTTTTACAGTTGCAAAAAGATTAACCATAAAAGTCATTCAATTTATTTACACTTTTACATTGTTGATCATTTATGCGTGACACATGTAATTATCCTCTTTATTAATTTCTCAGTTTGCATCAAAATGGATACGTTTTTCTCAGTCGATTTTTAAGGAGACCAAAAATTTATTCAAATAAGGAATATCAGAATAAATGTTGTAGAACTAATGAGTTATAGGACATATCCAAGTTTAGGCAACAATAAATAGAAATACTATTCAAAACTTCCCTGGTGATTTAAAAAAATACGGGATCTTATTACCATAAACTTACAAACAATTAAAGTGTACTTATCATTTTAAAAAAATTGTGTATATTGTAGGTGCATAATGTTGCTGATCAGTGGGAGTCCAAATTTTGAAACCTCAACCAATCTATTGATACAATGCTTTGAAGTGAGAAACTTCTGCCTGAACTGCATACAGTGAGTGGTGTACAAGTTCAACAGTAAATCTAAGTCCTCACTTACCCCTTACACACACTTACAAAAGGTGTACAGACCCATAGACTAACTATTGAGCTTTCCTTCAGAAGCAGGGCACTATATGTGTTCACTGATTGATGGAGATCTCAAGACCTGGACCTTTACCTCTATCAGAAACATTATGCAGCACTTATAGAAGTATTCAAAATTATAGTTACTCATTAACTCATTATATACATGTGTATTATTTTGTTTATGTATTTTGTCATGATTCCTCCCCTCAGTTTGTCATGGGCTCAGTTAGTGACAGCTCAGTCATCCAATGGTGTACAGGGGTGTGCTGAGCTGTTGGTGTGTTGATTGACAGCTCAGTCATACAATCCATTGCAGAGATGGGTTGAGCTGTCGGTATTAATCTGTCTGAGACTGGAAGGTTGTTACGCCCAAAGGTGGCAAACCTGGATTAATGGACCCACATGACTGGGCAAGGAAGGTGCATAGCTAAGCTGCTATCTGATGTTCACTGTAGCCTCTAGTGTTGAGGTCAAGCTTATGTGGCAGGTAGCTCTGCCAGGCACCACTCCTGGGCAGAACCCGATACTGCAGCTACTGACCCCACGGATCAGGTACACTAATGCTGAAAAAGAGTTTCTTTCAGACTAATAGGATCAGTTCAGGATCACTGCAGAAAGGTTACAGAAACGGATATTCAGATAAGAAAGTTCAGATACTGGCAGCTCCGGCAGCAGGGGAGTTCGGAAATAGGACTAGCCGCGCCAGTACCAGGGGTCAATGTTCAGGAGCTGACCACAATGGGAACAGGGAATTTTGGAAATCGGACTGACTGCATCAGGACCAGGGGACAATGTTTAGAAACTGGCAGCTCCGGGACCAGGGGAATTCAGGAAGAGCACTGGCCACATCAGGACCATGGTACAATGTTCAAGAGCTGGCTGCACCAGGACCAGGGGAGTTTGGGAACAGGACTTGCCACACTAGGAACAGGGGACAATGTTCATGACATGGCCATACTAGGACCATGGATTCAGGATTAGGACCTGGCCACATCAGGACCAGGGATTCGGGTTCAGGGAACTGGCCACACTAGGACCAGAGGACCTAACAACTCACTAGCAGGGGAGACTACATACTAATGAATGCAGTTGCTTCGGAGACTCCTTAAGGGAGAGGGAGTCTTTCATGCAGGATGACTCTCAGCAATTGGCTAGTAGATATCTTGCAGGTGAACACTAAAGTATGTAAAAAGATTTAGATCAAGGGTGGTTTAGCACTAGTGTGCACCAAGCCCTTTTAAAACTTATATTTATTTACTGATACATGAATAAAATACACCAGCTGAGCCCCTGTGCACGGTGAAAAAAAATCTGTCTGAAAAAAATCTGCTTATTAATGTGTTAGATTGTCAGACATGTAAGGAAACAAAAAATAAACAATTAAAAAATGTTTGATCCCCACAGCATTATGATATTATAGACTTGCTATATATGTGAATCTGTTAGATTTTTTCATACATGAATTAATATCTATTCACATATACAAAAATATGCACTATGGCTGTGTTATATCAGATCAAAATATATACCGTCCCAGGTTATATCACATATAATGAGTATATTCAGCCCTAGGATGTCCACTAGGCTATCCCTGCCTAGCAGTAGACTATGGCACTAGTGATGAATTTGTTCAGAAAACGATTGTCAAACATAAATTCAGCATGAATAAATTCACATTCGGATTTGTGATCGGAAACACAAGCAAAATTTTATAAAATCAGGAAAAATCTGTAACATTCGGTAAAAATGCGGGGAAATATTTGCATTGCCACAAAAGTATTTTCAGCAGTTTAGCAATGATAATGGTGGTGTAACATGAGCGTTTGGCATGTGTTTGATGAGGGGAGGGGGTTTGCAGAGCTCATAGGCGCGGCGTTCTTGTAAACAGTCTTTTTTTTCCTAACTTTATGTGTGCACATTAGAGCCATTTTGACACTGTGACAGCCCAGAGAGGCTGCTCCTGATGCTGCCACTGTTAGCAGCAAGATTTTAGCTAGTTAGTTAGGAGGTTGAACATATAGAGAAAAGATGCACCCATAAGAACCAAGAATTACCAAAAAGTTACTTTTATTGAAAAATATTAAAAAATATCCATAACGTAATTCAGGGAGTAATCAGACAGTGAGGACCACCAAAGCAAGTGGAACCACAAGCAAGAGGTAATATAGCAATTAAGTAATACAGGAAGCCCACTCCAATCAGCAAGTGTCCATGTATATTACAGGTAAATATCAAATCGCTGTAATAAACAGTAAAACCACTGGTGAAAATCACCAGTGAGTGATGGAAAGATAGAGGGGCCAAGATGACATGCTTATAGTAAATGACTACCTCAGACCTGTGCATCTTTTTCATCCAATTTCTCATGGGCTTCTTTTATACACTGCTCAAAAAAATAAAGGGAACACTTAAACAACAGAATATAACTCCAAGTAAATCAAACTTCTGTGAAATCAAACTGTCCACTTAGGAAGCTACACTGATTGACAATCAATTTCATATGCCGTTGTGCAAATGGAATAGACAACAGATGGAAAATATTGGCAATTATCAAGACACCCTCAATAAAGGAGTGGTTCTGCAGGTGGGGACCACAGACCATATCTCAGTACCAATGCTTTCTAGCTGATGTTTTGGTCACTTTTGAATGTTGGTTGTGCTTTCATACTTGTGGTAGCTAGGGTTGAGCGACTTTTATTTTTATAGGATCGGGTCGGGTTTCACGAAACCCGACTTTCTCAAAAGTCGGGTCGAATGAAACACTGGCCAACAGTGAAAATGTTTCTGAAATGAAAATAGCTGGTTTGTAATAATTTTAGCATCCTAAAAACGAATATGTTACTTAAAAATCATTATTAGCTCTTGTTGCTGAGATACAGGTCATTTAAGATTATTATGCAGGAAAATAGGGAAATTTTGAATTTTCAACAAATGTGTATTGGTAAACCTGATTACAGACCTGTTGAACCAATGTCAGCCATTTTATAAATTGTGTCTGCATAGTTTGTACTAATTGAAGTCTCTTTCTCTTGTTGCAGTAATTTTGTGGAGAGAATTTACACTTTGAAAATGCCTCGTAAATGTGCAAATATTGTTAACAATTTTTGTTACGTGTGTGGTTATGTGACATTTGCCAACCAAAGAAGACCAATTACTCCACTTGTGAAGACTGCTTACCATCATTACTTTGCTTATACGTGGCACTTAAATACGTGGCACTTATACGTGGCACTTAAATACGTGGCACTTATATACGTGGCATTTTGAGACCTATAATTTTTCCACATTTTGGTCCACAGAGTCATGTGAGGTCTTGTTTTTTGCGGGACGAGTTGACGTTTTTATTGGTAACATTTTCGGACACGTGACCATTTTTTATCACTTTTTATTCCGTTTTTTGTGAGGCAGAATAACCAAAAACCAGCTATTCATGAATTTCTTTATACCGTTCTGCGTTTGGTAAAATTGATAAAGCAGTTTTATTCGTCGGGTCAGTACGATTACAGCGATACCTCATTTATATCATTTTTTAATGTTTTGGCGCTTTTATACGATAAAAACTATTTTATAGAAAAAATAATTATTTTGGCATCGCTTTATTCTGAGGACTATAACTTTTTTATTTTTTTGCTGATGATGCTGTATGGCGGCTTGTTTTTTGCGGGACAAGATGACGTTTTCAGCGGTACCATGGTTATTTATATCCATCTTTTTGATCGCGTGTTATTCCACTTTTTGTTCGGCGGTATGGTAATAAAGCGTTGTTTTTTGCCTCGTTTTTTTTTTTTTTTTCTTACGGTGTTTACTGAAGGGGTTAACTAGTGGGACAGTTTTATAGGTTGGGTCGTTACGGACGCGGCGATACTAAATATGTGTACTGTACTGTGCAATTTATACTCTTGTAATGAATTCTTCTCGCTACCTACAGCACATACTTCCATGGCGTGTATCTAAAAAACGAGAGCTAATTAAACAATTCTGCGGGTATATTTGAGTTTCTCGACCCAAAATTAGTAATATTTGCCTATTTTCATCAAAGAAACATAAAAAAAGTTGTTTTTTGTTGGCCTGTGAAATCGGCCGATCCTATAAAAAAGTCGGGGTCGGCCGAAACACGAAACCCAATGCAGTGCAATGGGATACTATGGTTCCCAGGGTCTGAAGGAGAGGAAACTCTCCTTCAGGCCCTGGGATCTATATTAATGTGTAAAATAAAGAATTAAAATAAAAAATATTGATATACTCACCTCTCCGACGCAGCCTGCACCTTACCGAGGGAACCGGCAGCCTTCTTTGCTTAAAATGCACGCGTGAATGGCCTTAGATGACATCACGGCTTCTGATTGGTCGCGGCCGCCCATGTGACCGCCACGCGACCAATCACAAGAAGTGACGTAATTCTCAAGTCCTAAATTCCTAGAATTAGGAATTTAGGACTTGAGAATTACGTCACGGCTTGTGATTGGTCGCGTGGCGGTCACATGGGCGGCCGCGACCAATCAGAAGCCGTGACGTCATCTAAGGCCATTCACGCGCGCATTTTAAGCAAAGAAGGCTGCCGGTTCCCTCGGTAAGGTGCAGGCTGCGTCGGAGAGGTGAGTATATCAATATTTTTTATTTTAATTCTTTATTTTACACTTAAATGTGGATTCCGATACCGATTTCCGATATCGCAAACATATCGGAACTCGGTATCGGAATTCCGATACCAGATTCAGAAGATCGCCGACCTCATGGCCGACCCCACACAGGGGTCGAGTCGGGCTTCATGAAACCCGACTTTGCCAAAAGTCGGTGACTTCTGAAAATGGTCGACCCGTTTCGCTCAACCCTAGTGGTAGCATAAGACAGACTCTACAACCCACACAAGTGGCTCAGGTAGTGCAGCTCATCCAGGATGGCACGTAAATGCGAGCTGGGGCAAGTCGGCGTAGTGTCCAGAGGCTGAAGGTGCTACTAGGGGACTGGCCAGTACACCAGGACACGTGGAGGGGGACGCAGGAGGGCAACAACCCAGCAGCAGGACCACAATCTCCGCCTTTGTGCAAGGAGGAACTGAGGAGCACTGCCAGGTCCCTGTAAAATGACCTCCAGCAGGTCACAAATGTGCATGTGTCTGCATAAACGGTTAGAAAACAACTCCATGAGGATGGTCTGAGTGCCCGATGTCCACAGAAGGGGGTTGTGCTCACAGCCCAACACCATGCAGCACGCTTGGCATTTGCCACAGAACACCAGGATTGGCAATTTCGCCACTGGCGCCCTGTGCTCTTCACAGATGAAAGCTGGTTCACACTGAGCACATGTGACAGAGGTGACAGAGTCTGGAGATGCCTTGGAGAGCGATCTGCTGCCTGCAACATCCTTCAGCATGACCGGTTTGGCAGTGAGTCAGTAATGGTGTGGGGTGGCATTTCTTTGCTCGCCAGAGGTAGCCTGACTGCCATTAGGTACCAAGATGAGATCCTCAGACCCTTTGTGAGACCATATGCTGGTGCGGTTGGCCCTGGTTTCCTCCTAATGCAGGACAATGCCAGACCTCATGTGCCTGGAGTGTATCAGCAGTTCCTGCAAGATTAAGGCATTGAAGCTATGGACTGGCCTGCCCATTCCCCAGACCTGAATCCGATTGAGCACATCTGGGACATCATGTCTTGCTCTGTCCACCAACATCACATTGCACCACAGACTGTCCAGGAGTTGGCAGATGCTTTAGTCCAGGTCTGGGAGGAGATCCCTTAGGAGACCATCCGCCGCCTCATCAGCAGCATGCCCAGGCATTGTACAGTAGGAAGGACATACAGGCACGTTGAGGCCACATACAATACTGAGCATCTTTTCCTTGTCATGTGACATTTCTACTGAAATTGGATCAGCCTGTAATTTGATTTTCCACTTTGATTTTGAGCATCATTCCAAATCCAGACCTCCATGGGATATTCATTTTGATTTACATTGATAATTGTTTTGTTTTATTGTTCTGAACACATTCCGCTATGCAATGAATAAAAATTTGAAACTGGAATAGTTCATTTAGACATAATGTTGTAGGGATCAAAAATTGTAATTGTTTTTTTTTGTCTTCCATACATGTCTGATAATCCAACACTGCCAAAAATCATTAATACACAGATTTTTTTTCACTGTGCACAGGAGTTTAACAGGTGTATTTTACATTTTACTCATGTATCAATAAATATATGTTATATATAATTTAAAAGGGCTTGATGTACACTAGCCATCTTGGGAACTAATTACACTAATGACTACTTTGTTTAGGGTTTTCAGGGAGAGTTGCTTATTATTTTTGCTTATTTTTTTACCTTACCACCCCAGATTTCTGGGGCTGAGAGTCAACATCGTACTTTTTTTTTAATTGGGGAGGTCCCAAAAATAAATGAATGGCAAAAAGAGTTTAAAAATGGCTGGGTGCGGCTGGCATAGTTGTCTAGTTATCCAAAGGTACGCACAAGTCCTGTGTGATCCACGCCTGGATCATTTTAATAAATGTTAGCTTATACACATTGGCTGTGAACAGGCGAATACACCTGTCTGTGATCATACCCCCCGCTGTGCTGAACACACATTTCTGACAGTATACTTTCCACAGGGCAGGCCAGCACCTCCAAGGCACAAAGGGCAAGCTCCTGGCATATATCCAATTTGGACACCAAGTTAAATGGGGCAGACCCATCAGTTAGTACGTGGAGACGTGTGGACAGGTACTGTTCCATCATGTTGTTGTAATTCGGACTCGTACTTATATGGACCATATCAGATGATGCCCCAGCTGTGGTGGTGACTTCCTCATTCCTTCCGCAATTTGTGATCCCCCTCCAGTGACAGAAGTAATGATGGTATGTTGTCATAGTAGCAGGGATCCAGCAGGGTGGCCACCCAGTAATCAACAGTGGTAACAAGTCAGGGCAACTCACCGGTCATTGTGCAGGCACAGTAGCAGGTACTGGCTTATGTGTGCTAGACCGCCCAGAGGCAATGACAACCTGTCCATGGTGGGAGGTGTATGGTCTGGGTCCTCTGTATCTGCCCAGCCATGATCCAGTGGTTCCTGTGAGATTACTTGAGCGCCACTCTGCTGTGAATATGGTTCCTCCTCCTCCTTTTCCTCATCCTCCAAAATTGTTCCCTTGCTGGACAGTTGTGTATCTGTCCGCTGTGGGTACAGAAACCCATCCTCCATTTCATGTGCGGACGACAGGCATGATAACTTTGTGAATGGTCCCTGCACCTCCTGCTCCTCTTGCTCCTGGGCCACCACCTCATCCATGCTTTTCCAGCAGGCATAGAAGTGGTATAGTAATCTTATGGTAGCATCATCAGCGCTGGCCATGTTAATGGAGTATTCAAATTAGTACAACACGGCACACATGTCCCACATTGAGGCCCACTCATTATTGGTGAAGTGGTGTTGTTCCACAGAGTGACTCAGCTTGACATGCTGCAGCTGAAACTCCACTATTTCCTGATGATGCTTGCACAGTCTTGTCCAGCATGTGCAAGGTGAAGTTCCACCTTGATGGTACGTCAAATAGCACCTTAATATTTGTTCCAAAGATTGATTTTGTCTTCTTAGTCTGACCATTGGTTTCAGGGTGATAAGCAGATGAACATGACAAGTCAATGCCTAGTTTACTGCAAAAAGCTCTCCAAAATTTAGACACAAATTGTACTCCCCTATCAGACACAATGCTACGAGGGATCCCATGTAACCTTACAATATGAGAAATAAACAACGTGGAGAGTGTCTCTGCATTAGGTAATCCTAACAAAGGAACAAAATGAGCTTGTTTGCTGAATCGATCAACTACCACCCAGATAGTAGTCTTTCCATCAGACAGAGGCAAATCTGTAATGAAATCCATGGACAAATGAGTCCATGGTCTTTCTGGAATAGGCAATGGAGCTAATTCCCCAGCTGGCTGGCTACGACTGACTGGCGTGTGCGCAGACTTCACAAGCAGATTCAAAATATTTTATGTCATTATGCATAGACAGCCACCAAAAAAGTTTAGCAATGGCTTTCCTTGTGGCAGTAACCCCAGGATGACCACTTAAAACAGAAAAATTAAATGAAATTCCTGTAGCACCGGCAATCTTATGTACACCGGCACAATTAATTTGAACCCTGGGGAAGTGGAAGGAGCCAACGACTGGACTTACGAATCTCCTCTTCCAATTCTGAAGTTACCATAGACATCACAATACCCTGAGGAATAATGGAGGATGGAGGTACTGGAGGAGAAATGGAATCTAGACTATAAGATAAAACATCAGCTTTGACATTCTTAGACTCTGGTCTGAATGTAATAAAAAAATTAAACCAAGTGAAAAACAAGGACCATCTAGCCTGTCTAGAAGTTAAACTTTTAGCTGATTCAATGTAAGCTAAATTCTTGTGATCCGTGATCATTGTAACTGGATGAACCGCCTCCTTCAAAAAATGCCTCCATTCCTCAAAGGCGCCAATTTGACAGCAAGTAACTCCCGATTCCCAACATCATAATTTTTTTAGAAAGAAAAGCACATGGACACAGATTAGTCAGAGTTTTGGGCCCCTGTGATAAGACTACCCCCATTCTGGTCTCTGAAGCATCCATCTCCACAATGAACAGTTCTATAAAATCAGGTTGGATTAGAATGGGTGCGGACATAAAAGACTCTTTTAATTTTTCAAAAGCCCTGATAGCACCCGGCGACCAAACCTTCAAATTTGCCCCCTTATGTGTAAGGTCAGTAAGTGGTTTAGCAAACGATGAAAACCCCTTGATAAATTTTCTATAATAGTTGGTGAATCCTAGAAAGAATCCTAGAAAAGCCTTAAGGTCATGAGGTTGAACCCAATCAATTATGGCCTGCCCCTTCCCAGGGTCCATCTTAAACCCTTCTACTGACAAGATAAACCCCAATAAAGAGATTTCCTGAACAGAAAAACCACATTTCTCTAATTTAGTAAACAGAGTTCTCCCTCAATCTCTGTAACACAACAAGGACATTTTTCTGGTGAGTGTCCAAGTCTGGTGAGAAAATTAGAATGTCATTGAGGTAAATCACAACAAATTTTCCAATGCTATCAGAGAAAATATCATTCATAAAATTTTGAAAAACTGCTGGTGCATTAGATAATACAAAAGGCATGACAAATTATTCAAAAAGACCCTCAGACATTAAAAAAGTCATTTTCCACTCATCACCTTTCTGAATGCATATCAAATTGTAAGCCCCTCTAAGATCAAGTTTAGAAACCACCCTGGCCTCCAAGAAGCTGATTATATAGGTTGGGGATGAGTGGACGTGGGTAAGTATTTTTAACCATAATCTTGTTTAGTTCTCGGAAATCAAGGCACGAAGAAAGACCCCTTCTTTTTTTAACAAAGAAAAATTCAGCAGCTATAGGGGAGGAGGAAGGATGGATGATCCTTTCATAAACTTTCGCTAATATATTGTCTCATAGCTGTCCATTCAGGCCCCGACAAATTGTAAAGGCGAGGTTTTGGCATCTTGGCGCTAGGAATAGGATCAAAAGCACAATCATAGGGACAATGGGGGGGTAGTATTTTTCCCTCTTTTTCCAAGAAAACATCTCCTAAGTCCTTCAGGTACCCCGGAAGACCCTCCAGACAAGAGAAGCAAATTTGTACATTTTTTAGACATTTCTTGTAACAATTGGGGCTCCATTTCACAAACTCCTTTTGACACCAATCAATAACTGGATTGTCAACCTACAACCATGGAAACCCCAGTACCAATCCAGCAGTTAAATTATCCAACACTAAACAGGAGATGGATTCAGAGTGGAGTGAAATCCACCATTGCTCTCTTGACCAAACTGTGAGCTAATGGTGTCTTGTCAAGGGTGATGATTTGAATGGGTCTTCTTAAACTAACTTTACCAGAGGAAAAAAAAAAAAGGTACTTGGTAGTCTGGGTGACCTCCTTGGCCATCACCCAGACTCAGACATTCTCCCGATGGTTTGATATCTTGAGAACGAGTTAGGCAATTCTTAAGAAAATGTCCAGATAGACCACAGTATAGACAGAGTCTGAGATCTTGTCTCCGTCTTCTCTCAGCAACACGAAGACTGGCAACTCTAACCTTGGGTAAATGCACCTGCTACAGGGGAAGTATAACATGTGGCCTGCTATTCACCATGTCTCTCATGGATTCTGTGGTGGATACCGCGTCAAGGGGTACTCAGGCTTATCATGCCCATTCCACCAAGGCCACCCTAGGTACTGGCATATGGACTACCTATTACAGTCCTCCATTACCCATCACATACAGTCCTTACGGATATTCATTGGAACTCACCCATATATCTATTTGAAATCTACCATTCAGATAGTATGTAACTAACGAAGGTCAGGTTTGACTGAAACGTTTGCTGTACTACTTTCTATGGACTGAATAAAGTTCTTCACCATTTTGCAATTAATTGAGTGCTAGGTTTTCTATCTACCATTCATATGGCCTGAGTCATGGCCTCCATCAGAAAACAGAGGGCTTCATGGAGGACCAGAGCATCCTTGAGAGTCTCGGAAAGGTCCCTGTGGAACTGACACCTGAGAACAGCATCGTTCTATTGAAATTCGGTGGACCACTGTCAGAAATCAGTACAGTAGTCTTCAGCTGTGCGACCCCCCTGTGCCAGGTTAATGATCTTAGCCTCAGCAACCTGGATTCTTTCAGATTCATCATATATCAGACCTAAACTGTCAAAAAAGACAGAAAAGTGTTCTGGGGCTTGTGGGGACAAAGAAAATGTCCAGGTCTGAGGACCCCATTGCAGTAGGGACATGATTATTCCCACCTGCTGGAATTCCTCCGCTGACGACCAAGGGTGCAGGGTAAAAAATAACTTACAGCTCTCCCTGAAACCATAAATTGGTCTTTCTCTCCTGAAAATTTATCAGAGAGAGAAATCACAGGTTCGGGAGAGACCAACTGTACATCAGTGGGTACTGACATTACAACCACTGCCGGCAGTGGTGGGCTATGAGGGGTCTCAATCAAGTTATTTATCTGACTCTGCAACTGATATTGCAATGACTCCAGACTCTGAAAATTCTTCACTAGATCCTGAGTCATCTGTGTCAAATTTACAACCTGGTCACAAAGTGTGTGAACAGGATCCATACTGGTGAAAAAGAAAAACATATCAACCAGACGTAGTTTGACGCTAGTCACTTCTCACGGCCAAGCTGTGTGTCAGAATGGGCAAGGAGTTCAAGGTAAGAAGCCATGAGGGTACATCATAAACAGAAGGAAGAGACAAAAGTGTAGTCAGGAAACGTTCTGAGGTCAGAGTGCAAGGAGAATAATGGATCAGAGCTGAAGGGTTTAAACAGGCAGATGGTCAGAACGAAGTCCAAGGGTCAGGCAACAGATCAAGCATACAGAATTCAAGGCACAGGAGAACAAACCTCACAAGCTAAATGTACATCTAGCAAAGTTCTGGGAGACACAGCTCAGTTAAGTAGCATGGCAATTACCTGGAATAATGACCATTTGGAGAACGCCTCATAGTCTCAGATTGGATAGTCAAGCTGTCAATATACACACTGACAGCTTAGCATGCCCCTGTACCAGATTGGATGGCTAAGCTGTAAATCAAAGTACTGACAGCTTCAGCACACCCCTATACCAGATTGAACGGCCGAGCTCTCAGTAACTGCATCCCAGACACACTGAGTGTCAACCTCATCCTGCACTTGGACCTCTCCCTCCTGGTTCAAGATAACACTTTGTTTTTGTATTTAATTTCTGTTATTTTCATTTGCTAATATTAAAAATTAAAAAATATATATGTATACATTAAAACAAAAAATAAAAAAGTGTTGGCTACCTTCTACTTGGACTGTTAAACCAACATCACAACGTGTACCTCATCCTCAACCTCGGCCTCCTGGTTCAAGATAATTGTTTGGTTTTGTATTTTATTCTTTGGTATTTCCATTAGTTCCCCTTAAAAATTATAAAAAGTACCAATAAAGATAAAAATAACAGAAAAACACTGTGTTGGCTACCTCCTCCTTCACATGTACATTACTGTGTTCACCTCCACCTCCACTTGGACCTCAGCCACCTGGTTCAAGATTTTTGTAAAAAAAATTGAAGTCAGTGCCCTATATCCATTTGTAAAGGGGTGCAAGATCCTTTGTCCACAACATCAAAACAAAATCCTGTTAAGTAATTTCCCTATCCACATTTGTTTGCAGGGCTCTTACCCTCATTTTTCTTCCTTTTGCAGCACCCTACCTTATTAACACAATTTTACAGCCCATTGCCTTTTGGGGTGATATTTGACTGAGCATCTGTGGGGGTATTGTTTGCCTTGCTCTGAGGCTGAAATGGGCTAAAATTGTATGTGGGGGTGTTGTTCCCCATGTTCTGAGGCTGAAATTTGTTAAAATCTTCTGTGGGGGTATTGTTCTCCATGCTTTGGGACTGAAATTTAAAAAAATTCTTATGTGGGGGTGTTGTTCCCCATGCTCTGTGACTGAAATTTTGTGTAATCTTATATGGGGGTGTTGGTCCCCATCTCTCAGGCTGAAATTTGTTAAAATCTTCTGTGGAGTATTGTTACCCATGCTCTGTGAGTGAAATTTGAATCAGCTTCTATGGGGATACTGTACCCCATGGTCTGGGGGTGAAATCTGTAAGCTTCTTCTGTGGGGATACTCTCTCCTATGCTCTGTGGGTTAAATTTTTAACTGGACTGGCAGTAGAAAACCTCAGTGTCTGTGGAGCAGCTGTTAATTTTTTTTTTTATTCATTTACTTTTTATTTGACCATGATTGCTATGGTGACAGAATCCCTTTAATTAATGTCCCTATCCACATTTGTTTGCAGAGCAATTGACCTGGCCTTACTCACATTTCACTTCCTTATGCAACTTCCTGGCCCTTACTACAACCATTGTATAGCCATTTTACAGCTCTGAAGTACTGGTCTCCATTCACTTACATGGGGTTCTGGGTCCGGGGTCAAGTTCACTACCAGAACTGGACTTTAAAAAAAAGTACACCCGAACCAGCCAACCACGTACATCCACAGGTTCGTTCATCTCTAATGGCGACTTGATGGAAATACGGTCTGTATGAAGATGGATCTTGTGCAATCCTTGATAGATCCACCAGTCCACCATAGGTCCTATACTTTGTAACTCATACTCAGTCCTCATGCTTACAAGAGTGCCTTGCAGAAGCACATTTAGACCCTGATACAGACTAGTTGTGGTCATCACTATGGGTCATATTACAGAACTATTTTATATTAGAAGCATTGTTTCTACAGCAGAAAAGCTCGAGAATATGGCATGTGATGGAGTATGCTATTTACATAAGATACCGCAGTCTTTACGATTTAATTATGGCTTTGAACAATTGATATGACATACAGAGCTGAATATAGTCATGTGAGAATATCAATCTATTACTTTGCTTCAGAAAATAAATGTATCACGTTGGAGATAACTACGGTATTAGAATTATCCAGTGATTAATTCCTAATCCAAAACTTAAATTAATAATGTAAAAAACAATGCAAAATAAATGTACTTTGTTTAATTACTTGACTTAATACATGAAGGAGACATGAAACAGGTGTTCCCTGGAACAGGAAAATATAACTTATAAATGGAGAAAACAAAGCCTTTTTGAAGTTCTAATCATTAATTAGACTAAATGATTTGCATAAATGAATAAAACTGCTCATCCTCGCACATCCGCTCGCTGTGTATTCATTCCTTATTTAGCTGAATCGTGTACATTACACGTGATGTGTTTGAAGTTGGTAGTTTGAGTAAAATTGGCTTTGAGGAATTTTTTTAACAATCTAAATGGAAAGAGAGTAATGCAACTCAGAGGTCTGAAAACCTAATGCTGATTACGGCTTCAGCATAATTTTGTTAAGATCAAACACAAAATGGTCAAAAGGTGGAGAAAGACAAGTATTTTACTGACCTTTCATAAAAAGGACATAGTGATTACAGTGAAAGAGCATGTTCATTAGTATATGTGTATCTCAATCAATGCTTCATTCATTAGAGGAGAAAATAATCATGATACTACTCTCGTCAAATTAGTATCAAATTTTCTACTTTAAAGTATTACCACAGAAAGGCTGCTACAAATGAATCAACTGTTACATGTTTTAGAAAATTTAAAGAGGACCAGTCACAGTTTTGTATTGTAAAGACATGGCAATAATGTCATTTTACTGAAGACTAAATTGATACTTTTATTGAAGAAATCTGCATTCTCATCGTTCAGTAATCGCTCATTGAAGTTATATGCTAATTGGGCGCGAATCCAACAAGGCTGAACCTTATACTTCATCTTTTTCTACTTGTCTAAGCAATATCTGCCCCCCAGCAGCCTCCGATCTTTGACCAACAGGTCACTGCTTTTCAGGAACCTGCCCCCCACTGTCTGAAACATTGTTCCAGAGGCATCATTGCCGGTGGTAGTGCATGCACTGGTTCAATTCTCTGCTTACTGATGTCAGAGAGAAGTGACTATGCACGCACCACCCCTGGCCCATTACCTGACCTCCACACTGGCCGTCAGTGCAAGCAATGATGATGGAGGTGGGAGTGCCAGCAAACATTTCCACCCCAATGATTCCTTCTCTGCGTCTGATGTGTCAGAGAAGCAGGCGCGATTATGTCATTACAGCGTGCCTGCTGTTCGAGATGTGCAGCTCTTCACACCACACACTCAAAAGAGTGTGTTTTTTTTTAAAATCATAATAGAGTATGGAGAACCATGGGGGATGCATTACATTGTGTACAGGACCATGGGGGTGCATTATATTGCATGGAGGACCATGGGTTTACACTATATTATATGGAGGACTATTGGGGCGCATTATATTGTATGGAGGACCATGTGGTTACATTAGATTATATGGACGACCATGAGGGGTGTATTATATTGTATAGATGACCATGGGGGTGTATTATATTGTATGGAGGACCATGGGGGGTCCATTATATTGTATGTTTGACTATGTGGGTACATTATATTGTATGGAGGACCATGGGGAGGTGCATTATATTGTATGGGGGACTATGGTGGATAAATTATATTGTATGGAGGACCATGGGATTACATTATATTAAATGGACGACCGTGAGGGTTGCATTATATTGCATGGAGGACCATGGGGTTACATTATATTATATGGAGGACCATGGTGGTGTGCATTATATTGTATGGAGGACCATGAGGAGAATTATATTGTATGGAAGACCATGGGGGGTGCATTATATTGTATGGATGACCATGGGAGTGCATTATATTGTATGGAAGACCATGGGAAGTGAATTATATTGTATGGAGGACCATGGGAAGTACATTATATTTGTGGGGGGCGTTCTATATAGAGTACTATATGGGCCTATTATACTATATGAAAGGCTATGTTGGGCCATTACATTGTGTGCAAACAATTATACAGTATGAAGGTTTATGTGGGGTCCATCATACTGTGTGGAGGGCTGTGTGGGGGCTATTATACATTTTGGAGAGCTAGTGCAGGCCATTATACTGTGTGGAGCCACAGTTTGGGGATCTTACTGTGTTGGGGTCACCATATTTTGCCTTTGGAGTTGAGATGGGGTATTCAAGGGTCATCATACTTGCATGTGGAGGCTGATGTGGAGGAATTCATAACAGGGGTATTATACTGTATTTGGAGGGTACTTTTATTGGCATCATACATTATAGGGGCAATAAAAGAGGAATCTAGGAATTCAGCTGGAGCAAAATTACTATGTAAAGGCTGGACAGTTGTGAGATATGTTCTTCTGTGATCCTGACAATTATTATTGTTTTTATTTTTTGTGTGTATGGGGGCCCACTTAGAACTTCTGCTTTAGGGCTCTTTGGTTTCTATGTATGCCCCTGACTGGAAGCTCTGGAGCTCTAAGACAAAATTTATTGCAGCCCTCCTGCCCACCATGTGCCATTTGTAGAACTGGTGTCTTCTTACGAAGTAAAGAGGCAGTTGTGATCAGGTCTAGTTGTGATTGATACCTCTGCACCACTTATACCCTTGCTTTATGTACAGGGCAATAACCATTTTAGGATTAAGGGTCTTTCATGTCTTTTGCACTAGTAGGGAATGTGTTATAAGCCAATATCTTTTTAATGGCTAGGCATACCTTAACTACTTTTTTATTGTAAAAAAAAATGCAGTTTGAGTAGGAAAATAAGTAGTGCAATTAAATATTCAGATAATATGTTACATTATTATTATTATTATTGTTATTATTATTATTATTATTATTATTATTATAGGTTTGCAGTTCATTAAAGCAAAAAAGTGGTTGAAAAGTGAACTATAAGTTTTAGAAAATTTGACTGTTTTGTCTATAACAGAATATTTAACATGCTCTGGACTATTTCTTTTGGATGGACACATATTTTAAGAATAACTGTTTTTGATTTTTTTTTCAGAACTCAATAATACACTTTAACATAAGAAATCTACTTTCTCCTCCTTGACTGATCTTTTATTCTCAATATTCTCAACTCACAGGTAAAATCTGTCTTCAGTGAATACAAATTTTATGATTACTGAAGTAGGAAATGCTAGTTGATATGCTTAACACTCTGTGGAGAATTGTAACTGTCGTTTAACCCCCGAGGGTGGTTTGCACGTTAATGACCGGGCCAATTTTTACAATTCTGACCACTGTCCCTTTATGAGGTAATAACTCTGGAACGCTTCAACGGATCTTGGCGATTCTGACATTGTTTTCTTGTGACATATTGTACTTCATGATAGTGGTAAAATTTCTTTGATATTACCTGCGTTTATTTGCAAAAAAAATGGAAATTTGGCGAAAATTTTGAAAATTTTGCAATTTTCCAACTTTGAATTTTTATGCCCTTAAATCACAGAGATATGTCACACAAAATACTTAATAAGTAACATTTTCCACATGTCTACTTTACATCAGCACAATTTTGGAAACAAATTTTTTTTTTGTTAGGGAGTTATAAGGGTTAAAAGTTGACCAGCAATTTCTCATTTTTACAACAAAATTTACAAAACCATTTTTTTTAGGGACCACCTCACATTTGAAGTCACATTTAGGGGTCTATATAGCAAAAAATACCCAAAAGTGACACCATTCTAAAAACTGCACCCCTCAAGCTGATCAAAACCACATCCAAGAAGTTTATTAACCCTTCTGGTGCTTCATGAGAGCTAAAGCAATGTTGAAGGAAAAAATGAAAATTTAACTTTTTAGTCATGAAAACGATCTTTTAGCAACATTTTTTTTATTTTCCCAAAGGTAACAGGAGAAATTGGACTGCAAAAGTTGTTGTCCAATTTGTCCTGAGTACGCTGATACCCCATATGTGGGGGGGTACCACTGTTTGGGCTCATGGCAGGGCTCAGAAGGGAAGGAGCGCCATTTGACTTCTTCAAGCTAAAATTAGCTGGAATTGAGATCGGACGCCATGTCGCGTTTGGTGAGCCCCTGATGTGCCTAAACAGTGGAAACCCCCCACAAGTTACCCCATTTTGGAAACTAGACCCCCTAAGGAACTTATCTAGATGTGTGGTGAGCACTTTTATCCCCCAAGTGCTTCACAGAAGTTTATACCGCCCGTACGTGAAAATAAAAAAACGTATTTTTTCCACAAACATGATGGTTTAGTCCTCAATTTTTAATTTTCACAAGGGTAACTGAAGAAATTGGACCACACAAGTTGTAGTCCAATTTGTCCTGAGTACGCCAATACCCCATATGTGGGGCGGAACCACTGTTTAGGCGCATGGCAGGGCTCAGAAGGGAAGGAGCGCCATAAGACTTTTTCAAGCTAAAATTAGCTGGAATTGAGATTGGACGCCATGTCGCGTTTGGTGAGCCCCTGATGTGCCTAAACAGTGGAAACCCCCCACAAGTGACCCCATTTTGGAAACTAGACCCCCTAAGGAACTTATCTAGATGTGTGGTGAGCACTTTTATCCCCCAAGTGCTTCACAGAAGTTTATACCGCCCGTACGTGAAAATAAAAAAACGTATTTTTTCCACAAACATGATGGTTTAGTCCCCAATTTTTAATTTTCACAAGGGTAACTGAAGAAATTGGACCACAAAAGTTGTAGTCCAATTTGTCCTGAGTACGCTGATACCCCATATGTGGGGCGGAATTACTGTTCGGGCGCATGGCAGGGCTCAGAAGGGAAGGAGCGCCATAAGACTTTCTCAAGCTAAAATTAGCTGGAATTGAGATTGGACGCCATGTCGCGTTTGGTGAGCCCCTGATGTGCCTAAACAGTGGAAACCCCCCACAAGTGACCCCATTTTGGAAACTAGACCCCCTAAGGAACTTATCTAGATGTGTGGTGAGCACTTTTATCCCCCAAGTGCTTCACAGAAGTTTATACCGCCCGTACGTGAAAATAAAAAAACGTATTTTTTCCACAAACATGATGGTTTAGTCCCCAATTTTTAATTTTCACAAGGGTAACTGAAGAAATTGGACCACAAAAGTTGTAGTCCAATTTGTCCTGAGTATGCCAATACCCCATATGTGGGGCGGAACCACTGTTTGGGCGCATGGCAGGGCTCAGAAAGGAAGGAGCGCCATAAGACTTTTTCAAGCTAAAATTAGCTGGAATTGAGATTGGACGCCATGTCGCGTTTGGTGAGCCCCTGATGTGCCTAAACAGTGGAAACCCCCCACAAGTGACCCCATTTTGGAAACTAGACCCCCTAAGGAACTTATCTAGATGTGTGGTGAGCACTTTTATCCCCCAAGTGCTTCACAGAAGTTTATACCGCCCGTACGTGAAAATAAAAAAACGTATTTTTTCCACAAACATGATGGTTTAGTCCCCAATTTTTAATTTTCACAAGGGTAACTGAAGAAATTGGACCACAAAAGTTGTAGTCCAATTTGTCCTGAGTACGCCAATACCCCATATGTGGGGCGGAACCACTGTTTAGGCGCATGGCAGGGCTCAGAAGGGAAGGAGCGCCATAAGACTTTTTCAAGCTAAAATTAGCTGGAATTGAGATTGGACGCCATGTCGCGTTTGGTGAGCCCCTGATGTGCCTAAACAGTGGAAACCCCCCACAAGTGACCCCATTTTGGAAACTAGACCCCCTAAGGAACTTATCTAGATGTGTGGTGAGCACTTTTATCCCCCAAGTGCTTCACCAAAGTTTATATCGCCCGTGCGTGAAAATAAAAAATCCTATTTTTTCCACAAACATGATGGTTTAGTCCCCAATTTTTTATTTTCACAAGGGTAACTGAAGAAATTGGATGACAAAAGTTGTAGTCCAATTTGTCCTGAGTACGCTGATACCCCATATGTGGGGGGGAACCACTGTTTAGGCGCATGGCAGGGCTCAGAAGGGAAGGAGCGCCATAAGACTTTCTCAAGCTAAAATTAGCTGGAATTGAGATTGGACGCCATGTCGCGTTTGGTGAGCCCCTGATGTGCCTAAACAGTGGAAACCCCCCACAAGTGACCCCATTTTGGAAACTAGATCCCCTAAGGAACTTTTCTAGATGTGTGGTGAGCACTTTTATCCCCCAAGTGCTTCACAGAAGTTTATACCGCCCGTGCGGGAAAATAAAAAATCCTATTTTTTGCCCACAAAAATAATCTTTTAGTCCCCAATTTTTTTATTTCCCAAGGGTAACAGGAGAAATTGGACCACAAAAGTTGTTGTCCAATTTGCCCTGAGTACGCTGGTACCCCACATGTGGGAGAAAACTACTGTTTGGGCACACGTCAGGGCTCGGAAGGGAAGTAGTGACGTTTTGGAACGCAGGCTTTGATGGAATCTTCTGCGGCCGTCACGTTCCATTTGACGAGCCCCTGATGTGCCTAAAAAGTGGAAATCCCCCACAAGTGACCCCAATTTGGAAACTAGACCTCCTAAGGAACTTGTCTAGATGTGTGGTGAGAACTTTGAACCCCCAAGTGTTTCACTAAAGTTTATACCGCCCGTGCGGGAAAATAAAAAATCCTATTTTTTGCCCACAAAAATGATCTTTTAGTCCCCAATTTTTTAATTTCCCCTGAGTACGCTGGTACCCCACATGTGGGAAAAAACTGTTTGGGCACACGTTGGGGCTCGAAAGGGAAGTACTGACGTTTTTGAATGCAGACTTTGATGGAATCGTCTGCGGGCGTCATGTTCCGTTTGCAGAGCCCCTGATGTGCCTAAACAGGAAAAAAACCCACAAGTGACAACATTTTGGAAAGTAGACCCCCAGAGAACTTACCTAGATGTGCCAACTTTGGAATTATTCTATTTCCTGTAAAGTAAATTAGTAGTGCATGGAGGTGTGGTACAATTTAAAGCAATCCTTCATACACAGGCCAGGTTTGTCGGGGCAGGTGTCGCATTGATAGATGGTGTCACTTCGAATTCCTCTTTTGTAGCACACTCGGCACCTTTTTTGCGGCTTACCTTTTTTTTCAGTTGGCGGGACCACCCCAGGAAAATGCTGGCCTGGTACAACACGTGCACCTTCAGTTCCAGAAGTACTGGAGCCCGCTCCTTCCCTCGTGCCAAACATCAGGGCCTTAACCACTACCTCCTGGAAATGAAGGTACGACGTATCGGTGTTGCGTGCACATCGTGACAGCAGGAAAGCGTTGAGCATTGCCATTTGTACGATGTGCACGGACAGCTTTTTGTACCACACCCTGGCCTTTCTCAAAGCACTGTATGGTTGGAGGAGTTGATCGGAGAGATCAACGCCCCCCATGTTTTTGTTGTACCCCAGTACACAGTCCGGTTTGCAGACCTGTGCAGAGGTACCCCGTACAGTGCTGAGGGCGCTGCCATCACCGTGTATGGTGGTCAACAGAAGGACATCCCTTTTGTCCTTGTACTTGACAACCAGCAGGTGGTCGCTACATTGGGCTTTGTGTTGTGAAATTGGATTTTGGGCTCCCCCGGTGGCCACTGGTGGAATTGAACTGGTGTGCATCATCCTCTCTGTTCACCTGTTTCCATCAGGATGTGGGAGTCGCTATTTAGCCTTGCTCCTCTGTCACTTCCATGCCGGTCAACATTGTAATCGGAAGCCTTTCTGTGCATGTTCCTGCTGCTAGACAACTCCCAGCTAAGTTGGACTTTAGTCCTTGTTTGTTTTTGCATTTTGTTCCAGTTCACAGCTGTAGTTTCGTTTCTGTGTCTGGAAAGCTCTTGTGATCTGAAATTGCCACTCTGATGTTATGAGTTAATACTAGAGTCTTAAAGTAATTTCAGGATGTGTTTTGATAGGGTTTTCAGCTGACCATGAAAGTGCCCTTTCTGTCTTCCTGCTATCTAGTAAGCGGACCTCAATTTTGCTAAACCTATTTTCATACTATGTTTGTCATTTCATCTAAAATCACCGCCAATATTTGTGGGGGCCTCTGTCTGCCTTTCGGGGAAATTTCTCTAGAGGTGAGCCAGGACTATATTTTCCTCTGCCAGGATTAGTTAGTCCTCCGGCCGGCGCTGGGCGTCTAGGGATAAAACGCAGGCTACGCTACCCGGCTACTGTTAGTTGTGCGGCAGGTTTAGTTCATGGTCAGTTTAGTTTCCATCCTTCCAAGAGCTAGTTCTTATGTTTGCTGGGCTATGTTCTCTTGCCATTGAGAACCATAACAGTTTGACCGGCCAAAAAAGGGTTAAATTAATTGACAGAGAAAGGAGAGAAAAGAGAAGTCTGCTGAAGATTTTTTTTTTTTTTTTTTTCCTTCAGTTCTGAGTGTGCTTGTAATTGAATCTCTTGCAAGTCTGCCTATATTGCAGCCTTTCTCTCTCTCTCTCTTTCTAATCCTGGAATGGCTCTGTGTTCACCTGTTTAAAATGGATATTCAGAGTTTAGCTGCAGGTTTGAATAATCTCACCACGAAAGTTCAAAATTTACAAGATTTTGTTGTTCATGTTCCTATATCTGAACCTAGAATTCCTTTGCCTGAATTTTTCTCGGGGAATAGATCTTGCTTTCAAAATTTCAAAAATAATTGCAAGTTGTTTTTGTCCCTGAAATCTCGCTCTGCTGGAGATCCTGCTCAGCAGGTCAGGATTGTGATTTCCTTGCTCCGGGGCGACCCTCAGGATTGGGCTTTTGCATTGGCTCCAGGGGATCCTGCGTTGCTCAATGTGGATGCGTTTTTTCTGGCCTTGGGGTTGCTTTATGAGGAACCTCAGTTAGAACTTCAGGCGGAAAAGGCCTTGATGTCCCTATCTCAGGGGCAAGACGAAGCTGAAATATACTGCCAGAAATTCCGTAAATGGGCTGTGCTTACTCAGTGGAATGAGTGCGCCCTGGCGGCGAATTTCAGAGAGGGTCTCTCTGATGCCATTAAGGATGTTATGGTGGGGTTCCCTGTGCCTGCGGGTCTGAATGAGTCCATGACAATGGCTATCCAGATCGATAGGCGTCTGCGGGAGCGCAAACCTGTGCACCATTTGGCGGTGTCTACTGAGAAGACGCCAGAGAATATGCAATGTGATAGAATTCTGTCCAGAAGTGAACGGCAGAATTTTAGACGAAAAAATGGGTTGTGCTTCTATTGCGGTGATTCAACTCATGTTATATCAGCATGCTCTGTCATGATCTCAATGGCAAGAGAACATAGCATCAGCATATATATGAACTAGCTCTTGGAAGATGGAACTGAGCTGACCATGAACTAAACCTAACGCCCAACTAGCAGTGGCCGGGTAGCATGCCTACGTTGATTCTAGATGCCCAGCACCAGCCGGAGGACTAACTAAAGCTAGCAGAGGAAAATATTAGTCCTAGCTCACCTCTAGAGAAATACCCCGAAAGGAGACAGAGTCCCCCCACATGTATTGGCGGTGAGTTAAGAAGAAATAACAAACGTAGTATGAAAATAGGTTTAGCAAATTTGAGGTCCACTTACTACATAGCAGAAGACAGAAAGGACACTTTCATGGTCAGCTGAAAACCCTATCAAAACACCATC
This sequence comes from Ranitomeya variabilis, assembly GCF_051348905.1. Taxonomy (NCBI): domain Eukaryota; kingdom Metazoa; phylum Chordata; class Amphibia; order Anura; family Dendrobatidae; genus Ranitomeya; species Ranitomeya variabilis. Next base: position 536,339,424 of record NC_135234.1, read on the forward strand.
CAGAAATTACTTTAAAACTCTGGCATTAACTCATAACACCAGAGTGGCAATTCCTGTTCACAAGAGCTTTCCAGACACAGTAACGAAACTACAGCTGTGAACTGGAACAAAAATGCAAAAACAAACATGGACAAGAGTCCAACTTATCTAGTAGTTGTCTAGGAGCAGGAACAAGCACAGAGAGGCTTCTGATAACATTGTTGACCGGCAAGGAACTAACAGAGCAGCAAGGTTATATAGCGACTCCCACATCCTGATGGGAACAGGTGAACAGAGAAGATGAAGACACAGTTCAATTCCACCAGTAGCCACCGGGGGAGCCCAGAATCCAAATTCACAACAGTACCCCCCCCTCAAGGAGGGGGCACCGAACCCTCACCAGAACCACCAGGGCGATCAGGATGGGCCCTATGAAAGGTACGAACCAGATCAGAGGCATGAACATCAGATGCATTCACCCAAGAATTATCCTCCTGGCCGTATCCCTTCCACTTGACCAGATACTGGAGTCTCCGTCTGGAAACACGAGAGTCTAAGATTTTCTCCACAACGTACTCCAACTCACCCTCAACCAACACCGGAGCAGGAGGCTCAACGGAAGGCACAACCGGTACCTCATACCTGCGCAACAATGACCGATGAAAAACGTTATGAATAGAAAAGGATGCAGGGAGGTCCAAACGGAAGGAAACAGGGTTAAGAATCTCCAATATCTTATACGGGCCGATGAACCGAGGCTTAAACTTAGGAGAAGAGACCCTCATAGGGACAAAACGAGAAGACAGCCACACCAAATCCCCAACACAAAGCCGAGGACCAACACGACGGTGGCGGTTGGCAAAAAGCTGAGTCTTCTCCTGGGACAACCTCAAATTGTCCACCACCTGCCCCCAGATCTGATGCAATCTCTCCACCACAGCATCCACTCCAGGACAATCCGAAGATTCCACCTGACCAGAGGAAAATCGAGGATGAAACCCCGAATTACAGAAAAACGGGGACACCAAAGTGGCAGAGCTGGCCCGATTATTGAGAGCGAACTCCGCCAATGGCAAAAAAGCAACCCAATCATCCTGGTCAGCAGACACAAAACACCTCAGATATGTCTCCAGGGTCTGATTAATCCGCTCGGTCTGGCCATTCGTCTGAGGATGGAAAGCGGACGAAAAAGATAAATCTATGCCCATCCTAGCACAGAATGCCCGCCAAAATCTAGACACGAATTGGGTCCCTCTGTCAGAAACGATATTCTCAGGAATACCATGCAAACGAACAACATTTTGAAAAAACAGAGGAACCAACTCGGAAGAAGAAGGCAACTTGGGCAGAGGAACCAAATGGACCATCTTAGAAAAACGGTCACACACCACCCAGATGACAGACATCTTCTGAGAAACAGGCAGATCTGAAATAAAATCCATCGAGATGTGCGTCCAAGGCCTCTTAGGAATAGGCAAGGGCAACAATAATCCACTAGCCCGAGAACAACAAGGCTTGGCCCGAGCACAAACGTCACAAGACTGCACAAAGCCTCGCACATCTCGTGACAGGGAAGGCCACCAGAAGGACCTTGCCACCAAATCCCTGGTACCAAAAATGTCAGGATGACCTGCCAACGCAGAAGAATGAACCTCAGAGATGACTCTACTGGTCCAATCATCAGGAACAAACAGTTTATCAGGTGGGCAACGATCAGGTCTATCCGCCTGAAACTCCTGCAAGGCCCGCCGCAGGTCTGGAGAAACGGCTGACAATACCACTCCGTCCTTAAGGATACCTGTGGGCTCAGAGTTACCAGGCGAGTCAGGCTCAAAACTCCTAGAAAGGGCATCCGCCTTAACATTCTTAGAACCCGGTAGGTATGACACCACCAAATTAAACCGAGAGAAAAATAATGACCAGCGCGCCTGTCTAGGATTCAGGCGCCTGGCGGTCTCAAGATAAATCAAATTTTTGTGGTCAGTCAATACCACCACCTGATGTCTGGCTCCCTCAAGCCAATGGCGCCACTCCTCAAAAGCCCACTTCATGGCCAAAAGCTCCCGATTCCCAACATCATAATTCCGCTCAGCGGGCGAAAATTTACGGGAAAAGAAGGCACAAGGCCTCATCACGGAGCAGTCAGAACTTCTCTGCGACAAGACTGCCCCCGCTCCGATCTCAGAAGCGTCGACCTCAACCTGAAAAGGTAGAGCAACATCAGGCTGACGCAACACAGGGGCAGAGGAAAAACGGCGCTTAAGCTCCCGAAAGGCCTCCACAGCATCAGGGGACCAATCAGCAACATCAGCACCCTTCTTAGTCAAATCGGTCAATGGCTTAGCAATATCCGAAAAACCAGCAATAAATCGACGATAAAAGTTAGCAAAGCCCAAAAATTTCTGAAGACTCTTAAGAGAAGAGGGCTGCGTCCAATCACAAATAGCTTGAACCTTGACAGGATCCATTTCAATGGAAGAGGGGGAAAAAATATATCCCAAAAAGGAAATCCTCTGTACCCCAAAAACACACTTAGAACCCTTCACACACAAAGAATTAGACCGCAAAACCTGAAAAACCCTCCTGACTTGCTGGACATGAGAGTCCCAGTCATCCGAAAAAATCAGAATATCATCCAGATACACAATCATAAATTTATCCAAATAATCGCGAAAAATATCATGCCTAAAGGACTGGAAAACTGACGGAGCATTTGAAAGACCAAAAGGCATCACTAAATACTCAAAGTGGCCCTCGGGCGTATTAAATGCGGTTTTCCACTCATCCCCCTGCCTGATTCGCACCAAATTATACGCCCCACGAAGGTCAATCTTAGAGAACCACTTGGCCCCCTTTATGCGAGCAAACAAATCAGTCAGCAACGGCAATGGGTATTGATATTTAACAGTGATCTTATTCAAAAGCCGATAATCAATACATGGTCTCAAAGAGCCGTCTTTTTTTGACACAAAGAAAAAACCGGCTCCTAAGGGAGATGACGATGGACGAATATGTCCCTTTTCCAAGGACTCCCTTATATATTCTCGCATAGCAGCATGTTCAGGCACAGACAGATTAAATAAACGACCCTTTGGGTATTTACTACCCGGGATTAAATCTATGGCACAATCGCACTCTCGGTGCGGAGGTAACGAACCAAGCTTGGATTCTTCAAAGACGTCACGATAGACAGGAACTCAGGAATTTCAGAGGGAATAGATGATGAAATGGAAACCACAGGTACATCCCCATGAGCCCCCTTACATCCCCAGCTCAACACAGACATAGCTCTCCAGTCGAGGACTGGGTTGTGAGATTGCAGCCAAGGCAATCCTAGCACCAAATCATCATGTAGATTATACAGCACCAGAAAGCGAATAATCTCCTGGTGATCCGGATTAATACGCATAGTTACTTGTGTCCAGTATTGTGGTTTATTATTAGCCAATGGGGTGGAGTCAATCCCCTTCAGAGGAATAGGAGTCTCCAAAGGCTCTAAATCATACCCACAGCGTTTGGCAAAGGACCAATCCATAAGACTCAAAGCGGCGCCAGAGTCGACATAGGCGTCCGTGGTAATAGATGACAAAGAGCAAATCAGGGTCACAGATAGAATAAACTTAGACGGCAAGGTGCAAATGGAAACAGATTTACCAAGCTTTTTAGTGCGCTTAGAGCATGCTGATATAACATGAGTAGAATCACCACAATAGAAACACAACCCATTTTTCCGTCTAAAATTCTGCCGCTCGCTTCGGGACAGAATTCTATCACACTGCATACTCTCTGGCGACTTCTCAGTGGACACCGCCAGATGGTGCACTGGTTTGCGCTCCCGCAAACGCCTATCGATCTGAATAGCCATTGTCATGGACTCATTCAGACCCGCAGGCACAGGGAACCCCACCATAACATCCTTAATGGCATCAGAGAGACCCTCTCTGAAAGTCGCCGCCAGGGCGCACTCATTCCACTGAGTAAGCACAGACCATTTACGGAATCTTTGGCAGTAAATTTCCGCTTCATCTTGCCCCTGAGATAGGGACATCAAAGTTTTTTCTGCCTGAAGCTCCAAATGAGGTTCGTCATAAAGCAACCCCAAGGCCAGAAAAAACGCATCCACATTGAGCAACGCAGGATCCCCTGGTGTCAATGAAAAAGCCCAGTCTTGAGGGTCGCCCCGGAGCAAGGAAATCACAATCCTGACCTGCTGTGCAGGGTCTCCGGCAGAGCGAGATTTCAGGGACAAAAATAATTTGCAATTATTTCGAAAATTCTGAAACCCGGATCTATTCCCCGAGAAAAATTCCGGCAAGGGAATTCTCGGCTCAGATACAGGTGCATGACAAACAAAATCTTGCAAATTTTGTACCTTCGTGGCGAGATTATTCAAACCTGCAGTTACACTCTGAAGATCCATTACAAACAGGTGGACACAGAGCCATTCAAAGAAGGAGAGAAAAAAAAAAAAAAAAATTTCAGCAGACTACTTATTTCTCTCCTTTCTCAGCCAAGGATTTTAACCCTTTAGTGGGCCGGTCAAACTGTCATGATCTCAATGGCAAGAGAACATAGCATCAGCATATATATGAACTAGCTCTTGGAAGATGGAACTGAGCTGACCATGAACTAAACCTAACGCACAACTAGCAGTGGCCGGGTAGCATGCCTACGTTGATTCTAGATGCCCAGCACCAGCCGGAGGACTAACTAAAGCTAGCAGAGGAAAATATTAGTCCTAGCTCACCTCTAGAGAAATACCCCGAAAGGAGACAGAGGCCCCCCACATGTATTGGCGGTGAGTTAAGAAGAAATAACAAACGTAGTATGAAAATAGGTTTAGCAAATTTGAGGTCCACTTACTACATAGCAGAAGACAGAAAGGACACTTTCATGGTCAGCTGAAAACCCTATCAAAACACCATCCAGAAATTACTTTAAAACTCTGGCATTAACTCATAACACCAGAGTGGCAATTCCTGTTCACAAGAGCTTTCCAGACACAGTAACGAAACTACAGCTGTGAACTGGAACAAAAATGCAAAAACAAACATGGACAAGAGTCCAACTTATCTAGTAGTTGTCTAGGAGCAGGAACAAGCACAGAGAGGCTTCTGATAACATTGTTGACCGGCAAGGAACTAACAGAGCAGCAAGGTTATATAGCGACTCCCACATCCTGATGGGAACAGGTGAACAGAGAAGATGAAGACACAGTTCAATTCCACCAGTAGCCACCGGGGGAGCCCAGAATCCAAATTCACAACAATGCTCTAAGCGTACTAAGAAGCTTGATAAGTCTGTTTCAATTGGCACTTTACAGTCTAAGTTTATTCTATCTGTGACCCTGATTTGTTCTTTATCATCTATTACCGCGGATGCCTATGTCGACTCTGGCGCCGCTTTGAGTCTTATGGATTGGTCCTTTGCCAAACGCTGTGGGTATGATTTGGAGCCTCTTGAAACTCCTATACCCCTGAAGGGGATTGACTCCACCCCATTGGCTAGCAATAAACCACAATACTGGACACAAGTAACTATGCGGATTAATCCGGATCACCAGGAGATTATTCGCTTTCTTGTGCTGTATAACCTACATGATGTGTTGGTGCTTGGATTGCCATGGCTGCAATCTCATAACCCAGTCCTTGACTGGAAAGCTATGTCTGTGTTAAGCTGGGGATGTAAGGGGACGCATGGGGACGTACCTGTGGTTTCCATTTCATCATCTATTCCCTCTGAGATTCCTGAATTCTTGACTGAATATCGTGACGTTTTTGAAGAACCTAAGCTTGGTTCATTACCTCCGCACCGGGAGTGCGATTGTGCCATAGATTTGATTCCGGGTAGTAAATACCCTAAGGGTCGTTTGTTTAATCTGTCTGTGCCTGAACATGCTGCTATGCGAGAATATATAAAGGAGTCCTTGGAAAAGGGACATATTCGTCCTTCGTCATCTCCCTTAGGAGCCGGTTTTTTCTTTGTGGCTAAGAAAGATGGCTCTTTAAGGCCGTGCATTGATTATCGGCTTTTGAATAAAATCACGGTTAAATATCAATATCCGTTGCCACTGCTGACTGATTTGTTTGCTCGCATAAAGGGGGCCAAGTGATTCTCTAAGATAGATCTCCGTGGGGCGTATAATTTGGTGCGAATTAAGCAGGGGGATGAGTGGAAAACCGCATTTAATACGCCCGAGGGCCACTTTGAGTATTTGGTGATGCCTTTTGGTCTTTCAAATGCCCCTTCAGTCTTTCAGTCCTTTATGCATGACATTTTCCGTGATTATTTGGATAAATTTATGATTGTGTATCTGGATGATATTTTGATTTTTTCGGATGACTGGGACTCTCATGTCCAGCAGGTCAGGAGGGTTTTTCAGGTTTTGCGGTCTAATTCCTTGTGTGTGAAGGGTTCTAAGTGCGTTTTTGGGGTTCAAAAGATTTCCTTTTTGGGATATATTTTTTCCCCCTCTTCCATCGAGATGGATCCTGTCAAGGTTCAGGCTATTTGTGATTGGACGCAACCCTCTTCTCTTAAGAGTCTTCAGAAATTTTTGGGCTTTGCTAACTTTTATCGTCGATTTATTGCTGGTTTTTCTGATGTTGTTAAACCATTGACTGATTTGACTAAGAAGGGTGCTGATGTTGCTGATTGGTCCCCTGCTGCTGTGGAGGCCTTTCGGGAGCTTAAGCGCCGCTTTTCTTCCACCCCTGTGGTGCGTCAGCCTGATGTTGCTCTTCCTTTTCAGGTTGAGGTCGACGCTTCTGAAATCGGAGCTGGGGCGGTTTTGTCGCAGAGAAGTTCCGATTGCTCCGTGATGAGACCTTGTGCTTTTTTCTCGCGTAAATTTTCGCCTGCCGAGCGGAATTATGATGTTGGGAATCGGGAGCTTTTGGCCATGAAGTGGGCTTTTGAGGAGTGGCGTCATTGGCTTGAGGGGGCTAGACATCAGGTGGTGGTATTGACTGACCACAAAAATCTAATTTATCTTGAGTCCGCCAGACGCCTGAATCCTAGACAGGCGCGCTGGTCGTTGTTTTTCTCTCGGTTTAATTTTGTGGTGTCCTACCTGCCGGGTTCTAAGAATGTTAAGGCGGATGCCCTTTCTAGGAGTTTTGAGCCTGACTCCCCTGGTAATTCTGAACCTACAGGTATCCTTAAGGATGGAGTGATATTGTCTGCCGTTTCTCCAGACCTGCGGCGGGCCTTGCAGGAGTTTCAGGCGGATAGACCTGATCGTTGCCCACCTGGTAGACTGTTTGTTCCTGATGATTGGACCAGTAAAGTCATTTCTGAGGTTCATTCTTCTGCGTTGGCAGGTCATCCTGGAATCTTTGGTACCAGGGATTTGGTGGCAAGGTCCTTCTGGTGGCCTTCCCTGTCTCGAGATGTGCGAGGCTTCGTGCAGTCTTGTGACGTTTGTGCTCGGGCCAAGCCTTGTTGTTCTCGGGCTAGTGGATTGTTGTTGCCCTTGCCTATCCCGAAGAGGCCCTGGACGCACATCTCGATGGATTTTATTTCGGATCTTCCTGTTTCTCAGAAGATGTCTGTCGTCTGGGTGGTGTGTGATCGTTTCTCTAAGATGGTCCATTTGGTTCCCCTGCCTAAGTTGCCTCCTTCTTCCGAGTTGGTTCCTCTGTTTTTTCAAAATGTGGTCCGTTTGCATGGTATTCCGGAGAATATCGTTTCTGACAGAGGTACCCAATTCGTGTCTAGATTTTGGCGAGCATTCTGTGCTAGGATGGGCATAGATTTGTCTTTCTCGTCTGCTTTCCATCCTCAGACTAATGGCCAGACCGAGCGGACGAATCAGACCTTGGAGACATATTTGAGGTGTTTTGTGTCTGCAGATCAGGATGATTGGGTTGCTTTTTTGCCTTTAGCGGAGTTTGCCCTCAATAATCGGGCCAGCTCTGCCACCTTGGTGTCTCCTTTTTTCTGTAATTCGGGGTTTCATCCTCGATTTTCTTCTGGTCAGGTGGAATCTTCGGATTGTCCTGGAGTGGATGCTGTGGTGGAGAGGTTGCATCAGATTTGGGGGCAGGTAGTGGACAATTTGAAGTTGTCCCAGGAGAAGACTCAGCTTTTTGCCAACCGCCGGCGTCGGGTTGGTCCTCGGCTTTGTGTTGGGGACTTGGTGTGGTTGTCTTCTTGTTTTGTCCCTATGAGAGTTTCTTCTCCCAAGTTTAAGCCTCGGTTCATCGGCCCGTACAAGATATTGGAGATTCTTAACCCTGTGTCCTTCCGTTTGGACCTCCCTGCATCTTTTTCTATTCATAATGTTTTTCATCGGTCATTATTGCGCAGGTATGAGGTACCGGTTGTGCCTTCCGTTGAGCCTCCTGCTCCGGTGTTGGTTGAGGGCGAGTTGGAGTACGTTGTGGAAAAAATCTTGGACTCCCGTGTTTACAGACGGAGACTCCAGTATCTGGTCAAATGGAAGGGATACGGTCAGGAGGATAATTCTTGGGTGACTGCCTCTGATGTTCATGCCTCCGATTTGGTCCGTGCCTTTCATAGGGCTCATCCTGATCGCCCTGGTGGTTCTGGTGAGGGTTCGGTGCCCCCTCCTTGAGGGGGGGTACTGTTGTGAAATTGGATTTTGGGCTCCCCCGGTGGCCACTGGTGGAATTGAACTGGTGTGCATCATCCTCTCTGTTCACCTGTTTCCATCAGGATGTGGGAGTCGCTATTTAGCCTTGCTCCTCTGTCACTTCCATGCCGGTCAACATTGTAATCGGAAGCCTTTCTGTGCATGTTCCTGCTGCTAGACAACTCCCAGCTAAGTTGGACTTTAGTCCTTGTTTGTTTTTGCATTTTGTTCCAGTTCACAGCTGTAGTTTCGTTTCTGTGTCTGGAAAGCTCTTGTGATCTGAAATTGCCACTCTGATGTTATGAGTTAATACTAGAGTCTTAAAGTAATTTCAGGATGTGTTTTGATAGGGTTTTCAGCTGACCATGAAAGTGCCCTTTCTGTCTTCCTGCTATCTAGTAAGCGGACCTCAATTTTGCTAAACCTATTTTCATACTATGTTTGTCATTTCATCTAAAATCACCGCCAATATTTGTGGGGGCCTCTGTCTGCCTTTCGGGGAAATTTCTCTAGAGGTGAGCCAGGACTATATTTTCCTCTGCCAGGATTAGTTAGTCCTCCGGCCGGCGCTGGGCGTCTAGGGATAAAACGCAGGCTACGCTACCCGGCTACTGTTAGTTGTGCGGCAGGTTTAGTTCATGGTCAGTTTAGTTTCCATCCTTCCAAGAGCTAGTTCTTATGTTTGCTGGGCTATGTTCTCTTGCCATTGAGAACCATAACAGCTTTGCTCTCGCCTTTTCTGAGAATCTGCCCAAGTAGCGTCTTCGGGAGGCCTCTCTGATTTTTGCGGACAGTACCGCAAGCTGCGGTACCTCGCGCAAAGAGAGATTTGTAGAGTGGGATGCTGGAATAAAAGTTATCGGTATAGAGGTGATAACCTTTATCCAGCAGTGGGTGCACCAAATCCCACACAATTTTCCCACTCACTCCCAGGATAGAAGGACACTCAGGCGGTTCAATCCTGCTGTCCTTCCCTTCGTAGACTCTAAAGCTGTGGGTGTACCCTGAGGTACTCTCACACAGCTTGTAGAGTTTGATTCCGTACCTGGCCCTCTTGCAGGGCAGGTATTGACGGAATCTAAGCCGCCCCTTAAAATGAATTAAGGACTCATCCACGCAGATGTCCCTTTGAGGCACGTACACTTCTGCAAACTTTTTGTTGAAGTGTTCGATGACCGGCTGAACTTTGAACAGACGGTCAAAGTTGGGGTCATCACGTGCGGGACACCGTGCATTATCGTTGTAATGCAGGAACTTATGGATGGCCTCAAAGCGCGTCCGGGTCATGACCATTCGGAATACTGGAGTGTTATATAAAATATCCACACTCCAATATTGCCGAAGTTCAGGCTTCTTCAGGATCCCCATGTGGAGGACCAGGCCCCAAAACTGCATCATTTCAACTGCGTCTACAGGAGACCAGTTAGAATATGATGAACCCGAGTTTTGGTCCAAAAATTGCCGAGCATACAGATTAGTTTGCTCCACCATGAGGTTGACGAAAGCCTCAGAGAAAAAGACTTTGAAAAAGTCTAGTTCTGTGAGGCCGGTGGTGTCAAACTTGATTCCTGATTCTGCCACAAAATCAGGAATCAGTGGCTCGTAATTTTCAGGTGGCGAGGTCCATATGGGGTCCGCAGTGGGGTGCGCTGGTTCGTCTTCAGCAATGGTGGGCGCTTCATCTTCATCTTCATCAACGATGGGCCTAGCCTCATCTTCTGTCCTGCGGCGTCTGCGTGGCGGTTCCGCAGGGCCGGAGGAGGAAGATGAGGAGTGGGAAGAGGATGAGGAAGAATCAGAAAAATAAAGAAAAGTGGGATCCTCTCCCTCGCTATCAGTGTCGGAGGCAAGGAAAGAATATGCCTCCTCCGCTGAATAGCGCTGTTGGGACGAACGAGATGAGCGGGACATTTTTTTTGTAAGTGTGGTGCTTGGGTGCACTTTATTGGTAACTGTGTAAGTGTGGGGGGATAGTGTTTGGTGCAAACTACTCTGAAAAGAAAAAGCTAAAGGAAAAAAAAAATACCTGTGAAAGAAAAGTATAAAACAGCAGGCCCTAGCTCTGATAAGTGAACCGCGTCACTTATCAAAGTTTGGCGGCTGCTGGGTGTGTGAACGGGGATGTGAAAAAAAAAAAACGCAGGCACGAGAGCTCTGATAAATGAACCGCGTCACTTATCAAAGTTCAGTGGCTGCTGGGTGTGTGAACGGGGATGTGAAAAAAAAAACGCAGGCACGAGAGCTCTGATAAATGAACCACGTCACTTATCAAAGTTCAGCGGCTGCTGGGTGCGTGCACAGGGATGTGAGAAAAAAAGAAAAAAAAGCACGGGTTAGACGCGGCGGGGTGAGCGCACGGAGATGTGGGGAAAAAAAAAAGGAAAGCACGGGTTAGATGCGGCGGGGTGAGCGCCCGGAGATGTGATGAAAAAAAAAGAAAAGGAAGGCAAGGGTCAGATGCGGAGGCTGGGTGAGCGCACGGGGATGTGTAAAAAAAAAAAAGAAAACGGCAGGCACGAGAGCTTTGATAAGTGAACCGCGTCACTTATCAAAGTTCGGCGGCTGCTGGGTGTGCGCACAGGTGTGGTGAAAAAAAAAAAGGAAAACGGCAGGCACAAGCTCTGATAAGTGAACTGCGTCACTTATCAAAGTTTGGCGGCTGCGGGATGGGTGTACGGAATTGGGCAAAGGGGGCTGCTGAAAAAAAAGCGAGCACGAGTGTTGATCAGTGAACTGCGTCACCAATCAACGCTCGGCGGCTGCTAAAAGTGCGCACGGCAGCGACGCAAAGAGGGACGGAGGGGGTAAAAAAGAGGGGGGAAGGGGGGGAAGGGGGGAGGGGGGGATGGGTGGATGGAGGGGGGGATGGATGGAGGGGGGGATGGGGGGGTGAAGTGAGACCGGGTAGGGGCTGTTAGCACTTACCTTTTGTAGTCTCTCTTCTTTCTTTGGTTTTCTTTCTTCTTTCTTTCGCTTTTTTTGTATCGCAGGGGATTGTGGTGTTACAGGCTTCTGTAGCACCACAAGGCCCAGCAAGACAGGATCTGGCTGTGTGACCGCTCAGCAGGAGTCCCTCAGCTAGAGTGAGGACCCCTGCAGAGCGGTCACACAGGTCACCTGCAGGTGACAGACAGGTCACAGAGCGGTCACACCGCTGCTGTGAGCTGTCATTGGTGGGATCGAATGATAACATCGATCCCACCAATCCCTGCAGGGCTTGGTGACCATGGCAACTGCCTTGGATCTCTCCTATCCTAGGCAGGTCACTGCCAGGTCACCAGCAGGGCACACACAGCGGTCACAACGTGACCGCCGCTGTGCCCTGTGATTGGCGCGATCGTCGATCGCATCGATCGCGCCAATCAGCACCTGCAGGCCCTGCTGGGCCTGCACTAATCACTGGCCTGTGATCGGTGCCATTGCAGCACCGATCCAGGCCGCTACACCGGGGGACAGCAGGGAGCAGGGCGTACGGTACAGAAGGGCACAGCGGCGGTATTACCGCCGCTGTGCCCTGTGATTGGCGCGATCGTCGATCGCATTGATCGCGCCAATCAGCTCCTGCAGGCCCTGCTGGGCCTGCACTAGGCTCTGGCCTATGATCGGTGCTATTGCAGCACCGATCCAGGCCAGTACAGCAGGGCACAGCGGCGGTAATACCGCCGCTGTGCCTTGCGATTGGCGCGATCGATACGATCGGCGATCGCGCCAATCCGGGGGGGTTGTGCCGGTGCCTGGCGTTGCCAGGCACCGGCCCTAGGATCGAGTACATCGGTACTCGATCCTAGCCTGCGACCTCATTGTTTCAGCCGCTCCGATTGGCTGAAACAATGAGGAACGCTGTGATTGGCTGTTCAGAATTGAATAGCCAATCACAGCGATCCAGAGGCCTGGGGGGCGGAGCCAGGCCCGGGCATGTCGGCGCCATCTTCATCCAGGTAAGATGGCACCGGCAATTTAATGCGATCACCGCGACTTAAGTCGCGATGTCGCATTAAACAGTATGACGTACTATACCGTCGGTGGGAATTAAGGCCCACCCCACCTCGACGGTATAGTACGTCAGATGGGATTAAGGGGTTAAGGAGAACTTGCAGCAGAATTTCTGTGTCTGCCTCTAGCTCCTTTCTCCTCACCCAAAGATTTTTAAAAGCAACTGTCATCTCTTATCTCAGCAGTGTGAAATCTGTCTTCACTGAACACATATTTTACAGATTTTGCCCATAAATTGACAGTGAGGAAAGCAAATTTCTCTGATAAGATAAAGATAAATTTCCTTTTTCTGTATATACACTATTCAGCATTATAATTGCAACACCAAGAAAGAAAAGTCATTTAAACATGGAAATAATATCACATTCATTAGACAACCAATATAAACATCAATGATATCATGCCAAAAAGTTTAAGTGTGTGTATTGCTTCACATGGTGCTCCTACTTGATTCTAAATAAATCAAATTTTAATATGTAGTTTTCATTTTTTCATGATTTGCATATCATTAACATGTCTATCAGAGATGAGCAAGCACTAAAATGATCGTATGCTCGTTACTCGAACTGAGCAATTCCTAATGCTCGAATGCTCATTTTGAATAACGAGTATAATGGGAGTCAATAGGAATTCCAAGCATTTTTATGTCAGCCCCTACAAAGAGGTCTGAGGGGTAGTGAAAATGTTGACATGGATGGAAAATATGATGATTGGAAGGAGAACAGGTGTCACGGGGCAGAAATAGGAAAACAGGAGATGTGGAATCTGGGCCCCTGAACTGCCCCTCAGGCTAGGGGAAGCCCTGTCTTTCCTTAACTTGGGGGTACCCTTGAAGGTAGGGAGGCTCAAGTCTCCGACCTGTCCCTGTCTCCTGTTAAACCCTGAACTAAACCCCCAAACCCCCACCCCAGGAGGTGAACAGTGTAAACAGCACCACAAAGCAAATAAACAGGAATAAACAATATGAGAGTGAGGGGAACATGATACCGAAAGGTGAATGCACAAACTACAAAGTAACAAAACTCAGAACTTACCTTGTGCACGCCGCTACAGACTCCACAACACAGATAGTACAGCAACTGAGCTCCACACACCAGACTTGGCTGACACCAGGGAGCTGCTACTGTGTGGTTGGTCTCCTGAAAGGAACTGTATAACCAACAGTCAGCTGATGCACCAGGTGACCTTATAAAGGATGGTGGGAGTGGTCACAAACATCAGCTGACCCAGCAGCAATGCAATGCAATAACACCAGCGGCCACCGGGGGGGAAAACTGCATTAACCCCCAATGACCAGAAAGGAAAAAAGGTTTAAATCAGAGGGAAACCAGATCTGCCACAGATCCAATCACAGATCGTAACAACGGGATGCGGAAGACCCCATGAATGAAACGTAACTCCTAGATCCATGCTGAGAACAATGGTGTCACATTACTCCACTTAAGAGGACTAACAATAAAACATTAAAAATCAACAAGAAACTAGAGTTTACATGAAAAAAAAATGTCAAAAAACCTTATTTCCTGTATATTGCCTTTTATATAAGGCAAAATTTATGAAGGATTTTAAAAAAAAATAATAATAATTTAACTAAACCAGAAATTAAATTTTTAGTAAAAAATTTGGAAATTTCAGTGTAATTTATGAAGGAAGCAAGAAATAGCAAAAATGTCACATAAGAGGGACTCAGATACATCCTGTATTAGACATAAAAGAGGGCCTCATACACATTCTGCTCAAATTGTCATGTAGCGGTACTCCTAGACTCATATAGGTTATGCAGGAAGTGCAGTGCAAAGCCTTCCAAAAATTACACGCAGGGTCATCTATACACTCTTGAAGGCACCAACTGTAGTGTCTCATTCAAATATTGTGAGAAAAGTATAGTTGTGGTACTCCTACACTCATAAAAGTTCAGCACAGTGCAAAGCCTGTCAAAAATTACAAGCATCATCATCCACACAAACTTGAAGGCACAAACTGTAGTACCTGATTCAAATATTGTGAGCAAAATATAGTTGTGGTACTCCTATACTCCTAAAGGTTATGCAGAGTGCAAAGCTATCCAAAAATTTCAAGCAGGTTCATATATACAACTTTGAAGGTAACAACTGGGACCTCATTAAAATATTAAGAAAATCTGTTTGATGTGCTCCTACACTAATAAAGACTCACAAGAAAGTTCAACGCCATGAAAAAATTAGGAGGATAATAGTCTTCCATAGACCCTTGAAGGCACCACTGGTGGTGCCCATTCAAATATAGTGAGCAAAGCATAGTTCTGGTACACCTATGTGATCAGGTTGCGGGATGCAGTGATGAAAATGAGCCAGAACACGAGTTAACAGGTTTACTAACAAAGGGACTACTCCTCACAGGGAGGTGATGGGTAAATAGGGAAATAACAGGAGGAAAATGCTCAGTAAAAGGGAGGATTAAAGTAACAATGGCAATAGTTAAAGCAACTGTTCATGGGAGGTTAAACTTATCAGTCTGATGCCTTATTAGCTGCAGACTCCTAATGCTCAATGGTGGCCCCTTTGCAACCGGAACGTGATGATCCTGAGGTAGTCCTGAAAAAGTTGATGAACCAGTTCCTAACGGTGGCGACGAATCCTCGCTGTCTCGAGCGGGGTCCTGGATCTGGATTCTCCGTGAGGAGTGAAGAATAGTCTATGATGCTTCCCATGTGTGGTTCAGCTTGGCAGAACACTGCGGGTGAGGTGGGACACAGTTCTTTGCAAGTCACGCTGTCTGTCTCAGGCGGCACACGTGCTGCAAAAACTGGCCCGGAGCGTCAGGCACTTTCGGATGCAGGAGCCAGCGGGCACACTGCAGGTCTCTGCTCAAAGTCACTGTACTTGACAGCCGGGGTCTATAGCGTGGGCCTGCACTGTCATACTGCTTGAAGGATTGAGCACCAACCCTCCCCTGCTGCGCGCACTGTCTTCCCACCAAGTCTCCTGCTCTCATCCTGCGCACAGCCCCTTTTATCTCAGACATGCCCCCTGTTGAACAGTGCAAAGGTCAGTCCAGCTCAAAAAGCTTTCCCCAGGGCAACAATGGTGACAACCCTGACAGTTCCAGAGCCGGCGCAAGAAAGGTACCCCTGGTCCGGTCCATCTTCTTACATTCCCCCTCTCTTCATGCTCACCATTCCTCGGGTGAGAGTTCTTGTCCTTAAATGATTTGTTGCCACATAAATTGGTCTTGATTATATTGGTTGGGGGGTATTCCAGCAGTTGTCCATTCAGAGCATTGTAAGTCAGAAGGAGTAGCCGAGTCAAGTTGGGTAGTCAAGTAAGGTAGTACAGGTGAAAGAGGGCACACGCCCGTTTCCAATGGGACAGTCTTGTCAGAAACTTCAAGCTCTTGTCCGTCTCTCAGATCTACAGGCAGTTGTTCAGGACCTTCCTCTTCTTCACTATCATCGATGTCTGGAGGAGGTATTTCAGGAGCATCTTGTACTTCCTCCCCCTGGTCAGAATCTCTTGACAAACAGGGTCATAGCATATTCCGGTGAACTATTCAAGTGGAAGCGTTTTTTTCTCCTTCTGATTGAATTTCATAGACAGGCCCTTCTGAGTTGATTCTCCGTCCGCTTCAACCGATACGTGCTCTTCTCCCATGGGTACTCCAGTTTATCTTGAGGATGGTTATCTCGAACCAACACTCGGTCACCAGCCTGAAAAGCTGTCCCCCGCAGAGGAGCTGTTTCTGGATGCCCTAGTTCCTGAAATCTGGTCTACACCAGACGATGTAGAGTTTGCAGAGGATGATGGTGTTCTCGAACCCAGGAGGACACCCCCATCCATGGGTACTCCTCCTCTGAATCCAGCTCCAGCACAGTAATTTCTCCTCCTTGACGGCCGAACAGCAGGGTATATGGAGTGTAACTGGTGGTACTATGCATTTGGTTGTTGTACACCCACACTAACTCTGCTACAAACTCAGGCCACTTGGCCTTTCAGTCTTCTTCCAGCATTCTCAACATCAATATCAGAGTGCGGTTGAATCATTCACAGGCCCCGTTTCCTTGAAGGTGGTAAGGCGTTGTCCGAGCCTTTTCTATATGGTACAGATGGTGCAATTCTTCCATCACTTTCCCCAGGAAACAGGCACCTTGATCGGAGTGGATGTGTTTTGGGCAGCCGTACACCTGAATGAAATTCTTGCAGATGGCATGTGCAGCAGATTCAGCCGTCTAGTCATGTGAGCCGTCAATACTAGACAATGATCATACCCTTGATGAGCTGGGCCTATTGTCAGATAGTCTATCATCAGTACTTCCAGGGTAACCGAGGTCACGTTGTTCTGTGTGGAAGCTCTCTGTTCTGGAGGTTTCGCTAGTTCGCAGCTTCTACATAGCCGACAGGTCTCTTCCACCACTGCCTTCAGCCAGGGATGATAAAGTAATCTTTGTAGCCATTAAAAGGTCTTCTCCTGGCCAAAGTGAGCTCCTCTTTCGTGTGCTTTGGTGGCCACTTTAGACAGAAGTGCCTCCAGGATAAACACCTGCCAGGAGACACCCTGTTCTCACTGAAGTTGTATCTTCTGATACAACAATCCATTTCTTATTTGAAGCCTTTCCCACTGCCGAAGGATCTGTAGAGCCCCCGGAGACAGGGCATTTCTCTCTCTTTGACTGGGGATATTCTTTAACATCACCCACTGTCTCCTTTGAGTGAGTTCCCCATCTTCTTGCTGTAACTTGACCCACTCATCACGGGAATGTCCCAGTATGCATTTTCGAGACGCTACCTGCACCAGCTCCTGCGTAGCTGCCAACGTCCTGGCAGAATCCCGAAACTCAGGGACCCCTTCAGCTTCCAGTTCCTCATCTCAGTTGGGCCCAGGTTTCCCATGTGTCACTCTGGATAATGCATCGGCGTGAGTGTTCTCAGCTCCTCTCTTGTAGACAATTTTGTATTGAAATTTCACCATCCAAGCTGCTCCAGAGCTCCTAACTTCACATTTTCCAGATGAGCTAAAGGGTTGTTGTCAGTTCGTACCAGAACTTTGGAGCCAGACAAGTATTCATCAAACTTCTCTGTCATGGCTCACACTAATTTCAACAGCTCTAGTTTGGATGAACTGTAGTTGTCAGGATTCCTTTTGGAGACATGGAGAGATAGACTCGCTTAGGCGATTACTCGCTCTTTTCCTTCTTGAATCTGAGACAGCACAGCCCTGAGTCAATGCAGGCTTCCATCAGTGTGGAAAATAAATGGTTGTGAGAAGTCAGCATAGGCTAGCCCTGGCGCTTCTGTCAAGGCCACCTTCAGGGCCCTAAACGCTTTCTCCTGACATTCTCCCCATGAAATGGCTCTGTTTTTTCGCACCAGATGGCACCCCCTTCAAAAGCTCTAGCAGCGACTTCACTATGTGGGTAAAGTTTTTTACGGAGCACCGATAATATACGGTAAGCCTTAAGAAAGCCCATACATCCTTCACAGTCTATGGAGTAGGCCTGTCCTGTACTGCAGCAATTTTCTCACGGGACGGTCTCACCCCTTCAGCAGAAACGACATGTCCCAAGTACTCAACTTGTGTGCAAAACAGATGACACTTCAAAAAGCAGGCCTTGCAATATTGAGTTTCATACAGTGTTCTTAAGTGTAACTTTCAAACTGTGTCATTAAAGGCGGCTCAACACCTGTTCCAGTCTTTGGAGATGTTCCTCGAATGAGGCAGCTTACACGATGATATCGTCTAAATAAAAAAGCGTGGCCTCAAAGTTAAAATCGCCTAAACACCTTTCCATCAATTGTTGGAATGTCCCAGGTGCGTTAGCAAGTCTAAACGGCATGCCCAGGATTTGTGCTACTTCACTCTTGGATGGGAGCATGATATTGCTTTCTCCCAAATTAAAACATTGCACTGGGACTGTCTCATCATGCACAGTGGCTAGCATCTGCGAATCAAAGAGCCCTGGAAGTAGTTGCTCCATAACAGCCGGCTTTATCTTTATCTCAACTCCTTCCAGAAGGGTACAAGCCCAAATGGGCAGGGTAAGCACGGTCTGTCCCGGTGGCAAGAAAAGACGAACGTAGGCTGGAAGGATCACTTTTCCCAACATCTTTCCTCCACTGAAAGTCTCTTGAGCTTGAGCCACATGGATTAGCTGTTGAAACAGTCTCCTTTGGTGAGCGCGGGGGCTCCACAGTTTCAGGAACACATCTGGGGAGTCGTTGATGAGAAGACTTCCAAATTCTTTCAGCACGTTCATCCCCAGAGTCACAGCATGTCTGTTACCTGCATCCCCAGTGGTCAGGACCACTCCCCTTCATCCTAGATCTTTACTACAGACTGTTATTTGCATTCAGACCGCCCCTGAAATCGGGATGGGCAAGTGATTGGCAGCCATCAACTTTATCACTGGGCCTCACTCAGGCCATACTGCCTCTGGAAAGTGTCATTGAAAGTATGTTTCAGGCATCGTGGTCACCCGTGAGCCAGTGTGCACCAGACAATGTACAGCCCCACCATCCATTTTGGCCCAGATGTGCGGACACATGGAAGCTAGATTTGTGGGACTTCTGTTACTCCTTCTTGACTGTTCAGGCTCCAGGCGGCACCCCCAGGCTCAGAGCCTCCCAGTTTAACGGATAGCATTGTAGAGGCCTATTCCATTGTGCGCACCCCCGAGCCAAGTGTTCATCTTCACCACAGTTATAACAGGTGGAGAATCCCCTATGGGAGGTGGAGCCGCATATTCATCACTGTAATGAGTGGCACCACGTGACCACTCACACAGGACAAGCTGCCGGCGCTGAGAGGAAGCATCGCAGGAGCTGCGTGAGTATTTTAATGCAAGCGGGCGGGCGCACAGGGAGTGGGAGGTGGGAGATGACCACGAAATTTATTTTAAACACAAAAAAATAAAAAAAAAACTTGATTTTTCATTCCTTCTCTCCAGCGAACGCTGCTGGGGAGAAGGAATGAATGCCGGCTTCAGCACCACACGCACGGGGGACAGTGCTTTCTGTAGTGCTGTTTCTCCTGCGGCGGTACGTGCACACGGAGGAGAATGCACACTGTTCTCCGTGTGCACGTGTGCGGGACGCTTTGCGGACCGTGCTGCCAGAGAAAAACAGACATGTCTCCGTGTTTTGCACAAGGACACACGGTCCGTGAAAACACGGAGACATGTGCATAGACCCATTCATTTGAATGGGTCTACGTGTGTCAGTGTCCCTGGTACGTGAGGAAACTGTCACCTCACGTACCGGAGCCACTGACGTGTGAAACAAGCCTTAGAATGCATGCCCATTATACATTTTTGGTGAGGATTTTATGCTGCGTATTTTGAAAAAAATGCAAGTTGTCTATTTTACTTAATGGGTACAGAAATGATGCAGAATATGTGTAACGTGCCTATTGAATCAAGAAGTGTTAGACTTTTTTGTCCAATAAAACGCTATAACTTTATTAATATACACACTAAATACAATAAAAACACATAATAAAATAATGCCTCATCAACTTGAAAATTTATAAATTATCATGGCAGAAAAGGACAAAAAGACGTCCAAAGGCTAGCAGGAGCAAACGGTAATAACAAGGTTTCAGTAATTCAATGCTAATCTGGTCCAATTCTTCTATGTAACACCACCACCTAACTACAAAAATGCACTAGGTGTAGCAACAGTATATATAGAGAAAATACAATTATTCAATTTAAGACAAATAAATGCCAATTGGCCTCACTGTACAAAAAGCAAATGCAGTTATTAAATTTGTGACATATAAATACAGACTAACACCGCGGCTGTGCTTAACAACGAAGTACCAGGTCGGACCCGTCCACATATATACCACCAATAGGTCTTTGAGGAGCAGCCACCACAAAATAACTGCCTTTTAGCCAAATAATGCACCGATCCTGTACACCTGTGTGGCAGCAGTTCAGTGTCTTAAGTAAAGCACTTATCCTCTATGAACACCAATGAATTCAAGGCCACAGTGTTAGTTTGTATTTATATGTCGCAAATTTAATAACTGCATTTGCTTTTTATACAGTTTAGCCAATTGGGGTTTATTTGTCTTAAATTAAATAACACCTTGAATTCATTGGTGTTCATAGAGGATAAGTGCTTTACTTAAGATACTGAACTGCTGCCACACAGGTGTACAGGAGCGGTGCATTATTTGGCTAAAAGGCAGTTATTTTGTGGTGGCTGCTCCTCAAAGACCTATTGGTGGTATATATGTGGACGGGTCCGACCTGGTACTTCGTTGTTAAGCACAGCCGCGGTGTTAGTCTGTATTTATATGTCACAAATTTAATAACTGCATTTGCTTTTTGTACAGTGAGGCCAATTGGCATTTATTTGTCTTAAATTGAATAATTGTATTTTCTCTATATATACTGTTGCTACACCTAGTGCATTTTTGTAGTTAGGTGGTGGTGTTACATAGAAGAATTGGACCAGATTAGCATTGAATTACTGAAACCTTGTTATTACCGTTTGCTCCTGCTAGCCTTTGGACGTCTTTTTGTCCTTTTCTGCCATGATAATTTATAAATTTTCAAGTTGATGAGGCATTATTTTATTATGTATTTTTATTGTATGTAGTGTGTATATTAATAAAGTTATAGCGTTTTATTGGACAAAAAAGTCTAACACTTCTTGATTCAACAGGCACCTTAATAGTCGCCTCATGGATCTTTATGTTCAACAGTTGATTGGAGTGTAGCCCATCCCTCGGCTAGGTGAGATGGGTCTGGGTTATATGTTTACAGAATATGTGTAACGTCAAAAACTTATCAAAAGCTCATTGTGGGAACATAACCTTACATTTATTATGTTCTGGGATCTGGAGAGACCTAAGAACATGAGAAGGGCCATAAAATAAAAGAGAATAAATTTACTGCAAATTAAATTTCCAAGTACAATTAGCACAATTTGGTGAATTTAAATCTTGGTGAATTTGAACATCTCTACTTAAAACTGATTTTCAGTAAAACCTTGTGAGATTTTTATGCCCCAGGACACTGAATTTACTCCTAGGCTAAAGCAGAAAACTAAAAAGTACTGAAAAAAGACACACTGTGTGCATTTGTTTGTTACAGTAGTAAATACACTAGGTTATAAAGTTTTAAAAGATAATTAGTTGTTGCTGTGATTTCCTAAAGAATAAATGGGGAAGGAAGTTCAACAAAAAAGGCACATTTTTGCTCCATTTTTCAGAGTTTTTGTTATTGCCATTCTTTGTTAGAGCATTTCATGCAGAAGTTATTTAGGACATACAACAAGAAAATCTGACCCACAATTTAAAACTACACTTGTTGAAAGAAAACCAGCAGTGATTTTATTTCCTATTGTTTTCTTTGCTTCAGGTATAAAATGTGTGAATCAAGATAATTGCCCATCTCTTGGCTTTAGTATGCTCTAATTTCACCCAAGTCCGAACTGAGCACATTTTGTTCCTTAAGCCCTAAAAGCCTAGTCATGAGCAGCAGTGGCACAAAATAGTATTCTGATTAGATTAAGTGCTTCCATCTGGAGATTGCATAGTTGTAAATTGTTCCCATCACAGAAATCTGTGTTATGCATGTAAAAACCTTTAAAAATGCATTACTTCTATAGATGGAAGTGTTCTGCCTAACAGCATAAAAATGCTAATTAGTTTTACCTAATTAGAGATAGCTAGGGAAAAGTTCCAGAATTTTAATTTACTCTAAAATTGCTATCATAGTTCTATTACAAATTTCTAACAATGCCATATATATATATATATATATATATATATATATATATATATATATACACTCACCGGCCACTTTATTAGGTACACCTGTCCAACTTCTTGTTAACACTTAATTTCTAATCAGCCAATCACATGGCAGCAACTCAGTGCATTTAGGCATGTAGACATGGTCAAGACAATCTCCTGCAGTTCAAACCGAGCATCAGTATGGGGAAGAAGGGTGATTTGAGTGCCTTTGAACGTGGCATAGTTGTTGGTGCCAGAAGGGCTGGTCTGAGTATTTCAGAAACTGCTGATCTACTGGGATTTTCACGCACAACCATCTCTAGGGTTTACAGAGAATGGTCCGAAAAAGAAAAAAAATCCAGTGAGCGGCAGTTCTGTGGGCGGAAATGCCTTGTTGATGCCAGAGGTCAGAGGAGAATGGGCAGACTGGTTCGAGCTGATAGAAAGGCAACAGTGACTCAAATCGCCACCCGTTACAACCAAGGTAGGCCTAAGAGCATCTCTGAATGCACAGTGCGTCGAACTTTGAGGCAGATGGGCTACAGCAGCAGAAGACCACACCGGGTACCACTCCTTTCAGCTAAGAACAGGAAACTGAGGCTACAATTTGTACAAGCTCATCGAAATTGGGCAGTAGAAGATTGGAAAAACGTTGCTTGGTCTGATGAGTCTCGATTTCTGCTGCGACATTCGGATGGTAGGGTCAGAATTTGGCGTAAACAACATGAAAGCATGGATCCATCCTGCCTTGTATGGAGCATCTTTGGGATGTGCAGCCGACAAATCTGCGGCAACTGTGTGATGCCATCATGTCAATATGGACCAAAATCTCTGAGGAATGCTTCCAGCACCTTGTTGAATCTATGCCACGAAGAATTGAGGCAGTTCTGAAGGCAAAAGGGGGTCCAACCCGTTACTAGCATGGTGTACCTAATAAAGTGGCCGGTGAGTGTATATATATATATATTCACATAATTTAGATATTCATGGAAGACCTTGTATTTTAAGTTTCAAATATCATGACTTCTCCTATCCATTGCTGTTCAGGATGTCTAATATAAACCAGGTGTGATTTTTCCCACATGGTTCCAGGGTTGGCACAAACTGGTACATCCACAGGACCGTCAGCGGTTGTGCAGAAAAGTTTGTGGCCACAGTAATGTCTGTTGATTTTAAGACATAATTTATAATATTACATCTTCACTATAGGGTAAATGCATGGCCAGCACAACTCACCCGGCTAATAAAAGCTGACCACTGGGAATGTAGGAAAATCAGCAGCATTCATCTGATGATTGTTTTTGGCTATCTATAGAGAAAAGGTTGTCTTCATAAGAATATACAGCTCTGGAAAAATTAAGAGACCACTGCAAAATGTTCAGTTTGTCTGATTTTTCTCTTTATAGGTATATTTTTAAGTAAAATGTAAATTGTTCTTTTATTCTATAAACTACTGTCAACATGTCTCCAAATTTCCAAGCAATAAAGTTTGTTTTGTTTTTTTCTGAAAAGGAGAAATGGTCAAAATAAAAAAAACCCCAGTGCTTTCAGACCTCAAAAAATGCAAAGAATACAAGCACATAATCATTTAGAAACAACAATACTAATGTTTTAACTCAGGAAGAGTTCAGAAATCAATATTTTGTGGAATAACCATGATTTTTAATCACAGCTTTCATGCCTCTTGGCATGCTTTTCACCAATCTTTCACACTGCTTCTGGGGCAAAAATGTAAGCAGTTCTTCTTTGTTTGATGGCTTGTGACTATCCATCATCCTCTTGACTACATTCCAGAGGTTTTCAATGGGGTTCAGGTCTGGAGATTGGGCTGCCCCTGACAGGGTTTTGTTTAAGTGGTCTCTTAATTTTTGCCAGAGCTGTATATGTTCACATTGTGCAAGTAGTTACCAATAGGGTCTTAATTTTTAATGGATGTTTGAGTTTTAAAGAGGAACAAATTTAGCTTTAGGACTAGTGATGAGCAAAAGTGCTTGGATAAGGTGTTATCCAAACATGCTCGAGTGCAAATAGAGAATGTTCTGCGGCTGTCGAACAAACAGGCAATCCCTGCATGTGTTGCAGCTGTCAAACAGCCATGAGACCTGCAGCCACGGCAACTTAAATATAGTATTAGGCCGGGGTCACACTAGCGAGTTTTACGGACGTATGAGAGGCGCAAAAACTATGCACTGCACACGGACTAATGATTCTCTATGGGGAAGCTCCTATCTGCCGTATATATCTCACCATATTTTATGGGCATAGAAAATCACAGCATGCTGCGTTTGTCAGCGTATTGCAGAAAAAAAACGCCAATGAAAGTCTATGGGGGTGAGAAAAATACGGATTACACATGGACGACAGTGTGACTTGCGATGTTTTAGAGAAAAGCCGGCAATTCAGTGCGGTGTACAGTAAAATCACACTGACAGGTTAGAATAGAATAGATCAAATAAATGTCTACACATAGTATAGGGAGATATATATATATATATATATATATATATATAGGCCACAATCTAGTCTATATATATAATTGTCTAAGGGTTTTTCTGTCTGTCTGTCTCTGTCCTGAAAATCCCGCGTCTCTGATTGGTCGAGGCCGCCAGGCCTCGACCAATCAGCGACGGGCACAGCATGGCGACGATGATGTCATAAAGGTTGCCTCGACCAATCAGCGACGGGCACAGTCTGCCGTGAATTCGCCTCGACCAATCAGCGACGGGCACAGTATCGACGTAGATGTCATAATGGTTGCCATGGTGACGATGATGTCATAAAGGTTGCCTCGACCAATCAGCGACGGGCACAGTCTGCCGCGAAATCTGGAATCATCATTGTCCCTATACTACGAGGACATGCATATTCTAGAATACCCAATGCGTTAGAATCGGGCCACAATCTAGTATATATATATATATATATATATATATATATATATATATATATATACACTCACCGGCCACTTTATTAGGTACACCATGCTAGTAACGGGTTGCCTTCAGAACTGCCTCAATTCTTCGTGGCATAGATTCAACAAGGTGCTGGAAGCATTCCTCAGAGATTTTGGTCCATATTGACATGATGGCATCACACAGTTGCCGCAGATTTGTCGGCTGCACATCCCAAAGATGCTCCATACAAGGCAGGATGGATCCATGCTTTCATGTTGTTTACGCCAAATTCTGACCCTACCATCCGAATGTCGCAGCAGAAATCGAGACTCATCAGACCAAGCAACGTTTTTCCAATCTTCTACTGTCCAATTTCGATGAGCTTGTACAAATTGTAGCCTCAGTTTCCTGTTCTTAGCTGAAAGGAGTGGTACCCGGTGTGGTCTTCTGCTGCTGTAGCCCATCTGCCTCAAAGTTCGACGCACTGTGCGTTCAGAGATGCTCTTAGGCCTACCTTGGTTGTAACGGGTGGCGATTTGAGTCACTGTTGCCTTTCTATCAGCTCGAACCAGTCTGCCCATTCTCCTCTGACCTCTGGCATCAACAAGGCATTTCCGCCCACAGAACTGCCGCTCACTGGATTTTTTTTCTTTTTCGGACCATTCTCTGTAAACCCTAGAGATGGTTGTGCGTGAAAATCCCAGTAGATCAGCAGTTTCTGAAATACTCAGACCAGCCCTTCTGGCACCAACAACCATGCCACGTTCAAAGGCACTCAAATCACCTTTCTTCCCCATACTGATGCTCGGTTTGAACTGCAGGAGATTGTCTTGACCATGTCTACATGCCTAAATGCACTGAGTTGCCTCCATGTGATTGGCTGATTAGAAATTAAGTGTTAACAAGAAGTTGGACAGGTGTACCTAATAAAGTGGCCGGTGAGTGTATATATGTCAGTGAGACACATATATATATATACTAGACTGTGGCCCAATTCTAACGCATCGGGTATTCTAGTATTTGCATGTCCCCGTAGTATATGGACAATGATGATTCCAGAATTCGCAACAGACTGTGCCCGTCGCTGATTGGTTGAGGCAACCTTTATGATATCATTGTCGCCATGGCAACCATTATGACATCTACGTTGATACTGTGCCCGTCGCTGATTGGTCGAGGCCGGGCGGCCTCGACCAATCAGAGACGTGGGATTTCCATTATGACATCATCGTCGCCATGCTGTGCCCATCTCTGATTGGTCGAGGCCGCCAGGCCAGGATTTCCAGGACAGGCAGACAGACAGAAAGACAGACAGACAGAAAGACAGACAGACAGACAGACAGAAAAACCCTTAGACAATTATATATATAGATTTATATTTCATACAGCCCTAGATAGCAGAAAAGCCGGTAATTCAATTGCCAGCTTTTGCTATCTCCTTCCCAAACCCGACATGATGTGAGACATGGTTTACATACAGTAAACCATTCAATTCCCTTTTTTTTGCATATTCCTTACTACTAATGTTAGTAGTGTGTGTGTGCAAAATTTGGGGGCTCTAGCTGTTAAAATAAAGGGTTAAATCACAGAAAAAACTGGCGTGGTCTCCCACGCAATTTTCTCCGCCAGAGTGGGAAAGCCAGTGACTGAGGGCAGATATTAATAGCCTAGGGAGGTACCATGGTTATACGACCCCCCCTGGCTAAAAATATCTGCCCCAGCCACCCCAGAAAGGTCACATCTGGAAGATGGGCCTATTCTGGCACTTAGCCTCTCTCTTCTTCCCACTCCCGTGTAGCTGTGGGATATGGGGTAATGAAGGGTTAATGTCACCTTGCTATTGTAAGGTGACATTAATCCAGATTAATAATGGAGAGGCGTCAATTATGACACATATCCATTATTAATCCAATAGTTCGAAATGGTTAAATAAAACACACACACATTATTACAAAGTACTTTAACCCTAGAACGCATACCTGGGGCCTCGCAGGCCTGCCAGGTTACTTGTTTTCTATTTTCTGTAAAAGTGCTTTAGTTACAATTTTGAAAATGTAGGTAATCCTCAGGTATATAGTTGTTAGTAATTTCCAGTTATTCATATATTTTTATGTTACAGACATTTCGGCATAACAACCTTTTTTTGGGACTACCCCCATATTCACGCACCTGGGGCCTTTTAGGCCTGTACTAGGTTTACATGTGATACACAGATTTGCTTATCAAGGCAAATTACGGAGGCAATGATCCGATGTGGAATACGCTTTCTGGAACATCCAGAGCAAAGAGAAAAAAAAGAAAGCGCTGCTATATTTGTCCAGCAAAGAAGGAAAGAAAATCGGAGCGTTTCTGTTCTACTTGCGGACAAAATGTATGCAAGGAGCATTCAGCCGAAAAAATAATATGTGAGAATTGTCGGGGGAATATGTAAAGTTACACATAAATATTCCTGCACCAAGTTTGCTACAACCAAAAAATGTTTTCATAAAAAAATTGCATATAGAATGCCTATATTTGGCGTGCCCGTTTACTTACTTTTTTGTTGTTTTATGCACATAATTATGTTTTGAAATATACACATCTTAGGCTGTGTTCCCAGTAGTGCTGGGGTTCGCCAGAAGGGGATCCATAATGGATCTGACCTCCTGGTAACTCCAGGATTCCGCCAGCCCTAGCTGGGGTCACCAGGAGGTCAGATCCATTACGAATCCCCTCCTGGCGGACCCCAGCGCTAGTTGGAATGCATCCTTACCTTGCAATTGTAAAATAAATTTTGAAAAGTATTTTTATTTGAGTTATTCCATGATAATTGTAAACAGGCCTAAAAGGCCCCAGGTGCGTGAATGTGTAGATTTTTATGGGTATGCGTTCTAGGGTTAATGAAATAAAGACACAGGGTGTTGTAATATTTTATTATTCTCTTAATCCACCTGAAAACCTTCGTTCTGTAAAAAAGGAAAAATAAAAAAACAACAATATCCCATACCTTCCGTCATTCTGGTCACGTCCCACAATGTAAATCCATCTGAAGGGGTTAAATCATTTTACACCCAGGAGCTCTGCTAAAGCAGCTGTGCTCTTTACCTGGGAAAAATTCCCACGCTCCAGTTCATATGAGTTCATCCAGCAGAGGGCGCATCACCGTGACTCAAGGTAACTACAGGACATTCCCCTGCACTCCATTCATTCCCCGGGGTTTTACAGACAGGAGCGACTGCATTAGCAGAGCTCCTGGGTGTAAAATGATTTAACCCCTTCAGATGGATTTACATTGTGGGACGTGACTGAACTTCGGAAGGTATGGGATATTGTTGTTTTTTTATTTTTCCTTTTTTACAGAACGAGGGTCTTGAGGTGGATTAAGAGAATAATAAAATATTAAAACACCCTGTGTCTTTATTTCATTAAAGTACTTTGTAATAATGTGTGTGTGTTTTATTAACCATTTCATACTATTGGATTAATAATGGATAGGTGTCATAATTGTTGCCTCTTCATTATTAATCTGGCTTAATGTCACCTTACAATAGCAAGGTGACATTAACCCTTCATTACCCCATGTCCCGCCACTACACGGGAGTGGAAAGAGAGTGGCCAAGTGCCAGAATAGGCGCATCTTCCAGATGTGCCTTTTCTGGGGTGGCTGGGGGCAGATGTTTTTAGCCAGGGGGGCCAATAACCATGGACCCTCTCTAGGCTATTAATATCTGCCCTCAGTCACTGGCTTTACTACTCTGGCAGAGAAAATTGCGCGGGAGCCCACGCCAATTTTTTCCGTGATTTAACCCTTTAATTTAATAGCTAGAGGGCCCAAATTTTGCACATACACACTACTAACATTAGTAGTGTGGAATATGCAAAAAAAAGGGATATGAGATGGTTTACTGTATGTAAACCATGTTTCATATCATGTCGGGTTTGGGAAGGAGATAGCAAAAGCCGGCAATTGAATTACCGGCTTTTATGATATCCAGCGCTGTATGAAATATAAATATATATATATATATATATATATATATATATATATATATATACACATATATATATATATGTGTGTGTGTCTCACTGACATATATATATATATATATACCTATTCTATGTGCAGACATTTATTCTTCCTATTCTATTATATTCTGTCAGTGTGATTTTACTGTACACCGCACTGAATTGCCGGCTATTCTCTCTAACACCGGTGCATATTTTTCGCAAGTCACGCACATGGTCCATGTGTAATCCGTATTTTTCTCACCCCCATAGACTTTCATTGGTGATTTTTTGTGCAATAAGGTGACAAACGCAGCATGCTGCGATTTTCTACGGCCGTACAAGACCGTATAATACGGATCAGTAAAATATGGCAGATAGGAGCTTGGCCATAGAGAATCATTGTACCGTATGCAATCCTTATTTTCTGCACCTCTCATACGTCCGTAAAACTCGCTAGTGTGACGCCGGCCTAAGACTGCAGACAGGAAGACATTAGCAAGGGGCTGGTGCAACAGGAGCTGCTTTTCACTGCACTGCTTATCTCTCAATCTGGGACAATCTGCAGCTCTAGACTGTTATCAGCCAGGCTCCTGGTATCGCTGTTTGGCCAGCGTCACACTAGGCGTAAGACAATACGGTCCGTTTTTTATGGCCGTAATACGGCCGTAATACACAGAAATGTTTCCAAAATAGTGATCTGTATGTCATCCGTAGGCAGGGTGTGGCAGCATATTTTGCGCATGGCATCCTCCGTATGTATTCCGTATGGCATCCGTACTGCGATATTTTCTCGCAGGCTTGCAAAACCGACATCTAATGGATTTATGGGCTCAAATGTTCGTTAAAACATATATACAGTCTATATATATTATATATATATTTCTTTGAGACACATATATATATATATATATATATATACTGTATTTATATTTAATTCAGCGCGAGATAGCACAAAAGCTGGTAATTCAATTGCCGGCTTTTGCTATCTCCTTCACAAACCCGACAGGATATGAGACATGGTTTACGTACAGTAAACCATCTCATATCCCTTTTTTTGCATATTCCACACTACTAATGTTAGTAGTGTGTATGTGCAAAATTTGGGTGCTTTAGCTTGAAAAATAAAGGGTTAAATCGCTGAAAAAATTGGCGTGGGCTCCCGCGCAATTTTCTCCCCCAGAGTGGTAAAGCCAGTGACTGAGAGCAGATATTAATAGCCTAGAGAGGGTCCATGGTTATTGGCCCCTCCTGGCTAAAAACATCTGCCTCCAGCCACCCCAGAAAAGGCACATCTGGAAGATGCACCTATTCTGGCACTTGTCCACTCTCTTCCCACTCCTGTGTTGCGGTGGGATATGGGGTAATGAAGGGTTAATGTCACCTTGCTATTGTAAGGTGACATTAAGCCAGGTTAATAATGGAGAGGCGTCAATTATGACACCTATCCATTATTAATCCAATAGTATGAAATGGTTAATAAAACACACACATTATTACAAAGTACTTTAATGAAATAAAGACACAGGGTGTTTTAATATTTTATTATTCTCTTAATTTACCTGAAGACCCTCGTTCTATAAAAAAGGAAAAATAAAAAATCAACAATATCCCATACCTTCCGAAGTTCAGTCACGTCCCACAATGGAAATCCATCTGAAGGGGTTAAATCATTTTACACCCAGGAGCTCTGCTAAAGCAGCTGTGCTCGTGGTTGTAAAAAGACGGGGAATGAATAGAGTGTAGATGAATGTCCTGTAGTTACCTCGAGTCACGGTGATGCGCCCTCTGCTGGATGTCCTCATATGAACTCTAGCGTGGGAGCTAACTACAGGACATTTTTCCTTTTTTACAGAACGAGGGTCTTCAGGTGGATTAAGAGAATAATAAAATATTAAAACACCCTGTGTCTTTATTTCATTAAAGTACTTTGTAATAATGTGTGTGTGTTTTATTAACCATTTCGTACTATTGGATTAATAATGGATAGGTGTCATAATTGACGCCTCTCCATTATTAACCTGGCTTAATGTCACCTTACAATAGCAAGGTGACATTAACCATTCATTACCCCATGTCCCACCACTACACGGGAGTGGGAAGAGAGTTGCCAAGTGCCAGAATAGGCGCATTTTCCAGATGTGACTTTTCTGGGGTGGCTGGGGGCAGATGTTTTTAGCCAGGGGGGCCAATAACCATGGACCCTCTCTAGGCTATTAATATCTGCTCTCAGTCACTGGCTTTACCACTCTGGCGGAGAAAATTGCGCGGGAGCCCACGCCAATTTTT
Source organism: Ranitomeya variabilis (assembly GCF_051348905.1). Taxonomy (NCBI): domain Eukaryota; kingdom Metazoa; phylum Chordata; class Amphibia; order Anura; family Dendrobatidae; genus Ranitomeya; species Ranitomeya variabilis. The sequence continues at coordinate 536,370,879 of NC_135234.1, forward strand.
TCCGCGATTTAACCCTTTATTTTTCAAGCTACAGCGCCCAAATTTTGCACATACACAATACTAACATTACTATTGTGGAATATGCAAAAAAAAAAGGGATATGAGATGGTTTACTGTATGTAAACCATGTCTCATATCATGTCGGGTTTGTGAAGGAGAGAGGAAAAGCCGGCAATTGAATTACCAGCTTTTCTATAGAACACCGCTGCGTATTTCTCGCAAGTCACACTGCTAGCCCTTGTGTAATCCCTATTTTTCTCGCCCCCATAGACTTTCATTGGCGTATTTTTTGCGCAATTCGCTGAAAAACGCAGCATGCTGCGATTTTCTACGGCCGTACAATACCGTATATTATGGATGCGTAATATACGGCTGATAGGAGCAGCCCCATAGAGATTCATTGGGCCGTGTGTAATGCGTATTTTACGGATGTATTTTCTGCGCTCATACGTCCGTAAAACTCGCTAGTGTGATGCCGGCCTTTCTCTGCAGAGAACAGAGTGTGGGGCCATGCCCCCTCTTCTCAGGATGGCTGTTACAGGGGGAGCTGCACACTGGTGAGTGACATTATGTCCCATATGAGGGCTTGTTTTTTTTGGTGGACGAATTGTACTTTTGAATGACACCATTCATTTTATCATGTGATGCACTGGAAAGCAGGAAAAAAATTCCAAGTATGTCGAAATTGCAAAAGAAGTGCAATTCTACATTTTTTAAAATATATTTACTGCATTCACTATAGTAAAATTGACTTGCAATATGATTCTCCAGGTCAGTAGAATTACACAAACCAAACATGATAAATTGTAATTTGTAGAGAAAAAAAACATTTTAAATTGTGTCACCATTTTCCAAGATTAGTAAAATGTTGATCATTGGGTCTCTGTGGAGGGTTATTTTTTTGGCCTTAAGTAGATGTTTATTTCATGCTATACATGATGTTTTGACCTACCATTATTGAATTTTATTGCAGTGTTGCAGTGGCCGAATAAACATAATTTTAGCTTTTTGATTTTTTTTCCTGGTTATGCCGTTCACAGATCGGATTAATTTATTTTATATCTGACAGGGTCACTGGTGTCATATGTGCTGAGAGTAAACAAGTTGTTACCAGGGTCCAGGTTTCATGGTGAGTAGGCGTAAGGCTTGTTTCACACTTTCGTCGGCAGTGTCCCGTCGTAATGCGTCGAGGAGACGTACTGACGGACGTTTAGTAAATAGTGTTAAAACGGACGCAACATGTGCAGTAGTTCGACGGATGCGTCACCCCAAGTTGGATTTTTTATAGACAGAGAGAGAGACTTTTCACCGGGTTGGAATATGCTTCCAGGCATGCTCAGATGTAAAAACTGCATCCATCACTGGATTCCTGCGTTTCACAGTGTGCGCAGGATCCAGTGTACATAGGTTCCCATTATGTGGAACGACGTTTGCCGCAGGAGGTGTCGGGGTACGTTTTTCCACCGCAGACAAAAAACGTTTCATGGAACATTTTTTTGAAAAGACAGGCCATCAAATTTTGCAGGATCAAGTGCACGACGGATGAAACGTGGCCATCCGTCGCGATACGTCACTAATACAAGTCTATGAGAAAATGCAGGATCCTGCAAATTTTTTTGCAGGATCCTGTTTTCCCAAAAAACGACGTATCTCGAAGGGACTACAAAGATGGAAGTGTGAAAGAGGCCTAAGGGTATGTTTCCACGTTCAGGAAACGCTGCGTGTTTGACGCTGCGCGAAGCCGCAGCGTCAAACACGCAGCATCCAGATGTTACAGCATAGTGGAGTGGATTTTATCAAATCCCGTCTCCACTATGCATGATAACACGCACCCAGCGGCCCTGCTATTCTGGGCATGCTGCGCAGCATGTCCGTTTACCTTGCGGCGATGCTGCGCCGCCGCAAGGTAAAACACAGGGCCCTATGTGTGGGGTGCGATGATGTCTGATGTGTGCAATGAACACATCCGGCATCATCACTGTTGTGGATTCTGTTTTTGGGCTCCCTCTGGTGGTTACAACTGGTACTGGGTGACTTTGGTGGGTTGCGGTCTCTGGTTTCCACCTGTCCATCAGAGGCTGGGTGTTTCCTATTTAACCTGGCTTTCCTGTCATTCCCTTGCCGGCTATCAATGTATCAGTGTGTCTCTGTTACCTTTGCTACCTGCTCCTAGGCCTTCAAGACAAGCTAAGTCTGGATTTCCCTGTTTCATGTTTGCTTTCATGTTTTTAGTCCAGCTTGCAGATATGTAATTCTCTGCTGCTGGTTGCTCTAGTGGGCTGAAATTACCACTCATGTACCATGAGTTGGCACATGAGTTCAAGTAATTTCAGGATGATATTTTGAAGGGTTTTAAGCTGACCGCGCAGTTCACCTTTTGTATCCTCTGCTATCTAGCTTAAGCGGGCCTCATTTAGCTGAATCTGTTTTCATAACTACGTTTGTGCCTTCCTCTCATTTCACCGTCATTATATGTGGGGGGCTGCTATTTCTGTGGGAATATTTCTCTGGAGGCAAGATAGGTCTGTGATTCTTCTGATAGGGGTAGCTAGATCTCCGGCTGGCGCGAGACATCTAGAGTCCCCCCAGGAACGTTCCCCGGCTGCTGTTAGTTGAGTGTTGAGGTTCAGGATCGCGGTCAGCTCAGGTTCCATCACCCTAGAGCTCGTCCTGTTTTTGCCCGTGTTATGTGTTTAATTCCCTGCCATTGGGAACATGACACATCACGTCACAGAAGGGGGCGGAGCGGGTTTGCCGCTCCGTCCAAACCGCCGGCCATCCTGAAGGTGGACACGTACCCTAAGGCCTGTCCCACACATCCAGAAAATTCCGGTACCGGAAAAATCGGTACCGGAGTTATCTGTGTCCGTGTGTCCGTGAGCTCACATGGCACATTAGTGTGGCACACGTGCGGCAGCCGTGTGCTGCCCGTGTGCCGACTGGGTACCACACGGACCATGCAGGAGAAAGCGCTACAGTAAGCGCTGTCCCCTGCTTTGGGTGCTGAAGCCACCATTCATTTCTTCTCTCCAGCAGTGTTCGCTGGAGAGAAGAAATGAAAAATCATTGTTTTTTTTTTTTTGCGGTACAAATAAAGATCTTTGTTCCCCCCCCTCCCACTCCCTGTGCACCTGACCGCTGGAAAGAAAATACTCACCCGGCTCCCTCAAAGCGTCCTCTCCACGCCGCAGCTTCTCCTGTATGAGCGGTCACGTGGTGCCGCCCATTACAGTCATGAATATGCGGCTCCACCTCCCATAGGGGTGGAGCCGTATATTCATGACTGTAATGGACGGCACCACGTGACCGCTCATACAGGAGAAGCTGTGGTGTGGAGAGGACGCTTCGAGGGAGCCGGGTAAGTATTTTCTTTCCAGCGGTCGGGCGCACAGGGAGTGGGAGGGGGGGGTAAACAAAGATCTTTATTTCTACCACAAAAAAAAATACAGTGATTTTTCATTTCTTCTCTCCAGCGAACGCTGCTGGAGAGAAGAAATGAATGGGGGCTTCAGCACCACGCTGGGGGGACAGTGCTTACTGTAGCACTGTCTCCTGCACGGCACACGGACTGCAAACGGACAGCATCCGTGTGCGGTACGTGTTTTACACGGACCCATTGACTTTAATGGGTCCATGTGATCCGTGCGCTCCCACGAACACTGACATGTCTCCGTGTTTTGCATGTGGACATACAGTCTGCGAAAACACGCTGACATGTGCAGAGACACATTTATTTTAATGTGTCTACGTGTGTCAGTGTCTCCGGTACGTGAGAAAACTGACACCTCACATACCGGAATCACTGACGTGTGAAACCGGCCTAAGAGATGTGTGGAATGCCTAATCACCATATCTCAATCTCAAGGGTGTGGTTGGAGCGAGTTAAATGTCCAGCCACTGGTTTTTTTCTGTCTGCTTTGTTTGGAGGAAGGAAGCCTCAGGCCATGTGCACACGTTCAGTATTTTTCGCATTTTTTTCGTGTTTTTTCGCTATAAAAACGTGATAAAAACGCGAAAAAAACGCTAACATATGCCTCCTATTATTTACAGTGTATTCCGCATTTTTTGTGCAAATGTTGCATTTTTTTCCGCGAAAAAATCGCATCACGGAAAAAAAAGCAACATGTTCATTAAAAATGCAGAATTACGGGGATTCCACACACCTAGGAGTGCATTGATGTGCTTACTTCCCGCACGGGGCTGTGCACACCATGCGGGAAGTAAGCAGATTATGTGCGGTTGGTACCCAGGGTGGAGGAGAGGAGACTCTCCTCCACGGACTGGGCACCATATAATTGGTCAAAAAAAAAGAATTAAAATAAAAAATAGTGATATACTCACCTTCGATGGCCTCCGGAGTCTTCCCGCCTCTCCGGTGCATGCTGCCGCTTCGGTTCCTATAGCTGGTGTGCGGTGAAGGACCTGCGATGACGTCGCGGTCTTGTGATTGGTCGCGAGACCGATCATGTGACCGCTCACGTGACCGCGACGTCATAGAAGGTCCTGCACACACACAGCATCTATAGGAACGGACGCCGCTGAGGAGATCCGTTGTCTGCAGGTGATTATAAGCTTTTTTTATTTTTTTTTATTATTTTTAAACATTCTATCTTTTACTATAGATGCTGCATAGGCAGCATCTATAGTAAAAAGTTGGTCACACTTGTCAAACACCATGTTTGACAAGTGTGACCAACTGTCAGTTTTCCAAGCGATGCTACAGATCGCTTGGAAAACTTTAGCATTCTGCAAGCTAATTTCGCTTGCAAAATGCTAAAAAAAACGCGAAAAAAACGGGGAAAAAAACGCAAAAAAAAATGCGGATTTCTTGCAGAAAATTTCCGGTTTTCTTCAGGAAATTTCTGCAAGAAATCCTGATGTGTGCACATACCCTTAAGGTTGAAGCTCCATTGAGAGCTTCTGTGTGTTGTTGTCCCAGAAGGCTGGAGCCATGCTGGGAAGGACTTTTGTATGGACTTTTTATTTTCATTTGTGCCAGAAAGGCTGTTTTTGTGTTACTATTTTGTCTTTATGGTTTATGAAGCAATAAACCACCCAGACACTTTACTATAAAGTGTTCCTGTGTCTACACAGCAGAAGCTGAGTGAGCAGACCTACCACATATATTTTGATAGATCAGACCTTTACGAACACAGTAATACCAAATATGTGTATTTTTTACATATTTTATTTATTCACTTTTAAAGGGGGTGATTTGAACTTTTATGTTTTCATTTAAACTTTTTTTTTTTACTTTTAAATGTTTTTTTTTTTGTTAAATCCCCTTAGGGGACTATACATAGCAGTGCAACAGTATTGCTGAGCATAGTGCAAATCGCGGTCTCTTATGAACGCCAACTACAGACTGGCTTTCACAGGAAAACCGTCATCTGCCAGGAAAGATGTGGGCTCACAAGTCACTAATACAGGGATTCAACGTATGACGTAACTGTGTGTCATATGACGTAACTGTGTGTCATATATCAGAAAAAATAATAATAAAAAAAAAACTATTTACTCCTTGGTTCGAAGCTGCCTTTCCACTCTGAGGGTATGTGTCCACGTTCAGGATGGCCGGTGCTTTGGACAGAGCCGAAAACTCGCTCCGCCCAAAGCACCGCTCCCTTCTGTAGACGCGATGATTCCAGATGTGTTCATTGCACACATCCGGAATCATCGCACCCCACCCATAGGGCTTTGTGTTTTACCTAGCGACGGCGCAGCGTCTCCGTAAGGTAAACGGACATGCTGCGTTCTAAAAGAACGCACCATATGTCCGGAAACACAGGGCCGCCGGGTGCGTGTTCTCACGCATAGTGGAGACGGGATTTCATAAAATCCCCTCCACTATGCTGTAACATCTGGATGCTGTGGATTGAACGCTGCGGCTCTACGCAGCATTCAATCCGCAGCCATTCCGGATGTAATACGGCCCGTGGACACATACCCTGAGGTTACGGGCACACGTTGTGGATTTGGCTGTGGATTCGCAGCGGATTCGCAGTTGTTTTCCATCTGGTTTACAGTACCATGTAAACCTATGGAAAACGAAATCCGCAGTGCCCATGGTGCTGAAAATACCATGCGGAAATACTGCATTGTATTATATCATGTCAATTCTTTGTGCAGATTCCGCAGCGTTTTACACCTGTTCCTTTATAAGAATCTGCAAGTGTAAAACTGCAGGTGAAATCGGCACAAAAAATGCAGGAAATACGCAGGTAATCTGCAGGTAAAACGCAGTGTGTTTTACCTGCGGATTTTTCAAAAATGGTGCGGAAAAATCCGCACACAAATTTGCAACGTGGGCACATAGACTAAGCCCTGTGAACCGTCTTCAGACATAAGCTATGTCACTTGACAGCTGCAGCCAATCATCTTTTAAAAATTTTGTAACTTTTGACACTTTCAGTGCCTGTAAATTCAGGATTGCTCAGTCTTTATACAAGACCACAAATAAGTTCTCTAACTTTTATATAAAATGTCTTAGTGTAGTAAATATATATCCATATTTAAACACCAAAACCAAGGATGTCAAACTCAAATACACAGAGGGCCAAAATTAAAAACTTGGACAAAGTCGCGGCAGACCTTGATATTTATTAAACAATGTCTGCAATTGAGGAAGTTTTTCCTTATCAACAAATATAAAATATGTACGTCATGTGTTGTGAAGGGGTTAAAGGTGCTGTCTAGTTTTAACCCCTTCAAAAGGCAGCCCTTTTTCGTTTTTGCGTTTTCGTTTTTTGCTCCCCTCCTTCCCAGAGCCATAACTTTTTTTATTTTATGTCAATATAGCCATGTGAGGGCTTATTTTTTGTGGGACGAGTTGTACTTTTGAACAACACCATTGGTTTTACCATGTCTTGTACTATAAAACTGGAAAAAAATTCCATTTGTGGTGAAATTGCAAAAAAAGTGCAATCCCACACTGGTTTTTTGTTTGGCTTTTTTGCTAGGTTCACTAAATGCTAAAACTGACCTGCCACTGTGATTCTCCATGTCATTACAAGTTCATAGACACCAAACATGTCTAAGTTATTTTTTATCTAAGTGGTGAAAAAAAATTCCAAACTTTGCTACAAAAAAAAATTGCGCCATTTTCCGATACCCATTTTTCGGGATCTTTGGTCAGGTGAGGACTTATTTTTTTGCATGCTGAGCTGACGTTTTTAATGATACCACTTTTGTGGTATTTTAATGCAATGTCGCAGCGACCAAAAAAACGTATTTCTGGTGTTTTTTATTTTTTTCTCGCTACGCCGTTTAGCGATCAGGTTAATCCTTTTTTAATTAATAGATCAGGCGATGAACGCGGCGATACCAAATATGTGTAGATTTGATTTTTTTTCTATTGTTTTATTTTGAATGGGGCGAAAGGGGGGTGATTTAAACTTTTATATTGTTTTTATTTTTTTCATATTTTTTTTAAACATTTTTATTTACTTTTGCCATGCTTCAATAGCCTCCATGGGAGGCTAGAAGCTGGCATAGCCTGATCGGTTCTGCTACATAGCAGCGATCAACAGATCGTTCCAATGTAGCTGAATTACAGGCTTGTTCTGAGCGCCGACCACAGGGTGGCGCTCACAGCAAGCCGGCATCAACAACCATAGAGGTCTCAAGGATACCTCAGGTTGTCATGCCGACGCATCGCTGACCCCAATCATGTGACAGGGGTCGGCGATGCGCTCATTTCCGGCCCGATGGCCGGAAGCGGTAGATAAATGCCGCTGTCAGCGTTTGACAGCGGCATTTAACTAGTTAATAGCGGCAGGTGGATCGCGATTCTACCTGCCGCTATTGCGTGCACATGTCAGCTGTACAAAACAGCTGACATGTTGTAACTTTGATGTGGGATCAGCGCCAGAGCCCTCATCAAAAGGGGAGACACGACATGCGCCGTACTAGTATGGCACATGTCGTGAAGGGGTTAAGTGACAAATTTGCAGTCACTCCATGTGACCACAGACTTGTGAATCCTCCTCACAAGTCTGCAGTCATATGGCACTAATACAGGTTATCTTTAAATGAAACTTGCAGTTTTAGGCTGCGTGTCCACGGTTAGGATGGCCGGCGGTATCGCCGCAGCGGCGAAGCCGCTCGGCGCTAAGCCTCGCCCCCTTTCTGGGACGCGATGATGCCGGATGTGTACTGTACACATCCGGGATCATCGCACCCCTCGCCATAGGGTCCTGTGATATTACTTGCGGCGACGCAGCGTCGCCGCAGGTAGCACGGACATGCTGCGATCTGAAAAGACGCGCAGCATGTCCGGAGTTGCAGGCCCGCCACGTGCGGGTTTCCACGCATAGTGGACACGGGATTTCCAAAAATCCCCTCCACTATGCTGGAACATCTGGACGCTGCGTGTTTGACGCTGCAGCGTCAAACACGCAGCGTCTACTGACCGTGGACACATACCCTTAGTGTATTTTTGTAGTTTAACATTTCTTGGAGTATTTACGTACTTAGAGCAAAGTTGATATTGTGTATCCAGTCTTAAATTTGGATTTACAGAATTGTATATATATATAATATATATATATATATATATATATATATCATGTATAGATGTAAGGGCTCGCGCACACCGCCATATTTTCATTCCAATGACACATCGGGTTGCATTTGGACCAACGCTATTCTACGGTGCCATGTACATATCTAATTTTTTTCTGAGGGAAAAAAAATCACAGCATGCCCAAGTTTGATCAAATGTTCGTATCACACTCGACCATGCAAGTCAATGAGGCCGGGGTCACACATGCGAGTTTTACGGACGTAAGAGCGCAGAAACTACGTCCGTAAAACTCGCATAACATACGGCACAATTATTCTCAATGGGGCTGCTCCTATTAGCCGTATATTACGGTTCAGTATTATACGGCTTTCTACGGCCATACAAAATCGCAGCATGCTGCGTTTGTCAGCGTATTGCGCAAAAAAATCGCCAATGAAAGTCTATGGGGGCGAGAAAAATACGGATTCCACACGGACCAGCAGTGTGACTTGCGAGAAATACGCAGCGGTGTTAGTGAAAAGTCGGTAATTCAATTGCCGGCTTTTCATTTCTCCTGCACAAACCCGACAGGATATGAGACATGGTTTTCATACAGTAAACCATCTCATATCCCCCTTTTTTTTTGCATATTCCACACTACTAATGTTAGTAGTGTGTATGTGCAAAATTTCAGCGCTGTAGCTGCTGAAATAAAGGGTTAAATGGCGGAAAAAATTGGCGTGGGCTCCTGCGCAATTTTCTCCGCCAGAGTGGTAAAGCCAGTGACTGAGGGCAGATATTAATAGCCAGGAGAGGGTCCATGGTTATTGGCCCCCCCGTGGCTAAAAACATCTGCCCCCAGCCACCCCAGAAAAGGCACATCTGGAAGATGCGCCTGTTCTGGCACTTGGCCACTCTCTTCCCACTCCCTGTAGCTGTGGGATATGGGGTAATGAAGGGTTAATGCCACCTTGCTATTGTAAGGTGACATTAAGCCAGATTAATAATGGAGAGGCGTCAATTATGACACCTGTCCATTATTAATCCAATTGTTTGAAAGGGTTAAAAAACACACACACACATGATTAAAAAGGATTTTAATGAAATAAACACAGCGGTTGTTGTAATAATTTATTGTTCTCTCAATCCATTTCCAGGCCCTCGTTTGGCAAAATAATAAACGCACAAGATACATACCTTCTGATGTCCGATCACTTCCCACGATGTAATCCATCTGAAGGGGTTAACTAATATTACAGGCACGAGCTGCGATAAACCACTCGCTCGTGTCTGTAATCCCCCGGCGAATGAATGAAATGTAGGTCATTGACCTACATTTCCTTCAGTCGCGGTGATGCGCCCCCTGGTGGATGTCCTCATATGACCTGGAGCGTGGGAAAAAGTTCCCAGGCTGCAGTTCATGAGAACATCCACCAGAGGGCGCCTCACCGCGACTCAATGTAAGTACAGATCCAGCTTTCCTTTCAGCACCCGGGGATTACAGGCACGAGCGAGTGGTTTATCGCAGCTCGTGCCTGTAATATTAATTAACCCCTTCAGATGGATTACTTCGTGGGATGTGACGTTTCAGCTGAGGGTATGTATCTTGTGCGTTTATTATTTTGCCAAGCGAGGGCCTGGAAATGGATTGAGAGAACAATAAATTATTACAACAACCGCTGTGTTTATTTCATTAAAATACTTTTAAATCATGTGTGTGTGTGTTTTAACCCTTTCAAACAATTGGATTAATAATGGATAGGTGTCATAATTGACGCCTCTCCATTATTAATCTGGCTTAATGTCACCTTACAATAGCAAGGTGTCATTAACCCTTCATTACCCCATATCCCACCGCTACAGGGAGTGGGAAGAGAGTGGCCAAGTGCCAGAATAGGCGCATCTTCCAGATGTGCCTTTTCTGGGGTGATTGGGGGCAGATGTTTGTAGCCGGGGGGGGGCAATAACCATGGACCCTCTCTAGGCTAATAATATCTGCCCTCAGTCACTGGCTTTACCACTCTGGCGGAGAAAATTGCGCGGGAGCCCACGCCAATTTTTTCCGCCATTTAACCCTTTATTTCAGCAGCTACAGTGCTGAAATTTTGCACATACACACTACTAACATTAGTAGTGTGGAATATGCAAAAAAAAAGGGGGATATGAGATGGTTTACTGTATGAAAACCATGTCTCATATCCTGTCGGGTTTGTGCAGGAGAAATGAAAAGCCGGCAATTGAATTACCGGCTGTTCACAGATATCGCGCTGAATGAAATCTAAATACAGAATATATATATATATGTGTCTCAATGACATATATATATATATATATATATATATATATATATATATATACTGTATATATGTTTTCCCGAACATTTGAGCACATAAATCCATTAGATGTCGGTTTTGCAAGCCTGCGCGAAAATCTCGCAGTACAGATGCCATACGGATTACATACGGAGGATGCCATGCGCAAAATACGCTGACACACCCTGACTACGGATCAATATTTTGGGAACATTTCTCCGTATTACGGCCGTATGATACGTGGCGTATTGTCTTACGCCAAGTGTGACTCCAGCCTGAGTCTGTGGAAAACATCAGACTTCACTCGGATGAAATCTTAGTGCCGTCCAATTTTCCACTGACTGACAGAATGGAGAAGATTATAAAGTTAGTTTTCACCTTCTTCTCCTCAGCAAAGAGAATCAAGTCATCACTCTATGATCACAGTCTGATCAGACTGTTTGATCAGGACGTGATTTGCATAGTTGACTCAATTCTCTAGGATGAGAGAATATACGCATGCGTGACCCTAGCCTTACAGTGATGCAAATATATATATATATATATATATATATATATATATATATATATATATATATATATATATATACATACATACATACACATACACAAAGGATATAAGCATAATTTTATTTTGTTTTTATACAACATTACATTCTATTTTTAATTTCTATGGAACAGTTGATGGTGGTCACATGGTGATGGCAATTGTAAAATGGTGTAACATGCATGAGGAAGGAGAATGCCTCTGAAATGTTGCACAGATGTGCAGGTGATGCACCTCTCAGCATCCCCTAGAGTAGTCAAAATGTGAAGATCTATATTATAGCAACTCAGCTTGTACCTTCTACCTGGACTGCCATACACCATGGGTGAATATGGTGAAAACATCTGTCATTTAGGTGATTTATATTTGGAATTGTGTGCAATTGAATACTTAAAATTTTTTTTTCATTGTTTTAATTTTAATCAACATTTAACCCCTTCAAGACCTTGCCCTTTTTCATTTTTGCGTTTCTGTTTTTCTCTCCACTTCTTCCCAGAGACATAACTTTATTTTCCATCAATATGGCCATGTTAGGGCTTGTTTTTTGCGGGACAAGTTTTACTTTTGAACAACATCATTGGTTTTACCATATCGTGTACTCAGAAATGGGAAAAAAATTCCAAGTGCGGTGAAATTGCAAAAAATGTGCAATTCCACAACAGATTTTGTGATTATTTTTACCATGTTCACAAAATGCTAAAACTGACCTGCCATTATGATTTTCCAGGTCATTATGAGTCCACAGACACCAAACATGTCTAGGTCCTTTTTTATTTAAGTGGTGAAAAAAAATCCAAAGTTTGCTAAAAAACAAAACAAAATTGCATCATTTTCTGAGACCTGAAGCGTCTCCATTTTTTTTGTGATTTTGGGTTGTGAGAGGGCTTATTTTTTGCATGCCAAGCTGACTTTTTTTTATTTATACCATTTTGGTACAGATATGTTCTTTTGATTGTCTGTTATTGCATTTTAATGCAATGTTGCAGCGACCAAAAAAAGTAATTCTGGCATTTTGACTATTTTCTCGCTATGCCATTAAGCAATCAGGTAAACTCTTTTTTTTATGGATAAATCGGATGATTCTGAATGCAGCGATACCAAATATGTGTATGCTTGATTTTTTTTCTCATTTTATTTTTAATGGGGCGAAAGAGGGGTGATTTAAACTCTTTTTTTTTTTAGTATTTTAAAAACATTTTTTCTAACTTTTGGCATGCTTCAACAGCCTCCATAGGAGACTAGAAGTGGTCATAACCCGATCTCCTCTGCTACATACAGGTGATGATCGGATCACCTGTATGTAGCAGAATACCTCACTTGCTATGAGCGCTGACCATCGGGAGTGCTCACAGCAAGCTGGCAGTGACAACCATAGAGGTCTCTAGAAGATCTCTGGTTTTCATGCCAACCCATTGGTGACCCGTGATCACGGGGTCACTAATGGGTGATTTTACGGCCCGCTGTCCAGAAGAGTGCATTAAATGCCACTGTCAGAGTTTGACAGCGGCATCTAACTGGTTAATAAGCCATGGGTGGATCACGATTCCACCCACAGCTGTTCCGGGCACATGTCAACTGTTCTCAACAGCTGACTTGTGCTGGAAAAGATGTGGGCTCACCACCAGAGTTCACATCAAAGGGGGAAACACAACATGTGCTGTACTAGTACGGTGCATGTCGCGAAGTGGCTAAGTAAGCAAAAAACAATATTAATCCGAAATATCAATCAGAAAACCTATAAATCAATTCAACACATCCAAAGATTCCCCAAATGGGGATAGTTTAATAACACCTTCTGACTGCAGGGATATTGTGGTGCTCAACCAAATGGGCAATAGCAATGCAAAATTCTGAAATTGAAAAGTGGCAATCACCATCCCAAAAAAACATTTATTCAAAATTCGATAAAAAAAATATGGATGCAGGATGATACGGGCATCGTGGTGGAAAACAATCATATTTGGAGCTGACTTTGCAGCCATTCCCCTGCCAATATGGCTTATTTTTTATGGTTTGATTCAAAACAGTCTAGTAGAAAATAGATGCCCATAATCATTTTCCCTGGTGAAGCAAATGCTGCTTGTCTTGCACTGTACTATCCAAATGTCAAGAACACCTTGTTATTTCTTTAGTTTTCAACCAAAATGGCCATTTAGTACTGGACATTCAATAGTCCAAAAAGAAAGTAGAGCACACAAATGTGGTAGAAAATTACACAGAAGCCTCTACAAATAAATAGATTGTTGAGCTTTTTACTATTTCATGCCTCTGACCTTTATCTACACTACATCTTCCATTCAACTTGCTTTCACTTTTTCAAAGAAATCTAAAATGAAATTTTTCAGAACTACCTGTAAATACCATTAAAATTCTTTCCTAGTAGTTGGATATATTTTTAGCTTCTTGTCAAAGTGTGCTATCCAAATACATTTTAGTATTAAAACTTTAAGTACGAGCATTCAATAATTGTTCCTTCAAACAAACCAAATCACCAACTCAAATGTCCAGTGTCATGATCCATTTTTAGACTCTTGGCTGCTCTGGTTTTACTAGGTTTTAAATGTACTGTAGCTTTTTTCCTTTCTGGACAGTGGGGGTTAATGTCAGTTTCCCTTGCTTACATTCTACTGCAACTGCAGAGTTGCCAGGTCAGCTGATGTAGGTGGTGACCACTCCCACCATCCTTTAAATGGTCAACTGATGCATCAGCTAACTGTTGGTGATAGAGTTTCTCTATTTGGACCAGCCTTGCAGTTGCAGCTCTCTAGTGTTAGCTTCTTCTGGAGTTTGAAGTCTTATTTCTGTGTCATCTGTGGTGTGGAGCTTGGCAGCGGGGTCTGGAAGCTAAATGTTGTGTTTATTCCTTGTCCATCTCATGTTTGTTACTGTCTCCTGTGTTGTACCATCTGGAGTGGTGAGGCTAGCGCCCTTGACAGCCAGTGCACTAGTCAGGGCAGTGTGAGGTGACAGCGAGGCTTGAGGTTTGTGATGGTGGCAAGGGGAAGGACCCACTTAGGGCATTAAGGGAGTGCAGGGACAGGGTTAGGTTGGAGCAATGGGTATCCATCCCTCATTCCCTATTGGTAGGGCCTTCCTCTCCCCATTGAGTGTTTGTTGTGCCATCTGCTGACCGACCCCCTGGAGGGATCATGACATGCAGTGTTAGAGGAACACAGAAGTTATGTTCCTCATTGTTCACTCCTCAGAAGGCTGAAGAGTGAGTGTGCAAAATCTCATGGGACACATATAGGACCCAATTCATCATATAGTTTGTCCTAATATTCTGATATAAAATTGTTTGCAATGTTGCCACTTTTTTATGAAAAGTGAGCAAAGGTTAGCATGGAGGCTGTGGGGCCAAATGTGGCTTACATATTCATCATAATTTATGCAAAAAGGTTATGCAAATTACAACAGAAATGTATACTACAGAGTTCAGTTCATTTGGTGGCGCACAGCTGCTGAAATGTTCCAAGTTGTTCAAGAAAAGGACATCTTTTAAGAAATTCAGCACATTTTACTCAGCAGACAATTCATCAAGACTAGCATGCAAAATGCGACAAAAGGAAGTAGATTACAGAAGAATTATACAGAGCAGCCTAAAGACACATTTCTAGATAATGTTGTGAGGAATGCTCCCTTGGTAAAGACTGTAAAATTAGCGCCAAATAATTTCCATATCTCTGAACCTATATGGCAGATTAAAAAAAAACAGAATAGAAAGGGAGTAGTCGTAACAAAGCAAGAGCAAAAACGGTCCACTTTTGCTGAACCCATCAGCAAAATATTTATTTGCGAATCATGCATCGGGAGTGGTGGATTCTTGGCTCTTTATCCCAAAGGTAATATATTTCTGCCTTAATATCTATGTTTATCTGGCACAATTTATACATGTCATTATATTTCTATTTCCAAAGGGCTCTGAAATAACTGCAAACATTTTTGGCCAAAAGAGCTATATATGAGGGACATACTTGGTCTGTGGATCTACTCTCTGCCATAATTCTCATATTACTTACCATTGATACTTTACTATATTGTTCATTACTATTTATTGATCTTCCTTTCTAGCCACTGTCACAACCCATACCAGTAGGTCCAGCGGATGATGCAACAAACACCAACACCCAGATGGTAAAAGGGAGAGGAAGGCCCTAATAGTAGGAAGCAAGGGATGGGGCACCTCCTAACCACAGCCTAAGCCTACCCCTATGCTCCCCTAATGCCCTATATGGGTCCTTCTCCCCATCGCCATCAAGTTCCTAGTCCCTCTCTGTCACCTCACTGTACTCTGGCAAGTGCACTGGCCGGTAAGCATGCTAGCCTCACCATTGCAGATAGTAAAAACACAGGGGATAGTGATAAAACAAAATAGACAAGGAAAGGGGAACAAGAAACTTGGCTCCAGCCACTGCCATCAAGTTCCACACAGCAGAGGTCACAGAATCAGGAAACTGAGCTCCATAAAAGTAGTAGATAAACCGCTGGCTCCAGAGCGCTTCCAACTCCTAGGCTGGTTTTCATAGAATAACTCTATTACAAACAGTTAGCTGATGCATCATGTGGCTATTTAAAGGATGATGGGAGTGGTCACCACCCGCTTCAGCTGATCAGCTACAAAGCAGCTTCCAGCAAGAAAACTGACATTAATCCTTGCTGGCATGAAAGAAAAAAACATTTAAATTAAAGCAGAGCTAGAGCGGACACAAATGCAAAAATGAATCGTGACAGCCACCTACTGTAGTTGTAGTTTTTATAGCTTACCTTTTGGCAAATTATGATGGTTGAGAATTAACTTGTAGGATATATGATGCACACTGCGACTGTGTAGGATATTTATATTTTTTCCAGGTGTCCCCACTGTTAACCTCACCTATTTTTCCCAATGTATTATTATGTACAGTGGGTGCAGAAAGTGTTCAGACCCCTTTAAATTTTTCACTCTTTGTTTCATTGCAGCCATTTGGTAAATTCAAAAAAGTTCATTTTTTCACATTTATGTAGACTCTGCACCCCATCTTGACTGAAAAAAACTGAAATTTAAAATTTTTTGCAAACTTAATAAAAAAGAAAAACTGAAATATCATATAGTCATAAGTATTCAGACCCTTTGCTCAGACACTCATATTTAAGTCATATGCTTTCCACTTTCTTGTGATACTCCTTGAGATGGTTCTACTCCTGCATTGGAGTCCAGCTGTGTTTAATTAAACTGATAGGACTTGATTTGGAAAGCAACACACCTGTCTATATAAGACCTCTCAGTGCATGTCAGACCAAATGAGAATCATGAGGTCAAAGAAACTGGCCAAGGAGCTCAGAGACAGAATTGTGGCAAGGAACAGATCTGGCCAAGGTTGCAGCATAATTTCTGCAGTATTCAAGGTTCCTAAGAGCACAATGGCCTCCATAATCCTTAAATGGAAGAAGTTTGGGACCACCAAAAGTCTTCCTAGACCTGGCCGTCCAGCCAAACTTAGCAATTGTGGGAGAAAAGTCTTGGTGAGAGGTAAAGAAGAACCCCAAGATCACTGTGGCTGAGCTCCAGAGATGCAGTAGGGAGATGGGAGAAAGTTCTACAAAGTCAACTATCACTGCAGCCTTCCACCAGTAAGGCCTTTATGGCAGAGTGGTCCAACGGAAGCCTCTCCTCAGTGCAAGACATATGAAAGCCCACATAGAGTTTGCTTAAAAAACACAATAAGGACACCCAGACTATGAGAAATAAGATTCTCTGGTCTGGACAAAGATAGATCTTTTTTGGTGATAATTCTAAGTGGCATGTGTGGGGAAAACCAGGCACTGCTTATCACCTGCCTAATACAATCCCAACAGTGAAACATTGTGGTGACAGCATCATGCTATGGGGGTGTTTTTCAGCTGCAGTGACAGGACGACTGGTTGTCATTGAAGGAAACATTATTGCGGCCAAGTACAGAGATATCCTCGATGAAAACCTCTTCCAGAGTGCTCTGGACCCCAGACTTGGCCAAAGGTTCACCTTCCAATAAGAAAATGACCCTAAGCACACAGCTAAAATAACAAAGGAGTGGCTTCAAAACAACTCTGTGAACATGCATGACTGGCCCAGCCAGAGCCCTGACCTAAACCCAATTGAGCATCTCTGGAGAGACCTGAATATAGCTGTCCACCAACATTCACCATCTAACCTGACGGAACTGGAGAGCATTTGCAAGGAAGAATGGCAGAGGATCCCCAAATCCAGGTGTTAAAAACTTGTTGCATCATTCCCAAGAAGATTCATGGCTGTAATAGCTCAAAAGGGTGCTTCTACTCAATAATGAGCAAAGGGTCTGAATACCATTACCATGTGATATTTCAGCTTTTCTTTTTTAATAAATTTGCAGAAATTAGTACATTTCTATTTTTTTCAGTCAAGATGGGGTGCAGAGTGTAGATTAATGAGAACAAAAATGAACTTTTTTTGAATTTAACAAATGGCTGCAATGAAACAAAGAGTGAAAAATGTAAAGGGGTCTGAATACTTTCCGTACCCACTGTATAGGTTGGATTGCATTATTCTTGGTGTAAAAGTTTGGCCACCCCTTGTCAGAATGACTGTCATTGTTAAGCAAGTTTAAGGTGAAATGATCTCTAAAATGCCTAAAGTTAAAGATGGCACATTTCTTTGGTATTTTAGACAAAAAATATATATATTTTCATCTTTTACATTTTAAAAATTACAAAAAGTAAAATTGACAGATGCAAACGTTTGGGCACAGTGCATGGTTACTACCTAGCAGCAACCCCTTTTGAAAGTTTCACAGCTTGTAAACACTTTTGTGGCCAGCCAAGAGCTTTTCATATTTAAGGGATTTTCATCCACTCTTCTTTGGAAAATTCTTCCAGTTCTGTGAGATTCCTGGGGTATCTACACTGCTATTTTGAGGTCTGGCCACAGATTTTCAATGAATCTAAAATCAGAGAACTGTGAAGTCCATTGTAAACCCTTTAGCTTGTACCTATTGAGGTATTCTATTATGGATTTTAACATATGTTTAGGATCATTATTAGTGATGAGCGAACGTGCTGGCCACTACTTGGTACTTGCCCGAGTATCACCATGCTCGGTGTACTCGGTGAGCACCGAGTATTTCCGGGATTATTCAGCGGGAGCTCATGTCTCCTACTTTTAATTTTGGTGCTTTTTAGAGCACTAATCAGCATGCAGGGATTGTCTGCCATGCACTATAATACCACAGCCATCTTTGTTGTGGTATTACAGTGATTGGCTGGCCGCACAGCGTCATCAGGTCTATAAGAGACCTGGCGCTGCCCTGCTCGCATTCTGCTCCGGACTCAGCTAGTGTAGGGAGAGCTGCTGCTGAGATAGGGTCAGATTCTTACATTTATTAGTTAGTGTGGGACTACTAGTTTTGAATCCACAAATCCTGATAAACCAACAGTCCTTTTATTGCTAATTTGGGGGTACATAGACTGCAGCGCTAGGTAGGCAGGGGAGTCTGTGTGCACATATCCACATCAGTGCAAGGCCTGCAGGCACTGTGTATGAGTATATAGATCTCACTGCATACCTCAAAAAGTTCCATTCCTGTCTGATGCTGCTGTGCATTATATATATATATATATATATATATATATATATATATACTGTACGTAGATGCAGGTATCCATAGCAATTTTTTTTTTTGCAGCTTATACCTGCTCATTTTATTAGAAAGCAATCCATAGCCCCTTTTTTCTACATTTATTTGCTTGGTCACGTTGCAGACTACAGCCAGGTCATTGCAATACATGAGCGTGAAAATCTAACAATTTAAAAAAAAAAAAATGTCTCAGGCATCAGATGTGAGTGCACAGAAAAATCAGGCCTTTTTTTTCTGTACTATATTATTTTTAGTAGTGTCTAACAACATTTTTGGACACCATTTTGCTGCCCCAAAAATCTGTAGCTGGCCCAAAAATATTTAGCCACAGTTCTTATATTTATCACTCTAATTTGTTAGCCACAAGCATGGCATTTCATTGCACTAAATATTTTACAATTTTAGTACTCCAATTTTTTTTCTTTAGTGTCATAGCCTACTTATTGACACAATTTTAGTGGGCCCAAAAAATCAAGGCCATATTTTGAGCAGTCTGTTATCTCCGTCTGACACATGGTCTATTTGTGGTCTCTAAATTCTTGCTTTTCAGGCATACATTGCATTTTTTTGGTCTGCTAGCCTTGGTCTACTCAGTATTTAGTGGTTAATTTTTTTTTAAAGGCCATATATTTAAACAGTCTGTTATCTCCGTCAGACGCCTGGTGTATCTGTGGTGTCGAAATCCTCGCTTTGCAGGCATACGTTGCATTGCTTTGTCTGCTAGCCTTGGTCTACTCATCATTTTGTGGTTTAAATTTTTTTAATTTTTAAAAAGGCCACATATTTAAACAGTCTGTTATCTCCATCAGACGCCTCGTCTAACTGTGGTCTCCAATCCTTGCTTTTCAGGCATACTGATCACATGTAAGTTTTCTCAAAATTAATCCATTTATATTGAACTTTTAAAATGGGCAAGTCAAGGGGCAAGGGACAGGGAAGTGGACGTGATGCTGATGGTGCATGCAGAGGACGAGGCCATGGCCAAGCTGAAAGTGGGCCACGACAAAGACCCACATCTTCTCGCTCGACCCTCCTTCCCAGTTTCTAGGGGATCACAGCACACCACTATTGAAGCCAGAGCAGTGTGAAATGGTTGTTGGTTGGATAGTGGATAATTCTTCCAGTCACTTAGCCACCACCACCACGTCTTCCACACGGTCAAGTCTGAGTAGCCGTGAGTGTGGATCGCATATTACTCACCCTGATCCTCCTTCCTTACACCAGGCTGAGTGCCCTGAGAAAACTGATCCCACACTTGGACACTCTGAAGAGCTGTTCAGTTTTCCCTTTAAAGATTCCGGACTCTCGGCCAGTCAACTTTAAGTGGGGCAAGATCAGATTGCATGTAACAATGCCCAAAGATTTGAGAAGTCGCGGTCACACGAAGGCAATGGTGGGAAAGTGTCACAAGAGGTGGACGATGTTGAGACACAATTGCCAGAAAGTCAGGAGGGAGGAGAAGCAGGGTGTGGATGTGGAAGACGAGGTGTTGGATGACATAGTAACTGACCCAACCTGGCAGGAGGACATGCATTGCGAGGACAGCAGCACACATGGGGAAGGAGGCATAGCACCCCAACAGGCAGGAAGAAGCAGTATGGTGGCCACGGACAGAAGGCGTGCATCCGTTCCTTGTAACATCAACATGGCGGAAGGTGCCATTTCAACTGTTAGATCTTCCCGAGTCTGGTTATTTTTATAGACTCTGCCGATAACCCCAAACAAGCCATTTGCAGCACCTGCCATGCCCGCATGAGCAGGGGTAGCAAAACTACCAGCCTGACCACAACCAGCATGATCAGTCACATGGCAGCAAAGCACCGAACTTTGTGGGCCAAACCCCAGGCTCCAGGAACACTGTCTGCAGGTGACCCCACTGCTTCTTCCACTGGTTTGCGTTGAAGCCAATCCCCAGTCAATGGTGCATGTGAAGATGCCTCATTCCCTGCACCTGTTGTTGCCCACAGTCAACTAGCACCATCATCAAGCCCGTCCACATCCATGTCCCAGCGCAGCCTTCAGTTGCCTATACCCCAATCATTGTAATGCAAGCGGAAATACCGAGCCAATGCCCCACAGGCCACAGTACTAAATTCTAACATTTCTCTTCTGCTTGAGCTTGAAATGTTGCCTTTTAAGCTTGTTGAGACGGAAGCTTTCCACAACCTGATGGCAGTGGCAGTCCCAAGGTACTCGGTCCCCAGTCGCCACTATTTCTCCCGGTGCGCCGTACTGGCATTACACCAGCACGTGTCCCACAACATTACCCGTGCCCTCAATAAGGCTGTTACAGGGTAAGCACACTTAACCACGCACATGTAGACAAGTGCTTGTGGGCAGGGACGGTACATCTCACTGACAGCACACTGGGTTAACATAGTGGAAGCCTGGACCCAGTCAGACCTTGGGATGGAACACATACTCCCCACGCTGAGGATTGTGGGTCCTACGTCAATCAGGGTTGCCCCCACAGTCTACAGCTCCTGCACCTCCTCCTCCTCCTCTTCAGCCTCCATCTCTGAAATGAGCACATCAGTCAGAAGCTGGAAACACTGCAGCATTGACTCAGCCAAGTGGCAACAGGCTGTGCTGAAGCTAATCTGCTTAGGTGACAAACCGCACAATGCTGAAGAGTTGTGGACAGCACTGAAAGAGCAGTCAGATTTTTGAATGACACCGCTGAACCTACAGCCAGGCATGGTCATGTGTGACAATGGCTGGAATCTGGTGGTGGCTCTCAGGTAAGGTGAACTCGCACATCTACCATGCCTGGCCCATGTGCTTAACCTCGTCATTCAACATTTTCTCAAAAGCTACCCGGAGCTGGCGAATCTGCTAGTGAAAGTACGCCACACTAATTGCAACATTACCAATTTTCACTTTCCACTAAACCATACTAATACGTCTCTTTGATCTCGGTCTTTTTGTTTGTTTGTACATTTCATATTTGTCTTTACATTTATTTTTTTTGAAGACAAACAGAGAAATGATCCAGCTGGAAGTGGAGGCAGTTCAGACTTTGTGGGACTTTATTAGACAACTAAAGCGATAAATAGTTCTTCAAAAAGAAAAATGTTTACATAGCAAACACCTGGCACACCAGTGAGGAGGATCACTGGTGTGCCAGGTGTTTGCTATGTAAACATTTTTCTTTTTGAAGAACTGTTTATCGCTTTAGTTGTCTAATAAAGTCCCACAAAGTCTGAACTGCCTCCACTTCCAGCTGGATCATTTCTCTGTTTGTCTTCATTTGCTGTGGGCGCTCACCCCGAACCGTGCTGGGCGTTGGCAGGTCTGGGGATTTCGTCTAAGACCGGTAAGCTGACTACATTCCTTTTTTCTTTTGCTATTTATTTTTTTTGTTTAAATTTTTTTTTATAAATTTTCACATAACTACTTGCCTATTGTGGTGTCATAATCTCATAGTTCCCCATTCCCCTCATATTCTTGCATTTTGAGATACTTTTAGTTCATAGCAAACATATTTTATTTATGCTCTGTCTCTTTAAACATTGCGGCAGTTAGGTAAAGCCATCTTCCCCTTCAGGAAGTTTTATTCCAGTTATTTACAACGAAGGGACACTTTTGCGGTTACACAAGCAGATATACCGATTCATCCTGGGGGAAATGTTTACTCCTCCGGTCCGGTGACATCATTTCCTGTGACATATTTCCAGAATCATGGCGAAATGGCTCCAAATGCAGCCACTGGGCTCTCTATTTAAAACTGCTCTGGCCAC
This sequence comes from Ranitomeya variabilis, assembly GCF_051348905.1. Lineage (NCBI taxonomy): Eukaryota > Metazoa > Chordata > Amphibia > Anura > Dendrobatidae > Ranitomeya > Ranitomeya variabilis. Next base: position 536,393,609 of record NC_135234.1, read on the forward strand.
AGTCATGTTGGCGCTTCACTCCAGGCATGTTAGTGCATATCCCCAGTGCCTTTCCAGGTTTCTTCAGGTCCATTTGGGTGAATGTTTATTGGTGAATCTTTTATTCCTAAGCAACTGCATGTTGTAACATAGTCCATGTGATGTTACCGCGTTTGGGAAGACTGTATATATTTGTAATTTTCCTCTTTCTTCCCTTTTATGTTTCAGTTAAGGTGTGCCTGACCTTCCCATCTTCAAGAACTGATAATAATGTAAGGGCTTCTATGAATCATTTTTTTCTTTTTGCAATGTTGAGACCTTGTCTTATATATGTTAATTCTCACTGTTTTTTTTTAGAAAATTCGACTCTAGTATTACACATAATGTTTCTTCATACCTGTTCATATTGTACATATATCTAATAGAGCTTAGTCATTGGACCTCTTGGATCAATGCATCATGTGTAATGTAAATTGTATAATATGGTTATTATCCCTGTACTGAGTTTCTACTGTACATTGATAGGGTTTTTTTCTTTGTTTTGTCCTTGTTTTCTATGTAGTATAGTTCTGATGAAGGCCTAGTATTGGCCAAAACGTCATTTGTGGATATACCTACATCAATAAAAATTGTTTCAATTTTTTGCATCTCATTTGGGAGTGCCAAATTTTTTTTTTTACTTTATTGGAGTGGTATCCTATTTGTGCACTCCTTCCCTTGGAGTGCAGCGCAGCTCTTCTATATGCACGGATAGGCAGAGGCTTACCAGTTACTGTCAGTGGGCTGGAAGGAGGCACTAGAGACCCACCTGTACGACTAGTCACCCGTGCACCTTGGTCCCGGAAGCTATTAAATGTATGCCACAGCATTTTAGAGACAAACCTACATAGCTGTGATCGTGTTGACAGTGGCTGATACATGCTGCCAATGGTTAGCAGACAAACTAGTCATAGTAAATTGAAATTCTGGGAAAACTTCATTTACTTCACCCTGTAAGGCTAAAGTTAGCCAAGATCCCAGTGGACAAACACATCATCAATATAGCACCACCAGCCTTATACATGACTGTAGAAAATTTTTTACACATCCTCATCCTGAAACACTGCTGTTCCATGGTGATGCAGGTATAAATCATCCCCAAAAATAACAAAATTCTTCCAAAGGATGACCTCCAGGAGGAGATGACTTGCACCCGTCGTACACATGTTTAGGCCGATGAGCTCGTAATAGAGGACACTGAAAACTGTTCTGAGAAAGGCAGATGAATATTCAGGTTTTATCCATCAATAGTCTGAAGGAGCAATTTCACTGAGACATAGTTATTGTAGGCAAATTCTATTTATTGTGGTCACTGTATCATAATAAAACTACAGTACTGTAGCTAAGACTTCTGCAACTGAAAATTGTTTTGGTGTTCTGATCACTGCTTTTTTGTTGATTCCCTTGAGCGTAGCATTAAATGGCTGTTCATGTAATACATAGATAGCTGGGTTAAAGAGCACTGTTCCAGGATTTAACTTTATCGTGTGTATATGTCCTAAAATGGCAAATAAACAGGCAATTTCTTCATAAGACTACCCTTTAACATCTTGTACTAAAAAGTTGTCCAAAAATAATTAACAGAATGTGTTTAAATGAGTTCAACTTTTTAAATAAAAAAAAATTAGAGTACCATAAAAAAAATCTGAAAAAACCCTAAGTACTACATTTTTCATTTGTAATAATGATACATTATGCAGAGAAAAGAAAACTTGCAAAACAAGCTAAACTGTAAAACTGCAGTAGACTAAATTACATTTTATTTCAGGTACAAATATTATTAATGTATTTCAAGAACAGTGTTTGAACTATTGTACAGTCAATTGAAAGAGCATAAATCAAAGAAACACATGTAATAACAAATTAAAAGAAGAACCTTCTATTTCCTAAATAGCTGTTAATGTACATTGGAAATAAACTAACTGAATGAGTTTTGTAACAAAAGGAGTCCTTGCAGTACATATTTACACGGTTGATATTTACTTTTTACTTTGATCAAGTCTGAGTCATTATCCATCATGATTTACTAAGTGATTAAAGTGGCTCTATTTACAAGAATCCAATGTTAATTATCATATAATGATGAAGAATTACACTTTGGAAGAAAGAAAAGATGTTTAATTGTGCTTAAATGTGCTAGACAGTATAATGAGTCTTCATATTAGATTTCGCACAGCTTTAGAACTCATTGAGCAATTGTTATATACTTGCATTTCATTCACTTGGCAACTCACAGCCTGATAAAACCTTTTCTTCTATCATTCTTTGAATATTTTAGTATAGCTCGACTCAGATTAACTTGGTATTGATTGATATTTCCATATTGGTCTGCAGTAAATTTCTGACTATTTTAGAGAACTTTTTAAGAGATGGCTGGATATCCATTACACTATCTTATAATGTCTGGTTTCTATAAATATCATAAATACCTTTGTGAGATAACCTTTAAAGGTGAGCTCCCCATTTTTAAAATGTGCTAAGGCTTTACTTATTGATTGCTGTTATCGGTCTTTGATTACATAGGGCACAGGTAGTGGCTTCTTTTTCAGACACATTAAATAATTACCACCACACCTATACTTACCTCATATTATAACAGTGTTCTTGAATTTTCTATTTAAGAAAACTTATCACCTGATTCATGCTGCCAAAATCATGGGAGCCATAAATCAGCGCCTACCTGCATGATTGCACTTAGGGTACTGTCACACAGTACCATTTTGATCGCTACGACGGTACGATTCGTGACGTTCTAGCGATATCGTTACGATATCGCAGTGTCTGACACGCAGCAGCGATCAGGGATCCTGCTGAGAATCGTACGTCGTAGCAGATCGTTTGGAACTTTCTTTCGTCGCTTGATCACCCGCTGACATCGCTGGATCGTTGTGTGTGACAGCGATCCAGCGATGTGTTCGCTTGTAACCAGGGTAAACATCGGGTAACTAAGCGCAGGGCCGCGCTTAGTAACCCGATGTTTACCCTGGTTACCAGCGTAAACGTAAAAAAAAACAAACCGTACATACTCACATTCCGGTGTCTGTCCCCCGGCGTCTCAGCTTCTCTGCAGTGTGAGCGCCGGCCAGCCGGAAAGCGAGCACAGCGGTGACGTCTGACGTCACCGCTCTGCTTTCCGGCTATGGCGCTTACACAGTGCAGAGAAGCTGAGACGCCGGGGGACAGACACCGGAATGTGAGTATGTACTGTTTGGTTTTTTTACGTTTACGCTGGTAACCAGGGTAAACATCGGGTTACTAAGCGCGGCCCTGCGCTTAGTAACCCGATGTTTACCCTGGTTACCCGGGGACTTCGTCATCGCTCCAGCGCCGTGATTGCAACGTGTGACCGCAGTCTACAACGCTGGAGTGATAATCATACGATCGCTGCGACATCACGGATCGTACCGTCGTAGCGATTAAAATGGTACTGTGTGACGGTACCCTTAGAGAGCCTGATGAAGCATAAGGCGAAACTACTGTAGACCAGTCTTTGTTTCTTCACTCTGTAACCCATATCATTTTGAAATAATAAAATAATGCGCCACTGGTGAGTGCCACTCACTTTTCCTTCTATTCTTTTAATGTTTGAAGATGGTATTGCTGCACAGTTGGGCACCACAACGTGCCAGTCTGTTGATCTTTTGAAATGGATGTCTAGATATGGTTCTAATGCCCACAAAAAGTACAAGACACTGCAAAGTGGGTCTTGTTCAGCAGCATGCAGACAGTATATTACAAATGTGCAGAATATCATAGGGCAGTTTTCAACAATATTGCGTGATATGCAGAAAAACATGACCATAGTGTGGAACAGATTCAATGACAATTAGTGTAGACAGATTTTCAGGGTCATGCAGGTCGTTATTGGACTGTTACTGCTCAGAACAAATATGGGGTTACAAGTGTTCTCTTCATTTTTTGCTTTCTGTATACTTCCTTTAGAAATAAGTTCAGTATGGCTGCATAGACATAGTATAGCTGTAATATACATAAACTCTAAGGGTCATACAAGTTTTCTAAGCCAAAAATCCATAGGAAAAAACTTTTTAAACATTTTATTATGTGAAATTAAACATAATGTATGTGAATGTAGCTTTAATATTTATATAATTGGTAAAATAACTCTCTGTTTTATTTTAAAGTGAAAAAAATGAACACAATTGTAAAGCTAATATTGATAAGCATTTTAATAATATTTTATAAAATAATCCAATGTTACTTTATGGACAGAAATTGTATTTTAATAAGGGTAACATTAATGCTAACCTTGATAGTGTGTTCCCTTGGTAGATGGCTGGCATACAGTATAACATATCTCCATGCACCATATGTCCTCTTTAATGCTAAAAACACCTGCATTGAAATTTCATCCAACACATTGTCAAACATATATAATGGATGTCCTATAATATAACACAGCATTCATTCACTCTTTGCATTGGGTGAGAGGGTGGATGGAGTAAAGTTGTTGAATATTTTCTGACTGGTAATTGCAGGAGACTATAAATATAGGATTGGGGATGTCCTACACAAGGTCAATCTTCTCACAGAGCTTTAATAGTAACATCTGTGTTCAATATACTTTCTGGCTTGAAGTAATACATTTATACCTATCAATGCAGGAGACTTGAGTGCAGAAGATTATTTCACTTATTTTCCAAATGCATAAAATAGTGAGAAAGTGGATTTAAAACAAATGGACCCACCCCCATCAGGGAGATATCAAGCCCCTTATAAACCTAAAACTCCATCAACACTTGTATACTTGCCTCTAGCTTGGTGGTATGAAGAAATGGCTATATTAGCCACCTACTCATCTTTTGCTAGGAAAGTGAAAAGAGTCTGTATACTTTTTTAAACAGTTCCTAATATTTTTCTAGTAAGTGGCGATGACATTAATACTTGTTTCTAAACTATAGCTAGAATCTTTTTTATTTAAGTATAATATTCATCCAAAATAGATAATTCTACTTTGAAAGTTAAATTTGATAATTTGGCATTGTTTTATATTATTGTGTACTTATATTTGTAAGTGCATGCACAGGATTTAGTCAAGGGAAAAGGGCAGATTATTTGCAATCAGATATGTGCATGCAATTATCGTCTATGTTCATTGAACTCTTAACAATGACCCATATACATTTTTAGTGTGCCCCTAATATATCCCATTGAATGTACCAACTTCACTGCTCTTAAAGGGAACCTGTCAGCAGGATTTCTAATCCCAAACTACTTACATGCATAGGTAGCTCTTTCACAGACAAGTCCAGTAATACTTTAACATGGCCAGTCTGTGCCTCTATTACAGAGATAATCAGCATTTGGATTGATATGCAAATGGATAGAGCAGATCTGAAACCTTTGTAACTCCAGCTGTATTCCACACCTCGTCCTGCTTGACTGACAGCTTCTATTCTGAGCATCTTCAGGCAAAGGTGTCATCAATCAAGTAGGATGAGGCGGCACTGGGAGAGAAAAAGAGCTGGAGTGACAGAGGTTTTAGATCTACTGCCTCATTTGCATATCAATTCAAATGCTTATTTCTCAGTAGCACAGGAATGGACTAGACATGCAAAGGTATTGCTGAACTTGTCTTTAAAAGTGCTATATGAACATGTAAATAGTTTGGAATGTGAATCCTGCTGAAAGATTCTCTTCAAAATAGTGCTGTAAAGAGATGACAACGCGAAAGATCCGCACAATTAAATACATAACCGAGTTTCTGTGAACAAACACTGGCACCTACTGGCCAAAGGCTATGTGAAGAAGGAAGTAGAAGGAAATTGTATCACCAGGAACCATGGAGCAGAGCGTGTGTTCCCGGGTAGGGAGAATGTGCAATAAACACCAGGTCATGTGACAGCTGTGTTACAGTCAAGAATTATAAAAGGTTCAGGTGAGCAGAGAAGGGGAGAAGTCGATGGCTGAACCTGTATCAGTACAGACATATGGAGCTGGCTTGCAGCCACAATCGCCAGTGCTAGGGAAATCAATGAAGTGAGGTCTCAGTCTGGAGTGAAGAACACTGACTGAAAGAGCTGAACCGTGTGAGAAGAACCAGAACCGTGTGAGCTGAACCACTAGAGCTGACCAGGGAGAAGATCGAGACAACAGTGAAAGCTGAGCGACAAGACCCAGATGACCATGAGAACCGATAGAGGAATTTGAACAATCATGTGAGCTGTGATTTGAGGTGGATAATACGGTACAGAGGGTTCAGGGTCATGCTGTAGTGGATGTACGCAGGCAGCGTATGTATCGCAGAAGAGACTCATCGGCAAGAGACTTGCAGCCTAACCTGAGTGGTATCATTGTTTTCAGTTAGGGCCTGTGCTGTAATCATTGTTGCAGTCTTAATGACTAAGCGATGATAGTAGTAACCACAAGGCAGACTTTGATGTATCATGGACCAGGGTATTAGACCGAGACGCCAGTACTTAAAATAATTTTGCCTTTGTTTGCAAAGTAGAGATGAATTGTTACAGCAACATCCTTAATCAGAATTCATCTATTCATATTGTAAAATATTTTACTGTATTCCAGTCCTTTGCTAACACCTAAACATTTCACCCTAGTCATCCATTCTGTGTTAAGTAAATAATCTTCGGTTCAAGTTCAAGTTACCACTGCGTCTTCATCTTCTGGGCCATTACATTCAAGCACCTGTTTACAGTGCCACTCAGTGCCTCAAAGCGAGAAGAGGTGGCAAATGGAAAGGGGTACTCCAAGAGTTTTGGATATGTCTATACACAAGCTTTGTTTGTAGCACATAACTGTGAAGATACATAAGTCTCCATGAGAGCTGCAAGCAAAGAATGATTGAATGTTATATAATAAAGACAGTTTGAAAAATGAACACATTCACCCAGTCTACTCCAATTTCCTGATCACAGTTTTGTATTCCATATACACTCACCGGCCACTTTATTAGGTACACCATGCTAGTAACGGGTTGGACCCCCTTTTGCCTTCAGAACTGCCTCAATTCTTCGTGGCATAGATTCAACAAGGTGCTGGAAGCATTCCTCAGAGATTTTGGTCCATATTGACATGATGGCATCACACAGTTGCCGCAGATTTGTCGGCTGCACATCCCAAAGATGCTCCATACAAGGCAGGATGGATCCATGCTTTCATGTTGTTTACGCCAAATTCTGACCCTACCATCCGAATGTCGCAGCAGAAATCGAGACTCATCAGACCAAGCAACGTTTTTCCAATCTTCTACTGTCCAATTTCGATAGGAGGAACACGCAGAGTTCCGGGGCAGGTGGTCCCATGATCCAGGCACGCGTAGTGATAACTTAAGAGGGCTACTGCAGATTCCCGTAGTGCCGGCGATCCAGTCAGGACGTCCGGACCGGGGTGGTAGATTTCCCGCTTGTTGTGCTTCTCAGGCGGCCCGGGCGCAGGTGCGTCCAGTGCGATTGGCAGTAGTCTGTTCCCAGCTCAACCTGCATGTGTCACAGAATTTAAAAGGGCATCTCTCGGATTGTCTATCTGTTTCTGTCTGTCAAGTGTTGCTTCTTTAAGAAGCAGAAATAGTTCTCTTAAACTTCCTCTTTTTTCAGCTGAAGCGGAGATATGCATTGTAAATCAAACTGTCACATCTGTTTTTTTTCTGACTGTTTTCAGCTGCAATGCTGGCTATGTGTAGGTTTTTTTGTGAAGAAGTGAAATTTAAATTGTATCTATCATTTCATTTTTGATGTGACATAAGTGTTTTCAGAAACGTGATTTTAGTGACATTTGATATTATTGCAATAGCATACGGCAAAAAGCCGTTTTAATTTTTAATTTTTTTTACTCTCTTAAAGGGTCTTTTTCTTTTTGCGGCATTTTAAAGTTTTTTAATTAAGTTTTCCTCAATCTTCAATCTCTTTACCTTTTTTACTTTTTTTTTAGGAAAAAAGTTCTTTTTCCTTCCCTTTTGTATCAAAGTTTTGAGTTTTTGGGTGTGAACTAAGTTTTTGACGGTTTTTCTTATCGTTTTGGGTTTTTCTTAGTGTTTTATATACTCATTTTTAGAAGGTTTTTTTTGTACTGTTTTCTTTTTTTCATTTTTGTGTGTTTTTCATTTTCATTTTTTTGCTTTTGCTATGGGGAATAAAGTGGCCGAGCAACAGGAAAGTCTTTTTACTTCCTGATGAGAAAACAGCCCCTAGATAGTGGCAGAACACGAAGGTGTTAAGTATGTGAAGATTTTGGAAGGTATAAAGTACGTGAAATTCATTAGAATGGCAGATTTCAAGCTGCGGAATGGCATGACGTAGAAAGGAAAATAAGGGAAGTTACAGTAGCTGATGTTAGATTGCTGAATACTAATACATGGTATGAAGTGGCAGCAGAGCTTACATCGTTTAGGTGGTACAGAAAGTTATGTGAGCAAACCAGGAAGTGATTTTTGTGGGTATGAGACGGGAGAATCTGCGCAGTGGGTAGTTATTTTTGCACAGTATGTGGTGCGCCCCGTCTCTCCCTACAGGGAGAAGGCATAATTGCTCCTCTCTATTATTCTTGTTGTTCTCATCTATCCTCTTTTTTTTTTTTCCTCTGTCAGTCTTTTCTCTCCGCATTCTCTCTCCTTTCCTCTCCTCTTCCTCCACATTTTTCCTCTTCTCTCTCTTCCCCTCCTTCTCCTCCCTCCATCTTCTCCTCCCTCCTTCTCCACTCCCCCACCACACCTTTCTTCTCTCTCTCTCTCCTCCCTCTTCTCCTCACCCTCTCACTCCCCTCCTTCTCCACTCCTCTCTTCTCCTCCCTCTCTCTCCACATTCTCTCTCTCTCTCTCCCCTCCTACTATTCCTTTGTCTCACTCCTCAACCCCTCCCCCTTCTTCTTCCTCTTTTTCCCTCCTTGTTGCCGGCTGGGCCAACGCCCAATTCAAACAATATGGTGCTTACAGCACAAGGTTCCCTTTCCATGTCCCTGGCACAGTCTAGCCATTGCCATTTGTGATATCGGGGAAAGAAGGTGAAAGCCCCCCTACAGTGGGCAGCCCCAGACATATCAGGCAGCAGTCAGCTCAGCCCTGGGTGCAGAGGGGGGAGGAATGATATCAGAACGAGCTCACTGACAGATCCTCCGTTACCTCAATTCACAGTCAACAATATTGTAACCCTTAAGGTTTTACATGAACTTTGATATCACCATGTATTGATAATGTACAGCTTCAGCACCGGTCAGAGCTGCCTACATCCACATTCACACCAACATGAAACTATAAGCCTAATCCATCACAGCTTCAGCAAGGGGGGAGACATCCTCACATAAAAAAGCAACTTCTAAGTCCAAAATCAGTCAGTGTACGACCCCAGTACAAGCTATCGCAACTATTCCTCTGATGAAGATGAAGAGGGAACATCATACATGCTGTCTAGTACTAGAAAAGAAACACACAGGCACCAAGAATGCAGGGGCAGATAGAGGCACCACCATTACACTATGTGCACTGCACTTCAAGTCAGGTGACAATTTTCCAGACCCAGGGATGCATCCCGTGCCATTTTACCGAAGAGAATGTAGCAGAAGCAGCAAACATATGCAGCCACCTGGAATGATCTCTGGGCCATGAATGAAAATAGAAGCAGGTGATGCACTCTGGCTAATCATGAAGGAACAATTCAAACTTCCAGCAGAATCAGACGTACACGCTTGGGAGTCAGAGCCACAGCTAATTGAACAGCTCAGAGAGTGGGCCAAAGGCAGATTGGCAGGACAAGCCATGACATGAGCCAAGATAAGACAGAGTCTGTAAAGAAGTTTCATTGCAGAGTAATGCAAGTATTCCAAAACTTGGGCTTCACCATTCATGACCAGATACACAGGCAAATGTTGGCACAGGCCTTTGGGCATGGACTGAGACAGCCAATCAGGAAACCACTGATAGTGGCTAGGCCTAGAAACAGGTCAATAGCAGTGGACTGACCCAGAAAAAATGTTTTATGTGCGCCTAGGAGACTGTTTAATGCCAATTGTTACCAAAACTGCCGCTATTATAGCACCACAAAGAGCGCGAAGAAGGAAACGGGTGCCGTGCTGCTGAGAACGCTGGAAGGGGAGCCAGAGGTGAAGACGCTGCAAAGTGCCGACCAACACACCAGAAGAACCGCTGCAGACTCCAGAGAGGAGACACCAACCTCAATAAGGTTAGCAAAGGGGAGAAGCTATGTTGGAGCAGGGGGAAGAAGTGATGGCAGATGCAGCCACAGCCCCTGTAACGCCCCAAGACCTTGGGTTGGATGCAGCCGCCGGTCCCATGGCACCCCGGACCTCGTCACGAATGCACCTGCAGGCCCCGTCTTACCACCGCAGCTTCAATCAGCAGGCCGGACCCCGCTGCCGCTACAGTACCCATCATGCCGTTGTCCACAGTAGCCAAAAGCATTGAGTCTCAACCAGGGGTGCAGAAGACAGCCCCTCTCATGGTGACCACTGACCTGGAAGAGCAACCACCCTACAAAGACAGAAGAAGTGTCAAGGGTTACATCTGTGGCAAGTTTGGCCATTACCAGAACCAGTGCGAAGCACCCACGCCCCCAGAGAGACTGGACCCATGCAACTCAAGAGTTGGTCCAGAGAAACAGGTCAAGGAGGAAGTGCAGAAAGCAGTGAAGTACCCCGTCCATAGGACAGAGGCAAGCAAGCCAGGTCTGCAAGACACTACGCTCCTGACATGTAAAACTTCATCTGCAGGACCAATACCTCAAATTACCTTTAAAAGTGGATGGCGTTGTCAGATCCAAAGTGGTGCAGCCAGAAGTGTGATGACACCTGTGGAACTCGCTGATCCCACCTGCCTATCAGAATCCTCTGTGTCTCGCATGGGCATTGATGGTCAAGTCAGACATTCTCAGCTTACAAAGCCACTGAGCGTGTGCACTCAGCCAGGACACTCTATCCTGTCCCAGTTTGTGGTGTAAAGGACCTGCCGCTCAACCTGCTGGGAGCGAACCTACTGCAGAAGCTGAAGGCAACCACAGTGTTCCACGAAGATGGGACAGTGACACTTTCTTCATCCCTGACCCAAGAAGAGTCATGCTGGCGGCCCTACAAGAACATTAAGCAACCAATGAGGCCTACTCAAGGAGGTACTGGACGTAGTACCAGAAAGTCTATGGTCTAAGGGACCCCAGCACATGAGAAAACCTCAAGTTGCCCCAGTACGGGTGTCACTCAAGCCATGTACCCCGTACCCTCGTAAGGCCCAGGCCAGGCCTAGAGTCAAGCTGCCTCTGACCAACTGAAGGTCTACCTGGAAATAGGAATCATTGTTCCTCGCACATCGCCTTGCAATACCCCGCTTTTCCCCATCAAGAAAAAGACTGTAAAAGGAGAGCCAGCCAAGTTCAGAATGGTATATAACCTGAGAGCTGTGAATGACGCCACAGTGTTTGAAACTGCAATTATGCCGAATCCGCACACTCTGCTCTCAAATGTGCCTGCCACAGCAAAAGTGTTCACAGTGACCGACCTGGCTAATGTTTTCTTCAGTGTTCCCCCTCATCCGGAAGACCAGTTCCTGTTTGCCTTAATGCACCAGGGGGGACACCACACATGGACAGTGATGCCACAGTGGGCCCAGAACAGCCCTTCACAGTTCACCAAAGCAATGTCCACAGTTCTCACCCACTGAGTCACAGAACAAGCAGAAGTAACCCTGCTACAATACATGGATAATCTACTCCTTTGTGCAGTTGACTTTGACACGTGTAAAGCCCATTCCTTGTATCTCCTACTCTACCTGGCGGAGCAGCACTGCAAGATCTCAAAGAACAAAGTCCAGTGGTGTCTGAAGCAAGTTACGTTCCAGAGACACTGTATTGCTCACCAGGCGAAACACCTGACAGATGACCGGAAGACCACAGTGGAGAAGATGGTCCCTCCAACAACTCCAAAGGTGCTACAGGCCTTCCTTGGTCTAGTTTCATATTGCAGAGCCTGGATCCCTGATGCTTCCGTCCTAATGCAGCCTCTGTGTGAATACGTCAGTGTGACCCCGTTCCTCCAGACAGATGTGGCCTTCAGTTCGTTCAAGAAGTTAAAAGGCTCTGTAGTCTCAGTGCCAGCATTAGGCCTATCCGACTACGAGAAGCCATTCCATCTCTACTTGATGAGAAAAGAAGGCCTTGCTACTGGAGTCCTGACACAGCTTCAGGGGGGAAAGCAGAGACTTTCGGACTACTTTTCAGCTTGCCTGGATCCAGTTGCAAGGGGAGCCTCTTCCTCCCGCATGAGAGCAGCAGTTGCAGCACACGCCCTCCTGGACAGGACTACTGACATCAGTGGAAAAACCATGGGAAATCCTGGCTCTGCATGACATCTCAGCAATCCTCAACCAAACCCAGCCAAAACATCTCTCCACCGCCAGGCATCTTCGCCTCCAGTGCTCTCTACTCCTGCCCAACAATGTCACCATCTCCAGATGCACAGTCCTCAACCCGTCCACTCTACTCCCACTCCCAAGGGGGGATACAGATATGGACCCTCAGATAAAAAGTCTGCATGGGATCTGAATTTGGACGGATGACCATGATTGCTTCAGCATCATGCAACAGGAAACAGCAGGACTACCCAAGGTGGCAGAAGAGCCACTGACCAACCCAGAGTTGATCCTCTATGTGGATGGCTCCAGATTTGCAGATGATGAAGGAAAATTCCACACGGGATGTGCAGCGACCAGCAATCAAGAGATCCTGTGGTCCAGAAGTCTGCCGCCCAGTCTGTCAGCCCAGGAAGCAGAACTGATAGCGCTGATGAAGGCCTACCAGATGGCAGAAGACAAGACTGAGAAAATGTATACCGATTCAAGGTACTTGCATGGCATAGCACACGACTTCGGACCCATCTGGGCTGCAAGGGACTTCCTCACAGCAAGCGGAACAACCGTGAAGCATCATGGAGCCATTAAGGACCTGCTGAACACACTTCAACTTCCAAAAGTGGTGACAATGCTAAAAGTCAAAGTGCATGGAAAACTGAACACAGTAGGGGCACGAGGCAACAACATGGCGGATATGGCAGCCAAAGAAACAGTCAAGGGAAGACAATATGGACAAGTGGAAGAGGTCGTAGAGCCGGACGGCTACTACAGGACGGCTGAAGACAGGAAACCTGACAAGATGACATCCTGGGATCTGCTCAAAAAAAAAAGTTGCAAGAGCAAGCCCCAAAGGACAAGAAGGAATGCTGGATGCAGAAGTGAGCAACACATGAAAAAGGAAGGGTATACTCAATGGACTACAAACCCTGTTTACCCCGAAGCATGTACCCTATGGTGGTCCAGTGGGCACATGGGCCCACACACAGATAAAAGACACAGATGAATGATCCGATTGGTGCTTACTGGTTCGCTCCAGAAATCTCCACCCTAACAGCCAAGTTCATAAACAGCTGTCTGACCTGTGGCAAATGCAACCCTGGAAGAATGAAGAAAGTTCCCACACATCAACTTGCCAGACCACTGTACCCCCTTCCAGAGGATCCAGATAGACCACATCCAGATGCCGCCAAGTGGAGAATTCGAATATGCCCTTGTGGTCGTGGACATGTTCTCAGGATGGCCAGAAGCTTTCCAGTGAGTGAGGAATCAGTCAGCAGAGACTACTGCAAAGAAGCTACTCTCAGAGATGAGATATGCAGCCATGGGGTCCCAGAAGTGATAGAGAGTGACCAGGGACCTGCATTCACAGCAAACCTCACATGAGAGATCTAGTCAGCAGTAGGGTCAGACTTAGGCCTACACACTCCCAATCACACTACTCAGTGTTAGGCACACTCTCAGAGGCCCAGGAAAGCTGTTACCATATGAAATTTTGTTTGTGTCTAGTCCCAGGTTAGGGGTATCCTTTCCCTTAGCAGCTGATTATGCAATATGATACTTTGTCTGCTTATGTAATTGAAATCACCAAGAAACTTGCTAACATCCATTCTCGAGTTTTTTTCTTCATTGCCAGATCCAGATTCAGTGTCTGGTATGCACTCCTAGAAGCCAGGAGACTGGGTGTTGGTGAAAAAGCTTGTAAGGAGAACACCACTCGATCCCAGATTTGATGATCCTGCTCAAGTGCTGCTGATGACACCAAACTCTGTGAAACTGGAGGGAAGACCCACTTGGATTCACTCATCGCATTGGCAAGAAAGCTCCCCTACCAGAAGATGACACCCAAGCCAAAATGATGTTGCGGCCTGAACGGAAAAGATGACCTACCTGATAAAGACTGCACATCGCTCACTACACATGCTATTGACTAAGAGACTGATTGCAACGAACCCCCGTTAGGGACAGATCTCCTGACCGCCCATTTGCGAAAAGTCTGTATGGAGTGGGGCACAGGCGTTAGGCTTGTGTCAGTTCGCCGACAGCACAAAAGAGTTGCAGCGCTTTGGGACAGGAGGCTAGGATTAGGGCAAGTGATATCTAAGGGGGGCTTGTGATAGAAATATATATATCATGTAGATCTCACTTGCATGTATACTCCTCTATAATCAAATATATACTTATATGCTCACATCTAGTATATACATTATAATAAATGGTTTAAAATGGCTGACAAACTGATATAACCCAGACAGATCATATGGGGTTTTCCACCCCTAAAAGCAGAACAGAGTCAGATGTTTGGTAACTGCTGATCAAGTGTCTCATCTTTGTCCTACATACAGAGGTACATTTTAGTTCCTTAACCCCTTTCTGCCATCGGACGTACTATTCCGTCCATGTGGGGTGGGCCCTAATTCCCAAGGACGGAATAGTACGTCCAGCACGATCGGCCGCGCTCACGGGGGGAGCGCGGCCGATCGCGGTCGGATGTCAGCTGCCTATCGCAGCTGACATCCGGCACTATGTGCCAGGAGCGGTCACGGACCGCCCCCGGCACATTAACCCCCGGCACACCGCGATCAAACATGATCGCGGTGTGCCGGCGGTACAGGGAAGCATCGCGCAGGGAGGGGGCTCCCTGCGGGCTTCCCTAAGACCCCCGGAGCAACGCGATGTGATCGCGTTGCTCCGGGGGTCTCCTACCTCCTATCCCTGCAGGCCCCGGATCCAAAATGGCCGCGGGGCTGCATCCGGGTCCTGCAGGGATCACTTCCGGGTGCCGAGCAGGCTGCAGATGAAAGCTGCAGCCTGCACGGCTGTAAGTGAGATCGGAGATCTCACAGAGTGCTGTGCACACTGTGAGATCAGCGATCTGTGATGTCCCCCCCTGGGACAAAGTAAAAAAGTAAAAAAAAAAATTCCCACATGTGTAAAAAAAAAAGAAAAAAAAAATTCCTAAATAAAGAAAAAAAAAAAATATATTATTCCCATAAATACATTCCTTTATCTAAATAAAAAAAAACAAACAATAAAAGTACACATATTTAGTATCGCCGCGTCCGTAACGACCCCACCTATAAAACTATATCACTAGTTAACCCCTTCAGTGAACACCGTAAAAAAAAAAAAAAAAAAACGAGGCAAAAAACAACGCTTTATTCTCATACCGCCAAACAAAAAGTGCAATAACACGCGATCAAAAAGACGGATATAAATAACCATGGTACCGCTGCAAACGTCATCTTGTCCCGCAAAAAACGAGCCGCAATATAGCATCATCAGCGAAAAAATAAAAAAGTTATAGTCCTCAGAATAAAGCGATGCCAAAATAATTATTTTTTCTATAAAATAGTTTTTTATCGTATAAAAGCGCCAAAACATAAAAAAAATGATGTAAATGAGGTATCGCTGTAATCGTACTGACCCGACGAATAAAACTGCTTTATCAATTTTACCAAACGCAGAACGGTATAAACGCCTCCCCCAAAAGAAATTCATGAATAGCTGGTTTTTGATCATTCTGCCTCACAAAAATCGGAATAAAAAGCGATCAAAAAATCTCCCTTGCCTGAACATGTTATCAATAAAAACATCAACTCGTTCCGCAAAAAAAAAGACCTCACATGACTCTGTGGACTCAAATATGGAAAAATTATAGCTCTCAAAATGTGGTAACGCAAAAAATATTTTTTGCAATAAAAAGCTTCTTTCAGTGTGTGACAGCTGCAATCATAAAAATCCGCTAAAAAACCCGCTATAAAAGTAAATCAAACCCCCCTTCATCACCCCCTTAGTTAGGGAAAAATAAAAAAATTAAAAAAATGTATTTATTTCCATTTTACCATTAGGGCAAGGGTTAGGGCTAGGGTTAGGGTTGGGGCTAGGGTTAGGGTTGGGGCTAGGGTTGGGGCTAGGGTTAGGGTTGGGGCTAGGGTTAGGGTTGGGGCTAGGGTTAGGGTTGGGGCTAGGGTTAGGGTTGGGGCTAGGGTTAGGCTTGGGGCTAGGGTTAGGGCTGGGGATAGGGTTAGAGCTGGGGATAGGGTTAGGGCTGGGGCTAGGGTTGGGGCTAGGGTTAGGGTTGGGGCTAGGGTTAGGGTTGGGGCTAGGGTTAGGGTTGGGGCTAGGGTTAGGGTTAAGGCTACAGTTAGGGTTGGGGCTAAAGTTAGGGTTAAGGGTTGGGGCTAAAGTTAGGGTTAGGGTTTGGACTACATCTACGGTTGGGAATAGGGTTGGGATTAGGGTTAGGGGTGTGTCTGGGTTAGAGGTGTGGCTAGGGTTACCATTGGGATTATGGTTAGGGGTGTGTTTGGATTAGGGTTTCAGTTATAATTGGGGGGTTTCCACTGTTTAGGCACATCAGGGGCTCTCCAAACGCGACATGGCGTCCGATCTCAATTTCAGCCAATTCTGCGTTGAAAAAGTAAAACAGTGCTCCTTCCCTTCCGAGCTCTCCCGTGCGCCCAAACAGGGGTTTACCCCAACATATGGGGTATCAGCGTACTCTGAACACATTGGAGAACAACTTTTGGGGTCCAATTTCTCCTGTTACCCTTGGGAAAATACAAAACTGGAGGCTAAAAAATAATTTTTGTGGAAAAAAAATATTTTTTATTTGCATGGCTCTGCGTTATAAACTGTAGTGAAACAATTGGGGGTTCAAAGCTCTCACAACACATCTAGATGAGTTCCTTAGGGGGTCTACTTTCCAAAATGGTGTCACTTGTGGTGGGTTTCTACTGTTTAGGTACATTAGGGCCTCTGCAAACGCAATCTGACGCCTGCAAACCATTCCATCTAAGTCTGCATTCCAAATGGCGCTCCTTCCCTTCCGAGCCCTCCCATGCGCCCAAACAGTGGTTCCCCCCACATATGGGGTATCAGCGTACTCAGGACAAATTGGACAACAACTTTTGGGGTCCAATTTCTCCTGTTACCCTTGGGAAAATACAAAACTGGGGGCTAAAAAATAATTTGGGGGTGAAAATTTTTTTTTTTTTTTTTCACGGCTATGCGTTATAAACTGTAGTGAAACACTTGAGGGTTCAAAACTCTCACAACACATCTAGATGAGTTGCTTAGGGGGTCTACTTTCCAAAATGGTGTCATTTGTGTTTTTTTTTTACTGTTTAGGTACATTAGGGCTCTGCAAACGCAATGTGACGCCTGCAGACCATTCCATCTAAGTCTGCATTCAAAATGGCGCTCCATCCCTTCCGAGCCCTTCCATGCGCCCAAACAGTGGTTCCCCTCCACATATGGGGTATCAGCGTACTCAGGACAAATTGGACAACAACTTTTGGGGTCCAATTTCTCCTGTTACCCTCAGGAAAATACAAAACTGGGGGCTAAAAAATAATTTTTGTGGGAAAAAAATGTTTGTTTTATTTTTACGGCTCTGCATTATAAACTTCTGTGAAGCAGTTGGTGGGTCAAAGTGCTCACTACACCTCTAGATAAGTTCCTTAGGGGGTTTACTTTCCAAAATGGTGTCACTTGTGGGGGGGTTTCAATGTTTAGGCACATCAGTGGCTCTCCAAACGCAACATGGCGTCCCATCTCAATTCCTGTCAATTTTGCATTGAAAAGTCAAACGGCGCTCCTTCCCTTCCGAGCTCTCCCATGCGCCCAAACAGTGGTTTACCCCCACATATGGGGTATCAGCGTACTCAGGACAAATTGTAAAACATCTTTTGGGGTCCAATTTCTTCTCTTACTCTTGGGAAAATAAAAAATTGGGGGTGAAAAGATAATTTTTGTGAAAAAATATGATTTTTTATTTTTACGGTTCTGCATTATAAACTTCTGTGAAGCACTTGGTGGGTCAAAGTGCTCACCACACCTCTAGATAAGTTCCTTAGGGGGTCTACTTTCCAAAATGGTGTCACTTGTGGGGGGTTTCAATGTTTAGGCACATTAGTGGCTCTCCAAATGCAACATGGCGTCCCACCTCAATTCCTGTCAATTTTGCATTGAAAAGTCAAACGGCGCTCCTTCCCTTCCGAGCTCTCCCATGCGCCCAAACAGTGGTTTACCCCCACATATGGGGTATCAGCGTACTCAGGACAAATTGTACAACAACTTTTTGGGTCCAATTTCTTCTCTTACCCTTGGAAAAATAAAAAATTGGGGGTGAAAAAATAATTTTTGTGAAAAAATATGATTTTTTATTTTTACGGTTCTGCATTATAAACTTCTGTGAAGCACTTGGTGAGTCAAAGTGCTCACCACACCTCTAGATAAGCTCCTTAGGGGTCTACTTTCCAAAATGGTGTCACTTTTGGGGGGTTTCAATGTTTAGGCATATCAGGGGCTCTCCAAACGCAACATGGCGTCCCATCTCAATTCCAGTCAATTTTGCATTGAAAAGTCAAATGGCGCTCCTTCGCTTCCGAGCTCTGTCATGCGCCCAAACAATGGTTTACCCCCACATATGGGGTATCGGCGTACTCAGGACAAATTGTACAACATCTTTTGGGGTCCATTTTCTCCTGTTACCCTTGGTAAAATAAAACAAATTGGAGCTGAAGTAAATTTTGTGTGAAAAAAAAGTTAAATGCTCATTTTTATTTAAACATTCCAAAAATACCTGTGAAACACCTGAAGGGTTAATAAACTTCTTGAATGTGGTTTTGAGCACCTTGAGGGGTGCAGTTTTTAGAATGGTGTCACACTTGGGTATTTTCTATCATATAGACCCCTCAAAATTACTTCAAATGAGATGTGGTCCCTAAAAAAAAATGGTGTTGTGAAAATGAGAAATTGCTGGTCAAATTTTAACCCTTATAACTCCCTAACAAAAAAAAATTTTGGTTCCAAAATTGGGCTGATGTAAATTAGACATGTGGGAAATGTTACTTATTAAGTATTTTGTGTGACATATCACTGTGATTTAATTGCATAAAAATTCAAAGTTGAAAAATTGCAAAATTTTCAAAATTTTCGCCAAATTTCCATTTTTTTCACAAATAAACGCAGGTAATATCAAAGAAATTTTACCACTATCATGAAGTACAATATGTCACGAGAAAACAATGTCAGAATCACCGGGATCCGTTGAAGCGTTCCAGAGTTATAACCTCATAAAAAGACAGTGGTCAGAATTGTAAAAATTGGCCCGGTCCATAACGTGCAAACCACCCTTGGGGGTGAAGGGGTTAATCTGCAGTCATATGAGCATTAATCACAATATTCCATATATGTTTAGATAACCAATGACAGAGGAGCTAGACAATATGGTAATTAACTAACCACCCCTGACAACCCCTAACCACTCCTTTCTATGTGAAAATATAAAATTATGTATGTACAATAAAGTTTCAGTATTGATGGAATGTTGTTCTGTCACAGTTGTGTACAGTCCATTCTTGATGAGCGCTCAAAATACTCAGTCTAATTGGGAGCGGCCGCAGCACACACAGGGATATATTTATCCAACCCTAATATTTCCATAACACTTGTACAAATTGTAGCCTCAGTTTCCTGTTCTTAGCTGAAAGGAGTGGTACCCGGTGTGGTCTTCTGCTGCCGTAGCCCATCTGCCTCAAAGTTCGACGCACTGTGCGTTCAGAGATGCTCTTAGGCCTACCTTGGTTGTAACGGGTGGCGATTTGAGTCACTGTTGCCTTTCTATCAGCTCGAACCAGTCTGCCCATTCTCCTCTGACCTCTGGCATCAACAAGGCATTTCCGCCCACAGAACTGCCGCTCACTGGATTTTTTTTCTTTTTCGGACCATTCTCTGTAAACCCTAGAGATGGTTGTGCGTGAAAATCCCAGTAGATCAGCAGTTTCTGAAATACTCAGACCAGCCCTTCTGGCACCAACAACCATGCCACGTTCAAAGGCACTCAAATCACCTTTCTTCCCCATACTGATGCTCGGTTTGAACTGCAGGAGATTGTCTTGACCATGTCTACATGCCTAAATGCACTGAGTTGCCGCCATGTGATTGGCTGATTAGAAATTAAGTGTTAACAAGAAGTTGGACAGGTGTACCTAATAAAGTGGCCAGTGAGTGTATATCTTGCATTGTTAATAGAAAATGGGACAAACAAGGGGGTAATGAGTCCTGAACCACTTTAGTAATAACTTACTATATATGATTCTATATTTTCTATTGAGTTAGCATGTTGTGACTGGATAATTTGTAACATCTAACTGAGTAAGACTTGTTTAGGTTAACTTCTAAGCACTACGTAGACAATGAATGGTAGGCATTTTTAGATGTTATTTTTCTTCTCATAGATTTACTGTCATAGGTACACTTTATTGAAATAGCAAGGCATATTCTATTTTTACAGTTTTTAGTTTATTTGCTTCTAATTTGCTTGAGTAGCAACGTGAAGGTCATACTTCATGTAACAGATCCATTCAAGTGAAGGAAAGATTAATGTCTACAGCAGCCAGTTACCATATATATTGACAGCCTTACTATATTAACATCTTCATAGCCATACACACATAAAATGAGTCTTCAATCATCAGATGAACTCATCAGATAGATGAAATGGATAATTATAACTGTACCTCATTATGATACTGTACCACACAACAGCCTCATACTGAAGCTCCAGAAATTATATGCAGATGGGTAAGGAATTGGCTAAAACACAGCAAAAATAGTTGCCATAAATGGTGCATTTTGTAAATGGGATATAGTCAGCAGTGGGGTACCGCAGGGATCTGTGCTAGGATGGCTTCTTTTTAATCTCTTTATTAATGACCCTGTGTATTGGGTGGAGAGTAAAGTGTCAGTCTTTGTTGATGACACCAAACTATGTAGGATATTAAAAACTGACCTTGATAGTAAAATATTATAAAATGATATGTCTATATTGGCAAACACTTGGCAAATGAGATTTAATGTTGATAAATGTAAGGAAATGCACCCGGGACAGAATAATCCTTTTGTTGCATATACATTAAATGGAAATATACTCGGGACTACTGAAGAGGAGAAGGACTTGGGTATTCTGGAAACAAGTAAGCCGAGCAGCAGTACTCAATGTCAAGCAGCAGCTACAAAAGCAAACAAGATTTTAGGGAGTATAAAAAGAAAGATAAAATCCTGTGATCCCAACGTATTGTTACCCCTTTATAAATCACTTGTTAGGCCACATCTAGAATATGGGATCCAGTTTTGGGCTCCACATTTTAAAAATAATATTCAGACGTTAGAGCCAGTTCAAAGGTTGGAAACTAGATTATTACAAGGGATGGAAGGCTTCTCATATGGTGAGAGGTTGGAAAAGTTGGGATTGTCTAGCTTAGAAAAACTATTTCTCAGAGGAGATCTCACTTATATGTATAAATACATGTGTGGTCAATACAAAAGACTGGCACATGACTTACAGTTATATGAAAAAGTTTGGGCACCCCTATTAATTTAAAGCTTAATGTTTTATAAAAATTGTTTTTTTTTTGCAACAGCTATTTCAGTTTCATATATCTAATAACTGTTGGACACAGTAATTTTTCTGCCTTGAAATGAGGTTTATTGTACTAACATAAAATGTGCAATCTGTATTCAAAATTTGACAGGTGCATAAGTATGGGCACCCTTATCATTTTCTTGTTTTAAATACTCCTACCTACTTTTTACTGACTTACTAAAGCACTTTTTTTAGTTTTGTAACCTCATTGAGCTTTGAACTTCATAGCCAGGTGTATGCAATCATGAGAAAAGCTACTTACTGTGTCTCTCCCCGCACACTCCTGCCACCATCCCACCCTCCCGGACCGTGAAGATTTTGTAACATGCTTGAATAAAAGGTACCGTATATACTCGAGTATAAGCTGAGATTTTCAGGCCAAATTTTTGGGCTGAAAGTGCCCCTCTCGGCTTATACTCGAGTCACGGTCGGCGGGTGAGGGGGAGAGAGGTCTGTCATATACTCACCTGCTTCCAGGGCTCCTGGCGCTCCCCCTGCCTGTCCCATGGTCTTCGGGTGCTGCAGCTCTTCCCCTGTTCAGCGGTCAAGTTATGAATATGGACTCCACTCCCATAGAGGTGGGGCCGCATATTAATTTCTCTAATGAGCGGTAATGGTGACCGCTGACAGAGGAAGAGGCTGCGGCACCCGGAGACCATCTGTCCGGGATAAGAAGCCAGGGATGCCGGGAGCAGGTGAGTATTACATATTTACCTGTCCATGTTCCACACGCCGGGCGCCGCTCCATCTTCCCGTCCTCTTGCTCTGACTGTTCAGGTCAGAGGGCGCGATGACGTACTAATCTGCGCGCCGCCCTCTGCCTGAACAGTAAGTGCGGAGAGATGCCGAGACTGGATGCTGAGGAGCTGCGGGCAGCAAGAGAGGTGAGTATGTCATTTTTTTATTGCAGCAGCAGCATTATATATTGCACAGCTTTATATGGAGCATCTATGGGGCAATAATGAACGGTGCAGAGCATTCTATATGGCACAGTTTTGTATGGAGCATCTATGGGGCCATAATGAACGGTGCAGAGCATTCTATATGGCACAGCTATATATGGATCATCTATGGGGCAATAATCAACGGTATGGAGCATTATATATGGCACAGCTTTATACGGAGCATCTTATGGGGCAATAATGAACGGTGCAGAGCATTCTATATGGCACAGCTTTATATGGAGCATCTATGGGGCCATAATGAACGGTGCAGAGCATTCTATATGGCACAGCTTTATATGGAGCATCTATGGGGCCATAATGAACGCTGCAGAGCATTCTATATGGCACAGCTTTATATGGAGCATCTATGGGGCCATAATGAACGGTGCAGAGCATTCTATATGGCACAGCTATATATGGATCATCTATGGGGCAATAATCTATGGTATGGAGCATTATATATGGCACAGCTTTATATGGAGCATCTTACGGGGCAATAATGAACAGTATGGAGCAATATATGTGGCACAGTTTTATGTGGAGCATCTATGGGGCAATAATGAAATGTATGGAGCATTCTATATGGCACAGGTTTATATGGAGCATCTATGGGGCCATAATGAAATGTATGGAGCATTATATTTGGCACAGCTTTATATGGAGCATCTTATGGGACAATAATGAACGGTATGGAGTATCTATTTTTATTTTTGAAATTCACCGGTAGCTGCTGCATTTCCTACCCTAGGCTTATACTCGAGTCAATAAGTTTTCTCAGTTTTTGTGGCAAAATTAGGGGGGTCGGCTTATACTCGGGTCGGCTTATACTCGAGTATATACGGTATATCCAACCTCAGGATCGGTGAGTGCTGCCGCTTTTTCTTTTGTGAAGCTGCATATTCAATACTTATTCCACCCACTGTATGTGTATGTGGGCTTCTTGAGGTCAACCACAGACATGTCTATTCTTTTCAGATGAAGTATATTGAGAACCCTTTCTGCTATGAATACTCTTTTGATTGATTCAATTCTTTTTCATTACCAAGGTTTGTCTACTTACCATATTTGGCTCTAGCCACTCTGCTTAGCAAGATCTATGAGCTCCCTTATTTTTACTGCTTTCACTTTTCATGTGCCAACATGTTATACAAATTTACTACAATTTTACATGTTAGGTTTGAAGCTCACAATTATTTATATGCGCAATATTTGTATTTACAATATCATTAGCTTGTTCTTTCATTTTATTTGTGGTCTTTAAAAGTACATTTCACTTTCTGATTCATTCAGCAACACAGATTAACCGTATATTCATATTTCGGAAATTTTACAAGTTTGTCAAAAATAAATCGCTTCTTACTTTGTAAGCTGTACCTTTTCTGAAGCACGGAAGCATCATCTGCCTGCAAGCAAAGGTGTATCTTATCTGAGGAGAGTTTCACTGCATGAATGGTACCATGGCTCAGATTGAACATGACAGACTCAGCTGCTCATCAACGGGATTCAAGAGTCAGCTACTAGGAAAAAGAGTTTGCAGCAAATCTCACAGTAAGATGCTGCTAGCAAATGAAGTTCTTTAAAGTGCAGCTAAACACAAAAAATATTTTTATAGATCATTTTACAGAGGAAGGTGAACGGATTCCTTTATCTATTTCATAAACCAGTGAATTCATATGTAAGAATTGGTCTTCTTCTCATTTCTGTAATTACTGCAAATGTGCCTTATGGAATCTAATCTATGAGTATAGTCAATTGCTTTGTATTTTAGCCAGCTGACATCGGATTGTAGTAGAATAACCACATCTGTAGCACCTCTAGCACATGTTCTACAGATTGAGGGCTTGATCAGATTTCATGATTTTTTTGGGGAGAGAGTCGAGAAAAATATTTCCATTTTATTTCAAGCTAGTATATAAGATCTATTGTACTGTAACTACATATTTCAATGTCTTGTCACCAGGACTCTGGTTCAAAGCAATAACATATCGTTGGCAAGTGCCCAGATCTAGTGGCTTGCAATAGTGTCAAACAGATAGCAGTTTTATTGCAGTACATGAATATCTGTAAAAGTAGTGGTCCAGAAAAACTACTGCTCCATACTCTGTTATCCAGCTGCCTTATGTGATAACATGGAGGCAAGCTACTACAGGTTGTCTTTGATATGGTTTGCTCTTCTCTACTGAAAAAATGAACCCATAGTTGTGAAATAGAGCATTTACAGAACACTTTTCACATACAGGAAGAATCATTGACCTCCACAGTGGGATCTCAATCTTAAATATTTACCTCTATTAACAATCGGGTAAGCACTGGCCTGACTTCATCAAATCTATCATCTAAAATCAATGATCTATCATCTAAAGTCATAATAGAAAGGCATATCTGTAAAAAGATCAATTAATCTTCAAGAAGAAGTTTATTTGCAGGCAGCTGAATATAAGCATGATCGGTGCACTAGGGGATTATACAATATCTGGACCCAAAAAACAGTAAAAAAAAAACAAAAAAACAACACATCTGATCCTAATCTGCGAAATGACAAATTGAAATTCGATTGGTTAGCTTGAACATTGTGAACATTAGAGATGAACAGCTCAGGCAAAATTTTAATCATCCTGTTCTCGTAGATTTTCCTGCTAAATTTGATGGACATAGTTGTTATTCTCCCAAATTGAATGTCTCTTGTTATGGTCTTGGCTCTCTCCAAACCCAAGAGCATAATAAACTTAAGATGTAAAAGAAAAAAAATACTTATACTCACCTTGACAATCATGTGGCTCCTCAACTCCTCACCGTAATCTGTCCGGTCCTCGTTGCTTCTTCTTATGACCACCACTCTCACTGAAATGCCCAGGCCTCTTCACCCTAGGCTGGAATTTCTGGTTCTGATAAGGCAAAAGACGATTCTGTGCTAGCGCACGTGAGGTCACACTATCATAACACCACGACGTGTGCTGTGACCTTAGCATGCTGTAAGTGTCCTGGGTTTCATCAGAGCCAAAAGTTCCGACCTAGAGTTAATACGCCCAGGGACCTGAGCATGAGCGACAGTGATAAGAAGATGCGATGAGGACTAGACAGGCGATGAGGAGGAGTGAAGGGACCAGAGACATGAATAGTAAGGCGAGTATAAGGATTTTTTGAACCTTTTGATGACCCTTTACAGGTCAGAAAATTGGCAGTGGCTGGCTATCATTTTGCTGAATCTGTGTGAAAGCAAATTACATAAACATCTGCATTTTGGTGAATGCATATTTTTGTAATATTCAAGAAAAAATCAAGTTCACTTTAACATAGTTGTTCATCTTTAGAAAACGCCAAATAATGTTTAGTCTAACATTCGAGTAAATATTGCTTTTATTCATGAGTGTTTAAATGGCAACAGTGGATAAAACATGATTCATTATTATTCATATATTAAAGGGGTTGCTCCCAGTTCTAGATCACACTACACATTGGTCGAACAGTGTTGTTGTTCTTTCTCCTTGTTGATCCTATATTATGTTTGCATCAAGTAGGGAATTGAGGTAGAATTGCATGTTTTTCTTAGGGGAATTAAGAACTACATACAGCCCATTCAAATAAATGGGAAAACACGTGTTGAAAACCATCTGTACTTAGTTAACAGCCACCAATACAGCATAATTAATTGTTTTACTTAAAGAACAGCCACGAGCATGGTTTCTTCTTTCTTCAAGATCTCCATTGCAGCTGCATAGGCTGGCTCTATCTATTACATACATTCTTGCTGTAACTTCATTACATAAGTATATATTCAAGTTTTGGCCAAAATCGGTTATTTGCAAACATCAGTTATTGCCCTCGCTAAAATGATTACTAAGTAGTACCTAAAAGAGACACTGTCACAGTACCGAGATACTAAGCCTAGGTCTAGGAAAGTTCATCCTTTTTTTATAAATGGGTGACTCAAATTTTAATCTGTGAAGCCAGAAGTTCAAACAATTTCTATTGGGAATAAAGACTTAAGTAACCATTTCAATAACTTTAGGCTCATCTTATGGTTAGTGATTTCAGTAATAAATTTGCAAAGTAATTCAAATGGACAAAAAGCTACTTTTAACATGAAAAATAATTTCAAACTGCTAGGTGTCTCCCTTGTACAAATTTGCTGTTCGCTGCCTGTTGTCAAATGTAATTCATCTCTAGCAGCTGAGATGCTGAGACAGTTCACAGGAAATAGAGGAAGGTCTGGGCCTCTCTGTTCCTGCTCTCCTATTTATGAAACTGCACACAATCATTTGCCTTTCACCTTGACGCAGGAAAGCCATTGCACACTGTGTACAACAAGTTATATTCAAACATTGAATGAAAACTGCATTACTGTCATATAGCAGATACTTATAAAATTCAGGTACTTAGTTTAGCCACAAACTGGTAAATTTTGTGTACCCACCAGCCACAACAAAGTGTGCCTTTCTTTGATGGAGCCATAACCTTTTTCATTAAACATGCCGCTGTAGGGACCAAAGCCTAGAATCATTTTTAAGGGAGTTGTTCCTTTTCAGAAATCTTTTCTCTACATGCACAGTTTGTTGTAAAAAATACAAACTATGCCATACTTGATCTCTCGGGGTCCAGCACAAGCACATTTTCTCCGTCATTGCTTTATTATTCATTGTTTGGTTGCCGAGATGTTGTCATGTTGACCTTACTGCAACTAATCATTGAGCTGCGTACTGTTCGAGGTTTGTGCCATGCAGTTATTGCTTGCATGATGCCATCAGTACAGCCAAACAATGGAGACCAAGGCAGCGGCTAAAACACTATGCTGGACCTTGGGAGGGTGAGTAAAGTGCAGTTTGCTTTTTTACAATGAACTGTGCATATAGGGAAAATTTTCTGAAAGACGACAACTCCTTTCAGAAATTCAACTTACAGTGGCTTGCGAAGGTATTCACCCCCTTGGCATTTTTCAAGTTTTGCTACCTCACAACCTGGAATTTCACAGCTTTTTAAGGGTTTGTATCCCTTCATGTAAAGAACATGCCTAAAACTGAGAACATGTTTTCTTTTTATTGTGAAGCAAGCAAAAAATAGGATATAATTACTGAAAACCTCAGTGTACATAACTATTCACCTCCTAAAGTCAGCAGAGCCTCCTTTCGTGACAATTACAGCTGCAAGTCACTCTGAATAAGTCTTTATGAGTTTTCCACATCTTTCCACTGGGATTTTTTCCCATTCCTCAAGTCAGAACTGCTCCAGCTCCTTCAAGTTAGATGGTTTCGCCTGGTGAATACCAATTTTCAAGTCTGACCACAGATTCTCAATTGGATTAAGGTCTAGGCTTTGACTAGGCCACTCCAAAACATTTACATGCTTCCTCTTAAACCACTTGAGGGTTGCTTTGGATCATTGTCTTGTCGGAAGGTGAACCTCCATCCCATTCTCAAATCACTGACAGACTGAAACAGGTATTGCTCAAGAATATCCCTGTACTTCACACCATCTCTCTACACCTTGACTCAGACCATTCTCCCTGTCCCTGCTGCTGAAAACATCCGCATAGCATGATGCTGCCACTACCACCATGTTTCACTGTGGGGATCGAGTTCTTGGGGTGATGAGTAGAGATGAGCGGTGTTCGAGTCGAACTGTTTGCCAATTTCAAATTCGAGCTGTTTTGGGCGGTGTTTGAGTCATTCAATGAACTCGAACAATTTGCTTAATATTCGGCTGTTCTAATTTCTGTTTGATAACTGTTCACCAAAAGCCTAACTTGATTTGGACATTAAAACTGTTTATCATTGTTAATAGACTGTTTCAGTGTATAGTGGGCGGGGGGGGGCGGGGGATAGATCTGTGCTGAAATAATGCCGATCTTTTTTTTATCTTTCCTGCATTTACAGTGGGGCGGTGCAGTCTCTCAGCATATCAGCAGTGCACACACACGCAGCAATGTGCATGTGATGCACACAAGCAAGGGCATGTGTCGTTGGCCGTGTATGTCACATGTCCTTGCTCTATAAGAACCAGCCATTCTAGAGCAGTTCACAGCACTTTTTGCCAGGCAGGTGTGTGCCAGTGCTTTGCAAGTGTTTGTCACAGCATTTGGTGTAATCTAGCTCAGCCAATCCTTTTGGGCTAGTAGCATTGTCTGGTAGTCATCTGAGTAGCTCACCTGTGAAGCTAGCTACACCGCCTGTGTATCTAAATTTTTACTGCATCTAACCCAGTAAATCATTTTGGGCTTAGTAGCAGTGTCTGCACGTCAGCGGAGTAGCCTGCCTCTGAAGCTAACTACACCGCCTGTATATCTAAATTTTTACTGCATCTAACCCAGTAAATTGTTTTGGGCCTAGGAGCAGTGTCTGCACGTCAGCGGAGTAGCCTGCCTGTGAAGCTAACTACACCGCCTGTTTATCTAATTAATAATTTTTAACTGTATCTAGCCCAGGAAATCCTTTTGGGCCTAGTAGCGTTTTGTACCCCACCCATGAAGCAAGCTACACCATCTGTTTATCTAAGTACTAATTTTTAACTGCATCTAGCCCAGGAAATCCTTTTGGGCCTAGTTGCATTTTGTGCTACTCAGCAGCGTACCCCACCCATGAAGCAAGCTACACCACCTGTTTATCTAAGTACTAATTTTTAACTGCATATAGCCCAGGCAATACATTGGGCCTAGTAGCATTTTGTGCTACTCAGCAGAGTACCCCACCCATGAAGCAAGCTACACCACCTTCTTCCTTTCTCTATCTAACCCCACGGCTCTGGGGTGTCCGCTCTCCCTCCAGCACTCTCTTTCTCACAGGTGGACTACCGCATGTATTCACACTGTGGCAAATCTTTTGGGTCCAGGCATAAGAAGTCGTCAAGGTAATGGATAATATGTGCCCCTTAGAAACGTCCATGATGACCCATTCGAGGAAGCAACTAAATGCCTCAAATAGTGAGCAGGATATGGAGCACTCCATGGGCAAACATCGATCTATGTAGTATGATCCTTCACAGAAGCAGCCCATTAGGCGGACACTATGCGGAGGCACAGGTAATAACCGTAACGCCCCCTCAATGTCTGTTTTGGCCATTAGGGTGCCCCTTCCCAACTTCTTGACCCACCTGATTGCCTCATCAAAGGAGGTACAGTATATAGTACTGTACTTGGTTCCGTGTCAATGTTGTCGTTTACTGACCTGCCCCTTGGATATGACAAATGATGGATTAGTCGGAATGCATTGGGTTCCTTTTTTGGCACGACTCCCAACGGGATACCACTACATCTTCTAAGGAAAGTGTTCTGAATGGACCCGCCGCCATTCTACCTAAAGATTTTTATTTTTTACATTTTTTTGTCACATCGTCTGGGTGTTGGTAGGCTGATTTTAGATTTTTACTCCAGCCTTTCTTGATTTTAGAAGGGCATGACATGCCTATATCTGTGTCTCCTCCTCCTTTTACGCTTCCACCTCTTTTCTTTTCGCATGACTATATGTACTTGTGACTTTTCCATGTGTTTGTTGTGTCTTCTGAGCAGTTTGTCAGCTTTTGGACACCTTTTAAGGTGTTTTCTATGTGTTTGTATGTGTTTGTGTTTGCCTGCCATTGGTTTCAATGGGGTTCAACGGTGTTCGTCGAACGTTTGACGAACATTCATCGAACACGCCCCAATTCGACGAAACGAACTCGAACACTAGGGGGTGGCTCAACACTAGTGATGAGCTGTGTTGGTTTGCGCCAGACATAACTTCTACCTTGTTGGCTAAAAAGTAAAATTTTATCTCATCTGACCACAGAACCTTCCTCCATACATTTGGGGGGTCTCCCACATATCTTTTGACAAACTCAAAATTAGGCTTACACACAAACTGTAAGTAAAGGTTTTTTTCTGCTAACTATTCCACAAAGGACACTCTCTGGAGTGTAGAGCTTATTGTGGTGGTATGGACAGGTACTCCAGTCTCTTCTTGGGAAATCTGCAGCTCCTTCAGGGTCACCTTTAGTCTCTATAATGCCTCTCTGATTATTGCCCTCCTTGCTTGGGCTGAGAGTTTTGGTGGTTGGTCCTCTCTTGACAGGTCTGTTGTGGTACCATGTTCTTTCCATTTGATGAAAATAGGATTTTTTCTATAACCAAACCCTGACTTGTAGTTCTCAACAACTTTGTCCCTAGCTTGTTTGGTCTTCATAGCGTAGTTTGGTTAGTGGTGTCTCTTGCTTAATGCTGTTGCAGCCTCTGTGGCCTTTCAAGAAAGGTGTGTATATACTGACAGATAATGTGACACTTAGATTGTACATTAAAGGGAATCTGTCACCTCATTTTGGCCCTATAAACTGTGGCCATCACCATCATGAGCTTATCTACAGCATTCTGTAATGAAAGATAAGAAAAACAAGTTAGATTATACTCACCCAGGGGCGGTCCCGGTTCAGTTTGGGTCTGATGGGCGTCGCAGGTCTGGGTCTGGCGCCTCCCATCTTCATACGATGTCATCAACCTCCTTGCTTCTGTTGCGGCTCCTGCGCATACGTACTGATTTGCCCTGTTGAGGGCAGCGTAAAGTACTGCAGTGCGCAGGTGCTGGGCCTCTCTGACCTTTCCCGGGGCCTGCGCAATGCAGTACTTTGCTCTGCCCTTAACAGGACAGAGAATTATGCCTGCGCAGGAGCCACGACAGAAGGACATCATCACATGATTAAAGGGAATCTGTCACCTCATTTTGGCCCTATAAACTGTGACCATCACCATCATGAGCTTATCTACAGCATTCTGTAATGAAAGATAAGAAAAACAAGTTAGATTATACTCACCCAGGGGCGGTCCCGGTTCGGTTTGGGTCTGATGGGCGTCGCAGGTCTGGGTCTGGCGCCTCCCATCTTCATACGATGTCATCAACCTCCTTGCTTCTGTTGCGGCTCCTGCACAGACTTACTGATTTGCCCTGTTGAGGGCAGCGTAAAGTACTGCAGTGCGCAGGTGCTGGGCCTCTCTGACCTTTCCCGGGGCCTGCGCAATGCAGTACTTTGCTCTGCCCTTAACAGGACAGAGAATTACGCCTGCGCAGGAGCCACGACAGAAGGACATCATCACATGAAGATGGGAGGCGCCGGACCCGGACCTGCGATGCCCATCCGACCTGGACTGCACCGGACCACCCATGGGTGAGTATAATCTAACTTGTTTTTCTTATCTTTCAGGTTACATCGGGGGCTTATCTACAGCATTACAGAATGCTGTAGATAAGCCCCTGATGGCGGTGGCCGCAGTTTATAGGGCCAAAATTAGGTGACAGATTCCCTTTAAGCATGTGACTTATGAAGGTAATTGCTTTTCAGGGGCCTCACTGCAAAAGAGGTGAATACAAACGTCCATGACAATTTTTAGCTATTTTGTCCCATAAATTTAATTTATGCCTATATTTTTCTCACCTCACTTCACTAACTTTTCAGTGCTGATGTATCACACACAAATCAGATTACAAAAATATTTAAACAAAGGTTGAAATGTAACAAAGTAGGTAAGCCAAGGGGTGAATACTTTTGCAAGCCGCTTACAGGGCTAGATAGTGACTTGTTATTAATTGTTGCCCAAAAGATGAGAAAAATATAACTGTGTAAAAGCTAAATGAATAAGACTAAAGCACTATTGATATTAGATCTATATTATTATTCTGACATTGTAGCACAATGTGCATTTATTTAGCTCAAATATCTAGAAAAAAAAACATTTTGTAGTTATCTAAAATTATGATGTTGGTTTTCTTTGCAGATGGTTTTTGACATATATGTAGTGGAAATAAGGTCCATAACTAGATTCCTGTTGGAACAGGTATGATTAGAATCAAGATTGCAGAAAAGGCTTAGTATTCTGCATGTCCCATCCAAAGAAAGCATAATATGTGTAATCAGACATCTTTCTCGGTACAATACATTAAAAAGCAATCTTTTCGGATATGTGCTATGAGATGCAGGTGACATGAATTGTATCAGTGCTACTTAGAGTAATACTGTACAACGAGATTTGTGCAAGAAGAATGTGATGCTTTAAAAATGGTATCTCACTATTTCCTCCATTCTACTTTAAGTGACAGAACATTTATCTTGTGAGTTTAGCAGAGGAATTATTAGACTTTGCTGAGATTATGTCTAAGTAAGAGGTATTGGACATGTTTTTTCCTTAGAAATAATTTGCACAAAAGTCATGGACAAAAGTAATTTTAAGGAAAATTGCTCATCTCAAAGGAATAATGAAGACCAATAAATTGTATTTAGAGTTGCTAAGATGGCAGGTTATTGTTTCACTAGAGAAAAGGCTTTTAAAAAGATACCAAGATATGACTTCTCAGCAAAGGTTCATGTCTCTAAGGGGAAATGGAAGGGCAAGAAAGGGCAAGTGCTTAAGGCATTATTAAAAAGGTAAATCTTATACTTTATAATTGTAGGAGTGGCATTTTTTAAATATGATTTAAGATTGGTTTATTTCTTTTAAGTGCTCTGTGAAGGCATTGCTTGTAAGACTTATATAGGATATACAGGATATACTGTCAAAAATTGTTAACAGTCTGTCCTTACCTATATGTAAAAATACCCCCCAAATATAAAAGAACATCATATGCTCCTCATCTTCAGGGAAGCAATGATAAACATGTTGCACTGATTGTTTGAAGGTTCAGGTTGTCAGATCTCCTATCCCACGAATA
Source organism: Ranitomeya variabilis (assembly GCF_051348905.1). Taxonomy (NCBI): domain Eukaryota; kingdom Metazoa; phylum Chordata; class Amphibia; order Anura; family Dendrobatidae; genus Ranitomeya; species Ranitomeya variabilis. The sequence continues at coordinate 536,426,984 of NC_135234.1, forward strand.
TGTTAGAATTTTTGTTTTTCAGCGATATAATATGTTCTATACAATAAAAGTATCATGTGGTCCTTTGGAAGTAGTGATTTGCTTTCATTCCTTCTGTACCTGTTATTTCAGGTACCTTTCAAAATAAGCTGTCTTGTGTGTATACATGACAAATAACATTATTTTTGACAAGTATATGACTTGTATACTACATTTTTAATTAGTTCTCTGTTAGTGATGAGCGAGTATACTCGTTACTCGAGATTTCCCGAGAATGCTAGGATGGTTTCCGAGTATTTCAGCGTGCTCTGAGATTTAGTTTATATCGAAGCAGCTGAATGATTTTCGGCTGCTAGACAGCTTGAATACATGTGGGGATTGCCTGTTTGTTAGGGAATCCCCACATGTATTCAAGCTGTCTAGCAGCCGCAAATCATGCAGCTGAGTCGACATAAACTAAATCTCCGAGCACACCGAAATACTCAGAGACCACCCGAGCATGCTCGGAGAAACCTGAGTAACGAGCATACTCGCTCATCACTATTCTGTATCCCTATTTTTAATCTAGACTCTATCTCTAATATTTAGTTGTCTCTGAGCTGTTAGGTGGAGACTAGCTGCTATAATGTTTCACATCCATAGCACACAGAGAGATGGATTCCTGCATTTCTTTCTCTGTACATTTACGCAAAGCTGCAGCAAAATATGCCTTTGGCTGATGACCCCTGTGCCTGTCATTATGGAGCTCCATTAAAACCCTGCCTGTTGTCTGGATTGAAAGAAGACCATGATTTCTGCAATATGCAGAGATGCTGTGGCATCACTGTATATAGCACAAGCAATCGGACGATTGCATTTGCAAGTCCTCTAAGGGGGCTAACAAACACAATGAAAAGTAAAAAATAAGTTTTACAAAATATCAAAATAAATAAAAAAAAGTTTAAATCATCTCCTTTTCCCCCATTTAAAATGAAAACATAAGAAAATAAAACAAATATACAGTGCCTACAAGTAGTATTCAACCCCCTGCAGATTTAGCAGGTTTACACATTTGGAATTAACTTGGCATTGTGACATTTGGACTGTAGATCAGCCTGGAAGTGTGAAATGCACTGCAGCAAAAAAGAATGTTATTTCTTTGTTTATTTTTTTTTTAAATTGTGAAAAGTCTTTTCAGAGGGTCATTTATTATTCAACCCCTCAACCCACCAGAATTGTGTTTGGTTCCCCTAAAGTATTAAGAAGTAGTTCAGGCACAAAGAACAATGAGCTTCACATGTTTGGATTAATTATCTCTTTTTCCAGCCTTTTCTGACTATTTAAGACCCTCCCCAAACTTGTGAACAGCACTCAAACATGGTCAACATGGGAAAGACAAAGGAGCATTCCAAGGCCATCAGAGACAAGATCGTGGAGGGTCACAAGGCTGGCAAGGGGTACAAAACCCTTTCCAAGGAGTTGGGCCTACCTGTCTCCACTGTTGGGAGCATCATCCGGAAGTGGAAGGCTTATGGAACTACTGTTAGCCTTCCACGGCCTGGACAGCCTTTGAAAGTTTCCTCCCGTGCCGAGGCCAGGCTTGTCCGAAGAGTCAAGGCTAACCCAAGGACAACAAGGAAGGAGCTCTGGGAAGATCTCATGGCAGTGGGGACATTGGTTTCAGTCAATACCATAAGTAACGTACTCCACCGCAATGGTCTCCGTTCCAGACGAGCCCGTAAGGTACCTTTACTTTCAAAGCGTCATGTCAAGGCTCGTCTACAGTTTGCTCATGATCACTTGGAGGACTCACACTGACTGGTTCAAGGTTCTCTGGTCTGATGAGACCAAGATCGAGATCTTTGGTGCCAACCACACACGTGACGTTTGGAGACTGGATGGCACTGCATACGACCCCAAGAATACCATCCCTACAGTCAAGCATGGTGGTGGCAGCATCATGCTGTGGGGCTGTTTCTCAGCCAAGGGGCCTGGCCATCTGGTCCGCATCCATGGGAAGATGGATAGCACGGCCTACCTGGAGATTTTGGCCAAGAACCTCCGCTCCTCCATCAAGGATCTTAAGATGGGTCATCATTTCATCTTCCAACAAGACAACGACCCAAAGCACACAGCCAAGAAAACCAAGGCCTGGTTCAAGAGGCAAAAAATCAAGGTGTTGCAGTGGCCTAGTCAGTCTCCTGACCTTACCCCAATTGAAAACTTGTGGAAGGAGCTCAAGATTAAAGTCCACATGAGACACCCAAAGAACCTAGATAACTTGGAGAAGATCTGCATGGAGGAGTGGGCCAAGATAACTCCAGAGACCTGTGCCGGCCTGATCAGGTCTTAGAAAAGACGATTATTAGCTGTAATTGCAAACAAAGGTTATTCCACAAAATATTAAACCTAGGGGTTGAATAATAATTGACCCACACTTTTATGCTTAAAATTTATAAAAATTTAACTGAGCAACAAAACTTTTTGGTTTGTAAGATTTATGCATCTGTTAATAAATCCTGCTCTTGTTTGAAGTTTGAAGGCTCTAACTTATTTGTATCTTATTAAACCTGCTAAATCTGCAGGGGGTTGAATACTACTTGTAGGCACTGTATGTTGTATTGGCATGTTCATATAAGTACAATCTACTAAACTATAAAAACAATTAACCCAATTGGTAAACAATATAAAGGAAAAAAATTCAAGAACTCCAAAATTACATTTTTTTGGTCTCTACAATTCCACAAAAAATGCTGTAACAAGTGATCAAAAAGTCACATCTATCTCAAAATAGTATTAATAAAAATATTGTCTCAGCACGCAAAAAATAAGCCATCACATAGCTACATCCACCAAAAAATCATTTTTATGTCAGAATTCTGGTGTAAACTGCTTGATAAATAAGCCTCTCAATGTTGGGTAATACAGCCTTTACTTGTGCTCCCTGGTCTAATTTAGGCTGGTTTCACACTTGCGTTTTTGTAAGCTGCGTTTTAGCGCTATGTATATATCCTATACTTAACATTAAAAACGCATGCGTTTTTTTGCATGCGTTTTGATGCGTTTTCGGCAATGCATGCGTTTTTTGACGCGTGCGTTCATTTGCAGAAATGCAACCTGTAGTAATTTCTAGCGGCGTTTTTTCTTGGCAAAAAAATGCATTGCTGTCTATGTAAACGCATGCGTTTTTATAGAAAAACACAAGAAAACACAAAAAAAACAAGAAAACCCTAACCCTAACCCTAACCATAGGGATCCAAACCCTAACCCTAACCCTAAGGTTAGGATCCCTAGTAACCCTAGGGATCCTAACCCTAACCCTAACCCTAGGGATCCTAACACTTAGGGTTAGGGTTAGGATCCTAACCCTTAGGGTTAGGGTTAGGATCCCTAGGGTAATGGTTAGGGTTAGGGTTAGGATCCCTAGTAACCCTAGGAATACTAACCCTAACCCTAGGGATCCTAACCCTAACCCTTAGGGTTAGGGTTAGGGTTAGAATCCCTAGGGTTAGGGGTAGGGTTAGGGGTAGGGGTAGGGTTAGGTTTAGGGGTAGGGTTAGGGTTAGGGTTAGGATCCCAAGGGTTATGGTGAGGGTTAGGGTTAGGGGTAGGGTTAGGGTTAGGGTTAGGGGTAGGGTTAGGGTTTGGATCCCTATGGTTAGGGTTAGGGTTAGGGTTAGGGTTTGGATCCCTTTATCACCTTGATGGTGGGGGGTGGCTTATCAGTGACCTGGTGACCAGGACATTCTAATAAAAAGCTACCCCTAATCCTAACCCTAGGGATCCTAACCCTAACCCTAACCCTAGCTAATTCTATTAATAGTGTGTTTTCTAGTTGATTTTGATGATTGGCAGCTGTCACACACTTCTCAGCATGCGTTTCAAAAATGCAAACGCGGGAAAAAACGCATGTAAACGCGGGGAAAACGCCGCATTTTCCCGCGTTTTTTTTTTTTTGGCGCAAAAACGCATGCGGCAGCGTTTGCATGCGTTTAGATGCGTTTTTTCACCACATGCGTTTTTTAAAAAAACGCTGCAGATCAAAACGCAAGTGTGAAACCAGCCTTAATTAATTGGTATAATGAGGCAAGTTTTTATAGATTTCGATTGTACCTCTTCCATAATAATGTTAGAAACGTAGATGTGTAACTAATGACACAATCTGCAGTACAATCCTCATGAGTTACTTACCACAAATTTACCTTACAATGTGAAATCTACAGTGAAAATCCCCAGAATTCATTCAACTGATGGAGATTTAAAATTCGGACCACAAATCAATTCTTGTGCGGATTCATAATGCAGCATGGGGATGTGATTTAGTAAAATATCATTGACATTCCCATGCCCTTAGCATGGTGTGTGCATAAGTAATTGCTCATATCATGCAATCATTCCATGGAATACATTTTGCAGAGCTTTTTATTTTTCTTGAAGCACAACTAAATGGTAGTGAATGAAGGCCTTTAGATTTGTAATCAATACTTGAAGTTAATTACTTCATATTGAACACAACAATAAACAGAATTATATGTAACTCAACTAAAATGTTAATAATGCAACTCATGATTAGTAATTCTCCCACGGCTTTCCGATTGATTGTCTGCGTCTGCGATAGAAGAAAGTTCACATAATTCAAATAATGTTACGATCTTTGGGCCTCAATAATATAGCAAAAATAGAAAAGAAATATCTTCATTGCTGATCATTATACAGCCCCCGATGGACAAACTGTGTGCGCTCTCCTGATATAAATACTATTTCACTTTTGGACAATATTTTCTAAACTCTAAAAATATACTAATTCCACCCTTGTTTCCTAAACTAATCATAAAGAATTATTCCCAAATTGATCAGCTCAGACATATGCAGTCTATTTCACTTCCTCGTTGCTGGCAGGGTGACAGTTCTTGTGATACCAACACTGTAGTATTGGTAGAATTATAAAGCTCAGCACAAGTTCTGCTGTAACACATTCAGTGGGTTTTTTTCTGGCTTGTACACTGCTATCACTATACTCATACATAGTGCAAACAGGACATTTGAACAAGCTCAAGACAGCGATTGCCATGTTTAGTAGAACTGCACTGAAAGTTGCTGATGGTGGGGGCTGGTTATTTTGCAATATCTGGAGCTGAGAGGGAGAAAGAGGGAGGTGAGCAGCTAACTGCTGAAGAGAGGTGGTTGGGATAATAGAAATTAAGTCCTCTCCTGGATTTAAGCTACTGAGCACTCTTGGTCAGGGTCTGGGCAAGCACTAGTGGCCAAGCTCTATGGAAATCAGCTGTACACTACGAAAGATAAAAGTTCTCATTGCAGGAGAATGACTGTAGATAGAAAAATCAAGTCAATTGCAAACTTGCCTTTTTCCATGCTGTTTAATGAAAGCAATTTAATAACATGGGGTTATTTCTTTAAAGTGGACCTATGGCCAATCTTTGCTCTTATTTTATTCCTGATGCTCCCCTGTCATGATTCTCAATGGCGAGAGAACATAGCCCAGCATATATGAGAACTAGCTCTTGGAAGATGGAAACTATACTGACCATGAACTAAACCTGCCGCACAACTAGAAGTGGCCGGGTAGCATGCCTACGTTTTTTTATCCCTAGATGCCCAGCGCCAGCCGGAGAACTACCTAATCCTAGCAGAGGAAAAGACAGTCCTGGCTCACCTCTAGAGAAATTTTCCCAAAAGGCAGACAGAGGCCCCCACATATATTGGCGGTGATTTTAGATGAAATGACAAACGTAGTATGAAAATAGGTTTAGCAAAAATCGAGGTCCGCTTACTAGATAGCAAGAAGACAGAAAGGGCACTTTCATGGTCAGCAGAAAACCCTATCAAAACACCATCCAGAAATTACTTTAAGACTCTAGCATTAACTCATAACACCAGAGTGGCAATTTCCGCTCACAAGAGCTTTCCAGACACAGTAACGAAACAGCAGCTGTGAACAGGAACAAAATGCAAAAACACACAAGGACAAAACTCCAACTTAGCTGGGAGTTGTCTAGTAGCAGGAACATGCACAGAAAGGCTTCTGATTACATTGTTGACCGGCATGAAACTGACAGAGGAGCAAGGTTATATAGCGACTCCCACATCCTGATAGGAGCAGGTGAACAGAGGGGATGATGCACACAAGTACAATTCCACAAGTGGCCACCGGGGGAGCCCAGAATCCAATTTCACAACAGTACCCCCCCCTCAAGGAGGGGGCACCGAACCCTCACCAGAACCACCAGGGCGATCAGGATGAGCCCTATGAAAGGCACAGACAAGATCGGAGGCATGAACATCAGAGGCAGTGACCCAAGAATTATCCTCCTGACCGTATCCCTTCCATTTGACCAGATACTGGAGTTTCCGTCTGGAAACACGAGAGTCCAAGATCTTTTCCACAACGTACTCCAACTCACCCTCAACCAACACCGGAGCAGGAGGCTCAACGGAAGGCACAGCCGGTACCTCATACCTGCGCAACAATGACCGATGAAAAACATTATGAATCGAAAAGGATGCAGGGAGGTCCAAACGGAAGGACACAGGGTTAAGAATCTCCAATATCTTGTACGGGCCGATGAACCGAGGCTTAAACTTAGGAGAAGAAACCCTCATAGGGACAAAACGAGAAGACAACCACACCAAGTCCCCAACACAAAGCCGAGGACCAACACGACGACGGCGGTTGGCAAAAAGCTGAGTCTTCTCCTGGGACAACTTCAAATTGTCCACCACCTGCCCCCAAATCTGATGCAACCTCTCCACCACAGCATCCACTCCAGGACAATCCGAAGATTCCACTTGACCGGAGGAAAATCGAGGATGAAACCCCGAATTACAGAAAAACGGGGACACCAAGGTGGCAGAGCTGGCCCGATTATTGAGGGCGAACTCCGCCAAAGGCAAAAAAGCAACCCAATCATCCTGATCCGCAGACACAAAACACCTCAAATATGTCTCCAAGGTCTGATTAGTCCGCTCGGTCTGGCCATTAGTCTGAGGATGGAAAGCAGACGAAAAAGACAAATCTATGCCCATCCTAGCACAGAATGCCCGCCAAAATCTAGACACGAATTGGGTCCCTCTGTCAGAAACGATATTCTCCGGAATACCATGCAAACGAACAACATTTTGAAAAAACAGAGGAACCAACTCGGAAGAAGAAGGCAACTTAGGCAAGGGAACCAGATGGACCATCTTAGAGAAACGGTCACACACCACCCAGATGACAGACATCTTATGAGAAACAGGCAGATCCGAAATAAAATCCATCGAGATGTGCATCCAAGGCCTCTTCGGGATAGGCAAGGGTAACAACAATCCACTAGCCCGAGAACAACAAGGCTTGGCCCGAGCACAAACGTCACAAGACTGCACAAAGCCTCGCACATCTCGTGACAGGGAAGGCCACCAGAAGGACCTTGCCACCAAATCCCTGGTACCAAAGATTCCAGGATGACCTGCCAACGCAGAAGAATGAACCTCAGAGATGACTCTACTGGTCCAATCATCAGGAACAAACAGTCTACCAGGTGGGCAACGATCAGGTCTATCCGCCTGAAACTCCTGCAAGGCCCGCCGCAGGTCTGGAGAAACGGCAGACAATATCACTCCATCTTTAAGGATACCTGTGGGCTCAGAATTACCAGGGGAGTCAGGCTCAAAACTCCTAGAAAGGGCATCCGCCTTAACATTCTTAGAACCCGGTAGGTAAGACACCACAAAATTAAACCGAGAGAAAAACAACGACCAGCGCGCCTGTCTAGGATTCAGGCGCCTGGCAGACTCAAGGTAAATTAAATTTTTGTGGTCAGTCAATACCACCACCTGATGTCTGGCCCCCTCAAGCCAGTGACGCCACTCCTCAAAAGCCCACTTCATGGCCAAAAGCTCCCGATTCCCAATATCATAATTCCGCTCGGCGGGCGAAAATTTACGGGAAAAAAAAGCACAAGGTCTCATCACGGAGCAGTCGGAACTTCTCTGCGACAACACCGCCCCAGCTCCGATTTCAGAAGCGTCGACCTCAACCTGAAAAGGAAGAGCAACATCAGGCTGACGCAACACTGGGGCGGAAGAAAAGCGGCGCTTGAGCTCCCGAAAGGCCTCCACAGCATCAGGGGACCAATCAGCAACATCAGCACCCTTCTTAGTCAAATCAGTCAATGGTTTTACAACATCAGAAAAACCAGCAATAAATCGACGATAAAAGTTAGCAAAGCCCAAAAATTTCTGAAGACTCTTAAGAGAAGAGGGTTGCGTCCAATCACCAATAGCCTGAACCTTGACAGGATCCATCTCGATGGAAGAGGGGGAAAAAATGTATCCCAAGAAGGAAATCTTTTGAACCCCAAAAACACACTTAGAACCCTTCACACACAAGGAATTAGACCGCAAAACCTGAAAAACCCTCCTGACCTGCTGGACATGAGAGTCCCAGTCATCCGAAAAAATCAGAATATCATCCAGATACACAATCATAAATTTATCCAAATAATCGCGGAAAATGTCATGCATAAAGGACTGGAAGACTGAAGGGGCATTTGAAAGACCAAAAGGCATCACCAAATACTCAAAATGGCCCTCGGGCGTATTAAATGCGGTTTTCCACTCATCCCCCTGCTTGATTCGCACCAAATTATACGCCCCACGGAGATCAATCTTAGAGAACCACTTGGCCCCCTTTATACGAGCAAACAAATCAGTAAGCAGTGGTAACGGATATTGATATTTAACCGTGATTTTATTCAAAAGTCGATAATCAATACACGGCCTCAAAGAGCCGTCTTTCTTAGACACAAAGAAAAAACCGGCTCCTAAGGGAGATGACGAAGGACGAATATGTCCCTTTTCCAAGGACTCCTTTATATATTCTCGCATAGCCGCGTGTTCAGGCACAGACAGATTAAATAAACGACCCTTAGGGTATTTACTACCCGGGATCAAGTCTATGGCACAATCGCACTCCCGGTGCGGAGGTAGTGAACCAACCTTGGGTTCTTCAAAAACGTCACGAAAGTCAGACAAGAATTCAGGAATCTCAGAGGGAATAGATGATGAAATGGAAACCAAAGGTATGTCCCCATGAGTTCCTTTACATCCCCAGCTTAACACAGACATAGCTCTCCAGTCGAGGACTGGGTTATGAGATTGCAGCCATGGCAATCCCAGCACCAAAACATCATGTAGATTATACAGCACCAGAAAGCGAATAACCTCCTGGTGATCCGGATTAACACGCATAGTCACTTGTGTCCAGTATTGTGGTTTATTACTAGCCAATGGGGTGGAGTCAATCCCTTTCAGAGGTTTCGGAGCCTCCAGTGGCTCCAAATCATACCCACAGCGTTTGGCAAAGGACCAATCCATAAGACTCAAAGCAGCGCCAGAGTCGACATAGGCGTCCGCGGTAATAGATGACAAAGAACAAATCAGGGTCACAGATAGAATAAACTTAGACTGTAAAGTGCTAATTGAAACAGACTTGTCAGGCTTCTTAGTACGCTTAAAGCATGCTGATATAACATGAGTTGAATCACCACAATAGAAGCACAACCCATTTTTTCGTCTAAAATTCTGCCGCTCGCTTCTGGACAGAATTCTATCACATTGCATATTTTCTGGCGTTTTCTCAGTAGACACCGCCAAATGGTGCACAGGTTTGCGCTCCCGCAGACGCCTATCGATCTGAATAGCCATCGTCATGGACTCATTCAGACTCGCAGGCACAGGGAACCCCACCATAACATCCTTAATGGCATCAGAGAGACCTTCTCTGAAAATCGCCGCCAGGGCGCACTCATTCCACTGAGTAAGCACAGACCATTTGCGGAATTTTTGGCAGTATATTTCAGCTTCATCTTGCCCCTGAGACAAGGACATCAAGGCCTTTTCCGCCTGAAGCTCTAAATGAGGTTCCTCATAAAGCAACCCCAAGGCCAGAAAAAACGCATCCACATTGAGCAACGCAGGATCCCCTGGTGCCAATGCAAAAGCCCAGTCTTGAGGGTCGCCCCGGAGCAAGGAAATTACAATCCTGACCTGCTGTGCAGGGTCTCCGGCAGAGCGAGACTTCAGGGACAAAAACAATTTGCAATTATTTTTAAAATTTTGAAAGTGAGATCTATTCCCCGAGAAGAATTCAGGCAAAGGAATTCTAGGCTCAGACATAGGTGCATGAACAACAAAATCTTGCAAATTTTGTACCTTTGTGGCGAGATTATTCAAACCTGTAGCTACACTCTGAAGATCCATTTGAAACAGGTGAACACAGAGCCATTCAAGGATTAGAAGGAGAGAAAGAGAGGAAGGCTGCAGTATAGGCAGACTAGCAAGTGATTCAATTAAGAGCACACTCAGAACTAGAGGAAAAAAAAAAAAAAAAATTGTAGCAGACTTCTTTTTTCTCTCCTTTCTCAGCCAGTAATTTAACCCTTTTTTTTTGGGCCGGTCAAACTGTCATGATTCTCAATGGCGAGAGAACATAGCCCAGCATATATGAGAACTAGCTCTTGGAAGATGGAAACTATACTGACCATGAACTAAACCTGCCGCACAACTAGAAGTGGCCGGGTAGCATGCCTACGTTTTTTTATCCCTAGATGCCCAGCGCCAGCCGGAGAACTACCTAATCCTAGCAGAGGAAAAGACAGTCCTGGCTCACCTCTAGAGAAATTTTCCCAAAAGGCAGACAGAGGCCCCCACATATATTGGCGGTGATTTTAGATGAAATGACAAACGTAGTATGAAAATAGGTTTAGCAAAAATCGAGGTCCGCTTACTAGATAGCAAGAAGACAGAAAGGGCACTTTCATGGTCAGCAGAAAACCCTATCAAAACACCATCCAGAAATTACTTTAAGACTCTAGCATTAACTCATAACACCAGAGTGGCAATTTCCGCTCACAAGAGCTTTCCAGACACAGTAACGAAACAGCAGCTGTGAACAGGAACAAAATGCAAAAACACACAAGGACAAAAGTCCAACTTAGCTGGGAGTTGTCTAGTAGCAGGAACATGCACAGAAAGGCTTCTGATTACATTGTTGACCGGCATGAAACTGACAGAGGAGCAAGGTTATATAGCGACTCCCACATCCTGATAGGAGCAGGTGAACAGAGGGGATGATGCACACAAGTACAATTCCACAAGTGGCCACCGGGGGAGCCCAGAATCCAATTTCACAACACTCCCCTGTATATTCTGTATTATTGATCTCTTTTTTATGTTCCATATGGTTCCAGAAATATGAGATTTTTTAGTTGTAGTTTATTTTTTATCTTGTTTACTAATGACACAAAGTAACAACCTTCTGTTTCTCATCCAATATCAGTAGTGTCGCAGGGCCTAATGTTAAGAGGAACCTTCAGTTTTTAATGTCCCTATGGGGGAAGATTGCAAACTTTTTGAACAAGTATATTTAGTGAGACAGACCTAGTTAGCCTAAAAACATAAAAAGCCCTTAATTCCTCAAAATGAAAATGGCCAACAATATTGTACAATAAGAGGAGGGAGAATATAGTGAAACAAAATAGTGGTGATTTTATTATTCCATGTCAGTTTATAGATTAAAAAAAATCTGAAATCATTCAGTTGTCACATGGGCCACTGAGCATCATAATAGTTTAAAATCTGGTGATCTGTAGACATGACATCTCAATAGTCATCTCATTATCAACCATCACAGGCAGGATTAGAATAAAAGCTAATGTGTATACAGTACAGACCAAAAGTTTGGACACACCTTCTCATTTAAAGATTTTTCTGTATTTTCATGACTATGAAAATTGTAAATTCACACTGAAGGCATCAAAACTATGAATTAACACATGTGGAATTATATACTTAACAAAAAAGTGTTAAACAACTGAATATATGTCTTATATTCTAGGTTCTTCAAAGTAGCGACCTTTTGCTTTGATGACTGCTTTGCACACTCTTAGCATTCTTTTGATGAGCTTCAAGAGGTAGTTACCGGAAACGGTTTTCACTTCACAGGTGTGCCCTGTCAGGTTTAATAAGTGGAATTTCTTGCCTTCTAAATGGGGTTGGGACCATCAGTTGTGCTGAGCAGAAGTCTGGTGGATACACAGCTGATAGTACTACTGAATAGACTGTTAGAATGTGTATTATAGCAAGAAAAAAGCAGCTAAGTAAAGAAAAATGAGAGGCCATCATTACTTTAAGAAATGAAAGTCAGTCAGTCTGAAAAATTGGGAAAACTTTGAAAGTATCCCCAAGTGCAGAGGCAAAAACCATCAAGCTCTACAAAGATACTGGCTCACATGAGGACCGCCCCAGGAAAGGAAGACCAAGAGTCACCTCTGCTTCTGAGGATAAGTTTATCCGAGTCACCAGCCTCAGAAATCGCAGGGTACTAGCAGCTCAGATTAGAGACAAGGTCAATGCCACACAGATTTCTAGCAGCAGACACATCTCTACAACAACTGTTAAGAGGAGACTTTGTGCAGCAGGCCTTCATGGTAAAATAGCTGCTAGGAATCCACTGCTAAGGACAGGCAACAAGCAGAAGAGACTTGTTTGGGCTAAAGAACACAAGGAATTACATTAGACCAGCAGAAATCTGTGCTTTGGTTTGATGAGTCCAAATTTCAGATCTTTGGTTCCAACCACCGTGTCTTTGTGCGACGCAGAAAAGGTGAACGGATGGACTCTACATGCCTGGTTCCCTGTTGTGAACTCTGTTCTGGAACTCCCTCCTGTGGTCAGGAATGGTATTTCTGTGAGTTCTGTCCGTGGGTTCCCTCTGGTGGCTGAAAGTGGAGCTGCTGGTCTGGAGGTGGCTTCCTCAGCTGCATCGTTTAAAGACTGGGCTGGTTCCTCTATTTAACTCTGCTCAGATCGTTACCTGATGCCAGTTGTCAATGTATCTGTACTGGTTCAGATCTCACTTGGACCTCCTGATGCCCTGTCTACTTCAGCAGAAGCTAAGTCCCTGTTAAGCTCATTTGTTGTTCATTTGTGTGCTGAATATATTTCTGAGTACCTGCTAAGTTTTGTCCAGCTGGCTATCATGATATTGTTTCGCTAGCTGGAAGCTCTGGGTTGCAGAGTGGCACCTTCCGCGCCTTGAGTCGGCGTGGGGGGTTTCTTGCTCACTCTGCGTGGCTTTTTGTAGTTTTTTGTGCTGACCGCAAAGATCCGTTTATCTATCTTCTGTCTATTTAGTAAGTCGGGCCTCCTTTGCTGAAACCTGTCTCATTCCTATGTTTGTGCCTTCCTCTTAACTCACAGTCAATATATGTGGGGGGCTGCTCTTTTCCTTTTGGGAATTTCTCTGAGGCAAGGTGAGGCTATATTTCTCTTTAGGGGAAGTTACTTCTCAGGCTGTGAAGAGTCGTCTAGGCAGAGTCAGGTACGATCCACGGCTAACAGGTCATTCCCGGTGCTCCTAACCACCAGGTCCAGCCATAACAGTACAACTGGCCAGAAAGTGTTAATGCATCTCAATAGAGGGATAAGAGAAGTTCTGAGACCATTTTTTTTTTCTCTGCAGTGTGTTTAGTCCTTTTTTTCCCCTAAACCTCTGGGTGGTTCAGGACTCAGGTGTAGATATGGACATTCAAGGTCTGTCCTCTTGTGTGGATAATCTCACTGCAAGGGTACAAGGCATTCAGGATTATATAGTTCAGAATCCTATGTTAGAGCCTAGAATCCCAATTCCTGATTTGTTTTCTGGGGATAGATCAAAGTTTCTGAATTTAAAGAATAATTGTAAACTGTTTCTTGCCCTGAAACCTCGCTCCTCTGGTGACCCTAGTCAGCAAGTAAAAATCATTATTTCCTTGTTGCGTGGTGACTAGTGTTGAGCATTCCGATACCGCAAGTATCGGGTATCGGCCGATACTTGCGGTATCGGAATTCCGATACCGGGATTCCGATACTTGCCGCGTATCGGATACCGGAATCGGAAGTTCCCAGATTCAAAATTCCGAAATTCAGCCAATGAGAATGATTCCAAGTGTGGGCACATCCTGTTTAGCATGGAGGGCATGAAACTACTGGCAAGGCTGTGATTGGCTGCTGAAATGATGTCATGATGCAGTTTAAAAGTCGCTGGCGCCATTTTGCGATCACTCTGCTGTGAATTCAGTTAGTGACAGGACGCTGTTTGCTGACTGAGGGACAGTTTAGAGATAGCGATTTGCTTCTTTGTGCTTTCCAAAGGCTAATTTAGCAACCGCTGTGTTCACCTACTATTCACCTTGCTTTTGCCTTGTAGCGCTGTTTTCACAGCGATCTGCAAGGTCTGTGTGTGTGTGTGTGTGAGTGCAGCCCACTCTCTAGTCTGAGTGCAGCCACATAGGCCATCCATAGCTGGTTGTATTCAGTTCAGGGAGGGTGGTTCATTGCCTCATACTGTTCTTTTTTTTTTTTTTTTTTTTTTTCAAGTAGTGTAGTCTGCTGCTAATTTATTCAAAAAAATCCTATTAGTGTCTTTCCACCCGTCTCCAGCTAATTTGTGGAAAAACACTACATAGGATAAAGTAGAGGAGGGTTTTTGGGCCTTGCAGCGCCGTTTACGGCTGTCTGCACGGTCTCCGTGTGACTGCAGCTCGCCCTGTAGTCTGTGAGCAGCCGTAGCCTGGTTGTCTCCAGCTCAGGGTTGTTCACTGCGTCATACCGCCAAATCAATTTTAATTTTTTTTCAAGTAGTGTAGTCTGCTGCTAATTAATTTAAAAAAATCCTATTAGTGTCTTTCCACCCGTCTCCAGCTAATTTGTGGAAAAACACTACATAGGATAAAGTAGAGGAGGGTTTTTGGGCCTTGCAGCGCCGTTTACGGCTGTCTGCACGGTCTCCGTGTGACTGCAGCTCGCCCTGTAGTCTGTGAGCAGCCGTAGCCTGGTTGTCTCCAGCTCAGGGTTGTTCACTGCGTCATACCGCCAAATCAATTTTAATTTTTTTTCAAGTAGTGTAGTCTGCTGCTAATTAATTTAAAAAAATCCTATTAGTGTCTTTCCACCCGTCTCCAGCTAATTTGTGGAAAAACACTACATAGGATAAAGTAGAGGAGGGTTTTTGGGCCTTGCAGCGCCGTTTACGGCTGTCTGCACGGTCTCCGTGTGACTGCAGCTCGCCCTGTAGTCTGTGAGCAGCCGTAGCCTGGTTGTCTCCAGCTCAGGGTTGTTCACTGCGTCATACCGCCAAATCAATTTTAATTTTTTTTCAAGTAGTGTAGTCTGCTGCTAATTAATTTAAAAAAATCCTATTAGTGTCTTTCCACCCGTCTCCAGCTAATTTGTGGAAAAACACTACATAGCATAAAGTAGAGGAGGGTTTTTGGGCCTTGCAGCGCCGTTTACGGCTGTCTGCACGGTCTCCGTGTGACTGCAGCTCGCCCTGTAGTCTGTGAGCAGCCGTAGCCTGGTTGTCTCCAGCTCAGGGTTGTTCACTGCGTCATACCGCCAAATCAATTTTAATTTTTTTTCAAGTAGTGTAGTCTGCTGCTAATTAATTTAAAAAAATCCTATTAGTGTCTTTCCACCCGTCTCCAGCTAATTTGTGGAAAAACACTACATAGGATAACGTAGAGGAGGGTTTTTGGGCCTTGCAGCGCCGTTTACGTCTGTCTGCACGGTCTCCGTGTGACTGCAGCTCTATCTGTTGTCAGTTCAGCCCCCAAAAAAGAAATAAATAATAAAGTTCACCAAACACACCAGTTACACCACTTTACATTTCTGTAGGCCACATTAGCTCATATTAAAGTCTAGTCCACACTTTAGAAAATTAGTGTTTCTTATACCTGTTAGGAGGAGTTGCTCAGGAATAAGCACACAAATCCGTTAGTACTTTTCTGCTTATCTTTATCAGTCAACCAAGATGAAGAAGGCAGTGAGTAAGGCACGTGGGCGTGGGCGTGGGCGCGGAGCAGGGAGGGGACGTGGGGATTCTGTGCCTGCTGCGGGCACCGGTGACTCATCAGCACCCACTTTCACCAGGCAACAGTCGTTCATGCGCAGCTTTGTGTCAGAGCGCCGTACACCGCTGCTGCGTGAAGACCAAATTGAAGCTGTTGTCGGATGGATGGCAGCTAATGCATCAACTTCCATTAGTGCCACATCCTCTCAGACACAGAGCACTGGAGAGCAGCCATCTGTCTCTTCACCACCTGCCAAATTGCCCAGGCAGACAGAGAGCCCAGGACAGGAGCCGTCTCTACTTCTGTTCTCTGAATCTCTTGGCTTGGAAACAGGGGGCCAGCCAAGCAGCATTGGAGAAATGGAAGAAGAGGCAGGGTGCAGTGATGCCCAACAGCTTTTTCTGTCTTCCTCTGAAGAGGCGGGTGGGCCAGTGGCTCCGGTCACGACATCGCAGGCCGCATCAGCTGATGATGACACTCAGGTGCCACTTACTGGTGCGTGCTCTGCTGCTGAGACTACCCAGGAGGAGCAGTTGGGGGCAGAGGGTAGTGTAGATGATGAGGTCCTCGACCCATCTTGGCGTGAGGGACAGGAAGGTGGTGGGAGCAGCTCTGAGGAAGAGATTCCCCGTACGGCCCAAAGAGGGAGAGGGAGGGGGAAGACTGCGGATCCTGCAGCCTCCGCTTTGGCACCCGTTAGGAGCATGTCTCTTCCAAAAGCCAAAAAGGGCGCTCCCAAGACTTGCAGTGCCTGGTCCTTTTTTGACACAGTTGCAGATGACATTTGCTATGTCAGATGCAACGTGTGTCATCAAAAAGTCAAAAGAGGGAAAAATGTCAGCAACCTCAATACCTCCAACATGTGGAAACATGTGCGCAACAGGCACCCGGCGGAGTTAGAAAAACACACTGAAGAGGTAGGCCAACCAACAGCGGCAGCTACCACCTCTTCAGCTCGTGTTGCCTCTTCCTCTAGCTCACACGCAGCTGGTTCGGCTTCCTCCCAGGATCGCCGTGGAAGAACCTCTGGCCCTGTTGTCCAGAGACCCGCTGTAATTCCACCCGCAGCGCCACTTTCCCAGTCATCCACACACTCCCAGCCCAGTCTACAGCCATCGGTAGTACAGGCATGGGAGAAAAGGCGGCCTTTCTCGTCAAACCACCCACGAGCACAGGCTCTGACTGCAGGCATTGCCAAACTTCTGTCACTGGAAATGCTGTCATTCAGGCTGGTGGAGACTGACAGCTTCCGTGACTTGATGTCATTGGCAGTCCCACAGTACAATGTGCCCAGCCGCTTTTACTTCAGCAGGCAAGCCGTCCCTGCCCTGCACAAGCATGTGGAGGGACACATAAAACACGCGCTACTGAACGCCGTCAGTAGCAAGGTCCACCTCACCACCGATGCGTGGACCAGTCAACATGGACAGGGGCGATACCTTTCCCTCACTGCCCATTGGGTTAATGTTGTTGAGCCAGGTACAGACCGTGCGAGTGGCGCAGGACGTGTCCTGCCCACTCCAAGGATTGCAGGAATCCATTCTGTACGCATTGACTCCTCCTCTTACACCAGTTCCTCAGAATCATCGCTGCAGGAGCCGTCACAGTCCACCTCCACATGGACCCGTGATGAACGTGTACCTGTTACGACCGACATGAGCACAGCCGTGGCCAAACGTCAACAGGCCGTCTTGAAATTAATTTTTTTGGGGAATCGTAGCCACACAGCGCAGGAGCTCTGGAATGCCATCAAGCAGGAGAGCGATGTGTGGTTTGTGCCAGCGAATCTCCAGCCAGGCATGGTAGTGTGTGATAATGGCCGAAATCTGGTGGCAGCTCTGGGCCTCGGCAACCTCACTCACATCCCATGTCTGGCACATGTGCTCAATTTGGTCGTGCAGAGCTTTTTGAGGGACTATCCGGATCTTGATGCACTGCTGCACAAGGTCCGCCTAGAGTGTGCTCACTTGCGGCGTTCCAGCACGGCAAAAGCGCGCATTGCGGCTCTGCAGCGCCGACACCGCCTGCCGGAACATCGCATCATATGTGACCTACCTACCAGGTGGAATTCCACGTTACATATGTTGGAGCGGTTGTGTGAGCAGCAGCAAGCTGTAATGGAGTACCAGCTGCTTCAGGCGCAAAAAAGTCGCAGTCAGCGCCGTACAGACTTCACAACCACAGAGTGGGCCACTATGAATGACGTCTGCCAGGTTTTGCGTCCCTTTGATTATTCCACGCGGATGGCGAGTGCAGATGATGCACTAGTCAGCATGACTGTCCCCCTTATCTGCCTGCTTGAAAAATCACTGCAAGCGCTAAGGGATGATGTTGTGGAAGAGGTGGAGGATGAGGATTCACCATTTCCATCATCTTCTGGACAGTCAGCGCCACGTGGTTCCTCACAAACGCGTAGGCAGGGGACAGTTTGTGAGGAGGATGAGGAGGAGTCAATGGAGGAGGAAGACGTCCGTCCAGAGGAGGGAGTTACCGAATTGTCCAGTACTCAGTGTGTACAGCGAGGGTGGGGTGATGACGAGCAGGCAGAGATCACGCCTCCAGCAGGGGACAGCGTTTCTTGGGCAGTTGGCAGTCTGCAGCACATGGTGGATTACATGCTGCAGTGCCTGAGAAACGACCGCCGCATCGCCCACATTCTCAACATGTCTGATTATTGGGTGTTCACCCTCCTCGATCCTCGCTACCGGGACAACGTAGAAAGCCTCATCACACCGTTGAACCGGGAGCGAAAAATGCGGGAGTACCAAGACACACTGGTGAATTCCATCATCTTCTCCATTCCAACTGAGAGAAGTGCTGCTAGTGCATTACAAAGCAGCTCAGTGCGTCCAGGCAGTGGTGGAGGCTCTGCACAAAGAGGGAGCAGAAGCAGTGCCTCTGCCCAAGGCAAGACCAGTATGGCCCAACTGTGGCACAGTTTTCTGTGCCCCCCACAAAAGTCTACACCATCACAGACGGCTCCAGTCAGCAGGAGGCAACGGTTCCGTCAGATGGTGACAGACTACATGTCTTGCCCTCTTGCTGTACTCCCAGACGGCTCTTCCCCTTTCAAGTTTTGGGTCTCAAAGCTGGATACATGGCCAGAGCTAAGCCAGTATGCATTGGAGGTGCTGTCTTGCCCTGCGGCCAGTGTATTATCGGAACGTGTCTTTAGTGCTGCAGGTGGTGTACTAACTGACCGTCGCATGCGACTATCCTCCGATGACGTTGACCGGCTTACTTTCCTGAAAATGAACAAGGCCTGGATCTCGCAGGAATTTGCCACTCCTCCTCCTGATTAAATAATTAGGTCACTGTATACATTATCCAGGTCTCCTGTTGTGTTCATCTTTCTACCACCTGAACTTAAATTCCTGGGCTCCAACACCGCCAGTTGAGGCTCAGAAGTGCCGTCTGCACAGTCAAAACATACGACCCAGTGTTATTGGGTTTCAGTAACGTCAGCTGATCCCCAGCTGTGTAGCCGGCAATGTGTCATGCGACCGCCACGCTGACACAACAACTGAAATGTAAGGGAATCTGTCCCCCCCCCCAAGGCGTTTGTTGCTGAAAGAGCCACCTTGTGCAGCAGTAATGCTGCCCAAGGAAAAGGTAGCTATTTTTGTTTAGCTCCTTGCACACGCAGAACTTAACACTTATAAAATGTGTCCCCTGCAACCGTAAAACCGTCCCGGAGGTGGGACTTTCCTTCGTAATGTGACGCAGCACAGCCGTCATTCCTACCCCCCGGCGCTGCGCACCGGCTCCTCAGCGTTGTTTGATTCCGTCCCGGAGCCTGCGCTGTTATGTTATCCCGTGGCCAGGCACACTTAGGGCTGCCCGTCTTCTGGCATCATTTGGTGTCAGGATGGCTGCGCCTGTGCGGCCGTGCTGGCAGAGAGCCCGCCTCGCAGTGTCTTCTGATTTAATCCCACTGGGGGCCTGGGATCCATGGACATGCGCAGTGCATATCTGAACCTCCACCTCTCACTCATTTCCCTATGGCTTCTTCAGACTGTTCGGTGTCAGCTGGTCCCTAATAGCATGCCACGGCCGTGACACCGCACAGTCTTAAGAAGCCGTAGGGAGGGGAGTGAGAGGCGAGGATATGCACTGCGCATGTCCATGGATCCCAGGCCCCCAGTGGGATTAAATCAGAAGACACTGCGAGGCGGGCTCTCTGCCAGCGCGGCCGCACAGGCGCAGCCATCCTGACACCAAATGATGCCAGAAGACGGGCAGCGCTAAGTGTGCCTGGCCACGGGATAACATAACAGCGCAGGCTCCGGGACGGAATAAAACAACGCTGAGGAGCCGGTGCGCGGCGCCGGGGGGGTAGGTGTTGTGAATTTGGATTCTGGGCTCCCCCGGTGGCTACTGGTGGAATTGAACTGGTGTCTTCATCTTCTCTGTTCACCTGTTCCCATCAAGTTGTGGGAGTCGCTATATAACCTTGCTTCTCTGTTAGTTGCTTGCCGGTCAACAATGTTATCAGAAGCCTCTCTGTGCTTGTTCCTGCTCCTAGACAACTACTAGATAAGTTGGACTCTTGTCCATGTTTGTTTTTGCATTTTTGTTCCAGTTCACAGCTGTAGTTTCGTTACTGTGTCTGGAAAGCTCTTGTGAACAGGAATTGCCACTCTGGTGTTATGAGTTAATGCCAGAGTTTTAAAGTAATTTCTGGATGGTCTTTTGATAGGGTTTTCAGCTGACCATGAAAGTGTCCTTTCTGTCTTCTGCTATGTAGTAAGTGGACCTCAAATTTGCTAAACCTATTTTCATACTACGTTTGTTATTTCATCTTAACTCACCGCCAATACATGTGGGGGGCCTCTGTCTCCTTTCGGGGTATTTCTCTAGAGGTGAGCTAGGACTAAAATTTTCCTCTGCTAGCTTTATTTAGTCCTCCGGCTGGTGCTGGGCATCTAGAATCAACGTAGGCATGCTACCCGGCCACTGCTAGTTGTGCGTTAGGTTTAGTTCATGGTCAGCTCAGTTTCCATCTTCCAAGAGCTAGTTCCTATATATGCTGATGCTATGTTCTCTTGCCATTGAGATCATGACAGTTTGACCGGCCAACAAAGTGTTAATTGTTTGGGCTGAAGCAGGAGATAGAGAAGTGTTTAAGGGAAATTTTTTTTTTTTTTTTTTTTTTTTTTTTCCCTTCAGAGTTTTGCTGCCTAGCCCTTAATTGCTGTCTAGCTGCTTCTTACCTCCTCTTAACCCTTGAATGGCTCTGTGTCCACCTGTTTGTAATGGATCTTCAGAGTGTAACTGCAGGTTTGAATAATCTCGCCACGAAAGTACAAAAATTGCAAGATTTTGTTTGTCATGCACCTGTATCTGAGCCGAGAATTCCTTTGCCGGAATTTTTCTCGGGGAATAGATCCGGGTTTCAGAATTTTCGAAATAATTGCAAATTATTTTTGTCCCTGAAATCTCGCTCTGCTGGAGACCCTGCACAGCAGGTCAGGATTGTGATTTCCTTGCTCCGGGGCGACCCTCAAGACTGGGCTTTTTCATTGACACCAGGGGATCCTGCGTTGCTCAATGTGGATGCGTTTTTTCTGGCCTTGGGGTTGCTTTATGACGAACCTCATTTGGAGCTTCAGGCAGAAAAAACTTTGATGTCCCTATCTCAGGGGCAAGATGAAGCGGAAATTTACTGCCAAAGATTCCGTAAATGGTCTGTGCTTACTCAGTGGAATGAGTGCGCCCTGGCGGCGACTTTCAGAGAGGGTCTCTCTGATGCCATTAAGGATGTTATGGTGGGGTTCCCTGTGCCTGCGGGTCTGAATGAGTCCATGACAATGGCTATTCAGATCGATAGGCGTCTGCGGGAGCGCAAACCAGTGCACCATCTGGCGGTTTCCACTGAGAGGTCGCCAGAGAGTATGCAGTGTGATAGAATTCTGTCCCGAAGCGAGCGGCAGAATTTTAGACGGAAAAATGGGTTGTGTTTCTATTGTGGTGATTCTACTCATGTTATATCAGCATGCTCTAAGCGCACTAAAAAGCTTGGTAAATCTGTTTCCATTTGCACCTTACCGTCTAAGTTTATTCTATCTGTGACCCTGATTTGCTCTTTGTCATCTATTACCACGGACGCCTATGTCGACTCTGGCGCCGCTTTGAGTCTTATGGATTGGTCCTTTGCCAAACGCTGTGGGTATGATTTAGAGCCTTTGGAGACTCCTATTCCTCTGAAGGGGATTGACTCCACCCCATTGGCTAATAATAAACCACAATACTGGACACAAGTAACTATGCGTATTAATCCGGATCACCAGGAGATTATTCGCTTTCTGGTGCTGTATAATCTACATGATGATTTGGTGCTAGGATTGCCTTGGCTGCAATCTCACAACCCAGTCCTCGACTGGAGAGCTATGTCTGTGTTGAGCTGGGGATGTAAGGGGGCTCATGGGGATGTACCTGTGGTTTCCATTTCATCATCTATTCCCTCTGAAATTCCTGAGTTCCTGTCTGACTATCGTGACGTCTTTGAAGAATCCAAGCTTGGTTCGTTACCTCCGCACCGAGAGTGCGATTGTGCCATAGATTTAATCCCGGGT
Organism: Ranitomeya variabilis; assembly: GCF_051348905.1. NCBI lineage: Eukaryota > Metazoa > Chordata > Amphibia > Anura > Dendrobatidae > Ranitomeya > Ranitomeya variabilis. The sequence goes on from NC_135234.1 coordinate 536,449,407, forward strand.
AGTAAATACCCAAAGGGTCGTTTATTTAATCTGTCTGTGCCTGAACATGCTGCTATGCGAGAATATATAAAGGAGTCCTTGGAAAAGGGACATATTCGTCCATCGTCATCTCCCTTAGGAGCCGGTTTTTTCTTTGTGTCAAAAAAAGACGGCTCTTTGAGACCATGTATTGATTATCGGCTTTTGAATAAAATCACTGTTAAATATCAATACCCATTGCCGTTGCTGACGGATTTGTTTGCTCGCATAAAGGGGGCCAAGTGGTTCTCTAAGATTGACCTTCGGGGGGCGTATAATTTGGTGCGAATCAGGCAGGGGGATGAGTGGAAAACCGCATTTAATACGCCCGAGGGCCACTTTGAGTATTTAGTGATGCCTTTTGGTCTTTCAAATGCTCCGTCAGTTTTCCAGTCCTTTATGCATGATATTTTTCGCGATTATTTGGATAAATTTATGATTGTGTATCTGGATGATATTCTGATTTTTTCGGATGACTGGGACTCTCATGTCCAGCAAGTCAGGAGGGTTTTTCAGGTTTTGCGGTCTAATTCTTTGTGTGTGAAGGGTTCTAAGTGTGTTTTTGGGGTACAGAGGATTTCCTTTTTGGGATATATTTTTTCCCCCTCTTCCATTGAAATGGATCCTGTCAAGGTTCAAGCCATTTGTGATTGGACGCAGCCCTCTTCTCTTAAGAGTCTTCAGAAATTTTTGGGCTTTGCTAACTTTTATCGTCGATTTATTGCTGGTTTTTCGGATATTGCTAAGCCATTGACCGATTTGACTAAGAAGGGTGCTGATGTTGCTGATTGGTCCCCTGATGCTGTGGAGGCCTTTCAGGAGCTTAAGCGCCGTTTTTCCTCTGCCCCTGTGTTGCGTCAGCCTGATGTTGCTCTACCTTTTCAGGTTGAGGTCGACGCTTCTGAGATCGGAGCTGGGGCAGTGTTGTCGCAGAAAAGTTCTGACTGCTCCGTGATGAGGCCTTGTGCCTTCTTTTCCCGTAAATTTTCGCCCGCTGAGCGGAATTATGATGTTGGGAATCGGGAGCTTTTGGCCATGAAGTGGGCTTTTGAGGAGTGGCGCCATTGGCTTGAGGGGGCCAGACATCAGGTGGTGGTATTGACTGACCACAAAAATTTGATTTATCTTGAGACCGCCAGGCGCCTGAATCCTAGACAGGCGCGCTGGTCATTATTTTTCTCTCGGTTTAATTTTGTGGTGTCATACCTACCGGGTTCTAAGAATGTTAAGGCGGATGCCCTTTCTAGGAGTTTTGAGCCTGACTCGCCTGGTAACTCTGAGCCCACAGGTATCCTTAAGGATGGAGTGGTATTGTCAGCCGTTTCTCCAGACCTGCGGCGGGCCTTGCAGGAGTTTCAGGCGGATAGACCTGATCGTTGCCCACCTGATAAACTGTTTGTTCCTGATGATTGGACCAGTAGAGTCATCTCTGAGGTTCATTCTTCTGCGTTGGCAGGTCATCCTGGCATTTTTGGTACCAGGGATTTGGTGGCAAGGTCCTTCTGGTGGCCTTCCCTGTCACGAGATGTGCGAGGCTTTGTGCAGTCTTGTGACGTTTGTGCTCGGGCCAAGCCTTGTTGTTCTCGGGCTAGTGGATTATTGTTGCCCTTGCCTATTCCTAAGAGGCCTTGGACGCACATCTCGATGGATTTTATTTCAGATCTGCCGGTTTCTCAGAAGATGTCTGTCATCTGGGTGGTGTGTGACCGTTTTTCTAAGATGGTCCATTTGGTTCCTCTGCCCAAGTTGCCTTCTTCTTCCGAGTTGGTTCCTCTGTTTTTTCAAAATGTTGTTCGTTTGCATGGTATTCCTGAGAATATCATTTCTGACAGAGGGACCCAATTCGTGTCTAGATTTTGGCGGGCATTCTGTGCTAGAATGGGCATAGATTTATCTTTTTCGTCCGCTTTCCATCCTCAGACGAATGGCCAGACCGAGCGGACTAATCAGACCCTGGAGACATATCTGAGGTGTTTTGTGTCTGCTGACCAGGATGATTGGGTTGCTTTTTTGCCATTGGCGGAGTTCGCTCTCAATAATCGGGCCAGCTCTGCCACTTTGGTGTCCCCGTTTTTCTGTAATTCGGGGTTTCATCCTCGATTTTCCTCTGGTCAGGTGGAATCTTCGGATTGTCCTGGAGTGGATGCTGTGGTGGAGAGATTGCATCAGATCTGGGGGCAGGTGGTGGACAATTTGAGGTTGTCCCAGGAGAAGACTCAGCTTTTTGCCAACCGCCACCGTCGTGTTGGTCCTCGGCTTTGTGTTGGGGATTTGGTGTGGTTGTCTTCTCGTTTTGTCCCTATGAGGGTCTCTTCTCCTAAGTTTAAGCCTCGGTTCATCGGCCCGTATAAGATATTGGAGATCCTTAACCCTGTTTCCTTCCGTTTGGACCTCCCTGCATCCTTTTCTATTCATAACGTTTTTCATCGGTCATTATTGCGCAGGTATGAGGTACCGGTTGTGCCTTCCGTTGAGCCTCCTGCTTCGGTGTTGGTTGAGGGTGAGTTGGAGTACGTTGTGGAGAAAATCTTAGACTCCCGTGTTTCCAGACGGAGACTCCAGTATCTGGTCAAGTGGAAGGGATACGGCCAGGAGGATAATTCTTGGGTGAATGCATCTGATGTTCATGCCTCTGATCTGGTTCGTGCCTTTCATAGGGCCCATCCTGATCGCCCTGGTGGTTCTGGTGAGGGTTCGGTGCCCCCTCCTTGAGGGGGGGGTACTGTTGTGAATTTGGATTCTGGGCTCCCCCGGTGGCTACTGGTGGAATTGAACTGGTGTCTTCATCTTCTCTGTTCACCTGTTCCCATCAAGTTGTGGGAGTCGCTATATAACCTTGCTTCTCTGTTAGTTGCTTGCCGGTCAACAATGTTATCAGAAGCCTCTCTGTGCTTGTTCCTGCTCCTAGACAACTACTAGATAAGTTGGACTCTTGTCCATGTTTGTTTTTGCATTTTTGTTCCAGTTCACAGCTGTAGTTTCGTTACTGTGTCTGGAAAGCTCTTGTGAACAGGAATTGCCACTCTGGTGTTATGAGTTAATGCCAGAGTTTTAAAGTAATTTCTGGATGGTCTTTTGATAGGGTTTTCAGCTGACCATGAAAGTGTCCTTTCTGTCTTCTGCTATGTAGTAAGTGGACCTCAAATTTGCTAAACCTATTTTCATACTACGTTTGTTATTTCATCTTAACTCACCGCCAATACATGTGGGGGGCCTCTGTCTCCTTTCGGGGTATTTCTCTAGAGGTGAGCTAGGACTAATATTTTCCTCTGCTAGCTTTATTTAGTCCTCCGGCTGGTGCTGGGCATCTAGAATCAACGTAGGCATGCTACCCGGCCACTGCTAGTTGTGCGTTAGGTTTAGTTCATGGTCAGCTCAGTTTCCATCTTCCAAGAGCTAGTTCCTATATATGCTGATGCTATGTTCTCTTGCCATTGAGATCATGACAGGTAGGAATGACGGCTGTGCTGCGTCACATTACGAAGGAAAGTCCCACCTCCGGGACGGTTTTACGGTTGCAGGGGACACATTTTATAAGTGTTTAGTTCTGTGTTTGCAAGGAGCATGATGAAAAGAGCCACCTTTTCCTTTTGCATCTTTTGTGCTGCACAAGCTGGCTCTTTCAGCTACAAACGCCTTGGGGGGGGGTTAAAGGTTCCCTTTCGACTTTCTCAGGCTTCGGCCTACATTGTGTTCCTCTGCTTTTCCACCTGCCCCTGGGCTCCAACACCGCCAGTTGCCGTCCAGAAGTGCTGTACGCACAGTCAACAGTCCCTCCTCTGTTATTGGGGTTCAGTAACGTCAGCTGTTCCCCTGCTGTGTGTGTGGCAATCCCTCCTACCTCCTCCAACCTCCTCCTCCTCCACCTGCCCCTGGGCTCCAACACCGCCAGTTGCCGTCCAGAAGTGCTGTACGCACAGTCAACAGTCCCTCCTCTGTTATTGGGGTTCAGTAACGCCAGCTGTTCCCCTGCTGTGTGTGTGGCAATCCCTCCTACCTCCTCCAACCTCCTCCTCCTCCACCTGCCCCTGGGCTCCAACACCGCCAGTTGCCGTCCAGAAGTGCTGTACGCACAGTCAACAGTCCCTCCTCTGTTATTGGGGTTCAGTAACGTCAGCTGTTCCCCTGCTGTGTGTGTGGCAATCCCTCCTACCTCCTCCAACCTCCTCCTCCTCCACCTGCCCCTGGGCTCCAACACCGCCAGTTGCCGTCCAGAAGTGCTGTACGCACAGTCAACAGTCCCTCCTCTGTTATTGGGGTTCAGTAACGCCAGCTGTTCCCCTGCTGTGTGTGTGGCAATCCCTCCTACCTCCTCCAACCTCCTCCTCCTCCACCTGCCCCTGGGCTCCAACACCGCCAGTTGCCGTCCAGAAGTGCTGTACGCACAGTCAACAGTCCCTCCTCTGTTATTGGGGTTCAGTAACGTCAGCTGTTCCCCTGCTGTGTGTGTGGCAATCCCTCCTACCTCCTCCAACCTCCTCCTCCTCCACCTGCCCCTGGGCTCCAACACCGCCAGTTGCCGTCCAGAAGTGCTGTACGCACAGTCAACAGTCCCTCCTCTGTTATTGGGGTTCAGTAACGCCAGCTGTTCCCCTGCTGTGTGTGTGGCAATCCCTCCTACCTCCTCCAACCTCCTCCTCCTCCACCTGCCCCTGGGCTCCAACACCGCCAGTTGCCGTCCAGAAGTGCTGTACGCACAGTCAACAGTCCCTCCTCTGTTATTGGGGTTCAGTAACGCCAGCTGTTCCCCTGCTGTGTGTGTGGCAATCCCTCCTACCTCCTCCAACCTCCTCCTCCTCCACCTGCCCCTGGGCTCCAACACCGCCAGTTGCCATCCAGAAGTGCTGTACGCACAGTCAACAGTCCCTCCTCTGTTATTGGGGTTCAGTAACGCCAGCTGTTCCCCTGCTGTGTGTGTGGCAATCCCTCCTACCTCCTCCAACCTCCTCCTCCTCCACCTGCCCCTGGGCTCCAACACCGCCAGTTGCCGTCCAGAAGTGCTGTACTCACAGAGCCAAACACCTCGCCAATGTGTTAGTGGGGTTCAGCACCGCCAGCTGTTCCCCTGCTGTGTATACGGCAACGTGTACTGCGACCGCCACGCAGGCACAACAAGTTAAATTTAAGGGAACCTGTCCCCCCCCCCCCAGGCGTTTGTTACTGAAGGAGCCACCTTGTGCAGCAGTAATGATGCAAAGGGAAAAAGTGCCTCTTTTCGTGGTGCTCATTGCAGATGCTGAACCTAACACTTATGAAATGTGTCCCCTCACAGCGTTCAACCGTCCGGTAGGTGGAACTTTCCTTTGTCATGTGACGCAGCACAGCCGTCATTTTTACCCCCTTGTCGCCGTGCGCCGCCTCCTCAGCGTTGTTTGAATCTGTCCCGGAGCCTGCGCTGTTAGGTTACCCCTTGGCCATGCACACATTTTGCGCTGCCCGTCTTCTGACATCATTTGCTGTCAGGCTGGCTGCGCCTGTGCGGGTGCGCTGTCCGAGATTCAGCCTCGCGGTGTCGTCTAATGTAATCCCACCGCGGGCCTGGGATCCGTGTCCATGCGCAGTGCATATCCTCGCCTCTCACTCCCCTCCCTACGGCTTCTAAAGACTGTTCGGTGTCAGCTGATCCCTAATAGCATGCCACGGCCGTGACACCGCACAGTCTTAAGAAGCCGTAGGGAGGGGAGTGAGAGGCGAGGATATGCACTGCGCATGGACACGGATCCCAGGCCCGCGGTGGGATTACATTAGACGACACCGCGAGGCTGAATCTCGGACAGTGCACCCGCACAGGCGCAGCCAGCCTGACAGCAAATGATGTCAGAAGACGGGCAGCGCAAAATGTGTGCATGGCCAAGGGGTAACCTAACAGCGCAGGCTCCGGGACAGATTCAAACAACGCTGAGGAGGCGGCGCACGGCGACAAGGGGGTAAAAATGACGGCTGTGCTGCGTCACATGACAAAGGAAAGTTCCACCTACCGGACGGTTGAACGCTGTGATGGGACACATTTCATAAGTGTTAGGTTCAGCATCTGCAAGGACCATAATTAAAAGAGCTAAGTTTACCTTTTCCAGCATTAGTGCTGTACACGATGGCTCTTCCAGCTACAAACGCCTGGGGGGGGGGTTAAAGGTTTCCTTTCAACTTGCTCCAGTGCAGGCTTCGGCCTACACTCCGCTCCCCCTGCTCCTCCTGCTGACCCTGGGCTCTAACACCGCCAGTTGGGGCCCAGATGTGCTAGCTGCACAGAGAAAAACACCTCGCCAATGTGTCAGTGGGGTTCAGCACCGCCAGCTGTTCCCCTGCTGTGCAGCCGGCAACGTGTCCTGCAACAGCCACGCAGGCACAACAGACCCAAAGCTGCCGCCAGTGCAGGCTTCGGCCTACACTCTGCTCCCTCTCCTCCTCCTGCTGACCCCGGCCTCTAACACCGCCAGTTGGGGCCCGGTACTGCCAGCTGCACAGAGAAAAACACCAGCCAATGTGTCAGTGGGGTTCAGCACCGCCAGCTGTTCCCCTGCTGTGCAGCCGGCAACGTGTCCTGCGACCGCCACGCAGACACAAGAACTGAAATTGAAGGGAACCTGTCCCCCCTCCCCCAGGCGTTTGTACGTTTTTAAGGCCACCTTGTACAGCGGTAATGCTGCATGTGTGCAAGGTGGCTCATAAACGTATTCTCCTCGCACATGTGGAACGGAAAACACGTCTAAAATGTGTCCTCTGTGTGACCATTTAACCGTCCCGGGGGTGTGACTTTCCTTTGTAATGACACGCTGCAACCCCCTTGGTAGCGCTGCCCGTCTTCTGGCATCATTGTTTGGCTGCCTGCGCCTCTGCGGCCGCCCTGACCCACACAACGCCCCTCGGTGTCTTATTTCTTGGGAGTGCGAGGGTGTGTTTGATGGGCATGAGCAGTGCATCAGTTCGCCTGTCCCTCATCTCCTTCCGCCTTCTTCAGACTGTGCGGCTTCATGGCCGTGGCATGCGATAAGGGATCAGCTGACGCCACATAGTCTGAAGCAGGTGTAAGAACCCAAGCGAGAGGCGAACATATGTACTGCGCCAGGCCATGAATCCCAGCCCCGCAGTGTTTTAACTATGTCAATACACTGCGGGGCTGTGATTCATGGGCATCGCGAACCGCACCAGCCAACATTAAATGAGGTCAGAAGATGGGCAGCGCTAACAGCGCTAGGCCAGGGGATAACACGACAGCGCAGACTCCTGTACAGCAAATAACAACGCTCAGGAGGCTGCACCCAGCACCAAGGTGGGATTCTTGACATCTGTGCTGCGTCTCATTACAAAGGGAACTCGCGCCTCCAACACAGTTTGACTGTATAAAGGGCTAAATGTTATACGTGTTCCATTCAGCGTGTGCAAGGAGCCAAATTAAAAGAGCAACCTTTGACTTGTGCACCACTACTGCTGCATAAGCTGTGGCTCTTCTACTTTGTAACCCCTGAGGGGGGGTTAAAGGTTACCTTTGAAATTGGTTCGATTAGGCTTCGGCCTACACTCTGCTCCCCCTGCAGAGCCCGGGCTCCAACACCGCCAGTTGGGGCCCGGTACTGCTAGCTGCACAGAGAAAAACACCTCGCCAATGTGTCAGTGGGGTTCAGCACCGCCAGCTGTTCCCCTGCTGTGCAGCCGGCAACGTGTCCTGCAACAGCCACGCAGGCACAACAGACCCAAAGCTGCCGCCAGTGCAGGCTTCGGCCTACACTCTGCTCCCTCTCCTCCTCCTGCTGACCCCGGGCTCCAACACCGCCAGTTGGGGCCCGGTACTGCTAGCTGCACAGAGAAAAACACCTCGCCAATGTGTCAGTGGGGTTCAGCACCGCCAGCTGTTCCCCTGCTGTGCAGCCGGCAACGTGTCCTGCAACAGCCACGCAGGCACAACAGACCCAAAGCTGCCGCCAGTGCAGGCTTCGGCCTACACTCTGCTCCCTCTCCTCCTCCTGCTGACCCCGGCCTCTAACACCGCCAGTTGGGGCCCGGTACTGCCAGCTGCACAGAGAAAAACACCAGCCAATGTGTCAGTGGGGTTCAGCACCGCCAGCTGTTCCCCTGCTGTGCAGCCGGCAACGTGTCCTGCAACCGCCACGCAGACACAAGAACTGAAATTGAAGGGAACCTGTCCCCCCTCCCCCAGGCGTTTGTACGTTTTTAAGGCCACCTTGTACAGCGGTAATGCTGCATGTGTGCAAGGTGGCTCATAAACGTATTCTCCTCGCACATGTGGAACGGAAAACACGTCTAAAATGTGTCCTCTGTGTGACCATTTAACCGTCCCGGGGGTGTGACTTTCCTTTGTAATGACACGCTGCAACCCCCTTGGTAGCGCTGCCCGTCTTCTGGCATCATTGTTTGGCTGCCTGCGCCTCTGCGGCCGCCCTGACCCACACAACGCCCCTCGGTGTCTTATTTCTTGGGAGTGCGAGGGTGTGTTTGATGGGCATGAGCAGTGCATCAGTTCGCCTGTCCCTCATCTCCTTCCGCCTTCTTCAGACTGTGCGGCTTCATGGCCGTGGCATGCGATAAGGGATCAGCTGACGCCACATAGTCTGAAGCAGGTGTAAGAACCCAAGCGAGAGGCGAACATATGTACTGCGCCAGGCCATGAATCCCAGCCCCGCAGTGTTTTAACTATGTCAATACACTGCGGGGCTGTGATTCATGGGCATCGCGAACCGCACCAGCCAACATTAAATGAGGTCAGAAGATGGGCAGCGCTAACAGCGCTAGGCCAGGGGATAACACGACAGCGCAGACTCCTGTACAGCAAATAACAACGCTCAGGAGGCTGCACCCAGCACCAAGGTGGGATTCTTGACATCTGTGCTGCGTCTCATTACAAAGGGAACTCGCGCCTCCAACACAGTTTGACTGTATAAAGGGCTAAATGTTATACGTGTTCCATTCAGCGTGTGCAAGGAGCCAAATTAAAAGAGCAACCTTTGACTTGTGCACCACTACTGCTGCATAAGCTGTGGCTCTTCTACTTTGTAACCCCTGAGGGGGGGTTAAAGGTTACCTTTGAAATTGGTTCGATTAGGCTTCGGCCTACACTCTGCTCCCCCTGCAGAGCCCGGGCTCCAACACCGCCAGTTGGGGCCCGGTACTGCTAGCTGCACAGAGAAAAACACCTCGCCAATGTGTCAGTGGGGTTCAGCACCGCCAGCTGTTCCCCTGCTGTGCAGCCGGCAACGTGTCCTGCAACAGCCACGCAGGCACAACAGACCCAAAGCTGCCGCCAGTGCAGGCTTCGGCCTACACTCTGCTCCCTCTCCTCCTCCTGCTGACCCCGGGCTCCAACACCGCCAGTTGGGGCCCGGTACTGCTAGCTGCACAGAGAAAAACACCTCGCCAATGTGTCAGTGGGGTTCAGCACCGCCAGCTGTTCCCCTGCTGTGCAGCCGGCAACGTGTCCTGCAACAGCCACGCAGGCACAACAGACCCAAAGCTGCCGCCAGTGCAGGCTTCGGCCTACACTCTGCTCCCTCTCCTCCTCCTGCTGACCCCGGCCTCTAACACCGCCAGTTGGGGCCCGGTACTGCCAGCTGCACAGAGAAAAACACCAGCCAATGTGTCAGTGGGGTTCAGCACCGCCAGCTGTTCCCCTGCTGTGCAGCCGGCAACGTGTCCTGCGACCGCCACGCAGACACAAGAACTGAAATTGAAGGGAACCTGTCCCCCCTCCCCCAGGCGTTTGTACGTTTTTAAGGCCACCTTGTACAGCGGTAATGCTGCATGTGTGCAAGGTGGCTCATAAACGTATTCTCCTCGCACATGTGGAACGGAAAACACGTCTAAAATGTGTCCTCTGTGTGACCATTTAACCGTCCCGGGGGTGTGACTTTCCTTTGTAATGACACGCTGCAACCCCCTTGGTAGCGCTGCCCGTCTTCTGGCATCATTGTTTGGCTGCCTGCGCCTCTGCGGCCGCCCTGACCCACACAACGCCCCTCGGTGTCTTATTTCTTGGGAGTGCGAGGGTGTGTTTGATGGGCATGAGCAGTGCATCAGTTCGCCTGTCCCTCATCTCCTTCCGCCTTCTTCAGACTGTGCGGCTTCATGGCCGTGGCATGCGATAAGGGATCAGCTGACGCCACATAGTCTGAAGCAGGTGTAAGAACCCAAGCGAGAGGCGAACATATGTACTGCGCCAGGCCATGAATCCCAGCCCCGCAGTGTTTTAACTATGTCAATACACTGCGGGGCTGTGATTCATGGGCATCGCGAACCGCACCAGCCAACATTAAATGAGGTCAGAAGATGGGCAGCGCTAACAGCGCTAGGCCAGGGGATAACACGACAGCGCAGACTCCTGTACAGCAAATAACAACGCTCAGGAGGCTGCACCCAGCACCAAGGTGGGATTCTTGACATCTGTGCTGCGTCTCATTACAAAGGGAACTCGCGCCTCCAACACAGTTTGACTGTATAAAGGGCTAAATGTTATACGTGTTCCATTCAGCGTGTGCAAGGAGCCAAATTAAAAGAGCAACCTTTGACTTGTGCACCACTACTGCTGCATAAGCTGTGGCTCTTCTACTTTGTAACCCCTGAGGGGGGGTTAAAGGTTACCTTTGAAATTGGTTCGATTAGGCTTCGGCCTACACTCTGCTCCCCCTGCAGAGCCCGGGCTCCAACACCGCCAGTTGGGGCCCGGTACTGCTAGCTGCACAGAGAAAAACACCTCGCCAATGTGTCAGTGGGGTTCAGCACCGCCAGCTGTTCCCCTGCTGTGCAGCCGGCAACGTGTCCTGCAACAGCCACGCAGGCACAACAGACCCAAAGCTGCCGCCAGTGCAGGCTTCGGCCTACACTCTGCTCCCTCTCCTCCTCCTGCTGACCCCGGGCTCCAACACCGCCAGTTGGGGCCCGGTACTGCTAGCTGCACAGAGAAAAACACCTCGCCAATGTGTCAGTGGGGTTCAGCACCGCCAGCTGTTCCCCTGCTGTGCAGCCGGCAACGTGTCCTGCAACAGCCACGCAGGCACAACAGACCCAAAGCTGCCGCCAGTGCAGGCTTCGGCCTACACTCTGCTCCCTCTCCTCCTCCTGCTGACCCCGGGCTCCAACACCGCCAGTTGGGGCCCGGTACTGCTAGCTGCACAGAGAAAAACACCTCGCCAATGTGTCAGTGGGGTTCAGCACCGCCAGCTGTTCCCCTGCTGTGCAGCCGGCATCGTGTCCTGCAAAAGCCACGCAGACACCAGAACTGAAATTGAAGGGAACCTGTCCCCCCTCCCCCAGGCGTTTGTACGTTTTTAAGGCCACCTTGTACAGCGGTAATGCTGCATGTGTGCAAGGTGGCTCATAAACGTATTCTCCGCGCACATGTGGAACGGAAAACACGTCTAAAATGTGTCCTCTGTGTGACCATTTAACCGTCCCGGGGGTGTGACTTTCCTTTGTAATGACACGCTGCAACCCCCTTGGTAGCGCTGCCCGTCTTCTGGCATCATTGTTTGGCTGCCTGCGCCTCTGCGGCCGCCCTGACCCACACAACGCCCCTCGGTGTCTTATTTCTTGGGAGTGCGAGGGTGTGTTTGATGGGCATGAGCAGTGCATCAGTTCGCCTGTCCCTCATCTCCTTCCGCCTTCTTCAGACTGTGCGGCTTCATGGCCGTGGCATGCGATAAGGGATCAGCTGACGCCACATAGTCTGAAGCAGGTGTAAGAACCCAAGCGAGAGGCGAACATATGTACTGCGCCAGGCCATGAATCCCAGCCCCGCAGTGTTTTAACTATGTCAATACACTGCGGGGCTGTGATTCATGGGCATCGCGAACCGCACCAGCCAACATTAAATGAGGTCAGAAGATGGGCAGCGCTAACAGCGCTAGGCCAGGGGATAACACGACAGCGCAGACTCCTGTACAGCAAATAACAACGCTCAGGAGGCTGCACCCAGCACCAAGGTGGGATTCTTGACATCTGTGCTGCGTCTCATTACAAAGGGAACTCGCGCCTCCAACACAGTTTGACTGTATAAAGGGCTAAATGTTATACGTGTTCCATTCAGCGTGTGCAAGGAGCCAAATTAAAAGAGCAACCTTTGACTTGTGCACCACTACTGCTGCATAAGCTGTGGCTCTTCTACTTTGTAACCCCTGAGGGGGGGTTAAAGGTTACCTTTGAAATTGGTTCGATTAGGCTTCGGCCTACACTCTGCTCCCCCTGCAGAGCCCGGGCTCCAACACCGCCAGTTGGGGCCCGGTACTGCTAGCTGCACAGAGAAAAACACCTCGCCAATGTGTCAGTGGGGTTCAGCACCGCCAGCTGTTCCCCTGCTGTGCAGCCGGCAACGTGTCCTGCAACAGCCACGCAGGCACAACAGACCCAAAGCTGCCGCCAGTGCAGGCTTCGGCCTACACTCTGCTCCCTCTCCTCCTCCTGCTGACCCCGGGCTCCAACACCGCCAGTTGGGGCCCGGTACTGCTAGCTGCACAGAGAAAAACACCTCGCCAATGTGTCAGTGGGGTTCAGCACCGCCAGCTGTTCCCCTGCTGTGCAGCCGGCAACGTGTCCTGCAACAGCCACGCAGGCACAACAGACCCAAAGCTGCCGCCAGTGCAGGCTTCGGCCTACACTCTGCTCCCTCTCCTCCTCCTGCTGACCCCGGGCTCCAACACCGCCAGTTGGGGCCCGGTACTGCTAGCTGCACAGAGAAAAACACCTCGCCAATGTGTCAGTGGGGTTCAGCACCGCCAGCTGTTCCCCTGCTGTGCAGCCGGCATCGTGTCCTGCAAAAGCCACGCAGACACCAGAACTGAAATTGAAGGGAACCTGTCCCCCCTCCCCCAGGCGTTTGTACGTTTTTAAGGCCACCTTGTACAGCGGTAATGCTGCATGTGTGCAAGGTGGCTCATAAACGTATTCTCCGCGCACATGTGGAACGGAAAACACGTCTAAAATGTGTCCTCTGTGTGACCATTTAACCGTCCCGGGGGTGTGACTTTCCTTTGTAATGACACGCTGCAACCCCCTTGGTAGCGCTGCCCGTCTTCTGGCATCATTGTTTGGCTGCCTGCACCTCTGCGGCCGCCCTGACCCACACAACGCCCCTCGGTGTCTTATTTCTTGGGAGTGCGAGGGTGTGTTTGATGGGCATGAGCAGTGCATCAGTTCGCCTGTCCCTCATCTCCTTCCGCCTTCTTCAGACTGTGCGGCTTCATGGCCGTGGCATGCGATAAGGGATCAGCTGACGCCACATAGTCTGAAGCAGGTGTAAGAACCCAAGCGAGAGGCGAACATATGTACTGCGCCAGGCCATGAATCCCAGCCCCGCAGTGTTTTAACTATGTCAATACACTGCGGGGCTGTGATTCATGGGCATCGCGAACCGCACCAGCCAACATTAAATGAGGTCAGAAGATGGGCAGCGCTAACAGCGCTAGGCCAGGGGATAACACGACAGCGCAGACTCCTGTACAGCAAATAACAACGCTCAGGAGGCTGCACCCAGCACCAAGGTGGGATTCTTGACATCTGTGCTGCGTCTCATTACAAAGGGAACTCGCGCCTCCAACACAGTTTGACTGTATAAAGGGCTAAATGTTATACGTGTTCCATTCAGCGTGTGCAAGGAGCCAAATTAAAAGAGCAACCTTTGACTTGTGCACCACTACTGCTGCATAAGCTGTGGCTCTTCTACTTTGTAACCCCTGAGGGGGGGTTAAAGGTTACCTTTGAAATTGGTTCGATTAGGCTTCGGCCTACACTCTGCTCCCCCTGCAGAGCCCGGGCTCCAACACCGCCAGTTGGGGCCCGGTACTGCTAGCTGCACAGAGAAAAACACCTCGCCAATGTGTCAGTGGGGTTCAGCACCGCCAGCTGTTCCCCTGCTGTGCAGCCGGCAACGTGTCCTGCAACAGCCACGCAGGCACAACAGACCCAAAGCTGCCGCCAGTGCAGGCTTCGGCCTACACTCTGCTCCCTCTCCTCCTCCTGCTGACCCCGGGCTCCAACACCGCCAGTTGGGGCCCGGTACTGCTAGCTGCACAGAGAAAAACACCTCGCCAATGTGTCAGTGGGGTTCAGCACCGCCAGCTGTTCCCCTGCTGTGCAGCCGGCATCGTGTCCTGCAAAAGCCACGCAGACACTTGCTCTTGTACCTTCTGCTCCCCATCCTGGTTCCAGTACCGTCAGCTGGTTCCGGGCAGAGCCTTTGGCTTAGGTGCCTCCCTCTGGGTATCCGAGTTCCACCAACGTCAGGTGGTCCTTGGTAGTGCTTTCAGGCATGGGTACCTCCTGCTTAGTAACCGGGTTCCAGTAACGTCAGCTGGTCCTCGGTAGTTCCATTGGCTCTTGGACCTTCGGCTACCCATCCGGGTTCCAGCACCGTCAGCTGGTTCTCGGCACTGTCTTTTGCTCTTGTACCTTCTGCTCCCCATCCTGGTTCCAGTACCGTCAGCTGGTTCCGGGCAGAGCCTTTGGCTTAGGTGCCTCCCTCTGGGTATCCGAGTTCCACCAACGTCAGGTGGTCCTTGGTAGTGCTTTCAGGCACGGGTACCTCCTGCTTAGTAACCGGGTTCCAGTAACGTCAGCTGGTCCTCGGTAGTTCCATTGGCTCTTGGACCTTCGGGTAGCCATCCGAGTTCCAGTTCCATCAGCTGGTTCTCGGCATTTTCTCAGCCTTCTTGTACCTTCTGCTACATTTCCAAGTTCAAGAGACTAAACACGATGACCCGGAAGAACACCCCTAAGATGACGACGACACCAGAGACGACAACCACCGTGATGACGACGACCCTGGAGACGATGACCCTGAAGACCACCGTGATGACGACGACCCCGGAGACGACGACCCTGAAGACCACCCCGATGACGATGACCCGGGAGACGACGACCCTGGAGACGACGACCCTGGAGACGACGACGACCTGGAAGACCGAGAAGCAGAAGAACAAGAGGCTGCAGAACAAAGAGCAGAAGAACATTAAGCATAACACTAAATATCAGAGCAAAAAATATTATCTAAATTATAAGCAGAAGAAGACTAAGCAGTGTATGGGGGTGAGTCCGTTCCTCCTCGTGGTGCCCCTGGATAAAGCCTGATGCTGCAGGCCAAACTGAACGCGGACAAATGTAACTGTTTTGTGACAGGCAGAACGGAAGGTGTAATCTTCAAACTTTTATAGATAACAACTACAGGAATGCCTGTCACAAATAAGAATATGATGAAGAAGTAGAATATGATGAAGATAATAGTAAAATAAAAAGAATATGAACAATGTAACCCAAAAAATAATAGGTAGAAGATGAAGAAGAAGATGAATAAGGTGAAGAAGTTGATGTCAAAGAAGCTGATGATGAGGATAATGAAGAAGAAAGCGTGGGAGAAGAAAAAAAGAAGGTGAAGGGCGTTGAAGTAGTGAAACATCAATATGTGGCATAAAAAAAAAAAAAAAATTAACATAGTCAAATTCTTTCTAACGCCGAACGTCATCCAAAAAAAAAAAAATCCTGCTATTCTATTACATTGGGCTAAACCTCTGTGCCTTTAATGTCTCCGCCACGTCCCCCAATACATCCTACATTATTCTTAGTTGTTTTCCTTCATGTAGAATGAACCTACAAGTGTATAAAGGGTTTATTTTAATTCCGATATTTTCGTCCCATTGACTTGCATTGGGATCGGGTATCGGTATCGGATTGGATCCGATATTTTGACGGTATCGGCCGATACTTTCCGATACCGATACTTTCCGATATCGGAAAGTATCGCTCAACACTAGTGGTGACCCTCAAGACTGGGCATTCTCCCTTGCGCCAGGAGATCCTGCATTGCTTAATGTAGATGCATTTTTTCTGGCGCTTGGATTGCTCTATGACAAACCAAATTCTGTGGATCAGGCTGAGAAAATCTTGCTGGCTCTATGTCAGGGTCAGGATGATGCTGAAATGTATTGTCAGAAGTTTAGAAAGTGGTCTGTGCTTACTCAATGGAATGAGTGTGCTCTGGCAGCGATTTCCAGAAAGGGTCTTTCTGAGGGTCTTAAGGATGTTATGGTGGTGCCTGCTGGTCTGAATGAATCAATGTCCTTGGCTATTCAGATCGATCGGCGTTTGCGGGAGCGGAAAGTTGTGCACCATATGGCGGTGTCCTCTGAGCAGAGGCTTGAGCCTATGCAATGTGATAGGACTTTGACCAGAACTGAATGGCAAGAGCACAGACGTCAGAATGGGCTGTGTTTTTACTGTGGTGAGTGACTCCACTCATGCTATCTCTGATTGTCCTAAGCGCACTAAGCGGTCCGCTAGGTCTGTCACCATTGGTACTATACAGCCTAAATTTCTTTTGTCCGTTACTTTGATTTGCTCTTTGTCATCCTACTCTGTTATGGCGTTTGTGGATTCAGGCGCAGCCCTGAATTTGATGGACTTAGAGTATGCCAGGCGCTGTGGTTTTTTCTTGGAGCCCTTGCAGCATCCTATTCCATTAAGGGGAATTGATGCTACGCCTTTGGCCAAGAGTAAGCCTCAGTACTGGACCCAGTTGACCATGTGCATGGCTCCTGCACATCGGGAAGATATTCGCTTTTTGGTTTTGCATAATTTGCATGATGTGGTCGTGTTGGGTTTGCCATGGCTACAGGTCCATAATCCAGTATTGGACTGGAAATCTATGTCTGTGTCCAGTTGGGGTTGTCAAGGGGCCCATGGTGATGTTCCAGCGTTGTCAATTTCTTCTTCCACTCCTTCTGAAGTACCTGAGTTTTTGTCGGATTACCAGGATGTATTTGATGAGCCCAAGCCCAGTGCCCTGCCTCCTCATAGGGATTGTGATTCTGCTATTAATTTGATTCCTGGTAGTAAGTTTCCTAAAGGCCAACTTTTCAATTTATCTGTGCCAGAGCACGCCGCTATGCGGAGCTATATAAAGGAGTCCTTGGAGAAAGGGCATATTTGCCCGTCGTCGTCACCATTGGGAGCAGGGTTCTTTTTTGTGGCCAAGAAGGATGGTTCTCTGAGACCTTGTATAGATTACCGCCTTCTTAATAAAATCACGGTCAAATTTCAGTACCCTCTGCCTCTATTGTCTGATTTGTTTGCTCGGATTATGGGGGCTAGTTGGTTTACCAAGATAGATCTTCGAGGAGCGTATAATCTTGTGCGTATTAAGCGGGGTGATGAATGGAAAACCACATTTAATACGCCCGAGGGCCATTTTGAGTATCTGGTGATGCCATTCGGGCTTTCTAATGCGCCATCTGTATTCCAATCCTTTATGCATGACATCTTCCGAAAGTATCTGGATAGATTCATGATAGTATATTTGGATGATATTTTGGTCTTTTCGGATGATCGGGAGTCTCATGTGAAGCAGGTCAGAATGGTGTTCCAAGTCCTTCGTGCTAATTCCTTGTTTGTGAAGGGGTCTAAGTGTCTCTTCGGAGTTCAGAAGGTTTCCTTTTTGGGCTTCTTTTTTTCCCCTTCTACTATCGAGATGGATCCAGTTAAAGTCCAGGCCATTTATGATTGGACTCAGCCTACATCTGTGAAGAGCCTTCAGAAATTCCTGGGCTTTGCGAATTTTTACCGTCGCTTTATCGCTAATTTTTCTAGTGTTGTCAAACCACTGACTGATTTGACCAAGAAAGGTGCGGATGTGGTGAATTGGTCCTCTGCGGCCGTTGAGGCGTTTCAGGAGCTGAAACGTCGTTTTTCTTCGGCTCCTGTGTTGTGTCAGCCAGATGTTTCGCTCCCTTTTCAGGTCGAGGTTGATGCTTCTGAGATTGGAGCAGGGGCTGTTTTGTCTCAGAGAGGTTCTGATGGCTCTGTGATGAAGCCATGTGCTTTCTTTTCTAGAAAGTTTTTGCCTGCTGAGCGTAATTATGATGTTGGCAATCGGGAGTTGTTGGCCATGAAGTGGGCATTCGAGGAGTGGCGACATTGGCTTGAGGGCGCCAAGAAACGCGTGGTGGTCTTGACAGATCACAAGAATTTGACTTATCTCGAGTCTGCCAAGCGGTTGAACCCTAGACAGGCTCGATGGTCACTGTTTTTCTCCCGTTTCGATTTCGTGGTTGCATACCTTCCGGGTTCTAAGAATGTGAAGGCCGATGCCCTTTCAAGGAGTTTTGTGCCTGATTCTCCGGAGTTTCTGAGCCGGCTGGTATTCTCAAAGAGGGGGTGATTTTGTCTGCCATCTCCCCTGATTTGCGGCAGGTTCTGCAGGAGTTTCATGCGGATAGACCTGACCGCTGTCCTGGAGAGAGACTGTTTGTCCCTGATAGATGGACTAGTAGGGTTATCTTGGAGGTTCATTGTTCGGTGTTGGCAGGTCATCCTGGATTTTTTGGTACCAGACATTTGGTGGCTAGGTCCTTTTGGTGGCCTTCCTTGTCCCGGGATGTGCGTGCTTTTGTGCAGTCCTGTGGGACTTGTGCTCGGGCGAAGCCCTGCTGTTCTCGTGCCAGTGGGTTACTTTTGCCCTTGCCGGTCCCGAAGAGGCCCTGGACGCAAATTTCCATGGATTTTATTTCAGATCTCCCTGTCTCTCAAAGGATGTCGGTCATCTGGGTGGTTTGTGATCGCTTCTCTAAGATGGTCCATTTGGTACCCTTGCCTAAGTTGCCTTCATCCTCTGATTTGGTTCCGTTGTTTTTCCAGCATGTGGTTCGTTTGCATGGCATTCCGGAGAACATTGTGTCGGACAGAGGTTCCCAGTTTGTTTCGAGGTTTTGGCGGTCCTTTTGTGCTAAGATGGGCATTGATTTGTCTTTTTCTTCTGCTTTCCATCCTCAGACAAATGGCCAAACTGAGCGAACCAATCAGACTTTGGAGACCTATCTGAGATGCTTTGTTTCTGCTGATCAGGATGATTGGGTGACCTTCTTGCCATTGGCTGAATTCGCCCTTAATAATCGGGCCAGTTCGGCTACTTTGGTTTCACCTTTTTTTGTAATTCTGGTTTTCATCCTCGTTTTTCTTCAGGGCAGGTTGAGCCTTCGGACTGTCATGGTGTGGATTCTGTGGTGGACAGGTTGCAGCAAATTTGGACTCATGAAGTGGACAATTTGACATTGTCACAGGAGAAGGCTCAACGTTTTGCTAACCGCCGTTGCCGTGTTGGTCCTCGACTTCGTGTTGGAGATCTGGTTTGGCTGTCATCTCGTTATGTTCCTATGAAGGTTTCTTCTCCTAAGTTTAAGCCTCGTTTTATTGGGCCTTATAAGATTTCTGAAATCCTCAATCCTGTGTCATTTCGTTTGGACCTTCCAGCTTCTTTTGCCATCCATAATGTGTTCCATAGGTCGTTGTTGCAGAGATATGTGGCGCCTATGGTTCCTTCCGTTGACCCTCCTGCTCCGGTGTTGGTCGAGGGAGAATTGGAGTATGTGGTGGAGAAGATTTTAGATTCTCGTATCTCGAGACGGAAACTTCAGTATCTGGTCAAATGGAAGGGCTATGGTCAGGAGGATAATTCCTGGGTTCTTGCCTCCGATGTCCATGCTGCCGATTTGGTTAGTGCCTTTCATTTGGCTCGTCCTAATCGGCCGGGGGGTTCTGGTTAGGGTTCGGTGACCCCTCCTCAAGGGGGGGTACGGTTGTGAACTCTGTTCTGGAACTCCCTCCTGTGGTCAGGAATGGTATTTCTGTGAGTTCTGTCCGTGGGTTCCCTCTGGTGGCTGAAAGTGGAGCTGCTGGTCTGGAGGTGGCTTCCTCAGCTGCATCGTTTAAAGACTGGGCTGGTTCCTCTATTTAACTCTGCTCAGATCGTTACCTGATGCCAGTTGTCAATGTATCTGTACTGGCTCAGATCTCACTTGGATCTCCTGATGACCTGTCTACTTAAGCAGAAGCTAAGTCCCTGTTAAGCTCATTTGTTGTTCATTTGTGTGCTGAATATATTTCTGAGTACCTGCTAAGTTTTGTCCAGCTGGCTATCATGATATTGTTTCGCTAGCTGGAAGCTCTGGATTGCAGAGTGGCACCTACCGCGCCGTGAGTCGGCGCTGGGGGTTTCTTGCTCACTCTGCGTGGCTTTTTGTAGTTTTTTGTGCTGACCACAAAGATCCCTTTATCTATCTTCTGTCTATTTAGTAAGTCGGGCCTCCTTTGCTGAAACCTGTCTCATTCCTATGTTTGTGCCTTCCTCTTAACTCACAGTCAATATATGTGGGGGGCTGCTCTTTTCCTTTTGGGAATTTCTCTGAGGCAAGGTGAGGCTATATTTCTCTTTAGGGGAAGTTACTTCTCAGGCTGTGAAGAGTCGTCTAGGCAGAGTCAGGTACGATCCACGGCTAATTCTAGTGTGTGTGATAATAGATTAGGGCTGCGGTCAGCAGAGCTCCCACTTCCCAGAGCTCGCTCTATTTTGCAGTTTTGACTATCAGGTCATTCCCGGTGCTCCTAACCACCAGGTCCAGCCATAACAGTTCCCACCGTGAAGCATGGAGGAGGAGGTGTGATGGTGTGGGGGTGCTTTGCTGGTGACACTGTTGAGGATTTATTCAAAATTGAAGGCATACTGAACCAGAATGGCTACCACAGCATCTTGCAGCGGCATGCTATTCCATCGGTTTGCATTTAGTTGGACCATCATTTATTTTTCAACAGGACAATGACCCCAAACACACCTCCAGGCTGTGTAAGGGCTATTTGACCAAGAAGGAGAGTAATAGGGTGCTATGCCAGATGACCTGGCCTCTACAGTCACCAGACCTGAACCCAATCGAGATGGTTTGGGGTGAGCTGGACCACAGAGTGAAGGCAAAAGGGCCAACAAGTGATAAGCATCTCTGGGAACTCCTTCAAGATTGTTGGAAGACCATTTCCATTGACTACCTCTTGAAGCTCATCAAGAGAATGCTAAGAGTGTGCAAAGCAGTCATCAAAGCAAAAGGTGGCTACTTTGAAGAACCTAGAATATAAGACATATTTTCAGTTGTTTCACACTTTTTTGTTAAGTGTATAATTCCACATGTGTTAATTCATAGTTTTGATACCTTCAGTGTGAATTTACAATATTCATTGTCCTGAAAATACAGAAAAATCTTTAAATGAGAAGGTGTGTCCAAACTTTTGGTCTGTATTGTATGTTCTATAGGGATTCAGCAAAATAGTGACTGCAGGCTGCCATTTTTCAGAACCAATATGGGTCTTTAAAAGGTTAAAAAAAAATACTCACCTCCTACTCATGAGTAAGGTGAGACAGCAGAAAGTCGATGGTTTCAGCATCATCCAGAGGCACCGTCACTGTATTTACATGCTTCAGTAAAGGATTTTTACGATACGTCACCTGTCACCTCGCTGGACATTTTGTTCCTCTGCTCTTGATTCCTGCACCTGGCTCCGGGCGTCTCCGTGTGAAGATTTCGACTGACCTCCCTGCACTCCACATAACCGGTGAGCTGACTCCTTTTCCCCATACCCATCTCTTCCTAATTGATAAAAATCTTCTTAATTACATTTACACTTATTGTTTTGGCGCTAAATGCATTGCTAGCACAGCACAAACACTATTTTATCCTCATTTAAAGACCTGGAAATAATGTATCAGATATTTTTTCCATAAAAGGTCTCTCAGTCCAATAAAATTTTAATATATGTTTTCAGTGGATACCACTTGTTATTGCAAAAAAAAGAACAATGTCTTATGGCAAGATTATATGGATGAGACAAAATTGCTGCTGCAGCACCTGCTACAACTCGCTGCTTATTTTCAGATGCTTGCATAAAAGTTGTGATGAGTACCTGAGGATATTTCCAACATGAATCTCGACGTTTCAAAACACATCAATGTTTAACCTTGCAAAAGGAATGTCAGTGAAGAAGAGAGAAGCAGAAAGTAGGAATTAAAACCAAAGTTTTAATGTAACAGCAAGTCATTTCACCATCTATAAAATGCAAGCTCCTTAAAATGTCATATAGTGTTATTTTGAAAAGAACACACTTTTCACACGGAAGATGAGACTTCTTTTTGATACTGAAATCCCCTTTAGCATTTCGGAGAATAGGGCTTTGTGATTAATATTTCAAATTCATACTTACATACCAGCTTATCCAAACCAAAATTGAAATATGTAAAAGTACATGTAATGTTTCTTTCTCGTTATTAATAAAATATGTTTTAACCATTTCTTACAAGCTTACATGTATATTTCTGACTTTTGCATAAATCCATCACTTGATACTGACCATGATGATTACCCTTTATCTTCAGGGGTAGGGTTGAGCGACTTTTATTTTTATAGGATCGGGTCGGGTTTCACGAAACCCGACTTTCTCAAAAGTCGGGTCGAGTGAAATCGGCCGATCCTATAAAAAAGTCGGGGTCGGGGTCGGCCGAAACACGAAACCCAATGCAGTGCAATGGGATACTATGGTTCCCAGGGTCTGAAGGAGAGGAAACTCTCCTTCAGACCCTGGGATCCATATTTAAGTGTAAAATAAAGAATTAAAATAAAAAATATTGATATACTCACCTCTCCGACGCAGCCTGGACATCGCCGCTGGTAACCGGCATCTTCCGTTCCTAAGAATGGCGTTTGAAAGACCTTTCGATGATGTCACGGCTTGTGATTGGTCGCGGCCACCCACGTGACCGCTCAGCGATCAATCACAAGCCGTGACGTAATTTTCAGGTCCTAAATTCCTCATTCTAGGAATTTAGGACATGAGAATTACGTCACGGCTTGTGATTGGTCGCTGAGCGGTCACGTGGGCGGCCGCGACCAATCACAAGCCGTGATGTCATCGAAAGGTCCTTCACGTGCTCATTCTTAAGAAGGAAGGCTGCCGGAAAGAAGCCGAGGGTGAGTATATTCCTATTAGGTATATACTCACCCTCGGACGCGCCCTGCTTCTTTCCGGCAGCCTTCCTTCTTAAGAATGAGCGCGTTCAGGGCCTTAGATGACATCACGGCTTTGTGATTGGTCGCGGCGGCCCACGTGACCGCTGAGCGACCAATCACAAGCCATGACATAATTCTCATGTCCTAAATTCCTAGAATGAGGAATTTAGGACCTGAAAATTACGTCACGGCTTGTGATTGGTCGCTGAGCGGTCAGGTGGGCGGCCGCGACCAATCACAAGCCGTGACGTCATCGAAAGGTCTTTCAAGCACCATTCTTAGGAACGGAAGATGCCGGTTACCAGCGGCGATGTCCAGGCTGCGTCGGAGAGGTGAGTATATCAATATTTTTTATTTTAATTCTTTATTTTACACTTAAATGTGGATTCCGATACCGATTTCCGATATCGCAAACATATCGGAACTCGGTATCGGAATTCCGATACCAGATTCAGAAGATCGCTGACCTCATGGCCGACCCCACACAGGAGTCGGGTCGGGTTTCATGAAACCCGACTTTGCCAAAAGTCGGCGACTTCTGAAAATGGCCGACCCGTTTCGCTCAACCCTATTCAGGGGTTATGTGGGGGTCTAATGTCTGACAAAGTATTTGATTTGTTTGTGTGCTGAATTGTGATATTATATAAGTTTTCTTGATGAAACTGTATTATTTGTTTGATTTAGAGCTTATATTTTCTTATATTTTCTTTTTGTTAGTAATGTTTTCCAATTTATGCTGTTTGTCAAATCAATAATTTTGGGGTAACCTAAATTCTGTTGATATAAATTTAATAATGTGTGAATACCTGACTCATATATTGACACTGGATTACCATTTAGCATATGATCTTTATTTTCTTCCCGTTGCTCTTCTAGGCTACTGATAAACAGAAATAGTCTAAGAGACAATGATCTGTATACAGACACATCTAAATATCTATCTGTAATAATATACTAAGTAGTTGGAGACAAAAGGAGTGGAAAGACATAGAAGAGGTAACAGAATGCACTATACAGTATTATGGGATGTATGGGCAGGAAGAAACTCCAAAGTAATAGTAGACATCACACTAAGAAGAGCTTGGTGGTTCCACAGATGTCCGAAGCTGCATCATCTTTTCCATCTGGCTTTCAGCCAAAAAGTCATATGGAAATTACCGTATATACTCGAGTATAAGCCGACCCGAGTATAAGCCGACCCCCCTAATTTTGCCACAAAAAACTGGGAAAACTTATTGACTCGAGTATAAGCCTAGGGTGGAAAATGCAGCAGGTACCGGTGAATTTCAAAATTAGAAATAGATACTCCATACCATTCATTATGGCCCCATAGATGCTCCACATAAAGCTGTGCCATATATAATGCTCTGCACCGTTCATTATGGCCCCATAGATACTCCACATAAAGCTGTGCCATATATACAATGCTCTGCACCGTTGCCCCATAGATACTCCACATAAAGCTGTGCCATATATACAATGCTCTGCACCGTTGCCCCATAGATAGCTGTGCCATATATATATATGCTCTGCACCATTGCCCCATAGCTGTGCCATATAGTGCTCTGCACCGTTGCCCCATAGCTCTGCCATATAGTGCTCTGCACCGTTGCCCCATAGCTGTGCCATATATATAGTGCTCTGCACCGTTGCCCCATAGCTGTGCCATATAGTGCTCTGCACCGTTGCCCCATAGCTCTGCCATATATAGTGCTCTGCACCGTTGCCCCATAGCTGTGCCATATAGTGCTCTGCACCATTGCCCCATAGCTGTGCCATATAGTGCTCTGCACCATTGCCCCATAGCTGTGCCATATAGTGCTCTGCACCGTTGCCCCATAGCTGTGCCATATAGTGCTCTGCACCGTTGCCCCATAGCTCTGCCATATAGTGCTCTGCACCGTTGCCCCATAGCTGTGCCATATATATAGTGCTCTGCACCGTTGCCCCATAGCTGTGCCATATAGTGCTCTGCACCGTTGCCCCATAGCTCTGCCATATATAGTGCTCTGCACCGTTGCCCCATAGCTGTGCCATATAGTGCTCTGCACCATTGCCCCATAGCTGTGCCATATAGTGCTCTGCACCATTGCCCCATAGCTGTGCCATATAGTGCTCTGCACCGTTGCCCCATAGCTGTGCCATATAGTGCTCTGCACCGTTGCCCCATAGCTGTGCCATATAGTGCTCTGCACCATTGCCCCATAGCTGTGCCATATAGTGCTCTGCACCATTGCCCCATAGCTGTGCCATATAGTGCTCTGCACCATTGCCCCATAGCTGTGCCATATAGTGCTCTGCACCGTTGTCCCATAGCTGTGCCATATAGTGCTCTGCACTGTTGCCCCATAGCTGTGCCATATATATAATGCTCTGCACCGTTGCCCCATAGCTGTGCCATATATATAATGCTCTGCACCGTTGCCCCATAGCTGTGCCATATAGTGCTCTGCACCATTGCCCCATAGCTGTGCCATATAGTGCTCTGCACCGTTGTCCCATAGCTGTGCCATATAGTGCTCTGCACCATTGCCCCATAGATGCTCCACATAAATATGTGCTGCTGCTGCCGCTGCAATAAAAAAAACAAAAACACATACTCACCTGTCTTGCTTGCAGCTCCTCGGCGCCATCTTCCCGGCGTCTCTCCGCACTGACTGATCAGGCAGAGGGCGGCGCGCACACTATATGCGTCATCGCGCCCTCTGCCTGCAGTCAGTGCAGACTGCAGAGAGACGCCGGGAAGATGGCGCCGACGCCCGGCGTGTGGAACCAGGACAGGTGAATATGCGATACTTACCTGCTCCCGGCGTCCCGCTCCTTCCCCCTGCCTGTCTTCGGTGCCGCAGCCTCTTTCTCTGTCAGCGGTCACCGGCACCGCTTCATTAGAGAAATGAATAGGCGGCTCCGCCCCTATGGGGGGCGGAGCAGCCTATTCATTTCTCTAATGAGCGGTCCCACGTGACAGCTCAGGGGAAGAGGCTGCGGCACCCGGAGACAGTGGGACGTGCAGGGGGGGCGCCAGGAGCCCCGGAAGCAGGTAAGTATATGACAGTGCTCACCCGCCGACCCCACCACCGATCATGACTCGAGTATAAGCCGAGGGGGCACTTTCAGCCCAAAAATTTGGGCTGAAAATCTCGGCTTATACTCGAGTATATACGGTAATCAAGGAACTGATCAAATTGAGTGGAATGGGGACGTTCCCACCTGTCCATGGCATCTATTTTTTGGGCCGGACAGTTGAAGACACCAGGCTGGTGTCTCAATGTTTTATGTAATATTGGGTTTCAGCCATGGATTAGCTACCAGAGACAGATGGTAAAAAAAGGAAAATCGATGCAAGAATGCTTCAGTTACTATCAGCAATTCCTATACAATAAAAGTAAACACTTTTCCATGCATTATAAGAATAATTTACTATATTTATATACAAATGCAAGATAAACAATAATAAAATAGATGTGCACAGGTAAAAATGTAAAGTGCACACACTAACCGTTAATGTGGTGAAGGTATAGTATACATACAGACGACAAAAAACTGACTGGCACATCCAAACTAGTGTGAATAGGTGCATACCGGGAGCAGCTACCTCCATATACAATATACAAAAAAAGATTGCACTCTATCATGCTAAAGCATGTCAATTTGGAATATGTGAAATTTGAATATCAAAACGGCTTTGGAGGATTAGGAAAAAAATATGAGACGCTTAGCATAAAATTTGGCCAAATATTATGTGCCCATCAACCATTGTCAAGGTGGACCTGTGTGAATACCTCTCTAAGACTACTGACTGAATACATACAAGTCAAACAGGGCCCACTCCAGGTTTTCATGGGACCCGGACAAAAGAGGCTCAGTGGGTCCCTTTAACGCATACTGTACCACAATATGATGCACATATACATCATAGACATATAGGGATAGTACAATACCAAAAATTTCACTTACTTCTTAAATTATATGAGTGATATCAATAGCTCAGAAACCAGACTGTATAGTCCTCCATACAGTATTATGGGCACCACATAGCGCTCCATAATGTGCCCCATAAATTGCTCTGTTCAAAACAGCTGACATGTCCCGGCTTTGATGCGGGATCACCGCCGAGCCCTGCATCAAAGCGCGGTATCTGACCTTGGACGTACTATCCCGTCCGAGGTCAGAAAGAGGTTAAAGTCTTCCTTCAACCTTAATAACTATAACTATATGTTATTGGCCCCATAAGATGCTTCAAACATTTAAAAAAATAAAAAATGAAATACTCACCTCTCCTCGCTGGCCGCTGCTCCGCTCTGGACTCCTTAGCGTCTGTGTCTTTCGGCTCTCTGCACTGTAACTGCTCAGGTAGAGGGCACGCAGACGTAATGTCATCACACCCTCTGACCTGAATGTCACAGTCAGAAGACTCAGAAGACACCTCAGCGGTGGAACGGGGAGAGGTAAGTATTGCAAGTACAAGGGCCCTGAGCAAGCGAGTGTGCGAGCCCCCATAGCGTGCCAGTGTCACCAATGGCGAGTGGGTCCCCCCGTCTGCTCTGGGCCACAGCACTTGCCCAGGTGCGCTGGGTGCTGACGCCGGCCCTGAAGTCAGACAATAAGCAGTACCTCATAATGTATTTTTTGAGGTCCGAAGAACCTATCACATATGCATCACTGACTTGCAATAATGTTCAATGAGTAAAAATTAGTAGTAGTAGCAGTATAAAAATAAGGCCTTGCTCACAACTGCATAAAATAATATTGTTGATCCAGAAAAGTAGGACGGCTGTTGTGTGAGTGTTATGGGTATATCACTCCGTAGGTCATGCTAGAGAAATGTGAATGTGTGATTTTTTTCTTCTTGCCTAGCATCCATATGACATGCGTATGTAATGTGTTTTTAACACCATTTTTTACATACTGTAATTCTTTACGTAACTTAAAGCTAGTTTACAAAACTGATAAAGCAATCTTACATACAGATATACAATGACTTGAAAAAGTATTCACCCCCTTTGGCTTGTTACTTATTTTATTACATTAAAACGTGTGTTTAAATATTTTTGTAATCCGATTTGTGTGTGATGTATCAGCACTAAATCATCTAAGTGGGTAAAGTGAAGTGAGAAAAATATACAGTGCCTTGCGAAAGTATTCGGCTCCCTGGAACTTTTCAACCTTTTCCCACATATCATGCTTCAAACATAAAGATATCAAATGTAAATTTTTGGTGAAGAATCAACAACAAGTGGAACACAATTGTGAAGTTGAAGCAAATTTATTGGTTATGTAGGGGACAGGGACCTGGTGAGCTGTGCAGACGGGTGGAACCATTGTTGCCGGGAGTCGGGGTTCCGGGTGACGGATTTGAGGGGCGCATGGGAAGCCAGGCTCATGTGACAGGAGGCAGAGTGACGCAGAGAGAAGAGAGGATAAAAAGCAAAACGCGCGAAAAAAGGGGCAGAGAAGCGCGGGAAATCTCTGAGGAAAGGAAACTGCAGCGCAGTTGTTGTGTGTGTGCAGGCCGGAGTGAGACTTGCTGGAAGCAGGGGGAAAACGTGCAACAGACACTGCGGGCAATTACCAGAGCCCCCAAAAAGAGGCACATTCGTCGTCAGCGACCCCCCAGGCAGAGGGGTAGTGCTGATCAGCTCAGGGACAGTATTATCACGCTCCCCGGGAGCATCTTGCCACAGAGTGCTCCGGTCCTTCCTGGGTTTGTCTTAGCTGTGACTGATACTGATAATTCTGCTAATTCTCCTCAAAAAGACTCCTCTCTGGACGTGGAAACTGTTACCCCGGATCAACGTCCGCCTGCGGGAGGTAACGCAGCACCGCAAAAGACATTCTGGACTCGAATCTACACCTGGGCTCGACGTCGGAGGACACCGCCTTCCCTCACCACTAGGACTACGTCGCTGACGGAGCCTCACCACCGGGACTACATCGCTGAAACAGCACTGATAAGTGAACGTTGTTGACTTTACCTTAGTAGGGGAGATACTAGTGAGGCGCTGCCGCGTTCTTCGGGTATAGTTCAGGCCTCCTATATAGTAGTTAGGATTTACTGTGATATTGTAGACTTGTACTCAAGTTCCCTGCGTGGAAAACTGTTGTTATCTTTTTGGTTGGAAGTTAAAAGTTAAAAACGCTGTTTGCTTTCTGGCTCCCATTTGTCCCTGCATCCTTCTTTACCTGCGGTCTCTACATTTGGCGTAGTCGGCAGGATGCAGGATCCAAAGAGGGAGCCAGAAGATACAGAGGATGGGGCTGGGCCGAGAGCGTCTCTCTCATTGGGGGCCATGTTGAATAATCTGCCCAAGTTTAATGGGAGCAACATGTTGTTGTGGAGTTGGACTGAAAGGATGCGGGGGCTGCTGAGAATGCATCCTATGACCCCGGCCCTGGAAGCAGAGGTGCCCATTATGGCCTTAGACGGAGAGGCCCGAGATTCAGTGATGTTGAGACCCCCCACAGAGCGGAATACTTTTACCGGGGTGTTAAATGTGTTAGAGGGGACGCACGGGGATCCCACCGACGTGGGAGAGCTGCGGGCCCGGTTGTTTGGACGGCGACAAAAAGAGGGCGAGACTGTCACTCAGTACATGAATGCTCTGCAAGAGCTAAACATTGCAATCGTGCGGAAAGATGGTATGGGGATGGGACATGTTGACGTGACCCTGCGCGACCAACTGGTGACGGGACTGCGAGATGAGTTGACCAAACAGGCTCTACGTGAACGAGTGCGGGTCGACCCGCGCCTGACTTTCTCCGACATAGGCAATGAGGCCCGCACCCGGGAGCAAGAGAGGGGGGTGACGGTCCTGACAGGAGAGACTCGGGTTATCCAGACCGCTGCCGCAGGAGGGGGTGAGCCGTCGTGGGTTCAGGAGATGCGGCAGGAGCTCAAACAAATCAGAGACGAACTGGCTGAAGTTAAAAAGAATGCGCGAAGCCCAAGGGAGCTACCCCGGGGGCAAGGGTCTGGGAGTCCAGCTCATGGCGCTCGTCCAGGATATTATCCGGTCCCCAGTGCTTGCTATGGTTGCGGGGAGGCCGGACATTTCGCACGCGAGTGCCCCCGGAGAGGGAGGGCCTCGTCCCGTCAGGCGTTAAACTAGAGGGCTCCGAGCTAAGGGGACGAAGCTCGGAGCCAGAGTCCCCGCGGATGGGTGGTGGAAGTCCCGGAAATTTGGTTGCCAGCTGCCCCCTGGTTTGGGCAGAGTTTGAAGGGCGGGCTGTCCGTTGTCTGGTGGACACCGGGTCCCAAGTCACGACTATGCCCGAGGCTTATTTTAGAAAACACTTTCCTTTGACAGTCAGACCCCAATGGGGTCCCGTAATTCGGTTACAGGCCGCCAATCAGCTGCCCATCCCAGTGGAAGGGGTCACCTGGATGCAAATATCTTTATGTGGGAAGGACCTGGGCCGCCGGGGGGTTGTGTTAACACGGGGAGATCCCGGCCCACAACATACTGTGACCTTGGGGATGAACGTATTGAAAGATTTTGGCAGTTTTCTGTTAGGGGAGACTACGCAAGAGACACTCAATCAGTGGGGGACCAGTACACCTCAGGGCTCCGTGTTCAGACAGTTAGTGAGGGAAGTCCGGGTACAAGAAACCTGTCAGGAGGGAGACATACTAGGGAGAGTAATTACTTCCCCGACAGCAAAGGTGACGTTCCCCCCAGGACAGACTGTTATATCCCTGCCCATACGAGCTCGCATCCCTCTAGAAGGAGTACAAGTACAGATTGAGCCCACCTTTACATCCCCTTTGCCCACAGGACTGCTGGTGGCCCGATCCCTGGCTACTGTTAAAAATGGGGCCGTACCAGTGCGATGTGTGAATGTGGACGAACACGATGTCGTGCTACGGGTCCGAAGTGAGATGGCCAAAGTGTTACGACCTTTAGAAATGATGCCCCCTCCAGATACTTTGCAGTTAACGGTGGATTCCCCTGATCCCTGGATGGTCAGTGTCCGGTCTACGCAGGATCCTGAGCCAATAGCATTTCGAAAGGGTCAAACTATTTTGGAGCACATGCGGACAGAATTATCGGGCCTGGATCCATCACAGATCTCACAAGTGCAGCGACTCCTTGGACATTATGCTAAAGTGTTCGCACAACATGAAGATGATTTTGGCTGTACCACGGCCATCGAACATGGAATTCTGACCGGAGATACAGTGCCCATCAGGGAGCGGTACAGACAGATTCCCCCGCAGATGTACCAGGAAGTAAAGACGTTGTTAGGCCAGATGCTACAAAAGGGGGTGATCCGCGAGAGTCAGAGCCCGTGGGCTGCCCCGATCGTGCTGGTGCGGAAAAAGGACGGCACGCTCCGGTTCTGTGTGGACTACCGTAAGCTAAATGCATGCACCGTCCGAGACTCTTATCCACTTCCCCGTATCGAGGAGTCTCTCTCTGTGCTGGGTCGGGCCAAATATTTTTCCACCTTAGACCTAGCCAGCGGATACTGGCAGGTCCCGATGACAGAAGCAGATCGTCCTAAGACAGCGTTTATCCTTCCCATGGGACTATTCGAGTTCAATCGAATGCCGTTTGGGCTGGCCAACGCTCCAGGCACCTTCCAACGATTAATGGAGCGGTGTCTGGGGGATTTGAACTTCGAGGCCACTCTCATTTATCTGGATGACATCATCATCTATGCTCCAACATTCGAGGAACATCTGTGCCGACTGGAGCAGGTACTAGACCGGTTACTGAAATACGGGCTTAAGGTGAAGCCCCAGAAGTGTCACTTGTTCCGGGAACAGATCGAGTACCTGGGGCATGTGGTGTCCGCCGAAGGAGTCCGGCCATCACAGGAGAAGATTGCCGCAATCCAGGAGTGGCCCACACCGGAGACTGCCAAGGATGTACGGGCGTTCTTGGGCCTTGCTGGGTACTACCGGCGCTTCGTGAAGAACTTTGCTCGCCGTTCTCACAATCTACAAGTCCTGCTGAAAGGAAGCTCCCCCAAGGAATGGGGAAAGAAGATACAATGGCAGGAGCCACAAGAAGCAGCGTTCCGGGACTTGAAGACAGCTCTCATGGAGCCGCCGGTGTTGGCTTATGCGGACTTTTCGCAACCGTTCATCCTACACACCGACGGCAGCTCTCAGGGATTGGGGGCTGTGTTGTCTCAGATTCAGGATGGGCGGGAGAGAGTGATCGCCTATGCGAGTCGGTCTCTTCATGACTCTGAGTTGAACCCGGACAATTACAGTTCTTTCAAGGTGGAGCTGCTGGCCGTGGTGTGGGCTATGATGGAGCGGTTCGCTGAGTACCTGGCCGGTTCCGAGGTGCTGATACGCATGGATAACAACCCATTGGCACATCTGGAAAATGCGAAATTGGGTGCCCTGGAACAGCGCTGGGTAGCCCGAATGGCCAAGTACAGATACCGTATCCTCTACAAGCGAGGAGCGGAGAATGTTCATGCTGACGCATTATCTCGTCTGCGGAAGAACCCCCCAAGAACTAACCGAGATGAGGAGCTGGAGGGAGAAGAAATCCCCTACGCCATCGGGGGCGCTGCTCGGATGGCTGTGAGCCGGGAGCAGACCGGGAACGGAACGGCTACAGGACTGTTGGTTCAGAGTCGGGACGAATGGATACGGCTGCAACAGGAAGACCAGGAACTAGCTCCATTGCGACAGTGGATAACGAATGGTCTATTGCCCGTGAGAACCCCTGGACAAACTCTCCCGTCAGACCTGAACCTTCTTCTGCGGCAATGGGAGCGCCTAACTCTTCAGGACGGGCTCTTATGCCACTTAACCATGGCTCAGGCAGATTCCGAGCCGACCTGGCAGATGGTCTTACCAGGGCCCGTGGTGGCCGCAGTTGCTAAAGAAGCTCATGAGTCCGGGGCACACTTCGGAGTGAAGAGGACGTTTAAGTGGCTGCAAACTCGGTTCTATCATCCTCGGCTGCTTGCGGAAGTACAAACTGCCTGTAGACAATGTCGACAATGTGAGCTAACCAAGTCACCGGAGGAAAGGGCGCCTGTGCAGAGCATCACGACGTCTGCCCCTTTTGAAGTATTAATGATAGACTACATTACCATTGGAGCAGCGCATCAAGGCTACGAACACTGCCTCGTTATGGTAGATCATTTTTCAAAATTCGCGGTAGTCACCCCTACCCGTGATCAGACAGCTGAGTCGGCGGCGAGCGCTATCTGTAAGAACTTTATTCAAGTTTACGGCTGTCCGAGGCGAATACATTCGGATCAAGGCGCCTGTTTCTTGGGCAAAGTCATGGAAGAGCTGCACTGCCTCTACGGCATTGATAAGTCACGCACCACACCGTATCACCCCCAGGGAAATGGGGCTTGTGAGCGGTTTAACCGGACTTTGCTTCAAATGCTGCGTGCGCTAGAACAAGATCAGAAGGCCCGCTGGCCGGAGTATGTGTCTGACCTAGTGTGGGTCTACAACAATAGAGTTCATCAAGTCACAGGACGCACCCCGTATGAAGTGGTCTTTGGGCGCCCAGGAAAAGGCATGACAGATCTGGAACTGTCTTCGGAGGAAGAAGGCCCCCGAACAGGGGTGGCTTCGTGGGTGCGTGATCATCGGCATCGGCTGCAGACCTTACACCGACTGGTACACACTCGAATTCGGGAAGTGGAGCATCGGAGCACCCCTACAGCAAAACCCCCAGAGTTCCGGCCAGGTGATCGAGTACTCGTTCGAGAGCAAAGGCCGCAAAACAAGTTAGACCATCGTTGGGAAAAAACACCCTATCGGGTGCTTCGCCGTATAGAACCGCATGGACCTGTATAAGAAGTGCAGTCTGAGGCCCCCGGAAGTACAGGTACTCGCATTCTTCATCGCAACATGCTCCGGTTGTGTCACTCTGTTGACTCGGACACCCCGGAATCCACAATCAGGGAAGAGCCACCTACGACTGAGTCCCCCAACAACCATTGGTGGGATGAAGAAGATGATGAAGAAGAAGAACGGCGTCAAAATACTCCCCCTATCTCGACTACTACACTACCCCTGACCAGTCACCCTTCCGCTGACTACATTCCCCCGACACCCCCTACACAAGGACCCGAGCCACGACGTTCTGAACGTTCTACTGCAGGTAGACCCCCAACTCGCTACAGTCCTGACTTACACACTAGACAGACCCAAGTGTGGAACAACCCGTCAGGTGGGCGACCTGTCAGTGCGAAGGCCTCGCCCAGGGACTGGCGAGCATACAGGGTGGGGGAATGTAGGGGACAGGGACCTGGTGAGCTGTGCAGACGGGTGGAACCATTGTTGCCGGGAGTCGGGGTTCCGGGTGACGGATTTGAGGGGCGCATGGGAAGCCAGGCTCATGTGACAGGAGGCAGAGTGACGCAGAGAGAAGAGAGGATAAAAAGCAAAACGCGCGAAAACAGGGGCAGAGAAGCGCGGGAAATCTCTGAGGAAAGGAAACTGCAGCGCAGTTGTTGTGTGTGTGCAGGCCGGAGTGAGACTTGCTGGAAGCAGGGGGAAAACGTGCAACAGACACTGCGGGCAATTACCAGAGCCCCCAAAAAGAGGCGCATTCATCGTCAGCGACCCCCCAGGCAGAGGGGTAGTGCTGATCAGCTCAGGGACAGTATTATCATGCTCCCCGGGAGCATCTTGCCACAGAGTGCTCCGGTCCTTCCTGGGTTTGTCTTAGCTGTGACTGATACTGATAATTCTGCTAATTCTCCTCAAAAAGACTCCTCTCTGGACGTGGAAACTGTTACCCCGGATCAACGTCCGCCTGCGGGAGGTAACGCAGCACCGCAAAAGACATTCTGGACTCGAATCTACACCTGGGCTCGACGTCGGAGGACACCGCCTTCCCTCACCACTAGGACTACGTCGCTGACGGAGCCTCACCACCGGGACTACATCGCTGAAACAGCACTGATAAGTGAACGTTGTTGACTTTACCTTAGTAGGGGAGATACTAGTGAGGCGCTGCCGCGTTCTTCGGGTATAGTTCAGGCCTCCTATATAGTAGTTAGGATTTACTGTGATATTGTAGACTTGTACTCAAGTTCCCTGCGTGGAAAACTGTTGTTATCTTTTTGGTTGGAAGTTAAAAGTTAAAAACGCTGTTTGCTTTCTGGCTCCCATTTGTCCCTGCATCCTTCTTTACCTGCGGTCTCTACAGTTATTTCAAATTTTTTGTGGAAATTCAAAAACTGAAAAGTGGGGTGTGCAATATTATTCTGCCCCTTTACTTTCAGTGCAGCAAACTCACTCCAGAAGTTCATTGTGGATCTCTGAATGATCCAATGTTGTTCTAAATGCCTAATGATGATAAATATAATCCACCTGTGTGTAATCAAGTCTCAGCATAAATGCACCTGCTCTGTGATAGTCTCAGGGTTCTGTTTGAAGCACAGAGAGCATCATGAAGACCCAGGAACACAACATGCAGGTCTGTGATACTGTTGTTGAGAAATTTAAAGCCAGATTTGGCACTGTAGGTATAAATTAAATTTATAGGACCAAATAACTAAAAATTGGCTTGTGCATACAGTTGGGAAATAAAGTATTTAGTCAGCCACCAATTGTGCAAGTTCTCCCACTTAAAAAGATGAGAGGCCTGTAACTGACATCATAGGTAGAATACAACTATGAGAGTCAAAATTGAGAAAACAAATCCAGAAAATCACCTTGTCTGATTTGGCAAGATTTTTTTTTCAAATTATGGTGGAAAATAAGTATTTGGTCTTTAACAAAAGTTACTCTCAATATTTCGTTATATATCCATTGTTGGCAATGACAGAGGTCAAGTCTTCACAAGGTTGGCACACACTGTTTGTGGTATGTTGGCCCATTCCTCCATGCAGATCTCCTCTAGAGCAGTGATGTTTTGGACCTGTCGCTGGGCAACACGGACTTTCAACTCCCTCCAAAGGTTTTCTATTGGGTTGAGATCTGGAGACTGGCTAGGCCACTCCAGGAATTTCATATGCTTCTTACAAAGTCACTCCTTCATTGCCCTGGCGGTGTTCTTGGTATCATTTTTATGCTGAAAGACCCATCAACATTTCATCTTCAATGCCCGTGCTGATGGAAGGAGGTTTGCACTCTAACTCTCACATTACATGGCCCCGTTCATTCTCTCATGTATACGGATCAGTCATCCTGGTCCCTTTGCAGAGAAACAGCCCCAAAGCATGATGTTGCCACGCTTCATAGTAGGTATGGTGTTCTTTGGATGCAACTCAGCATTCTGTCTCCTCCAAACATGACGAGTTTTGTTCCTACCAAACAGTTCTACTTTGGTTTCATCAGACCATATGACATTCTCCCAATATTCTTCTGAATAATTCAAATGCCCTCTAGCAAACTTCAGACGAGCCCGGACATGTACTGGCTTAAGCAGGGGGACACGTCTGGCACTGCAGGATCTGAGTCCCTGGTGGCATAGTGTGCTACTGATGGTAACCTTTGTTATGGTGGTCCCAGCTCTATGCAGGTCATTCACTAGGTCCTCCCGTGTAGTTCTGGGATTTTTGCTCACCGTTTTTGTGATCATTTTGACCCTATGGGGTGAGATCTTGCATGGAGCCCCAGATCGAGGGAGATTATCAGTGGTCTTGTATGTCTTCCATTTTCTTATTATTGCTCCCACAGTTGATTTCATCACACCAAGCTGCTTGCCTATTGCAGATTCAGTCTTCCCAGCCAGGTGCAGGGCTACAGTTTTGTTTCTGGTGTCCTTCGACAGCTCTTTGGTCTTCACCATAGTGGATTTTGGAGTGTGACTGTTTGTGGTTGTAGACAGGTGTCTTTTATACTGATAACAAGTTCAAACAGGTGCCAATACTACAGGTAATGAGTGGAGGACAGAGGAGCCTTTTAAAGAGAGCCAGAATTCTTGCATGTTATTAGGTGACCAAATAAATATTTTCCACCATAATTTGAAAAATACATCTTGCCAAATCAGACAAGGTGATTTTCTGGATTTGTTTTTTCAATTTTGACTCTCATAGTTGTGGTCTACCTATGATGTCAATTTCAGGCCTCTCTCATCTTTTTAAGTGGGATAACTAGCACAATTGGTGGCTGACTAAATAATTTTTTCCCCACTGTATAACTGTGGATGCTACATACACACCATATATGACACACACATTGTAAGTTCCACACACATATGTACAAAAACACATAGCACAAATGCATGTATACGCACATAACACAAACATGTATACCCTGAGCGCACACACACATATATTTGTATGTATACACAGAGCACATGCACACATGTATACAGAGTGCATACATACACATATATGTCTTCACATATATATATATGCCACCAAGATTCCATATATTCTAGGCTAAACCACGTTACAGAGACACACTGACAGAGACACACACATAAAAATCTATTCACAAAATTGGGTACCATACAGGATGGGTCCTCCAGAGAAAGAGACTCTTTATAGCCACTTACATTCTGACCAATACTCCTTATATTAACCCCTTAAGCCCCGAGGGTGGTTTGCACGTTAATGACCGGGCCAATTTTTACAATTCTGACCACTGTCCCTTTATAAGGTTATAACTCTGGAACGCTTCGACAGATCTTAGCGATTCTGACATTGTTTTCTCATGACATATTGTACTTCATGATAGTGCCAAAATTTCTTCTATATAACTTGCGTTTATTTGTGAAAAAATCGAAATTTTGCAAAAATTTTAAAAAATTTCGCAATTTTTCAACTTTGAATTTTTATGCCCTTAAATCACAGAGATATGTCATGCAAAATACTTACTAAGTAACATTTCCCACATGTCTACTTTACATCAGCACAATTTTGGAACCAAAATGTATTTTTGTTAGGGACTTATAAGGGTTAAAAGTTGAAATTTCTAATTTTTACAACACCATTTTTTTTTAGGGACCACATCTCATTTGAAGTCATTTTGAGGGGTCTATATGATAGAAAACACCCAAGTGTGACACCATTCTAAAAATGGCACCCCTCAAGGTGCTCAAAACTACATTCAAGAAGTTTATTAACCCTTCAGGTGTTTCACAGGAATTTTTGGAATGTTTAAATAAAAATGAACATTTAACTTTTTTCACAAAAAATTTATTTCAGCTCCAATTTGTTTTATTTTACCAGAGGTAACAGGAGAAAATGGACCCAAAAAGTTGTTGTACAATTTGTCCTGAGTACGCTGATACCCCATATGTGGGGGTAAACCACTGTTTGGGTGCATGGCATAGCTCGGAAGGAAAGGAGCGCCATTTTACTTTTCAATGCAAAATTGACTGGAATTGAGATGGGACGCCATGTTGCATTTGGAGAGCCCCTGATGTGCCCAAACATTGAAACCCCCCACAAGTGACACCATTTTGGAAAGTAGACCCCCTAAGGAACTTATCTAGATGTGTGGTGAGCACTTTGACCCACCAAGTGCTTCACAGAAGTTTATAATGCAAAGCGGTAAAAATAAAAATCATATTTTTTCACAAAAATGATATTTTTGCCCACAATTTTTTATTTTCCCAAGGGTAAGAGAAGAAATTAGACCACAAAATTTGTTGTGCAATTTGTCCTGAGTACGACGATACCCCATATGTGGGGGTAAACCACTGTTTGGGTGCATGGCATAGCTCGGAAGGAAAGGAGCTCCATTTTACTTTTCAATGCAAAATTGACTGGAATTGAGATGGGACGCCATGTTGCATTTGGAGAGCCCCTGATGTGCCTAAACATTGAAACCCCCACAAGTGACACCATTTTGGAAAGTAGACCCCTTAAGGAACTTATCTAGATGTGTGGTGAGCACTTTGACCCAACAAGTGCTTCACAGAAGTTTATAATGCAGAGCCGTAAAAATAAAAAATCATATTTTTTCACAAAAATGATTTTTTGCCCCAAATTTTTTTTTTCCCAAGGGTAAGAGAAGAAATTGGACCCCAAAAATTGTTGTGCAATTTGTCCTGAGTACGCTGATACCCCATATGTGGGTGTAAAGCATTGTTTGGGCGCAGGGCAGAGCTCGGAAGGGAAGGAGCGCCATTTGACTTTTCAATGCAAAATTGACTGGAATTGAGATGAGACACCATGTCGCGTTTGGAGAGCCCCAGATGTGCCTAAACATTAAAACCCCCCACAAGTGACACCATTTTGGAAAGTAGACCCCCTAAGGAACTTATCTAGATGTGTTTTGAGAGCTTTGAACCCCCAAGTATTTCACTACAGTTTATAACGCAGAGCCGTGAAAATATTTTTTTTTTCACAAGAATGATTTTTAGCCCCCAGTTTTGTATTTTCACAAGGGTTACAGGATAAATTGGACCCCAATAGTTATTGTCCAATCTGTCCTGAGTACGCTGATACCCCGTATGTGGGGGCGAACCACTGTTTGGGCATATAGCAGAGTTCGGAAGGGAAGGAGCGCCATTTAGAATGCAGACTTAGATGGATTGGTCTGCAGGCGTCATGTTGCATTTGCAGAGCCCCTGATGTACCCAAACAGTACAAACCCCCCACAAGTGACCCCATATTGGAATCTAGACCTCCTAAGGAACTTACCTAGATGTGTTGTGAGAACTTTGAACCCCCAAGTGTTTCATTACAGTTTATAACGCAGAGCCGTGAAAATAAAAATTCTTTTTTTTTTTCTTCACAAAAATGATTTTTTTGCCATGTCGCGTTTGGAGAGCCCCTGATGTGCCTGAACAGTGGAAACTCCCCAATTCTACCTGAAACCCTAATCCAAACACACCCCTAACCCTAATATCAATGGTAACCCTAACCACACCCCTAACCCTGACACACCCCTAACTCTAATCCCAACCCTAATCCCAACTGTAAATGTAATCCAAACCCTAACCCTAACTTTAGCCCCAACCCTAACTTTAGCCCCCACCCTATCCCTAACTTTAGCTCCAACCCTAGCCCTAACCCTAACCCTAGCCCTAACCCTAGCCCTAACCCTAGCCCTAGCCCTAACCCTAGCCCTAACCCTAGCCCTAACCCTAGCCCTAACCCTAGCCTTAACCCTAACCCTAGCCCTAACCCTAATGGGAAAATGGAAATATATACATTTTTTTAATTGTATTATTTTTCCCTAACTAAGGGGGTGATGAAGGGGGGTTTGATTTACTTTTATAGCATTTTTTATAGCGGATTTTTATGATTGGCAGCTGTCACACACTAAAAGACGCTTTTTATAGCAAAAAAGTTTTTGCGTCTCCACATTTTTGAGACCTATAATTTTTCCATATTTTGGTCCACAGAGTCATGTGAAGTCTTGTTTTTTTGAGGGATGAGTTGACGTTTTTATTGGTAACATTTTCGGACACGTGACAGTTTTTGATCGGTTTTGGATAAAGCAGTTTTATTCTTCGGGTCAGTACGATTACAGCGATATCTCATTTATATAATTTTTTTATGTTTTGGCGCTTTTATACGATAAAAGCTATTTTATAGAAAAAATAATTATTTTGGCATCGCTTTATTCTGAGGACTATAACTTTTTTATTTTTTTGCTTATCATGATGTATGGCAGCTCGTTTTTTGCGGGACAAGATGATGTTTTCAGTGGTACCATGGTTATTTACATCCGTCTTTTTGATCGCGTGTATGTATATATTTTTGTATTTTTAAGTTTATTATTTTTATATATAAGTCACATGACTTGGTGTATTAGGTATGATTGGTTGGGGTCATGTATATAAGCTCAGGATCTCTGTTCCCTCTTCACTCCTTGAAAAAGCCACGGTAGGCGAAACGTGCGTTGGAGCTGGAGTCTTGGGGTAATACGGATCATCCTTTTACTGGTATTTATGTTGAAAGACACTTATTTATGCACTTTGTCTATATGTGTTGGTACTTATATGGTCTTTTCAGGTTCACTTCTTAGTAATTTTGATCTGTACCCTATTATCTTTATATTTGTTGCATTATGCACTTACCTTGTCAGTTTCTCCAATTTTAAATTGTTGTTATACTCAATAAAATTACGATAGTTGTTCATACTTTGGTATTATGTCCTTTTTTTTTGAGATTTTAACACTGTGATCATGTTTGATCGCAGTGTGCCGGGGGTTAATATGCCGGGGGCAGTCCGTGACCACTCCTGGCACATAGTGGCGGATGTCCGCTGCAATAGTCAGCTGACACCCGGCCGCGATCGGCCGCGCTCCCCCTGTGAGCGTGGCCGATCGCATATGACGTACTATCCCGTCGGTGGGAATTAAGGCCCACCCCACCTCGACGGGATAGTACGTCATATGGGATTAAGGGGTTAATAAAGGATTACCAAAAAATATTTAATAAAATAGGTTTTACAAACTGGAAAGTCAGTAAAAAGATGGTTTTCATATTATTATCAACTTAAGTTTATTATTAAGCAGAATCCTTATGACAACACTTCCCATCTTGCATTGCTATGGAGTCACTAGGGTGGTCACCAGTGGAAATATTTTACTTGAAGGGAACCTGTCACCCCCCAGTCATTTCAAACTAAAAGAGCCACCTTGTGCAGCAGTAATGCTGCATTCTGACAAGGTGGCTGTTTTAGTTCTGGGTGCTGTAACTTGAGAAATAATCAGTTTTATAATTTGTCTGAAATACCTGCTCCTCAGTCAAATGGGCCGGCGTTTCCCCCCTGCTTCAGACAGCACACAGCTGTCACTCACATCTTCTTGGCGCCAGGCACCACCTCCTCCTCACCGCTGTTTTGAAAATAGCCGGCGCCTGCGCTCTTTTCCCCTGCCTGGTGCAGGCGCAGTGAGCGCTGCCCGTCCTTCCTCATATGCAGTCCAGCTGACTGCGCCTGCGCGGCCATCCTGCCTGTGAATCCCAGCCCCGCAGTGACTTAGGATTTATTCACATTGCGGGGAATCACAGGCAGGGCGGCCGCGCAGGCGCAGTCAGCTGGACTGCATGTGAGGAAAGACGGCCAGCGCTCACTGCGCCTGCACCAGGCAGGGGATAAGAGCGCAGGCACCGGCTACTTTTGAAAACAGCGGTGAGGAGGAGGCGGCGCCCGGCGCCAAGAAGATGTGAGTGACAGCTGTGTGCTGTCTGAAGCAGGGGGGAAACGCCGACCCACTTGACTGAGGAGCAGGTATTTCAGACAAATTATAAAACTGATTATTTCTCAAGTTACAGCACCCAGACCTAAAAGAGCCACCTTGTCAGAATGCAGCTTTTACAAGGCTTTTTTAAACCCTTCATCCCTATTTGATTTGCTATTATTTTTCGTTTTAGATTTTTCCTTCACTTTTTCTAATGTTGTTAGTTTTCTGTCCACGTAGCCGTATGAGGGCTTGGTTTTTGCAGGACAAGTTGTACTTTTGAATGGCAGCATTCATTAGTGTACTGGAAAATGGGAAAAAAATTCCAAGTGCATTAAAGTTAAAAGAAAAGTGCGATTCCACAATTTTGGGGGGGACTTAATTTACCATGTGAAACACTGACCTGGTAACATGATTCTACAGGTTAGTACGAGTATGCAGATACCAAATATAATAAATAATTTATGTATTCAAAATGAAAATTGTAAAATAAAAAAATATATATATACATTTTGCTTTTGTCTCCATATTCTGAGACCTGCAATGTTTCTAACACCTGTCTGACCTTGGACGGGATAGTAGGTCCGAGGTCAGATCCCCTGCTTTGATGTGGGCTCCGGCGGTGTTTTGAACAGCTGACATGTGCGAGCAATAGCGGCAAGTGGAATTGCGATCCACCCGCCGTTATTAACTAGTTAAATGCCACTGTCAAACGCTGACAGCGGCATTTAACTAGCGCTTCCGGCCGCGCGGCCGGAAATGCGCTCATCGCCGACCCCTGTCACATGATCGGGGGTCAGCGATGCATCAGGATAGTAACCATAGAGGTCCTTGATGTGTGGTCGGCGCTCATAGCAAGCCTGTAATCAAGCTACATAGGAGCGATCTGATGATCGCTCGTATGTAGCAGAGCCGATCAGGCTATGCCAGCTTCTAGCCTCCCATGGAGGCTATTGAAGCATGGCAAAAGTAAAAAAAATTTTTTTAAAAAATGAAATAAATAAAAAAAATAAAAGTTTAACCCCTTCACCCCCAAGGGTGGTTTGCACGTTAATGACCGGGCCAATTTTTACAATTCTGACCACTGTCCCTTTATGAGGCTATAACTCTGGAACGCTTTGACGGATCTTGGCGATTCTGACATTGTTTTCTCGTGACATATTGTACTTCATGTTAGTGGTAAAATTTATTCGATATAACTTGCGTTTATTTGTGAAAAAAATGGAAATTTGGCGAAAATTTTGAAAATTTTGCAATTTTCCAACTTTGAATTTTTATGCCCTTAAATCACAGACATATGTCACGCAAAATACTTAATAAGTAACATTTCCCACATGTCTACTTTACATCAGTACAATTTTGGAACCAAAATTTTTTTTTGTGACGGAGTTATAAGGGTTAAAAGTTGACCAGCAATTTCTCATTTTTACAACACCATTTTTTTTTTAGGGACCACATCTCATTTGAAGTCATTTTGAGGGGTCTATATGATAGAAAATACTCAAGTGTGACACCATTCTAAAAACTGCACCCCTCAAGGTGCTCAAAACCACATTCAAGAAGTTTATTAACCCTTCAGGTGTTTCACAGGAATTTTTGGAATGTTTAAATAAAAATGAACATTTAACTTTTTTTCACACAAAATTTATTTCAGCTCCAATTTGTTTTATTTTACCAAGGGTAACAGGAGAAAATGGACTGCCAAAGTTGTTGTACAATTTGTTCTGAGTACGCTGATACCCCATATGTGGGGGTAAACCACTGTTTGGGCGTATGGCAGAGCTCGGAAGGAAAGGAGCGCCATTTGACTTTTCAATGCAAAATTGACTGGAATTGAGATGGGACGCCATGTTGCGTTTGGAGAGCCCCTGATGTGCCTAAACACTGAAACCCCCTACAAGTGACACCATTTTGGAAAGTAGACCCCCTAAGGAACTTATCTTGATGTGTGGTGAGCACTTTGACCCACCAAGTGCTTCACAGAAGTTTATAATGCACAGCCGTAAAAATAAAAAATCATATTTTTTCACAAAAATGATCTTTTCGCCCCCAATTTTTTATTTTCCCAAGGGTAAGAGAAGAAATTGGACCCCAAAAAATGTTGTGCAATTTGTCCTGAGTACGATGATACCCCATATGTGGGTGTAAACCATTGTTTGGGCGCATGGCAGAGCTTGGAAGGGAAGGAGCGCCATTTGACTTTTCAATGCAAAATTGACTGGAATTGAGATGGGACGCCATGTTGCGTTTGGAGAGCCCCTGATGTGCCTAAACACTGAAACCTCCTACAAGTGACACCATTTTGGAAAGTAGACCCCCTAAGGAACTTATCTTGATGTGTGGTGAGCACTTTGACCCACCAAGTGCTTCACAGAAGTTTATAATGCAGAGCCGTAAAAATAAAAAATCATATTTTTTCACAAAAATGATCTTTTCGCCCCCAATTTTTTATTTTCCCAAGGGTAAGAGAAGAAATTGGACCCCAAAAAATGTTGTGCAATTTGTCCTGAGTACGATGATACCCCATATGTGGGTGTAAACCATTGTTTGGGCGCATGGCAGAGCTTGGAAGGGAAGGAGCGCCATTTGACTTTTCAATGCAAAATTGACTGGAATTGAGATGGGACGCCATGTTGCGTTTGGAGAGCCCCTGATGTGCCTAAACATTGAAACTCCCTACAAGTGACACCATTTTGGAAAGTAGACCCCCTAAGGAACTTATCTAGATGTGTGGTGAGCACTTTGACCCACCAAGTGCTTCACAGAAGTTTATAATGC
Source organism: Ranitomeya variabilis (assembly GCF_051348905.1). Lineage (NCBI taxonomy): Eukaryota > Metazoa > Chordata > Amphibia > Anura > Dendrobatidae > Ranitomeya > Ranitomeya variabilis. The sequence goes on from NC_135234.1 coordinate 536,494,048, forward strand.
AGAGCCGTAAAAATAAAAAATCATATTTTTTCACAAAAATGATCTTTTTGCCCCCAATTTTTTATTTTCCCAAGGGTAAGAGAAGAAATTGGACCCCAAAAAATGTTGGCCAATTTGTCCTGAGTACGCTGATACCCCATATGTGGGTGTAAACCATTGTTTGGGCGCATGGCAGAGCTTGGAAGGGAAGGAGCGCCATTTGACTTTTCAATGCAAAATTGACTGGAATTGAGATGGGACGCCATGTTGCGTTTGGAGAGCCCCTGATGTGCCTAAACATTGAAACTCCCTACAAGTGACACCATTTTGGAAAGTAGACCCCCTAAGGATCTTATCTAGATGTGTTTTGAGAGCTTTGAACCCCCAAGTGTTTCACTACAGATTATAACGCAGAGCCGTGAAAATAATTTTTATTTTTTTTCTCAAAAATGATTTTTTAGCACCCAGCTTTGTATTTTTACAAGGGTAACAGAATAAATTGGACCCCAAAATTTGTTTTCCAATTTGTCCTGAGTACGCTGATACCCCATATGTGGGGGGGAACCACTGTTTGGGCGCATGACAGAGCTCGGAAGGGAAGGAGCGCCATTTGGAATGCAGCCTTAAATGGATTGGTCTGCAGGCGTCACGTTGCATTTGCAGAGCCCCTGATGTACCCAAACAGTACAAACCCCCCACAAGTGACCCCATATTGGAAACTAGACCTCCCAAGGAACTTATCTAGATGTGTTTTGAGAACTTTGAACCCCCAAGTGTTTCACTAAAGTTTATAGCGCAAAGCCGTGAAAATAAAAATTCTTTTTTTTTTTTCACAAAAATGATTTTTTAGCCCCCAGTTTTGTATTTTTACAAGGGTAACAGGATAAATTAGACCCCAAAAGTTGTTGTCCAATTTGTCCTGAGTACGCTGATACCCCATATGTGGGGGGGAACCACTGTTTGGGTGCATGACAGAGCTCGGAAGGGAAGGAGCGCCATTTGGAATGCAGCCTTAAATGGATTGGTCTGCAGGCGTCACGTTGCATTTGCAGAGCCCCTGATGTACCCAAACAGTACAAACCCCCCACAAGTGACCCCATATTGGAAACTAGACCTCCCAAGGAACTTATCTAGATGTGTTGTGAGAACTTTGAACCCCCAAGTGTTTCACTACAGTTTATAACGCAGAGCCGTGAAAATAAAACATCTTTTTTTTCCCACAAAAATGATTTTTAGCCCCCCAAATTTTTATTTTCCTAAGGATAACAAGAGAACTTGGACCCCAGAAGTTGTTGTTCAATTTGTCCCGAGTACACTGATAACACATATGTTGGGGTAAACCCCTTTTTGGGCGCACGGGAGAGCTCGGAAGGGAAGGAGCACTGTTTTACTTTTTCAACGCAGAATTGGCTGGAATTGAGATTGGACGCCATGTCGCGCTTGGAGAGCCCCTGATGTGCCTGGACAGTGGAAACTCCCCAATTCTACCTGAAACCCTAACCCAAACACACCCCTAACCCTAATCCCAACGGTAACCCTAACCACACCCCTAGCCCTGACACACCCATAATTCTAATCCCAACCCTAATCCAAACGTAAATGTAATCCAAACCCTAACCCTAACTTTACCTCCAACCCTAGCCCTAACCCTAACCCTACCCCTAACCCTAACCCTAAACGTGACTGAAATACGTGTCACTAAAATACGTGGCACTGAAATACGTGGCACTGAAATACGTGGCACTGAAATACGTGGCACTGAAATACGTGGCACTGAAATACGTGATACGTGGCACTTAAATACGTGGCACTGAAACACGTGGCACTGAAATACGTGATACGTGGCACTGAAATACGTGGCACTGAAATACGTGGCACTGAAATACGTGGCACTGAAATACGTGGCACTGAAATACGTGGCACTTAAATACGTGGCACTGAAATATGTGATACGTGGCACTGAAATACGTGGCACTGAAATACGTGGCACTGAAATACGTGGCACTGAAATACGTGGCACTTAAATACGTGGCACTGAAATATGTGATACGTGGCACTTAAATACGTGGCACTGAAACACGTGGCACTGAAATACGTGGCACTGAAATACGTGGCACTGAAATACGTGGCACTAAAATATGTGGCACTGAAATACGTGATACGTGGCACTGAAATACGTGGCACTGAAACACGTGGCACTGAAATACGTGATACGTGGCACTGAAATATGTGGCACTGAAATACGTGGCACTGAAATACGTGGCACTGAAATACGTGGCACTGAAATACGTGGCACTGAAATACGTGGCACTAAAATATGTGGCACTGAAATACGTGATACGTGGCACTGAAATACGTGGCACTGAAACACGTGGCACTGAAATACGTGATACGTGGCACTGAAATACGTGGCACTGAAATACGTGGCACTGAAATACGTGGCACTGAAATACGTGGCACTATGACTGTCAGAAAATGTTCATTAAACGGTTAGGGATGAGTTTAGGGGTAGGGTTAGGGTTTGGATCCCTTTATCACCTTGATGGTGGTGGGTGGCTTTTCAGTGTGTTTTCTGTTTTTTTTCGATAAAAATGCATGCGTTTTTAACGCAAACAAACGCATGTGCTTAAAAACGCAAGAAAATACTGCAGGTTGTATTTCTGAAAATGAACGCATGCAGAAAAAAACCGCATGCGTTTGAAAACGCGACCAAATGCGTACAAAAAAAACGCATGCGTTTTCAATGTCAAATATAGGGAATAAACGCATGCGTTTTTTTGTGCAAAAAACGCTGCAGACAAAAACGCAAGTGTGAAACCAGCGACGCTTTTTATAGCAAAAAAGTTTTTGCGTCTCCACATTTTGAGACCTATAATTTTTCCACATTTTGCTCCACAGAGTCATGTGAGGTCTTGTTTTTTGCGGGACGAGTTGACGTTTTTATTGGTAACATTTTAGGACACGTGACCATTTTTGATCGCTTTTTATTCCGATTTTTGTGAGGCAGAATGACCAAAAACCTGCTATTCATGAATTTCTTTTGGGAGAGGCGTTTATACCGTTCCGCGTTTGGTAAAATTGATAAAGCAGTTTTATTCGTCGGGTCAGTACGATTACAGCGATATCTCATTTATATCATTTTTTTATGTTTTGGCGCTTTTATACGATAAAAACTAAAATATAGAAAAAATAATTATTTTGGTATCGCTTTATTCTCAGGACTATAACTTTTTTATTTTTTTGCTGATGATGCTGTATGGCGGCTTGTTTTTTGCGGGACAAGATGACGTTTTCAGCGGTACCATGGTTATTTATATCAGTCTTTTTGATCGCGTGTTATTCCACTTTTTGTTCGGCGGTATGGTAATAAAGCGTTGTTTTTTGCCTCGTTTTTTTTTTTTTTTCTTACGGTGTTTACTGAAGGGGTTAACTAGTGGGGCAGTTTTATAGGTTGGGTCGTTACGGACGCGGCGATACTAAATATGTGTACTTTTATTGTTTTGTTTTTTTTATTTAGATAAAGAAATGTATTTATGGGAATAATATATATTTTTTTATTATTATTTATTTAGGAATTTTTTTTTTTTTTTTTTTACACATGTGGAAAAATTTTTTTTTTACTTTTTTACTTTGTCCCAGGGGGGGACATCACAGATCATTGATCTGGCAGTGTGCACAGCACTCTGCCAGATCGACGATCTGCAGTGCAGGGCTGCAGGCTTTCCAAGTGTCTGCTCTGAGCAGACACTCGGTAAGCCACCTCCCTCCCTGCAGGACCCGGATGCCGCGGCCATCTTGGATCCGGGACCTGCGGCGAGGAGGGAGGTAGGAGACCCTCAGAGCAACGCGATCACATCGCGTTGCTCCGGGGGTCTCAGGGAAGCCCGCAGGGAGCCCCCTCCCTGCGCGATGCTTCCCTATACCGCCGGTACACTGCGATCATGTTTGATCGCGGTGTGCCGGGGGTTAATGTGCCGGGGGCGGTCCGTGACCGCTCCTGGCACATAGTGCCGGATGTCAGCTGCGATATGCAGCTGACACCCGGCCGCGATCGGCCGCGCTCCCCCCGTGAGCGCCGCTGATCGATGATGACGTACTATCCCGTCGGCGGTCATACGGGCCCACCCCACCTCGACGGGATAGTACGTCTGATGTCAGGAAGGGGTTAAATCACCCCCCTTTCACCCCATTCAAAATAAAACAATTAAAAAAAAATCAAATATATACATATTTGGTATCGCCGCATTCAGAATCTCCCGATCTATCAATAAAAAAAAGGGATTAACCTGATCGCTAAATGGCGTACCGAGAAAAAAAATTTGAAACGCCACAATTACGTTTTTTTTGTCGCCGTGACATTGCATTAAAATGCAATAACGGGCGATCAAAAGAACGTATCTGCACCAAAATGGTATAATTAAAAACGTCAGCATGGCACGCAAAAGATAAGCCCTCACCCGACCCCAGGTCACGAAAAATGGAGACGCTACGGGTATCGGAAAATGGCGCAATTTTTTTTTTTTAGCAAAGTTTGAAATTTATTTGACCACTTAGATAAAAAATAGCCTAGACATGTTTAGTGTCTATGAACTCATATTGACCTGGAGACTCATAATGGCAGGTCAGTTTTAGCATTTAGTGAAGCTATCAAAAAACCAAACAAAAAACACACATGGGATTGCACTTTTTTTGCAATTTCACCGCACTTGGAATTTTTCTCCCATTTTCTAGTACACGACATGGTAAAACCAATGATGTTGTTCAAAAGTACAACTCGTCCCGCAAAAAGTAAGCCTTCAAATGGCCATATTGAAGGAAAAATAAAAAAGTTATGGCTCTGGGAAGGAGGGGAGCGAAAAACGAACACGGAAAAACGGAAAATCCCAAGGTCATGAAGGGGTTAATTATGGTACTGTGTGAGGACTTAATTTTTGTGCCTTGAGCTGACATTTATGCTGATACCATTTGGGGCAGATACAATGTTTAGATTTCTTCTAACTGCTGCTAGGTTTTGAATGTGTGATAATTCTCTTTTGTCTCCGCCTTTTGGTGCATTCATCTGTTGTATATGTGAGTATATTTGTATGTTTGGTATTTTCCTTTTCCCCTGTTCGCATTACTTTGTTAGTCTTATTAGGTGGGGGAAGGGTACAGACTGAGGGCAGATTCAGGAGCTAAGGCAAGGTATTTGGCCCCGGAATCTTCACCATCAGAAATAATTTGATGAACATAGTACACAGTGTTTCAATTGGTAACCATAATCTGATTACCTTTATAATCTCCGTTTTTGATCCACGTCATGAATCAAAATTATCCATACAAGTCTATGGGTCCATAAAAAATGCCTGACAGCAAACGTCATCCATGTGCAGTCTGTTTGTTGTCTACTAACGGTTTAACTGGTAGAAAAATCTAAGCAATTAATTTTTTTCTTCATGCAAGAAAATCATTGATAAAGCACTGATTTTAAAATAGACACACTGACCAAATACTGATGAAAATTGGATCATTTTTTACACTAGAAAAGAATCACTGACAACTGAAAAGACCTTAATTGTTAGTGCAGCACCCCAGAGTCCTGGTCGTTGCAGTACTGTCGCTCCGCCACTAAGGGGAGTGATGGTACATCTGATGGCACTAAAGGAGTTCACCTGACCAGGTATCACAGTCACACATTACACTTCACACTCCGGCCACCAGGGGGAGCAAAGGGTTCTATGTGTTAGGCCACTCCTCACACTCTGGTAAAACTGGGGGTTGGATAGGAAGTTAGAGAGAAGCTGACTGGGTTTTGCCCAGGTAACATCTAGTGAGAGAAGAGCGTTGCTTGGGAAGATCCAGGGGGGGTCTCTGTCAGGGGTGGGATCCTGACAGTGGCTTAGCGAAAGGACAGATCTTTACGGAGCCGCGCCTGCACTTCATTGCGGCGGCATCTTAAGAAAGGACACGAAGTGAAGTATATTGTGGAGAAGTGAGAAATGAGATCACAGCACAAAGGCAATAGAACCAGTAGGAGTCGTGCCCCGAGATCGGCAACATCCTACTGAGGCGCGTAGCCGGAATGCCGAGGAAGTATTGGGCTCTACGCATTACTTCAAACCAACGGCAGGGCAGTTAATTTTAGGTTGGCTGCCTCACCTTAATCACCTAATGAAGACAACGGAGGCAATTGTGGGAGAGGGGCGTCTCTAGGGTCCCTATAAAATAACTCCAGGCCTACCCCGTCATACGGGTGCATCCTATCCATATCACCTGGGGGACAGAGAGAAAGAACAGAAACATACACGACAGTTGTGAGGACTATCCCGTGGTGCCCAGCAGGGAAGTACTACAACACCCAGGCGCTAGTAGGTAGGCACTGATTTCCACCTGCAAAGGGAACTCTGGATGTGCCTTCGGACCGGCCGGTCTCAGCCAGCCCTGTAAGCAGTGCTCTGGATTGCGGATGCCGAAGCCTTCAGTAAAGAGGTAAAGAGACTGCAACTCTGTGTCCTCGTTATTTACTGTGACCTACACCACCACCTACACCTTTTATTGGGCGCCCCTTAGCAGGACCACGGACCGGGTCGGGCCACCGTGACATCCTCAGAACCGAGAGACCCGGATCCGAGTTCCCCGCTGTCCTGCGTCTGGGGGCCGCTCCATTAGCTCCTGTAGGACTTGTTGACGACACTCTTCAAATAACGAGGGTGCTCTCCATGTGGGTTCTGGAATCATAATCAGACATAGTGGTTTACGGCAACCCATATGATAGGGAAATATTATTTATTATACTAACAATTACTAAAATTAATCAAGCATATTAATTTCTAAAAGGAATTTGTGAAAAGGTTTCGGCTTCTCAATCTGAAAGCAATATAGAATAGGGACAGAGACCCTAATTCCAGGGTCACATATGGGGTTTCTTGGTGTGGTTTTGATAAAATCATATTTATTTGCTACAGCTCTACTAGTCACCTCAGTAGTCAGATCTGTCAAGCCCTGTCCATGCCCTTGATTGACAGCTTTCTGCCTACGATGTGCATAGGCTGAAATTTGTAAATCAATAAAGGGTGGAGAGGGATAGCTGAGGCTCAAAATCTAGATAACTACATAGTAAGTGCATTTACAAATGGTGCCTTTTAGACTCGGACACTTATCGAGTTTTCCCAGGCAAAACCACTCCAGGAAAACACCAACAGTCAATGGCTGAGCCTTCTACATACCAAGCATATGCTGGCTGTGTTACTGGAGCTAGCATAAATTGTGGCAGTTTAATCATTGAAATGTTGTTGTCAATCCTTGATAATGACATTTAAATAACCTGCCTGCCACTTTGTTTGAACACTGCCTCCCATCATCCCTTTCACAAAGCAAATATAGGTAGCTGTGGAGTTATTGTTGCATAGTTTGGTCGCAGAAGAAACTTGTGAGAGTAGATTATATGGGGTAATTCAACTTTTATCTACACAGAACATGAGGTACATGCATCAGCTTCTTAATACAGCATAACAGGAAGTCTGAAGGACCTTTTACCAGAGAGAAAGTGAAACCAAAGTACAAGTATATGCATTACATTCAACTAAGCATATCACAGTAACAACATCACCATCTACTGTCAGAAAAGTGTAAACTACTCCTGCACACAAATAAGTCTGTATCTGTTGCATATTTGCCAACAATTATGGCTTTCAGGGGCCCACTGAAGGCCTCCATTGCTGCTATTTTAGCCCACCTATGAAACCTAGCCCATGAATGTTAGGAGAAACAAGGAAGTTTCTGACTAACCATCATCACACAAAGGTCATAGGTAAAGGTGTATTGCTTGGGGCTTTAAAAAGCTAACTGATTTTAGCATATGAAAGGATGGTAAGGAGTAAGGCAACACTGTTTTTTATTGGTGGCATAAGTCACTGGCGACTAATAGGTAGATATAGTACACGGTACAGATACAGTAACAGAACACATTTACTGAATAGATACATTAGAAAACTATGATTTTGCATATATACTGTACCAAGTGTTTTTGTTTGTTTTTAACAGCACATTATTTATTTTTTTATTCTTGTTTTTAATTCCAGAAAGGGAAATTCAGTTGTTTTCTTCACAACATCCTGTTATTCTTATGTTATTCTTTCTTTTGCTCTGCAGTACATTTTGACTTTGGATAATTATTCCAGGATAGTGACTTTCGGATCTATTTCTATAACCAAAAAATATCAACACTTTTGTGAAAGGGTTAAGGTTGACAAGCAGTTAATCTCAACATCTTGAAGCACCACTTTTTTTTTACTTCAGCACTGGAGTGGTGCTACTAAGCTAAGTTCCCCTACTCTAGTACTATACCCACCAGCCACTGTTTTCGGCTCTTCCTGGTGCTGCTGTGGTCCCGCTCGCCATCTTGTGACTGCAACTTCTGACTGACCGAATGTCAGAAGTAACGATCACAAGCTCTCAATGTAGGTCTACGAGAGCCTTGTTCTAGCCTCATTCAGGTTCTCATAGACTTACAGTACTTTGAAAATGTACTTCTGGAACTTCCACCAAACACGGGAGCGATTCGGCAGGTCACAACAAGCAGAAGACCGACCAGAGCAGCACCAATAACAGATGGAGGCAGCAGAAGATGAGCATAACATTAGGGGCATGGAACGTACATTAGTGATACCACTCCAGCAGTAAATTTTTTTTAAAAAACCATGACGTGGTGCTTTAAAGGGGTTGTGCCACAAACAAATTTCATTTTAATCAATAGCTCTTGGAATAATAATAACCACATAACACTTTCAATTTTCGTGATATGGGCTCTGTGAGGACTTACCGTATTTTTTATTGCATCATATTGCATTTTATTGCAATGTTGCAGTGGCCAAATAAATGTAATTTTGGCATTTACTTTTTTTCTCATTACTCTGTTTACCGATCGGATTAATTTTTTTAGATTTTAATAGATTAGACTTTGACGAACACAGTGATATCAAATATGTGGGGGGTTTTACAGTTTTTTTCCTTAAAAGTGGGGATTTTGAAAATGTTTTTTTTCCCTTTTTACTGTATTTAATAGTCCTCTTAGGGGACTTTAAGCTGCAATCATCTGCATCTGTTATGTACATCTAAAATCTCAATCTCCTATGAATGCTAGCTACAGGCTGGCTTTTACAGGAGAATCATCATGACAAGCATGGAGGTCTTCAACAGACCCTCAGAGATCATGGTAACCATCGGTGCGCTGTGACAGAGTCAAACGTCGTGAAGAGGTTAAATAGGTCTAGGGAGTTTATGTAATTGATCCACTCTTAGGCAGTATAAGTAATGTGGTGCACTCTGCATAGAAGAAAGGTGCAGGCTGAACAAAAGTCACAATGTCTATGGAGAAAACAGCCGCACACTCAAAGCTTGAAGGTTTTAAGTGAAAATTATATTCTTTATTAGTACAGGCCGAGTGCTTATTAGCGTTAGATATTCTGATGGATACTTTAAGTTAGGGTTAAGTATCCGTCAGTATATCTAACGCTAATGAGCACTCAGTGATGCCTGTACTAATAAAGAATATAATTTTCACTTAAAACCTTCAAGCTTTGAGTGTGCGGCTGTTTTCTCCATAGACATTGATCCACTCTTGGCAACTTAGAAAACTCAGCGTGGACCAGCACAGCAGAGGGTCGTGGACCCAGGGCCCAGGGGTAGGAAACAGAGCCGAGGTTACCCGAGGCAGGTGTATAAGGAATTGTTAATTTATTAGAATAATATGCTTTCATTTCCTTCAAATTTTAAGCATGCAGATCCTAAACATGACCAGAAATGGGAAAATCGCTCTTCCTTCCATGCTTGCCAGGTAGACTAGCCATATATAAAGAATGTACACGTCAGACTGGCACCCCCTTCTGTGAGATGTTATTTGTACATCAGCATAACGAAACATAGCAAATCATCCTCACAACTTGTATTCAGCTGTCTATGAATCTTCAGAAAAACATTCTGACAATTTGTAGGGAATGCTTTCACACAGCCTACCCTGATACAGTAATAATTTACTGCTAGTGGTATTAAGGCAATAACATCATTTTACCCGTCATTACACAAAGGTCATTCATTATATGTTGCTCTTTCCTGTTCATTAAAAAAGTTAAAAGAAACATTTGTAAATCAAATCAGGAGCAATAGGAAAAGCAGTATTGGAAAGCTGTTCAGTATTACAAATTGTTTTGTTTCTGACAGGTTTTTTTCTTTCACTGTTGTTTTTCACAGCTGTAAAATTCAGTACCCTGCATTTTTGTAAATGTCATGCTCCAGTATGGAAAGATGAATTGTGACTGATAATGATACTCTACTGCCACCGCCTGGAGGAAGAAAAGCTCCTCTTCATTTCAGATGTCACAAGTTCCTGGATTTGCAGAACACAAATGGTCGCTTTATAACCATCTCCTCACCCCCCAAATATCCTGAGCAACTGAGCCTAATGTGCCAGTGCAAATGGGGGACAGCGTGTCTGTGTCTTTTTAGTCTGTCCTAGATATGTCGTAATTAATTGACTGCGTAACTAGTATCATTGCCAACAATATTAATAGAATGTTTATTCACATGTATTAACTGTACTTTTTATTATTTAACATTCATAATCTTTACTTAGGATAGGCCTTCAGTCTTTGACTAGTGGTATGCTGATCTCCTCCAATTATAGAAGAATGAAGGGGTCGTAACACATTTTGGGACAGCAGCTGATTTTTTTTTTTTTTAAGTGACTGTACCTAATTGTGCCCATAATAATAATAATTTAATAGTACTGGATGTGACAACTCACTGTACCAGGCACATCTGTCTGTGTAAATGTTGTGCTGATTGATAGGGCTCCCAATTAAGCCATTAATATGTTAATCACTGGACCACCACGTTTCGAAACACCTTCTCTGTGGTGTGCACCCCTTCTACCACCCCTGCCAGGAAACTCCAGCTTTCCACCAGACAGGTTACACACATAATGACTCTTTCCTAAACCCTATATGTAGATTGCTTACCATCATCCACTATGATCATACACTGGTTGTCTGTTTACCCCAGATTTTTAGCTTTTTTCTAGGTTCTCTGCCATTTTTGAAACTTTTACGTGTAATATTTTCTAATCATGTAAATACATTTTTTATATCTGTTTAATTATATTGTATAGTAGTTAAAACATTTTTTGGTTCATATATGACAGGAGTTTACAATTTGTGACCTGTCCAAATGAAACATTATATGGGAGCACATAAACTAACGTTTACAAAAAATGTTCTCAGCTTTATTGAGATCTAATCACTCTCTGTGAGTTCATTTCTATAAAAGACATATTATGTCGCCCTGTAATAATAGCAACGCACACAACAAAGCGATCAGATTATTTACAGCAGTGGTCCCTTACCTTTTGACCTTGAGATCCATAATCAGCTCTGATAGGGGGTCATAAGCCACATTCACATCTGCAAAAGGGTTGCAAGCCACATCCAGCTATCGCTCCCCCTTACAGCAGCGACATCCAAAGCCCAAATTACGGGTATAATGATAACCAAAGCAGTATACCAAGATCCAGGGGTTCCCACAATACTCCAATACAGTATTCTCCCATCAAGCACTCCCAACACACAGTTGCATCCAGCTTCAAGCACCTCCTCTGAAAAGTAGTATCCTCCTGCCGCCAGCGGACCATACTTAAATTATCTCAAAACACCAAAGATCAATATACAGGTGCTTCTTACAAAATTAGAATATCATCACAATGTTAATTTATTTCAGTTCTTCAATACAAAAAGTGAAACTCATATTATATAGAATCATTACAGAGTGATCTATTTCAAGTGTTTATTTCTGTTAATGTTGATGATTATGGCTTACAGCCAATGAAAACCCAAAAGTCATTATCTCAGTAAATTAGAATGCTTTATAACACCAGCTTGAAAAATAATTTTAAAATCCAAAATGTTGGCCTACTGAAATTTTCAGTAAAATGCACTTAATGCGTGGTTGCGTCTCCTTTTGCATCAATTACTGCATCGACGCAGCATGGCATGGAGACGATCAGTCTGAGGCACTGCTGAGGTGTTATGGAAGCACAGGTTGCATTGATAGCAGCTTTCAGCTCATCTGCATTGTTGGGTCTGTGGTATCTCTCATCTTCCTCTTGACAATACTCCATAGATTCTCTATGGGGTTAAGGTAAGGCGAGTTTTCTGGCCAATCGAGCACAGTGATACTGTTGTAGGGCAGCACGTTGGCTCAGTGGTTAGCACTGCAGCCTTGCAGCACTGAAGTCCTGGGTTCAAATCCCACCAAGGACTAAATCTGCAAGGAGTTTGTATGCTCTCCCTGTGTTTGCATGGGATTGTGTGCCTCTCCACTCTTCCTCCAGACCATGGGACCTTGATTTCCAAATGAAATTCAAAATTTACTTTCATCTGAAAACAACACCTTGGACCACTGAGCAACAGTCCAGTTCTTTTTCTCCTTGGCCCAGGTAAGACACTTCTGGCATTGTCTATTGGTCATGAGTGGCTTGACACAAGGAATGCGACACTTGTAGCACATGTCCTGGATATGTCAGTGTGTGGTGGCTCTTGAAGCAATAACTCCAGCAGTCCACTCCTTGTGAATCTCCCCCAAATTTTTGAATGGCCTTTTCTTAACAATCCTTTCAAGGCTGTGGTTATCCTGGTTGCTTGTGCATCTTTTTCTACCACACTTTTTCCTTCCACTCAACTTTCCATTAGTATGCTTGGATACAGCACTCTGAACAGCCAGCTTCTTTAGCAATGGCATTTTGTGGCTTACTCTCCTCGTGGAGTGTGTCCAGGGGCAGATTATAATAGGGTGAATCTGGGCGGTATCCCAGGGCCCAGTGGTGTAGGGGGGCCCTGGGCTACCGCTCAGATTGCCCACCGCATCGGGCCCCGTCTCATCTGCTCACCGGACCCCTACCGGCACTGCGGCAGTTTCACCTATTGACGTGCGGGCGCACGCCCACACGTCAATAGTTAACAACAGCCGCCAGCCAATTGGAGGCTGGCAGTTGAAGTCGGCCGCAGGTGCAGCGCATATGTCGCCGGCGTCTGACATCATTGTCAGTCACCTGCGAGTGTGCGCTGCTGGAGGGAGCTTCGCCGCTGGAGCGCAGGTCAGGTGAGGAGAACTCGTTTTTTTTGCGAACGGCAATCCAGGGGGCCTGGGCCAGAATGCTGGACACTGTCTGGGGGCAATATGCTGGACACACTGGGGCAGATTGCTGGACACACTGGGGGCAATGCTGGACACACTGGAGCAGATTGCTGGACACACTGGGGGCAATGCTGGACACACTGGAGCAGATTGCTGGACACACTGGGGGCAATGCTGGACACACTGGGGCAGATTGCTGGACACACTGGGGGCAATGCTGAACACACTGGGGCAGATTGCTGGACACACTGGGGCAATATGCTGGACACAATGGGGCAGATTGCTGGACACACTGGGGGCAATATGCTGGACACACTGGGGGCAGATTGCTGGACACACTAGGGGCAATATGCTGGACACACTGGGGCAGATTGCTGGACACACTGGGGGCAGATTGCTGGACACACTGGGGGCAATGCTGGACACACTGGGGCAGATTGCTGGACACACTGGGGGCAATATGCTAGACACACTGGGGCAGATTGCTGGACACACTGGGGCAGATTGCTGGACACACTGGGGGCAATATGCTGGACACACTGGGGGAATATGCTGGACACACTGGGGACAGATTGCTGGACACACTGGGGGCAATATGCTGGACACTGGGGCAGATTGCTGGACACACTGGGGGTAATGCTGGACACACTGGGGGCAATGCTGGACACACTGGGGCAGATTGCTGGACACACTGGGGGCAATGCTGGACACAACACACTGGGGCAGATTGCTGGACACACTTTGGGAAATATGCTGGACACACTGGGGGTAGATTGCTGGACACACTGGGGGCAATATGCTGGACACACTGGGGGCAATAAGCTGGAGACACTGGGGGCAACATGCTGGACACACTGGGGGCAGAGATGCTGGACACATTGGGGGCACAGATGCTGGACACACTGGGGGCAGAAATGCTGGACATATTGGGGGCAGGATGCTGGACACATTGGGGGCAGGATGCTGGACACATTGGGGCAGGATGCTGGACACATTGGGGGAAGGATGCTGGACACATTGGGGGCAAGGATGCTGGACACTGGGGGCAGAGATGCTGGACACACTGGGGGCATGATTGGAGACATGGGGCAGAATGAAAGACATGGGGCAGGGTTGGAGACAGATTGTGCAGGATCATGGGGCAGGATGGATACGATGGAGACTGATGGGGAGATCATATGGGGCAGGATGGATACTCATGAGGGCAGGATGGGAGAACATATGGCTGGAGCCAGGAATGAGATACACGGGGCCAGGATGGGGGATATTATTACCATAGGGGCTAATTAAGGGATATTATTACCGCAGTGATGTATTTATTTTATTTTTTGAGGATACTGTTTTAAATGGGGGGCGGTCCTGTTACTGTGTAGAGTGATACTATGTCCTCTTTTTCTTCATGTGGTGTAATGTAGAAGTTGGGAAAAATTAAGTAATGTGTTCTACAAGCGGAGCTCGAGATAACTGTGTTATTTCCTGCAGAGACGAGTCCTGGCTGGATGAAGTGATGGCAGTCTGTGCTGGATGAAAGATGAAGGACTTCACGTAGAGACGTCACTGGTGAGTCAGTGTGTTACCTATACACTGACACTAATAATAAAGAAATAGAAGTGGCACTCACCCAATGATGCTGTATAGTAGTGTCCTTTATTCAGAGCATGAACTCACAGACATAATATGGAGAGGCGGCTGGTGGGGAGAGGAGTGCATGAGGAGGCAAGAGGACCGCGGCCGTTTCACGCCTGTGCGCTTCCACGGGTCCAATAATAAATAATAAATTTGTATTTACATTTACACATAGCCCGATGAATAAAGCAATTTATGCGGCTATAAATAAAAATTGGCATATCTTACAAACTGATAGGGAACTTTCGTCTTTAACAGTAAATCATCCAATTTTCGCCTATAAACGCACAAAGAATTTGGGGGACCTTCTTGTAAAAAACCGTTTGGTAGCTAATGAAAGTGCTAATTGGCTAAAGAAACTGTAACCTATTGGTAACCACAAATGTGGAAATTGTAGTTTTTGCCAATTTAGACTTCTTGATAATCCTATCCGTATTGGTCCCGTTTGTCATACAGTCCGCCAATTGATCACATGCAAAACGCAGTATGTGGTCTATATAATTGTGTGTCCATGTCACTTTTTTTATATTGGCAAAACCATTCGTCCAATGTTCCATAGATTTAGAGAACATTATAACTCGGTCTCTTCTGGTAAGGGATGTCCTCGCTTTATAAAACATATGCGCGATATACATAGCGCAAACCCAAATGTATTGCGATTTGCGGGTTTGGAAGTTGTAAAAAATCCACAAAATGGAGGTGATCGCGGAAAAATATTATTACAGCATGAAGCGAGGTGGATTATGGAAACGAATGCGCAGGGAGCCATTGGATTGAATGACAAACTAGATATGTCTATTTTCCTTTAAAAATTATAGAAATTGTATTCATTATTTGTATTCATTATATGTATAATGTAAATGGATTTACTTATTGTGCTTATCGGCGTAATTTGGTGCCTACATCCAAATGTGTTTTTAATTGTTTCACCTGTTCACATCAAGATGTTTAGTCTCCTATATAGGATATGACGTTTTTAATTCACGCACCTGGACCCGTGGAAGCGCACAGGCGCGAAACGGCCGTCGTCCTCTTGCCTCCTCATGCACTCCTCTCCCCACCAGCCACCTCTCCATATTATGTCTGTGAGTTCATGCTCTGAATAAAGGACACTACTATACAGCATCATTGGGTGAGTGCCACTTCTATTTCTTTATTATTCGGATCTACATTGCTAGTGGCGTTGAGCACCACCCACACGCTGTTGATGGTTGCATGCCGCAGTGGTTCTAAGCAGAGTCCTATACTTCCACGTTTCATCGTTCTGAAATCTGAGACTTTGGCGATTCCACGATATATTCAGCATCTAAAGGACAACCACCTAGTGCCGTTCAACTCTTACAATTTTGCCTATACACTGACACTATACACTGTATACTATATACTGAACTGAAGGGTAAATTGACTAGATCAATGGATGTTTGACAGGTTATAGTTTCACACAGCAACTATTTTTCTGGAATAATCTGGTTCAGGTATATGATGACCCCGTGGCATGACCCCGTCACATGACCGGGGGGCCCACAGTGTCTGAACAGCCCGGGGCCCTGGCTACCCTTAATCCACCCCTGAGTGTGTCCATGGCTGCCTTCTGGACATCTGTAAAGCCAGCAATCTTCCCCATGATTGTGGTGCCTCCTGATACTAAGGGACCTTTTTAAACTCTTAGGAAGCCTTTGCAGGTGTTTTTTATTAATCTTATTTACTGAGATGATGACTTTTGGGTTTTCATTGCTGTAAGCCATAATCATCAACATTAACAGAAATAAACACTTGAAATAGATCACTCTGTTTGTAATGACTCTGTATAATATATGAGTTTCACTTTTTGTATTGAAGAACTGAAATAAATTAACTTTTTGATGACATTCTAATTTTGTGACAAGCACCTGTATGTGCATCCAGATATGCTCTTCTGCACAAGGCTCCTCACAAAATTCAACATTTTGAGACTTGTTTTTAATACCTGTTTGGTAGACCTGGAGCTAATGCACCGAACTGACAGCCGCGAGACACAATGCAAGCCACATATGGCTCTTGAGCTACAGGTTGGGGACCCCTGTTACAGCGATTAGTACATATCATAAAAAAAATCATAATTGCTTTTTCTTCTCTGTTGAACCCATAAAAATGCAATAAAAATGAAAAGCTAAGACTGTGTTCACACAATGTAAATGCTACGTTTTCTCTGAAGGTGTCTATATTATACAAATCAATAACAATCTTCTTTGCTGCGTTTCTTTTATGCGTTTCCCCCTTATGTGATGCATTTTTGGTGCAGATGTGAGGATGCTTTAATAGTAGAGGAAAGCTTTGATTCTGCATCATAAAAAGCAACAGCCTTTTTGGAGTTTTTTATAAGCGCTTTTTTCAAGCTCCACATAGAAAAACAAAATGATCCAAAACTCAAAAGTACAAAAACATCTTTAGACGCACTGATGGCAGAATATTTCTGTAAATCCCATGCTCTTTGTTTGGATATTTAGGCTGTGTTCACATTTGGCGTAAATGCTGCGCTCTTCTACTACTTTTTTTGCAGACAAATTCTGCTGTGTTAAATTGTCCAAGCAAAGTGGATTTGATTTCATAAAAACTGCATCTCTTGTGTGTCGAAGGCTATGCTGACAAGTTGCATTTTTGCTATGTTTTGTTGAATTTTTTGTGCAAATTTTAAGCTGCATTTTACAGTACCAGGCAAAGATATGAGATTTCAGAAATCTCTGCACACACATTGTTTTTTTTCCTGACTGAACTGAAATAAAAACATAGCAAAAAAAAACACAGCAAAACGTGCCTTTTGTAAGCATCTTCTTTACTGCCAAGAGGGCAAGTTTTGTCTGTAGAAAGCAAAAACACAGCAAACATGCAACGTGTGAACATTACCTTAAAACACTGCTGAGCTGTGCAGTTTTGGTGCTTTTTATTTTTCTTCTATCTGGAGCCTAAAAAAAGCATGTAAAAAACTGCAGTCACCTTTTCTAAGTGCAAACTCAAAGATTTTTGGTACTATAAAAACACTGCTTCACATTTGCACCAAAATGCATCAAATAATGGAGAAATGGCATAAAAATGCAGCAAAAATGCAATAAGCAGAGAAGATTTTTATTGCGTAGTTTGGTGCGAACACCTGCAGAAAACAAAAATACAGTATTTATGCTACATGTGAACAAGGCCTTATGGACACCAAAAAGACAGATGTCATATATCAAAGTTTACATAAAAATGAAACAGTTCTGGCTGCTAGGACTGTAAGTGAATGAACAAAAAATAAATCCACAGGTCCCAACTAGAGATGAGCAAGAGGCACAGAAGAGGTCGCATCAACCCTGGCTGATAAAAAGTAGTGCTGGAGATGCCCGAAGGTAAGAAATTCTCCTGAGGTCTCCTGTCCCACAACCAGGTACCACTGACATGGACACTGGACCAGAATCCTATGAATCAATCTACTCATCTCAACTTACTGGATACAGTGGGACAGTCCTGGATTTTGGTGTACTCCCTGCAGTATTGAGCATCTGCTGAATATCCTTCACTGCCACTGCTCCTTATGACATTTCCTCCTGCCAGGGTGGAAATAAGCGTGGCTTAGGGGAGCAGCTAGGGCCATGGTCAAAATTTGCAATGCCGTGCACGACTTGTCACTTTTTTCTGTTCTTCAAAAGTTGGGAGTTGTGCTTTCTTATTCTACTATTTAGAGTCTGCTGCTTTGTTTTTCACATGCATTCTATATTTCCTTTTAATGTTTCTGATTTGTTAGTGTTGACTCTTTATCTACTACCACCAATCTGAGACTTATCCAGAGACTACAACCTGGGAACTCTCTGCAGGGAAATCCAGATCACTATGTAGCTGTTAACCCCTTTACTCCCAAGGGTGGTTTGCACGTTAATGACCAGGCCAATTTTTACGATTCTGACCACTGTCCCTTTATGAGGTTATAACTCTGGAACGCTTCAACGAATCCCAGTAATTCTGACAATTTTTTCTCGAGACATATTGTACATCATGATATTGGTAAAATTTATTTGATATTACCTGCGTTTATTTGTGAAAAAATGGAAATTTGGTGAAAATTTTGAAAATTTTGCAATTTTCCAACTTTTAATTTTTATGCAATTAAATCACAGAGATATGTCACACAAAATACTTAATAAGAAACATTTTCCACATGTCTACTTTACATCAGCACAATTTTGGAACCAAATTTTTTTTTCGTTAGGGAGTTATAAGGGTTAAAAGTTGACCAGCAATTTCTCATTTTTACAACGCCATTTTTTTTTTAGGGACCACATTTCATTTGAAGTCATTTTGAGGGGTCTATATGATAGAAAATAACAAAGTGTTACACCATTCTAAAAACTGCACCCCTCAAGGTGCTCAAAACCACATTCAAGAAGTTTATAAACGCTTCAGGTGTTTCATAGGAATTTTTGGAATGTTTAAATAAAAATGAACATTTAACTTTTTTTCACAAAAAATTTAAGTGAGGGTAAACCACTGTTTGGGCGCATGGCAGATCTCGGAAGCGAAGGAGCGCCATATGACTTTTCAATGCAAAATTGACTGGAATTGAGATGGGACGCCATGTTGCATTTGGAGAGCCCCTGATGTGCCTAAACATTGAAACCCCCCACAAGTGACACCATTTTGGAAAGTAGACCCACTAAGGAACTTATCTAGATGAGTGGTGAGCTCTTTGACCCATTAAGTGATTCACAGAAGTTTATAATGCAGAGCCGTAAAAATAAAAAATCATATTTTTTTTCACAAAAATTATCTTTTCGCCCCCAATTTTTTATTTTCCCAAGGGTAAGAGAAGAAATTGGACTCCAAAAGTTGTTGTCCAATTTGTCCTGAGTACGATGATACCCCATATGTGGGGGTAAACCACTGGGTGCATGGGAGAGCTCGGAAGGGAAGGAGCGTCATTTGGAATGCAGACTTAGATGGATTGGTCTGCAGGCGTCACATTGCGTTTGCAGAGCCCCAAATATACCTAAACAGTAGAAACCCCCCACAAGTGACCCCATATTGGAAACTAGACCCCCCCAAGGAACTTATCTAGATGTGTTGGGAGAACTTTGAACCCCCAAGTGTTTCACTACAGTTTATAACGCAGAGCCGTGAAAATAAAAAATCCTTTTTTTTCCACAAAAATTATTTTTTAGCCCCCAGTTTTGTATTTTTTCAAGGGTAACAGTTGAAATTGGACCCCAAAAGTTGTTTTCCAATTTGTACTGAGTACGCTTATACCCCACATGTGGGGGGAGAACCACCGTTTGAGCGCATGGCAAAGCTCGGAAGGGAAGGAGCTTCATTTGGAATGCAGACTTAGATGGATTGGTCTGCAGGCATCACATTGCGTTTGCAAAGCCCCTAATGTACCTAAACCCCCCACAAGTGACCCAATATTGGAAACTAGACCCCCCAAGGAACTTATCTAGATGTGTTCTAAGAACTTTGAACCCCCAAGTTTTTCACTACAGTTTATAACGCAGAGCCATGAAAATAAAAAATCCTTTTTTTTCCACAAAAATTATTTTTTAGCCCCCAGTTTTGTATTTTCCCAAGGGTAACAGGAGAAATTGGACCCCAAAAGTTGTTGTGCAATGTGTCCTGAGTACGCTGATACCCCATATGTTGGGGTAAACCCCTGTTTGGGTGCACGGGAGAGCTCGGAAGGGAAGGAGCACTGTTTTACTTTTTCAATGCAGAATTGGCTGGAATTAAGATCAGACGCCATGTCGCGTTTCGAGAGCCCCTGATGTGCCTAAACAGTGGAAACCCCCAATTATAACTGAAACCCTAATCCAAACACACCCCTAACCCTAATCCCAACAGTAACCCTAACCACACCCCTAACCCTGACACAAACCAAACCCTAATCCCAACCCTATTCCCAACCGTAAATGTAATCAAAACCCTAACCCTAACTTTAGCCCCAACCCTAACCCTAACTTTAGCCCCAACCCTAACTGTAGCCTTAACCCTAGTCCCAACCCTAACCCTAACCCTAACCCTAGCCCTAACCCTAGCCCTAACCCTAACCCTAACCCTAACCCTAGCCCTAACCCTAGCCCTAACCCTAACCCTAGCCCTAGCCCTAGCCCTAACCCTAGCCCTAACTCTAACCCTAATGGGAAATTAGAAATAAATACGTTTTTTTAAAATTTTTAATTTTTCGCTAACTAAGGGGGTGATGAAGGGGGGTTTGATTTACTTTTATAGCAGGTTCTTTAGCGGATTTTTATGACTGGCAACCATCACACACTGAAAGATGCTTTTTATTGCAAAAAATATTTTTTGCGTTACCACATTTTGAGAGCTATAATTTTTCCATATTTTGGTCCACAGAGTCATGTAAGGTCTTGTTTTTTGCGGGATGTATTGACTTTTTTATTGGTTACATTTTCGGGCATGTGACATTTTTTGATCGCTTTTTATTCCGATTTTTGTGAGGCAGAATGACCAAAAACCAGATATTCATGAATTTCTTTTGGGGGAGGCGTTTATATCATTCCGCGTTTGGTAAAATGGATAAAGCAGTTTTATTCTTCGGGTCAGTACGATTACAGCGATACCTCATTTATATTTTTTTATGTTTTGGCGCTTTTATACAATAAAAACTCTTTTATAGAAAAAAAAATTATTTTTGCATCGCTTTATTCTGAGAACTATAACTTTTTTATTTTTTCTTTGATGATGCTGTATGGTGTCTCGTTTTTTGCGGGACAAGATGATGCTTTAACCCCTTCACCCCCAAGGGTGGTTTGCACGTTAATGACCAGGCCAATTTTTACAATTCTGACCACTGTCCCTTTATGAGGTTATAACTCTGGAACGCTTCAACGGATCTTGGCGATTCTGACATTGTTTTCTCGTGACATATTGTACTTCATGATAGTGATAAAATTTATTCGATATAATTTGCGTTTATTTGTGAAAAAAATGAATATTTGGCGAAAATTTTGAAAATTTCGCAATTTTCCAACTTTGAATTTTTATGCCCTTAAATCACAGACATATGTCACGCAAAATACTTAATAAGTAACATTTCCCACATGTCTACTTTACATCAGCACAATTTTGGAACCAAAATTTTTTTTTTGTGACGGAGTTATAAGGGTTAAAAGTTGACCAGCAATTTCTCATTTTTACAACACCATTTTTTTTTAGGGACCACATCTCATTTGAAGTCATTTTGAGGAGTCTATATGATAGAAAATACCCAAGTGTGACACCATTCTAAAAACTGCACCCCTCAAGGTACTCAAAACCACTTTCAAGAAGCTTATTAACCCTTCAGGTGTTTCACAGAAATTTTTGGAATGTTTAAATAAAAATGAACATTTTTTTTTTTTCACAAAAAAATTATTTCAGCTCCAATTTGTTTTATTTTACCAAGGGTAACAGGGGAAAATAGACCCCAAAATTTGTTGTACAATTTGTCCTGAGTACGCTGATACCCCATATGTGGGGGTAAACCACTGTTTGGGCGCATGGCAGAGCTCGGAAGGAAAGGAGCGCCATTTGACTTTTCAATGCAAAATTGACCGGAATTGAGATGGGACGCCATGTTGCATTTGGAGAGCCCCTGATGTGCCTAAACATTGAAACCCCCCACAAGTGACACCATTTTGGAAAGTAGACCCCCTAAGGATCTTATCTAGATGTGTGGTGAGCACTTTGGCCCAACAAGTGCTTCACAGAAGTTTATAATGCAGAGCCGTAAAAATAAAAAATCATATTTTTTCACAAAAATGATCTTTTCGCCCCCAATTTTTAATTTTCCCAAGGGTAAGAGAAGAAATTGGACCGCAAAAATTGTTGTGCAATTTGTCCTGAGTACGCTGATACCCCATATGTGGGTGTAAACCATTGTTTGGGCGCAGGGCAGAGCTCGGAAGGGAAGGAGCGCCATTTGACTTTTCAATGCAAAATTGACTGGAATTGAGATGGGACGCCATGTTGCATTTGGAGAGCCCCTGATGTGCCTAAACATTGAAACCCCCCACAAGTGACACCATTTTGGAAAGTAGACCCCTTAAGGAACTTATCTAGATGTGTGGTGAGCACTTTGACCCAACAAGTGCTTCACAGAAGTTTATAATGCAGAGCCGTAAAAATAAAAAATCATATTTTTTCACAAAAATGATCTTTTCGCCCCCCTTTTTTTATTTCCCCAAGGGTAAGAGAAGAAATTAGACCACAAAAGTTGTTGTGCAATTTGTCCTGAGTACGACGATACCCTATATGTGGGGGTAAACCACTGTTTGGGCGCATAGCAGAGCTCGGAAGGGAAGGAGCGCTATTTTACTTTTCAATGCAAAATTGACTGGAATTAAGATGGGATGCCATGTTGCGTTTGGAGAGCCCCTGATGTGCCTAAACATTAAAAACCCCCACAAGTGACACCATTTTGGAAAGTAGACCCCCTAAGGAACTTATCTAGATGTGTTTTGAGAGCTTTGAACCCCCAAGTGTTTCACTACAGTTTATAACGCAGAGCCGTGAAAATAAAAATTCTTTTTTTGTTCACAAAAATGATATTTTAGCCCCCAGTTTTGTATTTTCACAAGGGTATCAGGATAAATTGGACCTCAAACGTTGTTGTCCAATTTGTCCTGAGTACGCTGATACCCCATATGTGGGGGGGAACCACTGTTTGGGCGCATGACAGAGCTCGGAAGGGAAGGAGCGCCATTTGGAATGCAGACTTAAATGGATTGGTCTGCAGGCATCACGTTGCATTTGCAGAGCCCCTGATGTACCCAAACAGTACAAACCCCCCACAAGTGACCCCATATTGGAAACTAGACCCCCCAAGGAACTTATCTAGATGTGTTGTGAGAACTTTGAACCCCCAAGTGTTTCACTACAGTTTATAACGCAGAGCCGTGAAAATAAAAATTCTTTTTTTTTCACAAAAATGATTTTTTAGCCCCCAGTTTTTTATTTTCACAAGGGTATCAGGATAAATTGGACCCCAAAAGTTGTTGTCCAATTTGTCCTGAGTACGCTGATACCCCATATGTGGGGGGGAACCACTGTTTGGGCGCATGACAGAGCTCGGAAGGGAAGGAGCGCCATTTGGAATGCAGACTTAAATGGATTGGTCTGCAGGCGTCACGTTGCATTTGCAGAGCCCCTGATGTACCCAAACAGTACAAACCCCCCACAAGTGACCCCATATTGGAAACTAGACCCCCCCAAGGAACTTATCTAGATGTGTTGGGAGAACTTTGAACCCCCAAGTGTTTCACTACAGTTTACAACGCAGAGCCGTGAAAATAAAAAATCTTTTTTTTTCCCACAAAACTTATTTTTTGGCCCCCAGTTTTGTATTTTCCCAAGGGTAACAGGAGAAATTGGACCCCAAAAGATGATGTCCAATTTGTCCTGAGTACGCTGATACCCCATATGTTGGGGTAAACCCCTGTTTGGGCACACGGGAGAGCTCTGAAGGGAAGGAGCACTGTTTTCCTTTTTCAACGCAGAATTGGCTGGAATTCAGATTGGATGCCATGTCCCGTTTGGAGAGCCCCTGATGTGCCTAAACAGTGGAAACCCCCCAATTATAACTGAAACCCTAATCCAAACAAACCCCTTACCCTAATCCCAACAGTAACCCTAACCACTCCTCTAACCCAGACACACCAACCCTATTCCCAACCATAAATGTAATCCAAACCCTAACCCTATCTTTAGCCCCAACCCTAACTGTAGCCCCAACCCTAGCCCCAACCCTAGCCCTAACCCTAGCAATAACCCTAGCCCTATCACTAGCCCTAACACTAGCCATAACACTAGCCCTAACCCTAGCCCTAACCCTAACCCTAGCCCTAACCCTAGCCCCAACCCTAGCCCTAACCCTCGCCCTAATCCTAGCCCCAACCCTAGCCCCAACCCTAGCCCCAACCCTAGCCCTAACCCTAGCCCTAACCCTAGCCTTAACCCTAACCCTAGCCCTAACCCTTGCCCTAACCCTAGCCCTAATCCTAGCCCCAACCCTAGCCCTAACCCTAGCCCTAACCCTAACCCTAGCCCTAACCCTTGCCCTAACCCTAACCCTAGCCCTAACTCTAGTCCTAACTCTAGCCCTAACCCTAACCCTAATGGGAAAATGGAAATAAATACATTTTTTAATTTTTTTATTTTTCCCTAACTAAGGGGGTGATGAAGGGGGGTTTGATTTACTTTTATAGCGGGTTTTTTAGCGGATTTTTATGATTGGCAGCCATCACACACTGAAAGACGCTTTTCATTGCAAAAAATATTTTTTGCGTTACCACATTTTGAGAGCTGTAAATTTTCCATATTTGAGTCCACAGAGTCATGTGAGATCTTGTTTTTTGCGGGATGAGTTGACGTTTTTATTGGTTACATTTTCGGACACGTGACATTTTTTGATCGCTTTTTATTCCGATTTTTGTGAGGTAGAGTGATCAAAAACCAGCTATTCATGAATTTCTTTTGGGGGAGGCGTTTATACCGTTCCGCGTTTGGTAAAATTGATAAAGCAGTTTTATTCGTCGGGTCAGTACGATTACAACGATATCTCATTTATATCATTTTTTTTATGTTTTGGCGCTTTTATACGATAAAAACTATTTTATAGAAAAAATAATTATTTTGGTATCGCTTTATTCTCAGGACTATAACTTTTTTATTTTTTTGCTGATGATGCTGTATTGTGGCTCGTTTTTTGCGGGACAAGATGATGTTTTCATCGGTACCATGGTTATTTATATCAGTCTTTTTGATCGCGTGTTATTCCACTTTTTGTTCGGCGGTATGATAATAAAGCGTTGTTTTTTGCCTCGTTTTTTTTTTTTTTTTCTTACGGTGTTTACTGAAGGGGTTAACTAGTGGGACAGTTTTATAGGTTGGGTCGTTACGGACGCGGCGATACTAAATATGTGTACTTTTATTGTTTTTTTTATTTTATTTAGCTAAAGAAATGTATTTATGGGAATAATATATATTTTTTTTCTTTATTTAGGATATTTTTTTTATTTTTTTTTTTACACACATGTGGGGAATTTTTTTTTTACTTTTTTACTTTGTCCCAGGGGGGGACATCACAGATCATTGATCTGGCAGTGTGCACAGCACTCTGTCAGATCGACGATCTGCTGTGCAGGGCTGCAGGCTTACCAAGTGTCTGCTCTGAGCAGGCACTCGGTAAGCCACCTCCCTCCCTGCAGGACCCGGATGCCGCGGCCATCTTGGATCCGGGACCTGCGGCGAGGAGGGAGGTAGGAGACCCTCGGAGCAACGCGATCACATCGCGTTGCTCCGGGGGTCTCAGGGAAGCCCGCAGGGAGCCCCCTCCCTGCGCGATGCTTCCCTATACCGCCGGTACACCGCGATCATGTTTGATCGCGGTGTGCCGGGGGTTAATGTGCCGGGGGCGGTCCGTGACCGCTCCTGGCACATAGTGCCGGATGTCAGCTGCGATAGTCAGCTGACACCTGGCCGCGATCGGCCGCGCTCCCCCCGTGAGCGCGGCCGATCGGCTATGATGTACTATCCCGTCGAGGGTCAGATAGGCCCAGGTCACCTCGATGGGATAGTACGTCTAAGGTCACAGAGGGGTTAAGTGGTACCATGGTTATTTATATCCGTCTTTTTGATCGCGTGTTATTCCACTTTTTGTTTGGCGGTATGATAATAAAGCGTTGTTTTTTGCCTCGTTTTTTTGTTTGTTTTTTTGCGGTGTTCACTGAAGGGGTTAACTAATGGGACAGTTTTATAGGTCGGGTCATTACGGACGCGGCGATACTAAATATGTGTACTTTTATTGTTTTTTTTATTTAGATAAAGAAATATATTTATAGGAACAATATATTTTTTGGGGGGAATTTTTTTAAATTTTTTTTAAACATGTGAATATTTTTTTTTTTACACTATAACATTGCCCCAGGGGGGAATCATGTTATAGTGTAAGATCGCTAATCTGACAGTTTGCACAGCACTCTGTCAGATTGGCGATCTGACGTGCACAGCTCCTCCAGGCTTCCCGGCGCCTGCTCTGAGCAGGCGCTGTGAAGCCACCTCCCTGCAGGACCCGGATGCCGCGGCCATTTGGGATCTGGGCCTGCTGCAGGGAGGAGGAGGTAAGACACCCTTGGAGCAACGCAATCACATCGTGTTGCTCCGGAGTCTCAGGGAAGCACGCAGGGAGCCCCCTCCTTGCGCGATGTTTCCCTATACCGCTGGAACACTGCGATCATGTTTGATCACAGTGTGCCGGGGGTTAATGTGCCGGTGGCGGTCTGTGACCGCTCCTGGCACATAGTGCCGGATGTCAGCTGCGATAGTCAGCTGACACCCGGCCGCGATCGGCCGGGTGTCAGCTGCATATGACGTACTATCCCGTCGGTGGTCATACGGTCCCACCCCACCTAGACGGGATTGTACGTCCAATGTCAGAAAGGGGTTAAAGGCTGAAAACAAGAGAATCCCTTAGAATTGGATTTTGACTTGGAGGATTCAATGCTTACCATAGAACTAAAACATTTGTTTAAGTCCTGGAGAACTCATTCAAATCATACAGACATACTAGATATAGTCATGCTATTTTGAAGTGATTGTCCACCTTTGGGTACAATTTCTTTCTTGCTTAAATGAAGGCAATTGAGGCTAAAAGTCATTTTTTCAATTTGGCTTCATTAGAAATTTTCCACTGTTTGCCTCCAAAGGTTGAAGATCAATTTAGCTAACTGATTTTGGACTTTTGGTTCATTACAAATTATCCAATCATTATAATTAGAAACGTCTAACTAATCATACCTCTGACATGATGATGGAGTCTTGCCACTGCACAGTGAGCAGAGTAGCTATTCTTGCACTGCTTACAACCATGCGCCACCAGAGCTAAAAACAGCTGATAGGTGGGGGTGCTGGGTGTCGAAACTACAGCGATTTGAAACTGATGATCTATCCAAAGGTCAGGCAACCAATATGATAAGCATGGAAATCCCCTACAAATGTATCAAAATAAAAGTTTATTAGCCAATGATGCTAGCATTCTGAAGGATAAACCACTAGCATTTTTTTTTTCGTGTTGTGGTCCCACGACCCTGCCAGGTGAGCACATTCCTGCACCTATCAGTCTCATATCCTCTATCCAGGAAAGAGCACTTCTGGGGAGGCTGAAGGCTTGTATTTTTAGGCTGGGAAGTAGAGATTAGCGAACCCATGGATGTTTGGGTTTAACGGGTTTGGAGAACAGTTTGGGTACTTGAACAGTACCTAAACACGAACCCGGACCCCATTCACTTGAAAGAGGGGACCAGAATATCCAGTGTTTTCCATGCTGTCATGTGCATGATAGCGCAGCAAACATTGCCTCTGACCGGTGGTAAAATCATTACCACCAGTCAGAGAGCCATGGTTCCCATGCTGTCAAATGACAGTGTGAGCTCGCACCTCTGATTGGAGGTAAAAAGTTTACCTCTGGTCACTGGCATCAGCTGACAGGACTACTATTCCCATCAGCCAACAGCTGCTATCGCTAATAACAGCGAAAGCAGGAGAGGCTGATGGGAGTACTCATCAGCCAGCTCCTGTGCTCTAAATGAATAATTAGAAAGGGAAAAAAAGGCATGGGTTCCCCTGTATTTTTCATAACTTGCCAGGCAAAACTTACAGCTGTGAGCTGCAGCCCTCAGCTGTAAGCATTAGCAAGACTGGTCACCAAGAATAGAATTGTCCCCACGCCTTTTTTTTTAATATTTAAATCAATAATTTTAAAAAGGCATAGGGTGTTATGAACTGGTGGCCTAGGAGCAGCATGGACGAGCTCTGGAGTAGGTGGCCTCTATACTGACCGCAGACCCTGAACTTAACACCGCAACTAGAAGTAGCCGTGGGATGTTCCTGTCACTCCCTAGACACCTCGTCACAGCCGGAGGACTAATTACCCCTAAAGAAAGAAACAGGAAAACTATCTTGCCTCAGAGAAAATTCCAAAAGGAAAGACAGCCCCCCACAAATATTGACTGTGAGAGGAGAGGGAAATTACAAACGCAGACTGAAAACAGAATTTAGCAAAGGAGGCCATGCTACCTAGAAAGAAAAGACAAGGCAGAGTACAGTGCGGTCAGTATTAAAATACTACAAAATTCCACCACAGAGAATACAAAAATCTCCACACCTAACTAAAGGCATGGAGGGTAACTCTGCAACTCCAGAGCTTACAGCTAGGCTGAATAAATCCTTACACAGACAAAGCTGGACAAGAAAAAACATAGCAATTCACTAAACTATAAAGTCCACCGCATGTGGACTGAAAAAACAAAGCCAAGACTTATCTTTGATGATTTGGACAATCCAGCAGGAGAAACCAAGCAGAGATGTGAATTCTCCAGAAAACAATGGACAACTGGCACTCACCAAAGGGTGAGGCCAGACTAAATAGCCCCGTCCAAAGTGGTCGCACCTGATGACTGCTGTGAAGGACAAACAGCAGCACTACCACTTATAACCACAGGAGGGAGCCCAAGAGCAGAACCCAAAACAGAATTCACAACAGTACCCCCCCCCCCCTTGAGGAGGGGTCAACGAACCCTCACCAGAGCCCCCAGGCCGATCAGGACGAGCCAAATGGAAGGCACAAACCAAATCGCCAGCATGAACATCGGAGGCAACAACCCAAGAATTATCCTCCTGGCCATAACCCTTCCACTTGACAAGATACTGAAGCCTCCGTCTTGAAAAACGAGAATCCAAGATTTTCTCCACAACATACTCCAACTCCCCATCAATCAGCACCGGGGCAGGAGGATCAACAGAGGGAACCACGGGCACCACATATTTCCGCAACAAAGATCTATGAAAAACATTATGGATGGAAAAAGAGGCTGGAAGGGCCAAACGAAAAGACACTGGATTGATAAGCTCAGAAATCCTATAAGGACCAATAAACCGAGGTTTGAACTTCGGGGAAGAAACCTTCATAGGAACATGACGGGAAGACAACCAGACCAAATCCCCAACCCGAAGCCGGGAACCCACACGCCGACGACGGTTGGCTAAACGCTGAGCCTCCTCCTGAGACAACACCAAATTGTCCACAACATGAGCCCAAATTTGCTGCAACCTGTCAACCACAGAGCCCACCCCAGGACAATCAGAAGACTCAACCTGCCCTGAAGAAAACAAGGATGAAACCCAGAATTACAAAAGAAGGGTGAAACCAAGGTAGCAGAACTAGCCCGATTATTAAGGGCAAACTCGGCCAATGGCAAGAAAGCCACCCAATTATCCTGATCAGCAGACACAAAGCATCTCAAATAAGCCTCCAAAGTCTGGTTAGTTCGCTCGGTTTGACCGTTTGTCTGAGGATGAAATGCGGAAGAAAAAGACAAATCAATGCCCAGCTTAGCACAAAAGGACCGCCAAAACCTAGAAACAAACTGGGAACCTCTATCGGACACAATATTCTCCGGAATGCCATGCAAACGAACCACATGCTGAAAAAACAACGGAACCAACTCAGAAGAGGAATGCAATTTAGGCAAAGGTATCAAATGAATCATCTTAGAAAACCGGTCACAGACCACCCAGATAACCGACATCCTCTGGGAAACAGGAAGATCCGAAATAAAATCCATAGAAATATGCGTCCAAGGCCTCTCAAGGACCGGCAAAGGCAAAAGCAACCCACTGGCGCGGGAGCAGCAAGGTTTAGCCCGCGCACAAGTCCCACAGGACTGCACAAAAGAACGCACATCCCGTGACAAAGAAGGCCACCAAAAGGACCTACTAACCAAATCTCTGGTACCAAAAATCCCAGGATGGCCAGCCAACACAGAACAGTGAACCTCAGAAATCACTTTACTAGTCCATCTGTCAGGAACAAACAGTTTCCCCGCTGGACAGCGATCAGGTTTATCAGCCTGAAACTCCTGAAGAGCCCGTCGCAAATCAGGGGAGATAGCGGAAAGAATAACCCCTTCCTTCAGAATACCAACCGGCTCAACAACCCCAGGGGAATCAGGCAAAAAACTCCTAGAGAGGGCATCAGCCTTAACATTCTTAGAACCCGGAAGATACGAGACAACAAAATCAAAACGAGAGAAAAACAGGGACCATCGAGCCTGTCTAGGATTCAGCCGTTTGGCAGACTCGAGGTAAATAAGATTCTTATGATTGGTGAAGACCACAATACGGTGCTTGGCCCCCTCAAGCCAATGTCGCCACTCCTCAAATGCCCACTTCATAGCCAACAACTCACGATTACCGACATCATAATTGCGTTCCGCAGGCGAGAACTTCCAAGAGAAGAAGGCACACGGTTTCATCGAGGAACCATCAGAATTCCTCTGAGACAAAACGGCCCCTGCCCCAATTTCAGAAGCGTCAACCTCAACCTGAAAAGGAAGAGAAACATCCGGCTGACGCAACACAGGGGCAGAAGTAAATCGGTGCTTAAGCTCCTGAAAGGCAGAAACAGCCTCAGAGGACCAATTCGTTACATCAGCGCCCTTCCTCGTCAAATCGGTCAGGGGTTTAACCACACTAGAGAAGTTGGCAATGAAACGGCGATAAAAATTAGCAAAGCCCAAAAATTTCTGAAGGCTCTTCACGGATGTGGGCTGGATCCAATCATGAATGGCCTGAACCTTAACCGGATCCATTTCTATAGATGATGGAGAAAAAATGAAGCCCAAAAAAGAAACCTTCTGTACTCCAAAGAGGCACTTAGACCCCTTCACAAACAAGGCATTATCACGAAGGACCTGAAATACCATCCTGACTTGTTTCACATGAGACTCCCAATCATCTGAAAAAATCAAAATATCATCCAAATATACAATCATGAATTTATCAAGATAATTCCGAAAAATATCATGCATGAAGGACTGAAACACAGATGGGGCATTAGAGAGTCCAAATGGCATCACAAGATATTCAAAATGGCCCTCGGGCGTATTAAACGCAGTTTTCCATTCGTCACCCTGCTTAATACGAACAAGATTATATGCCCCTCGAAGGTCAATCTTAGTAAACCAACTAGCCCCCTTAATCCTGGCAAACAAATCAGAAAGCAAAGGCAAAGGGTATTGGAATTTGACCGTGATCTTATTCAAGAAGCGATAATCAATACAGGGTCTCAAGGAGCCATCCTTCTTGGCAACAAAAAAAAAACCTGCTCCCAATGGAGAAGAAGATGGCCGAATATGTCCCTTCTCCAAAGACTCCTTAACATAACTCCGCATGGCGGCATGTTCAGGCACAGACAGGTTGAAAAGTCGGCCCTTAGGGAACTTACAGCCTGGAATCAAGTCAATAGCACAATCAGTCCCTATGCGGTGGAAGGGAACTGGACTTGGGCTCATCGAAAACATCCTGGAAATCTGACAGAAACTCAGGAATTTCAGAAGAGGGGGAGGAGGAAATTGACATCAGAGGAACGTCATCATGAACCCCCTGACAACCCCAACTAGTCACAGACATAGATTTCCAATCCAACACCGGATTATGTACCTGTAACCATGGAAACCCCAGCACAATAGCATCATGCAAATTATGCAACACCAGGAAACAACAATCTTCCTGATGGGTTGGCGCCATGCACATGGTTAACTGTGTCCAAAACTGAGGTTTATTTTTAGCCAATGGTGTAGCATCAATGCCCCTCAAAGGAATAGGACTCTGCAAAGGCTGCAAGGGAAAACCACAATGTCTGGCAAATTCTAAGTCCATTAAATTTAAAGCAGTGCCTGAATCCACAAATGCCATGACAGAAAATGACGATAATGAGCAGATCAGGGTCACAGATAACAGAAATTTAGGTTGTACAGTACTGATGGTAACGGAATTAGCGTTTCTCTTGGCACGCTTAGGGCAATCAGAAATAACATGAGCAGAATCGCCGCAGTAAAAGCACAACCTATTCTGACGTCTTAATCCTTGGCGTTCAGCTCGAGACACAATCCTATCACACTGCATTGGCTCAGGACTCCGCTCGGAAGACAACGCCATAGTGTGCACAACTCTGCGCTCACGTAAGCGCCGATCAATTTGAATGGCCAGAGACATAGAATCACTCAGACCTGCAGGTGTGGGGAACCCCACCATAACATCTTTAACAGATTCAGAAAGACCCTTTCTGAAAATTGCCGCCAAAGCATCCTCATTCCATTTAGTAAGCGCAGACCATTTTCTAAATTTCTGGCAATACGATTCTGCCACTTCTTGACCCTGACACAGGGCCAACAAGGTTTTTTCAGCATGATCCACAGAATTAGGTTCATCATACAATAACCCAAGCGCCTGAAAAAAGGTGTCTACATTAAGCAAGGCCGGATTCCCAGATTCCAGGGAAAATGCCCAATCCTGAGGGTCACCACGCAACAGAGATATGACAATTTTTACCTGCTGGATGGGATCATCAGAGGAACGGGGCTTCAGAGCAAAAAACAGTTTACAATTATTTTTAAAGCTCAGAAATTTGGACCTGTCCCGAAAAAAACAGATCAGGGGTAGGAATTCTAGGCTCCAAAACAGGAGTCTGCACGATATAATCAGAAATACCCTGCACTCTAGCAGCAAGTTGATCCACATGAGAAGCAAGTTCCTGAACATCCATATCAGCGCTTAACTCTTGAGCCACCCAGAGGTAAAGAGGGAAAAAAAAACCACAGAGTACAGAAAAAAAAATGGCTCAGCACTTTCTTTCCCTTCTTTTGAGAGGCGGTTAACTCATTGTTGGCCAGTTGTACTGTTATGAACTGGTGGTCTAGGAGCAGCATGGACAAACTCTGGAGTAGGTGGCCTCTATACTGACCGCAGACCCTGAACTTAACACCGCAACTAGAAGTAGCCGTGGGATGTTCCTGTCACTCCCTAGACACCTCGTCACAGCCGGAGGACTAATTACCCCTAACGAAAGAAACAGGAAAACTATCTTGCCTCAGAGAAAATTCCAAAAGGAAAGACAGCCCCCCACAAATATTGACTGTGAGAGGAGAGGGAAATTACAAACGCAGACTGAAAACAGAATTTAGCAAAGGAGGCCACGCTACCTAGAAAGAAGAGACAGGGCAGAGTACTGTGCGGTCAGTATTAAAATACTACAAAATTCCACCACAGAGAATACAAAAATCTCCACACCTAACTAAAGGCATGGAGGGTAACTCTGCAACTCCAGAGCTTCCAGCTAGGCTGAATAAATCCTTACACAGACAAAGCTGGACAAGAAAAAATATAGCAATTCACTAAACTATAAAGTCCACTGCATGTGGACTGAAAAAACAAAGCCAGGACTTATCTTTGATGATTTGGACAATCCAGCAGGAGAAACCAAGCAGAGATGTGAATTCTCCAGAAAACAATGGACAACTGGCACTCACCAAAGGGTGAGGCCAGACTAAATAGCCCCGTCCAAAGTGGTCGCACCTGATGACTGCTGTGAAGGACAAACAGAAGCACTACCACTTATAACCACAGGAGGGAGCCCAAGAGCAGAACCCAAAACAGAATTCACAACAATAGGGCCCCCCCCATTTTGACAACCAGCCAAGCTAAAGCAGACAACTGGGGGTTGGTAATCTCAGGTTTTTATGGTGCCATGGATATTGGTCCCCCAACTTAAAAAGAGCAGCTGCCCAGAAAAGGCACATGCATTAGATGCGCCAATTCTGGTGCTTTGCCCAGTAAAGCAGTCCAAAGCAGCATAATTAAAAAAACAGTTATAAAGTTTATTAGTCAATAATTAAATCACAAACATATGTGTATATCTGCTGTATGCAAAATATACCAAACAGGACAAATGACACAAGAAGGATATGACGGTACATCAGGTGAAATGTGGTGAGACAGGACATCACCCCTAAATAGTGCACATAGTATAAAACTATACCAGCAAATCACAGGAATGGCAAGCAATTACCACAAAGCATCATTAGTATATCAAGCCATTCCTACACCATTAGTCATGCAATATGTATTACTGCTGTTAGTTATGTGCACTTACCCATGAGTCAAAGGGAACCTGACCACACTCCACCTGAATGCCCTGGACGCGCGTTTCGCGGTAAGCTTTTTCAACAGGGATAGATGAAAAGCCCGTCTATTGTGTTTATATATAATAAATACCGGAAGTCTGGCCGGGAAAAACGGCGCATGCGCAGTTGCGTCACAACAGAGCGTCCATGTGGGCGGAAACCCGCCTCGTGACGTCATATTGCATAGACGCACTGCTATATAAAGATAGCCACTAGAGGGGGTGGAAGCCAAAGCCCACAACCACGCATGCGCTCCACCCGCCGCCATTTTAAAGAAGACCAGGGGCGCAGCCATGTCTCAGAGGACAACATTTATAACAAAAAAACAATAGTGTACATCGTGTATGGAAAAAGAGGGAAAAGAAAACTCTCATTATTAAACAACTAAAAAGTGGTAAGTATATAGCATTAAAAGAACGCACAGATCATTATATCCAAACACCTTACATGCTAAATAACATATTTAAACCTAATAAAGTGCTAATAGTGCTGTGTGGTGATAGTACGACGAAGACATCTTTGTATTTTCTGTGATCCATATAAGTGAAAGGGAGTCCACCATGTTTCATACGACCTCTGGGCTCACGATCAATAGATAATTTTTTTTTTTTTAAACTAAAAAGACACAAAACAGACAATAAGCAAACAAAGACAATAATACAATGAGTGGAAATTAGGGGATATCAACAGAGAGAGGGAAAATATCCCATATATTCCTTATACCTCAGACAAGTCACACAGACGAGACGAAAGAGGTGGAACGTATAACAATATTATGTAGCCATACATATTATAGCAGACCATGGAGGGAGCGTGCGCGGGCCGCAACTGCGCATGCGCCGTCTTTCCCGGCCAGACTTCCGGTATTTATTATATATAAACACAATAGACGGGCTTTTCATCTATCCCTGTTGAAAAAGCTTACCGTGAAACGCGCGTCCAGGGCATTCAGGTGGAGTGTGTTCAGGTTCCCTTTGACTCATGGGTAAGTGCACATACAGTAACTAACAGCAGTAATACATATTGCATGACTAATGGTGTAGGAATGGCTTGATATACTAATGATGCTTTGTGGTAATTGCTTGCTATTCCTGTGATTTGCTGGTATAGTTTTATTCTATGTGCACTATTTAGGGGTGATGTCCTGTCTCACCACATTTCACCTGATGTACCGTCATATCCTTCTTGTGTCATTTGTCCTGTTTGGTATATTTTGCATACAGCAGATATACACATATGTTTGTGATTTAATTATTGACTAATAAACTTTATAACGGTTTTTTTAATTATGCTGCTTTGGACTGCTTTACTCCATCTTCTTGTGTTGCAATATTTCTGGAGTCGTCCAGTTGTGTGGATGCCCTTGGGGCATTCGGTGAGAGTTTCATACTCTCAAATTAACAATATAGTGGTGCTTTTTGATTATGGTCATATATTCCAGAAAAATAGTTGCTGTGTGAAACTATAACCTGTCAAACATCCATTGATCTAGTAAATTTACCCTTCAGTTCAGTATATAGTATACAGTGTATAGTGTCAGTGTATAGGTAACACACGGACTCAGTGACGTCTCTGGGTGAAGTCCTTCATCTTTCCTCCAGCACAGTCCGCCATCACTTCATCCAGCCAGGACTCGTATCTACAGGAAATAACACAGTTATCTCAAGCTCCGCTTGTAGAACACGTTACTTAATTTTTCCCAACTTCTACATTACACCACGTGAAGAAAAAGAGGCGACATAGTATCACTCTACACAGTAACAGGACCGCCCCCCCCCCATTTAAAACAGTATCCTCAAAAAATAAAATAAATACATCACTGCAGTAATAATATCCCTTAATTAGCCCCTATGGTAATAATAATATCCCCATCCTGGCCCCATTGTATCTCATTCATGGCTCCAGCTATATGTTCTCCCATCCTGCCCTCATGAGTATCCATCCTACCCCGTATGATCTCCCCATCCTGCCCCATCAGTCTTCATCGTATCCATCCTGTCCCATGATCCTGCACAATCTGTCTCCAATCCTGCCCCATGTCTTTTATTCTGCCCCATGTCTCCAATCATGCCCCCAGTGTGTCCAGCATCTCTGCCCCCAATGTGTCCAGCATCTCTGCCCCCAATGTGTCCAGCATCCTTCCCCCAATGTGTCCAGCATCCTTCCCCCAATGTGTCCAGCATCCTGCCCCAGTGTGTCCAGCATCTCTGCCTCCAATGTGTCCAGCATCTCTGCCCCAATGTGTCCAGCATGTTGCCCCAATGTGTCCAGCATGTTGCCCCCAGTGTCTCCAGCTTATTGCCCCCAGTGTGTCCAGCATATTGCCCCAGTGTGTCCAGCAATCTGCCCCAGTGTCTCTAGCTTTGCCCCCAGTGTGTCCAGCAATCTGCCCCAGTGTGTCCAGCAATCTGCCACAGTGTGTCCAGCATATTGCCCCCAGTGTGTCCAGCATATTGCCCCCAGTGTGTCCAGCAATCTGTCCCAGTGTGTCCAGCATTGCCCCCAGTGTGTCCAGCAATCTGCCCCAGTGTGTCCAGCATTGCCCCCAGTGTGACCAGCAATCTGCCCCAGTGTGACCAGCAATCTGCCCCCAGTGTGTCCAGCATATTGCCCCCAGTGTGTCCAGCATATTGCCCCCAGTGTGTCCAGCAATCTGCCCTAGTGTGTCCAGCATATTGCCCCAGTGTGTCCAGCAATCTGCCCCAGTGTGCTCAGCATTGCCCCCAGTGTGTCCAGCAATCTGCCTCACTGTGTCCAGCATTGCCCCCAGTGTGTCCAGCAATCTGCTTCAGTGTGTCCAGCATTGCCCCTAGTGTGTCCAGCAATCTGCTTCAGTGTGTCCAGCATTGCCCCTAGTGTCTCCAGCAATCTGCCCCAGTGTGTCCAGCATTGCCCCCAGTGTGTCCAGCAATCTGCCCCAGTGTGTCCATCATTGCCCCCAGTGTGTCCAGCAATCTGCCCCAGTGTGTCCATCATTGCCCCCAGTGTGCCCAGCAATCTGCCCCAGTATGTCCAGCATATTGCCCCCAGTGTGTCCAGCAATCTGCCCCAGTGTGTCCAGCATATTGCCCCCAGACAGTGTCCAGCATTTTGGCCCGGGCCCCCCGGATTGCCGTTCCCAAAAAAACGAGTTCTCCTCACCTGACCTGCGCTCCAGTGGCGAAGCTCCCTCCAGCAGCGTGCACTCGCAGGCGGCTGACAATGACATCAGATTCCGGCGACGTGTGCGCTGCGCCTGTGGCCGACTTCAGCTGCCAGCCTCCACTTAGCTGGCAGCTGTTAACTATTGACGTGTGGGCGTGCGCCCGCACGTCAATGGGTGAAACTGCCGCAGCGCCGGTAGTAGGGGCCCGGTGAGCAGATGAGACGGGGCCTGATGTGGGCCCCCTCTGCCCACCGGGCCCATACACCAGTCAGGGCAATAATGCGGGCAATCTGAGTTGTAGCCCAGGGCCCCCCCCTACATCACTGGACCCTGGGCTACCGCCCAGATTGACCCTATTATAATCCGCCCATTTGTATTGTCTGGTAACATCAAGCGCACGGCTTAGTAATGGAGAGGAGTCTATAAGACGCCTATCCACTACTAATCCTATAGTTGTATTGTAAATAAACACACAGCAAGAATCAAATCTTTTATTTGAAATAAATACAAAACACACTTTTCCTTTTTTATTTAAAAATAACAAACCTAGTTATACTCACCTAACGCCCATTCTATTGAATCCCTTTTCACATGTATTAAAACAAAAATAAAAAACAGCCATATCTCTCACACGTCTGTCGTTCTGTCCCACGCCGTAATCCATGTCTGGGGATAAATAGTTTTCAACCTGGATGGTGCCAAGATGTGATTGTCCAGGCTGCATTCCCAGCCGAGTTGAACTGCGGTGA
Organism: Ranitomeya variabilis; assembly: GCF_051348905.1. Lineage (NCBI taxonomy): Eukaryota > Metazoa > Chordata > Amphibia > Anura > Dendrobatidae > Ranitomeya > Ranitomeya variabilis. Next base: position 536,532,729 of record NC_135234.1, read on the forward strand.
CCTCAGCACAGAAAGAATAAGTCAGTGAGTTCACCGCATTTCAACTCAGTAAGTACACAGCAGTTCAAAGATCAAAGATCTGCAGTGAACTCACTGAGCTGAACTACGGTAAACTCAGTGACTTTTTCTCACCGTGGTGAGGTCACCGGAGTTCAGCCTGGTTGAAAACGCAGCCTCAGTGACCCACGATAACCTTGATTATGTCAGCGCTGTTCACTGATGCTGCACTCGTAGCAGCTCATTCATCACTGGTTCTCAGCCTGGACAGTCGCATCTTGGCTCCGTCCAGGTTGAAAACTATTTATACCCAGATATGGATTACGGTGTGGGACAGAATGATGGACAGGCGAGGAATATGGTTGTGTTATTATTTGTTTTATTACAAGAGACAAGGGCTTCAATGGAATTGGCATTAGGTGAGTATAACTGTGTTTATTATTTATAAATAAAATGGAAAAGTGTGTTTTGATTTCAAAGACTTTATATTTGCTGTGTCTTTATTTACCATTCAACTATAGAATTAGTAATGGATAGGCATCTTGTGGATGCTTCTCCATTACTAATCCTTGGGCTTGAGGTCACCAGACAATACTAAGGTGATATCAACTCTACAAATATGAAACCCACTTGCCACCACCACAGGGTAAGCGGGAAAAGTCAGGCAAAGCACCAGAATTGACACATCTACTGTAATAAATGTGCCATTTCTGGGCATCTGCGGGCTGCTATTTTTAGGCTGAGGGGGGCCAAAATCAATGGCCCCTTATCAGCATGAGATTACCAGCCCCCAGCTGTCTGCTTTAGCAAGGCTGGTTGTCAAAAATTGGGGGACCCTATGCCTTTTTTAAATTATTTATCTAAATAAGGCATGGGGAACCATCTATTTGTAATCATTATATGGATACTACGGAATCTGATAGCATGGGATAAAGCCAGTCTGAGAACAAAGTTGCAGCAAAAGATGTATTTACTCACAAACAAAAATGTAAACAGAACTTACAGATATTTCTGCAATTGTAACGAGAGCCTCAGCTCTATATAGAAAACAGCCAACAGGTTAGCAAACAAAACATAGTACAGATATTTCTGCAATTGTAACGAGAGCCTCAGCTCTATATAGAAAATCACAGCAAACTGAGTAGCGGGGCACGACCGCTAATGTGAACCAGTCCAGCAAGGAAATTATGTGGGAGCAAACAAGACACTTGAACGAGGAAGTCCAATAAGGTTTAGTGCACACAGTATTTAAATGATGATGTCCAGCAACACTTGTTCATACGTGCGCACAGTACTTGCTAGTAGGAGTCCAATAGTTCACAGATGATGCGTCATGTGAATGACGTCCTAGAAAAGAGAGGACGAGGGGAGAAAGAGGGAGAGCGCCATCTAAGCGTAGTAGATGAGTAAATCTTTCTTGTAGCAATAACACAGCTTGAATCTTGCTCACCTGGTGTGGTTGTGCAAAGAGGCACAACACTGGGAAAAGTTTGGTACACAAAGGAAACTGGTGTGCTGCCAGTCGCAGCAGTTCCAGAGGCGAGAGATAGCTGAACGGGGTGAGGCAGACCTGAGTAGTGAGCAGCAGAAGCAGGGAGTTAACCAGCAAGCAGGCAGATGCTCAGGAGCCAGCAGCACAAAATATTCAGGCACAGGTGAACACAAGACCCGGACTTAAATAATCAGACAGACAGGAAGTTCCATGACAGGGTGAGATCCAAGCCTCCATCTTGGATCAGGGCAAACAGACACCAGGAAAGTCCGGAATCCTTACACTATTCTTGCCCGGCTGGTTATCAAAAATACAGGGGAACCCATGCCGTTTTTTTATATTTATGCAGAGCACAGGTGCTGCCGGCTGATGAATGCTTCCATCAGCTGCCGCCTGTTCTCGCTGGTATTAGCAGTAGTCCTATCAGCTGATGCCAGTGACCAGAGGTAAACCATTTACCTCCAATCACAGTGGCAGACTCACATTGTCATTTGACAGCATGGAAACCTCTGCTCTCTGAGTGGCAGTAATGATTTACAGTACAACCGGTCAAAGTCACAGCTGCGTGGTCACACTGACATCTGACAGCATGTCCCTACAGCGCTCTGACCGATGGTAACGATCTTCAGAACCGATGGTAAGATCACAGCCTTAGTCGAAATTGGATCATTGGTAGACTTTTGCAGAAAATGCTCAGGAATCTGAACACGAATCCGAAAGTACTACCTTCGTGCCAACTTTGAGACTGGCGAACATTTTCCAAAAAAGTTTGCTAATCTCTACTGGGAAGGGCCCAATAACCCTGGACCTTCCCAGCCTGATAATATCAGCTCACAGCAGTTTTCTTTACCTTTGCTGATTGCTAAAAATGGGTGGCATTTTTTATTTATCAATTTATTAGGTTAATACATGTACAGTAAGCTACACACGCAAGGCCCTAATTATATATCTCATGGATCTCTATTTATGTACTCAAACAAACTACCGTATATACGCGAGTATAAGCCGAGAATTTCAGCCCATATTTTTAGGCTGAAATTGCCCCTCTCGGCTTATACTCGAGTCATTCCCAGGGGTCGGCAGGGGAGGGGGAGTGGCAGCGGTCTAATCATATTCAGCTGCTCCTGGCGCGGTCCCTGCTCATCCCTGGTTCTCCGGGCACTGACAGCTTCTTCCTGTATTGAGCGGTCACATGGTACCGCTCATTACAGTAATGAATATGGACCCGACTCCACTCTCATAGGGGTGGAGCCGCATATTCATTACTGTAATGAGTGGTACCATGTGACCACTCAATACAGGAAGAAGCTGTCAGCGCCTGGGGGACCAGGGATGTGCAGGGACCGTGCCAGGAGCAGGTGAGTATGACGGGGGCAGTGCGGATTATTCACCTGTCACCCGTTCCACTGTCATCACCGCTGTGTCTTGTGCGTCCTCTGCAGTGATGCTCAGGTCAGAGGGCGCGATGACATGATTAGTGTGCGCGCCGCCCTCTGCCTGAACTTCAGGGCAGAGGACGTGAAAGACACAGCGGCGCCCAGCGGTGGAACACGGACAGGTGACTATAGCAAGTGCCGCGGGCCTGAGCAACGAGAGGTGAGTATGTCATTTTTTTTTTTTAAATCGCAGCAACAGCATATGGGACATAATAGTCTATGGAGCATCTTATGGGGCCATAATCAGCATTTGTGCAGCATTATACAGGGCAAATATTTCTGTGGAGCATCTTATGGAGCCATGTACAGCATTATATGGGCCAATATCTCTATGGGGCATCTTATGGGGCGATAATCAGCATTTGTGCAGCATTATAAGGGGCAAATGTGTCTATGGAGCATTTTATGGGGCCATAATCAGCATTTGTGCAGCGTTATATGGGGCAAATATCTCTATGGAGCATCTTATGGGGCCATAATCAGCATTTGTGCAGCATTTGGCAGGACACTGAACATTTTTTATTACCTTTTGTGCATTACTGCCCTTTTCCAAGATGGCTTCTTTGGTCTCATGTGCACTGTGTCTTCCTGCTATAAAACTCCACCCCAGCCTTAAGTCTGTGCTAGAGTATTCTGCCTAGCATCCAGCTCCTGACCTCCGGTGACTCCCTGGCTGGCTATATACCTGCTCCTGTGAACCTGTGGGGTTATCCTGCTACTCTGCTCTGAGTTCCTGCTGCATACACCAGTTCCAGTAATCCTCTTTCATCTGCTGCTCGTGTTTACTTCCATCTGCATTTGCTGGACATGTAAGCTGTTGCTGCTCTGCAAGAACCTGAGACTATTACCCAGGCCTCCCTGGTTGAGCTAAGATATTATTTGAACTGCTTTATAAGCATATCTATCTGTGTTTTGGACTAAGCAAGGACTTATTCGTGTCAAGTATCCTCAAGAATAATTGTGCTTCATAGACTTTCTGCATGATCGCATTTTCGTCTGAAGTTTCCTATAGACTGCTAAGCTGCATTTAATATTTACTCCAAGTGTTGTGGACTTGAGTTTCTCTCTGCTCCTGTTTGAATCACCGTGTGATAATATAGACTTTACCACTTATAAAACTGTGTCCTGTAGTTGTCTTGTTCCATGCAAAGAGTCTCCTGAGTTATCCCCTATAGTTATTACAGGATACTCTAGCCTAAAAAAAAAAAGGAGACTGCTGGAACAATGACTGCAGAAAGCAGACTAGAGCAGGTGTTTTCCATAATTAGATCACTGCAGAAAGATGTGGAAGGTCTGCAAAAGAAGTTTGGAAGCTTTGAACACAACAAGTGTTTGGACAGACTTTGCAGGACTTAAGCACCCGCATGGCAGCTCAGGAGAACAAACTTGCTGGCATAGAGTCCCAGTATGGACGGGCTTTTCAGGACATAAGCACGCAAATAGCTACACAAGCGACTTTTCCCTCTGGGCAACCGCCACCAGCTAGCCCACCTAAGTTGCTCCCATTCAGATTTAATGGTGATCGGGACAAATTTCGTGGCTTTGTGAATCAATGTATGCTATATTTTGAAGTGCATGCTGACCGTTTTCCTAATGATAGATCCAAAGTATTGTGTGTAATAATGCTGCTGACCGCACGAGCGCTTGTCTGGGTGAATCCGATGATTGAGTCTCGTAACCCACGGTTAAATAACTTGGATGATTTCTTGGCCGCTATGGCATTAATGTTTGATGATCCTAATCGACGTGCAACTGCAGAATCTGCTTTATTGTCTTTACGCCAGGCAAAACGTTCTGTTATTGAGTATGCTACTGAATTCAGGAGATTAGCGCTAGATACCAATTGGGACAGTTATGCACAATTACCTATTTTTAAAAGGGGTCTGTCTACTATTGTAAAAGATGAACTAGCTCGCTTTGAGTCACCACAAGAGCTAGAAACATTTATACAGCATTGTGTGTGCATTGACATTTGCCTTACTGAGCGTAGGCAGGAGAAGTTTGCTGCATATAACTGTATTTCTAACTTTTCCCTTCATTCCAAAGAGCCTGCAGGTAAAACATCTCGGGAGGTGGAGGAGGTGCCCATGCAAATTGATTCCGTTCAGAGGCACGAGATCAATGAGCGCTGGGAGCATCGCCTTCGTGAAAGTCTATGTTTCTACTGCGGCCAGTCTGACCACTTTCTGATCAATTGTCCTAAGTGTCCCAGACCGCCTGACAAGGTGCTAGCAGCAGTAGGGGAATATGACAACTGTGTTGATGAATCTGACATCTCTGAATGTAGCCTGCCTTTAAACGCTGTATTCCATTCACTTTCTATTACTTCACCCCCCAAGGAGCTTAAGGAAAAGAACTTTCACTGTTCTCTCCCTATTAAGATCCTGTGTTCTGGACAGTGGATTTCCAGTGCAGCTATGATTGACTCTGGTGCAGGTGGCAATTTCATGAATATCGCATTTTCCAAGGAACATGGTATTGAAATTCAGCAAAGAGCCTCTCCAATTACCATGGAAACAGTGGATGGGTCACCTTTAATCTCTGGGCCTGTGGATCAGGAGACCGTACCTCTTGAAATTTTGTTGGAGCCTAATCATCAGGAGCAATTTTCTTTCTTGCTAATTTCTTCTCCTCATTTTCCTGTGATTTTAGGCACTTTGGTTGCATTCTCAGAATCCAATTATCAACTGGGAGACCAAGGAGATTATCTTTCCAACAAGGAGCAACTCAGCGTTAACAGAAGCTGTCCCTGAGTCCACGGCTATGGAACCACATGTACAGGTATTTTCTTTACCTCCAGCATATAAAGAGTTCTCTGACATCTGTGACAAGAAGAATGAGGATCAGCTTCCTCCACACAGGCATTATGACTGTCCCATTGAGTTGCTTCCTGGGGCAGCTATTCCTTTTGGTAACATATACCCTTTGGCGGCACCTGAGCTTCAAGCCTTAAAGGAGTATATTGATGAAAATCTGGCCAAAGGCTTCATATGTCCTTCTTCCTCACCAGCAGGGGCACCTATCTTTTTTGTAAAGAAGAAGACCCTGTGTTGACTATTGGGAACTCAATAAGGTAACCATACGAAACCGTTACCCTTTGCCTCTGATTCCCGAATTACTGGAAAGAGTCCGCCATGCTAAGGTGTTCTCTAAACTGGATCTTCGTGGGGCTTATAATTTGGTGCGTACTCGTCCAAGGGATGAGTGGAAGACAGCATTCAGATGCCGGTATGGACACTTTGAATCTCTTGTGATGCCCTTCGAGCTTTGTAACGCCCCTGCAACATTTCAACACCTTGCTAATGACATTTTCAGAGATTTGTAGGACCAGTTTGTAGTGATCTATTTGGACGATATACTAATCTTTTCTGACTCTCTACAGGAACATGAAGAGCGTGTCAAAACTGTTTTAAGACGTCTGAAAGAGAACCATCTGTATATTAAGCAAGGGAAATGCGAGTTCCATCATTCTGAGATACAGTTCTTAGGTTATATCATCTCTCCCCAGGGGCTGAACATGGGATCTGGTAAGATTCAGGCTATCCTTGACTGGCTGGTACCCAAGAACGTTAAGGAGGTCCAATGTTTTATTGGTTTTGCAAATTTCTACAGACGCTTCCTTTGAAATTTTTCTGATATTGTCCGTCCCATTACTTCCTTGACAAAGAAGGAAAAGCCCTTTAAGTGGTCATCACAGGCTCAAGAAGCTTTTGATCGGCTTAAGATCTGTTTCAGATCTGTTGATACACCCAGATCCAACACTTTCTTTCATTGTGGATGTGGAAGCTTCTGATAATGCTTTGGGGGCTATTCTCTTCCAAAGAACTGGAGAGAAGGGTCTGCTACATCCTTGTGCTTTCTTTTCCCGTAGACTAACCTCAGCAGAGAAGAATTACGATGTGGAAGACAAGGAATTGCTGGCTATTATTGAGGCTTTCAAAGAATGGAGGCATCATCTGCAAGAAGCTGCACAACAGATCATAGTGCTAACTGACCATCGCAATTTAGAGTTCTTTAGATCCGCTAGATGTCTTTCTCCTCATCAGGCTCGTTGGAACTTATTTTTAAATCAATTTAACTTTGTTATCTCGTACCTTCCAGGTTCTCGTAATGGGAAGGCTGATGCTTTATCCCGAATCCATGCTGCGGATTCCGTACCTGGAGCCCCATCCAAGACCATTCTATCTGATTCCAATTTCATCGGAGTTATCCATGATCAGGACTTGTGGAAGGAGTGCAGGGAGGCCTATGACGGTGATGTATTTCTGGCCAACCCACCTGTGGATATTAATCTTGTCTTTAAGGGCAGCATGTGGTTCAGAGAACAACGTATCTATGTCCCTGAGGTCATCCGTCTGCAGATCCTCAAGTTGGTACATGACTCCAAGTTGGCTGGTCACAGGGGGGTACAGAAGACACAAGAGTTCCTGAGCCGATTCTTCTGGTGGCCAACTTGCCTGAAGGATACCAAGGACTATGTTCTCTCTTGCGAGGTATGTGCTCATTACAAGACTCCTCATGTGGCACCTACGGGTCTTTTACAACCATTACCTGTTCCGTCCCGCCCTTGGGGGTCTATATCAATGGACTTTATTGTGGAGCTGCCTACATCGGGGGGCATGAATACAATCATGGTGGTAGTTGATCGCCTGACTAAAGCTGCTCATTTTGTTCCGTGGACCGGCCTCCCCTCAGCTAAAGATACAGTGAACTTGGTTATACAGAATGTCTTTCGGTTGCATGGGGTTCCGGATGAGATCATCTCTGACTGTGGAGTGCAGTTCACTTCAAGATTCTGGAAGAGGATTTGCTCTGCACTCAATATTAATGTCTGTCTCTCTTCCGCTTACCATCCACAGACAAATGGTCAGACTGAGCATACCAACCAGACGCTGGAACAATATCTAAGATGCTATGTCAGCCATCTCCAGGATGATTGGTTGGAGTTGCTGCCGTTAGCCGAATTTTCATATAACAATTCTCAGAGCGCCTCCACTAAATTTACACCTTTCTTTGCCAATCTGGGTTATCATCCTTGTATCTTACCTATGTCTCCAATTAATTCTCCGGTTCCGGCAGTGGAGGAAAGGCTGACTGCGATGAGGCAAAATCTGGAGGTTCTGAAGGAATCCCTGACCACAGCTCAAGAGATCGGCTGATAGATTCCGTTAACCTGCACCCATGTTTAAGGTTGGAGATTCCGTGTGGTTAGCAACTAAGAATCTGAAGTTAAACGTTCCTTCACAAAAACTTGGACAGAAATTCATTGGCCCTTTCAAGATCAATGGTATTGTGAGCTCTGTGGCCTGCCGGCTGAAGCTGCCTAGGACTATGAAGGTACACCCAGTTTTTCATGTATCTTTACTAAAGCCTGTATCTCCTAATACCTTCCAGGGACGTGTTGTGCCACCTCCGAAGCCTGTGGTGATTGATGGGCAAGAACAATTTGTGATGGAGGAGGAAATTGTTGATTCCAGGATTCGCAGGAATCGGCTCTAATATCTGATAAGATGGCAGGGATATCCCCCTGAGGAAGACTCTTGGGAACCTGTGGAAAACATCAATGCCCAACAGAAGATTTCTTGTTTTCATCAGAGATTCCCTGAGAAACCATGTCCAGGATCATCCTGAGGCCACTTCTAAGGAGGGAGTAATGTCAGGACTCTGAACATTTTTTATTACCTTTTGTGCATTACTGCCCTTTTCCAAGATGGCATCTTTGGTCTCATGTGCACTGTGTCTTCCTGCTATAAAACTCCACCCCAGCCTTCAGTCTGTGCTAGAGTATTCTGCCTTGCATCCAGCTCCTGACCTCCGGTGACTCCCTGGCTATATGCCTGCTCCTGTGAACCTGTGGGGTTATCCTGCTACTCTGCTCTGAGTTCCTGCTGCATACACCAGTTCCAGTAATCCTCCTTCATCTGCTGCTCGTGTTTACTTCCATCTGCATTTGCTGGACATGTAAGCTGTTGCTGCTCTGCAAGAACCTGAGACTATTACCCAGGCCTCCCTGGTTGAGCTAAGATATTATTTGAACTGCCTTATAAGCATATCTATCTGTGTTTTGGACTAAGCAAGGACTTATTCGTGTCTAGTATCCTCAAGAATAATTGTGCTTCATAGACTTTCTGCGTGATTGCATTTTCCTCTGAAGTTTCCTATAGACTGCTGAGCTGCATTTAATATTTACTCCTAGTGTTGTGGACTTGAGTTTCTCTCTGCACCTGTTTGAATCACTGTGTGATAATATAGACTTTACCACTTATAAAACTGTGTCCTGTAGTTGTCTTGTTCCACGCAAAGAGTCTCCTGAGCTATCCCCTATAAATATTACAGCATTATACGGGGCAAATATTTCCATGGAGCATCTTATGGGGCCATGTGCAGCATTATATGGGGCAAATGTCTCTATGGAGCATCTTATGGGGCCATAATCAGCATTTGTGCAGCATTATATGGGGCAAATGTGTCTATGGAGCATCTTATGGGGCCATAATCAGCATTTGTGCAGCATTATATGGGACAAATATCTCTATGGAGCATCTTATGGGGCCATAAGCAGCATTTGTGCAGCATTATATGGGGCAAATATCTCTATGGAGCATCTTATGGGGCCATAATCAGCATTTGTGGAGCATTATACGAGGCAAATGTGTCTATGGAGCATGTTATGGGGCCATAATAAGCATTTGTGCAGCAGTATATGGGGCAAATATCTCTATGGAGCATCTTATGGGGCCATAATCAGCATTTGTGGAGCATTATACGGGGCAAATGTCTGTATAGAGCATGTTATGGGGCCCATCATGAACTGTATGGAGCGTTATATGGGGCTCCTGATTCAATATGGATATTCAAAAACACTTAACCTACTGATGTCTCAATTAATTTTACTTTTATTGGTATCTATTTTTATTTTTGACATTTACCGGTAGCGGCTGCATTTTCCACCCTAGGCTTATACTCGAGTCATTAAGTTTTCCCAGTTTTTTTGTGGCAAAATTAGGGGTCTCGGCTTATACTCGGGTCGGCTTATACTCGAGTATATACGGTATCTATTTCTTTGCACGTCTTTAACAACTAAAAATATGTCATTTGTATTCTGCAGTAAATTCCAGTTCGTGTCACAAACGCACACAGATGGCACACGGATGCCTCACAGATGGTGCACACGTATGGCCAACAGAAAACCACACGGATAGTAAATATGGACCATGTCATGCGTGCATACTTTTAAGGGGATGTGTTAATGGGGTCTTACATAGGCTCTGAAAAGTTTTTTCAATCAAACATTTGGAGTATTTAGTGTATCATTAAAATTTAGTTTAAGCAGAGATTTTACATAAAAAAAGTATTTTTCTGCCTGCACAAGCAAACAAATGTAATGTTCAAATCAGCGGGTCATGAATAATTCATTTAACAAGAAATCAGGAAAGTTATATTAGCTGCATTCATTTCTGAGCCAGGAGAACACACCAAAAAGAGTTCTAATTGCAATTAGCTGATTTAAATTTAATGTTATTAGCAGACAAGAAAAACAAGTGCACAGTCAGAATAAATAAAAGCCTTCTATTTTACACTTAACCATTTACAGCCACCCTGACTTCATTTGCTCGGTAATGCTAAATCAAAGACAATCATCAAACTGCAGTAACCTAACCAGGTTGTAAGAGTGTAATGTGAGAGCAATCATGTGGCTTGTTCTCTGTACAATGTTACTGTAATTATTGGCCTGGTTAGTACATGTTCATTTTAACTTCAACTTTACACCTCCAGTTCTGCACTTCACATTTCTATTCATATGAATTGATAACAACTGCTTTGATTTTACCACTAAGTAAAGCAACTTTTCTGTGACAAAAAATATTTTTAGGTGAATTTCTAATCTTTTTATCTCAGCAGAACATACCTATATATAATATATATATAAAGTGAGGAATATAATATTTGATACACTCCCGATTTTGCAAGTTTTCCCACCTACAAAGTATGGAGCGGTCTATAATTTTTATTGTAGCTACACTTTAATTATGAGAGACAGAATCTTTAAAAAATGTAGTTCTTGACCAAGTTTGCACGGATTTTGGCCCCCTCCTCTATGCAGATCTTCTCCAGATCTTTCAGGTTTATCTCTGTCGCTGGACAAAATTGAATTTCAGCTCCTTCCAAAGATTTTCTGTTTGGTTCAGGTCTGGAGACTGGCTAGGCCACTCCAGGACCTTGAAATGTTTCTTAAGGAGTCACTCCATAGTTGCCCTGGCTTTGTGTGTGGGGTCGTTGTCATGCTGCAAGACCCAGTCACGAAACATCTTCGATGCTCTTACTGAGGGATGGAGGTTGCTGGCCAAAATCTCAAGATACACGACCCCATCCATCCTCCTTTCAATATAGTGAAGTCATCCTGTCCCCTTTGCAGAAAAGTACCCCAAATGACTTGATGCAAGTGAATCGCGCGAGTTTCTCGCATAGAACTCGCAAGTGTGACCCCGGCCTTATAGAGGTATTAACCTGCCATCTGCTAATAATAAAATTCCTGCATATACACGACACGTTCTGAAAAGAGACAGAAAATATCAACTTTCAGATTATTCGTTTTTAATATAGATCACCTGATTTCACAAAGAAAACCTAATTGACTTTTAATTAGATCTTGGAAAATCCATATCAGAATGTCTGAGTAATCTTGAAAGTTTTCCTGTCAGATATTAAACTGATCTCTAGTTAGACTCAAAACTTTTTCAATATCAGGATTATAAGCCATTATGTAAGTCCACCAGACTCATCAAGTCAAAAGAGTTCTATTTAAAATTTGTAACAAGATTTTTTAAAGAATCACTTCATAGCAGAAAACCTGGTAAAACTAATCATCTGGCAAATCCTCCACTGCATCAGTGATATGCTATACATGCTATATATGCTATTGTGTCCCTGCACAAGACTGCAAAAACCAGACTGCACAATCACATTCATAGTTTGATTAGAAATCTCACGTCCTATATAATTTATATTTTAGTCTCCAATGTTCACTAGTGTGCTTGAAGCTTTACAAAGCCATTCCTGCTGTGGCTGAAAGCTATAACAGTTCTGTTGCAGTTTTTCCAGTGTTTTCCTGTACTATCACTTTATTTTGCAAGGAAAGAGCTGTTTCACCTGCCAGACCATTGACCAATTTCAATCTGTCTCATGGTCTTGTAGATAAAGCAGTAGTTTTCTTGACAGATTAAAGCCCCAATTCATCATTTGTGTTGTTTTTACAGCCACTTTTTTTGTGTCCTGTGGTATTCGTTGCCATTGAATTCTTCAAATTGCACAAATGGTTTAAGAATTTTGAGCAAAGACAATTTTTGTAATATCTTTAACAGTTTTAGAGCAAAAGGTCACAGGAGTGAGGAGAAGACCTCACAGTTTTTGTTTCAAAAGGTATTTTTGGGATTGTGGAAAAAAACCCTGATAGGGGAAATGCATATAAAACCAGTATAAACATAATTTGCTTTAAAAGATATGATTGATACATTGTAGAGATGAAATACAGAGATACACCAATGTTTACCCTGCAGTCCTATCCTAGAATTCATAAGGTTAGTGAGTAGTTATAGCTTTGTATTTATATTTATCCACGGGGATCACATTTTTTCAAAGTGGGCAGATTTGTGTAAGTGTATAGCTGTCAATTTTTCATACAATAATATTTTATTATTCCTATTAACCGAGAATATTGGCTGGCACCTTTGCTAGATTTTTGTTTAGGATTAAAAAACACATAATTCAACGATATGTGTGTTGTTGTTTACTTAGATTGAAGGATTAATCACCTGGTGATTATCATTGCTGTGACTAGCTAGAGAATGGGCTCTGTTTACAGTTATGTACATACAGAGCCTGGTGTGGGCGGGGTTAGCTTTCTCAGCTCTGCTGCCTCTAAAAACTCTGATTGTATGAGAATGGCTGCACCCAGTAATCTAAGTGATACATTGCTGGATTCAGCTTCTCTTTGTCTACATCATGCTGCTATCAGATGAGGTAGAGAAAACCTGCTGACAGATTCCCTCTAAGCTCTTTATCCTCATTACATTATTAGAATACATCATGACACACAATTTACTGTAAACTGTTTTCTCTATCTAGAATTTTCTTGGCATCTCATTTTAGAGTCGCTTTCTTTCTTGATTTCATTGTACAGATTTTAGAGGCACAGAAGACTGCAAATATTGTATAATGCTATTGATTGTAAAGCCATTTGGAGCCTTTTAAAGCAATGCCTGCTCTGAAGATGATATTGAGCAAACAGGATGCAGACTGTGCTATCTATTTGTGGACTTTTCACACTGTGATACTGACCTTCCAACTACTAAGCTGTATGTCTTAATGACAGTTTTAATTTATTTCCTAGCATCAAGTATAGTCTTGAAAGTGTGGAATTTACTAAACATTTAAATGTGGTTGATCTGGTTACAATATTGACAATCAGAGCAACTTTCCAGTCTCCTCTCAATAATCATGCTCATTTTCTAAGGGTATGTGCACACGTCAGGATTTCTTGCAGAAATTTCCTGAAGAAAACCGGAAATTTTCTGCAAGAAATCCGCATTTTTTTTGCGTTTTTTTCCCGGGTTTTTTTAGCATTTTGCAAGCGTAATTAGCTTGCAGAATGCTAAAGTTTTCCAGGCGATCTGTAGCATCGCTTGGAAAACTGACTGACAGGTTGGTCACACTTGTCAAACATAGTGTTTGACAAGTGTGACCAACTTTTTACTATAGATGCTGCTTATGCAGCATCAATAGTAAAAGATAGAATGTTTAAAAATAATTAAAAAAATTAAAAAAATGGTTATACTCACCTGCAGACAGCTGATCTCCTCAGCGGCGTCCGTTCCTATAGATGATGTGTGTGTGCAGGACCTTCCATGACGTCGCGGTCATGTGAGCGGTCACATGAGCGGTCACGCGACCAATCACAAGACCGCGACGTCATCGCAGGTCCTTCACACACACCATCTATAGGAACGGAAGCGGCAGCATGCACCGCTGAGGTGGGAAGACTCCCGGGGCCATCAAAGGTGAGTATATTACAATTTTTTATTTTAATTCTTTTTTTTTTACCAATTATACGGTGCCCAGTCCGTGGAGGAGAGTCTCCTCTCCTCCACCCTGGGTACCAACCGCACATAATCTGCTTACTTCCCGCATGGTGTGCACAGCCCCGTGCGGGAAGTAAGCAGATCAATGCATTCCTAGGTGTGCGGAATCCCCGCAATTCCGCAAATTTAATGAACATGTTGCTTTTTTTTCCGCTATGCGATTTTTTCGCGGAAAAAAATGCAACATTTGCACAAGAAATGCGGAATACACTGTAAATAATAGGAGGCATATGTAAGCGTTTTTTTCGCGTTTTTTTTCACATTTTTATCACGTTTTTATAGCGAAAAAACGTGAAAAAAACGCGAAAAATACTGAACGTGTGCACATGGCCTTACTGGTATTTTTGTAATCTGTGCCTTATAATTATTATGTCAATTGCTGTAATATCAGCTTTACATGTATTGACTTTGCTTGTGTTTGTGTAAGGAGGAAGACCGGGCTGCAGGTACCTGTGCTGCATCAGGTCCAGAACCGTCGAGGCTGCGTCTCAGGTTGCCCGGGGGAAAGGATAGCGAGTGACACAGACCAGGTGAACTGGAGGCAGGGGGCACAGCCAAAAAAAGCATGTGTGATAACAGACAGTTTTGCCAGGGACAAGCAGCACGCAGCAAGATGAGCAGCATGCTCTGCCCCTCGAGCATCGATGCTGTGAAGTATTGTGCAGGCCGGCTCCCGCCGCTGCCAGTGGGACCATGAAAGGGCGAGGTGCCATGCGCCCACTAACTGTCAGAGAGCAAGGTGACATGTGCCCAGTGACTGCCAGAGAGCAAGGTGCCGTGCGCTCCGTGACCATGAGTATAGCGCACGTGCAGAATAAAGAAGACCGGGTACCAGACATATACATACAGCCTTCCTTGCCAGTTAATATTGATCAACCCACGTTAAACTTGGAGATTGCTGTGGCCTTGTTTGCTTTGGCTGCCTCAGTTCATGGACTAGGAGCTCAGTGGAAGGAATCATAGACCGACCGCTGCCGCCAGAAGATGGACCATCGTTTCAAGGACCCCATCTGAGGACATCTTCCCAGACACTGCCGGTGCTACAGCCCCTTGTGAGATCACCTGCTGAGGAGGAGCATAAAGGACACGATAGGTTCCTTAACTGGACTGCTATTGTTTTACTACAATTTCTCTTATTTTCCATTCTTTAACCATTTACCTCCCTGCGAGGAGTCAATACCCTGTTCTATTAAATTGTTACATTTGGTTAACCCTTGCTCTGCCTTTTGTCTGTCACTGCATCCCAAAGCCTGCTTACATTTATATGCAGAAACCAATCAGAAGAGGCAGAGCTGCAAGGGGGTGGAGACAGCAGCAGCCAGAACCAATGATAAAACAGGAGGTGTGACTCAGACTAACTCATGCTTCCTGTAGACACTGTAAGTAAACCTTAGTCACCAATCACAGCCTTTCAATAATGAAGCTGAGCTATAACAGAGGAAATAAATGGCAGGTAAGCATCAAGCATAGGTACTAACTACAGATGAGCAAATTATTTTGATGCATATCAACTTCTTGTATAATCTCGTGGAATTCACAAGCTCCAGCTAATTTGAACAAATCAGCACCTTTTTTACACATTGTGAATGCTTGAATCAGCCAGAGAGGAGTCACATGAGCTCAGGCATGGGCATCCCTGTAATTATAACAGTCACATCCCATGGTGTATTGCAGCCAAACAGGAAGGACCATCAGAGCCACATTAGAAATAGGGAGCGATTTATACTCTAACAATTGATGATTTGAACATTATACTGACACAATTGCATTGACTATTTAGGAAAATCAGAGGAAAATTTGCAAAATAATTTGGAATGTGGTCTATAACATGCAGTAAGCAAAATGGAGTTTGGGTTACTTTGAAATCTGACATTGACAGCCGATGAGGGACTGCAATATTTGAAAGTAGGGAGAACAGTACCATTAATGATGTCAATCCAAAACATTCACAATAATGCAACAGGGAGAAATCAGCTACTTACTTATGCTCATTGCCAACCTGAGGCTGTTGGGGATCTTCAAGATTATTGATATATGCATCAGGATATGGAGTAAGATGAGGATGAGCAGAAGATGGCTGTGGAGGGGAACATTTTGCTATCCTTGGCTGACAGTCAAAATGGAATAGATGATGA
This sequence comes from Ranitomeya variabilis, assembly GCF_051348905.1. Lineage (NCBI taxonomy): Eukaryota > Metazoa > Chordata > Amphibia > Anura > Dendrobatidae > Ranitomeya > Ranitomeya variabilis. Next base: position 536,548,927 of record NC_135234.1, read on the forward strand.
TGACACTGGCCAACCAACTGTTGCAGTGGTTTGCGGAAATCAAAATGATGGAGCTTTCATTCATACTGGTTAGCATGGCAAACTGTATGCTCAAATGCTTATGGGATGAGATGCATATCGTTAGCATTAAGCAAAGGAATGACTTTCTCAATAGCCACGATTTAGACCCACAATATAAATGCAAAATGGGGAAATATTTTCCATCATCCAACATAGAGCATTGCCAGTATAAGCTGTAGTCCTTAGTTAGTGAACCTTTCACTGAGCAGACACCTGCTGACCACACACCTGACCTGAACGTTAAACGCCTCACCATGTCCAACAGAGCTAACACTTCCCTAGCTGTGCAGCTGCTAAGACTACAACAAGTAGGAGAGGAAGCAGTGATTTCAGTATATATGCCATGATGGACCAGATGTTTGTATCTGTTACTGCGTTAACCTTATGCACGACAGCAAAAAGAGATGTATCTCCTAAACAGTCAGGTTCAGTTATACCTTCTGGATCAACAGATTGAACTAGTGGCAAAAACTAGTACAGTCATTTCCAGTCCACAGAATACTGTCAGAGAGGGCATACAGAACAGCAAGTGGTATTTTTAAATACATGCAGACTAGATTTTCCTCAGCAAGCGTGGAAAACCTTATATTCATCTAAATGAGACAAATATGGATCAGTGCCAATTTTTATTCACTTACAGTTGATGCTAATGATTAGGCCGGGGTCACACTTGCGAGTGCAATGTGAGACACTCACACGAGTCTCTCGCATCAATACCCGGCACGGCCGCTGGCACTCATGACCGGAGTGTGAGGCTGCATGTATTTCTATAATAGTGACATTGTCAGGTATTGATGCAAGAGACTCGCGCGAGTTTCTTGCATTGCACTCGCAAGTGTGACCCCGGCCTTAGACTTTCTGTAGCATCTGCCTGCCTGTCTATTTGTCTTCTACAATGTTTTGCTGCCCCAATTCTGATTCATCCACCCAAGCACGCATCTTCTGCCTAGCCATCATGTTATATCTATACTGCTGGACATCTATGTGCCTGTCCCATCCTACTTTAAACTGTCCGCCTTCTGCTGAACCAAGACAGCCATGTTAGCCACACACCACCTGCCTTCCCACTGAATTATATAGCTATACAATACTGCTGCTGCTGGAGTTGCCAGTGTAGGCCTTACACTGCCAGACACCTCCTTGCCTGCTTTGTGATATTCTATACTGTGCATTTGGTGCCACTGCTACATCCACTGCCACTTCTCATACACGACCATATACATTTCCTACTTGTCCATTGCATTCTATAGTTATGCTGCACTGCTGCTTGGAACTCAGCTCTGTTCTCTGTGCTCTTGAAACTGCTCCCACAAAAGGGATAATTTATAATTTTTGCATAGCCTTTTTAGAAGCCATTAAGTCTTTATTTTAAACTAGCAAAACTGTTATTGCTCTTTCTCAAAAAATGGGATCATATTTGAATGACATTATATAAAGGCCATTATTTTTCATGCTGCAAATCCCAAATTAGTGATAATTTTTAAACGCTTGTTCTAAAGATTCAGCTTCTTTCTTTAATAATCAATAAACTTTTTGCTATTCTCCAAACAAGAATAATTTTTAGACAGTTGTCAAAAAGCCATGGCTTCTTTCTTGTACTATGTGTATTAACACCAGCAAGGTAGGTATCTTCCTCCAAAAAATATGTTTTTGGACCATTTTTAGATTTTTAAAAAGCTACACATTACACCTGTGCCCATTGGAAAAGAACAATATGGATGTTTTTGTTAAAAAGTCTGTTAGTGCAATGTGTTGTTAAACAGGCTGTTAGTTATCTGATTATTACCTATAGCCAAAAATATTGAAGTCACTTTGTCATTACTAACGCTGTGTTTGAGATTGAAAAGTGTTCAACACATTCCGAGGGGAACTCAAAACACTGTACACATGTTTTCAATGCAATTGGAGTCTTGCAGAACTTGAGATACGCAGCAAATCAAACTTTTAGGAAAGTTTTACCGAAGGTAGCTGAAAAGATTTGTTCATCTCTAGTATTGACTGACTTTTGGCTCATCTGACTGGACAGTCACCTTTAAACTCTGCTCAAGCTAATGTCATGACTTCTGTTTTTATAGGATTTATAATGGATATGACATATCTGGTATAATCTGTCATGATGCTTTATGATCTGTTTGTCAAATCTGTCATTATTCATTAGGATGCATTTGTTAAACTCCATTGACTCAAAACAGGTTTGTCGGGTTGGTTAGATTGTTTTATATTATTATTATTGGACGGAGCCGCATGTTATTTAATTCTAACCCACAAAAAGCAACAGCAAAGTGACTGAAAAAGAATTTCCACATATATGAACAGAGTCTACTAACATGTGAGGACTAGGGTTGAGCGAAACGGGTCGGCCAGTTTCATGAAACCCGACCCGACCCTGTGTGGGGTCGGCCATGAGGTCGGCAATCTTCTGAATCTGGAATCGGAATTCCGATACCGAGTTCCGATATGTTTGCGATATCGGGAATCGGTATCGGAATCCATATTTAAGTGTAAAATAAAGAATCAAAATAAAAAATATTGATATACTCACCCTCGGACGCGCCCTGCTTCTTTCCGGCAGCCTTCCTTCCTAAGAATGAGCGCGTGAAGGACCTTAGATGACGTCGCGGCTTGTGATTGGTCGCGTGACCGCCCATGTGACCGCTCACGCGACCAATCACAAGCCGCGACGTCACCGCAGGTCATTCACACGCTCATTCTTAGGAAGGAAGGCTGCCGGTTAGTACCAGGGCGCGTCCGAGGGTGAGTATATCAATATTTTTTATTTTGATTCTTTATTTTACACATTAATATGGATCCCAGGGCCTGAAGGAGAGTTTCCTCTCCTTCAGACCCTGGGAACCATAATATCCCATTGCACTGCATTGGGTTTCGTGTTTCGGCCGACCCCGACTTTTTTATAGGATCGGCCGATTTCACTCGAACCGACTTTTGAGAAAGTCGGGTTTCGTGAAACCCGACCCGATCCTATAAAAATAAAAGTCGCTCAACCCTAGTGAGGACTGAATATTTTGTACATGGGCTGTTAGGGGTCGAGTTCCCGCCTCTGCACAGGGGGAATCTCGAGCCATCTCCGCAGCGGTCTCCCATTCTTCTCCTGCCACAGTGGAGCCTGCTCAACGGAGACGTCGGTCCCAGTGTCTCGCTCAGTCTGACTCTGTATAAAGAAGTTACTGCTGCTTTTCCTGCTTCTGCCATTGAAGTCAGTGCTGGGCAGCGGCGAGCAGACGCTTCTGGGACTAAGTCCTGCTTTTCTCGTTCTGAGCATGCCCAGAGTAAGATCTCTCAGTGGAGATTGAGGGTCACATGATCAGATACTGCAGCTGAGGCCATTGGTCCTTCAGGAAGGTCCTGTAGGTGCTCACCCTCTGTGGCAGCCTCTCATTGGTACTTCTATGAAGGTCCTGTACGTGCTGCAACTATTTAAGGCTTGCATGGCCGCACGGCCATGCGCTAGTATTGTTCTTTATTATGTGCTTTGCGCCAGTGCAGTCACGTGAGAGTGTGTTTGGGCACCCGGCTGAAATAAGCCGCTAAAATGCTGGCACCTCCGGCGAGGAGTTTGTGTTTGTATGTATTCAGGGACCTGGCTGAAATAAGCCCCTAGAATGCTGGCACCTCCGGTGAGGAGTTTTGTGTGCATGCGTGACCACTGACTGCTCTCTGTTTGGGCAGTTAGCCTGTGCCTCTGTGAAGTCTAACAGGGCACAGTGCTTTGCTTTCACGGCTACTCGGTGAATTAACTGAGTTAGTCCATACTGCCATATAGTGCCGCCTTTTGCTAGCAGCAGGTACTCCTGCACGGTGGACCCCGGGCTGCGAACGCACCAATATCAATAAAAACATCTCTATTTACTCGGTGCGTTCCGCTAGCCGTAACATGGGCTTTGCTTGAGCTGATAAATAAATGTTCTTTCTCAGGTGTATGTATTCATTTCTTTTGTTTCCTAATTAATTATGTTCAGCTTATTAAACAATTGTAGCCTGGATAGATTTTAAACTGTGGTTGTTGTTTTTTCTACTCTGGCACGTACTCCAGCTGCTGTTTTGGAGGAGCTACACACATGGCTTATTTCCAGTTTCCCTAATCTGATGCGAGTAATCCATTTGAAACTATTGATTTCTTTATTTATTTTTCAGATGTTTATTCTATTCTTATTATCAGGTCTTCATTTGGTAAAAGAGATTGCGATAGAAAGATTATAGGCGTAACAAAAGATATGAGTAATAATATTTCAGTATTTTGCAATGAAGTAATGCAGGCTTCATTTTTACAGTATAATTTGCAACATGCCCATGATTTTAAAGGGAACCTGTCACCCCCAAAATCGAGATGAGCTAAGCCCACCAGCATCAGGGGCTTATTTACAGCATTCTGGAATTCTGTAGATATGCCCTTGATGTATCCTGAAAGATTAGAAAAAGAGGTTAGATTATACTCACCCAGGGGCGGTCCTGCAGCGGTCCGGTCCGATGGGCGTCGCGGTCCGGTCCGGGGCCTGCTATCTTCTTACGATGATGTCCTTTCTTGTATTCACGCTGCGGCTCTGGTGCAGGCGTACTTTGTCTGCCCTGTTGAGGGTAGAGCAAAGTACTGCAGTGTGCAGGTGCAGGGAAAGGTAAGAGAGGCTCAGCACCTGGGCACTGTAGTACTTTGCTCTGCACTCAACAGGGCAGACAGGAGCCGCAGCATGACGACAAGAATAGGACATCATCCTATGAAGATAGGAGGCCCCGGACCGGACCGCGACACCCATCGGATTGGACCGCCCCCCAGGTGAGTATAATCTAACCTCTTTTTCTCATCTTTCAGGATACATCGGGGGCTTATCTACAGCATTCCAGAATGCTGTAGATAAGCCCATGATAGTGGGCTTAGCTCATCTTCGATTTTGGGGGTGACAGGTTCCCTTTAATTTTGGATATAGTCATCGTTTATGATGATATAGCTAGCAAACATTTTCAAGACACGCTGTTTGCTTGCACAAATTTTACCAGGGATTTTCAACATGTGATTTTCTAGCTGTTGGATCTAGCCTCCTGGACCCCTACTGATCACAAGAACAGATGTCCTGTGCTCCAACATAAATTCAATAAATAAAAATACTCAGAGTTAGGTGTCGAGTTCCCGCTGCTGCACAATGAGAATCTCGAGCCACCACCACTGCGGTCTCACATTCTTCTTCAGCTGCAGTGGAGCCTCCTCAGCAGAGGCGTCGGTCCCAGTGTCTGGCTCAGTCAGATACTGTGTGCTTGGTTACTGCTGATCTTCCAGGCTCAGCCATTGTAACCAGCACTGTTCAGCGGCGAGCAGACGTTCCTGGGACTAAGTCCTGCTTTTCCGCTACTGAGAATGCCCAAGGGACGACCTCTCATTGGAGGTCGGGGGTCACATGCTCAGGTCCTGAAGCAGTTCCTATTGGACCACTAGGAAGGTCCTGGAGAGCTCTCCATGCGCTAGAATCAACTTATGTTTATGAGCGTACGAGCTTAGCTACTTGGTGGTCTGTGTCAGCATGTGCTCAGGGTCAGCTAGCCACTAGCTGCCTATAAAGTCCTGCGGGGATATTGGAGCAGATTAGAATGGGATAGAAGAATGGAGTATTGTTTACATTTTTATTTTAGAGCATTTGCAGCCATCTTTATTTTTTATTTTTTTTACTATATAATCTCTTTAAACTATGATACACAAAACAAATGCTAAATACTATCTTCATGAATAAATGCATTGAGGGTGAATTTATAAGAGTCACCTCTACAAGAAGCAAGGATGGTAGATAGTGGACATCAGAATTTGAGCAATACAATACCTTGCGTTCATGGTGTCTTATCTCAACATTTTGAATGATTCATAATGCATGGATATGTCTCCTTTCATTGAAAGATAAATTTAAGGAGAAAGTCACTTGTCAGGGCTAAATGACTGGAACACAAATGGAACAGGGATAGACTACTTTATTTCCGAGATAAGATATATATTTATACATACACAAGACAAGCACATCTGACTCGAATTTAACCTAGAATTCTTGTCTTACTTATGAAGACAGATGTATTTTAGGAGCACTTAAAGAAGGCAAATTTCAGGTATAGTGGTCATTAATCATATTGTCCAGCAAAAGATTGTTTAAGTTGTTTACATATCAAACAAAAGTGATGGCTTCACATCTAAAAGGGTCTACGCCATCTATTATATCACTTGACTTCTTACAGAGAATAAATATTGTTATTAATGTTACACTAAGGCACATTTCTCTAATTTAAAAAACATAACTGAGCAAACTAATTATACCCAATTGACAGCCAAAGGCAACTGTATACCTTTGAAAAATAAAAAAAAAGTGGAGAGAAACTCCAATAAATAGTGAATTGCACACGTTTTTGTGGTTTCAATAATACTAAGAAAATAACAGATTCTTCAGATAGTTATGAGGTGCAGATGAGTTACTGGATAAAAGTGAGTTAAGGAAAGTCGAAATAACCCCAAGACATTAGTTTAGGTTGGTAGAGGGAAAAAACCCAAGAAGTTCAGTTTTGGAAAAATTCTGTTTCAAATAGAGAGAGAATGTGGTGTAAGAGCCAGCGTACAGAAAATAACTGCAATTTTGTTGTAGTGTTGCATTGATATCAGGAGAACATTTAAATAATTGGGACGCATCAATGTAGAGATGTGATCTAGGGATGATTCCTGAGGAACCCTGATATGAAAAGGAAGAGTAGAAGAAGCCAGCAAATGAGATACTTGAAAATGTTGTTACATCTGTCAGAGGCTGCAGGCTCAAAAAGTCTACATCACATAGACTTGGCATATGCCATTCCATCTGGCAGACTCCAAATAAACCCCAACCTTCACCCTTAATGCCCTGTGCAAAAATCGGTCTTAAAACTAGGTCCAGTGGATTTCTGTCAAAGATAGACTGTTGCCTGGAGGAGCTAGCTGTAAGCAGAGATGGTCACCAAGCGGGGTCCAATCCGAGAAGTCACATCAAGAACAAAATCAAGAGACAAGAAGGTGGTCAAAATACAAGCCGGAGTTAGAACACAGAAAATACAAAATAGAACACAGTAGCCAAGAAACAGAGACCAGGTCTAGCTGAATATTAGTAGCTGTAGCAAGCTGCAACAATGCTGTAACAAGAGATAAAGACATCCGGTTCCAGCATGCACATGAGAAGATGCAGGTGATTACAGCTCCACCACTTTATGTCGGGGTTACCCACATTCATACCAGAAAGAACAGGATGAAAACCTGATTAACGCTTACCAGAGGTTGTCCTCGATTGTATGGAGAGGTTCCTGACCCGAAGCGAGATCCCTGCACAATGATCTTCCATATCTCAGAGAGAGATTAGCTCCCCAAGAGGCAAGATGGTGCCAGACACACCTAAGAGGAGGAAAAACTATAGATCCTCTCTGTCTACTCACAGGAACATGAAGGTGAAGGAGAGCTGTGCATACCTAATTCAAACGCATCCTGCAAAACCCTAGCTGCTGAGGTTGCCAAACTGTTTGCCCCTGAGATAAAGCAATATCTGGAAGCCACAGTCACCATTACATTGCAATAGATGCAGAATGATATATCGCACCAGAATGAAAGGATAGAAAAGTTAAAGATCGAATCATCAATATACAGAATTAGCTTGAAAGTGCTCATACAGATCTTCAAAAAGCTACTAAGCGCTTTCATCATTTGGCTGATAAAGTAGATGAACTGGAGAATAGGTCTCGGAGAAGCAGTTTTAGAATTATTGGCCTTCCGGAATCAAGTACCCCAGTCAGCTTACAGTGATCAGTTCAGAGAATTTGCCAAGGCTTCTGGCTTCAAAGCACCTTTGAAAGTGGAGAGGGCTTATAGAATAGTTTTACCTTTGCAGGTACCTTCCTCATACAGACCAAGACAAGCCATAGTGAAATATCTGGACTATGGTGACAAAGCAAATATCTTGGAAAGGTACAGGAAATCTCCACTTTTGATGCTAAAGAGACATAAAGTGTTAATATTTTGTGACTACTTGGTGGAAGTTACAAAGAAAAGGCATACTTTCTGTGGAATCTCTAATAAACTGGTAATGAATAAAATCTAATTTTCAGTTCAATTACCTGAAACATTAGCAGCTCCGGACCAAACTTCAGACTTCCTCAAATGCATTGAGGACTCTCCAAAGGAACACAACAGAACAAGGGATCAGTAACATCAGTAGTTCTTACACTAGTCAGGTTTTTTTTCTCCAGGGATAAAATGTTTGACATATAAAGGCACAGTACCGCTGTTGCATTATTAGATCATATATGTATGCAGTGTTTTTTTTTAGTGGGAGAGAGGGAGGAAAAAGAAAAAGTAGAAAAGGGAGGAGAAAGAGTGTGGGGAAAAAAAGAAAAATAATAAATAATAATTAAAAAAAATAAAAAAATAAATAATAAAAAGTAAAAAAAGGGAGAGAGGGAAGAGGAAGGGAAAGAGAAATACGCAGGAAAATGAAAATAATTGAGCGATTACTGCTATTAAAAATATACTTATTATATAATGCTCTTGTGGAAAATTGTCATGTGACAGTCTTCAGTAAAGAAGGAGGAACTCAAACCGTCGCTGGACCTGGAACCCCAACTATTTTTGTCCCAGTGTGTACTCTTGAAGGTAGAGAGGCCCGAGTCTCTGACCTTACTATGCTACTGTTAATGTGCTAAGCTGTTCCCTACACCTCACCCAGGAAGCCTGTGACAGATATGCTGGTGTATAAATATGTAAGACAAACAGAGATAACAAAAAACAACTTACATACAAAAACATTCACCAAGGGTAGAGTGGAATAAAGAGAAGGATAGGAATGTACAAACCAAATGGGAATAGGAAAATGGGGAAAGCGTACACCCCAAAACAACATCCAACAATCCCCAGCAGCAACTATGAACCCCAACTTCAGTAGAACAACTTCAGCATGTCTGGAAGTAAACTTTCACAGGCGGGGATGAGAAAGTCTGACCAGGTTTTAGAGAGAGAAAATGAGCAGGTCAGGAGCAGTTGTGAGATGGAGCTGCATGTCTCTAACCAGCATACAAAGAGTCGGTAACCTCTTTAGCGCCAAAGGAAATGCAGTCCATTTAATATGAAAAACAAAACACACAGGCTAAATGAAAGACCTGCAATTCAGAATACACATAATCATCGCCTAACCCCAGATGGGCAGCACGGAGGCTCAGTGGTTAGCACAGCAGCCTTGCAGCGCTGGAGTCCTGGGTTCAAATTCCACCAAGCATAACGTGGGTTTCCTCTGGGTTCTCTGGTTTCCTCCCACATTCCAAAGACATGCTGATAGGGAATTTAGATTGTGAGCCCCATCAGGGACAGCATTGATAATCTGTGCAAGCTGTAAAGCGCGGCAGAATATGTTAGTGCTATATAAAAAATAAAGATTATTATAAAAAAATAAAGATTATTATTAGATCTCCCAGGAGGATGTGACACACTTGTGACAAAAATGCTATCTAAGGAGATTGTCATATATTTAACACACATTCTCATAACAAGTGGTGAAACTATGGAAGCATGTGGATCTATTAGCTGTTATGGTTATTTATTTTGCAAATATTTCTATTTGCGATATTTGGTGCATACTCGAGCACCCGATGCAAACTGGAGTAGCGAGTACTTGTGCTCAACACTAATGACTACATATTCAATATGACAATCTAATGTTATCAAATTCTGTGTCATGCCTGTGGGTTCCAAATTCTCACATACTTGAGGGGTGTGGTTTCCAAAATTGGGTCACCGCTATTTAGGCACATCAGGGGTTCTCCAAACTCAATATGGCATCCGCTCTCAATTCCAGCCAATTTTTAGTTAAAAAAGTCAAGCGGTGCTCTTTCTCTTCTGAGCCCTGCCATGCACCCAAACAGTGGATTTCCCCCACATACGGGGTATTGGCGCACTCATGAGAAATCGCACAACAAATTTTGTGTTCCATTTTCTCATTTTACCCTTGTGAAAATTAAAAAGTTTGGGTCTAAATTAATTTTTTGGTGAAAAAAGTTAAATGTTGATTTTTTTCCTTCCACATTTCTTCAGTTCTCGTGAAATAACGGAAGGGTTAATAAACTTCTTGAATTTGGTTTTGAATGCCTTGAATACCATATTGGATGCAGATTTTAGAATGGTGCTACTTTTAGGTGTTTTCTTTCATATAGGCCCCTCAAAGTCACTTAGGGTCCCTAAAAAAAATGGTTTGGCAAATTTTGTTGGAAAGATGAGAAGTCGATGATCAACTTTTAACCCTTCTAACTTCCTAACAAAATAAAATTATGTTTCCAAAATTGTGCTGATGTAAGGTAGACATGTGGAAAATGTTATCTATGAACTGTGTTTTGTGAAATAACTCTCTGACTTAAGGGCACAAAAATTAAGTTTGAAAATTGCAAAATTTTTAAAATTACTGCCAAATTTACCATTTTTTCATAAATAAGCACAAGTCATATAGAAGAAATTGTACCAATATAACAAAGTACAGTATGTCACAGAAAAACAATCTCAGAATCAGTGGGATTCATTGAAGCGTTCCAGAGTCATTAGCACGTAAAGTGACACTGGTCAGAATTGTAAAATTTGGCTTGATCATTAAGATCAAAATTGGCTCAGTCTCTAAGGGCTTAAATTAATCAAGGTGTCAAAATTTTGTGAGAACATTTAGCATTTATATTACTTAATTTTATAGGCCCGCATCAAGTGGGTTTTCTAAAAAATAGAGCAGGAGTCACGAACATATGTATAGTTTTAGCAGTCCAGGATCGAGTAGGATTAAGGAAATCAGTAACAGGAAACCCAGCCTTACTTGCTTTAGATGCCAAAAAGGCATTTGATAAAGTGAAATGGAAGTGAACGGAAGAGGTTTTAGATAAATCTGGCATAACAGGGTTATTTAGTAATTATCTGATGGCCTTTTACATGAACCCTCAAGCTAGAACATACACACCAGGATTTTGTATCAGCTGTTTTCTTTGGAGAAGGGTCCACAATTGCTGTTCCACTTGGCCATTGAACTGTTGGCCTGACATGATGCTCTTTCTCTCTGAACAAGAATAACATTTAAATCGGATAATTGATACACTGCTATATTTTGAACCCTTTTCAGGGTACAAAATAAATGTAGACAAGTGCCAACTACTATTTTGGGGGCAGTTGGGTGTTGGAGCCAACTTCAATGTCAAGGTTAATGTTACTACTACACTTTTGATGCAATTATGTTTTAAAATAGGCAAAGACTCTGGATCACTACGCAGATTTAATTTCCTGCACTTAATAATCAAAATCATAAAATACAGTTGTGCTCAAAAGTTTACATACCACGGCAGAATTTTTGTTTTCTTGGCCTTTCTTGGCCTCAGAGAATATGAATCATAACACCAAAACTTTTTCTCCATTCATGGTTAGTGGTTGGGTGAAGCTATTTATTCTTCAAACTACTGTGTTTTTTCTTTTTAAATCATAATGACAACCCAAAACATCCAAATGACCCTGATCAAAAGTTTACATACCCCATTTCTTAATACCGTGAATTGCCCCCTCTAACATCAATGACAGCTTAAAGTCTTTTGTGGTAGTTGTGCATAACGTTCTTTATTTTCTCAGATGGTAAAGCTGCCCACTTTTCTTGGCAAAAAGCCTCCAGTTCCTGTAAATTCCTGGGCTGTAGAACATGAACTTCATGCCTGAGATCTCCCCAGAGTGGCTCAATGATATTGAGGTCAGGAGACTGAGATGGCCACTCCAAAAACTTCACTTTGTTCTGCTGTAGCCAATGACAGGTTGACTTGGCCTTGTGTTTTGGATCGTTGTCATGTTGGCATGTCCAAGTACGTCCCATGCGCAGCTTCCAGGCTGATTGCAAATTTGCCTCCAGTATTTGCTGATAACGTGCTGGATTAATCTTTTCTTGACCAAGTTTCCTGTGCCTTTGTAGCTCACACATCCCCAAAACATCAGCGAACCACCTCCATGCTTTACAATAGGAATGGTGTTCCTTTCATCATAGGCCTTTTTGACCTCTCTCTAAATGTAACATTTATGGTTGTGGCCAAAAAGTTCAATTTTGGTCTCATCACTCCAAATTACCTTGTTCCAAAAGTTTTGAGGCTTGTCTCTGTGCTGTTTTGCATATTATAGGTGAGATACTTTGTGGCATTTGCACAGTAATAGCTTTCTTCTGGCGACTCGACCATGCAGCCCATTTTTCTTCAAGTGCCTCCTTATTCTGCATCTTGAAATAGCCACACCGCTAGTTTTCAGAGAGTCCAGTATTTCATCTGATGTTATTTGTAGGTTTTTCTTTGCATCCTGAACAATTATCCTGGCAGTTGTGGACAAAACTTTTGTTGGTCTACCTGACTGTGGTTTTGTTTTTACAGAGCCCCTGATTTTCCATTTGTTAATCACAGTTTGAACACGGCTGACTGGCATTATCAATTCTTTGGATATCTTTTTGTATCCCTTTCCTGTTTTATACAGTTCATCTACATTTTCCTGTAGATCCATTGACAATTATTTTGCTTTCCCCATTACTCACAATTCAGAAATGTCAGTGGCTAGATGAAAGATGCAAGAGTCTGTCTGTATCCCAGAAACTCACTCAGCTTTTATGCACACACTGATTACAAGCAAACAGGTCACTGGTGAGGATGCTACCATTAATAGCCATTTAAACACGTTTGCGTCTTATTCTCTGCATGTTATCAGGCCAAAATCACCAGGGTATGTGAACTTTTGATCAGGGTCATTTGGATATTTTGGGTCGTTATTATGATTTTAAAAAGAGAAAACACAGTAGTTTCACAATAAATGACTTCACCCAACCATTAACCACGAGTGGAGAAAAAGTTTTGGTGTTATCATTCATATTCTCTGAAAAAAGGCCAAGAAAGCAAAAATTCTGCTGGGATATGTAAACTTTTGAGCACAACTGTATATCACCTGAGAAGGCAGGGTTTTTTGTCCAAAAACTTATGTTCAAAGACCAGCTCTGATCGAGTTCCACAAGTTGATGACGAATCTCAACGATCATGAACCCCAGAGGGTTCTGCGAGTCGGACAAGCAAAGAGGAACAAAGACCTACCAAATCTAAAGTTAAACGGTAACTGATTTTCTATTCATACAGGTGTGCTGATGTTGAATATTGTTTAAAAGCTGTTGTTTTTGCCACTCTCGCTCGTTAGGTTTCCATTTTCTATTCTGACTAAGTTACACCCTAATGAGAGGGTTTGTGGAGAGAGTGGAGGTTATGGGAGGTGAAAGGGAGAGAAGTGAAAGGAATTGGAAAATATTATATGAAGGGGGTGTGATTACCAACTAGTGGTATACTAGGAGACAGGTATGTATCGCACAGACAGAGGTCTGCTGCGATCTGAATCCAGGACAGGTTGTGGGGTCTTGTAGTCCCGCAAACCTGTATATTATTAATGGACTGGATTTAAGGTGTAACCAGAAAGTGATGGGTGGGACTGGTTAGCCACATACCTCTCAAGGAGTGTACTCCTATGAAGTCAGAAAGGTCCTATATGCTTCCTGGTTGCACCACATGGGGCAGATGGTCATGTGTGAGACTGGAGCTGGCTGCAGCTCCTTTGAGCCCAGGAAGCACTGAGGGTTCGGGCTACTGACAGAACCTATATGAAGCCAGGCTGGCAAACCTGGGAATCTGTTAAGCAGGTAACCCAGAGCATGGGGAACTGTGTGTGTTTGGCTCCAGACTGAGCGTGACCACAGGCCTGATGGAGCAGAGCCCTGTTATGACATTGTTGTTTTGTTTTTCCTGATCTAAAAGCTGTTTACTGTCTGTTTGTGCTTCTGGGGTTTATGAAGCAATAAACCCACATGAATTTTTAGAAGACATGATTGCTGAACGTTTTATCACTGCCAAGTGAGTGTACCCCAACCCCCTGTTAGGTGTTGAGGTCCCGCCGCTGCACAGGGGGAATCTCGAACCATTTCCGCTGCGGTCTCCCATACTCTTCCAGCCGCAGAGGAGCCTACTCGGCAGAGACGTCGGTCCCAGCATCTGGCTCAAGCTGATACTGTGTGGCTGGTTACTGTAGTCCTTCCAGGCTCAGCCATAGTAACCAGTACTGATCAGCGGTGAGCGGGTGCTCTGGGGCTAAGTCCTGCTTTTCTTCTTCTGAGCATGCCCAAGGGACGAACTCCCATTGGAGGTCGGGGTCACATGCTCAGACCCTGTAGCAGCTCCTATTGGACCACTAGGAAGGACCCGGAGAGCTTCCGCTATAAAAGGTTTACATGGCCGCACAGCCATGCGCTAGTATAAACCTGTTATCGTGTGTGTGGATGTATGCTTGTTCTGGTGATTGCTCCTTAATCATTCCCATTCCTAGTGTTGTTGAATGCTCGCGAATGTTGGAACTACCTAGGTTCCTGACAGTGCTATCCTAGACACAAGAGCACGATCCTACTGCATCAAACCAGCAGTGACCGCCAGTGTGGCACCATGCGTAATCAGTGCGCTTTCCTAGCCCTAGTTAGGGTGGTTAGTGGCATCCGCCAGAGCAGCGCTGTACGCACTCTGTGTGGTAATCTTTAATCTGTCCTGACCAGTCAGTGTAGGGTGGGAACTCCCGCGTGATCTCAGCATCTGACTCAGGGCGTCCTCAAGCGTGGGCTCAAAAGCCACCGAAGGTCAGAGCGAGATCAATCACCAGCATAGTGGGGGTGAGTTTCAGGTATCCCACCAGTGTCCGTCTGCTGCACCCTGTGACTGCTAACAGGGCACAGCATTTCCTTTGTTTCCCTGCGACTCTGTGAAGCAACAGAGTTTGCATCAGTTCATACTGGGTGACGGAACCCGTGTTTATTCTGGCGTAGTTCCACCATATAGTGCCGCCATTACCTAGCAGCAGGTTCCATCTCTGCACTGTGGACCCCGGGCTGAGAACGCACCTTTTACTATCTTTATATTTATTCGGTGTTTCCACCAGCCCTAACACCCGCTTAGCGATCGCTATGTCACAGGGGTTAAATTGTTATACACATGGTCAGGCAGAAGTGAAGACCAGGAAAAAGGTTTTTCTTAGCGGGTTGTAGCAAAATGTTCTCATCCCTGCTAGGGAAATTATTTGCTTTTGCTTTATTTGAAACTCTCAGCTTAGGTTTGTCATACAATATTCAAATTTCTTATTGTTTTTTTTTCTGATCTAGCTACACGCCATCATCGCCCAGTAATGATCTTACCAGATTTTGGTTATCCATTTTGATCCCAGGTATGTTTATTGTGTCATGGAATGTTAAAGATTTGAAATCTCCCCAAAAGCGTATGAAAATTCTCAGAAATTTAAAACGCTTAAAACCTGACATAGCCCTTCTACAGGAAACACACCTTCTTGAGGTAGATTTTCTCAGGATAAAGAAATTGTGGGTGGGTTACGTCTATGGTTCAGCCTCGTTGAACAGAAAGCTGGGGAGTTTAATGCTAATCAATAAGCACTTTACATACCAGATCATTAGCCAACAAACAGATAGTGAGGGTAGGCTGAGCCACCTTACAATGTCCATGCCTAGTGGGGTCTTTTCTGTTTACAATATTCTGTGCCCCTAGCATAGGGAACAAATCCTTTTGTAAACAGCTGAAGACTAGACTTTTGCTTGACTGAAACTCTAATAAAATAGTTGGAAACAATTTTAATTCAGTGGTATCAGTCCCCCGAAGACAAGAAAACTGTTGCAGCTACCCTTCAACAAACAGCTACTCATGACAAGATGCTCCCACCTTTGTTAGTCACTTGTCAACTAATTGATTCTTGGAGATTCCTAAACCCTAGTAACAGAGAATATACTCATTACTCACACGCCAATAACTCCTGGTCCTGGATGGATTATCTTCTAGTCTCCCCTTCCTTGTTAGCCAAACTAATTACTGTAAATATTGCTAACATCATTATTTCAGACAACGCTTGGTGATCATGGAATTGTCGAAGGATTTCCTTCGAGGTTCAGACTTCTTGTGGAGATTCCTCAACTATTTCTGCAAAGATGACTCTTTCATTTTCTCTCTCAAAATATGGTGGCAAGAATTCCTTTCAGATAACTTGGCTCATCATGATGATCTTATGTTATTAAGGGAATTGGCTAAGGCAGTACTTCGGGGGAAAATTTTGGTGCATACATTCACCCATAAAAAAAGTTCTTAAAAAATATGGTGAACTATCTAATGAATTAAAACAATCTTATACCAAATTCTTACTCAATCCGTCCCTCATAAATAAAAACCTCTGTGCGCAAAAACAAATGGAATTTAACCATTATGCAGATTTGAGAGAAAAAAATTATTTATCTGAATCAGAAGCTATCTTTTATAGATTTGGAAATAAATTGGGGTGAATGATGGCTAACTTGGCTAAAGGGGTGAGGAAACCACAAGGTTAAAAAATTACAAATGGGGAAGTTCACACTAACCCTAAAACAATTAATGATATTTTGGGTTCCTTTTATAAAGACCTATATAAAAATACGGAGCAAGCCCCTTCCTCTCCAGATACACTCTTTGAAAGGGTCAAATTGCACTCTTTTAAAGAGTAACACAAATCTATACTAAATAAACTGATCTCTTTAGAAGAGGTCACCAATACATTCAAGAAACTGAAACCAAATAAAGTCCCTAGCCCCAATGGCTATACAAATGAATACTACAAGCATTTAACTGCTGAAAATTCACCATTGTTAGAATCAATTTTTAATAAAATATTTCTGGGAGATTCCATTTTTCCTTCCACAAATATGGCCTACATCAAACTATTACTGAAAGCAGCCAAAGACCCTCTATTCCCCAACAAGTATAGGCCAATTTCTCTCTTTAAGGGGAATCTGTCACCCAATTTTTCGCCTATAAGCTGTGGCTACCGCCATCAGGGGCTTATCTACAGCATTCTGCAATGCTGTAGATAAACCCCCGATGTAACCTGAAATATAAGAAAAACAAGTTAGATTATACTCACCCAGGGGCGGTCCCGATGCGGTCCGGTCCGATGGGCATCGCGGTCCGAATCCAGCACCCTCCATCTTCATGCAATGACGTCTTCTTCCTTGCTTCCTGTTGCGGCTCCTGCGCAGGCGTACTTTATCTGCCCTGTTGAGGGCAGAGCAAAGTACTGCAGTGTGCAGACGCTGGGAAAGGTCAGAGAGGCCCAGCGCCTGCGCACTGCAGTACTTTATGCTGCCCTCAACCAGGCAGATAAAGTACACCTGTGCAGGAGCCGCGACAGAAAGCAAGGAAGAGGACGTCATCGCAAGAAGATGGGAGGTGCTGGACCCGGACCGTGATGCCCATCGGACTAGACCACAGCGGGACCGCCCCTGGGTGAGTATAAAGGCCTTTGATAACATTAAGTGGGATTGGTCATACAAGGTCCTAACAAAAATGTCTTTAACAGGCCCCTAAATTATTCGCTTCTTTAAAAAAAAAATTATTAGTCAGCTAAAGGCATGGCAAGATTTACCTTTATCTTTTATGGGGAGGTGCACACTAAGTGAAAATGAACAGTACAGCCAGACCTATGTACCAACTACCAACCTTACCATTACTCCTGAAACCATCCGACCCCATCATACTTCAGCCACTTTATCTGGAGGGGTAAACGTGCTAGGATTAGTCTGTAAAAACTCATGGCGTCTAAAGACGACGCAGGCAACAATTTTCCAAGTATTAAAAATTACAATCTTGTCTGTCTCTCTCACTATATTATAGACTTGTTCCACAAGAGACATACATATTCTGATCACATGCTGGAATCTGACTTTGCCTATCCGTTTAATTAAACAGCCCTTCTTCATTCCTGGTTTGCCTTGTTACCCCCAGCAATTAAAAGATTGGTCATTTTTAAGGATGCTATTTCCACATGGAGGACAGTAAGGAATTTTTTTTTCAAAATGGCAACAGGCAGGGGTTGATAACATCTTGCATCTTCTTCACCCAACTGAGCAGAGATGGCTGACATGTACCTCCCCAACATTATTTTCAGTTTGAACAAATCATACTTTCCATTATGGGCAACTTAAAAGATGTTACTTTTGATGTTGGATGTCATTTTGTTATCTCCAATGGGTACTCCCTCATTATCGGTTTTGTACTCTGTAATGAGATCCAATTCATTGGGGGTCCACACGGACATTTTTTTTTCATATTGGAAGCAGCATTTAGACGATGTGGAGATTCATAGTAAGATCAGAGCAAAGTGGAGCGTGTTCAGGAAACACATTACACTGGTCAACAGCATTTTTGGTGCCAAAGATATTTCATCGAATTTAGGGTATTTTTGGGGTGCTGATTCTGAATATGTCATCAGTTTTGCCAGATTGGCTCAAGTTTTTGAGATTTTTGGTATCTTATTTATAGCACTTGTTGGTAAATGCGACGCATCATCTCATTAATTTCTTTGGATTAGTACTTGAACTGAGCAGTTCTCAATATAGTTTTGTGTTAATTAGTGTTCTAAAAGTTTGTTCATAGCTTGATTTTTGCACTAACTTTATGTTGTTGTCTGTTTTCCAGTGAAAAGCATGAACTCATCAAGAAGAAGTTGTCTTAACGATCCAGACTCATTCTGTTACATTTGTGGTGAATACACACTGCCAAAACATAGAAGAAACATAACAGACTTCGTAAAAAAAGTGTATTTTGCCTATTTTGGGGTTATGCTTGGGGACCAAGACAAGTTTTGGGCACCACACATAGTGTGCAAAGCATGTATCGAATTATTACGAAAATGGAGCAAAGGACAAAGAAAAAGCTTCAAATTTGGTGTTCCAATGGTGTGGAGAGAGCCAAAAAATCATCATGATGACTGTTATTTATGGTAAACACAGGTACAGGCACATCTTCACAATGAGGGACAGGCCTTCTTGCAGATTCAATGTTACTCCCATTTTCGTTTCTTATGCTTATTGAATCCTTGCACTTGCACTGCACAGAAATAACAGTTCGATACATGCTTTGCACACTATGTGTGGTGCCCAAAACTTGTCTTGGTCCCCAAGCATAACCCCAAAAAGGGCAAAATACACTTTTTTTACGAAGTCTGTTATGTTTCTTCTATGTTTTGGCAGTGTGTATTCACCACAAATGTAACAGAATGAGTCTGGATCGTTAAGACAACTTCTTCTTGATGAGTTCATGCTTTTCACTGGAAAACAGACAACAACATAAAGTTAGTGCAAAAATCAAGCTATGAACAAACTTTTAGAACACTAATTAACACAAAACTATATTGAGAACTGCTCAGTTCAAGTACTAATCCAAAGAAATTAATGAGATGATGCGTCGCATTTACCAACAAGTGCTGTAAATAAGATACCAAAAATGTCAAAAACTTGAGCCAATCTGGCAAAACTGATAGCATATTCAGAATCAGCACCCCAAAAATACCCCAAATTCATTAAAATATTTTGGACACCAGAAAAAAAATTTTTTTTTGTTGACCTGTGTTATAAATGAAGCTTGGAGAGAAACCCAATATAAAATTATGCATCAGGTGATTTATGCTTTCAATATACCAAAAAAATCCCTCTGTGAAAAAGACTAACAGCGTATCCAAAATGTCACCTTATAATCTCCAATCTCACGGCCTTTGGTTTTTCCCGGCATCAGTTTCATTTTAGGGACTAGTGTCAAACTTGGTTAATATTATTTGGGGTTTGAGGTACACCCTGTCTCCCTATTTATCCTTATTACACTTCTGGAATAACAGAAGATGATGATCTTGGCAAGAGGGTGGGTGGTCCTCCTATGCTGATGCACACTTTGCTTATATTGGCAAAGAAGCTACTCCTTAAATATTGTCTAGAACCAAACTTCTGCCATTGTAGAATTGATAGCACAAATGAAGCATTTCATGGAGGTGGAGCAAAGGGATGCCCTATGTAATAAGGAAACGCAAGCGGGCAAGTTTCTTCTGAAATGGAGACAATTTATTGTGAATTGCTGCTCTTTGGGAGAAAAACGGAATATGGCTGAGCACTTCACATCAACAGCTTGGTACATACTAGAAGATCTCAAAAACAATCTGGGGCTACTACAGCTGAATTAAGGTAGGGGAGGATATTTCTAGGTCAGGGTTTATAAATTGATTATATGTGATTTTCATGATGGCGTTCAATATAATTCAATGTCAGCTAGTTCACATGTTCAAATAGTTGATGATAATTTAAAGAACTTAAGCTTCATTTTTGTTTCTTTTACCAGTTTAACCCCTTCATGACCCAGCCTATTTTGGCCTTAATGACCTTGCCGTTTTTTGCAATTCTGACCAGTGTCCCTTTATGAGGTAATAACTCAGGAACGCTTCAACGGATCCTAGCGATTCTGAGACTGTTTTTTCGTGACATATTGAGCTTCATGTTAGTGGTAAATTTAGGTCGATAATTTCTGAGTTTATTTGTGAAAAAAATGGAAATTTGGCAAAAATTTTGAAAATTTCGCAATTTTCACATTTTGAATTTTTATTCTGTTAAACCAGAGAGTTATGTGACACAAAATAGTTAATAAATAACATTTCCCACATGTCTACTTTACATCAGCACAATTTTGGAAACAATTTTTTTTTTTGCTAGGAAGTTATAAGGGTTAAAATTTGACCAGTGATTTCTCATTTTTACAACAAAATTTACAAAACCATTTTTTTTAGGGACCACATCACATTTGAAGTCAGTTTGAGGGTTCTATATGGCTGAAAATACCCAAAAGTGACACCATTCTAAAAACTGCACCCCTCAAGGTGCTCAAAACCACATTCAAGAAGTTTATTAACCCTTCAGGTGTTTCACAGCAGCAGAAGCAACATGGAAGTAAAAAATGAACATTTAACTTTTTAGTCACAAAAATGATCTTTTAGCGAAATTTTTTTTATTTTCCCAAGGGTAAAAGGAAAAACTGGACCACGAATGTTGTTGTCCAATTTGTCCTGAGTACGCTGATACCTCATATGTGGGGGTAAACCACTGTTTGGGCGCACGGCAGGGCTCGGAAGGGAAGGAGCGCCATTTGACTTTTTCAATGAAAAATTGGCTCCAATCTTTAGCGGACACCATGTCGCGTTTGGAGAGCCCCCGTGTGCCTAAACATTGGAGCTCCCCCACAAGTGACCCCATTTTGGAAACTAGACCCCCCAAGGAACTTATCTAGAAGCATAGTGAGCACTTTAAACCCCCAGGTGCTTCACAAATTGATCCGTAAAAATTAAACAGTACTTTTTTTTCACAAAAAAATTATTTTTGCCTGTTTTTTCATTTTCACATGGGAAACAGGATAAAATGGATCCTAAAATTTGTTGGACAATTTCTCCTGAGTACACCGATACCTCACATGTGGGGGTAAACCACTGTTTGGGCACATGGTAAGACTCGGAAGGGAAGGAGCGCCATTTGACTTTTTGAATGAAAAATTATCTCCATCGCTAGCAGACACCATGTCACGTTTGGAGAGCCCCTGTGTGCCTGAACATTGGAGCTCCCCCACAAGTGACCCCATTTTGGAAACTAGACCTCACAAGGAACTTATCTAGAAGCATAGTGAGCACTTTAAATCCCCAGGTGCTTCACAAATTGATCCGTAAAAATGAAAAAGTACTTTTTTTTCACACAAAATTTTTTTAGCCTCAATTTTTTCATTTTCACATGGGCAATAGGATAAAATGGATCCTAAAATTTGTTGGGCAATTTCTCCTGAGTACGCCGATACCTCATATGTGGGGGTAAACCACTGTTTCGGAAGCCGGAACGTAATTTTAAAATCCTGAAGGACCTAAAATTACGTCACGGCTTGCTGTGATTGGTCGCGTCGCGGCCACATGGGCGGCACGCGACCAGTCACAAGCCGGGACTTCAAGTAAGGAAATAAACGCGCGAATTTTAAGCAAACAACGCTGCCGGTTCCCTCGCTGAGATCCAGGCTGCGTCGGAGAGGTGAGTATAGCAATATTTTTTATTTTAATTCTTTCTTTTACACATTATATTACATTAATGTTGTTTCGATACCGATACCCGATACTACAAAAGTATCGGATCTCGGTATCGGAATTCCGATACCCGCAAGTATCGGCCGATACCCGATACTTGCGGTATCGGAATGCTCAACACTAGTGGTGAGCACTTTCAACCCCCAAGTGCTTCACAGAAGTTAATAACGCAGAGCCGTGAAAATAAAAATTAATTGTTCTTTCCTCAAAAATTATGTTTTAGCAAGTAATTTTTTATTTTTGCAAGGGTAACAGGAGAATTTGGACCCCAACAGTTGTTGCCCAGTTTGTCCTGAGTACGCTGGTACCCCAAATGTGGGGGTACACCGCTGTTTGGGCGCACGTCGGGGCTTGGAAGGGAGGGAGCACCATTTGACTTTTTGAACGCAAGATTGGCTGGAATCAATGGTGGCGCCATGTTGCGTTTGGAGACCCCTGATGTGCCTAAACAGTGGAAACCCCTCAATTCTAACTTCCAACACTAACCCCAACACACCCCTAATCCTAATCCCAACTGTAGCCATAACCCTAATCACAACCCTAACCCCAACACACCCCTAACCACAACCCTAACCCCAACACACCCGTAACCCTAATTCCAACCCTAACCCTAATCCTAACCCTAATTCCAACCCTAACCCTAATCCCAACCCTAACCACAACTGTAACCCCAACACACCCCTAACCCTACCCGTAACCCTAACCACAAGCCTAATCTTAACCCTATTTCCAACCCTAGCCCTAATTCCAACCCTAACTCTAATTCCAACCCTAACCCTAAGGCTATGTGCCCACGTTGCGGATTCGTGTGAGATTTTTCCGCACGATTTTTGAAAAATCTGCAGGTAAAAGACACTGCGTTTTACCTGCGGATTTACAGCAGATTTCCAGTGTTTTTTTGTGCGGATTTCACCTGCGGATTCCTATTGAGGAACAGGTGTAAAACGCTGCAGAATCCTCACAAAGAATTGACATGCTGCGGAAAATACAATGCAGCGTTTCTGCACGGAATTTTCCGCACCATGGGCACAGCGGATTTGGTTTTCCATAGGTGTACATGGTACTGTAAACCTGATGGAAAACTGCTACGAATTCGCAGCGGCCAATCCGCTGCGGATCCGCGGCCAATCCGCTGCGGATCCGCGGCCAATCCGCTGCGGATCCGCGGCCAAATCCGCACTGTGTGCACATGCCATAACTCTAACCCTACCCCTAACCCAACCCCTAGTTCTAACCCTAGTTCTAACCCTAACCCTAGTGGAAAAAGAAAAAATATATATTTTCTTTATTTTATTATTGTCCCTACCTATGGGGGTGATAAAGGGGGGGGTTATTTATTATTTTTTTATTTTGATCGCTGTGATAGAACCTACCACAGCGATCAAAATGTACTTTGTAATGAATCTGCCGGCCGGCAGATTCGGCGGGCGCACTGCGCATGCGCCCGCCATTTTGGAAGATGGCGGCGCCCAGGGAGAAGACGGACCAACTTCGGGAGGCTCAGTAAGTATGAGGGGGTGGTGGGGGGTTGGATCGGAGCACAGGGGGGGGGATCGGAGGACGGGGGGAGCGGACAGGAGCACGGGGGAGCGGACAGGGGGACGGAGGGGGGTACCGGAGAGAACGGAGGACTGGGGAGGAGATCGGGGGCGGTGGGGGGGGGCAGAACATGATTTCCAGCCATGGCAGATGCTATTGCAGCATCGGCCATGGCTGGATTGCAATATTTCACCATTTTCATATGTGAAATATTGCAAATTGCTCTGATTGGCTGTTGCACTTTCAACAGCCAATCAGAGCGATCGTAGCCACGTGGGGGCAAAGCCACCCCTCCTGGGCTGAAGTACAACTCCCCCTGTCCCTGCAGATCGGGTGAAATAGGAGTTAACCCTTTCACCCGATCTGCAGGGACGCGATCATTCCATGACGCCACATAGGCGTCATGGGTCGGATTGGCACCGACTTTCATGACGCCTACGTGGCGTCAAAGGTCGGGAAGGGGTCAATAGGTATTATCTGCCCTGTCTGCATACGGACATTTGATTTTCTTCTACAGTCTGGTATGTTAATGTATTTTTCAATAAAAATTAGGTTTTACAAAAAAAATGAGTTGGGTCATCCTTTGCGGTCTCAAAAAAAGCCCAGACTATGCAACCATTGCTGCCGCTGCGAACTGCAGACCCAAGACCGCTGCTGGCCACAGAGTTGTCGATGAGGACGCAGTGCTTGTCGTGGTTGCATCACTCCATGTCTGTGCGGCAAGTCACAATGTAACCTCCTTATCTTCCTCCTCCTCTACCTACCCTGCTGAGCAACTCAGCTGCGTGCCTCTGAGTTCCTCGCCCGGAGAGTCACCCTCCTCCTCCTCTACCTGCCCTAACAGCACAGTGCAGTCCACATGCACCTCGGGTATCTGAGTCTCTGCAGACTCACCTATTTGTGGTTCCCCACTGTCAGGCGGTTGGAGAGTTGTGACGCGGTGGTAAGCAAGAGTAATTGGGGTGCCACCTTTGAGAACTGTACTGTGTGTGATGTTTAGTTGGAGGAAAAGGAGTAGCGGCCACTTGATGCTGCGCTTGCCATCCACTGAAGCACATGCTCTTTCTGGCCATCATCTACCAGGCATACCGCTGAGCCGTTGCCAAAAAAAGGAAGTCGAGTAGTCCATCCAGTAACAGATGTTGTCAATTGTGTTTGGATAGGACAAGATGGAGTTTGTTCAGTAGAGCTATCAGTAACATTACCTCCTAACTCCTACCCACATACACCTTGAACACCAAGCCTATTCCCCTTCCACCAAGACCTAGCTTTTCCCCGACTCATATTGGATGTACCCTTCCCCTCTTCCTTTCACAACCCGAGGCTCAGATCTATCAGCCATTTGTCACTAAACTAACAAACAGTATTTATTTGCTGAGATAGTGTCACTGGACCACACTATTAGCAGAAAGAATTCAGATTCCGAGATGTGGGCTGGTGTCTGGACTACACAATTTGCAGAAAATATTTAGATTCAGGAATGTTGCATGGTGTCTGGCCCACACTATTAGCACAAATGATTTAGATTCTGAAATGTGGCCTGGTATAAAGCCCACACTATTAGCAGAAAGGATTTAAATTCAGAAATGTGGACTCCTCACTGGACCACGCTATTAGCACAAACTATTTAGATTCTGAATTGTGGCTTGGTGTATAGCCCACACTATTAGCAGAAAGGATGTAGATTCTGCAATGTGGTTTGGTGTCTGGCCCAGGCTATTTTCACAAATGATTTAGATTCTGAAATGTGGCAAGGTGTATGGCTCACACTATTAGCAGAAAGTATTATTGGGAAGATTTTGCGTAACATTTAGGATCACATTTCTTCGGCGCTCTATGCTTTCTTCTAAGACCTATAAGTTTTCTTTTTCTGCTGACAGAGCTGTGTGGCGGCTTTTTTTGCAGGATAAGAAGACGTTTTTAGAAGTACCATATTTATTTACATTCATCTTTTTTATCGCATTTTATTGCACTTTTTGTTAATTGGAATGATGATAAAGCATAGCTTTTGCCTCATTTTCTTTCACAGTGTTCAATAAAGGGGTTAGCTAGTGGAACAGTTCTATAGGTTGGGTCGTTTTGGATGTGGCAATACCAAATATGTGTACTTTTTTCTATTTAAACATAAATAAACGTATTTATTGGAATAATATGTTATGTTTTTTTGCTCTTTATTTGTTTTATATATATTTTTACAGTTTTTAATAACTTTTTTTTACATTGTCCTACTATGGGACATCATCTCTACACTGATGTGATACTCTGCAATGCTTCTGCACTACAGGGCATCAGAGCAGCGTATGACAGGCAGGGAGGAGCCGTGTCAGCGCCTGCTCCTAGCAGGAGCTCACACGCCACCTTCCCTGAAGGACACCATGGCCATCTTCCAGCCTGGGGTCACAAGGGAGACCATCAGCACGACATGGTTGCATTGCATTGTGCTGATGGGAGCAGACAGGAAGCTCACTCCCTGTGCGATGCTCCTTAATGTCTCTGCTACTATTGGCAGTGGCATCAGAAGGGTTAAACATCCACCATCAGTGTTAGCACAGATTGTCGGCATTGCTGCAGGTTGTAAGCTCTCATATAGAGTTGAGATCCGCCCTCGATCGCAGCAGCGCTCAGCGTGACTCCCCGTGATTGAGAAGGAGTATATCTACGGCGGCTTGTGGGAACGCGGCTCCCGCGGTGCTGTACATATACAGCACCAGTTGGGCAGGGGTTATCTGCATTGATATGAACCTTCAGTTCACTTTTAATGTCCAAGATACTTGTATTGACTTTCTGAACATCACACTCATTAATTCTCCCGCAGGAGTATCTGTTATTGCTTACAGGAAAAATTCAGCCACTAATGCCATTTTACTGGCAACATCATGTCATCCCAAACAAACCATAAATAATATCCCTCTGGGGGATCTAATCCAGACTAAAAGGAGTGCCACTTCAGATATTAAATTTAAACAGGAAGCTGGTCCTGTATATCAAAGATATACCCTGACAGGATGATTAAGAGAGCTCAAAATACCATACATCAAACAGATAGACAAGAGAAAAAAAATACATATCAATCTCATAATTCTAACCATATTACTTTTGTTTCCAACTATATTCCCCAGTTTAGAAATATTAAAACAAATTATACAAAAACACATACTTATGCTTTACCAGGCTAAAAACTTATGAAAACCCAAATGAATCCAGTTAGATTTACAGCCAGAAAAGCCCCTACCTTGGGTAGTATCTTATCTCTAAGTTTGTATCTCGATGAGGAAACTCACCCTAAGAATACCTGGTTACAAACAACAGGATTTTTTGCTAATTCAACCCATTTTACTTCTGTAACTAATAGGACTTATAAAATTCACAACTTCATTAATTGTAATTGATCTCATGTAGTTTGCCTTATAACGTGTCATAGCTGTTACATCTAATACATAGACTGTACAAGCGGCCTATAAAAAAAACATGCCTGACGTCACGTATTCGATGTGGCCAATTAACGTCTAAATGTTCGTCAGCAACAAAACATTTTTCAGCCCACCATGGAGGAGATATCGCATATTTTACTATTATGGGCATAGAATGGCTTATTAGCTGTATAGGGGTGGGGACCAACGCAGGAAACTGCTTAATCAGGAATCTTGTTGGATTTACACCTTGCAAACTAGAATGCCACAAGGCATGAATATAAAATATGATCTTACATGCCATTGTGAATGATTTCCAGATTTTATTGATATTGCATGTGTTTTTTCTTTATTGCTAACTTTTTGCTTTTGTTTTGTTTTTACATTGTATAGTTTTATATAGTCTACATGGTTAGTCCTGATTGGACCATTGAGACTATGTGTGGTCAACAGGATGTGACATAAAACGCCGACTTGCTAGTATGTTTTATATATGCAATGATTAAACGCGTTTGAACGTTCCCCAATGGGGTTGTGACATTTGTATACTGTTTTTACATGTATCTAATAAAGATGATGATTTTATGAAGATCCTTAACACTGGAAACCTTCTGTTTGATCTACTTTCCCTGCAGCACTGTCAGTCTCCGAGCCTTGGACTTCAATGTGAGCTGAACCTTTGTCTTTTTTTGTTTCATATGTCTACGTGGACAAAAAAATAAAAGCGTTTTGGCTCTGGTAAGAAGGGGAGGAAAAAACTAAGGTACGAAAATTGGCCCTGTCATGAAAGTGTTAATGTGATCTAGCGCCAGGGCCATAGTCGTGGCTGAGAATATCTGTAGATATCTGTAGTTTACTTACCAAAATCCTGCTGACTGAGGTTTGCTTTAAGTCACTTTTCTTCTTTTGGCTTGTGGTTCTTGTTACAATTTCTTGAGCTAAATTCTTCAAAATAGTGCATGTGGTTAATTGCTTTTGCACCAAGTGTAAAATTCTTTTCTCTAATAGTTTTTGCTCTATTGCGAAAAAAAAAAGTCGCATGTTTCAAAAAATTGTTCAAAAATTGCACAAAACTTTGGCATGCAAAAAGTCCCTCCAGAGGAAGATTGGAGTGCATGTGTGACAAATTTTGCAACTCTTTGAAAATTCACAAATGATTAATTAGCCAAAAATATCTGGAAGCTCTAATGGCAAACATAAAAAGACAGGAAAGCACATATGAAATATATTTTTAAAAAGGAGCAAATTAAAAGAAAAATTTGGTACATATAAAAAAATGGAAAAAAAAAAACTAGACAAAAGAGAGCAAATGCAACCATCAAGTGGGCCCTATGAGTTTTATTAACTTGCAGAGATGATAGTGATGGCTAACGAGTTAAAGAAGCACTCCCATCAAAATTTTTATTCACTTAATATATTGAAATCATCATATTATATAGCACTGTATACTCACAGTTGCTCATTTTTCCTAACTACCCAGTTATTTCTTCCCTCTTTCTATTACGTTTATGACATTACATGATTCAAAAAAGATCAGCGGAATCCTTCTAAGCTCTATGTAGAAACAGGAAGTCAATTTCCCCAGTGTGATTCATAAGTCATAACAAAAGCCCCTGGCAGTGTGGAGAAGGGAACTACTGGGTCAGGAGTTGAAGAGGGGAATGATAAATGAAAGGACAAGAGACTTCCTGTTTCAACTGTGAGACAGTGAGGGGGATCATATATGAAGGCTGGGATCTGTCACCCAGGATGCGTATAGATACATATTAAACCCGCTGCAGCTCATTCTGATTACAGCAAAACATCTGTGATTATAAGGCAAAGTAAAAGTGAGTGTAAATTTAATAGTTGACCAAGTCAGTTTTTAGGAAAACCCGATATGGGCTTTAATTTTTGGAGGGATTTGCAGGTTTGGTAGTGAGTCCCTCCCCCCACTCTGTATTTCAGGAGTGGCTCTATGTCCACAATTCCCATGTAAACTCTCAGTTTTGTCCTGGGTGTGTCAGTTTTGTTTTGCAAGCTGCAGAGAAGGAGGCTCTGTGCAACCCAGGCCTGCTTGAAGCTAACACGGACCCAGGGACTTCAAAGCTGCTTACGCACCCAAGAGATAAGGCGGTGCCATTGCCCACATCAACAGGTTTGAACACGGACTGTTTGGAGGACCCGGCTGCAAGTCTTAGGATATCATTTACCTGTTTATGTAAGTTTTCTGGAATAAAGACATTTTATGTTGAACTTTCTGTGGTCCTTGCCTATCTGTCGCACTGTGTGAACACTGCTGCACTACATATGGTGAAGAATGCGGGCAGTGTGAACTGAGGCATACCCCCAAGCAAGCTGCATGTCAGTGGTGAAGCCTGCAATGCTACAGCTCAGGCCTGCCAACAAGATGGATGAAATACTCAAGCAATTGGCCCTCACTCAGCAGCAACAGCAAGAGCAGCACCTGCAGCTTCAGCGGCAACAGCAGGAGCAGCACAATCAGCAGCAGAAGACTAATGATCTAATTCTGCAGCAGGTTGCGGCCCTGCAAGAGGCACCCTCACTGGCGACCCCGATCCGTTCTGAGGCCTGGGACAAAGTTCGGGCAGTGTTGAGATAGTTGAGTCCAGGGGATGACGTTGAAGCCATTCTCACTGTTTTCAAACGCACTGCAGTGTGGGAGAGTCTGCCTACTTCCCAGTGGGCTAAAGTGGTGGTCCCATTCCTGGAGCTCAAAAAGCCTACTTTGACCTCAGCCAGGAGGATGCCCAGAACAATGGGAAAATGAAATGTGAGATCCTTGCCCGACTAGGGGTTAACAAGTATGTTCGGGTACAACGGGTGTTTCAGTGGTCCCTTGTGGAGGCCCAATCCACCAGGTGTTAGGTGTCGAGTTCCCACCTCTGCACAGGGGGAATCTCGGGCCATCTCCGCTGCGGTCCCCCATTCTTCTCCTGCTGCAGTGGAGCCTGCTCAGCGGAGACGTCGGTCCAAGCATCTCGCTCAGTCTGACTCTGTACAAAGAGTTACAGCTGCCTTTCCTGCTTCTGCCATTGAAGTCAGTGCTGGGCAGCAGCGAGCAGATGCTTCTGGGACTAAGTCCTGCTTTTCTCGTTCTGAGCATGCCCAGAGTAGGATCTCTGTTGTGAACTCTGTTTTTGGGCTCCCTCTTGTGGTCACAAGTGGTACTGTGTGAGTGCTGTCTTTGGGCTCCCTCTGGTGGCTCTTTGTGTCATTCTGCAGGTTTGAAGCTGGATCAGCTGTCTCGTTATGTTAGCTGGTTTCCTATTTAGCTCACCTGGACTATCAGTTGTTGCCTGCTGTCAATGTATTCAGTGCTATTTTGATCTCTCCTGCCTACCTTTGTTACCAGTCTCTCCAAGAGAAGCTAAGTTTTCTGTTTGTTCATTTGTTGATCATCAGTGTTCAATATGTTCCTTGGTTATTTATTTGTCCTTGTCCAGCTTGCTAATATGTGATTTCCTTGCTTGCTGGTAGCTCTAGGGGGCTGAGTTTCTCCCCTCACACCGTTAGTTGGTGTGGGGGTTCTTGAATTCTCAGCGTGGATATTTTTATAGGGTTTTTTACTGACCGCACAGTTCCCTGCCTGTCTTCTGCTATCTAGTACTAGTGGGCCTCATTTGCTGAATCTGTTTTCATTTCTACGTTTTGTATTTTCCCCTTACCTCACCGTTATTATTTGTTGGGGGCTTCCTATATCTTTGGGGTCATTTCTCTGAGGCAAGTGAGGTCTTACTTTCTCTATAGGGGTAGCAAGCTTCTCAGGCTGCGTCGAGACATCCAAGAATTTAGGCACGTTCACCGGCTACCTTCAGTGTGTTTGGTTAGGATCAGATTTGCGGTCAGTCCAGTTACCACCTCCCTAGAGCTCGTTCTATGTTCAGTAACTTAGCTAGTTCATTCTGTGATCCTCAGCCACTAAGGATCATAATAGTACAGCAGGCCAAAAAGTGTTTAATGCATCGCAGAAGTGGGATAAGAGAAGCCCTGAGTACAATTTTTTTTTTCCTCTCCCTTTGCTGCAGTCTGTCCAGCTTCTCTCATCCCCTTAATCTCTGGGTGGCTTTGAGTTTAGCTGCAGACATGGATATTCAGAGTCTGACTTCTAGTGTGGATCATCTTGCTGCAAGGGTGCAAAGCATTCAGGATTTTGTTGTTCACAGTCCTATGTCTGAGCCAAAAGTACCTATTCCTGAGTTGTTTTCTGGAGATAGATCAAGGTTTCTGAATTATAAGAATAATTGTAAATTATTTCTTTCTTTGAGACCTCGTTCCTCTGGTGATTCCGCTCAGCAAGTTAGAATTGTTATCTCCCTGTTACGTGGCGACCCTCAAGATTGGGCTTTCTCCCTGGTGCCAGGAGATCCTGCATTGCTGAATGTGGATGCGTTTTTTTCTGGCGCTTGGACTGCTTTATGAGGAACCTAATCTTGAGAACCAGGCAGAAAAGGCCTTGCTGGCTCTCTCTCAGGGCCAGGATGAAGCCGAGGTGTATTGTCAAAAATTTTGGAAATGGTCGGTGCTTACTCAATGGAATGAGTGTGCCCTGGCTGCAAATTTCAGAGAAGGTCTTTCTGAAGCCATTAAAAATGTTATGGTGGGGTTCCCCACGCCTGCAAGTCTGAATGACTCAATGGCTTTGGCCATTCAGATTGATCGGCGTTTGCGGGAGCGCAAATCTGCGCACCATCTGGCGGTGTTTTCTGAACAGAGACCTGAGTCTATGCAATGTGACCGAATTCTGACCAGAGTTGAGCGGCAAAATCATAGACGTCAAAATGGGTTGTGCTTTTACTGTGGTGATTCAACTCATGTTATCTCAGCATGCTCTAAGCGCTTAAAACAAAATTGCTAAAACTGTCACCGTTGGTACTATACAGCCTAAATTCATTTTGTCTGTTACTTTAATTTGTTCTCTGTCATCTTACTCGGTTATGGCTTTTGTGGATTCAGGTGCTGCCCTGAACCTGATGGATTTGTCGTTTGCCAGGCGCTGTGGTTTTGTCCTGGAGCCTTTAGAATTCCCTATTCCACTGAGGGGAATTGATGCTACACCATTGGCTGAGAATAAGCCTCAGCATTGGACTCAAGTGACCATGTGCATGACTCCTGTACATCAGGAGGTGATTCGCTTTCTTGTGCTGCATAATTTGCATGATGTTGTCGTTTTGGGTCTGCCATGGCTGCAGGCTCATAATCCAGTGCTGGATTGGAAAGCTATGTCTGTTTCAAGTTGGGGTTGCCAGGGGATTCATGGCGATGCTCCTTTGGTGTAAATTGCTTCTTCCACTCCTTCTGAGGTCCCTGAGTTTTTGTCGGACTACCAGGATGTATTTGATGAGCCCAGATCCGGTGCCCTACCTCCTCATAGGGATTGTGATTGTGCTATAAATTTGATTCCTGGTAGTAAGTTCCCTAAGGGACGACTTTTTAATTTGTCTGTACCAGAACATGCCGCGATGCAGAGCTATATAAAGGAGTCTTTAGAGAAGGGACATATTCACCCGTCCTCCTCCCCTCTTGGTGCAGGATTCTTTTTTGTGGCCAAGAAGGATGGTTCTCTGAGACCTTGTATTGATTATCGTCTTCTAAATAAAATCACGGTGAAATTTCAGTATCCTTTGCCATTATTATCTGATCTGTTTGCTCGGATTAAGGGGTCCAGTTGGTTCACCAAGATAGATCTTCGTGGTGCGTATAACCTTGTGCGTATCAAGCAGGGGATGAATGGAAAACAGCATTTAATACGCCCGAAGGCCATTTTGAGTACTTGGTGATGCCTTTTGGACTCTCTAATGCTCCTTCTGTGTTCCAGTCCTTCATGCATGACATCTTCCGAGAATATCTGGATAAATTTATGATTGTGTATCTGGATGACATTTTGGTCTTTTCTGAGGACTGGGAGTCCCATGTGAAGCAGGTCAGGATGGTATTTCAGGTCCTACGTGCTAATGCCTTATTTGTGAAGGGCTCAAAATGTCTTTTCGGAGTACAGAAGGTTTCCTTTTTGGGTTTTATTTTTTCTCCTTCTACTATTGAGATGGACCCAGTCAAGGTTCAGGCTATTCATGACTGGACTCAGCCTACATCTGTTAAGAGTCTTCAGAAGTTCTTGGGTTTTGCTAATTTTTACCGTCGCTTCATTGCTAATTTTTCTGGCGTGGTTAAACCCTTGACGGATTTGACCAAGAAGGGTTCTGATGTGACTAATTGGTCTCCTGCGGCCGTGGAGGCCTTTCGGGAGCTGAAGCGCCGGTTTTCTTCGGCTCCAGTTTTGTGTCAGCCTGATGTCTCGCTTCCTTTTCAGGTCAAGGTTGATGCTTCTGAGATTGGAGCAGGGGCTGTTTTGTCGCAGAGAAGCTCTGATTGCTCTGTGATGAAGCCTTGTGCTTTCTTTTCGAGAAAGTTTTCGCCTGCCGAGCGGAATTATGATGTTGGTAATCGGGAGTTGTTGGCTATGAAGTGGACATTTGAGGAGTGGTGACATTGGCTCGAGGGAGCTAAGCATCGTGTGGTGGTCTTGACTGATCACAAAAATCTGATTTATCTCGAGTCGGCCAAGCGGCTGAATCCTAGACAGGCTCGTTGGTCGTTGTTTTTCTCCCGTTTCGATTTCGTGGTCTCGTACCTGCCTGCTTCGAAGAACGTGAAGGCTGATGCGCTTTCTAGGAGTTTTGTGCCTGACTCTCCAGGAGTTTCAGAGCCGGCTGGTATCCTCAGAGAGGGAGTGATTTTGTCTGCCATTTCCCCAGATTTGCGAAGAGTGCTGCAGAAATTTCAGGCGGATAGACCTGACCGTTGCCCACCAGAGAGACTGTTTGTCCCAGATAGATGGACCAGCAAAGTTATTTCCGAGGTTCATTCTCCGGTGTTGGCAGGCCATCCTGGGATTTTTGGTACCAGAGATTTGGTGGCTAGGTCCTTCTGGTGGCCTTCCTTGTCGCGGGATGTGCGTTCCTTTGTGCAGTCCTGTGGGATTTGTGCTCGGGCTAAGCCTTGCTGTTCTCGTGCCAGCGGTTTGCTTTTGCCTTTGCCTGTCCCGAAGAGGCCTTGGACGCACATTTCCATGGATTTTATTTCGGATCTTCCAGTCTCTCAGAGAATGTCTGTCATCTGGGTGGTGTGTGATCGTTTTTCCAAAATGGTCTATTTGGTGCCCTTGCCTAAGTTGCCTTCCTCCTCCGATTTGGTTCCTCTATTTTTTCAGAATGTGGTCCGCTTGCACGGCATCCCTGAAAATATTGTGTCTGACAGAGGATCCCAGTTCATGTCCAGATTTTGGCGGATCTTTTGTGCTAAGATGGGCATTGATTTGTCTTTTTCGTCGGCCTTCCATCCTCAGACGAATGGCCAAACCGAGCGAACTAATCAGACCTTGGAAACTTATTTAAGATGTTTTGTTTCTGCTGATCAGGATGATTGGGTGACTTTTTTGCCATTGGCCGAGTTTGCCCTTAATAATCGGGCTAGTTCTGCTACTTTGGTTTCGCCTTTTTTCTGCAATTCTGGTTTTCATCCTCGTTTTTCCTCGGGTCAGGTTGAGCCTTCTGACTGTCCTGGGGTGGATTCTGTGGTGTATAGGTTGCAACAGATTTGGAACCATGTGGTGGACAATTTGAAGTTGTCACAGGAGAAGGCTCAGCACTTTGCCAACCGCCGTCGCGGTGTGGGTCCCCGACTTCATGTTGGGGATTTGGTATGGCTGTCTTCTCGGTATGTTCCTATGAAGGTCTCCTCTCCTAAAGTCAAGCCTCGCTTCATCGGTCCTTATAAGATTTTGGAAATCCTTAACCCGGTGTCATTTCGTCTGGACCTCCCAGCGTCGTTTGCCATTCATAACGTGTTCCATAGGTCTTTGTTGCGGAGGTATGTGGTGCCTGTGGTTCCTTCTGTTGAGCCCCCTGCCCCGGTGTTGGTTGAGGGCGAATTGGAGTACGTGGTGGAGAAGATCTTGGATTCTCGTATTTCTAGACGGAGGCTTCAGTATTTGGTTAAGTGGAAGGGCTATGGTCAGGAGGATAATTCCTGGGTTGTCGCTTCTGATGTTCATGCGGCCGATTTGGTTCATGCCTTCCATGTTGCTCATCCTGATCGCCCTGGGGGTTTTGATGAGGGTTCGGTGACCCCTCCTCAAGGGGGGGATACTGTTGTGAACTCTGTTTTTGGGCTCCCTCTTGTGGTCACAAGTGGTACTGTGTGAGTGCTGTCTTTGGGCTCCCTCTGGTGGCTCTTTGTGTCATTCTGCAGGTTTGAGGCTGGATCAGCTGTCTCGTTATGTTAGCTGGTTTCCTATTTAGCTCACCTGGACTATCAGTTGTTGCCTGCTGTCAATGTATTCAGTGCTATTTTGATCTCTCCTGCCTACCTTGGTTACCAGTCTCTCCAAGAGAAGCTAAGTTTTCTGTTTGTTCATTTTTTGATCATCAGTGTTCAATATGTTCCTTGGTTATTTATTTGTCCTTGTCCAGCTTGCTAATATGTGATTTCCTTGCTTGCTGGTAGCTCTAGGGGGCTGAGTTTCTCCCCTCACACCGTTAGTTGGTGTGGGGGTTCTTGAATTCTCAGCGTGGATATTTTTTATAGGGTTTTTTACTGACCGCACAGTTCCCTGCCTGTCTTCTGCTATCTAGTATTAGTGGGCCTCATTTGCTGAATCTGTTTTCATTTCTACGTTTTGTATTTTCCCCTTACCTCACCGTTATTATTTGTTGGGGGCTTCCTATATCTTTGGGGTCATTTCTCTGAGGCAAGTGAGGTCTTACTTTCTCTATAGGGGTAGCAAGTTTCTCAGGCTGCGTCGAGACGTCCAGGAATTTAGGCACGTTCACCGGCTACCTTCAGTGTGTTTGGTTAGGATCAGATTTGCGGTCAGTCCAGTTACCACCTCCCTAGAGCTCGTTCTATGTTCAGTAACTTAGCTAGTTCATTCTGTGATCCTCAGCCACTAAGGATCATAACAGATCTCTCAGTGGAGATCGAGGGTCACATGATCAGATACTGCAGCTAAGGCCATTGGTCCTTCAGGAAGGTCCTGTAGGTGCTCATGCTCTGTGGCAGCCTCTCATTGGTCCTTCTAGGAAGGTCCTGTACGTGCTGCAACTATTTAAGGTTTGCATGGCCGCACGGCCATGCGCTAGTATTGTTCTTTGTTATGTGCTTTGCGTCAGTGTGGTCACGTGAGAGTGTGTTCAGGGACCCGGCTGAAATAAGCCCCTAGAATGCTGGCACCTCCGGCGAGGAGTTTGTGTTTGTATGTATTCAGGGACCTGGCTGAAATAAGCCCCTGGAATGCTGGCACCTCCGGCGAGGAGTTTTGTGTGCATGCATGACCACTGACTGCTCTCGGTTTGGGCAGTTAGCCTATGCCTCTGTGAAGTCTAACAGGGCACAGTGCTTTGCTTTCACGGCTACTCGGTGAATTAACTAAGTTAGTCCATACTGCAATATAGTGCCGCCGTTTGCTAGCAGTAGGTACTCCTGCACGGTGGACCCCGGGCTGCGAACGCACCAATATCAATAAAAATAACTCTATTTACTCGGTGCGTTCCGCTAGCCCTAAAAGAATACTAGCGCCAGGGTCTGGCCAGTAAATGGCGGACATTCAGCAATTCTTGCGGTATATCCAGCAGCTGGAGGGTAGGTTGGCGGTTCTTGAGAGCTCAACCTCAGCTGTGGATGTTACTGCAGTTGCTGTTCCTGAGCACTCTGAAAAAGGTCTTTTTAGGACGTCAAGTCACCCATGACACGGCGCTCCAACTGCTGGCATTAACTCAGGGTGAGTCCTTGGTCAGCCATTTTGCCTTCCGCTTTCGTACTTTAGCTTCTGAGCTGGAGTGGTCGGATAAAGCCCTTATCTCCATATTTTGGAGGGGCCTGGCTGATCACGTTAAGGACGCTCTGGCCACTAGGGAGATTCCTGCCACACTGGAGGAGTTAATAACTGTCTCTACTCGAATTGACCTCCGTTTTAATGAGCGGAGGTTAGAGCGAGCCCAGTGTAGGCAGAGGTTTCGGCTGGCTCCCACATTCGCCAAACCTCTGGAATATTCCATCCTGGTTCCTGAGTCACATGAGGCCATGGAAGTGTCACGAGCGGGATCTAAGTCCCGGACCGCTTGTGAACTCAAGGTCTGTCATGTTTGCCAGCAGTCAGGACATCTTTCCACCAGATGTCCCCAGTGGTCGAGGAAACATCAGCGTCTAGTGGTAGTAGGTGGAGGTACAATAGACACGGCGACATTTGTCTCCAAATTGTCCTTTAAGGGGACAATTATTATAGGCTCATCCTCCCACTCGGTAGAGCTCTGCGTGGATTCTGGGGCGGAGGGCAATTTTATGTCTTCTGCCTTCGCACAACGTCATGCAATACCCCTGGTTATGCTAGCTCAACCAGTAATGGTACGAGTGGTGAATGTGTTGACACTGCCCTCACAGATAACACATCAGACCATCCCTCTTACTCTGTCTATGTCGCCATCCCATCAGGAGATTATATCTCTGCTCGTCATTCCTGAGGGAATTGATGAGGTCCTGTTGGGGATACCTTAGCTACGGTATCACTCTTCTCATATCGAGTGGTCCTCAGGCAGAATTCTGGGATGGGGTGAATCTTGTGGGGGTAGGTGTCAGAGGAAGTGCGTTCAGGTTGCGACTACAGAGGTACCCGCAGAGCTATCCTCTCTCCCCTAGCAATATTGGTCTTATGCAGACGTGTTCTCCAAAAAGGCGGCAGAGACCCTTCTGCCCCATCGCCCCTATGACTGTCCTATTGATCTCTTGCCTGGTGCTGAGCCTCCCTGGGGTCGAGTTTATCCGTTATCTCTCCCGGAGATGGAGGCAATGTCTCAGTACATTCAAGAGAATCTGGCAAGAGGGTTCATCAGGAAGTCAGTGTCACCTGCTAGGGCTGGGTTCTTCTTCGTGCAGAAGAAGAATGGGGAACTGCGTCCATGTATAGACTACAAGGGTCTTAAAGCCATCACCATTAAGAATAAGTATCCTTTGCCCTTGATATCTGAGCTCTTCGATAGGCTTCGGGGAGCAAGGGTGTTTACTAAACAAGATCTGAGGGGTGCTTACAACCTGATTCGCATCCGTGAGGGGGATGAATGGAAGACGGCTTTTAACACCAGGGATGGGCACTATGGATATCTGGTGATGCCCTTCGGGCTCTGTAATGCCCCAGCCATTTTCCAAGACTTTGTGAACGACATCTTCCGGGATATGCTCTCCACCTCGGTCGTAGTCTATCTGGATGATATTCTCATCTACTCTCCAGATATTGACTCCCACCGGAGAGATGTTTGCAAAGTCTTCGACCTCCTACGGGCAAACTCCCTCTATGCCAAGTTGGAGAAGTGTATGTTCGAGCAGGAGTCCTTACCTTTCCTAAGCTATATCATCTCCGCCCAGGGATTGGCTATGGATCCTGCCAAACTACAGGCTGTGATGGACTGGCAGGAACCCCATTCTCTTAAAGCGGTGCAGCGCTTTATGGGGTTCATTAATTATTATCGCCAGTTCATTCCGCACTTCTCAACTTTGGTAGCTCCCTTGGTTGCCCTCACCAAGAAGGGGGCAATGTTATGGTCCTTAGTGGCTGAGGATCACAGAATGAACTAGCTAAGTTACTGAACATAGAACGAGCTCTAGGGAGGTGGTAACTGGACTGACCGCAAATCTGATCCTAACCAAACACACTGAAGGTAGCCGGTGAACGTGCCTAAATTCCTGGATGTCTCGACGCAGCCTGAGAAACTGGCTACCCCTATAGAGAAAGTAAGACCTCACTTGCCTCAGAGAAATGACCCCAAAGATATAGGAAGCCCCCAACAAATAATAACGGTGAGGTAAGGGGAAAATACAAAACGTAGAAATGAAAACAGATTCAGCAAATGAAGCCCACTAATACTAGATAACAGAAGACAGGCAGGGAACTGTGCGGTCAGTAAAAAACCCTATAAAAAATATCCACGCTGAGAATTCAAGAACCCCCACACCAACTAACAGTGTGAGGGGAGAAACTCAGCCCCCTAGAGCTACCAGCAAGCAAGGAAATCACATATTAGCAAGCTGGACAAGGACAAATAAATAACCAAGGAACATATTGAACACTGATGATCAAAAAATGAACAAACAGAAAACTTAGCTTCTCTTGGAGAGACTGGTAACCAAGGTAGGCAGGAGAGATCAAAATAGCACTGAATACATTGACAGCAGGCAACAACTTATAGTCCAGCTGAGCTAAATAGGAAACCAGCTAACATAACGAGACAGCTGATCCAGCTTCAGCCCTGCAGAATGACACAAAGAGCCACCAGAGGGAGCCCAAAGACAGCACTCACACAGTACCACTTGTGACCACAAGAGGGAGCCCAAAAACAGAGTTCACAATAGTACCCCCCCCTTGAGGAGGGGTCACCGAACCCTCATCAAAACCCCCAGGGCGATCAGGATGAGCAACATGGAAGGCATGAACCAAGTCGGCCGCATGAACATCAGAGGCGACAACCCAGGAATTATCGTCCTGACCATAGCCCTTCCACTTAACCAAATACTGAAGCCTCCGTCTAGAAATACGAGAATCCAAGATCATCTCCACCACGTACTCCAATTCGCCCTCAACCAACACCGGGGCAGGGGGCTCAACAGAAGGAACCACAGGCACCACATACCTCCGCAACAAAGACCTATGGAACACGTTATGAATGGCAAATGACGCTGGGAGGTCCAGACGAAATGACACCGGGTTAAGGATTTCCAAAATCTTATAAGGACCGATGAAGCGAGGCTTGACTTTAGGAGAGGAGACCTTCATAGGAACATACCGAGAAGACAGCCATACCAAATCCCCAACATGAAGTCGGGGACACACACCGCGACGGCGGTTGGCAAAGTGCTGAGCCTTCTCCTGTGACAACTTCAAATTGTCCACCACATGGTTCCAAATCTGCTGCAACCTATCCACCACAGAATCCACCCCAGGACAGTCAGAAGGCTCAACCTGACCCGAGGAAAAACGAGGATGAAAACCAGAATTGCAGAAAAAAGGCGAAACCAAAGTAGCAGAACTAGCCCGATTATTAAGGGCAAACTCGGCCAATGGCAAAAAAGTCACCCAATCATCCTGATCAGCAGAAACAAAACATCTTAAATAAGTTTCCAAGGTCTGATTAGTTCGCTCGGTTTGGCCATTCGTCTGAGGATGGAAGGCCGACGAAAAAGACAAATCAATGCCCATCTTAGCACAAAAGATCCGCCAAAATCTGGACACGAACTGGGATCCTCTGTCAGACACAATATTTTCAGGGATGCCGTGCAAGCGGACCACATTCTGAAAAAATAGAGGAACCAAATCGGAGGAGGAAGGCAACTTAGGCAAGGGCACCAAATGGACCATTTTGGAAAAACGATCACACACCACCCAGATGACAGACATTCTCTGAGAGACTGGAAGATCTGAAATAAAATCCATGGAAATGTGCGTCCAAGGCCTCTTCAGGACAGGCAAAGGCAAAAGCAAACCGCTGGCACGAGAACAGCAAGGCTTAGCCCGAGCACAAATCCCATAGGACTGCACAAAGGAACGCACATCCCGCGACAAGGAAGGCCACCAGAAGGACCTAGCCACCAAATCTCTGGTACCAAAAATCCCAGGATGGCCTGCCAACACCGAAGAATGAACCTCGGAAATAACTTTGCTGGTCCAGCTATCTGGGGCAAACAGTCTCTCTGGTGGGCAACGGTCAGGTCTATCCGCCTGAAATTTCTGCAGCACTCTTCGCAAATCTGGGGAAATGGCAGACAAAATCACTCCCTCTCTGAGGATATCAGCCAGCTCTGAAACTCCCGGAGAGTCAGGCACAAAACTCCTAGAAAGCGCATCAGCCTTCACGTTCTTCGAACCAGGCAGGTACGAGACCACGAAATCAAAACGGGAGAAAAACAACGACCAACGAGCCTGTCTAGGATTCAGCCGCTTGGCCGACTCGAGATAAATCAGATTTTTGTGATCAGTCAAGACCACCACACGATGCTTAGCTCCCTCGAGCCAATGTCACCACTCCTCAAATGCCCACTTCATAGCCAACAACTCCCGATTACCAACATCATAATTCCGCTCGGCAGGCGAAAACTTTCTCGAAAAGAAAGCACAAGGCTTCATCACAGAGCAATCAGAGCTTCTCTGCGACAAAACAGCCCCTGCTCCAATCTCAGAAGCATCAACCTCGACCTGAAAAGGAAGAGAGACATCAGGCTGACACAAAACTGGAGCCGAAGAAAACCGGCGCTTCAGCTCCCGAAAGGCCTCCACGGCCGCAGGAGACCAATTAGTCACATCAGAACCCTTCTTGGTCAAATCCGTCAAGGGTTTAACCACGCCAGAAAAATTAGCAATGAAGCGACGGTAAAAATTAGCAAAACCCAAGAACTTCTGAAGACTCTTAACAGATGTAGGCTGAGTCCAGTCATGAATAGCCTGAACCTTGACTGGGTCCATCTCAATAGTAGAAGGAGAAAAAATAAAACCCAAAAAGGAAACCTTCTGTACTCCGAAAAGACATTTTGAGCCCTTCACAAATAAGGCATTAGCACGTAGGACCTGAAATACCATCCTGACCTGCTTCACATGGGACTCCCAGTCCTCAGAAAAGACCAAAATGTCATCCAGATACACAATCATAAATTTATCCAGATATTCTCGGAAGATGTCATGCATGAAGGACTGGAACACAGAAGGAGCATTAGAGAGTCCAAAAGGCATCACCAAGTACTCAAAATGGCCTTCGGGCGTATTAAATGCTGTTTTCCATTCATCCCCCTGCTTGATACGCACAAGGTTATACGCACCACGAAGATCTATCTTGGTGAACCAACTGGACCCCTTAATCCGAGCAAACAGATCAGATAATAATGGCAAAGGATACTGAAATTTCACCGTGATTTTATTTAGAAGACGATAATCAATACAAGGTCTCAGAGAACCATCCTTCTTGGCCACAAAAAAGAATCCTGCACCAAGAGGGGAGGAGGACGGGCGAATGTGTCCCTTCTCTAAAGACTCCTTTATATAGCTCCGCATCGCGGCATGTTCTGGTACAGACAAATTAAAAAGTCGTCCCTTAGGGAACTTACTACCAGGAATCAAATTTATAGCACAATCACAATCCCTATGAGGAGGTAGGGCACCGGATCTGGGCTCATCAAATACATCCTGGTAGTCCGACAAAAACTCAGGGACCTCAGAAGGAGTGGAAGAAGCAATTGACACCAAAGGAGCATCGCCATGAATCCCCTGGCAACCCCAACTTGAAACAGACATAGCTTTCCAATCCAGCACTGGATTATGAGCCTGCAGCCATGGCAGACCCAAAAAGACAACATCATGCAAATTATGCAGCACAAGAAAGCGAATCACCTCCTGATGTACAGGAGTCATGCACATGGTCACTTGAGTCCAATGCTGAGGCTTATTCTCAGCCAATGGTGTAGCATCAATTCCCCTCAGTGGAATAGGGAATTCTAAAGGCTCCAGGACAAAATCACAGCGCCTGGCAAATGACAAATCCATCAGTTTCAGGGCAGCACCTGAATCCACAAAAGCCATAACCGAGTAAGATGACAGAGAACAAATTAAAGTAACAGACAAAATGAATTTAGGCTGTATAGTACCAACGGTGACAGTTTTAGCGATTTTTTTTAAGCGCTTAGAGCATGCTGAGATAACATGAGTTGAATCACCACAGTAAAAGCACAACCCATTTTGACATCTATGATTTTGCCGCTCAACTCTGGTCAGAATTCGGTCACATTGCATAGACTCAGGTCTCTGTTCAGAAAACACCGCCAGATGGTGCGCAGATTTGCGCTCCCGCAAATGCCGATCAATCTGAATGGCCAAAGCCATTGAGTCATTCAGACTTGCAGGCGTGGGGAACCCCACCATAACATTTTTAATGGCTTCAGAAAGACCTTCTCTGAAATTTGCAGCCAGGGCACACTCATTCCATTGAGTAAGCACCGACCATTTCCAAAATTTTTGACAATACACCTCGGCTTCATCCTGGCCCTGAGAGAGAGCCAGCAAGGCCTTTTCTGCCTGGTTCTCAAGATTAGGTTCCTCATAAAGCAATCCAAGCACCAGAAAAAACGCATCCACATTCAGCAATGCAGGATCTCCTGGCGCCAGGGAGAAAGCCCAATCTTGAGGGTCGCCACGTAACACGGAGATAACAATTCTAACTTACTGAGCGGAATCACCAGAGGAACGAGGTCTCAAAGAAAGAAATAATTTACAATTATTCTTAAAATTCAGAAACCTTGATCTATCTCCAGAAAACAACTCAGGAATAGGTACTTTTGGCTCAGACATAGGACTGTGAACAACAAAATCCTGAATGCTTTGCACCCTTGCAGCAAGATGATCCACACTAGAAGTCAGACTCTGAATATCCATGTCTGCAGCTGAACTCAAAGCCACCCAGAGATTAAGGGGATGAGAGAAGCTGGACAGACTGCAGCAAAGGGAGAGGAAAAAAAAAATTGTACTCAGGGCTTCTCTTATCCCACTTCTGCGATGCATTAAACACTTTTTGGCCTGCTGTACTGTTATGGTCCTTAGTGGCTGAGGATCACAGAATGAACTAGCTAAGTTACTGAACATAGAACGAGCTCTAGGGAGGTGGTAACTGGACTGACCGCAAATCTGATCCTAACCAAACACACTGAAGGTAGCCGGTGAACGTGCCTAAATTCCTGGACGTCTCGATGCAGCCTGAGAAACTGGCTACCCCTATAAAGAAAGTAAGACCTCACTTGCCTCAGAGAAATGACCCCAAAGATATAGGAAGCCCCCAACAAATAATAATGGTGAGGTAAGGGGAAAATACAAAACGTAGAAATGAAAACAGATTCAGCAAATGAGTCCCACTAATACTAGATAGCAGAAGACAGGCAGGGAACTGTGCGGTCAGTAAAAAACCCTATACAAAATATCCACGCTGAGAATTCAAGAATCCCCACACCAACTAACGGTGTGAGGGGAGAAACTCAGCCCCCTAGAGCTACCAGCAAGCAAGGAAATCACATATTAGCAAGCTGGACAAGGACAAATAAATAACCAAGGAACATATTGAACACTGATGATCAAAAAATGAACAAACAGAAAACTTAGCTTCTCTTGGAGAGACTGGTAACCAAGGTAGGCAGGAGAGATCAAAATACCACTGAATACATTGACAGCAGGCAACAACTGATAGTCCAGGTGAGCTAAATAGGAAACCAGCTAACATAACGAGACAGCTGATCCAGCCTCAGCCCTGCAGAATGACACAAAGAGCCACCAGAGGGAGCCCAAAGACAGCACTCACACAGTACCACTTGTGACCACAAGAGGGAGCCCAAAAACAGAGTTCACAACAGGGCAAATCTAAAATTGTGGTCTGAGGAGGTCTCCA
This sequence comes from Ranitomeya variabilis, assembly GCF_051348905.1. Taxonomy (NCBI): domain Eukaryota; kingdom Metazoa; phylum Chordata; class Amphibia; order Anura; family Dendrobatidae; genus Ranitomeya; species Ranitomeya variabilis. The sequence goes on from NC_135234.1 coordinate 536,593,410, forward strand.
AGGCCTTTTACTCCATAAATTCACACTTCTCTAGCGCTCCCATCCTACATCGCCCCGATGTAGATAAGCCATTTATCATGGAGGTGGATGCCTCATCTGTTGGTGCTGGGGCAGTCCTCTTCCAAAAGGATGCTCGAGGTCGGAAGCATCCTTGCTTCTTCTTTTCTAAGACCTTCTCACCAGCAGAGAGGAATTATTCCATCGGGGACAGGGAGTTGCTAGCCATGAAGTTGGCGTTCTCGGAGTGGAGACATCTCTTGGAAGGAGCTCGTTTTCCCTTCCAAGTCTTCACAGATCATAAAAATTTGGTGTACCTGCAGACAGCCCAGCAGTTAAATTCTCGCCAGGCCAGATGGTCCTTGTTCTTTTCCCGGTTTCATTTCACCCTCCATTTTCTTTCTGGGGAGAAGAACATTCGTGCCTACACTCTCTCTAGCTCCGTTGTGTCATCTGTGGAGGAGGTAGAGGAGCCTCGGCTTATTGTCCCCACCGAGAGCCTGAAAACTGTGGCCCCGGTAATAATAGTCCCGGACAGAAGCTATTGTTTATATGAGTTTGAACGTTAAATCTTGTTGTTGTAGACTGACCTGATGTTTTTGAATTGTTGAATGGCTGCTGTTTGTCCTATTGTATCAGTCCTTGCAACTTATTGTCCTACTATACTTGGGAAGCAAAGGCACAGGATAATTGAACAATTGGTGTTTGTTAATATGTTGACTACTCATTATATCAGTCCATGCAGCTAGTGGTTTTGCACATATTTATGGACAAACTATGCAGGTAATTTGAACAATTGAACCATGCGAGATGATCTTCCCTTGCCTTTCCACAATCCTGTGGAAATTTGCCTGAATAAGAGCTGTGAATGATAAAAGGAGGATCTGTCTTTGTTTTCCAGAGACTTTACAAGACAGCAGCCAAAGAACCATGGCTCCAAGAGTAGCAATACAGATTTGACTCACTGCCCATCCCTGAACCCATGGAGATGTTTTGAGAATCCAGGTTGGGACAATCAGGTCACCTGGCCACATAACTGAATAATTTCCATTGAGGTAGCAGAAGGGTGAGATTCTCTCATATGCACAATCTTATGTACTTTGTTGTGAATTAGACTTTTTGGCTCCCTCTTGTGGTTACTAGTGATATGACTCTGGGATTGTCTTTCCTCAGTTTGGCACCCACCTGGGTCGTTAGTCCAGGGGTGTTGCTATATAAACTTCCTGGATCCTTAGTCCAGTGCCTGGCATCGTTGTAATCAGATCCTTTCTGTTTGCTGCTGTCTGCTGGTCCTGGTTCATGCAAAATTAAGCTAAGTCCTGCTTCTTTGTTTTTTGGTTATTTGCTTGCTCTCATTTTTGTCCAGCTTGTACTAAATGTGATTCCTGACCTTGCTGGAAGCTCTAGGGGGCTGGTGTTCTCCCCCCGGGCCGTTAGACGGTTCGGGGGTTCTTGAATATCCAGCGTGGATATTTTGATAGGTTTTTGCTGACCATATAAGTCATCTTACTATATTCTGCTATTAGCTAGTGGGCCTCTCTTTGCTAAATACCTAACTCATTCTTACGTTTGTCTTTTCCTCTTACCTCACCGTTATTATTTGTTGGGGGCTTGTATCCAACTTTTGGGGTCTTTTCTCTGGAGGCAAGAAAGGTCTTTCTTTTCCCTTCTAGGGTTAGTAAGTTCTCCGGCTGGCGCGAGACGTCTAGAACCAACGTAGGCACGTTCCCCGGCTGCTGCTATTTGTGGTGCTAGGATTAGATATATGGTCAGCTTAGTTACCACTGCCCTATGAGCTGGTTTTTTGTGTTTGCAGACTTAGTAATTATTTCTGAGACCCTCTGCCATTGGGGTCATAACAGTATGCCAGGCCAACATTGAATGTTTAATGCATTGCAGAAGTGGGATAATAAGAAAGGAAATTCTGAGTTTTTTTTTTTTTCCTCTCTTCCTCCCCTTTACCTCTGAGTGGCTTGTGCTTGCTGCAGACATGAATGTCCAGACCTTGATTACAAGTGTAGACCAGCTTGCTGCTCGTGTGCAGGGCATACAAGATTTTGTTACCAGTAGTCCAATGTCTGAACCTAAAATACCTATTCCTGAACTGTTTTCTGGAGACCGATTTAAGTTTAGGAATTTCAGGAATAATTGTAAATTGTTTCTATCTCTGAGACCCCGTTCATCTGGAGATTCAGCTCAGCAAGTTAAAATTGTTATCTCTTTTTTACGGGGCGACCCTCAGGATTGGGCTTTCTCGCTAGCGCCAGGAGATCCGGCATTGGCAAATATTGATGCGTTTTTTCTGGCGCTCGGATTGCTTTACGAGGAACCCAATCTTGAAGTTCAGGCAGAAAAAGCCTTGCTGGCTATTTCTCAGGGCCAGGATGAAGCTGAAGTGTATTGCCAAAAATTTCGGAAATGGTCCTTGCTTACTCAGTGGAATGAGTGTGCTCTGGCCGCAAATTTCAGAAATGGCCTTTCTGAAGCCATTAAGAATGTGATGGTGGGTTTCCCCATTCCTACAAGTCTGAACGATTCCATGGCGCTGGCTATTCAAATTGACCGGCGTGTGCGGGAGCGCAAAACCGCTAATCCTCTGGTGGTGTTGTCTGAACAAACACCTGATTTAATGCAATGTGATAGAATTCAGACTAGAAATGAGCGGAAAAATCATAGACGTCAGAATGGGTTGTGTTTTTACTGTGGTGATTCTACACATGTTATATCAGCATGCTCTAAACGCCTAACAAGGATTGTTAGTCCTGTCGCCATTGGTAATTTGCAACCTAAATTTATTTTGTCTGTGACTTTAATTTGCTCATTGTCTTCTTACCCTGTTATGGTGTTTGTGGATTCAGGCGCTGCCCTGAGTCTTATGGATCTGTCATTTGCCAAGCGCTGTGGTTTTGTTCTTGAACCGTTGGTTAATCCTATTCCTCTTAGAGATATTGATGCTACGCCATTGGCGGAAAATAAACCGCAGTTTTGGACGCAGGTAACCATGTGCATGACTCCTGAACATCGGGAGGTGATTCGTTTTCTTGTTCTGCATAAAATGCATGATTTGGTCGTTTTGGGTCTGCCATGGTTACAGACCCACAATCCAGTCTTGGATTGGAAGGCAATGTCTGTGTCAAGTTGGGGCTGTCAGGGAATTCATGCTGATTCTCCGCCGGTGTCTATTGCTTCCTCTACTCCTTCGGAAGTTCCTGAGTATTTGTCTGATTATCAGGATGTATTCAGCGAGTCCAGGTCCAGTGCTCTGCCTCTTCATAGGGACTGTGACTGCACCATAGATTTGATTCCAGGTAGTAAATTTCCTAAGGGAAGACTATTTAATCTGTCTGTACCTGAGCATGCCGCAATGCGTTCGTATATCAAGGAGTCTCTGGAGAAGGGGCATATCCGTCCATCCTCTTCCCCTCTTGGTGCTCCGGTGTTGGTTGAGGGCGAGTTGGAGTACGTGGTGGAGAAGATCTTGGATTCTCGTCTCTCCAGACGGAGGCTTCAGTATCTGGTCAAGTGGAAGGGCTATGGTCAGGAGGATAATTCCTGGGTGGTTGCCTCTGATGTGCATGCGGCCGATTTAGTTCGTGCCTTTCACGCTGCTCATCCTGATCGCCCTGGTGGTCTTGGTGAGGGTTCGGTGACCCCTCCTTAAGGGGGGGGTACTGTTGTGAATTAGACTTTTTGGCTCCCTCTTGTGGTTACTAGTGATATGACTCTGGGATTGTCTTTCCTCAGTTTGGCACCCACCTGGGTCGTTAGTCCAGGGGTGTTGCTATATAAACTTCCTGGATCCTTAGTCCAGTGCCTGGCATCATTGTAATCAGATCCTTTCTGTTTGCTGCTGTCTGCTGGTCCTGGTTCGTGCAAAATTAAGCTAAGTCCTGCTTCTTTGTTTTTTGGTTATTTGCTTGCTCTCATTTTTGTCCAGCTTGTACTAAATGTGATTCCTGACCTTGCTGGAAGCTCTAGGGGGCTGGTGTTCTCCCCCCGGGCCGTTAGACGGTTCGGGGGTTCTTGAATATCCAGAGTGGATATTTTGATAGGGTTTTTGCTGACCATATAAGTCATCTTACTATATTCTGCTATTAGCTAGTGGGCCTCTCTTTGCTAAATACCTAGCTCATTCTTACGTTTGTCTTTTCCTCTTACCTCACCGTTATTATTTGTTGGGGGCTTGTATCCAACTTTTGGGGTCTTTTCTCTGGAGGCAAGAAAGGTCTTTCTTTTCCCTTCTAGGGTTAGTTAGTTCTCCGGCTGGCGCGAGACGTCTAGAACCAACGTAGGCACGTTCCCCGGCTGCTGCTATTTGTGGTGCTAGGATTAGATATATGGTCAGCTTAGTTACCACTGCCCTATGAGCTGGTTTTTTGTGTTTGCAGACTTAGTAATTATTTCTGAGACCCTCTGCCATTGGGGTCATAACAGTACTTGCTGAGACTGTACTATATGTTATTGTCTGTTGGTGGTTTAATAACATATTGCCATATTGTGTTATTCCACCCTGTGTTGTCTGAGTAGAATTCTGCCCATGAGAAAGGAGTATGGGCATTCAGTGGGATGAGCTCTGGTTCATGCGGTCTTTACAAAGACAGCCAAGCCAGCGGACGAGAGCACCCGCTGACTGTTATGGTGCTGGTGGTTAGGAACACTTGGATGACCTGATAGGTAAACCAGAAATATAGGACAAGCTCTGGGGACGTGGGAACTTTACTGACCGCAAACCTGATCCAATCACACACACTATAGGCAGCTGTGGAGCGTACCTAACTCTTCCTAGACGCCTCTTCACAGCCTGAGAGCTAGCTACCCCTAGAGAGAAACAAAAGCCTCACTTGCCTCAGAGAAATTTCCCCAAAGTAAAGTCAGCCCCCCACAAATAATGACGGTGAGTTAAGAGGAAAATACAAACATAGGAATGAAAACAGGTTTTAGCTAAAGAGGCCCACTAGTACAAAATAGTATGAAGATAGCAAGGGAACTGTGTGGTCAGTATAAAATACTACAAAATATCCACGCAGAGAGTACAAAAGACCCTCACACCGACTCACGATGTGAGGGAGCAACTCTGCTCCCCAGAGCTTCCAGCTAGCAAGAAAATAGCATATAAGCAAGCTGGACTGAACTTATCATATACTGAGAAACATTTTCCAAAAGCAATGAGCAAAAATGAACTAGCATGAACTTAGCTTCTTCAGGAGGAGATAGGTCACACATGAAGTCCCAGAGAGAACTGAACCAATACTGAATACAATGACAGCTGGCAACAAGTAAAGATCTAGGTGGAGTTAAATAGGCAACCAGCACTGCAGAAATTGAGGCAGCTGGAGCCCAGCTAAAGACCAGCAGTATCACTCAAAGCCACCAGAGGGAGCCCACGAACAGAACTCAACAAAGTACCATTCACGACCACAGGAGGGAGCCCGAGAACGGAATTCTCAACAGTACCCCCCCCTTGAGGAGGGGTCACCGAACCCTCACCAGAGCCCCCAGGCCAATCAGGACGAGCCAAATGAAAGGCACGGACCAAATCAGCAGCATGGACATCAGAGGCAACAACCCAGGAATTATCCTCCTGACCATAGCCCTTCCACTTAACCAAGTACTGAAGCTTCCATCTCGAGAGACGAGAATCCAAGATCTTCTCCACCACATACTCCAATTCTCCCTCAACCAACACCGGAGCAGGAGGATCAACAGAAGGAACCACAGGCACCACATACCTCCGCAACAATGACCTATGGAACACATTATGGATGGCAAAAGATGCTGGGAGGTCCAAACGAAATGACACAGGATTGAGGATTTCAGAAATCTTATAAGGACCGATGAAACGAGGCTTAAACTTAGGAGAGGAAACCTTCATAGGAACATAACGAGAAGACAACCAAACCAAATCCCCCACACGAAGTCGGGGACCCACACAGTGACGGCGGTTAGCAAAGCGCTGAGCCTTCTCCTGTGACAGCGCCAAATTGTCCACTACGTGGTTCCAAATCTGCTGCAACCTGTCCACCACAGAATCCACACCAGGACAGTCAGAAGGCTCAACCTGCCCTGAGGAAAAACGAGGATGAAAACCAGAATTACAAAAAAAAAGGCGAAACCAAAGTAGCAGAACTAGCCCGGTTATTGAGGGCGAACTCAGCCAATGGCAAAAAAGTCACCCAATCATCCTGATCAGCAGAAACAAAACATCTCAGATAAGTTTCCAAGGTCTGATTAGTTCTTTCGGTTTGGCCATTTGTCTGAGGATGGAAAGCCGAAGAAAAAGTCAAATCAATGCCCATCTTAGCACAAAAGGACCGCCAAAATCTGGACACAAACTGGGACACTCTGTCCGACACAATGTTCTCCGGAATACCATGCAAACGAACCACATTCTGAAAGAACAGCGGAACCAAATCAGAGGAGGAAGGTAATTTAGACAATGGCACCAAATGGACCATCTTAGAAAAACAATCGCAAACCACCCAGATGACAGACATCCTCTGAGACACCGGAAGATCCGAAATAAAATCCATGGAAATATGCGTCCAGGGCCTCTTTAGGACAGGCAAAGGCAAAAGCAATCCGCTGGCACGAGAACAGCAAGGCTTGGCCCGAGCACAAATCCCACAGGACTGCAAAAAAGAACGCACATCTCGCGACATGGAAGGCCACCAAAAGGACCTAGCCACCAAATCTCTGGTCCCAAAAATCCCAGGATGACCCGCCAACACTGAACAATGAACCTCGGAAATAACTCTACTGGTCCATCTATCAGAGACAAACAGTCTCTCTAGTGGACAACGGTCAGGTCTATCGACCTGAAACTCTTGCAGCACCCGCCGCAAATCAGGGGAGATGGCAGACAGAATCACCCCCTCTCTGAGGATACCAGCCGGTTCAGGAACTCCCGGAGAGTCAGGCACAAAACTCCTAGAAAGGGCATCAGCCTTCACATTCTTAGAGCCCGGAAGGTACGAAACCACGAAATCGAAACGGGAGAAAAACAGCGACCATCGAGCCTGTCTAGGATTTAGCCGCTTGGCAGACTCGAGATAAATCAAATTCTTGTGATCCGTCAAGACCACCACACGATGTTTGGCTCCCTCAAGCCAATGTCGCCACTCCTCAAATGCCCACTTCATTGCTAACAACTCCCGATTGCCAACATCATAATTACGCTCGGCAGGCGAAAACTTTCTAGAAAAGAAAGCACATGGCTTCATCACAGAGCCATCAGAGCTTCTCTGAGACAAGACAGCCCCTGCTCCAATCTCAGAAGCATCAACCTCGACCTGAAAAGGGAGAGAAACATCCGGCTGACGCAAGACAGGAGCCGAAGAAAACCGATGTTTCAGCACCTGAAAGGCCTCAACGGCCACAGGAGACCAATTCATCACATCAGCACCCTTTTTGGTCAGATCAGTCAAAGGCTTAACCACACTAGAAAAATTAGTGATGAAGCGACGGTAAAAATTAGCAAAGCCCAGGAACTTCTGAAGACTCTTCACAGATGTAGGTTGAGTCCAATCATAAATGGCCTGGACTTTAACTGGATCCATCTCGATAGTAGAAGGGGAAAAAATAAAGCCCAAAAAGGATACCTTCTGGACTCCGAAGAGACATTTAGAGCCCTTCACAAACAAAGCATTAGCACGCAGGACCTGAAATACCATCCTGACCTGCTTCACATGAGATTCCCAATCATCAGAAAAGACCAGGATATCATCCAGGTATACAATCATGAATCTATCCAGATACTCTCGGAAGATGTCGTGCTTAAAGGACTGAAACACGGAAGGGGCATTAGAAAGCCCAAATGGCATCACCAAGTACTCAAAATGGCCTTCGGGCGTATTAAATGCTGTTTTCCATTCATCGCCCCACTTTATACGCACAAGATTATACGCTCCTCGAAGATCTATCTTGGTGAACCAACTAGCCCCCTTAATCCAAGCAAACAGATCGGACAGCAGAGGCAAAGGGTACTGAAATTTGACCGTGATTTTATTAAGAAGGTGATAATCAATACAGGGTCTCAAAGAACCATCCTTCTTGGCCACAAAAAAGAACCCTGCTCCCAATGGTGATGAGGATGGGCGAATATGTCCTTTCTCCAAGGACTCCTTTATATAACTCCGCATAGCGGTATGCTCTGGCACAGACAAATTGAACAGTCGACCCTTAGGGAACTTACTACCAGGAATCAAATTTATAGCACAATCACAATCCCTATGAGGAGGTAGGGCACTGGATTTGGCTCATCAAATACATCCTGGTAATCCGACAAAAATTCAGGGACTTCAGAAGGAGTAGAAGAGGCAATTGACACCAAAGGAACATCACCATGTACCCCTTGACAACCCCAGCTAGACACAGACATTGATTTCCAATCCAATACTGGATTATGAACCTGCAGCCATGGCAACCCCAACACGACAACATCATGCAAATTATGTAACACCAGAAAGCGAATATCCTCCTGATGTGCAGGAGTCATGCACATGGTCACTTGAGTCCAGTAGGCGTGGAGTGGAATTTATTCTTATTGTATTAAGTGCACCAATGGTTTCTGCAAGTGTGCCAACATCCTCTGCAATCGGGCCCCAACATTGGACGGTGTTGTTTCCATTGCAACCATTTGTAGTTTAAGTGATATTAGTTAGGTGTGCCTGTTGTAATTTAAAGGGGAAGTGTCATCCCTAACATTCAGGTTCACTGCAAAGCCTATCTTGTACCTGTATTGTAGATTGTGTAATATTATTTGTATTTCTGTTAAGGTACCTTCACACTAAACGACTTTGCAACGAGAACGACAACGATCCGTGACGTTGCAGCGTCCTGGATAGCGATATCGTTGTGTTTGACACGCAGCAGCGATCTGGATCATGCTGTGATATCGCTGGTCGTTGCTGAAAGTCCAGAACTTTATTTGGTCGTCAGATCGGCGTGTATCGTCGTGTTTGACAGCAAAAGCAACGATGCCAGCAATGTTTTACAATGGTAACCAGGGTAAATATCGGGTTACTAAGCGCAGGGCCGCGCTTAGTAACCCGATATTTACCCTGGTTACCATTGTAAAAGTTAAAAAAAAAACACTACATACTCACCCTCTGATGTCTGTCACGTCCCCCGGCGTCCGCGCTGCTGCTCAGAGCTTCCTGCACTGAATGTGTCAGTGCCGGCCGTAAAGCAAAGCACAGCGGTGATGTCACCGCTGTGCTTTAGGGCCGGCGCTTACACAATGCAGGGAAGCTGAAGACGAGGGACGCGACAGACACAGCAATGTAAGTATGTAATGTTTGTTTTTTTTTACATCTGCGCTTAGTAACCCAATGTTTACCCTGGTTACCCGGGGACTTCGGCATCGTTGGTCGCTGGTGCAGCGACCACACAGCGACGCTGCAGCGATCGGCATCGTTGTCGATATCGCTGCAGCGTCGCTTAATGTGACGGTACCTTTACTTGTTATTCCCCTTACAATATTCACCATTTATCCCCCTCTATAAATAAACCTGTTAAGTGTTCCATCTCATCTCTTGGCAGTGTGCCCGTAATGTGGACGGGGGTTTCCAGAGTCAACCCCTAGCAAAAGAAAACCTTCCTGCATCCCACTAGAGCTCCCAGCAAAATTCAGAAGGAGGCATTGCACTGTACTAAGGTGAGAATTATCAGACACCCTGCCTTCCAGGGAAACTTAAAGGGGTGTTACACAAGAAGAATCACTGACATCTGAATGAGCCCTTAGACAAGGATGGCTTCTGCTGTCATACCAATTTTCAACAAAAATATCTAAAAAAGATATTACTAAATGTTGTTGTTTTTACTTTACTCACTGAGCCTTTTAAGAAACTGATAGCCCAGAACTTCACAACTTGTAGATGGGGTGTGCGTCATTTTGTATAAGAATTTTGTAGCCAGGATAGGATACCACTCCATATAATGAGTGAAGAAAAAACCTGGTACTCTATTCAGTTGCAGTAAAACTATATCAGATTTATTAGAAAAGCAATCCAAAAACAGTGATGTTTTGGTCGAAAGGACCTTTTTCAGACAGATTTCATGTGATACACTGCATGGAACAGCACTGTGTGGAATAGGGATACATTGCCCATCAGGTTTGGGCTCACCTCATGGGCACTGAATATATTTTGACCGAAACAACACTGTTTTTGGATTGCATTTCTAATAAAACTGATATAGTATTTTTGCAACTCAACAGAGTGCCAGTTTTTTTTTCACTGATTATATGGAGTGGTATCCTATCTTAGCATTGTATTCTTATACAGAGCAACATACACCCCATCTACGCGAATTTTTCTTCATTCAACATCACAGCTTGTTAGGAATTAGAAGAGCTGTGGAGTCATGCAACCATTGATCGCTTGTCCAGTTGCAGCTCTTCCAATTTTGGCAGACCTGGAAGAAACTGGAGTGAAAATGCCAAAAGCTGCAACTCCAAATTCGACAAAAAGTTTGTGCAACTACGAGTTTTCATAAAAAATTTGCTACTTTTCAAAGTATACAACAGAATTTGGACAAAATTGCTTTAAAGAATTGAGATCTTACTGTCTGGTAACAATCAGCAGTCATTTCACTATCATCACTAGCAGGATAACAGTGACACAAATACACTGTGTGCACAATTATTAGGTAAGTATTTTTATGCTTATTTCCAACTCCAATGATTGGTCTCAAGCTTATCAGGTGATGTGCATTTATGTAATTAGGATAATGGGTTACAGGTCGCTTCACATTTGATTCTTCTCAAATCTTTGGTACTTAATGAGTCCTTTTTCTCAATATGTTTTTTGTGATCCTGTTGACTATTTGCACTAAAACTTTTCATGATTCTGTCATCAAGCCCCAATATCTTAGCAAATTTAAGAATGCTGCATCCCTCTGTAAGACTTGTAACTAATTTTGATGTTTTTCAGAGTCCGTTAAATCTCTTTTGAACAAATTTTGTCTAAGGAAAACAAGCTGCCTAATAATTTTGCACACCTTGAGAAAGGATGCTGATATCCCTAGATCACACCCTCCTTTATAACACAAATACACATCACCTGATCTGCTTAATTAAATAAGCATTCAAGTTTATACAGCTTGCAGATGTAAAATCTGCATAAAATGATGATATGGTCAAAATACTCACTTTCCTAAGAATTCTGCATACACTTTATATAAATATCAAAGGGTCTAGCCTTCACAATGGGCAGCATCATACCTTACCCTCTCTCCCTCACAGCACAATGTCAGATCACGTAGCATTTCTAAAACACTTTACCATAGAAATACATGGTCTATGTTTTGACTGTAAAGCATTTTTCCGAATGCTGGTTACACAGAAAAGTAGATCAGGCAAGAGGACCTCCACCTAATCATGGACAGTTAGTAGAACATAACTGTCATGGGGACCTTCTCCGGTATCACACAATCAACAGAGCAAGAGAAGAGTGAGCAAACAAAAGACCTTTAGTCAGGCAAAAATATGAAAGGTCCATATACAATCCACCACACAAAGGATAAGATAGTCCAGAACCTGAATGCAGTTCAGTAAGAGGATAAAAGCACTGGGAGATGAGAGTCCAACAATCCAGCAGACAGAGGATAACAGTCCATATATGCTTCTTTCTCTCTGAGGTGCTGTGTTCACATCATAGTCCCACACACGATCTGAGATTGTGTCTCACCTCACTGATATTTTAAGAGTCCCCCTCCTCATTCACAGGTCAAGGGGGAAGGTCGCAGGGGCTCATTGTTTCAACAAGCTAGGTTAATATGTCATTAGCATATTAGCAAACAATACAGTAATGTGGGGGCTGATATCATATGGCAGCAACAGCCATTCATCAATTAGCAAATAATTCATCCTACAAGAGAACACCATGAAAATAAGTAAAATAGAAATATACACAAAAATAATACCCACATAGCATATCACACCATCACAAAAACCATCTACCATGAGGAAATTCATATAGACTAAAAGAAAATATCTGGTTTTAAATAGTAAAACAATGTCTATCAACATTTAGAGTTCTTTTTTAATTTAATTCAAATTATTTCTTAAGGAATGATTGACATTCGGAGACAGAAAATAGATATCCCTGGTCTGGCAACATTACCAACAGACTACTGGACAAAAAAACCTGTTCGAGTATATGGTAATGATGACTCTTCTGATAAAGATTCATGAACTAACATATCCAATCCATGTGTTAGTTCATTACTTTCAAGCATTTCTTAGTAGTGGGCCATTAGGATGAGAGGGCAATATCACTTCTACGTACAATTATGCACCTAACTAGTCTTAAGTGCTTTATTCAAAGAGACTTTGAATTGGTTCAAATTAATTATTTCTTCTATAACATCAATGTCTTACATTATGGAAAAATGCTAGAGTGGGAGACGAAGTGTTCCTAGAATAGAATAGCTCATCTTTAATTTCTGAAAACCACTAGTGAGCGTTATGCCAAGCTTTATCAAGCACAGCTCCTTCATTGTTATGGACAACTGGACACATTTACCTCGCTATTCTAAGCACTGTATGTGTGTTCATTTCAAATTTGTTTGAAGGGCTTAACGTCAGAGATGGAATAATATTCTTCTACAGTATATCTACAATACTGTGCAAGAGGTCTAGGTAGGTGTGGAAAAAATGGTGCAAAGCAAGAATTTCACAAATAAAAGTGTTAATGGTTTATTTTTTATCAAAGAACAGAATGCAAATGACTAAACAAAATAGAAATCTAAATCAGATCAGTCTTTGTGTAACCCTTTGCCAAAAAAGTAACATTTTAAAAAAAAATTTGTTTAGGTAAACTTACACACTTTTTTGAAGGAATTTGACAAGGAGGTTGCTCTAAACATATTGGAAAACCATAGATTTTTTGTGGATGCAGACTTGCATACATCCTGTTTATCTCTTCATGGATATGTATATGCCTGTATTTCACAGCACTGAGGACCAAGAAATGGGCAATGTTGAAGACTAAAGATGATCACTATTGATGAGTGAGCATAAAATGCTCAGGTACTCGTTACTTGAGACAAGCAAATCGTAATGCTCTGGTGCTCGACCCAAGTAACAAGTATAATGAAAGTCAAAGGGAAACTATTTTCCAGTGGCCCCACCGGAGGTCTGGAGGAGGTCTAAAAATTGCTGAAATCAATGGAAAGAGTGCTGAAATGGCATGGGAACAGCACAGGGAAGACCCCTAGAAGCATCTCTGAATCCCAGGTCACTGCAGGGAACAATGTTGTCAGAGTATTACGCCACTTTTAGGACTGACAACGAAACATACAAAGCCAATGGATTTTATTTGGAAAAATGTTGAGAAACATTCTTTCCAGGATAATGACATATATAAGGCAAAATAAATTAGAGAAAAAAATGCTCATCCACACCTTGGGCTCCGTTCACTCGTAGTGTTTTTGCTACGTTCTTGCACATTTACATTGCCTTCAATGGTGAAAAAACATTCACCAGGAAATGTAATTTTAACATTTTACAACCTTATCTGGCCATATGGAATTGTGAGACATGATCAGACACATCCTGTTTAATTTATGATGGAGGGACTCTGAAAGTCACAGTTTTTTTCCAGGGCCATCAGGTGGCGCTCACTATTTGTAGAGGGCCATTAGGCTCTTACTAATGTTAGAGGGCCAGCATCTGGCCCTCACAATTCATTTTTGGAGGGCCAGCAGCCAGTTATGCTTTGCATGGCTGTATATTTTTACTACAATATAATTTATCCATCTGAGGTGGGCAAATTTTCTTTTTTGCATTTATACTGTAAAGTTTGAAGCTTGGAAGGCCAGCAGGCGGCCCTCACACTTTATAGAGGACCAGCAGGCAGCCCCCACTATTTTTAGAGGGCCAGCAGGCATCTTGTGAACAGTTGAGACCAAGATAGAGCTTTTTGATCAAGCACATCATTCTACAGTTTACTGTAAATGGAATGAGGCATACAAATCAAAGAACACAGTAGTTACAGTCAAATATAGAGAAGGTTCAAAGATATTTTGGGGTTGCTTTGCTGCCTCTGGCACTGGGTGCCTTTACTGTGTGCAAGGCATCATGAAATGTGAAGATTCCCAAAGAATTTAGGGTCGCAATGTAGTGTCCAGTGTCAAAAAGCTGGATTTGCATCATAGGTCATCGGTCTTCCAGCATGACAATGACCCCAAACATACTTCAAGAAGACCCTAGAAATGGATGGAAACAAAAGCACTGGAGGGATCAGAAGCGGTAATTACAGCTCCAGTAGCGTAAAGTCTCCCACCACTAAATCTTATATACAGCTGCTACAGTGAAACTGTGAACAGACACATTAAATCAGTGAATTCTGCCTGCTTTGATACATTTCTGAGTGTAGATCACAGCAAAAAACATAAGTCTGTCAATGAGTGTATGGGAAAAAAATCAGCAGCAAGGATTATAATTTATAAGGAAATAATCCCTGACTAGATACATGTAATACATTATCCCTACTGCCACACCTCACCCTAGATGAACTGCAGATAAGAGCAGGACTTGTTACACTGCAGTGTTTATATAGCAATTCTATTTCAAATCAACCAAATCTGGCTTTTTTTTATTTTAATGCACCACTGGTGCGGTATAAATGGCGTATTATATTTCTCTGCTGAAAATTTTTTTCAGGAATACTAGCACAGGAAAATGTGCCCACCTCAGGTGGACTTATTACACTGCACGAGCAATACAGTGATGCTATTGATAACCAGAAAAGTCTGGCTGTATGCATTTGATGCACAACTGCAGCAATATATAAATGGAGTTTAATATTTACCTCCTCAGAATAATTTGCAGGATTTAGAGCAAAAAGAATATTACTAGCACTAAGAAAAGGTTTTGCTATGAGTTGCAGCAGAAACCACTATCCCTTCAGCACAATCTTTGCCTAAGTGCTGCTAACAGCAGTATGAAAATTGATTATAATTATCCCTAATAAGGGCTGTTGTTGCAGTTGAAAGAAATATAACTGTTATGTAATTCCTGCCTATATGCAGCTAAAATTGGCGTGACTTCCGCCCATGCGCAGAGCGATCCGGTTCTCCCAGAGATAACCGGAACTACACGCTGGCCATGTCCCTCATATACAGGAGCACACTTCCTCGTGCTCACATCACAGCGGTGGACGCTGCGGCAGCATTTGGGACACAGGTACGTTACATGCCACTCGCTCAATCCACGCTAGCGCGCTCTGCACCCATGACATCATATATTCTCATTAGGGCCATGTGTTAATTTCCAAAAATACTTCTGCGCAGGCTACGTCCCTCCCTTCATTGGAATCCCTTCCTCATTAATTTCTCACTATCGCTACTGGTAAGACTAAGAATCCTGTTTTTTCCTCAGCACTCTGGCCTTAGCTATAGGCACTCTAAGGCTACTTTCACACTAGCGTTAACTGAAAACCGTCACAAATCGTCTTTTTTCAGAAAAAACGGATGCGTCAAAAAAAGTGAAAAACGTATGCAACGCATACAGCATTTCGACGGATCCGTCGCAAATCCGCTAAACGGTTCCGTCGAAATACTGGATGCGTTGCATACGTTGCATACGTTTTTACCATCCGTTGCATCCGTTTTTACGACGGATCCATTTTTAAAATGGGAGGCTCCCAAATTTGATTGGCTACTGGAAAATATGGAAAACTATATAGTGACTGTTTTTACAGCCCATCTTTGAGGGTTTTAGTTTAGTGGCAGAGATGGAAGGTGTACTTGGTAGGATTGCGAGTTTGGTAACTGACGTTATATTTGAGACGAATCGCCTGGATATCATAGTGCGGGAGAAGAAGGCGGCAGCAGAAAGACGGAGGATGCTTCTGCAGCAACGGAGACGGAGGCGACTCTGGATACATCCGATTAATGAACTACGGATGACTCGGGGTGTCCAGTCCACTCTCTACCTGGAGTTGTGGCACAACCCAGACAAATTCTACAATTACGTACGGATGAGGATGGAACATTTTGACTATTTGCTTGAAAAACTAGGGGATGTCATCCAAAGGCAGGACATACGGATGAGGCTTGCCATCACACCGGCGGAGCGGCTGATGATGACCCTGCGGTAAGCCTCTTTTTTTATGTCATTGCTCATATTGAATGTCATATAACAGACTGCAGAAAATACTGCGCTGAAACATTGCGTTGCATTTTCTGCAGAATGTTTTTGTTTTTTTTGTTTGTGGACATTCCACTGCCTTTTTTTATGTCATTGCTCATATTTAATGTTATATTACATGCTGCAGACAATACTGCGCTGACACATTGCGTACCATTTTCTGCAGCATGTAATTTTTGTATTGTTTGAGGCCATTCCACTATTTTACACCTGTTTCATGCAGGTTTTATTGTGCGTCCCGTCCTAAAAAAAAATTGTCACAGTGCCATTTATTGAAACTTTACCAGGAAACCAAAAAAATCAAAATGTTGTTGGTCTGTGCAATTTTTTCTAACATTTATTTTTTTTTCTACAGCTTCATAGCTACGGGTGAATCTCTGATTTCGCTCCATTACCAATTCCGGCTGGGCATTTCCACTATTTCCGGAATAGTGAAGGAGACATTTCGGGCTATTTGGGACACTTTACAGCCAGAGTATATCCCCCAACCATCAATGGACATCTGGTTGAGAAGTGCAGAACAGTTTGAGCAAATTTGCCATTTCCCAAATTGTGTTGGTGCCGTTGACGGGAAACACATAAGGATTGCGAAACCGGCAGGAACAGGCTCTGAGTACTACAATTACAAGAAATACTTCTCTATTGTACTCATGGCTATAGCAGACGCCAACTGCAAGTTCCTTGCTGTGGACATAGGAGCGTATGGCCGGTCCAACGATTCTCAAGTTTTTAAAAACTCTCCAATGGGCCGTTGCCTGTATGGAGAGACCTACGATTTCCCGCCAGCCAGACCACTCCCAGGAACAAGTGAACCAGCCATGCAATATGTTTGTGTAGGTGATGAAGCGTTTCAACTCTCGCCGCACCTACTGAAACCATATAGTAGCCGTGACTTAAACCGTACCAAACGGGTGTTTAATTACCGCCTTACTAGAGCAAGAAGAGTAGTAGAGTGTTCTTTTGGTATATTGACGGCAAAGTGGAGAGTTCTGCTGACGGCAATCAAACTGCAAACCAAAACTGTAGACGAGGTTGTTAAGGCATGTGTGTGGTGCTCCATAACTTTGTCCTTTCAAAGGAGCCCGTTTCCTTGGATGACGAAGAATTGGAGACAACCTTGTGGGATTACCGCAGCAGCTCTGTTCGCTCCACAGGTTCTGTTACCAGGATGAGGGACCAGTTTGCGGATTATTTTGTGTCACCTGTTGGGCGGATTCCATGGCAAGACATCATTGTGTGACATGTTTTTCATGGGTTTTGTTTATGTAAAAATTGTGTTTCTCACAAAAAAAAAGGTCCAAAAGCGTGGTTTTCTTGTTAATAAAACCAATATGTTTTACCTTTCAAACGTCTGGTGTTTATTTTTATTTTACCTTTTTTATTAGTTACCATATTACCTTAATAAATCCACACACACAAAGAGTAGAATTTAAATCAGACAGAATTTTATTTGAACTCTTTTTTAAATAGTTTTTTTTTCTTTGCAAAAAACATATATATTTGTTATTTTCAATTTTTTTTTTCTTTACTTTTCAAATTATTTTTATAAAATTTACAAAATTTAACATTTGTACATAATGTTATAAATCTTCAAAGTGTGGGGTGGAGATACGAGGGGAGGAGGGGCTGGAAGGTTGGACCACGTCGATAGGTGGGGAAACCCTACTTGGTTGGGGTGCAGTGGAAGGGGGGGGTAAAAGCAGGAGGCTGACCAGAGGGGGGTGGTGTTGGGGTAGGGGGAATACTTAATGGGGAAGAAAAGCTGGGCAAGGAAGAAAACATTGGGGAAGAAATTTGGTTTGGGGGCCAGGATGGGTATTGGGACTGGGTTGGGTATTGGGGCTGGGTTGGGTATTGGGACTGGGTTGGGTATTGGGACTGGGTTGGGTATTGGGGCTGGCGTGGGTATTGGGACTGGGTTGGGTAATGGGGGGCATGGTGTGGAAATGGGGCCTGGGGTGGTGCATGGTGTGGAAATGGGGCCTGGGGTGGGGCCTGGGCTGGAAATGGGGCCTAGGGTGGAAATGGGGCCTGGGGTGGAAATGTAGTGGATGTGTGGGGAGGTGTGGGGGTAGATTGGGGTTCGTGAAGGGCCTTAAGTAGAGCATTATGGCAGGTATTCATTACCCACATCTGTTGCTCAAAAGAAAGCTTCTCCATGCTCCTGAGCATGGATTGGAAAAAAAGATTGGCCGGAGATTGACTTACATCTGAATGCAGCCTATCCAAGCGACTGCTGGTTTCATGGCTTGTTTCACTGATGCGTGATTGCACCATGTTGAAACCAGCAGTCACTTGCTCTCCCAAAATTTTGAAAGAGCTTTGGAAGGATGCATTCAGATGTAAGAACTCAGGAGCATAGCTCCTTTCCTGACCCCTCTGTCGCTGCCGCCACGAACCTAATGGTGGTCTAGAGGTGGCAGGATCAGAGGGGTGGGGTAAAGGGAACGCTATCTGTTGAGCATCAGATTCAAGTAAGGAAGGCAGCAATAATGCTCCAGTGCTTGGGGCGGATGAAGTGGAGGGGATAGAGGGGTCAGAGGAGGGGTCAGAGGTGTGGGGCCTACCGACGTGGCCCTCGGTGGCGGACTCAGGAGGGATCGCTCCAGAGGGTGCAGAGGAAGATGCAGGCGCCCGGTGGCTGGAGAAGGTGCTGTGAAAGAAAAAACAAAAACAATTAATATATTGATATGAAAAAGCCCTGACTAAAACCAAACTAAGTTAGACAGGTTAACATGGTTATTAGCGGGCTGTAGAATACTTACACTCTACTCAGCATGGTTCGCCTCAGGAAGGAGAGGGCAGGGCCGTGTTTATATTTGCTCCTCTTCCTTCCTGCTGAGCCACTCGGGGCCTGCATCTCCTCTTTAAATTCCCTCTTAAAGCGATCCCTCAGTGACCGCCACCGCTTCCTAACCTTTCCACCTGTGAAGACAAGAATGAAAAGAAAAAAAAATTGTTAAATACAATACATTACATTCAGCTCAAAACATCACTGAAAAGTTTATACTTACATAGTTTACTCTGCTGCTGTGGAAGAAGGTCCTCCCACCTCGGAAAGATGTTATGGCATACTTCGTCCCAGAGCCGACGGGTTACTGCTATCGGCATGCCTGCGGTCAGCCATGTTCCACAGCGGCTCCCGCTCACGAACCTCCTCAATGAGACAGTCGATATCAATGTCGTCATCAAAGTCTTCGGCTGGAGCACGCTGTGAAGTCTGTGCAAAAAAAAGAAGAAGAAAAACAAAAAAATTAGTACACTGAAACACAAAAGTACCAATAGAATCCCCCCCAAAAAAAACTCACTGATGGCCGACCGCGGCGACGATTCCACCGACTCTGGGAGTGGCTGGGAGAACCTTCACGGTTTGCTGAATGTTCAGCAGCAGCAGCAGGAGACTGAAATAAAGGAAAAAAATTCTCTTTAATGTAGGCATATGTTTTCTGTGTTTAGTTATGTATGAAAATCTGTTTTGTGTATGGTGCAGTGTGATGTGTGAAGCAACCGTTTCACCACTACTTACACTTGGTTCCTCCTCCACTTGCATCTCTCCACCCGTCTCGCCCCCTTCTGACAGCTCCTCATCTGATTCAGCTTCCTGTTTAAACATAATTTATGCATGTAGTGATCAACAAAAATGTAAATTAAAAAGCCAAAAAAAAAAAAAAAAAACAACAATTTTTGTGTTAACTTACCGATACACGCTGTTGCTGTGGAGGAGGGCTGTCAGAAGAGAACATTGTGGCGGTAGGAAGGCCGGCGGCTGTGGTCCTGGTGTCTCTGTAAGTTAAAAGACACTTGCAATCTGCTCTACACATTGAAGTAGCAGATTTGGGGTCTTCAAAACTTACTTTTAAAGATGTGAGGATGTGGTCCTGGTGGGCTGGTCCTGGTATGAAGGCCGGCGGCTGTGGTCCTGGTGTCTCTGTAAGGCTACTTTCACACTAGCGTTAACTGCCATCCACCACATTGCATCGTTTTGCTGAAAAAACGCATCCTGCAAAAGTGCTTGCAGGATGCGTTTTTTCCCCATGAACTAACATTAAGCGACGTATTGCGACGGATTGACATACGTTGCAACCGTCGTGCGACGGTTGCGCCGTGTTGTGGCGGACCGTCAGGACCAAAAAACGCTACATGTAACGTTTTTTGCTCACGACGGTCCGCTTTTTCCAACCGCACATGCGCGGCCGGAACTCCGCCCCCACCTCCCCGCACCTCACAATGGGGCAGCGGATGCGCTGGAAAAATGCATCCGCTGCCCCCGTTGTGCGGCGGAGACAACGCTAGCGTCGGGAACCTCGGCCCGACGCTAGTGTGAAAGTAGCCTAAGTTAAAAGACACTTGCAATCTGCTCTACACATTTAAGTAGCAGATTTGGGGTCTTCAAAACTTACTTTTAAAGATGTGAGGATGTGGTCCTGGTGGGCTGGTCAGTGGATGTGGTCCCTGGTGTATCTGTAATAAGTATAATGGATTTATAGTTAGACCACCCCCCGAACTAGGTAATGTTTAACGATAAACATCCTGCTAAAATGATGTGAGAAATGTCCGTTAAAGGTGAACACCAAAACCCCAAAACAGGTGCACGTTATACCATTCATTTCCATGTCCAAAAAAAAATATTTTGAAATGTGAACCCACCATGTAAAAATATATTTACCACATTTTATTTTCAAAAATCACCTCCCCCAAAAAACCTTTAAAGTATAACCTTTATTAAAAAATGAGCCCTCAACCAACTCTGTATTGCATGTGTAACCATTGGTACATACACCAGTTTTAAATTTACCTTTCTGAAATGATACTACGGACATTTTTTTAATAAACATTTTATTATTTTCTTTTTCTTTTCTTTTTTTTTTTTTTCCTTACACAATTAGGAGCTGAAATGCTCTTTATTTTAAATACAAGTACATCAACTGGGAATGGTTTCAACAGTAATAAAAAAATCAACACTTTTAAATAGAAAAAAAAAATGCACGCTCGCACATTCAAACCACAAGCTGCAGACTAGGGTTGAGCGACTTTTATTTCTATAGGATCGGGTCGGGTTTCACAAAACCCGACTTTCTCAAAAGTCGGGTCGAGTGAAATCGGCCGATCCTATAAAAATGTCGGGGTCGGGGTCAGCCGAAACACGAAACCCAATGCAGTGCAATGGGATACTATGGTTCCCAGGGTCTGAAGGAGAGGAAACTCTCCTTCAGGCCCTGGGATCCATATTTAAGTGTAAAATAAAGAGTTAAAATAAAAAATATTGATATACTCACCTCTCCGACGCAGCCTGGACATCGCCACTGGTAACCGGCATCTTCCGTTCCTAAGAATGGCGCTTGAAAGACCTTTCAATGACGTCACGGCTTGTGATTGGTCGCGGCCGCCCACGTGACCGCTCAGCGACCAATCACAAAGCCGTGACGTAATTTTCAGGTCCTAAATTCCTCATTCTAGGAATTTAGGACATGAGAATTACGTCACGGCTTTGTGATTGGTCGCGGCGGCCCACGTGACCGCTCAGCGACCAATCACAAGCCGTGACGTCATTGAAAGGTCCTTCACGCGCTCATTCTTAGGAAGGAAGGCTGCCGGAAAGAAGCCGAGGGTGAGTATATTCCTATTAGGTATATACTCACCCTCGGACGCGCCCTGCTTCTTCCGGCAGCCTTCCTTCTTAAGAATGAGCGCGTGAAGGACCTTTCGATGATGTCACGGCGCTGTGATTGGTCGCGGCGGCCCACGTGACCGCTCAGTGACCAATCAAAAACCGTGACATAATTCTCATGTCCTAAATTCCTAGAATTTAAAAAAAAAAAAAAAAAAAAAAATTTTAAGGGAAAAAAAAAAAAAAACACATTTAAACCACATGCTGCACAGACCACTATACTTAGTAAATACATCAGAAAAAGGCAATTAACCAATTAAGGCATGGACAAATGCACATGCAATCAACAAGACGCACACAAACATGCCTGCAAGCACACAAGCATAACACATGAACAGGAATAAGATTGGCGAAGGCATAATAAGGTGCAGGCACATGAAGACATACATACAAAAGCACACAGCCGTACGAAAATACACAGATACACACACACACACACACACAAAAGCACATAAGCTTTATGCAAATACACATATGTACAAAGGCACAAAGGCAGACCCAAACAGAAGACGCATACGCACACATACACGTAAAAAAGGCTGACAGTCCTCCGGCTGGAGCTGCATGTCTTCACAGTGGCTGGCATCAGGGTGGATCTGGACTCTAGCATGGCACTGGCTGTTGCAGGACGATGGCAGGCCTCTGGTTCTCTTCAGGTTTTAAGCTCTTGCTGTAGTCAGTACCTCATACACACACAAATGCACAGGCACACAGACGCACACAAAAATTGCAATACTCACACTGGCTCTATGGTGGCTGGAGTCTTGTGGCAGGCTGGCTGGAGTCTTGTGGCAGGCTGGCTGGAGTCTTGTGGCAGTCTGGAGTCTTGTGGCAGTCTGGAGTCTTGCTGGCAGGCTTCTCCTCTCTTTGTCTTCTTGCTGGCATATGTGGGGTTGAAGGCCCAGGCCAGGTTTATATAGATTTGGGGGTGTCTGGCCAATTGGCAACAAAATCCTGCTTCTGAGCATGCTCAGTGTAAAAAAAGTATTGCAGCGCTGAATTGCGTCGTACGACGTGTCCCGACGCATCCGTCGCTCATAGGCTTCCATTGTAGCGACACATTTTTTAGGCGGAGACAAAAAACGTTACAATCAACGTTTTTTGCCGACGACGTGTCACCAAATTTCGACGCATACGTCGTACGACGTACACGACGTATGACAATCCGTCGCAATGCATCGCCAATACAAGTCTATAGGGAAAAAACGCATCCTGCAAGCACTTTTGCAGGATGCGTTTTTTCTGCAAAATGACGCATTTTAACGTATTGCAGTTAACGCTAGTGTGAAAGTAGCCTAACACCACCATCACTACTCTTTTTTCTGTAGGCTTGCATAAGCCGTCTTTCACCACTACATATCCCCCATATGGTATGTTTTCTTATGACTTGTTGTATTGTGCCTTGAAAAGTGTTTTTTCCCTTCTTATAATTTTTCCAGATTGATCCGATTGTTAACCACCATGGATTTATGTGAACTTATCTTTGTTTTGTTCTTGTATATACTTTATTTTTCTCTCTTTACTTTCCTCTTTTCGTCGTTATCCCATTCATATAGTTTTGACATACTGTATATGTTTGTATGCACTTTACAGTTATTGATGAAGGTCCCGATCTGGGACCGAAACGTCTATTATACTGTGGGATCAATAAATCTACTCTAAGTTTTTCACCGCTAAGTTGAGTGCCGGGTTATACTTTGTTTATCACTACGGTTTGGGAACCTACCCGGGCACCATATGGTTGTAGTGCACACGGTTCTCTATCACTCTTAACTTTGTGCAAGGCACAATGAAATCTGAAGATTACTACAGGATTTCTTTGAGTCACATTGCAGTGTACAGTGTCAGAAAGCAGAGTTTGCCTCCTATGCTATAGGTCTTCCAGCAGGACAATAACCCCAAACATACAGTGGGTATGGAAAGTATTCAGACCCCTTTAAATGTTTCACTCATTTGGTAAATTCAAAAAAGTTAATATTTTCTCATTAATGTACACTCTGCACACCATCTTGACTGAAAAAAACAGAAATGTATAAAGTTTTGCATATTTATTAAAAAAGAAAAACTGAAATATCACATGGTCATAAGTATTCAGACCCTTTGCTCAGACACTTATATTAAAGTCACATGGTGTCTACTTCCTTGGGATCCTCCTTGAGATGGTTCTACTCCTTCATTCAAGTACATCTGTGTTTAATTAAACTGATAGAACTTGATTTGCAAAAGCATAGACCTGTCTATATAAGACCTCACAGCTCACAGTGCATGTCAGACCAACTGAGAATCATGAGGTCAAAGTAACTGGTCAAGGAGGTCAGAGACAGAATTGTGGCAAGCCACAGATCTGGCCAAGGTTACAACAGAATTTCTGCTGTACTCAAGGTTCCTAACAGCACAGTGGCCTCCATAATCCAGCCAAACTGAGCAATCGTGGGATAAGAGCCTTGGTGAGAGAGGTAAAGAAGAACCCCAAGATAACTGTGGCTGAGCTCCAGAGATGCAGTAGGGAGATGAGAGAAAGTGAATGTGGTCAAGTACAGAGATATCCTGGATGAAAACCTATTCCAGAGTGCTCTAGACCTCAGACTTGGCTGAAGGTTCACCTTCCAACAAGACAATGACCCTAAGCACATAGCTAAAATAACAAAGGAGTGGCTTCAGAACAACTCTGTGACCATTCTTGACTGGCCCAGCCAGAACCCTGACCTAAACCCAATAAGACCTGAAAATGGCTGTCCACCAATGTTCACCATCCAAGCTAATGGAACTGGAGAGGATCTGCCAGGAAGAATGGCAGAGGATCCACAAATCCAGGTGTGAAAAACTTGTTGCATCATTCCCAAGCAGACTCATGGCTGTACTAGGCAAAAGGGTGCTTCTACTCCATACTAAGCAAAGGGTCTGAATACTTATGACCATGTGATATTTCAGTTTTTCTTTTTTAATAAATTTGCAAACATTTCTACGTTTCTGCTTTTTTCAGTTAAGATGAAGTGCAGAGTGTACACTAATGAGGAAAAAAATGAACTTTGTTTCATTGCAGCTATTTGGTAAATTAAAAAAAGTGAAAAATTTAAAGGGGTCTAAATACTTTCCCTACCCACTGTACAATGAGTAAAGAGTCCAGATCTAAATCCCATTGAACACCTGTGGAGAAATCTTAAAATTGCTGCTGGGAGAAGGCACACTTCAAGAATGAGATACCTAGAGCAGTTTGCAAAAGAAGAGTGGTCCAAAATTTCAGTTGAGAGGTGTAAGAATCTTGTTGATGGTTATAGGAAGCGATTGATTGCAGTTCTAAATTGTGTGCTGCCAAATAATGAGTTGAGAGTGCTAACAATTTTATCCCACTTATATTGTGGGTTTTGTGTGAAAATATGTCCAGTTTGCCATTTCTGGTTGTTTTTTTTAATGATCCAATACACACAAAGAAAATAAACATGTGTAACTGCAATAATTTTCTGGGAAAAATACTTCATTTTCAGGAACAATTTCAAGGGTGCCAACACTTTCGGCCATGACTGTATCATGCTTATTTCCCTTTGAATTCAAAAGATGTACAGCAATAAATAGGGAACAAACATACCCATCTTCTTTTTTGCAAAGTCTGGCCAGATGTAGTCTCTTTGACATGAAAACAAGACCAAGTGATTCAACTATACCCGAAAGCAGAGGAACTGATTTGCAGAAAAATGGTGTTAGGGGTCGAGTTCCCGACTCTGCACAGGGGGAATCTCGGTCCATCTCCGCTGCAGTCTCCCATTCTTCTCCTGCCGCAGTGGAGCCTGCTCAGTGGAGAAGTCAGTCCCAGCATCTTGCTCAGTCTGACTCTGTACAAAGAGTTACTGCTGCTTTCCCTGCTTCTTCCATTGAAGTCAGTGCTGGGCAGCGGCGAGCAGACGCTTCTGGGACTAAGTCCTGCTTTTCTCATTCTGAGCATGCCCAGAGTAAGATCACTCAGTGGAGATCGAGGGTCACATGATCAGATACTGCAGCTTAGGCCATTGGTCCTTCAGGAAGGTCCTGTAGGTGCTCACGCTCTGTGGCAGCCTCTCATTGGTCCTTCTAGGAAGGTCCTGTACATGCTGCAACTATTTAAAGCTCGCATGGCCGCACGGCCATGCGCTAGTATTGTTATAAGTTATGTACTTTGTGCCAGTGTGGTCATGTATGATTGTGTTCAGGGACCCGGCTGAAATAAGCCCCTAGAATGCTGGCACCTCCGGCGAGGAGTTTTGTGTGCGTGCATGACCACT
Organism: Ranitomeya variabilis; assembly: GCF_051348905.1. Classification (NCBI taxonomy): domain Eukaryota; kingdom Metazoa; phylum Chordata; class Amphibia; order Anura; family Dendrobatidae; genus Ranitomeya; species Ranitomeya variabilis. Next base: position 536,619,484 of record NC_135234.1, read on the forward strand.
GACTGCTCTCGTTTGGGTAGTTAGCCTGTGCCACTGTGAAGTCTAACATGGCGCAGTGCTTTGAGTTCACGGCTACTCTGTGAAGTAACAGAGTTAGCTCATACCGCCATATAGTTCCGCCGTTTGCTAGCAGCAGGTTCGCCTGCACGGTGGACCCCTGGCTGCGAACGCATCTATTATAATAAAATCTCTATATTCATTCGGTGCGTTCCGCTAGCCCTAACATAATACTAGCGCCAGGGTCTGGCTAGTAAATGGCGGACATTCAGCAATCTTTGCGGTATATCCAGCAGCTGGAGGGTAGGTTGGCGGCTCTCGAGAGCTCAACCTCAGCTGTGGATGTAACCGCGGTTGCTGTACAGGCTGCTAGCGTGGCTGCAGCAACCTTGTCCACTGCTACCCCTGTTCCGACATTATCTCGCCTCCCACTACCAGAAAAATTTTCTGGAGATAGCAAATCCTGTAGGGGATTCGTGAGTCAGTGCTCTATTTACCTCGAGCTCCTGGCTGCACGTTTTCCCACAGAGCGGGCTAAGGTGGGATTTATTGTGTCCCTCTTGTCGGACAGGGCATTGGAATGGGCTACACCGCTGTGGGAGCGTGGCAATCATGTGGTGCAGAGTGCTCCGTTGTTCCTGAGCACTTTGAAACAGGTCTTTTTAGGACCTCAAGTTACCCATGACATGGCGCTCCAACTGCTGGCATTAACTCAGGGTGTGTCCTTGGTCAGCCATTTTGCCGTCCACTTCCGTACATTAGCTTCTGAGCTGGAGTGGTCGGATAAAGCCCTTATCCCCATATTTTGGAGGGGGCTGGCTGATCACGTGAAGGACGCTCTGGCCACTAGGGAGATTCCTGCCACACTGGAGGAATTAATAACTGTCTCTACTTGTATTGATCTCCGTTTTAACGAGCGGAGGTTAGAGCGCGCCCAGTGTAGGCAGAGGTTTCGGCTGGCTCCCACCTTAGCCAAAACTCTGGAATCTCTGGTCCTTGTTCCTGAGTCACATGAGACCATGGAAGTGTCATGAGCGGGATCTAAGTCCCAGACCGCTTGTGCACTCAAGGTCTGTCATGTCTGCCAGCAGTCAGGACATCTTGCCACCAGATGTCCCCAGCAGTCGAGGAAACGTCAGCTTCTACTGGTAGTAGGTGGAGGTACACTAGACACGGCGACGTTTGCCTCCAAATTGTCCTTTAATGGGACAATTATTATAGGCTCATCCTCCCACTCGGTAGAGCTCTGCGTGGATTCTGGGGCGGAGGGCAATTTTATGCCTTCAGCCTTCGCCCAACGTCACGCAATACCCCTGGTTATGCTAGCTCAACCAGTAACGGTACGAGTGGTGAATGGGTTGACACTGCCCTCACAGATAACACACCAGAACATCCCTTTTACTCTGTCCATGTAGCCATCCCATCAGGAGATTATATCTCTGCTCGTCATTCCTGAGGGAATAGATGAGGTCCTTTTGGGGATACCATGGCTACGGTACCACTCTCCTCATATCGAGTAATCCTCAGGCAGAATTTTGGGTTGGGGTGAATCTTGTGGGGGTAGGTGTCAGAGGGAGTGCGTTCAGTTTGCTACTACAGAGGTACCCACAGATCTATCATATCTCCCCAAGCAATATTGGTCTTATGCGGACGTGTTCTCCAAAAAGGCGGCGGAGACCCTTCTGCCCCATCACCCCTATGACTGTCCCATTGACCTCTTGCCTGGTGCTGAGCCTCCCCGGTGTCGAGTCTATCCGTTATCTCTCCCAGAGATGGAGGCAGTGTCTCAGTACATTCAAGAGAATCTGGAAAGAGGGTTAATCAGGAAGTCAGTGTCACCTGCTGGGGCTGGGTTCTTCTTCGTGCAGAAGAAGAATGGGGAACTGCGTCCATGCATAGATTACAGGGGTCTTAACGCCATCACCGTTAAGAATAAGTATCCTTTGCCCTGATATCTGAGCTCTTCGATAGGCTTCGGGGAGCAAGGGTATTTACTAAATTAGATCTGCGGGGTGCTTACAACCTGTTTCGCATCCATGAGGTGGACGAATGGAAGACGGCTTTTAACACCAGGGATGGGCACTATGAATATCTGGTGATGCCCTTCGGGCTCTGCAATGCCCCAGCCGTTTTCCAAGACTTTGTGAACTACATCTTCTGGGATATCCTCTACACCTCGGTCGTAGTCTATCTGGATGATATTCTCATCTACTCTACAGATATTGACTCCCACCGGAGAGATGTTTGCAAAGTCTTCGATCTCCTACGGGCAAACTCCCTCTATGCCAAGTTGGAGAAGTGTGTGTTTGAGCAGGAGTCCTTACCTTTCCTTGGCTATATCATCTCCGCCCAGGGATTGGCTATGGATCCTGCCAAACTACAGGCTGTGATGGCAGGAACCCCATTCTCTTAAAGAGGTGCAGCACTTTATGGGGTTCATTAATTATTATCGCCAGTTCATTCCGCACTTCTCAACTTTGGTAGCTCCCTTGGTTGCCCTCACCAAGAAGGGGGCAAATCCCAAATTGTGGTCTGAGGAGGTCTCCAAGGCCTTTATCTCCATAAAGTCACACTTTGCTAGCGCTCCCATCCTACATCGCCCCGATGTTGATAAGCCACTTATCATGGAGGTGGATGCCTCATCTGTTGGTGCTGGAGCAGTCCTCTTCCAAAAGGATGCTCAAGGTCGGAAGCATCCTTGCTTCTTCTTTTCTAAGACCTTCTCACCAGCAGAGAGGAATTATTCCATCGGGGACAGGGAGTTGCTAGCCATGAAGTTGGCTTTCTCGGAGTGGAGACATCTTTTGGAGGGAGCTCGTTTTCCCTTCCAAGTCTTCACAGATCATAAAAATTTGGTGTACCTGCAGACAGCTCAGCGGTTAAATTCTCGCCAGGCCAGATGGTCCTTGTTCTTCTCCCGGTTCCATTTCACCGTCCATTTTCTTTCTGGGGAAAAGAACATTCGTGCCGACGCTCTCTCTCACTCCATTTTGTCATCTGTGGAGGAGGAAGAGGAGCCTTGGCTTATTGTCCCCACTGAGAGCCTGAGAACTGTGACCCCGGTTTCGCTATAGTCTGTGCCTCCGGGCAAGACTTTTGTACCAAACAGTTTACGACCGGAGGTTCTCTCTTGGGTACACTCGTCCAGGGTGGGTGGACATTTTGGTTCCAAAAGGACATCTGAGTTACTGGCGAGGACATATTGGTGGCCGCATATGGCTCGTGATGTCGCAGACTATGTTCGGGCATGTGTCTCTTGCGCCAAGAAAAAGTCCCCTCGGCCCCTCTGCCGGTGGCAGACAGGCCCTGGGAGATGGTCGGGATGGACTTTGTGGTGGGCTTACCCAAGTCTCTTAACTGCACTATTATCTGGGTGATCACCGACCATTTTTCCCAGGATGACTGGACATCCTTGTTACCATGGGCTGAGTTTGCTCTTAACAACGCTGTAGCCAACTCCACCGGTCAAACTCCTTTCCTCCTTAATTACGGCCAACATCCGCGGGTTCCTGTGCCCATGCCCGTGTCCTCTGCTGATTCCAGGGTGGCAGACTGGGCAGTGGAGGCACAAGACATTTGGGACCGCACTCAGGATGCTATCCGGGCCTCCAAGGAGAGAATTAGGTCCTCTGCCGATGCACATCGGTGCCCTGCCCCGACCTTTGCTCCTGGCAACTTAGTGTGGCTCTCCGCTCGTAACATCAGGCTGCGTGTTGAGTCCACTAAGTTTGCACCTCGCTACTTGGGTCCGTTCAAGATCCTCGAACAGGTTAATCCTGTGGTCTACCGTCTAGCCCTTCCTCCACGCCTACGTATCACCGGCACTTTTCATGTGTCCCTCCTTAAGCCCGTATACATGTCCCGGTTTTCTGAGTCATCTGCCGGGACATCGGGTTCGTCTACGGACGATTACGAGGTGAACGCTATTTTGGGATGCAAGGTGGTTCGTGGCAAAAAATTTTATTTGGTGGACTGGAAGGGTTATGGTCCTGAGGATAGGTCCTGGGAGCCTGCTGAGCTCATTCGGGCTCCGCAGCTCATTGCTGACTTCGAACGTAGCGAGGCCCAAGGAGGGGGGGGCCCTAGGAGGGGGGTAATGTTAGAGGTCGAGTTCCCGCCTCTGCACAGGGGGAAACTCGGTCCATCTCCGCTGCGGTCTCCCATTCTTCTCCTGCCGCAGTGGAGCCTGCTCAGCGGAGACGTCGGTCCCAGCGTCTTGCTCAGTCTGACTCTGTACAAAGAGTTGCTGCTGCTTTCCCTGCTTCTTCCATTGAAGTCAGTGCTGGGCAGCGGCGAGCAGACGCTTCTGGGACTAAGTCCTGCTTTTCTCGTTCTGAGCATGCCCAGAGTAATATCTCTCAGTGGAGATCGATGGTCACATGATCAGATACTGCAGCTTAAGCCATTGGTCCTTCAGGAAGGTCCTGTAGGTGCTCACGCTCTGTGGCAGCCTCTCATTGGTCCTTCTAGGAAGGTCCTGTACGTGCTGCAACTATTTAAGGCTCGCATGGCCGCACGGCCATGCGCTTGTGTTGTTATAAGTTATGTACTTTGCACCAGTGTGGTCATGTATGATTGTGTTCAGGGACCCGGCTGAAATAAGCCCCTAGAATGCTGGCACCTCCGGCGAGGGAACAGTTTGGGGAAGGCCTTTTGGCTAAAATGTTATCCTGTGCACAAAACAAGGTCCATGAAGGCATGATTGAGTGAATATAACTTTACTGGCCCACAAAGAGTCCTGACCGCAACACCACTGAACAACTTTGAGATGATTTAGATTTGAGATTTTGAGTTAGGCCTTCTTCAAAAAGTATTAGTTTTTTAGCTCAAAAATGCTTTTCTGTGAAAATTCCCACTTACGCAATCCAAACTCTTGTAGACAGCCTTCCCAGAAAAGTGAAAACCAATTGAAACAACTCCTTATTACTGGCTGTGGAAAAGCTCCTGTATGCATAATGTATAGCTGTCAACGCGTTTCTGGAGACTAAGCTCCCTTAATCAATTAATTAAGGGAGCTTAGTCTCCAGAAACGCGTTGAGATTCTTATCCATATGGTTGTGCTGAAGTCTGTATCCTCCATGTTTAAAGTTTGTGAATAAAGAAAACTCTTTTTTACGGATTCGGTGAAGCTGGACATTCCTTTCTTTTTTGGACGTTATACGCCTGGACACAGCGGGTCCGTGCTCCCGAGGTTTGGTTCTTGCATCACGGGTGAGCTGGTTTATATTCCTTCAAAAAGGTATTACCCGATTGCACATGCACCAGGGCAATCGGGAAGAGCTAGGTAAAGTGCCAGAATTGGTGCATCTAATGGATGCACCATTTATGGGATATAGCTGCAGGCTGGTATTTTTAGACTTGGAAGGATCTAATAACCATGGACCTTTCCAGCCTGATGAGCTCGCTGCTGTCTATTTTACCTGTGCTGGTTACTAAAAATAGAGGGGACCCCACGTTGCTTTTATTAATTTATTTATTAGCCTAATAAAAGCACAGTAAAATGCACACATCACAAATATCTATCTTGCCATCTATCTACTCCTATTTAGTATCTATTAATCTATCGATTAATTTTGAACTTTTCACATCTAACACTTAAGCATTAGGGATGAGCGAATGTGCTTGGTGATACTCGGTTATCATTCAGGTATCATGGTGCTCGGATGTACTCATTACTCGGTGAGTAATGGGCGGTGCTTTATGTAAAACTCGAATCCTTGCATTTTTGGTGCCTGTTACTCAGCCAATAAGCATGTCACTGTAATGACACAGCCATTTTGGTTTTGGCATTACTGTGATTGCCTGGCCGGTTTACATCATCCGGGGTTATAAAAGAACAGGCGCCACCCAGCTTGGCACACTGATGCCATTGCACAGCTATGTGACACTTCGTATTGGAGGGAGAGAGTGCTTGTCTAGGCCTGTGTGTGCACAGTATTACAAATCAGAGGCCTGTAGTTTTGATACTGGTGCTAAAGCTGAGCCATCATACTAACAGCCCTTCTAAGGGCTAATCGTAGAATGTAGAAAGGGAAATATTTAAACAGTTCTCATGGCAATAATCTCCCCACTCAATCATTTCCCTGGCTTGCCAATCCATCAATGGATTATGTTTCACCAACCAGGGAAGACCCTACACAATTGGGGTGGGAAGACCGTCCAGGACATAGCAAGGTATAATTCTCACAATGAACCGACCCCATCTTCAGTCTTACTTTATGTACAATAAGAGTGAGAGCTTTCTGCGCAAGTAGTGCTGAGTCGATGGCGAAGATGGCATTGGGTTTAGCTAAAGTACAGCAAGCAAGCCCATGAGTTCTAGCAAACTCAGCATCAAACATGCTGACGACTCCAGCTCCACTGTCAACAAACACAGAAATCTCCTCGGGTTTTCTCTCCAGTACCACCTCTCTTGTCAGGACAAACCGGGAACTGCAGGTTGACAAAAATGCACCCTTTGCTTGTTCAACCCCAGACTACCAATGGTTAAACAAGTTTCCTTTTGTTTAGGCAGCAAAGGACGGGCTCCAATAAAATGTCCCTTCTTTCCACAAAAAAACCACACACCCTTTTTTTTCTGAAACTCTGGGGAAACGTACGATGCAGGAGCACCCCCTAACTGCATGGGTGCCACCACCCTCCCCAGTACTGGCTCGCCGTCAGACTGCAACCCTTGTAAAGAGGCACTTCCCCAAAATAAGGCTCTTGCCCACCTATCCCAAAGGTGTCTATCAACACGTATAGCTAATGACATGGCAGCCTCCAAGGACTCAGGGATTTCATAAACTGCCAATGCATCTTTCAACCTTTCAGTAAGGCACTGAAAAAATAGGCTTCTGAGAGCCGGGTCATTCCATTTAGTATAAGTTGCCCATCTCAGAATTCAGAGCTATACTTCTAAACTGACCGGTTCCCCTACTGAAGGTGACGCAGCCTTGACTTAGCCTAGGAGACTCGTTCAGGGTCATCATAGATGAGGGCTAGAGCCTTGAAAAACCCCTCCACAGACTAGAGACAAACTGAATCCTGCAGCATAGAGAAAGCCCAGGATTGAAGATCTCCTTGCAGCAGTGAGATCACAATTCTTACTTTTTGCTCCTCATTTTCAGAGGAGTGAGGACAAAGTTTAAAATACAGTTTGCAAGCCTCCTTGAACACAAAACAATTGTCTCTACCTCCGGATAACCTGTCCAGGAGGGCAAACTTGGGTTCCAGCTGGACCAGCCTACCTGCAGAGACCCCAACATTAGCGACCTGCTGCCACTGTTGCTGCTGCTGAACCTCAAAGCAGAGTTCAATTAACTCCAAAGACAGACAGCACAGCTGCTCTGCCAGCCCTGCAACTGGATCCATAACCAAGCAAGAGAAAAAAAACACATTCTAAAAAAAACCACACGTGTCAGTTTTTTTGTTTGTTTTTTTTTTGGAATATGCACAGCTAGGGATAATGTCATGCACAGTGTAGGAAAGACTAAGTGCAACATGAAGAGATGAGGAGAAGGAAGCCCAAACACTAGAAAATGGAGAGGAGACCCCTAGGCAGATCTTATAACACCCTGCCTACCCTACCATCCCTTTATTGGTTCCATACCAATTGCTGAGCAGGAAACCTAAGCCCTATATATCCCTAGAGCTAGGCCCTGCATAGGGAGGGGGTATGACACTGGCCAGTTCCCACTGATAACTAAGGACAACAAGGGAGACAAACAGGAACTTAGCTAGAGCAGACTCCAGAGAGATCACACCACCTCCAAGGGCAACCAAGAGGAAGTTAGCCAACAGCTACAGCTCAAAGGGTAACAAAGAAACACCCAGGGGTATATGTAGGAGCAAATATGCACAACTTAGAACAATAACTTAGATAACAACAAGGAAATAGAGTATATGTGCTGTACAAAACAGATTTTATTAGATATAATAGATTCAAATACAATTTTACTTAAATAATCACAAAAGCTGCGATGCCAAATGTAATGTATGGGAAACACTGCATATTAAACAAACTTGGTGTTACCATAAAAAAAACTTGTGTGCAAAGTAGATACAAGGTAGACCTGTGCCACTATCGGCTAAAGTGCATCAAATGTAAGGTGCTGCTTAAAGCGTGCATGTAATAAATGTAAGAAAAAGAGAGAGTATACACTTACATTGGTAGCCCAGTTGTAGTGGAGGTGTTCCCGTCGCCCCAGGAACAGTCTCTGACTTCACACAAGCCGGTGTTGCAGAGCAACCTGCTCTGCAGCTTGCAAGCAAACACTGACACACCCAACCTTTGCTGCAGGGTTTCTAAATGAGATCTGTGGCCATGGGCCACTTGTAAGACCCGTCTGGAGGGAGTGAACCCCACCACTACAATCCTGTAATTCACTCCAAAAATAAAAGCCCATGACCAAACTTACTTTTATCCTGCACTGCAACAACAGCAATGTCTGTGATTGCAATGCACTCCAGCAGCCTCAATGCGCATCCTGGGGGATGCATACAGTCCCTCGCATATGATACCCCTCACTACCTCACATATCCCCCCTCTGTTCAAACTTATGGGGTTGAACATTTGTCACCAAACATTCCTCTCCTTTGCATTATTCATTCTCAAAAGGGGCGAATTAAGTGGAAGTAAGTGAAATTAGCAACATCCAGAGAAGAACAAATGTGGAACACAGTCATTCTGAGGAGGCTAAAAAGTCCTTGGAAAGTCCTTGCAGTTGATGTGATAATGAGGGGGAGTGTTCTCATCTAGGAGGCTGAACTGTCTACCATTCAGAATGAGGAATTAGTGAAGGGAGAAGGCAGTGTGCTGGCCATTCTGGAACAGAAATCTGAGGTAAGTTAAATGTTGAGAGGAAAGCCAGAAGATCTCCCAGGTTCTTGAATAAAGCGAAGTGGCCAACTTTTTTTTGTTATCAACTGGAACAGGAACCCCCATCAATAAGCGATTTCTTGTTCTCTGAGGATTTCATTAAGAGGACATAGAGCTTTACATAGTTGGAGGGTATGTCGTGCCAGATCTAGGCAAATATAGATGTCACAGCTGAAACATTGGATATTTTATTTTGTTTGGCCCTTGCAGCCTGTAAGATGACCTCTTTATCTTAAACGATACGCACCAGTCAGACAATGTCTTGTGGTCTGGAGACAGAGGTAGATTTAGGGCCAAGAGCTTTATGGATTCTATCCTTTTGAATACAATGATAAGTCCTCTTCCCAGTCAAATTACAAAACAGGGTATTCACTGCCTTCTGCAGGAGAACATCCTCGGAGAGGCCTCTTATGCGGAGATTACTCAGTCTTTGACGGTTTTCTACGGCCTCTAAATGAGTGAGGAGCTTTGTAATCTGGCAGTATGCTCAGCTAGAATAAGATGTTGTTCATCTAGTCTAGGGTTCTCAAACATGCGAACAGCATCTTGCACCCGAGACTACTTCATGCATCCCACAGGCACTGGATCTCCTGTGATCATCACAGCCTGATCCTGTGGGCCACCAACGTCAGCCATTCTTTCAGTTGAATATGCATCTTTGGTTGCACATTCAGTTGAAATGTACCTCGGTGCAGACACCAGTTCTCTTCCTCGCAATGCCAATACGATCCACCAGCGAATCAGTGACTGGCAGCTGACACTGGCAGGCCGGCGTGGGCATCATGTAACATGACATAAATGTTTATGTGACGTGCGGCACAATTGTGGAACAGGAAGGGCACAATACTATAAGATGGGAACTTTACTACAAGATGCTGCCCAGGATGGGGACATTACTACAAGACACTGACAAGAATGGGGACATACATTACTATTACTACAAGATGGTAACTAGGATAGTGACATTAGTACAAGATAAGGAAACTACTACAGGATGGGGATATTACTTTAAGATGTTGGTCAGGATTACTATATGGAACTAATTGTAAGACAAAATTACTGAATGTGGCCAATTAGGTGACACAAAAAATGAAACAAAAATAGTAAAAATGAAAAAATCAATTCAAAATAAAGTCTGAAAAAAATATTTTGACACTATAAATGATGTTTTATGTATAAACTAAAAGAAACAAAAACAATGCACTTTTGTTATTGCCGCACCCATAATGGAACAGCTATAAAATTGTACCATAGCCCATACGAAGAATGCCATTGAAAAGAATAAATTAAAAATCTAGCCAAAAATGGGGAAAAAAAGGGAAATAGAAAAACTAATATAGTATCACTAAAGATGTAATCTTGTATATATGTGGCCCGTATACATAACCAAGTTTGAGACCCCTGATCTAGTCTCTAGTGTAAAGATAACGAGTCCGCTTCTATGTCACCCACCTTACCCACATGTGCAATATCTTTCCTAAGGGCTCATTTCCACTTGCGAGAGACAAAACGGTCCGATTTATGGACCGAAAAAACGGAGGAAAATCATGCGAGTGTCATGCGAGTGTCATGCGATTTTTTTTATCGCAACATCCGTATGACATCCATATTGCTGTACGATTTTTACGCACCGGTGTCCTTTGAAAAGCCGGCAAATCAGTGCTGTGTACAGTAAAATCACACTGACAGGTTAGAATAGAGTAGATATATACACATAGAATAGGTCTATATACATATATATGTGTCAGTGAGACACCTATATATATATATTTATATTTAATGCAGCGCTAGATAGCATAAAAGCCGCTAATTCAACTCCCGGCTTTTGCTATCTCCTTCACAAACCCAACAGGATAGGAGACATGGTTTACATACAGTAAACCATCTCATATCCCTTCTTTTATTACATATTCCTCTTCACTAATGTAAGAAGTGTCTGCGTGTCAAATTTGGGGGCTCTACCTATTAAATTAAAGGGTTAAATCGCGGAAAAAATTGGTGTGGGCTCCCGCGCAATTTTCTCCGCCAGAGTGGTAAAGCCAGTGACTGAGGGCAGATATTAATAGCCTAGAGAGGGTCCATGGTTATTGCCCCCCCCGGCTAAAAACATCTGCCCCCAGCCACCCCAGAAAAGGCACATCTGGAAGATGCGCCTATTCTGGCACTTGGCCACTCTCTTCCCACTCCCGTGTAGTGGTGGGATATGGGGTAATGAAGGGTTAATGTCACCTTGCTATTGTAAGGTGACATTAAGCCAGATTAATAATGGAGAGGCGTCAATTATGACACCTATCCATTATTAATCCAATAGTACGAACTGGTTAATAAAACACACACACATTATTACAAAGTACTTTAATGAAATATAGACACAGGGTGTTGTAATATTTTATTATTCTCTTAATCCACCTGAAGACCCTCGTTCTGTAAAAAAGTAAAAATAAAAAATCAACAATATCCCATACCTTCCGACGATCAGTCTTGTCCCACGATGTAAATCCATCTGAAGGGGTTAAATCATTTTACACCCAGTAGCTTTGCTAATGCAGTTGTGCTCATGGATGTGGAAAGCAGGGGAATGTCCTGTAGTTACCTTGAGTCGCGGTGATGCGCCCTCTGCTGGATGTCCTCATATGAACTCGAGCCTGGGAAAAGTTCCCCGGCAATTGAATTAGCGGCTTTTATGCTATCTAGCGCTGCATTAAATATAAATATATATATATAGGTGTCTCACTGACATATATATATGTGTATATACCTATTCTATGTGTATATATCTACTTTATTCTAACCTGTCAGTGTGATTTTACTGTACACCGCGCTGAATTGCCGGCTTTTCAAAGGACACCGGTGCGTAAAAATTGGACAGAACTCGCATGGTGCGAGTGCTGTGCGATTTTTTTCTCGCACCCATTGACTTGCATTGGCGAGTCTCGTCCGAGAATCGCAGCAATAGGCAGCATGCTGCGATTTTTTTCTCAGTCCAATTTCGGCTGAGAAAAAAAATCGCAAATGAAAAGACACCTATTGAAAAACATTGGTCTGAGTGCAATCCGATTTTTTATCGGATTGCACTCGTCCGTTTTACTCGCAAGTGGAAATGAGCCCTAACAGACATCGAGCCTGGGAAAAGTTCCCCGGCAATTGAATTAGCGGCTTTTATGCTATCTAGCGCTGCATTAAATATAAATATATATATATAGGTGTCTCACTGACATATATATATGTGTATATACCTATTCTATGTGTATATATCTACTTTATTCTAACCTGTCAGTGTGATTTTACTGTACACCGCGCTGAATTGCCGGCTTTTCAAAGGACACCGGTGCGTAAAAATTGGACAGAACTCGCATGGTGCGAGTGCTGTGCGATTTTTTTCTCGCACCCATTGACTTGCATTGGCGAGTCTCGTCCAAGAATCGCAGCAATAGGCAGCATGCTGCGATTTTTTTTCTCAGTCCGATTTCGGCTGAGAAAAAAAATCGCAAATGAAAAGACACCTATTGAAAAACATTGGTCTGAGTGCAATCCAATTTTTTATCGGATTGCACTCGTCCGTTTTACTCGCAAGTGGAAATGAGCCCTAACAGACATAATGGCATGTGTTGTGAAGTTGGATTTTGGGCTCCCCCGGTGGCCACTGGTGGAATTGAACTTGTGTGCATCATCCCCTCTGTTCACCTGTTCCCATCAGGATGTGGGAGTCGCTATTTAACCTTGCTCCTCTGTCACTTCCATGCCGGTCAACATTGTAATCAGAAGCCTTTCTGTGCATGTTCCTGCTACCAGACAACTTCCAGCTAAGTCGGACTTTTGTCCTTGTTTGTTTTTTGCATTTTGTTCCAGTTCACAGCTGCAGTTTCGTTTCCATCCTTCCAAGAGCTAGTTCCTATGTATGCTGGGCTATGTTCTCTTGCCATTGAGAACCATAACAGTTTGACCAGCCTTAAAGGGTTAAATTAATTGGCAGAGAAAGGAGAGAAAAAAGAAGTCTGCTGAAAAATTTTTTTTTTTTTTTTTTTTTTTTTTCCTTCAGTTCTGAGTGTGCTTTCTATTGAATCACTTGCAAGTCTGCCTATATTGCAGCCTTCCTCTCTCTCTCTCCTTCTAATCCTGGAATGGCTCTGTGTTCACCTGTTTAAAATGGATATTCAGAGTTTAGCTACAGGTTTGAATAATCTCACCACGAAAGTTCAAAATTTACAAGATTTTGTTGTTCATGTTCCTATATCTGAACCTAGAATTCCTTTGCCTGAATTTTTCTCGGGGAATAGATCTTGCTTTCAAAATTTCAAAAATAATTGCAAGTTGTTTTTGTCCCTGAAATCTCGCTCTGCTGGAGATCCTGCTCAGCAGGTCAGGATTGTGATTTCCTTGCTCCGGGGCGACCCTCAAGATTGGGCTTTTGCATTGGCTCCAGGGGATCCTGCGTTGCTCAATGTGGATGCGTTTTTTCTGGCCTTGGGGTTGCTTTATGAGGAACCTCATTTAAAGCTTCAGGCGGAAAAAGCCTTGATGTCCCTATCTCAGGGGCAAGATGAAGTTGAAATATACTGCCAAAAATTCCGTAAATGGTCTGTGCTTACTCAGTGGAATGAGTGCGCCCTGGCGGCGAATTTCAGAGAGGGTCTCTCTGATGCCGTTAAGGATGTTATGGTGGGGTTCCCTGTGCCTGCGGGTCTGAATGAGTCCATGACAATGGCTATCCAGATCGATAGACGTCTGCGGGAGCGCAAACCTGTGCACCATTTGGCGGTGTCTACTGAGAAGACGCCAGAGAATATGCAATGTGATAGAATTCTGTCCAGAAGCGAACGGCAGAATTTTAGACGAAAAAATGGGTTGTGCTTTTATTGTGGTGATTCAACTCATGTTATATCAGCATGCTCTAAGTGTACTAAGAAGCTTGATAAGTCAGTTTCAATTGGCACTTTTCAGTCTAAGTTTATTCTATCTGTGACCCTGATTTGTTCTTTATCATCTATTACCGCGGATGCCTATGTCGACTCTGGCGCCGCTTTGAGTCTTATGGATTGGTCCTTTGCCAAACGCTGTGGGTATGATTTAGAGCCTCTTGAAATTCCTATACCTCTGAAGGGGATTGACTCCACCCCATTGGCTAGTAATAAACCACAATACTGGACACAAGTAACTATGCGAATTAATCCGGATCATCAGGAGATTATTCGCTTTCTTGTGCTGTATAATCTACATGATGTGTTGGTGCTTGGATTGCCATGGCTGCAATCTCATAACCCAGTCCTCGACTGGAACGCTATGTCTGTGTTAAGCTGGGGATGTAAGGGGATGCATGGGGACGTACCTTTGGTTTCCATTTCGTCATCTATTCCCTCTGAGATTCCTGAATTCTTGTCTGACTATCGTGACGTTTTTGAAGAACCTAAGCTTGGTTCATTACCTCCGCACCGGGAGTGCGATTGTGCCATAGATTTGATTCCGGGTAGTAAATACCCTAAGGGTCGTTTATTTAATCTGTCTGTGCCTGAACATGCTGCTATGCGAGAATATATAAAGGAGTCCTTGGAAAAGGGACATATTCGTCCTTCGTCATCTCCCTTAGGAGCCGGTTTTTTCTTTGTGTCTAAGAAAGATGGCTCCTTGAGGCCGTGTATTGATTATCGGCTTTTGAATAAAATCACGGTTAAATATCAATATCCGTTGCCACTGCTGACTGATTTGTTTGCTCGCATAAAGGGGGCCAAGTGGTTCTCTAAGATAGATCTCCGTGGGGCGTATAATTTGGTGCGAATTAAGCAGGGGGATGAGTGGAAAACCGCATTTAATACGCCCGAGGGCCACTTTGAGTATTTGGTGATGCCTTTTGGCCTTTCAAATGCCCCTTCAGTCTTTCAGTCCTTTATGCATGACATTTTCCGTGATTATTTGGATAAATTTATGATCGTGTATCTGGATGATATTCTGATTTTTTCGGATGACTGGGACTCTCATGTCCAGCAGGTCAGGAGGGTTTTTCAGGTTTTGCGGTCTAATTCCTTGTGTGTGAAGGGTTCTAAGTGCGTTTTTGGGGTTCAAAAGATTTCCTTCTTGGGATACATTTTTTCCCCCTCTTCCATCGAGATGGATCCTGTCAAGGTTCGGGCTATTTGTGATTGGACGCAACCCTCTTCTCTTAAGAGTCTTCAGAAATTTTTGGGCTTTGCTAACTTTTATCGTCGATTTATTGCTGGTTTTTCTGATGTTGTTAAACCATTGACTGATTTGACTAAGAAGGGTGCTGATGTTGCTGATTGGTCCCCTGCTGCTGTGGAGGCCTTTCGGGAGCTTAAGCGCCGCTTTTCTTCCGCCCCTGTGTTGCGTCAGCCTGATGTTGCTCTTCCTTTTCAGGTTGAGGTCGACGCTTCTGAAATCGGAGCTGGGGCGGTTTTGTCGCAAAGAAGTTCCGACTGCTCCGTGATGAAACCTTGTGCTTTTTTTTCTCGTAAATTTTCGCCCGCCGAGCGGAATTATGATATTGGGAATCGGGAGCTTTTGGCCATGAAGTGGGCTTTTGAGGAGTGGCGTCATTGGCTTGAGGGGGCTAGACATCAGGTGGTGGTATTGACCGACCACAAAAATTTAATTTATCTTGAGTCCGCCAGACGCCTGAATCCTAGACAGGCGCGCTGGTCGTTGTTTTTCTCTCGGTTTAATTTTGTGGTGTCATACCTACCGGGTTCTAAGAATGTTAAGGCGGATGCTGTTATGATTTTCCCAATGGCAGGGAAATCAAAAATAACAAACGGACTAGCTCTCGGGTGATGGAAACTAAAGTGACCGTGACCTGAACCTGACACAACACTGGAAGTAGCCGGGGAGTGTTTCCTACGATGCCCTAGACACCACGCGCCAGCCGGAGATCTAACTACCCCTATCAGAGGAATATACAGGCCTGCCTTACCTCCAGAGATGAACCCCAAAAGGAGATAGCAGGCCCCCACAAATATTGACGGTGAGTCAAGAGGAAAAGACATACGTAGGATGAACAGCAGATTTAGCACAGTGAGGTCCGCTTACTAGATAGCAGAAGTACAGGAAAGAGTTACTTCACGGTCAACTTCAAAACACCATCCTGAAATTACTTTAAAACTCCAGTGACAACTCATGCCACTGGAGTGGCAATTTCAGTCCACGAGAGCTTCCAGCTGCAGAGAGTCACATTGCAGATAGCTGGACAAAAAATAACATTAACTAGGAACAAAATTCAACTTAGCTGAACTGGAACTTGAGGCAGGAGAATGCAACAGAATGCTACTGATACATTGTTGGCCGGCATCGGACCAGCAGCCAAGCAGCCTTAAATAGGAAACTCCCCTAATGGGTGTCAACAGGTGATCAAGGATAGAAGAAGGCAAATAAGTGGCAATACCATAAAACACCACCGGGGGAGCCCACAAACAGAATTCACAACAGTACCCCCCCCTTAAGGAGGGGGCACCGAACCCTCACCAGAACCACCAGGGCGATCTGGATGCGCACTATGGAATGCACGAACCAAATCAGGAGCATGAACATCAGATGCTGTCACCCAAGAATTATCCTCCTGACCATAGCCTTTCCACTTAACCAGATACTGAAGTTTCCGTCTGGAAACACGGGAGTCCAAGATCTTTTCTACCACATACTCCAACTCACCCTCAACCAGCACAGGAGCAGGAGGATCAGCAGACGGAACAACCGGCACCTCATACCTCCGCAATAATGACCGATGAAAAACATTATGAATAGTAAAAGATGCTGGGAGGTCCAAACGAAAGGACACAGGATTGAGAACCTCCAGAATCCTATAAGGGCCAATAAACCGAGGCTTAAACTTAGGAGACGAGACCTTCATAGGAACAAATCGAGAAGACAACCAAACCAGGTCCCCAACACAAAGACGAGGACCGACACGCCGATGACGATTAGTGAACTGTTGAGTCTTCTCCTGGGACAACTTCAGATTGTCCACAACCTGTCCCCAAATCTGATGCATTCTATCAACCACAGCATCTACTCCAGGACAATCTGAAGATTCCAATTGACCGGACGAAAAGCGAGGGTGAAACCCTGAATTACAAAAAAATGGAGAAACCAAAGTGGCAGAACTGGCCCGATTGTTAAGGGCAAACTCTGCCAATGGCAAAAAATCAAGCCAATCGTCCTGATCAGCGGACACAAAACACCTCAAGTAAGTCTCCAAGGTCTGATTAGTACGCTCAGTCTGGCCATTAGTCTGAGGATGGAATGCAGACGAAAACGACAAGTCGATGCCCATCCTGGCACAGAACGCCCGCCAAAATCTAGACACAAACTGAGTACCCCTGTCAGAAACTATATTCTCAGGAATACCATGCAAACGCACAACATTCTGAAAAAATAGAGGGACCAGCTCAGAGGAGGAGGGCAATTTGGGCAAAGGTACCAAGTGAACCATCTTGGAAAAACGGTCACACACCACCCAGATGACGGACATCCTACGAGAAACAGGAAGGTCAGAAATAAAGTCCATAGAGATGTGCGTCCAAGGCCTCTTAGGAATAGGCAAGGGCAACAACAACCCGCTGGCCCGGGAACAGCAGGGCTTAGCCCGAGCACAAACATCACAAGACTGCACAAAAATACGTACATCTCGAGACAAGGAAGGCCACCAGAAGGACCTAGACACCAGATCCCTGGTGCCAAAAATTCCAGGATGACCTGCCAACGCGGAAGAGTGAACCTCCGAAATAACTCTACTGGTCCAGTCATCAGGGACAAACAGTCTACCAGGCGGACAGCGATCAGGCCTATCCACCTGAAACTCCTGCAAAGAGCGCCGCAGGTCTGGGGAGACAGCTGACAATATCACCCCATCCTTCAGGATGCCAGTAGGTTCGGAATCACCAGGCGAGTCAGGCTCAAAACTCCTAGAGAGGGCATCCGCCCTCACATTCTTAGACCCAGGCAGATATGAGACCACAAAGTTAAATCGAGAGAAAAACAACGACCAGCGCGCCTGTCTAGGATTCAGACGCCTGGCTGACTCAAGATAAATTAGATTTTTGTGGTCAGTCAAGACCACCACCTGGTGTCTAGCACCCTCAAGCCAATGACGCCACTCCTCAAATGGCCACTTCATGGCCAAGAGCTCCCGATTTCCAACATCATAATTTCGCTCAGCGGGCGAAAACTTTCGAGAGAAAAACGCACATGGTCTCATCACTGAGCAGTCAGGACCTCTCTGCGACAAAACTGCACCTGCTCCGATCTCGGAAGCATCTACTTCAACCTGGAACGGGAGCGAAACATCAGGCTGGCGCAACACAGGAGCAGAAGAAAAACGGCGCTTAAGCTCCCGAAAGGCCTCCACAGCCGCAGAGGACCAATTAGCAACATCAGCACCCTTCTTGGTCAAATCAGTCAAAGGTTTAGCAATGGCAGAAAAACCCGCTATGAATCGGCGATAGAAATTAGCAAATCCCAAGAATTTCTGAAGACTCTTTAGAGAAGTAGGTTGTATCCAATCACAAATAGCCTGAACCTTAACAGGGTCCATCTCCATAGATGAAGGGGAAAAAATATATCCCAGAAAGGAAATTCTCTGAACCCCAAAAATACACTTTGAGCCCTTCACAAATAGAGAATTAGCTCGTAAAACCTGAAAAACTCTCCTGACCTGTTGAACATGAGATTCCCAGTCCTCCGAAAAAATCAAAATATCATCCAAATACACAATCATAAATTTATCCAGATATTCACGGAAAATATCGTGCATAAAGGACTGAAAAACGGAAGGGGCATTCGCGAGACCGAAAGGCATTACCAAATACTCAAAATGGCCTTCAGGCGTATTAAATGCGGTCTTCCACTCATCCCCCTGCTTAATCCGCACCAAATTATACGCACCACGTAGATCGATCTTAGTGAACCACTTCGCCCCCTTTATGCGAGCAAAAAGATCAGTCAGTAAAGGTAACGGGTACTGGTATTTAACAGTAATCTTATTCAGAAGTCGATAGTCGATACAAGGTCTCAATGAACCATCCTTTTTACCCACAAAGAAAAACCCTGCCCCCAATGGAGACAAAGAGGGGCGAATATGACCCTTTTCTAAAGATTCTCTGATATACTCCCGCATAGCAGTATGTTCAGGTACAGACAAATTAAACAAGCGACCCTTAGGAAATTTACTACCGGGAATCAACTCAATAGCGCAGTCACACTCTCTGTGAGGGGGGAGAGAATCAGTTTTAGGCTCCTGAAAGACATCATAAAAATCTGACAGAAATGCTGGGATCTCAGAGGGAGTAGATGAAGAAATGGGAACCAAAGGTGCATCCCCATGAATCCCCCGACATCCCCAACTCAGCACAGACATTGATCTCCAGTCCAAGACTGGATTATGAATTTGTAACCATGGTAATCCAAGTACTAATACGTCATGTAGATTATATAACACAAGGAAACGAATAATCTCCTGATGGTCTGGGGAAAGATGCATAGTCACTTGTGTCCAATATTGTGATTTATTGCTAGCCAAAGGTGTAGAATCAATACCCTTTAAGGGAATAGAAACCTCCAGAGGCTCTAAATAAAACCCACAACGCTTGGCAAAGGACCAATCCATGAGACTCAGAGCGGCGCCAGAATCCACATAAGCATCCACAGTAACAGATGATAAAGTACAAATCAATGTCACGGACAAAAGAAATTTAGACTGCAAGGTACCCATAGAAAAAGATTTATCAACCTTTTTATCAACCTTCTTTATGCGTTTAGAGCATGCTGATATAACATGAGCTGGATCTCCACAATAGAAGCACAACCCATTTTTGCGCCTGTAATTCTGTCGTTCGCCTCTAGACAATACACTATCGCATTGCATATGCTCTGGTGCCTTTTCAGAGGTCACCTCCAAATGATGCACAGGTTTTTGCTCAGAAGATACCGCCATATGGTGCACAGGTTTTTGCTCAGAAGATACCGCCATATGGTGCACAGGTTTTTGCTCAAAAGATACCGCCATATGGTGCACAGATTTTTGCTCAGAAGATACCGCCATATGGTGCACAGATTTGCGCTCCCGTAAACGCCGATCAATCTGGATAGCCAATTTCATGGCATCATTCAGACCTGTAGGCACAGGGAACCCCACCATGACATCCTTCACGGCATCAGAGAGACCTTCTCTAAAATTAGCTGCTAGAGCGCACTCATTCCATTTAGTAAGTACCGACCATCTACGAAATTTCTGGCAGTATATCTCAGCTTCATCTTGCCCTTGGGAAAGAGCTATCAAGGCTTTCTCAGCCAAAATCTCTAAATTAGGTTCTTCATAAAGCAACCCCAAAGCCAGAAAAAACGCATCTACATTTAATAACGCAGGATCCCCTGGCGACAATGCAAATGCCCAACTTTGTGGGTCACCCCGCAATAGAGAAATAACAATTTTAACCTGTTGCGCAGGATCACCAGCAGAGTGAGATTTCAGAGACAAAAACAATTTACAATTCTCTCTGAAATTCAAAAAACGGGATCTGTCTCCGGTAAAAAATTCAGGCATAGGGATCTTAGGTTCAGACATTGGAGCACGTATAACAAAATCTTGTAAGTTCTGGACCTTTGAAGCCAGGTTATTCAGACCTGCAACCAAACTCTGTGGATCCATGATTCAAACAGGTGTAACCAAAGCCATTCAAAGATTAAGAGGAGAGGAAGAAAAAAAAAAAAAAGGCTGAAGACTGCAGTTTAAGCAAGGAGTACAAATAAGCACTAAGGCTACTTTCACACACAGCATATTTGCTGCGTATTTTTACGCGCGCGTATTTTGCTGCTGCTTTACCTGCGTTTTTTTACGCAGGCAAAAAACGCAGCTGCTTTCACACACAGCGTTTTTTGCTGCGTTTTTTGCAGCTGCGTTTTTTTCAGCATTGTGTACTGAAAATAAAGTTTGTTTGAAAAAAAAAAAAAGGGAAAAAAAAAAAAAGTCATTGAGGTCATTTCCTGTCTTTATGACTCAGAATACAATACACACTGGAGTTAACATCATGTCGATTCTGCCAGCTGCAATGGCCTTGAGCCAAAGACGCCTCAGCAAGCGGAACAGACATCAGCTGGGGTTTACTAACCCCACTGTCACTAACCCCAGGTTATTAGGGCAGGCGTCAGTCAGACGCCCCCCCTCGTAACCCTGTACGGTAAGGGTATGTTCACACGATCCTGATTTCAATCCTTTTTTTTTCAGGACAAAAACCGCAGCTCTTGGCAGAAAACGCAGGTGCGTTTTTGGTGCGTTTTTGATGCGGTTTTTGATGCGGTTTTTAGTGCGGTTTTTTATGCAGTTTTCTCTGCAGATTGTCTGTGTTTGACACAAATAAAGCTTTAACTGCAGTGGGGGAAAAAAAAAAGAAATGATGTCATTTCCTTGTCCAACCCTTTTCTTCTTCCATCCTCCATTTTGGGACTAAACACCAAAATGAGTGGACGTGTTTTGAATGACAGCGCTCCGCAGAGTGCTGAGCGTAGGCCAGATCACAGCCCGCGGATCCAGCTCTATCCAGCTATTTAAGTCTACGTTCACATTTGCGGTCTGCGCCGCAGCGTCGGGCGCCGCATGCGTCATGCGCCCCTATATTTAACATGGGGGCGCATGGACATGCGTCGCACTTGCGTTTTGCGCCGGCCGCATGCGTCACTGCAGCGCACGCATCCGGCCGCAGAGGACGCAGCAAGTTGCATTTTTGCTGCGTCCAAAATCAATCAAAAAAAGGACGCATGCGGCGCACAACGCAAATGTGAACATAGCCTAAGTGCCACGTATTTAAGTGCCACGTATTTAAGTGCCACGTATTTAAGTGCCACGTATTTAAGTGCCACGTATTTAAGTGCCACGTATTTAAGTGCCACGTATTTAAGTGCCACGTATTTAAGTGCCACGTATTTAAGTGCCACGTATTTAAGTGCCACGTATTTAAGTGCCACGTATTTAAGTGCCACGTGCCACGTATTTCAGTGCCACGTGCCACGTATTTCAGTGCCACGTATTTCAGTGCCACGTGCCACGTATTTCAGTGCCACGTACCACGTATTTCAGTGCCACGTATTTCAGTGCCACGTATCACGTATTTCAGTGCCACGTATTTCAGTGCCACGTATCAAAGTGCCACGTGCCAAAGTGCCACGTGCCACATATTTCAGTGCCACGTGCCACATATTTCAGTGCCACGTATTTAAGTGCCACGTGCCACGTATTTAAGTGCCACGTATCCCGTATTTCAGTGCCACGTATTTCAGTGCCACGTATCAAAGTGCCACGTGCCACGTATCAAAGTGCCACATATTTCAGTGCCACGTATCAAAGTGCCACGTGCCACATATCAAAGTGCCACGTATCAAAGTGCCACGTATTTAAGTGACACGTGCCACGTGCCACATATTTCAGTGCCACATATTTCAGTGCCATGTGCCACGTATCAAAGTGCCACGTATCAAAGTGACTGAGCGCCGGCCCTAAAGTGAAAGTGAAAGCAGAGCGGTGACGTCACCGCTGTGCTGTTAAGGCCGGAGCTCAGTCAGTGTCAGGAAGCAGAGGCTGGGGGACGCGCAGGTGAGTATGTACTGTTTGTTTTTTTTACTTTTACGCTGGTAACCAGGGTAAACATCGGGTTACTAAGCGCGGCCCTGCGCTTAGTAACCCGATGTTTACTCTGGTTACCCGGGGGCCTCGGCATCCTTGGTCGCTGGAGAGCGGTCTGTGTGACAGCTCTCCAGCGATCAAACAGCGACGCTGCAGCGATCGGCATCGTTGTCGCTATCGCTGCAGCGTCGCTACACACACACACACACACACTTAAACTCACACTCCATGCTGCTTCACTGGGGGGCGGGGGCTTCCCTCTTCCTGTCCGACGTCACGTCCGGTCCTGGGTGTCAACCCCTCCATACAAAGACGCCGACACCCAGGACAAAGGCGCTGTGTGTGCACGTTAATATGGGGCCCTAGGGGGATACGCAGACACGCCGCTGCGTAAAGAATTGACATGTCAATTCTTTTTACGCCGGCGTGTTTGCAGACAAAAGCGCCGCGTTTTTTTGCGGTGTGTCTGAACGGCAAAGTGAATTTCTCATTCACTTTGCCGGCAGACGAAAATGACATTGCGCATTTTTGAAAAGCGCCCGCAAAATAGCGCTCAAAAATGCGCTATGTCTGAAAGTAGCCTAAGGTGCACTTTCCAAACACAGAAGGAAAAAAAAACCTTTTCATATCCTTTCCTGCTTTAGTGCATAGTTTTAACACATGTGGCCGGCCAAACTGTTATGATTTTCCCAATGGCAGGGAAATCAAAAATAACAAACGGACTAGCTCTCGGGTGATGGAAACTAAAGTGACCGTGACCTGAACCTGACACAACACTGGAAGTAGCCGGGGAGTGTTTCCTACGATGCCCTAGACACCACGCGCCAGCCGGAGATCTAACTACCCCTATCAGAGGAATATACAGGCCTGCCTTACCTCCAGAGATGAACCCCAAAAGGAGATAGCAGGCCCCCACAAATATTGACGGTGAGTCAAGAGGAAAAGACATACGTAGGATGAACAGCAGATTTAGCACAGTGAGGTCCGCTTACTAGATAGCAGAAGTACAGGAAAGAGTTACTTCACGGTCAACTTCAAAACACCATCCTGAAATTACTTTAAAACTCCAGTGACAACTCATGCCACTGGAGTGGCAATTTCAGTCCACGAGAGCTTCCAGCTGCAGAGAGTCACATTGCAGATAGCTGGACAAAAAATAACATTAACTAGGAACAAAATTCAACTTAGCTGAACTGGAACTTGAGGCAGGAGAATGCAACAGAATGCTACTGATACATTGTTGGCCGGCATCGGACCAGCAGCCAAGCAGCCTTAAATAGGAAACTCCCCTAATGGGTGTCAACAGGTGATCAAGGATAGAAGAAGGCAAATAAGTGGCAATACCATAAAACACCACCGGGGGAGCCCACAAACAGAATTCACAACAGGATGCCCTTTCTAGGAGTTTTGAGCCTGACTCCCCTGGTAATTCTGAACCTACAGGTATCCTTAAGGATGGAGTGATATTGTCTGCCGTTTCTCCAGACCTGCGGCGGGCCTTGCAGGATTTTCAGGCGGATAGACCTGATCGTTGCCCACCTGGTAGACTGTTTGTTCCTGATGATTGGACCAGTAAAGTCATTTCTGAGGTTCATTCTTCTGCGTTGGCAGGTCATCCTGGAATCTTTGGTACCAGGGATTTGGTGGCAAGGTCCTTCTGGTGGCCTTCCCTGTCACGAGATGTACGAGGCTTTGTGCAGTCTTGTGACGTTTGTGCTCGGGCCAAGCCTTGTTGTTCTCGGGCTAGTGGATTGTTGTTGCCCTTGCCTATCCCGAAGAGGCCTTGGACGCACATCTCGATGGATTTTATTTCGGATCTTCCTGTTTCTCAGAAGATGTCTGTCATCTGGGTGGTGTGTGACCGTTTCTCTAAGATGGTCCATTTGGTTCCCCTGCCTAAGTTGCCTTCTTCTTCCGAGTTGGTTTCTCTGTTTTTTCAAAATGTGGTTCGTTTGCATGGTATTCCGGAGAATATCATTTCTGACAGAGGAACCCAATTCGTGTCTAGATTTTGGCGGGCATTCTGTGCTAGGATGGGCATAGATTTGTCTTTCTCGTCTGCTTTCCATCCTCAGACTAATGGCCAGACCGAGCGGACGAATCAGACTTTGGAGACATATTTGAGGTGTTTTGTGTCTGCAGATCAGGATGATTGGGTTGCTTTTTTGCCTTTAGCGGAGTTTGCCCTCAATAATCGGGCCAGCTCTGCCACCTTGGTGTCTCCTTTTTTCTGTAATTCGGGGTTTCATCCTCGATTTTCCTCCGGTCAGGTGGAATCTTCGGATTGTCCTGGAGTGGATGCTGTGGTGGAGAGGTTGCATCAGATTTGGGGGCAGGTGGTGGACAATTTGAAGTTGTCCCAGGAGAAGACTCAGCTTTTTGCCAACCGCCGGCGTCGGGTTGGTCCTCGGCTTTGTGTCGGGGACTTGGTGTGGTTGTCTTCTCGTTTTGTCCCTATGAGGGTTTCTTCTCCTAAGTTTAAGCCTCGGTTCATCGGCCCGTACAAGATATTGGAGATTCTTAACCCTGTGTCCTTCCGTTTGGACCTCCCTGCATCTTTTTCTATTCATAATGTTTTTCATCGGTCATTGTTGCGCAGGTATGAGGTACCGGTTGTGCCTTCCGTTGAGCCTCCTGCTCCGGTGTTGGTTGAGGGCGAGTTGGAGTACGTTGTGGAAAAAATCTTGGACTCCCGTGTTTCCAGACGGAAACTCCAGTATCTGGTCAAATGGAAGGGATACGGTCAGGAGGATAATTCTTGGGTGACTGCCTCTGATGTTCATGCCTCCGATCTGGTCCGTGCCTTTCATAGGGCTCATCCTGATCGCCCTGGTGGTTCTGGTGAGGGTTCGGTGCCCCCTCCTTGAGGGGGGGGTACTGTTGTGAAGTTGGATTTTGGGCTCCCCCGGTGGCCACTGGTGGAATTGAACTTGTGTGCATCATCCCCTCTGTTCACCTGTTCCCATCAGGATGTGGGAGTCGCTATTTAACCTTGCTCCTCTGTCACTTCCATGCCGGTCAACATTGTAATCAGAAGCCTTTCTGTGCATGTTCCTGCTACCAGACAACTTCCAGCTAAGTCGGACTTTTGTCCTTGTTTGTTTTTTGCATTTTGTTCCAGTTCACAGCTGCAGTTTCGTTTCTGTGTCTGGAAAGCTCTTGTGATCTGAAATTGCCACTCTGATGTTATGAGTTAATACTAGAGTCTTAAAGTAATTTCAGGATGGTGCATTGATAGGGTTTTCAGCTGACCATGAAAGTACCCTTTCTGTCTTCCTGCTATCTAGTAAGCGGACCTCGATTTTGCTAAACCTATTTTCATACTACGTTTGTCATTTTCATCTTAAATCACCGCCAATATATGTGGGGGCCTCTGTCTGCCTTTCGGGGAAATTTCTCTAGAGGTGAGCCAGGACTATATTTTCCTCTGCCAGGATTAGTTAGTCCTCCGGCCGGCGCTGGGCGTCTAGGGATAAAACGCAGGCTACGCTACCCGGCTACTGTTAGTTGTGCGGCAGGTTTAGTTCATGGTCAGTTTAAGTTTCCATCCTTCCAAGAGCTAGTTCCTATGTATGCTGGGCTATGTTCTCTTGCCATTGAGAACCATAACAGGCATGGGTCTGAGTCCCCTCTAATTTATTAAACATGGCTTCCAGGTCCTGTTTCTTAGGAATAGATAAATAGTCATTTTCTGATCACAAATTTCCTTTAACATTTCAAATTATTTCTCCAATTTAATTGTTTGGATTTATTTCTGTGCAAAATCCATTGTATATTCTATGAAAAATAAGATTAAAAAGATAGAAAAATATTTAGAATTGAGAGTCCTCAGTGGTTGATACCTTTTAATGGCTAAGGCTACTTTCACACTAGCGTCGGTACGGGGCCGTCGCCATGCGTCGGCCCGACGTACCAACGCATGCTGTGAAAAAAAGCACAACGGGGGCAGCGGATGTAGTTTTACAACGCATCCGCTGCCCCATTGTAATGTCCGGGGAGGAGGGGGCGGAGTTCCAGCCCCGCATGCGCGATCGGAAATGGCAGACACGACGCACAAAAAAACATTACATGTAACTTTTTTTGTGCCGACGGTCCGCCAAAACACGATGCATCCGTCGCACGACGGATGCGACGTGTGGCCATACGTTGCAATGCGTCGCTAATGCAAGTCTATGGAGAAGAAAACGCATCCTGTGGGCAACTTTGCAGGATGCGTTTTTTCTCCAAAATGACGCATTGCGACGTACAGCAAGAGACGCTAGTGTGAAAGTAGCCTAACTGAAAAGATGCTAACAAATTGCAAGCTTTCGAGACTACACAGGTCTCTTCATCAGGCAAAGACTAAAAGAAATTCTGAAGAATCACATATTTATGCACAACATAGCACAGAAAAAAAAAATGGAAAAGACAGGTGACATGAAGCAGAATTACCATGAGTGATAAACAGTTATGTCCATATATATTGGACCAGTTCTTAGGTAACAAATGTTTTATTGTCCTCTGATTGGGGTCTGGTTCTTTTGTGATGACTAGAGATGAGCCACCTCCCTAGTGTTCGAGTTCAGTTCGGTTCGTCGAACAGGGACGTGTTCGACGAACTGTTCGTCAAACGTTCGACGAACACCGTCGAACCCCATTGAAACCAATGGCAGGCAAACACAAACACATACAAACACATTGAAAACACGTTAAAAGGTGTCCAAAAGCTGACATACTGCTCAGAAGGCCCAACAAACACATGGAAAAGTCACAAGTACATATAGTCATGCGAAAAGAATAGAGGTGGAGGAGTAAAAGGAGGAGGAGACACAGATATAGGCATGTAATGCCCTTCTAAAATCAAGAAAGGCTGGAGTAAAAATCTAAACTCACTCTACCAACACCCAGACGTCTTGACAAAAAAAATAAAAAAATAAATATCTTTAGGTAGAATGGTGGCGGGTCCATTCAGAACACTTTCCTTAGAAGACGTAGTGGTACCACCGTTGGGAGTTGTGCCAAAAAATGAACCCAATACATTCAGACTAATCCACCATTTGTAAAATCAAAGGGGCACGTCAGTAAATGACAACATCGACTATGTACTGTACCTCCTTTGACGAGGCAATCAGGCGGGACAAGAAGTTGGTAAGGGGCACCCTAATGGCCAAAACAGACATTGAGGGGGAGTTCCGGTTACTACCTGTGCCTCCGAATAGTGTCCTCCCATTGGGCTGCTTCTGTGAAGGAGCATACTACATAGATCGCTGTTTGCCCATGGGGTGCTCCATATCCTGCTCACTATTTGAGGCGTTTAGTCGCTTCCTCGAATGTGTCGTCATGGAAGTTTGTAAGGCGGCCCATATTATCCATTACCTCGACGACTTCTTATGCCTGGGACCAAAAGATTCGCCACAGTGTGAAAACACGCGGTAGTCCACCTGTGAGAAGGAGAGAGCTGGAGGGAAAGTGGACAGCCCAGAGCCGAGGGGTTAGATTGAGAAAGAAAGAAGGCGGTGTAGCTTGCTTCATGGGTGAGGTAATCTGCTGAGTAGCAAAAATTGCTACTAGGCCCAAAAGGATTTCCTGGGCCAGATGCCGTTACAAAATAGTAGTTAGGTAAACAGGCGGTGTAGCTTGCTTCATGGGTGGAGTACGCTGCTGAGTAGCACTAAATTCTACTAGGCCCAAAAGGATTTCCTTTGCCAGATGCCGTTAAAAATAGTACTTAGGTAAACAGGCGGTGTAGCTTGCTTCATGGGTGGGGTACGCTGTGGAGTAGCAGAAATTGATACTAGGCCCAAAAGGATTTCCTGGGCCACATGCTGTTACAAAACAGTAGTTAGGTAAACAAGCGGTGTAGCTTGCTTCATGGGTGGGGTACGCTGCTGAGCAGCACTAAATTCTACTAGGCCCAAAAGGATTTCCTGGGCCAGATGCCGTTAAAAATAGTACTTAGGTAAATAGGTGGTGTGTGGCTGGGTTACTCTGCTGACTAGCAGACACTGAAGCTTTGGAGCAGACCTCTGAATCCCGGGCCATAGTATGAGTAAACAACTCTGCAGATGACACCACCCACCTGGAATTGACGATGGCAACGTCATGTAAAACTCAGCAAGGGGACTAAATAAAAGAGTCTCCATTTTTTCCAAAAATTCGGCCACAGACACCATTTAAGTGGCATCAATTTCGCCAGTTTTTTAAAACGGTTGGTGAGGTGATTTTAAAAAATCATCAAGCTTTTAGTCTCCCCAAGATGACACAGGGGTAGAAAAGTCCTTGCGGATCCAGGATTTGTTCATCTTGATGAACGTTAGTCTATCTACATTGTCACTGGACAGCCGCATGCGCTTATCTGTCAGCACACCAGCAGCAGCGCTGAACACACGTTCAGAGAGAACGCTGGCTGCGGGGCACGACAAGATCTCCAAGGCGTGAGTGGCGAGCTCAGGCCATTTTTCAAGATTGGAAGCCCAAAATGAGCAAGGGTCCAGTTCCACAGTCATGGCATCGATGTTAACTTGGAGATACTCTTGTACCATCCTCTCTAGGCGTTGGCTGTACGTCAGACTTCTTGTCTCCTGTGGCCTTGCAAAGGATGGTTTAAAAAAATCTTGAAACGATTGGAAAAAATTGCTGTTACCACCAGATACGATGCTACTGTTACGGTTAGAGTGATGTCTCGATAGTCCCACGGTTGGCAAGTTAGAACTCAGAGATTGACTACGTGCACTACTGGTGTTTTGTGGAAAAGCAGATGTTAGATTCTGTAACAGTCTCTGCTGATACTCCTGCATGCGTGAATCCCTTTCTATGGCAGGAATTATTTAGCCAAATTTGCTTTTGTACCGGGGATCTAAGAGTGTGGCAACCCAGTAGTCGGCATTACTTCGGATTCTGACAATCCAAGGGTCATGTTGCAGGTAGTGCAGCAAAAAGGGAATCATGTGTCTTGCGCATCCAGGAGGACCAAGTCCTTGTTAAATTGGTGGTTGCGAGGTGATAATCATGCTTCCTTCGTCTGCCTTCTCCCCCCAACCTGGCACAACAGAAATTTGATCAAGGTCTCCCTCATCTGATGAGTCTTCCATGCCCAGCGCCAGTTCGTCCTCCACTTCTTCCTCGCCTCCTGCACCTTCCTCAACAGTTTGGCTGCTACCATGCGCCCTCGGTAATCCCTCTCCCCCAGCCTCCAATGCTAGCCGCCTTGGTGCTGCCAACCTTCTTGACCTTGGAGATATGATCTCTTCCGCATAAGACTCCTCCTGTTCCTCCTCCTCCTCTTGTTCCACCACCTGACTCCGAACACTGTGTAAGGTGAGCTCCAGCATGTAAATCACCGGAATGGTCATGCTGATAATGGCATCGTCAGCACTAAACATCTTCGTTGCTATTTCAAAACTGTGCAGAATGTTGCATAGGTCCCTGATCTGAGACCACTCCTGCAGTGTGATTTTCCCCACCTCTTGAGCTCATTGGCCCAGGTTATACGTCATACCGTATTGCACCAGGGCTCGTCGGACAGTGCAGATACTGCTCCTAGGCCCAAAACTATTAACTGGATTAGATGCAGTAAAAATAGAGATACACAGGCGGTATAGTTAGTTTCACAGGTGGGCTACTCTGCTGACGTGCAGACACTGCTCCTAGGCCCTAAACTATTAACTGGATTAGATGCAGTGAAAATAGAGATACACAGGCGGTGTAGATAGTTTCACAGGCGGGCTACTCTGCTGACGTGCAGACACTGCTCCTAGGCCCAAAACTATTAACTGGATTAGATGCAGTGAAAATAGAGATACACAGGTGGTGTAGTTAGTTTCACAGGCGGGCTACTCTGCTGACGTGCAGACACTGCTCCTAGGCCCAAAACTATTAACTGGATTAGATGCAGTAAAAATTGAGATACGCAGGCGGTGTAGCTAGCTTCACAGGCGGGCTACTCAGATGACTATCAGACAATGCTACTAGCCCAAAAGGATTGGCTGAGCTAGATTACACCAAATGCTATTACTAACACTTGCACAGCACTGGCTCAGACCTGCCTGGCAAACAGTGCTATAAACTGCTGTAACCTACCCTGAAAAGGGCTGATAATACAACTAGTCCCGACTCCTCCAGACTCCCTAAACCTATCTCTCTGACAATTCGCTCCAAAAAAACACTCTGATGCTGCTTTCACACTAGTGTCAGTACGGGGCCGTCGCGCTGCGTCGGCCCGACATACCGACGCATACTGTGAACAAAATGCCCGACGTTGGCAGTGGAAGCAGTCTTAAGATGCTTCCGCTGCTTCTTTGTTAGGTACGGGGAGGAGGGGGCGGAGTTTCGGCCGCACATGCGCGGTCGAAAATGGCGGTCCCGACGCACAAAAAACTTACATGTAACTTTTTTTGTGGCGGCGGTGTGCCAAAACACGACGCAACTGTCGCACGACGTGTGGCGCTGCGTCGCAATGCGTCGGTAATGTTAGTCTATGGGGAAAAAACGCATCCTGCAGACAACTTTGCAGTATGCTTTTTTTCTCCACAATGACGCATTGCGACGTGCAGTGCACGACACTAGTGTGAAAGTAGCCTTAGTCTGTATAGTGCCCACAGCAGCAGCGGTGCAGTCTAACACTAATATGCAGCAGTGAGGAAATGGTGGCGACGGGGCAAATGGCTGGTTCTTATAGGGCAAGGACATGTGACATACACAGCCAATGACACATGCCCTTGCTTGTGTGCATCACATGCACATTGCTGTGTGTGTGTGCACTGCTGATAGGCTGAGAGACTGCACCGCCCCTCTGTAAATGCGGGAAAGAAAAAAAAATGGAGATCAGCGTTATTTCAGCACAGATCTATCCCCCGCCCCCCCCCCGCCCACTATACACTGAAACAGTCCATTAACATTGATAAACAGTTTTAATGTGCAAATCAAGCTAGGCTTTTGGTGAACGAACAGTTATCGAACAGAAACTCGAACAGCCGAATTTTAAGCAAATTGTTCTAGTTCGTCGCACGACTCGAACACCGCCCAAAACAGCTCGAATTTTAAATTGGCGAACAGTTCGACTCGAACACCGCTCATCTCTAGTGATGACCCCTCATAGTCTGAGGGGCAAGTTCCTTAGTTGATGTGAAAAGACATAAATCCATGCGACACATTCATTCCTGCACAAGATATATATCTTTCCTGTATTAAAAAGATAAAAATTCTCAAACATTGTAAATCTTGATAATAAAATATGTAAGTACCCCATATACGTTGAGTTTGCAACATCTATTTTAAAATCACTTGAAAACTAAAATGTTTAATTCCAGTTAATGTGGAATTTGGCTTGTTAGTCAGAGAACTGAAAAACTTTTGTTATTTTGCTATTATGTTCCCCCTGTTTATTTATCCTTGTAGAAGTATACCAGGATTTAATTTCTTGGTCTTCAACATGAGATTTTCTTTTCAAAACACCAATTTTGTTTACAGAATGCACTCCAATCTCGGCCGTCTCCATAGTTACTAAAAGTCTCCTAGGTGTTGGTGACCTGTTGTGTTCACATTGCAGAAGCCAAAAAAGAAAAATAAGTAACTAACAAGAGTAAAGTCTAAATGAACATTTGAATGATCATTTCGTGTTCTCTCTTGTCTCATTGTGTGAGTCAAGTGCTTGATATAGGCACAGCAAAATAAAAGGGTTTGTCCTTGATAAATAAGGGCTAGACCATTCTGCGGGAAGCACTGTGCATGTTAGCGTTTTATATTTTGTGAGCATTATAGAGTGTTTTGTTATTCTTTTGTATTTTCAAGAGTCTCTTTCTGAAATAAGTCTCTTTGAAGCTAAAAATGGGAATTGCTGAATGATATTGTAAAAAAAATCATATAAATCACTGAAAGTCAAGCAGGATGTACGTTGTTATGTAACAGCTAGGTTTATGTGCATTTTTGTTCATTTTGTCAAAATATGACAATGTCAAACTGTGGAATTCACTGTTGAACTGGAGAAGGGTTTTTTAACAAAGAATTACAGCTTATAGGAGTCTGCTGAACAATATCCATTTGTGAGGATGGTGCTAATCAAAAAAATGTCATTGCTTCAACTTAGTCCTCAGTCATCAGCTGTAATTTGAGGGGGAACACAAGAGCAA
Organism: Ranitomeya variabilis; assembly: GCF_051348905.1. Classification (NCBI taxonomy): domain Eukaryota; kingdom Metazoa; phylum Chordata; class Amphibia; order Anura; family Dendrobatidae; genus Ranitomeya; species Ranitomeya variabilis. Next base: position 536,652,065 of record NC_135234.1, read on the forward strand.
GTGTTCAATTCTCCTACAGCAACACCACAGAAGAAAGGACCCATGAAAATCAGTGCATCATCTGTGCAATGCGGTCCTTCAGAACGACAACACTATATTAAACCGGGATCAACTATGACTAACAGAAGGGAATTCTAATAGATAAATGTGTTTTGTGGTATCCCAGTACCTGTTCTGCTTCTGATGAGTTGTCACGTTCAAGATAGCAAATTTTGATTTTAACCAAAAAATAAAACAAAATTAGTGATCCCACAAGGTGAATAGGTTGATTTTAGCACAAAAAGGATTAAAACTTAACATTTAATACACCATTAAAAATACCAAGACACAACAAAACATACAGGTGCTTCTCACAAATGTAGAATATCATCAAAAAGTTCATTTCTGTTCTTCAATACAAAAAGTGAAACTCATATATTATATAGAGTCATTGCAAACAGAGTGATCTATTTCAAGTGTTTATTTCTGTTAATGTTGATAATAATGGCTTACAGCCAATGAAAACACAAAAGTCATTATCTCAGTAAATTAGAATAATTAACAAAAACACCTTCAAAGGCTTCCTATGAGTTTAAAAAGGTCCTTTAGTCTGTTTCAGTAGGCTCCACAATCATGGGGAAGACTGCTGACTTGACAGATGTCCAGAAGGCAGTCATTGACACACTCCACGAGGAGGGTAAGCCACAAAAGGTAATTGCTAAAGAAGCTGGCTGTTCACAGACTGCTGTATCCAAGCATATTAATGGAAAGTTGATTTGGAAATCAAGGTCCCAGAGTCTGGAGGAAAAGTGAAGAGGCACACAATCCAAGCTGCTTAAGGTCTAGTGTGAAGTTTCCACAATCAGTCATGGTTTGGGGAGCCATGCGTTAGGGGTCGAGTTCCCGCCTCTGCACAGGGGGAATCTCGGGCCATCTCCGCTGCGGTCTCCCATTCTTCTCCTGCCGCAGTGGAGCCTCCTCAGCAGAGACGTCGGTCCCAGCGTCTCGCTCAGTCTGACTCTGTACTAAGAGTTACTGCTGCTTTTCCTGCTTCTGTCATTGAAGTCAGTGCTGGGCAACAGCGAGCAGATGCTTCTGGGACTAAGTCCTGCTTTTCTCGTTCTGAGCATGCCCAGAGTAAGATCTCTCAGTGGAGATCGAGGGTCACATGATCAGATACTGTAGCTAAGGCCATTGGTCCTTCAGGAAGGTCCTGTAGGTGCTCACGCTCTGTGGCAGCCTCTCATTGGTCCTTCTAGGAATGTCCTGTACGTGCTGCAACTATTTAAGGCTCGCATGGCCGCAGGGCCATGCGCTAGTATTGTTCTATGTTATGTGCTTTGCGCCAATGTGGTCATGTGAGTTTGTGTTCAGGGACCCGGCTGAAATAAGCCCCTAGAATGCTGGCACCTCCGGCGAGGAGATTTTGTGTGAATGTATTCAGGGACCTGGCTGAAATAAGCCCCAAGAATGCTGGCACCTCCGGCGAGGAGTTTGTGTGCATGCATGACCACTGACTGCTCTTAGTTGGGTAGTTAGCCTGTGCCACTGTGAAGTCAAACAAGGCGCAGTGCTTTGAGTTTCGACTACTCTGTGAAGTAACAGGGTTAGCTCATACCGCCATATAGTTTTGCCATTTGCTAGCAGCAGGTTCTCCTGCACGGTGGACCCCGGGCTGGGAACGCATCAATTATAATAAAACCTATATACTTACTTGGTGCGTTCCGCTAGCCCTAACACCATGTTATCTGCTCATGTAGGTCCACTGTGTTTTATCAAGACTAAAGTCAGTGCAGCTGTCTACCAGGAAATTTTAGATCACTTCATGCTCCTTTCTGCCGACAAGCTTTTTGGAAATGGAAATTTAATTCTCCAGCAGGACCTGGTACCTGTCCACACTGCCAAAAGTACCAATACCTGGTTTAAAAACAACAGTATCACTATGGTTGATTGTCCATCAAACTCACCTGACCTTAACCCCATTATGGGGTATTGTCAAGAGGAAGATGAGACACCAGACCCAACAATGCACACGAGCTGAAGGCTGCTATCAAAGCAACTAGGTTTACATAACACCTCAGCAGTACCACAGGCTGATCACCTACATGTCACACTGTATTAATGCAGTAATTGATGCAAAAGGAGCCGTGACTAAGTATTGAGTGAATTTACTGAACAGACATTTCAGAAAGCCAACATTTCAGAATTTAAAATCATTTTTCAATCTGGTGTTATAAAGTATTCTAATTTACTGAGATAATGACTTTTCGATTTTCAAGCCATTTGTAAGCCATAATCATCAACATTAACAGAAATAAACACTTAAAATAGATCACTCTGTTTTTAATGGCTATATAATATACGAGTTTCACTTTTTATATCAAATAACTGAAATATATTAACTTTTTGATGATATTCTAATTTTGTGAGAAGCACCTGTACATAATTAGAACCTTAAAAAGACCAGCCAAAACAAACTACCAGGGTCTGATAAGGCACAAATTCTGTAATTGACTGCCTATGCCAGTACGATTGGCATGTAGTTGAAGGACTTTGCAGGGTGATATAGACAAATAATAAATTGAAACGATCTCGTCCAAATCAGGTCCACATTAGAATCTCTGGCAAAGGTTTTCAAATGCTCATGTAGATCTGTTGGCATCCAGCCGCTGCACAGATATCCATATAATGGGTAGAAAATGTTAGCGCCAGTTAGGAGAAAATAACCGGCTCCCGACGCGTTTCATCCTGTCTGGGACTCATTAGGGAATATGGCAGCAATTGCAGAGGACTCAGCTGTATCAGGCAACATAAAAAGCCTCCTATGGGAGAGTTGTCCTAAAGTAGCTCCACTTAAATAAAGATTCAAACTCCAAGGAAATACATGGTACTGGTCACATGTCTTAGGGGCATCAAATAGGTGCGCTGTGAGATGCAAAAGCAATGCCGCCCTACCAATCATGGTGATAAAGGGAGCACTGTCCCGCAAAGGTCACATCCGATATGACTACAGAGAAAAATCTCATTGGTGATTCTGATGGAACGCAAGTGCGGTGAACCGCACACGCTACTTTCAGTGGGCAAGTTCACCTAAGGCCTGGTGACAGGCATATACAGCGAGCACCATATGACGTGCTTACTGTTTCCGGATCCAGCGAGCACCGGAGGCCCCCATCATCCGCATGGGATCCGGTGTGCCAACCCACTTAACACATGCATGAACCGCAACCACGGTGAAATGCAGATATTACTTCCAGTGCTCGCGAATAGGGTTGAGCGACTTTCATTTTTTTAAGATCGAGTCTGGTTTTGTGAAACCCGATTTAGTCCAGAGTCGAGTCGAGTGAAGTCGGCCGATTATCGCTAAAAGTCGGGGATCGACCGAAACACGAAACCCAATGCAAGTCAATGGGGAAGCATAGCCGGCAGTGAGTGGAGGCCAGGAAAACACCTACAGTGCACATTTTACTGCCAAAAACATCCATTCTTGTTTTCTGAAGCTTGTCAATCTTAATTAACTTTATAATAATAGTTGGGCACTGGAAATTGGGGGTCATTTGGCAAAAGTTGTGGGGGTAGGGCTGGTTCAAGGTTTTAGTGGGCCCAGGAAACATGGACTACGTCATGGCGGTGGAGCAGGGAGAGGTAAGTATTTCAACGTTGCAAGTGCTGTGATCCTGAGCAAGCAGGGGGGGCCCACTCGTTCGCATTGGCACTGGCACAGGGCCCCTCAAAGTACGGCGGTGTGTTTGCATGGCGGGGGCGCCTCCCACCAGCAGCGACACTTTTGCGTACTCTGAGTGGCCCTGTGCCAGTGACGTCGCCAACGAGTATGCCCCCCCACCTGATGAAGGAACCTGCACTTTCATCTGCACCTTCCTCTTTGTCCCTGTGTAAGGTGGTATAATATGCGGGAAGGGGAACCTTACTTTCAGCAGGGTCAGATTCTGGCTGTGTAGAGTACAAGGGGAATGTAGTGGTCTAGGTCAATGTACCAGCAGACTCATCTAGCAGTGGCTGGGCAATGGGCAGGATGATGAGGAAACAGATATAGGGCCAAAGAATAAAGTAGGCTAAATGCAGATCAAAATTGGTAACAGGACTAAACAGGCGGCATTGCTTTGTTCAGTGGAGTAGCAAACCCAAGAGCAGCAGACACTGTTTCAAGGGCCTAACCACACTAGTAGGCCAAATGCAGTTTAATATCTGATAGTATAGGCCGAAAGCCAGAATGTGGAAGCTCAGCTTTGTTCAGTTGAGGACAACACCAGGGAGGGGCAGACACCGTTAGTAGGCCCTAACCACCATTTTGTTTTTTAAAAAACACTTAATGAGAGCCAGAAGGTTGAAGCTCAGCTTTATTCAGTTGAGGGCAACACCAGGCAGGGGCAGACACCGTTAGTAGGCCGGAACCACCATTTTGTTTAAAAACAGCAGTTAATCAGAGCCGGAAGGTAGAAGCTCAGCTTTATTCAGTTGAGGGCAACACCAGGGAGGGGCAGAAGCCGTTAGTAGGCCCTAACCACCATTTTGTTTTTTAAAAAACACTTAATGAGAGCCAGAAGGTTGAAGCTCAGCTTTATTCAGTTGAGGGCAACACCAGGCAGGGGCAGACACCGTTAGTAGGCCGGAACCAGCAATGTGTTTAAAAACAGCAGTTAATCAGAGCCGGAAGGTAGAAGCTCAGTTTTATTCAGTTGAGGGCAACACCAGGGAGGGACAGAAGCCGTTAGTAGGCCCTAACCACCATTTTGTTTTTTAAAAAACACTTAATGAGAGCCAGAAGGTTGAAGCTCAGCTTTATTCAGTTGAGGGCAACACCAGGCAGGGGCAGACACCGTTAGTAGGCCGGAACCACCATTTTGTTTTTTAAAAAACACTTAATGAGAGCCAGAAGGTTGAAGCTCAGCTTTATTCAGTTGAGGGCAACACCAGGCAGGGGCAGACACCGTTAGTAGGCCGGAACCACCATTTTGTTTAAAAACAGCAGTTAATCAGAGCCGGAAGGTAGAAGCTCAGCTTTATTCAGTTGAGGGCAACACCAGGGAGGGGCAGAAGCCGTTAGTAGGCCCTAACCACCATTTTGTTTTTTAAAAAACACTTAATGAGAGCCAGAAGGTTGAAGCTCAGCTTTATTCAGTTGAGGGCAACACCAGGCAGGGGCAGACACCGTTAGTAGGCCGGAACCAGCAATGTGTTTAAAAACAGCAGTTAATCAGAGCCGGAAGGTAGAAGCTCAGCTTTATTCAGTTGAGGGCAACACCAGGGAGGGACAGAAGCCGTTAGTAGGCCCTAACCACCATTTTGTTTTTTAAAAAACACTTAATGAGAGCCAGAAGGTTGAAGCTCAGCTTTATTCAGTTGAGGGCAACACCAGGCAGGGGCAGACACCGTTAGTAGGCCGGAACCACCATTTTGTGTTTTAAAAAACACTTAATGAGAGCCAGAAGGTTGAAGCTCAGCTTTATTCAGTTGAGGGCAACACCAGGCAGGGGCAGACACCGTTAGTAGGCCGGAACCACCATTTTGTTTTTTAAAAAACACTTAATGAGAGCCAGAAGGTTGAAGCTCAGCTTTATTCAGTTGAGGGCAACACCAGGCAGGGGCAGACACCGTTAGTAGGCCGGAACCACCATTTTGTTTAAAAACAGCAGTTAATCAGAGCCGGAAGGTAGAAGCTCAGCTTTATTCAGTTGAGGGCAACACCAGGGAGGGGCAGAAGCCGTTAGTAGGCCCTAACCACCATTTTGTTTTTTAAAAAACACTTAATGAGAGCCAGAAGGTTGAAGCTCAGCTTTATTCAGTTGAGGGCAACACCAGGCAGGGGCAGACACCGTTAGTAGGCCGGAACCACCATTTTGTTTTTTAAAAAACACTTAATGAGAGCCAGAAGGTAGAAGCTCAGCTTTATTCAGTTGAGGACAACTTGAATTAGGGACTGCATACAGACTTAGCAGGCTGTCCCCTGTGTGGACCATGCATCCAATACATTAACCCATTGAGCCACAAAGGACACGTAACCTTCCGTGGCCATGCCTACAGGTCCATGTGTCTGTTGTCAGGTGTACCTTTGTCAGTGTAGGCCTATTGGAAGGAGGGACCGCAGACAGGCTTCAAAGGCCTAACACAATAAAATGGGCTGGCTGTAGGCACTTTAAAATTGGTTCCAGGGGTACACGGGCAGCAGTGGTCTGGTCAGTGGAGGCCTAGTGGAAGGAGGGACCGCAGACAGGCTTCGAAGGCCTAACACAATAAAATGGGCTGGCTGTAGGCACTTTAAAATTGGTTCCAGGGGTACACGGGCAGCAGTGGTCTGGTCAGTGGAGGCCTAGTGGAAGGAGGGACCGCAGACAGGCTTCGAAGGCCTAACACAATAAAATGGGCTGGCTGTAGGCACTTTAAAATTGGTTCCAGGGGTACACGGGCAGCAGTGGTCTGGTCAGTGGAGGCCTAGTGGAAGGAGGGACCGCAGACAGGCTATCAAAGGCCTAAAATAACAAACAATAGGCTCATGGCAGTTTTACAGCGGTTACATGGATACACGGGCAGGCAGCTGGTGATGAGTGGAGGAGTATTTAAAGTAGGGACCGCAGACAGGCTATCAAAGGCCTAAAATAACAAACAATAGGCTCATGGCAGTTTTACAGCGGTTACATGGATACACAGGCAGCTTGGTGGTGAGTGGAGGAGTATTTAAAGTAGGGACCGCAGACAGGCTATCAAAGGCCTAAAATAACAAACAATAGGCTCATGGCAGTTTTACAGCGGTTACATGGATACACAGGCAGCTTGGTGGTGAGTGGAGGAGTATTTAAAGTAGGGACCGCAGACAGGCTATCAAAGGCCTAAAATAACAAACAATAGGCTCATGGCAGTTTTACAGCGGTTACATGGATACACGGGCAGGCAGCTGGTGATGAGTGGAGGAGTGTTTAAAGTAGGGACCGCAGACAGGCTATCAAAGGCCTAAAATAACAAACAATAGGCTCATGGCAGTTTTACAGCGGTTACATGGATACACAGGCAGCTTGGTGGTGAGTGGAGGAGTATTTAAAGTAGGGACCGCAGACAGGCTATCAAAGGCCTAAAATAACAAACAATAGGCTCATGGCAGTTTTACAGCGGTTACATGGATACACGGGCAGGCAGCTGGTGATGAGTGGAGGAGTATTTAAAGTAGGGACCGCAGACAGGCTATCAAAGGCCTAAAATAACAAACAATAGGCTCATGGCAGTTTTACAGCGGTTACATGGATACACAGGCAGCTTGGTGGTGAGTGGAGGAGTATTTAAAGTAGGGACCGCAGACAGGCTATCAAAGGCCTAAAATAACAAACAATAGGCTCATGGCAGTTTTACAGCGGTTACATGGATACACAGGCAGCTTGGTGGTGAGTGGAGGAGTATTTAAAGTAGGGACCGCAGACAGGCTATCAAAGGCCTAAAATAACAAACAATAGGCTCATGGCAGTTTTACAGCGGTTACATGGATACACAGGCAGCTTGGTGATGAGTGGAGGAGTATTTAAAGTAGGGACCGCAGACAGGCTATCAAAGGCCTAAAATAACAAACAATAGGCTCATGGCAGTTTTACAGCGGTTACATGGATACACAGGCAGCTTGGTGGTGAGTGGAGGAGTATTTAAAGTAGGGACCGCAGACAGGCTATCAAAGGCCTAAAATAACAAACAATAGGCTCATGGCAGTTTTACAGCGGTTACATGGATACACGGGCAGGCAGCTGGTGATGAGTGGAGGAGTATTTAAAGTAGGGACCGCAGACAGGCTATCAAAGGCCTAAAATAACAAACAATAGGCTCATGGCAGTTTTACAGCGGTTACATGGATACACGGGCAGACAGCTGGTGATGAGTGGAGGAGTATTTAAAGTAGGGACCGCAGACAGGCTATCAAAGGCCTAAAATAACAAACAATAGGCTCATGGCAGTTTTACAGCGGTTACATGGATACACAGGCAGCTTGGTGGTGAGTGGAGGAGTATTTAAAGTAGGGACCGCAGACAGGCTATCAAAGGCCTAAAATAACAAACAATAGGCTCATGGCAGTTTTACAGCGGTTACATGGATACACAGGCAGCTTGGTGGTGAGTGGAGGAGTATTTAAAGTAGGGACCGCAGACAGGCTATCAAAGGCCTAAAATAACAAACAATAGGCTCATGGCAGTTTTACAGCGGTTACATGGATACACGGGCAGGCAGCTGGTGATGAGTGGAGGAGTATTTAAAGTAGGGACCGCAGACAGGCTATCAAAGGCCTAAAATAACAAACAATAGGCTCATGGCAGTTTTACAGCGGTTACATGGATACACAGGCAGCTTGGTGGTGAGTGGAGGAGTATTTAAAGTAGGGACCGCAGACAGGCTATCAAAGGCCTAAAATAACAAACAATAGGCTCATGGCAGTTTTACAGCGGTTACATGGATACACGGGCAGGCAGCTGGTGATGAGTGGAGGAGTATTTAAAGTAGGGACCGCAGACAGGCTATCAAAGGCCTAAAATAACAAACAATAGGCTCATGGCAGTTTTACAGCGGTTACATGGATACACAGGCAGCTTGGTGGTGAGTGGAGGAGTATTTAAAGTAGGGACCGCAGACAGGCTATCAAAGGCCTAAAATAACAAACAATAGGCTCATGGCAGTTTTACAGCGGTTACATGGATACACAGGCAGCTTGGTGGTGAGTGGAGGAGTATTTAAAGTAGGGACCGCAGACAGGCTATCAAAGGCCTAAAATAACAAACAATAGGCTCATGGCAGTTTTACAGCGGTTACATGGATACACAGGCAGCTTGGTGGTGAGTGGAGGAGTATTTAAAGTAGGGACCGCAGACAGGCTATCAAAGGCCTAAAATAACAAACAATAGGCTCATGGCAGTTTTACAGCGGTTACATGGATACACGGGCAGGCAGCTGGTGATGAGTGGAGGAGTATTTAAAGTAGGGACCGCAGACAGGCTATCAAAGGCCTAAAATAACAAACAATAGGCTCATGGCAGTTTTACAGCGGTTACATGGATACACAGGCAGCTTGGTGGTGAGTGGAGGAGTATTTAAAGTAGGGACCGCAGACAGGCTATCAAAGGCCTAAAATAACAAACAATAGGCTCATGGCAGTTTTACAGCGGTTACATGGATACACGGGCAGGCAGCTGGTGATGAGTGGAGGAGTATTTAAAGTAGGGACCGCAGACAGGCTATCAAAGGCCTAAAATAACAAACAATAGGCTCATGGCAGTTTTACAGCGGTTACATGGATACACAGGCAGCTTGGTGGTGAGTGGAGGAGTATTTAAAGTAGGGACCGCAGACAGGCTATCAAAGGCCTAAAATAACAAACAATAGGCTCATGGCAGTTTTACAGCGGTTACATGGATACACAGGCAGCTTGGTGGTGAGTGGAGGAGTATTTAAAGTAGGGACCGCAGACAGGCTATCAAAGGCCTAAAATAACAAACAATAGGCTCATGGCAGTTTTACAGCGGTTACATGGATACACGGGCAGGCAGCTGGTGATGAGTGGAGGAGTATTTAAAGTAGGGACCGCAGACAGGCTATCAAAGGCCTAAAATAACAAACAATAGGCTCATGGCAGTTTTACAGCGGTTACATGGATACACAGGCAGCTTGGTGGTGAGTGGAGGAGTATTTAAAGTAGGGACCGCAGACAGGCTATCAAAGGCCTAAAATAACAAACAATAGGCTCATGGCAGTTTTACAGCGGTTACATGGATACACGGGCAGGCAGCTGGTGATGAGTGGAGGAGTATTTAAAGTAGGGACCGCAGACAGGCTATCAAAGGCCTAAAATAACAAACAATAGGCTCATGGCAGTTTTACAGCGGTTACATGGATACACAGGCAGCTTGGTGGTGAGTGGAGGAGTATTTAAAGTAGGGACCGCAGACAGGCTATCAAAGGCCTAAAATAACAAACAATAGGCTCATGGCAGTTTTACAGCGGTTACATGGATACACAGGCAGCTTGGTGGTGAGTGGAGGAGTATTTAAAGTAGGGACCGCAGACAGGCTATCAAAGGCCTAAAATAACAAACAATAGGCTCATGGCAGTTTTACAGCGGTTACATGGATACACGGGCAGGCAGCTGGTGATGAGTGGAGGAGTATTTAAAGTAGGGACCGCAGACAGGCTATCAAAGGCCTAAAATAACAAACAATAGGCTCATGGCAGTTTTACAGCGGTTACATGGATACACAGGCAGCTTGGTGGTGAGTGGAGGAGTATTTAAAGTAGGGACCGCAGACAGGCTATCAAAGGCCTAAAATAACAAACAATAGGCTCATGGCAGTTTTACAGCGGTTACATGGATACACGGGCAGGCAGCTGGTGATGAGTGGAGGAGTATTTAAAGTAGGGACCGCAGACAGGCTATCAAAGGCCTAAAATAACAAACAATAGGCTCATGGCAGTTTTACAGCGGTTACATGGATACACGGGCAGGCAGCTGGTGATGAGTGGAGGAGTATTTAAAGTAGGGACCGCAGACAGGCTATCAAAGGCCTAAAATAACAAACAATAGGCTCATGGCAGCTTTACAGCGGTTACATGGATACACAGGCAGCTTGGTGGTGAGTGGAGGAGTAGTGCAAGGAGTGTCTGTCCCAGTACTCCCAAAATATAAATAGATGTTAATGTCTCGCAAAACAACCAAAACAAAAAAAAAGGTGGCATACTTAGGTACAGGGGTGGGCTCATCTACTGAGTTTCTGACATAGTAATTTGGCAGTAACTATTTAATGGTGCCAATATAGGACACAGACACAGACTACTTTAAGTTGCATCATAGATGTCTACAAATTTGTATTGTCAGTGCCAGACATTGAATGATGTCAGCGAATAGACTAAAGATTGGTGGAGCTGTGCGACATAATTTTGCACGTGGTAGAGCACATTTTGAGCTGGGGTAGGGGGGAACTCTCTTGAGGCCGGCGGGACCGCCCCAGGGCCCCTCATGTTACAACGGTGTGTCTGACGTTGGGTGCGCACCGCCACCGCCAGAGACACTACATTGTACTATGAGGGACCCAGTAGCAATGCCGTCAACCAAAAGCGAGCACACCCACCTCTTCAGACAAACAGCAGTCTCACGGGTGCTTGCGCCAAGTCGCGATACCACGGCCCCGTGTGGGGAGTTTTGCCATTTAGGGAGGTGTAAACATGTCGTATGCTGTACAATCAGCTGCAGCAAATTAGACATTAGAAAAGTAATTCACAGGCAAGAGCTTTTCATAGGAAAGCTAGGTGTCGGCCGGGCAAGGTGGGGCAAAAGATTTCGAAATCCAGTTGTGGTTCATTTTAATGAATGTTAGATCGTCAACATTTTGGGTAGCCAGACGAGTCCTTTTTTCGGTTAATATTGAACCTGCAGCACTGAATACTCTTTCTGATAGGACACTTGCTGCCGGGCAAGCAAGCTCCTGCAATGCATATTCTGCCAATTCTGGCCAGGTGTCTAATTTGGAGGCCCAGTAATCAAATGGGAATGACGGTTGAGGGAGAACATCGATAAGGGATGAAAAATAGTTAGTAACCATACTGGACAAATGTTGTCTCCTGTCACTTTCAATTGATGCAGCAGTACCTGTCCTGTCTGCGGTCATAGCAAAATCACTCCACAACCTGGTCAGAAAACCCCTCTGTCCAACGCCACTTCTGATGTGTGCACCCCTAACACTCCTAGTCTGCTGCCCCCTGGAGCTCGTGTGAGAACGATCACGTGCGCTGTGTGCTGGGAATGCCTGAAGCAAACGGTCAACAAGAGTTGATTGTTTGGTTGCTAATATTAGTTCCAAGTTCTCATGTGGCATAATATTTTGCAATTTGCCTTTATAGCGTGGATCAAGGAGGCAGGCCAACCAGTAATCGTCATCGTTCATCATTTTCGTAATGCGTGTGTCCCTTTTTAGGATACGTAAGGCATAATCCGCCATGTGGGCCAAAGTTCCAGTTGTCAAATCTCCGGTTGTGATTGGTTGAGGGGCAGTTGCAGGCAAATCTACGTCACTTGTGTCCCTCAAAAAACCAGAACCCGGCCGTGACACGCAACCAATTTCCTGTGCCCCCGGGAAAGGTTCGGCATTAAAAATATACTCATCCCCATCATCCTCCTCGTCCTCCACCTCCTCTTCGCCCGCTACCTCGTCCTGTACACTGCCCTGACCAGACAATGGCTGACTGTCATCAAGGCTTTCCTCTTCCTCTGGTGCAGACGCCTGCTCCTTTATGTGCGTCAAACTTTGCATCAGCAGACGCATTAGGGGGATGCTCATGCTTATTACGGCGTTGTCTGCACTAACCAGCCGTGTGCATTCCTCAAAACACTGAAGGACTTGACACATGTCTTGTATCTTAGACCACTGCACACCTGACAACTCCATGTCTGCCATCCTACTGCCTGCCCGTGTATCCTCCCACAAATAAATAACAGCACGCCTCTGTTCGCACAGTCTCTGAAGCATGTGCAGTGTTGAGTTCCACCTTGTTGCAACGTCTATGATGAGGCGATGCTGGGGAAGGTTCAAAGACCGCTGATAGGTCTGCATACGGCTGGCGTGTACAGGCGAACGTCGGATATGTGAGCAAAGTGCACGCACTTTGAGGAGCAGGTCGGAGAACCCAGGATAAGTTTTCAATAAGCACTGCACCACCAGGTTTAAGGTGTGAGCCAGGCAAGGAATGTGTTTCAGTTGGGAAAGGGAGATGGCAGCCATGAAATTCCTTCCGTTATCACTCACTACCTTGCCTGCCTCAAGATCTACTGTGCCCAGCCACGACTGCGTTTCTTGTTGCAAGAACTCGGACAGAACTTCCGCGGTGTGTCTGTTGTCGCCCAAACACTTCATAGCCAATACAGCCTGCTGACGCTTGGCAGTAGCTGGCCCATAATGGGACAACTGGTGTGCAACAGTGTCATCTGCCGATGGAGTGGTTGGCAGACTGCGTTCTGTGGAAGAGCTGTAGCTTCTGCAGGAGGACGAGGAGGAGGAGGAGGAGGAGGGGGTGCGAACGCCTACAGCCAACTGTTTCCTAGACCGTGGGCTAGGCACAACTGTCCCTAAATTGATGTCGCCTGTGGACCCTGCATCCACCACATTCACCCAGTGTGCCGTGATGGACACATAACGTCCCTGGCCATGCCTACTGGTCCATGCATCTGTAGTCAGGTGCACCTTTGTACTCACAGATTGCCTGAGTGCATGGACGATGCGCTGTTTAACATGCTGGTGCAGGGCTGGGATGGCTTTTCTGGAAAAAAAGTGTCGACTGGGTAGCTCGTATCGTGGTTCAGCGTACTCCATCAGGGCTTTGAAAGCTTCGCTTTCAACTAACCGGTAGGGCATCATCTCTAACGAGATTAGTCTAGCTATGTGGGCGTTAAAACCCTGTGTACGCGGATGCGAGGATAAGTACTTCCTTTTTCTAACCAGAGTCTCATGTAGGGTGAGCTGGACTGGAGAGCTGGAGATCGTGGAACTTTCGGGTGTGCCGGTGTACATGGCAGACTGAGAGACGGTTGGAGACGGTATTGTTTCCGCCGGTGCCCTAGATGCAATATTTCCTCCTACAAAACTGGTGGTTCCCTGACCCTGACTGCTTTTGGCTGGCAAAGAAACCTGCACAGATACTGCCGGTGGTGCGGAAAATGGTGGCCTTACAGTGACGGAAGGGATGTTGCGTTGCTGACTAGCTTCATTGGCCGAGGGTGCTACAACCTTAAGGGACGTTTGGTAGTTAGTCCAGGCTTGAAAATGCATGGTGGTTAAGTGTCTATGCATGCAACTAGTATTTAGACTTTTCAGATTCTGACCTCTGCTTAAGCTAGTTGAACATTTTTGACAGATGACTTTGCGCTGATCAGTTGGATGTTGTTTAAAAAAATGCCAGACTGCACTCTTCCTAGACTCGGATCCCTTTTCAGGGATTGCAGACTGAGCTTTAACCGGATGGCCACGCTGTCCTCCAACAGGTTTTGGCTTTGACACGCGTTTTGGGCCAGATACGGGCCCGGCAGATGGAACCTGTTGCGATGTTGATGCCTGCTGCGGCCCCTCCTCCACCTCCGCTTCTGAACTACTGCCGCCTGCACCCTGTTCCCCCAATGGCTGCCAATCGGGGTCAATAACTGGGTCATCTATTACCTCCTCTTCGAGCTCGTGTGCAACTTCGTCTGTGTCACTGTGTCGGTCGGTGGTATAGCGTTCGTGGCGGGGCAACATAGTCTCATCAGGGTCTGATTGTGGATCTGTACCCTGAGAGGGCAATGTGGTGGTCTGAGTCAAAGGAGCAGCATAGTACTCTGGCTGTGGCTGTGCATCAGTGCACTCCATGTCAGAATATACTTGTAATGGGCATGGCCTGTTAAATGTTTCACTTTCTAAGCCAGGGATGGTATGTGTAAAGAGCTCCATGGAGTGACCCGTTGTGTCGCCTGCTGCATCCTTCTCTCTTGTTGTAGTTTTTGCTGAGGAGGACAAGGAAGCGACTTGTCCCTGACCGTGAACATCCACAAGCGACGCGCTGCTTTTACATTTACCAGTTTCGGAAGAGGAGGCAAAAGAGCTAGAGGCTGAGTCTGCAATGTAAGCCAAAACTTGCTGTTGCTGCTCTGCCTTTAAAAGCGGTTTTCCTACTCCCAGAAAAGAGAGCGTTCGAGGCCTTGTGTAGCCTGACGACGAAACTGGCTCCACAGCTCCAGACTTAGGTGGAATATTTTTATCCCCACGACCACCTGATGCTCCACTACCACTACCATCATTACCAGCTGACAATGAACGCCCACGACGACCTCTTGCACCAGACTTCCTCATTGTTTTAAAATCTTAACCAAAGTAACTTTATTTGTTGCTGTCAAACAACTTACACGGTGAGCTATAACTTCAGTATGATTTCAATATCCCTTAACAGGTTGGTGAGACCACAAGGAAAATCAGGCACAATGTTACACACTCTGTTTTCTGTGGCACAAAATCACAGAGATGACACACACGCAGGACTGTCACTCAAGCACTAATGTCAATATTAATCTCCCACCTAATTTTTTTTTTTTTTTCTCAGGGAGACTTTAGAAACCAAATAATATTAAAAAAAAAAAAAAAAAGGCTTTCTATGGCCCACAATTAGAGAGAGAGAGGTGGCACACCCAGGAGTCAAGACTGGCGCACAAGCTGAAAGGGCAATATTACTCTCCCACTGTTTTTTTAAGTTTTTTTTTATTATTTTCAGGGAGACTTTAGAAACCAAATAATATTAAAAAAACCAAAAAAATAAATAGCCTTTCTATGGCCCACTGAATGAGAGAGAGAGGTGGCACACCCAGGAGTCAAGACTGGCACACAAGCTGAAAGGGCAATATTACTCTCCCACTGTTTTTTTATGTATTTTTTGTTTTTTAAGGGAGACTTTAGAAACCCAATAATATTTAAAAAAAAAAAAAAAAAAGGCTTTCTATGGCCCACTGAATGAGAGAGAGAGGTGGCACACCCAGGAGTCAAGACTGGCACACAAGCTGAAAGGGCAATATTACTCTCCCACTGTTTTTTTATGTATTTTTTGTTTTTTAAGGGAGACTTTAGAAACCCAATAATATTTAAAAAAAAAAAAAAAAAAAAGGCTTTCTATGGCCCACTGAATGAGAGAGAGAGGTGGCACACCCAGGAGTCAAGACTGGCGCACAAGCTGAAAGGGCAATATTACTCTCCCACTGTTTTTTTAAGTTTTTTTTTTTTTATTTTCAGGGAGACTTTAGAAACCAAATAATGTTAAAAAAACCAAAAAAATAAATAGCCTTTCTATGGCCCACTGAATGAGAGAGAGAGGTGGCACACCCAGGAGTCAAGACTGGCACACAAGCTGAAAGGGCAATATTACTCTCCCACTGTTTTTTTATGTATTTTTTGTTTTTTAAGGGAGACTTTAGAAACCCAATAATATTTAAAAAAAAAAAAAAAAAAAAGGCTTTCTATGGCCCACTGAATGAGAGAGAGAGGTGGCACACCCAGGAGTCAAGACTGGCACACAAGCTGAAAGGGCAATATTACTCTCCCACTGTTTTTTATGTATTTTTTGTTTTTTAAGGGAGACTTTAGAAACCCAATAATATTTAAAAAAAAAAAAAAAAAAAGGCTTTCTATGGCCCACTGAATGAGAGAGAGAGGTGGCACACCCAGGAGTCAAGACTGGCACACAAGCTGAAAGGGCAATATTACTCTCCCACTGTTTTTTATGTATTTTTTGTTTTTTAAGGGAGACTTTAGAAACCCAATAATATTTAAAAAAAAAAAAAAAAAGGCTTTCTATGGCCCACAATTAGAGAGAGAGGTGGCACACCCAGGAGTCAAGACTGTCACACAAGCTGAAAGGGCAATATTACTCTCCCACTGTTTTTTTATGTATTTTTTGTTTTTTAAGGGAGACTTTAGAAACCAAATAATATTAAAAAAAAAACAAAAAAAAAAAGGCTTTCTATGCCCCACAATTAGAGAGAGAGAGGTGGCACACCCAGGAGTCAAGACTGGCGCACAAGCTGAAAGGGCAATATTACTCTCCCACTGTTTTTTTAAGTTTTTTTTTTTTTATTTTCAGGGAGACTTTAGAAACCAAATAATATTAAAAAAACCAAAAAAATAAATAGCCTTTCTATGGCCCACTGAATGAGAGAGAGAGGTGGCACACCCAGGAGTCAAGACTGGCACACAAGCTGAAAGGGCAATATTACTCTCCCACTGTTTTTTATGTATTTTTTGTTTTTTAAGGGAGACTTTAGAAACCCAATAATATTTAAAAAAAAAAAAAAAAAAGGCTTTCTATGGCCCACAATTAGAGAGAGAGGTGGCACACCCAGGAGTCAAGACTGGCACACAAGCTGAAAGGGCAATATTACTCTCCCACTGTTTTTTTATTTATTTTTTTTTTTCAGGGAGACTTTAGAAACCAAATAATAAGAAAAAAAATAAATAAATAAATAGGCTTTCTATAGCCCACTGAATAAGAGATAGCACACACAGCAGTGGCACACAAGCCCTGACTGAGGCCAATATTTTTCTACCACTGATTGATGTAGTGTTTTTGTGTTGAGGTAGAATTTAGAACACAAATCACGGAAAAAATAAATAGGCTTTCTATGGCCCACTCAGTGAGAGATGGCACACACAGGGATGGCACTGTAGCAGAAATGCCAATCTTAATCTCCCACAAAAAAAAAAAAAAAACAGGGACTGTCCTACAATTACTATCTCCCTGCAGTAATCTAAGCCAGGTATGGCAGGCAGCAATAGGAGTGGACTGATGCACAAATTAAATAAAAAGTGTGGACAAACAAAAAAGATAGCTGTGCAGAAAGGAACAAGAGGATATGTGCTTTGAAAAAAGCAGTTGGTTTCCACAGTGGCGTACACACAGCAATACAGCTATCACGGAGCCTTCTAGGGCAGCCCAATGAGCTACAGCGCTGAGGAAAAAAAAAAAAAATAGCTTCCACTGTTCCTGCACACCGAAGGTGGTGTTGGACAGTGGATATCGCTACAGCACAAGTGGTTTGGTGGTTAGTGGACCCTGCCTAACGCTCTCCCTGCTTCTGACGAAGCGGCAGCAACCTCTCCCTAAGCTCAGATCAGCAGCAGTAAGATGGCGGTCGGCGGGAACGCCCCTTTATAGCCCCTGTGACGCCGCAGACAGCAAGCCAATCACTGCAATGCCCTTCTCTAAGATGGTGGGGACCAGGATCTATGTCATCACGCTGCCCACACTCTGCGTTCACCTTCATTGGCTGAGAAATGGCGCTTTTCGCGTCATTGAAACGCGACTTTGGCGCGAAAGTCGCGTACCGCATGGCCGACAAGCACAGGGGTCGGATCGGGTTTCATGAGACGCCGACTTAGCCAAAAGTCGGCGACTTTTGAAAATGATCGACCCGTTTCGCTCAACCCTACTCGCGAACACATCATTTCCGGTGAGCTGTATTACTGGATGCCTGAAGATGCACACCACAGACACAGTCATGACCCGCACACCTCATTTGTGGTGCACAGTACATTGCCATAGTGACCAGGGGTAAACAATAAGCAAAGATAACAATGATCATTGTGTCTCGTAGTATTCCAAATATACTGTGTGCAAGATAATGATATACAGCCATAGGGAAGGAATAATACCATAATTTAATGTACCAGCAGAGGTTGGCACCCTATAACCTGCGCATTTGTGCCCCCACTCGATGGCAGCTCACCCAAAATAGAAAAGTATAGAGATGGCTAGCACACGATCAAGGGAAGTGAGGTGCTAGTGAACGGGAAGTAATCCCATCAACATATATAAGTCTATAATCACTGCACACTTTGCAACAAGGTTTATGCTTCCAAACAATGTGTGTTTTATTATAGATGAAAAGGCGACAAGTATAAGACGTTTCGGCCACTCAGTGGCCTTGATCACTGTGTCGCTAGAAGAAATGAAAACAAATATACATAAGACATATAATATAAATACAATATTTACAATATTTACATACAACATGATATACAGCATATCAGGCATCATAAAGGGTAGGGGTCATGTCAGCATGGCCTCTGTAGGGGTCCTTTGACAAGTATGGGACACCCGTAGGGAACATAAGAGAGAGATAGATGTTATAATGAAGAGACCTAATTGAAATGTTCAGGTCTATGGGAAAACAGACAAGAACTACAGAATATAGAACAGTAAAGAGACATACCGTAGTATAAATGTGTCACTGAATGATGCTCGAGCGTCCTGGACCAGTATGGGTCAAAATCTGGATAACCTGGTAAGAGTTAGTAACAGTGAGCTATACGTCATGCTACAGTTTTAAGGAGCTATCCTGTAGTATTATGAGGACCAGGTATGTTGTGATACTCGGGTCAGGGTGCAGCTGGTGCTGAAGTGTAATCTAGCCAGAGGGGTATGTGACTGTATAATAATGGTGGTGTATGATACGGAAAGGTATAATTACCCCTGATTATATGTTGCACGAGTCAATAAGTCATGTGACGCAATGGGACAAGATATCGGAGAAAGAGGTGTATACTTACACCAGCCAATATGGTGAGTGCGCTTCCTTTGGTAAGGTGCAATAGTGGAGCTGTATGAGCCCAGATAGTATAGATGCCACTATAATGGGATTAAATATATGGACGTGAGTAACCTGACACAATAGGTAAAGCATATCCGTGACATCAGAGTGTACTTACACCGGCAAATATAATGAATGCGCCCTCTTGGGTCTAGCGCAATAACGGAGCTGTATGAGCCCAGAGTCCGGGTATAGCAGGTGCCACTATAATAGAATCAAATGTAAGCAATATAGTGTTGTGGGCAAAGCGTGTTGATAACACAGGGGTGTACTTACATATGGACCGGATGCGGGGTTGTAGGGGTGCTGGCACAGCTGTGCCTTAGCAGTAGGACGCCTGGAGTAAACCCAGGTAGAGCGCTTATTTATAGCGCTCCTGGGTCTGGTGACCGGAACTGAGTGGCCTGCTGGCGCATGCGCTGTGCGGTCATGATTGTTAGTTAGGGAGTTGCCGGGCAACGTCGGCAACTGCGCAGTGTCCCTAAGGAGAGACATGATGAGGAACGTCGGCGCTTGCGCAGTGTGCGGTAGGCGTACCTGCTGTTATGGTGATGGTAGCTGCGGTAATGTCAAGGAGTAGTAGGAAGAAGAACGGACATAAGTAAAGTTTGTGATGGAAGTATAGTAAAGCAAAAAGATGAATGCATGTACATACATCATTGATTCAACCACTTGTGTCTATTACTGGATGTATATGGGAAGACGGGGTACTTGATACAGAGTTGTATCAACTATAGTCATAACATCCAGGTAGTAGCTATGGCCGTACAGATGAAGCGCAGTCATGTATACAGCAAAGGTTGAGGTAATTGTGATGGTAGACATATAAAGCATAATTGAAGCAGTTGAAAACAATAAATCATCAAGATAATATAGACAAAGCTGGAACGTAAAGTATATAGAAAATGAATATAATAAATCATAAAAATAATATAATATTGTAGGAGTCAATTGAAAATAATCCATGAAATTAATATAAACAGAACTGAAACGCAAAATCCATAAACCGAACATAATAAATCATAAACGTAATATAATGTTGTAGGAGTCCAAACCATAAAAATAGAGATAAATGATGGATGGGGAAACAAAAGGGGAAAATGAAAAGAAAAAGAAAAAGAAAAAAAGGAAAGTGATCTGAAGTTCAGTCTTACCCAGTCAAAGTGAATTGCAAGAATGCGTAGATTAGGAAGAGTTAGTTCATCTAAGGAGAAAAGACAAGATATTAGACTAACCAATCTATATCGCGGTTGAGGCCCTTAGGGTGGAGTGTGTCAAGGGTATAAATCCAATATGTTTCCCGCTGCTTCAACATTTGGATATGGTTTCCACCCCTCCTTGGTCTGGTAACCCTTTCAATCACCTGAAACCTGAGCTGGGCTACATTGTGCTTAGCCTCCTTGAAGTGTGCTGGTAGGGGCAACCACGTTTTTTCACACCTGATTGTGGACTTGTGGGCAGAGATTCGGTCCCTGATGGCCTGGGTAGTTTCACCTACATATAATAGGCCACAGGGACATTTAACAATGTAGACCCCGAAATTTGACTCGCAGGTGTAGTACTCCCTTATCCGATATGAT
This sequence comes from Ranitomeya variabilis, assembly GCF_051348905.1. Lineage (NCBI taxonomy): Eukaryota > Metazoa > Chordata > Amphibia > Anura > Dendrobatidae > Ranitomeya > Ranitomeya variabilis. The sequence continues at coordinate 536,672,753 of NC_135234.1, forward strand.
TTCCCCGTTCTTGGGTGGACCACTTCGTTTCCTTTAATTATATTGGAGCAGCACATACAGCTGAGGCAGGGGAATGTACCTGTTCTTATCTGACCGCTCAAGGTTCTGGTACCAATCGCTCTCCCCGGTCCTAGGTCAGCTCGGACTACCCTGTCTCTAATGTTTTTAGGACGTCTTGTACACATCAATGGAGGATTCCTGAAGATGTTAATGTTGGGGTATGCCCTATGTAGAAGGGGCCAGTGTCTCCGAATGAGGTTATGGACCCTAAGCATAGAGGGGTGATGATAGTGGACGAATGGTATCCTGGGAGTTTTGTTGGTCACTGTTGGGCTAGTTGTGCTTTCATTAAATGCTCTCGTGGATTCTGTTTCAAGTAGTTGTACTGGATAGTCACGGGCCCTGAATTTCTTCGACATTTCATTTAGTCTTATTTCCCTTGTGGTAGGGTCAGAGACTATCCTAGAGACCCTCTTAAATTGGGACCTAGGGAGACTGTTTTTGGTGGCCGTAGGATGACAGCTGCTGTATAAAAGTAGGCTATTACAGTCTGTGGGTTTGGGATAAATGTCAGTGCTTAGTGTGCCCCTATGGTCCTTGATGACCTTGGTATCCAGAAATGCGATCGTATCCATCTGGTAGGTAATGGTAAATGATAACTCAGGTCTGATGGTATTTATGTGGTTGTAGAATTCGAGGAGGCTTTTTTGGTCTCCTTGCCAAATACAAAAAATATCATCAATATATCTGTACCAGGCAAGTGCCTGGTCCTGAAAGGTGGTATTACAGTAGATATGGTCTCTTTCAAAACGATCCATGTACAGGTTGGCATACGCTGGAGCTACGTTGGACCCCATAGCGGTCCCGCAGCACTGTACATAGAAATCGTCCTCAAACGACAAGGGTATCGATGCTGTAAGACTTATCCTAGAGGAAGCCGAGGTTGACAGTGGATCACAACAACTGTGCCTAGAGCTCTTGAACCTGGTCTTGAGGGAGAACTATTTCCTCTTTGAGGACGATTTCTATGTACAGTGCTGCGGGACCGCTATGGGGTCCAACGTAGCTCCAGCGTATGCCAACCTGTACATGGATCGTTTTGAAAGAGACCATATCTACTGTAATACCACCTTTCAGGACCAGGCACTTGCCTGGTACAGATATATTGATGATATTTTTTGTATTTGGCAAGGAGACCAAAAAAGCCTCCTCGAATTCTACAACCACATAAATACCATCAGACCTGAGTTATCATTTACCATTACCTACCAGATGGATACGATCGCATTTCTGGATACCAAGGTCATCAAGGACCATAGGGGCACACTAAGCACTGACATTTATCCCAAACCCACAGACTGTAATAGCCTACTTTTATACAGCAGCTGTCATCCTACGGCCACCAAAAACAGTCTCCCTAGGTCCCAATTTAAGAGGGTCTCTAGGATAGTCTCTGACCCTACCACAAGGGAAATAAGACTAAATGAAATGTCGAAGAAATTCAGGGCCCGTGACTATCCAGTACAACTACTTGAAACAGAATCCACGAGAGCATTTAATGAAAGCACAACTAGCCCAACAGTGACCAACAAAACTCCCAGGATACCATTCGTCCACTATCATCACCCCTCTATGCTTAGGGTCCATAACCTCATTCGGAGACACTGGCCCCTTCTACATAGGGCATACCCCAACATTAACATCTTCAGGAATCCTCCATTGATGTGTACAAGACGTCCTAAAAACATTAGAGACAGGGTAGTCCGAGCTGACCTAGGACCGGGGAGAGCGATTGGTACCAGAACCTTGAGCGGTCAGATAAGAACAGGTACATTCCCCTGCCTCAGCTGTATGTGCTGCTCCAATATAATTAAAGGAAACGAAGTGGTCCACCCAAGAACGGGGAAATCATATCGGATAAGGGAGTACTACACCTGCGAGTCAAATTTCGGGGTCTACATTGTTAAATGTCCCTGTGGCCTATTATATGTAGGTGAAACTACCCAGGCCATCAGGGACCGAATCTCTGCCCACAAGTCCACAATCAGGTGTGAAAAAACGTGGTTGCCCCTACCAGCACACTTCAAGGAGGCTAAGCACAATGTAGCCCAGCTCAGGTTTCAGGTGATTGAAAGGGTTACCAGACCAAGGAGGGGTGGAAACCATATCCAAATGTTGAAGCAGCGGGAAACATATTGGATTTATACCCTTGACACACTCCACCCTAAGGGCCTCAACCGCGATATAGATTGGTTAGTCTAATATCTTGTCTTTTCTCCTTAGATGAACTAACTCTTCCTAATCTACGCATTCTTGCAATTCACTTTGACTGGGTAAGACTGAACTTCAGATCACTTTCCTTTTTTTCTTTTTCTTTTTCTTTTCATTTTCCCCTTTTGTTTCCCCATCCATCATTTATCTCTATTTTTATGGTTTGGACTCCTACAACATTATATTACGTTTATGATTTATTATGTTCGGTTTATGGATTTTGCGTTTCAGTTCTGTTTATATTAATTTCATGGATTATTTTCAATTGACTCCTACAATATTATATTATTTTTATGATTTATTATATTCATTTTCTATATACTTTACGTTCCAGCTTTGTCTATATTATCTTGATGATTTATTGTTTTCAACTGCTTCAATTATGCTTTATATGTCTACCATCACAATTACCTCAACCTTTGCTGTATACATGACTGCGCTTCATCTGTACGGCCATAGCTACTACCTGGATGTTATGACTATAGTTGATACAACTCTGTATCAAGTACCCCGTCTTCCCATATACATCCAGTAATAGACACAAGTGGTTGAATCAATGATGTATGTACATGCATTCATCTTTTTGCTTTACTATACTTCCATCACAAACTTTACTTATGTCCGTTCTTCTTCCTACTACTCCTTGACATTACCGCAGCTACCATCACCATAACAGCAGGTACGCCTACCGCACACTGCGCAAGCGCCGACGTTCCTCATCATGTCTCTCCTTAGGGACACTGCGCAGTTGCCGACGTTGCCCGGCAACTCCCTAACTAACAATCATGACCGCACAGCGCATGCGCCAGCAGGCCACTCAGTTCCGGTCACCAGACCCAGGAGCGCTATAAATAAGCGCTCTACCTGGGTTTACTCCAGGCGTCCTACTGCTAAGGCACAGCTGTGCCAGCACCCCTACAACCCCGCATCCGGTCCATATGTAAGTACACCCCTGTGTTATCAACACGCTTTGCCCACAACACTATATTGCTTACATTTGATTCTATTATAGTGGCACCTGCTATACCCGGACTCTGGGCTCATACAGCTCCGTTATTGCGCTAGACCCAAGAGGGCGCATTCATTATATTTGCCGGTGTAAGTACACTCTGATGTCACGGATATGCTTTACCTATTGTGTCAGGTTACTCACGTCCATATATTTAATCCCATTATAGTGGCATCTATACTATCTGGGCTCATACAGCTCCACTATTGCACCTTACCAAAGGAAGCGCACTCACCATATTGGCTGGTGTAAGTATACACCTCTTTCTCCGATATCTTGTCCCATTGCGTCACATGACTTATTGACTGGTGCAACATATAATCAGGGGTAATTATACCTTTCCGTATCATACACCACCATTATTATACAGTCACATACCCCTCTGGCTAGATTACACTTCAGCACCAGCTGCACCCTGACCCGAGTATCACAACATACCTGGTCCTCATAATACTACAGGATAGCTCCTTAAAACTGTAGCATGACGTATAGCTCACTGTTACTAACTCTTACCAGGTTATCCAGATTTTGACCCATACTGGTCCAGGACGCTCGAGCATCATTCAGTGACACATTTATACTACGGTATGTCTCTTTACTGTTCTATATTCTGTAGTTCTTGTCTGTTTTCCCATAGACCTGAACATTTCAATTAGGTCTCTTCATTATAACATCTATCTCTCTCTTATGTTCCCTACGGGTGTCCCATACTTGTCAAAGGACCCCTACAGAGGCCATGCTGACATGACCCCTACCCTTTATGATGCCTGATATGCTGTATATCATGTTGTATGTAAATATTGTAAATATTGTATTTATATTATATGTCTTATGTATATTTGTTTTCATTTCTTCTAGCGACACAGTGATCAAGGCCACTGAGTGGCCGAAACGTCTTATACTTGTCGCCTTTTCATCTATAATAAAACACACATTGTTTGGAAGCATAAACCTTGTTGCAAAGTGTGCAGTGATTATAGACTTATATACACCCAAAATAGAAAGCGCAGGGAAGCCCTCATGTGTACAGTATATACCCTAGAGAAAGCAGCCAAAAGTGAGCTGCTCATTCAGACCCCCTAGAAAAGTGGTTTGAAGGAGACAGATCCATCTTGCCTCACGTTGCAAGATCGATCCCAGTCACTACTGTGTGCCAGTTTATCCACCTTTTCAATTCCCATGAATTTTATGCAGGAAACATTCCCCCTATGTAGAGAGTTCACATGTCTCGCTAGTGGTGTGTCCCTCTTTTTGATTATGTCCCTCAGATAATAACCTATCCTTCTCCTGAACTCCCTGATGGTCTTCCCGACATAAATCAAATCACAGATACCAGATGCAGTCTAAATGACTCCTTCACTTCTGCAGTTGATGAAGGATCTGATGTCATGTCGTTTTCCTGTGATCATATCACAAAAGGATTTACTAACTTCAACATTTTTACATGCCACACATCTGCTACATTTGTAGCAGTCAGTTATCCTAGGTGGTAACCATGTGGCGCGATGGGGTGAGAAAAAGTGGCTGTGCACTAAGCGGTCTTTGAGTGATCTGCCTTTCGAAAAGGTGATCTGAGGGCATGCTGGTAGCAAATCACCAATTTCAGAATCCATCTTCAAAACTGGCCAGTGTTTATTAAGGATTTCCCTCATTTCTGCCACGCCGTTGTTGAAGGTAGTAATAAAAACACAACCCTGCATACATGTCAGGTTCCCTAGGGGTAGAGGACAATAAATCCATCCTGTTCTTATCAAGGACATCCTGGTATGCCTCTCTCGGGATCCTATCAGGATACCCTCTTTCCAGGAACCTGTTACGTAGGTCCCCTGCTTGTCATTTAAAATTAAAGGTGCTGGTGCCCAGACAATCTTCGGTTGTCCTTTCAACCATCCCATCAAGGAATGAAAGTTTGTAAAAATTGGACTCAAAGGTGAAGGTTAGTCCAAGCTCATTAGAGTTTAAAGCAGTGACCAAATTATCAGGTGTCATTTGTGCTTCTCCTGATGATGAAGACGTTGTCAATATATTTAAGCCTTAATAATATATTTTCATTGCCCTTCATGTCTGTCTCACCAAAAACCAAAATTTCCTCCCACCAGCCCAGGAACATGGTTAGCATATGATGGGGCACAGGGACTCCCCATCTCAGTGCCCCTGAGCTGGTGCAAGTACTTCCCATCAAATATAAAGGTGTTTGTCAAAAGAAAATCCAGACATTTAAGAATGAAATCGTTATGTTTCTACTATAACTAACAGAAGGGAAGTCTAACAGATAAATGCCTCTACTGTGGTATCCCAGTACCTGTTCTAGTTCTACTGAGTTATCGCGTGGCAATAGATGTGTTGCAATGTGACAAAATTAAATTCGGGCAGTGTGAGTTAGGAAATGTAAATGTATAATAGTATTGTAATGTGCATACACATTAGCATGTAAGCCAGGAAGGGCAGGGTCCTCTCCCCTCTGTATCAGTCTGTCATTGTTAGTTTACTGTAAGTGATATCTGTAATTTGTGTGTAACCCCGTCTCATGTACAGCACCATGGAATCAATGGTGCTACATAAATAAATAATTATAATACACAGACTACTGCTCAATGTGTATTGTCCTTTGGGTATTCAATCTCCTCACCATAAACTACCATAGAAACAGCTGAGAGAAGCCTCACAGCTCAGTGTTAACACACTTCCTGTAAGCTGGTGCAAGGGAGAGGCTTCCAGGGAGAGGAAGGAAGAACTTCTACTCCCAGAATCTTTATCAAGTCCATGCTAAGTGGAGATATTTCTTCATATGTTTGCCTCCACAAAGGATAAAGCTTACCATAGTTATCACAAGTGATAAAGCTTAACAATAACTCTCCTGCATAATGGTCTCTTTATGCACCTACAGCAGGAAACAGTGCTACGTGATTGTCACACCACAAACAGTGTCTGCACCTAAAACCATGAGTAGCTACATGCTACTAGAGTGTCACCTCAGAGAGCCAAATTGTGAAGGTCACTGCATCAGCAAATTATTACTTGGACTGTGCTTTCCTATAACAATTCCTCCAATAGCAAGTGAAGTGAACTGCACTTCAGCCACCCTAAAAGGCCCAAAACCTGCTTGTTTTGATCTCAAGTAGACAAAATCTCTACTGAGTGCATCCTATGCTGTGAACTACATCCACTTTGCCTTTAAAGGGTTTTACGGTCTAGAACTACAAGTCTGCAGTCATCCCATGTGACTGCAGACTTGTGAATCCTCACATCGCGGACACCTCATGCTATGAGGATTCCCTGGTGTCAGCGCTGGAAAATAAGCAGGACTGACAGTATGAGATTTTCATACATGTAGCCACGTGCTGAACAGACTGTTCCCAGCCTTGCTTAATGCAAGTGTATTCAGCTTGACTGGATACAGTTTAGCCGGAATGTGGCCAGAAGTATGCAAATTACATCCTTGCGGTCACATGACAGCTCGCTGCTGGATCTGGCACCAGAGAATCCTCACAGCGAGCAGTGCATGCGATGTGAGGATTCCCAAGTCTGCAGTCACATAGAGTGGCTGCATACTCGTAGTTTACTTGTAGCCTGGACAACCCTGTTAAGTTAGCTTGTAACCTGTTATCTCCTTCAGCAAAATAGGAAATAAAGATGTGTGTGTGTCTGGTTGCTTCCAATTACACTAATATCACAGGCAGTCCAAAATTCACACCCAGCCATCATCTCTACAAGAGTGCCCCCGGGAGGTCCTATACCTTCTCCGTTAGTGCCGCCTCCCGCTATTGACAATTGTTGTAGGCACAAGGGATGTGTTTAGTGTTTAGGGGTCCAGCAGCCCACTTCAGCTACAGTGACATTACCATCTGCTGCCAGTGGAATTACACATCACAGCTGGCCCTCTGCAACATCTGCCACCTCCATGTGGTTCACCATACTGTCTTTACCTAAACAATTGTATAGCTGATAATGTTGCCAAAAGAAATAGGTCAAACAAGTCTCTCCTACCATATTGATCCCGATAACAGCATAAACTAGGAGGTGCACACCAACTGGAGGATGTTAATTCTAAAACTTTTAGACCCCTGATATAAATATTGTTACCACTTGTGGTGCCCCAGACCCTGTCGGTATAGAATCCTTAAATATTGGAAATCATGGCCATTTACTACAATGCTGCGGCACTGGAGAACAACCAGTACATAAAGTACAAAGCTGTGGTGGGAGGAAATGTTGGTGACCACTATTTAACACATTGAATGCCTGTGTGGATTTAACCCCTGGTCTACAGCAAATGGCAGATTCATGTACAGCAGTGCAGCAAAAATACAAAGCCTGTGTTCACATGCATTTTTGCAGGCTGTTTTTACTTATTTTTTAAGTTGTTTTCTACAGTACCAGTAATGGAGCATTTTTTAAAAACTGCAGCATGTCAACTTTTTCGGCATATTTGCAGCATTATTTCATCCATAAAAAGTAATGAAAAAGTGAAAAAATTGCACAAAACACAACAAACATTTCTGCGGCGTTTTGGAAGCTTTTTGTGAACAGAACTAACTTTATTAAGCATGTACTTTAGAGAAAGCACACATGTAATTCACACCCAAAAACACTGCACAAAACGCTGCAAAACAGGCATATTAAGTGCAGCTTTCTTACTGCCAAGAGAGCAGGTTTTGTCTGCAGAAAAAAATGCAGCATGTGAACATGGCCTAAAGTGCCTTGGGACCAGATAAGTAAAGTGGTTTATCCTTACACTGTCGGTGATAGCGTATTTGAGAAAGAAGATTCATAACAGCAGAATAGGCTTTAGGCAGTATTTTACGAAAATCAAACTCTCCTCTTAGTTTTTTATGTGATTATTTCCAATCAGACTGTAAATCTGCACATAAACAGCGCTCTCATAGCGATCATCCAAGCACATCTTAGTTACATCCACTATATCATCCATATCATCCAACATTATTAATTCTATTTTCTTTTTCTTGTGAGGCTTCTAACATTCAGTATACATTATATATGCACTTAATATTTTTATTTCTTTTTTTTTTCTTTCAGATGTTTATTCAACAATAATTTGCATATTTATATTTTCGGAAATTTTTAGATATTTTTAAGTGCTGCAGGTTTTACTGCATTTTACCTAGTATGTAAACTAATGCTCTTTCAAGTGCTACCTATAAAAAGTAATAAAGTACGGCATTCTAAAGGAAAGGACAGAAAACCAGAAAGCTTAAGAGGCAGAAAAGTTAAAACATAAATCCCTTTTGTATTGGGCATTATGAACCCGTGCATAGCAAGGGCATTGGTAATATTTAGTAGAGTATCAATAAAAAGTCATGCAATGTTTAAAATACTGCATAAAATATATCTGATTACCATATATACATGAATAAAAATAGAGGTTAATCAATCTGAATAGATATTTAATGAATAATGGATCAGAGCAGCTCCCCAGATATGGATCTGTTTGCAATGTGCAATCAGTGCAGCTGAAGCAAAAACGGTACATTTGGGAAAAGGTACACATGGGAAACTACTTCTGATATATACATCCTACTGTGTGCCGCACAGTGACATATGACTCTTATTATATATAAAAAGAAATTGTATGCCAAGCCAGGGCCGACAGGCTGCGAAGAGATCCTGTGCAAGAGCTGTATATGGGAACCTCTTATCTCTTAGCTATCATAAACCACCTACCGTAATTATTTCTCCTTAACCTTTCACCAGTAATTGGGAGCTATGAAGTTTAGTTTCTCACACCCTGGTGTACAATCTAATTAATTGTAAGAAACTTCTTTTTAGGGCCCCTTCCTTCATGCATTTTTCTAACGTTTTTGACTCTGCGTTTTTTGTATCTTTTTGGTTTGTCATGCTTTAACCCCTTCATGACCTTGGGATTTTCCGTTTTTCCTTGTTCGTTGTTTGCTCTTCCCAGAGCCATAACTTTTTTATTTTTCTGTCAACATGGCCATGTGAGGGCTTATTTTTTGCAAAACAAGTTGTTCTTTTGAACAACATCATTGGTTTTAGCATGTCGTGTACTAGAAAATGGGAAATAAATTCCAAGTGCGGTGAAATTGCAAAAAAGTGCAATCCCACACTTGTTTTTTGATTGGCTTTTTTACTAGGTTCACTAAATGCTAAAACTGACCTGCCATTATGATTCTCCAGGTCAGTACGAGTTCATTGACACCAAACATGTCTAGGTTCTCTTTTATCTAAGTGGTGAAAAAAAATTCCCCCCCAAAAAAAATTGCACCATTTTCTGATACCGGTACAAAACAGCTGACATGTCCCGGCTTTGATGCGGGCTCACCGCCAGGGCCCTGCATCAAAGCGCGGTATCTGACCTCGGACGTACTATCCCGTCCGAGGTCAGAAAGAGGTTAAATAAATCTCCTTTGTTTTTTATACTTCCTGGTACTTAGCTTTGGTAAAACTTTATTGATATATATAGGTGCACAGGGCTGGTGTTAGAGGCAGGTATACTAGTGGCCACTAAGGGGCCCGTGAGTAAGGGTACTGGCACCAGCTCCTCCCCCCACATTCATCTGTATAAGTATCATAGATGCCGATACAGTTGAAAACAAAGATGGAGGAGAAAGTGTCAGATGAAGCTCCCTGCCCCATCATTACCCTCTGTTTCTGACGCAGTGGGTGCATAATGATATCACTTCATCACACACCATTCTGTGCCAGGAAGTGGAGCTGCTGAGATGCTCTGCAGAGACCAAAGCAGTGGGGGAACAAGGAGGAGAGGTGAGTATTGTAAATTTTTTATATCAGTGGGTACGTGGTGGCCATAACACTACAGGACTGTGGGGTTGCATTATATTCTATGGGGTGGCTGCATTATACTCTATGGGGTGGCTGCATTATACTCTATGGAGGGGCTGCATTATACTCTATGGAGGGGCTGCATTATACTCTATTAGGGGGCTGCATTATGCTCTATGAGGTTGCTGCATTATACTCTATGAGGGGACTGCATTATACTTTATGGGGTGGCAGCATTATACTCTATGGAGGGGCTGCATTATACTCTATTAGGGGGCTGCATTATGCTCTATGAGGTTGCTGCATTATACTCTATGAGGGGGCTGCATTATACTCTATGGGTTGGCTGTATTATGCGCTATGAGGGGCTGCATTGTACTCTATGGGGTGGCTGAATTATATTCTACGGAGTGGCTGTATTATACTCTATGGGTGGCTGCATTATACTCTATGAGGTGACTACATTATACTCTAAGGGGGACTGCATTATACTCTATTGAGGACAATGAGGTGCATTGCATTATACTATATGGAATTTGCATTATACTGTATCAGGGACTATGGGGAATGCATTATACTATAGAGAGGAGTATGAGGAGTGTGTTACTATATGAAGGACTGGAAGGTTTGTTATACTATATTAAGGACTATGGGGAGTGTATTATACTATATGGAGGACTATGGGGATTTTTCTATACAATATGGAGGACGATGGGAAAATTTATACTATATGGATGACTATGTGCACATTATAATGTATGGAGCTCTAGGTGTACATTATACAATGTGGAGGACTATGGTGCACATTATACTATATGGAGGACTATGAAGAGCGCATTATACTATATGGAGGACTATGGAGAGTGCATTATTCTATATGGAGGATTATGGTGCATATTATATTATATGGAGGACTATGGGGTGTGCATTATTCCATGTGGAGGACAATGGGGTGTATTACACTAAACAAGCAAAATGCTGCCTGTTCATCAAGTGATTGGATTATTTAAGCCGGAACAAAAATCATTGTTCTCAGCAGCACATCGAAGAGTGAAAACTGCAGATATGCTGCTGATAACATGATACTGGGGACAGATTGATCTACTAGTGATTGTTCTGTCCCCCTCAATGTTCCTCAGCTGGTGTAAAGAGACACTCGCTTAGCAGTTTGAAGATGAGGAAAGAGACATAGTGAATCAGAAGAACTATACTACATTTCTAATTGGAGGTATTTGCTAATATTATTATTACACACTAGATGGTGGCCCGATTCTAATGCATCGGGTATTCTAGAATGCACAGCCACATAGTATATAACACAGCCCAAGTAGTATATAGCACAGCCGCGTAGTATATAACACAGCCCACGTAGTATATAGCATAGCCACATAGTGTATTGCACAGCTACGTAGTATATAACACAGCCCACGCAGTATATAACACAGCCACGTAGTATATAGCACAGCCCACGTAGTATATAGCACAGCCACATAGTATATAACACAGCCCACGTAGTATATAGCATAGCCACGTAGTATATTGCACAGCCACGTAGTATATAACACAGCCCACATAGTATATAACACAGCCCACACAGTATATAACACAGCCACGTAGTATATTGCACAGCCCACGTAGTATATAGCACAGGCATGTAGTATATAGCACAGCCCACACAGTATATAGCACAGCCACGTAGTATATTGCACAGGCACGTAGTATATAGCACAGCCCACGTAGTATATGACACAGGCCATGCAATATATAACACAGGCCACGCAGTATATAGCACAGACCACGCAGTATATAACACAGCCACATAGTATATTGCACAGGCACGTGGTATATAGCACAGCCCACATAGTATATAACACAGCCCACGCGGTATATAACACAGCCCACGCAGTATATAACAAAGCCATGTAGTATATAGCATAGCCACATAGTAAATTGCACAGCCACGTAGTATACAACACAGCCCACACAGTATATAACACAGCCCACGCAGTATATAACACAGCCACATAGTATATTGCACAGCCCATGTAGTATATAGCACAGGCATGTAGTATATAGCACAGCCCATGCAGTATATAACACAGCCACATAGTATATTGCACAGGCACGATGTATATAGCACGGCCCACATAGTATATAACACAGGCCATGCAGTATATAGCACAGGCCACGCAGTATATAGCACAGCCCATGTAGTATATAGCACAGCCCATGCAGTATATAACACAGCCCACGCAGTATATAACAGCCCACGCAGTATATAACACAGCCCATGCAGTATATAACACAGCCCACATAGTATATAACACAGGCCACGCAGTATATAACACAGCCCACGTAGTATATAGCAATGTGGGCACCATATCCCTGTTAAAAAAACAATTAAAATAAAAATAGTTATATACTCACCTTCCGTCGGCCCCCGGATCCAGCCGAGGCCTTTACCGATGCTCCTCATGACGCTCCGTTCCCAGTAATGCCTAGCGGCAATAACCCGTGATCATGTAGCTGTCTCGCGAGACCGCCACGTGATCTCAGGCCATTGCCACAATACATTCTTGGGACCAGAGCGCGAGGAGCGGGAAAGGCTGCGGCAGACTTCGGAAGGTGAGAATATAATGGGGTTTTTTATTATTATTTTTAACATTGTATGTTTTTATTATTGATGCTGCGTAGGCAGCATCAATAGTAAAAAGTGAAGCGGTGTTTAAATCCCGCCCCAATCTAGCTGATTGTTCGCAGCCGGCCGGCCACGACCAATCAGCAACCCAGGATTTCCGTTACAGACAGACGGAAGTTAGAAACAGACGGAAGTACCCCTTAGGCAATTATATATATAGATACTACATATTGGGATAGGATCTTGAAGATGGGAATACCCCTTTGAGTCTCTGTTGGCATTTGCATTGTGTCTTCTGTTCTTTACAAAACCATGACAACTTCACTTGATTGAATCGTCTTTAGATCCTATTGACAGTTAGGCTTTGTTCTTACATTACGTTTTTGCAGCTTTTTTTATGCCAATTTTAAGCTGCATTTAAGCTGCTTCCAAAACAGCAGGATTTGCTTCGTTTTTGCTGTGTTTTTGCTGTGTTTTTTGTTAGTTTTTGCTGTGCGTTTTTTACTTCATATTTGTCAGGGTACATTTGTCTCTTATGCATGCTGATAAAATTTAGTGCGTAAAAAAATAATCTGATTCATCTTTATCAGGTTTTGGTACCAAAAATGCAGCAAAACCTGATGCCTGTGCAGCGCCCCAGAGTCCTGGTCGTTGCAGTACTGATGCTCCGCCGCTAAGGGGGGCTATGGTACGTCTGATGGCACTGAAGGAGTTCACCTGACCAGGTATCACAGACACCAATACACTTCACAGTCTGGCCTCCAGGGGGAGCTAAGGGTGCTATGTATTAGGCCACTCCTCACAATATGGTAAAACTGGGGGTTGGATAGGAAGTTAGTGAGAAGCTGACTGGGTTGGAACCAGGCAACAACCTGTGGCAGAGGGTGTTGCAGGGGAAGATTCAGGGGGGTCCCTGTCAGGGGTGGGATCCTGACAGAGGCCTAGCGAACAGAAAAGAACGTTACGGGACCGTGCCTGCACGTCATTGCGGCGGTACCCCAAGAAAGGACAAGAAGCGAGGTTTATTGTGCTGAGTTAGAAACGAGATCAACGCAACAAGGAGAATTACCAGTAGGAGTCATGCTGTAAGACGAGGCAACATCCTACTGAGGCACGTAGCCGGTGGCCGGAACGCCGCGGAAGTATTGAGCTCCAGGCCTTACTTCAAACCTACGGCAGGACAGTCAGTTATAGGCGGGCTGTCTCACTCAAATCACCTAAGAAGACATAGGGGGCAACATTTGGAGAGGGGCGACTCTAGGGTCCCGGAAGAACTTCGAGCCTACCCGTTATACGGGTGAGTCCTAGCCATATCATCTGGGGGACGAAGCAGAACATCATAATCGAGTTGTGAGGGAACTTCAGAAACAGACACAACAGTTGTGGGGACTATCCCGTAAGCACAGCAGGGGAGGACCACAACAGACAAGCTCTAGAAGGTAGGCACAGATTTCCACCTGCAAAGGGAACTCTGGAGGTGCCATTGGACCGGCCGGACTTGCGCAGCCTGGTTAACCGTATTCCGGACTGAGGATCCTGAAGCCTTCAGTAAAGAGGTAAAGAGACTGCAACCTGGTGTCCTCGTTATTTACTGAGACCTGCACCACATCATAACATCATCATCATACCTCCACCTTCATTGTACGCCCCTCAGCAGGGTCACGGGCCGGGTCTAGCCACCGTGACAACCCCAGAACAGAGACTCAGAGGCCCGGTACCGGGTACCCCTCGGCCCTGCGGCAGTGGGGGCGCTACACCTGCGTTTTTTGCAACGCTTTTGCACTACCCATTGCCTTTAATAAGTCAAAGCTAAAATGCTGAGAAAACAATGAAAAAAGTGACATTTTGCAAAAAGCAGCTCTTTGACAAATCAGTCAGGATTAAAAAACAGGGTGTGTGCTTGAGATTGCTGAAATCTCATAGACTTTGCTGATACTGTAAAACACAGCTGAAAATTTGCATAAAAACGCAGCAAAAATGCAACATGTGAACATAGGTTTGAGCACAAAGTAGGCTATTGAAAAAGACACTGGAAATCTCTCAGAAGAACAAAACATAATACACAGGGTGGGCCATTTATATGGATACACCTAAATAAAATGGGAATGGTTAGTGATATCAACTTCTTGTTTGTGGCACATTAGTATATGGGAGGGGGGAAACTTTTCAAGATGGGTGGTCACTATGTAAGCCATTTTGAAGTCAGCCATTTCGAATCCAACTTTATTTTTTCCTATGGGAAAACTGATACATTGACACACTGATAGCAACACCCTAGAATAAATGCTAGCACAGGCTTCCAGTATCCGTTGTTTCAGATGCTGCACATCTCGTATCTTGACAGCATAGGCAATTGCCTTCAGATGACCCCAAAGATAAAAGTCTAAGGGGGTCAGATCGTGAGACCTTGGTCGCCATTCAACTGGCCCACGATGACCATCATGATGATATGTTGCCCTCTTTATGCACTGAAGATGGCACGTTCCCTGAGTTTCTCCAGCAAGATGGTGCACCACCACATTATGGGTGTCAGGTCCGAGCATTCCTACATGAACAGTTTCCTGGAAAGGGAATTTGTCATCATGGGCCAGTTGAATGGCCACCAAGGTCTCCCAATCTGACCCCCTTAGACTTTTATCTTTGGGTCATCTGATGGCAATTGTCTATGCTGTGAAGATACGAGATGTGCACCATCTGAAACAATGGATACTGGAAGCCTATGCTAGCATTTCTCCTGTGGTGTTGCTATCAGTGTATCAAGAGCGCGAGAAGAGGGTTGCATTGACAATCCAACACAATGGGCAGCACTTGGAACACATTTTATAAGTGGTCATAAAATTGTAAATAACTCATGAAAGAATAAAGTTACGTTAAAACCAAGCACACCATTGTTTTTCTTGTAAAATTCTCAGTAAGTTTGATGTGTCACATGACCCTTTTCCCATTTGAAAAAATAAAGTTGGATCCAAAATGGCCGACTTCAAAATGGCCGCTATCGTCACCACCCATCTTGAAAAGTTTTCCCCCTCCCATATACTAATATGCCACAAACAGGAAGTTGATATCACCAACCATTCCCATTTTATTTAGGTGTATCCATATGAATGGCACCCCTGTAGTTTATTATTTAACAGCCCAAAATAGCAAAAGTTCAACCCTCTCAACAAATGTCTCTGACAGCTATACACAGTTTGATGGACCCCACAGCCTCCCAAACAGAATTATGTACCCTTACAGCCCCTTATACAGTATAATGGTTACGTTCCTTAGAGCCCTCCATACAATATGACGGCCCAATCAAGCCCAGTATGCAATATAATGGCCCGTAATGGCACCCATACTGTACATTTATCAAAAAGACTGACCATCACCTACAAGCAGAACAAGACAACTGTTAACAGGCGTAAGCCAATCAAGTCAATAAAGCTAAGAAAAAGCAGCCGCATTTTCAAATGCTATAATATTCAAACATTGAATATATGAAATTGGAACTGCATTACTGCTATAGAAAATATGTTAAAAATGAAGGTACTTAATGCACAAATTGGACAATTTGTGAGAGCCCAACAGCCAGCGACAAGGCGTACCCCTTTGGTGGGACCCTAAACTAATATGCCTCTCTCGGGCAAAAAGCCTACCATTTTAAGGGCAGGTAGGATCCAGCTGTAATTAAAAACCCCTTAGGGTGAAGGGAGATGGGAAGAGTGCTCAATCAGAGGAAGTATACTACAAATATCAAAAAGACTGACCAGCACCTCCAAACAGAACAAGACAAGTGTGAACAGGTACAAGCTATGTCAACCAAGCCAATACAGCTTAGAAAAAACAGCTGCATTCTGAATTGCTATAATATGCAATCATAAACTATATGAAATTGGAACTGCATTACTGCTTTAGAAAATACGTTTAAAATGAAGGTACTTAGTGCACAAATAGAAGTATAATCCCTCTGACTGAGCTCTCCTCCCATCAGCCTTATGCATTTTTTATTAAAGCTGGATCCTTCCTGACCTTAAAATTGTAGGCTTTTAGCCCTTGAGAGGCATATTAGCTTAGGCTCCCAACAAAGGGGTACAGGGTGTACCAGGCTATTGCACAGCTGGTTGTTGTGCTCTCACCAATTGGCCAATTTGTGCTTTAAGTACATTCATTTATCAATATTAATAGTAATATTTAGTGATGAGTGAGTATACTCGTTGCTCGGGTTTTCCTGAGCACGTTCGGGTGGTCTCCGAGTATTTGTGAGTGCTCGGAGATTTAGTTTTCGTTGCCTCAGCTGCATGATTTGCGGCTGCTAGACAGCTTGAATACATGTGGGGATTCCCTAGCAACCAGGCAACCCCCACATGTACTCAGGATGGCTAGCATCCGTAAATCCTGCAGCTGCGTCGACAAAAACTAAATCTCGAACACTCACAAATACTCGGAGACCACCCGTGTGTGCTCGGGAAAACCTGTGCAACGAGTATATTCGCCCATCACTAGTAATATTTATTTCAGATGTTCATTCTATTTTTTTTTTAAACAATTTAGCTTTTCTCAGTAGAAGTAACAAATTCTGTTTTCTTTAAATTTTCTTTTCAATAGAACAAAATGGCTACTTTACTTATTGGTCTTTGGTTGGTCACATTTTTTTAATTAGATTTGTATTAGGGTTTGATTATAGTAGCATCATCTATTAAATATTATTTCTTTCAATGATAGT
Source organism: Ranitomeya variabilis (assembly GCF_051348905.1). NCBI lineage: Eukaryota > Metazoa > Chordata > Amphibia > Anura > Dendrobatidae > Ranitomeya > Ranitomeya variabilis. The sequence continues at coordinate 536,690,138 of NC_135234.1, forward strand.
TATATTATTCACGTCTTCCCAAAAATAAGTTAAACTTATTTCATAATTTCTTTTTTACAATATATTTCCCCCTGTAACTTAAGCTGCCATGGAAGCCTTAGTTACAAAATAAAAAAAAACCTCACAATCCAGGCATAGCTACAGGGAAGGAAGTGTGCCCCAGGATCTGGGTGCCATTTTGTAGTATTGGAAGTATTTTATTACAAGACAGGGGCAGTCTATGATGAGAAAAGCCTAACTACCAACACCATCCCTAGTCTATTTGAGCAACATGACTCTTCTCTTAGCATGATATACATTTAGCGTTTAAGAATCCAGATGTGGTAAATTACCTTTTTGCCTTCTATAATGAGAGTTTAGCAGTCACTGTCCACACAGCACCTGACTGGCAGTTCAATCTTCAAAAATACTTCATACAAAAATAATAGTAATCTTGTGGAAGTTTTTAATTTTTTTTTTTACCAAAAAAATAACAACATTGAAACATTAACCCCTTAATCCCATATGACGTACTATCCCGTCAAGGTGACCTGGGACATAATTCCCAGTGACGGGATAGTACGTCATATGCGATCGGCCGCGCTCATAATTTTTGTGGAAAAAAAATGATTTTTTATTTTCATGGCTCTGCGTTATAAACTGTAGTGAAACACTTGGGGGTTCAAAGTTCTCACAACACATCTAGATAAGTTCCTTGGGGGGTCTAGTTTCCAAAATGGTGTCACTTACGGGGGGTTTCAATGTTTAGGCGCATCAGGGGCTCTCCAAACACAACATGGCGTCCCATCTCAATTCCAGTCAATTTTGCATTGAAAAGTCAAATGGCGCTCCTTCCCTTCCGAGCTCTGCCATGCGCCCAAACAGTGGTTCCCCCCCCACATATGGGGTATCAGCGTACTCAGAATAAATTGGATAACAACTTTTGTGGTCGAATTTCTCCTTTTACCCTTGGGAAAATACAAAACTGGGGGCTAAAATATAATTTTTGTGAAGAAAAAAAAGAATTTTTATTTTCACGGCTCTGCGTTATAAACTGTAGTGAAACACTTGGGGGTTCAAAGCTGTCAAAACACATCTAGATAAGTTCCTTAGGGGGTCTACTTTCCAAAATGGTGTCACTTTTGGGGGGTTTCAATGTTTAGGCGCATCAGGGGCTCTCCAAACGTGACATGGTGTCCCATCTGAATTCCAGTAAATTTTGTCTTGAAAAGTCAAATGGCGCTCCTTCCCTTCCGAGCTCTGCCATGCGCCCAAACAGTGGTTTACCCCAAACATATGGGGTATCGGCGTACTCAGGACAAATGGCACAACAATTTTTTGGGTCCAATTTCTTCTCTTACCCTTGGGAAAATAAAAAATTGGGGGCGAAAAAATCATATTTGTGAAAAAATATGATTTTTTATTTTGACGGCTCCGCATTATAAACTTCTGTGAAGCACTTCGTGGGTCAGAGTGCTCACCACACATCTAGATAAGTTCCTTAGGGGTCTACTTTTCAAAATGGTGTCACTTGTGAGGGGTTTCAATGTTTAGGCACATCAGGGGCTCTCCAAACACAACATGGTGTCCCATCTCAATTCCAGTCAATTTTGCATTGAAAAGTCAAACGGCGCTCCTTCCCTTCCGAGCTCTGCCATGCGCCCAAACAGTGGTTTACCCCCACATATGGGGTATCAGTGTACTCAGAACAAATTGTACAACAACTTTTGTGGTCCATTTTCTCCTGATACCCTTGGTAAAATAAAACAAATTGGAGCTGAAGTAAATTTTTTGTGAAAAAAAATTAAATGTTCATTTTTTTAAAAACATTCCAAAAATTCCTGTAAAACACCTGAAGGGTTAATAAACTTCTTGAATGTGGTTTTGAGCACCATGAGGGGTGCAGTTTTTAGAATGGTGTCACACTTGGTTATTTTCTATCATATAGACCCCTCAAAATGACTTCGAATGTGATGTGGTCCCTAAAAAATATTGGTGTTGTAAAAATGAGAAATTGCTGGTCAACTTTTAACCCTTATAACTCCCTAACAAAAAAAAATTTGAGTTTCAAAATTGTGCTGATGTAAAGTAGACATGTGGGAAATGTTACTTATTAAGTATTTTGTGTGACATATCTCAATTCAAAGTTGGAAAATTGCAAAATTTTCAAAATTGTCGCCAAATTTCTGTTTTTTTCACAAATAAACGCAAGTTATATCAAAGAAATTTTACCACTGTCATGAAGTACAATATGTCTCGAGAAAACAGTGTCAGAATCACTGGGATCCGTTGAAGCGTTCCAGAGTTATAACCTCATAAAGGGACAGTGGTCAGAATTGTAAAAATTGGCCCGGTCATTAACGTGCAAACCACCCTCAGGGCTTAAGGGGTTAAATACATTGCTTATATACATGCTTTTGTATCTTTGTCATTGTGGAAGGACTTAAATGTTGTGCTGCGGGTCTACAGTTTCAGTATATTGGTTCTAACTCTTTCAAGTCTTTATAAAAACGACAATAAATTATTTCAGGTTAGATTATTCCAAATAGAATCATGGCAGAAAACAGCACTTAGACAAAGTGAGATGGCATACAGCTACACAGAAGGGCTCTGCATTCATAGAATTACAGACTAATTCAGCTAGACAATTGTGATGTACGGAGCACTTTCAGAATATGAGGGACGTGAATCACTCAGTGAGTCAAGGCTGCTTTCGATGTAAAACAGGCGCCATCTGCTGGATAATACAGAAATCAATAAAAGCAATGGCTCTGCTGTTGCAGAAATTCTTTTTAGCATTCATTTACCATAATAAATCATTACAATGGGTGACTATTACTTTAGGGGCTCATACACCTCTGTGAGGAAAATGAATGAGTGCAATCCAATAAAAATGTATGAGTCACTGCTCATCTGCGTTTTTTTTCTCAGCTCGGATCGGGCTGCGAAAAAAATTGCCGCATGCTGCGATTGTCCTCGTATCTTAGACAAGACCATGGGTATTGGCCCCCTCTCAGACTCAAAACATCAGCTCTCAGCAGCCCCAGAATAGGCGCATCCATAACATGCATCAATTCTGGCACTTAGCCTCACTCTTCCCACTTGCCCTGATGCGGTGGCAAGTGGGGTGATAGCATTGGGTTTAATTGGGGTCAGCTTTGTATTGTCAGGTGACATCAAGCCCAGAAATTGATAATGGACAGGCATCTATAAGACACCCCCATTACTAACCTCATAGTCAAATTGTTAAAAATTTACACCCGGAATAAAGTCGTTTGTTTGAAATAATGACTCCTTTAATTAGTCTACATTTACCAAAAACACATATACTCACTTCAACGCCCGATCCACTGAAGCTAATTTCTCCTGTAAAAGAATTAAAATAAGGCCGCTGTCACACTCAGCGTAGGGAAACACAGTCCGTATTTTACATGTGTAATACGCAGAAATGTTTCCAAAATAGTGATCCATATGTCATCCGTAGGCAGGGTGTGGCAGCGTATTTTACGCATGTCATCCTCCGTATGTAATCCGTATGGCATCCGTACTGCGAGATTTTCTCACCGGCTTGCAAAATGGACATAGAATGGATCCATGGGCTCAAATATTTGTGAAAACATATATACAGTCTATATATATATATATATATATATATATATATATATATATATATATATATATATATATATATGTATATATATATATAGTAAAGAGTAAAAATAGGAACAGCACAAATCCACTACTTATCTTCGGGTGCAAAGCCCAGACAACCCGTCCTTGGTTGTTTACTGTCAATATTTTTTTACAAAAGCAGGCAGCACTCCATAGTCTTTGGGACAATATGTAGGTGTTTATTAAACCCCACATCTCCATGTGGAAGTTCCAAGGCCTAATGGGGTGCATATGACTGACTATGCAGCAGGGCTCGCCTTCCTGCCAAGGTGTCAAACCAAGGAGTACGGGAGTACAAAATGCATATTGTGAAGGGGATTTTCCGGGGCTCATCCAGTGTGTGGGCTCCAAGGCCTAATGGGGTGCATCATATGACTGACTATGCAGCAGCGCTGGCCTTGCCGCCAATGTGTAAAACCAAGGAGTACGGGAGTACAAAATACATATTGTGAAGTGGATTTTCCTGGGCCCATCCACTATGTGGGTTCCAAGGCCTAATGGGGTGCGTATGACTGACTATGCAGCAGGGCTGGCCTTGAGGCCAATGTATAAAACAAAGGAGTATGGAGCACAAAATGGATATTGTGAAGTGGATTTTTATGGGCCCATCCACTATGTGGGTTCAAAGGCTTATTGGGGTGCATATGAATTGGTAGCAGGGCAGGCCTTGAATTCAATGCAACCCTTTTTTTAGGAGACCCACCTGGACATCTTATGAAAGGGGTATTGTGGTGCGTTTTAATTTTTGGCAGCCCATCCACTCACAGCATAGGCATAAACAGCTTAGGAGACCCATTGTTTTATAATGGCCCTTAAAGAAGATTAATGATGCCTGATTCACCAGTAAAAATAGGCTCTGTGACTTTGAGTCCCTCCTTCATCAATGAAACAAGATGGGTCTGCTCAAGTGTCAAACACCACATGGCCAGCTAGGGGTGTTAAATGTTACAATGACATTTCCCAGTGAATGCATTTGTAGTGGTTGAAAGCAATGTTAAAGTTGAAAAACGCTTAAAATATGCAGCGTTTGAACTAAGCCTGAGGGTAAGTTCAACAGGGCGTTTTTGCTGCTTTTTTATTCTGCAACAAAAGCTGATCTTCTTGGCAGGAAAGAAGCTGCTTCAAAAACGCAGGTTTAGATGCGTTTTTGGTGCGTTTTTTGTTGCGTATTTGGTGCGTTTTTTTGGTGCGCTTTTTTTTCTCTTTGTCCATACTAATGTCCTTGGATTTTCAGCAGCAAAAACGCAGCAAATAATGATACCTGCATTTTTGCTACGTTTTTTTCAACACCCATTCAAGTCAATGGGTGAAAAAACGCGGCGAAAACGCTGAAAGAAGTGACATGCTCAAAAAACGCAGCAAAGCACAAAATGCTGATCAAACAAAAAACCAATTTGTGTGCATGAGATTTCTGAAATCTCATAGGCTTTGCTGGAACTGTAAAAAGCAGCTGAAAATTAGCATAAAAAAGCAGCAAAAATACTCAGCAAAAACGTCCTGTGTGAACTTCCCCTAAGTGGGAGAGGAAATTTTTGGTCTGGCGTGAAATATTTGGCCTTACAGGCAGGTCATTAACCTGCAAAGGATGTACCTTGACATATTTACAAGCAAAACCCATTTTGGTTTCGTTTTCATGTGTTTTTTGTGGCATCGTGAAAAATGGCATGAATCTCGGAAAAAAATCATTAAGGCTATGAACTAGGAGTCAGGAATGCTTCCAGGGGCGATCCCTATGATGTCCCTGTGTCATTTGAGCAGTGTTTGCATCATTTTCAGACGTTTTTAGACCTTAAAAGGACCCCCGGGAATCGCGGTAAGAATACTCGGGTCTCCCATAGACTTACATTGGGCTCTTTGTTCTGGCAGAGTACCCGAGTATTCCTGTTTGCTCGACCCGAGCAATCAGCACCCGAGCATTTTAGTGCTCACCCATCACTACCAGGGATGCTACATTTCCCTGATGGCATACTGGGTGAACATTGTGGAAGCCGATACCCAGTTGGACCCTGGGATGGAACACGTTCTACTGACACCAATTGCAGGCCCTTGTTCAACCAGGGTTGCAGCCACCTTGTTTCTGCACTTTCTCCTCATCATCCTCACCCTCCATTTCACAAATGTCAACATCAGTCACAAGCTGGAAGCACTGCAGCACTGCCTTCGCTGAGCGGCAACAAGCTGTGCTAAAGATAATCTGCTTAGGTGACAAACCACACAACACCGTGAAGTTGTTAAAAGGTCTAATAGACCAGAATGATCTGTGGCTATCACCCTGAACCTACAAACAGGCATGGCCTTGTGTTACAATGGCTGTAACCTGGAGGCAGCTCTGAAGCTTGGTAACCTTACACACGTACCATGCCTGGCTCATGTGTAAGGAGGAAGACCGGGCTGCAGTTGCCTGCATTATGCTGGGTCCGAAACTACTGAGGCTGCATCCTATGTTGCCCAGGGGAAAGCATAGGGGACAGGACAGGCCTCATGACCCAGGAAGAGGAGGCATGGCTAAGCCAGGCAGTGAGGAGAAAGAGCGCGAAGGAACAGTTTCCCTCCATCAGCACATGCAGCGCGCTCCACAAAGTGACAGACAGCGCGGAGACTTACTATGGCCGAGGTCTGCTGAGCGCTCGAGCGGGACAGTGAGTGAAGACCTGCGCTGTGAGCAGTGACAGGCCACGCAGTAGAGATATGGACCGCAGAGCACAGATCCAGGATGGCTGCGTGAGAGGCTTACTGAGTGAGAGTAGAGATGAGCGAGTAGCATTGCTGCTCGGGTCTCCCTGAGAATGTTGGGTGATCTCCAAGTATTTTGGCGTGCTCGGAGATTTAGTTTTCATCATCTCAGCTGCATGATTTGCGACTTGTAGACAGGCTGAATAGAGAGCTCCATTTTTTTTCCTTCCCAACCACACTCATATGGCACAAACATCAGTTTCATACAGCACTATTAGTAGAAAAATGCAAGGACAATAACAGAAGTAGTTGACTGATTAATTGACCCACAGTAAAAACTTTTCTTATGGCACAGAACACTCAGCCATGGGCCATGCATGAGGTATCAGGGTATGGGCCGGCAATTACAGCTTTGAATTGAAGTTTCAATGAAGACTTGGTGGTTAAGGGAACAAAAGCCTAAAAGCCTATTTAGCTGAGATTCCTGATACATCATGCAACACCTCCAATTTTTTTTTTTCCAGCCACACTCAGATGTAGAGATGACCGGATATTTCAATATTCGGTTCAGCTCATGATCACCAAATTTGCAATATTCGCCGATTTAATCGTTGATTAAATCACCAAATATAGCTGTACATACACAGTACAAAAGCCGGTGTTTCCCAAGCTGTGTGATAGTGTGAGAAACACCGGCATAGCGCTTCTGATCAGCGGTGAAATCATCCCCGCCGGTCAGAGAGCCTGCCGCTGTAATCGGGGGAATAAAGTTTATCTCCGGTCACTGGTGTCAGCTGATGGAACTACAGCTCCCATCAGCTAATACTTGCTGCCGATAATAACAGTGAGAGCAGGATCGGCGGATGGGAGTATTCATCAGCCTCTCCTGTGGTGTAAATAAATAATGAAAAAAACCAAACAAACAGCAGAGCGGGCCTGAACCCCATGCACTTGTATGGGGGCCCAACAATACAGTGTTTGACACGCTGTCATATGCATGACAGCGCAGCAAACACTACTTCTGATCAACATGAAACCATCCCCGCCGGTCAGAGACCCTTGGTTCCCATGGTGTCAAAAGACAGCGTGATCGCTCAGCTGTGATCGGAGGTATAAAGTTTACCTCCGGTCACTGGTGTTAGATGATGGGACAACCGCTCCCATAATCCGACACCTGCTGCTGCTGCTAATAACAGTGAAAGCAGGAGCAGATGATGGGAATATTCATAAGCCGATCCTGAGCTGTAACTAAATAATTTAAAAAACCTGCGTGGCCTCCCCCCTATTTTTGATAATCAGCCAGGCAAAACACACAGCTGGGGTCTGCAACCCTCAGCTGTCAGCGTTAGCAAGGTTGGTTTTCAAGAATAGAGGGGTCCCCATGCTGTTTTTTAATTATTTAAATAAATAATTTAAAAAAACGGCTTGGTGTCCCACCCATTTTTGACGACCAGCCTTGCTAAAGCTGACAGCTGGAGGCTGGTATTCTCAGGCTGGTAAGGGGCCATGGATATTGACCCACCCAGCCTAAATATAGCAGCCTGCAACTACCCAGAAATGGCACATCTATTAGTTTAGCCAATTCTGGAAATTTGCTTGTCTCTTCCCTCTTGCCCTGTAGCGGTGGCAAGTGGGGTTCATGTTTGTTGGGTTGATGTCACCTTTGTATTGACAGTGACATCAATCTCCGAGGTTAGTAATGGAGAGGCGTCAATAAGATGCCTTCATTACTAACCCCATAGTCACAATGTATAAAAACACACACACCAAGAATAAAGTCTGTAATTGAAAAAATGACAGACTCCTTTAATAATCTTAATTAAACCATACTTACAACCTCGCCTAATTCAACCGAAGCCCTTGTTCTCCTGTAATAAAATTAAAATAATAAAACAACAATATATCATACCTGTCTGTCCTTCTGTCCTGTGCCGTAATCCATGTCTGGGGAGAAATAGTTTTCAACCTGGATGGTGCATAGATGCGACCGTCCATTCTGAGAATCACTGGGGATTGAACTGTGAGCGCAGCCTCAGTGACTAACAGTGACGTCACTGAGGGTACGTTCCCAGCAGTTAAAATTCACCTCAGTGATATTCTCCCGGTGAACGTGCCTCTGCACCATGCAACCTTCTCACGGTGTTAGCAGAGATCTCACCAAGGTCACCAAAGTTCACTCCAGCAGGGAACGCAGCCTCAGTGATGTCACCACTAGTCACTGCGGATATGTTCGCAGCAATTCATTCCCCAGTGGTTCTCAGCCTGGACAGTCGCATCTTGGCACCGTCCAGGTCTTTGAGAAGCGATTCCTCTGGGGTGGTTGAGAGTTGATGTTTTTAGCTTGGGAGAGTCAGTATCCATGGCCCCATCTTTGGCTTTTGAGAGCAGACTTCAGCTGTCTGCATAGCCTTTGCTGGTTCTTAATTATAGGAGGGATCCTACGTCATTTTTTTAGGGTCCCCATTTTAATAGCCAGTAAAGGCTAAGTATACAGCTGTGAGCTGATATTAATAGCCTGGGAAGCCCCACAGGTATTACCCCCTTCCCATGCAATAAACATCAGCCCCCAGCTGTTGGCTTTCCAACTGCTGGTTAGAAAAATTACGTGGGAGCCCACACAATTTTTTTTATCAGAAAAATAATCTTTTATTAATTAAATACATGTACAGTAAGCAGCACACACACTGTACTAATTGTATATGTCACAGACATCTTAAAATCTACCTATTCTACATGTATTTACTGTGTATAATCCATCTCTTTTCTCCTGTCGGCTCCTGCTGTGATTTTACACTACAGCGGCTGCTGAATTGCCGGCTTTTCTTCTATGTAATATATATACATATACCATATTTTTCGGACTATAAGATGCACTGGACCATAAGACACACCCCAAATTTTCAGAAGGAAAATAGTGGAAAAAAAATAATGTGTCAAATGGAGGTCTGTCTTACAGTCCGAATTCAGCTTACCGGCGGGAGATTGGCATAGGTGGAGGAGTGGTCACAGGGGAGCAGGGTCACAGGGATTTTTCGGTAGTCCAGGCTGGTGCAGTGGCCTCCGGTAAATCCCATCCCAGGCTGGTGCAGCGGTGGTGTTCTAGGGTTCCCGGTGGTTCCGCCGGTATTCTGTGGTGCTGGGGGGCTCCGCCAGCATTTTGTGAAAGCCTGGAGGCCCCCGCAGATCCATTGCTCTGATGCGTTGGCCTCTGGGAAAATGGCAGCAGGGGGCGGCGCATGCTCAGATTGAGATCTTGGGGATTTTGGGGAAAAAAGTGTGTCTTAAAGTCTGAAAAATATGGTATATATGTGTGTGTCACTGACATCTATAAATTTATATATATATATGTATTCTATGTGTAAATATTCATTCTATTCTATCCTGTCATGCTGTGGTTTTACTGAACGCGGCACATGAATTACCGGTTTTTATTCTATCTTTTACTGAATGTTACTGACTATTTCCTATTTTAAGAAAAATGCTCATGTTACCGATCACGAATCCGAATGTACCATATTCATGCTGAATTTATGTTTGGCGATCGTTTTCCTGAACCTATTCGATCATCTCTACTCAGATGGCACAAACCTCAGTTTCATACAGTACTATTGGTAGAAATATGTAAGGAAAGTAACACAGGTAGTTGAGTGAAAGTAAGTACCCTCCTGCCTGTCTGGAAGCCATACTTAGACACAGTAACCCAAAAGCTGGAGACCCATCTTGAAGTCTCCACATTTAAAAAAATTATTGTCAGACACCACTAAAGTGGCATCAATTTCCACAGGGTAGAAATAATATAATAGGCCTCTGACATACTGTATCTTCTACTACAGGCAACCCACCAGATGGAGATCCAACTTTGAGTCTCCACATTTTAAAAAATTGATTGAAATATCAGTAGCAGTAGCCACAGAAGGCACAGAAGCCATAACAAAAGGTGTCACAGACTGCAAAAAACCCAAGATCAATGCATAGCACTAAAAACGACACCATCGCCTAGTCTGCCCAGTCTGAGACTGTATAGAAAAAGAGCCAAAAGGCCAGAACAAAAACGACCAAAAAGTCCATATGTATAGAAATACAAGGATAACTTTATTAGAAATAGTACAAGGAACAGCACAAGATCAGGACTTAAAAATGGTGCAGGGAAAAGCATCCATAGCAAAAAAGTACAAACAAGCAACGAGTGTGGACGGACCCATAGAAACCCCACATCATGTCAAATAATGGTGTGGAAATGCCCAATAAGCAGAAAATGGCCCTATATAAATTTCATGTCAGTGCTATAAAATATATCAGAGATAACAATGGCCCATCAGACTCAAGAAAAGCAAAAGGGAAAATTCCCAATTCATCTTGGTGCACCAGAGACTAAATGAAATTATACATACCGCAACAGGATGATGTGAGGGTTCACAGGGGCCGTCCACACACCCCGACGACCGTTTCGGACAAACACCTTCCTCAGGGGGCGTGTTCATAAGCGTCTGAGACCGGAGTTATATAGTGACCGTGACCGGAAATGAGGTTGTCTAATCCCGGAAGTGTCGGCGTAACCAGGGTGACTGGCATATAATGCGGGCATATGTAAACAATTTGTGCGACGCCACAAAAAATATACATATATCTCTCCCCTCCAGCCAGCAGCACACGCCCTATGCCACAGCACATCGGGGCGAAAACACGGGGCCCCGTGGATCGCACCGATGGATAGGCAGAGGGACGAGCGCATAGGAGACGGGGGTGGAGCCGTAACCGCGCATGAGACATAGGGACAGGGGAACGCCATACCAACTGATGGCGACCCATGGGGAACCAGGTAACACAAAAAATGATAACTATACAGGGTAAAAACCCACCGGAGTGATACCAAAACATGTGTTCATATATGCTGAACATAAATAATCAGCTAGTTTCACATATGATCAACATGGCCTAATTAGCTCAAATGTTGTAGGCGGGGAAGTAAACCATGATCCTGATAACTGACAGTTATCAGAGATGAAAACAGTCATGATCAAAATATGACAATACACACAATAATTATGCAGAACATGTATAATAAATACACCACTCCTGGTGGGTATGGATCGCTATAATTCTAATATTTCTCATATATAGATGATAAGTTCCCCAATATACGAATATCAAAAGTCCATAGTCTCCACGGCCGTAGAAAAGGCACCAAACAGATAACTTGATGGTAGATCCTAATATCCATCTGGACACAGGAATGTTCTTTAACCATGCCTTTTAAGGTGCTGGCTTCGCATCATATTATTAGCTGGTCACACTGTGAGACGCCAAACTTGCACAGACGAAGACAGGATCCCAGGAAAATCGGATCCAAAAGATGAACACCGAATGCCAAAAATAGAAGAAACTATAAAACAATAAAAACCAGTTAAAATCAAAAGTACAGAAAAGCAATGGAGTGCCCAAAGATGACACAAAATTACAGTGTGTAGCAATCACAGAAAGGGAGCGAAGCTGAGGCTCTCATTCAGACCATGCGGGTGGACCGTATTCAGAGTCCAAATCCAGCGGGACTCGAGTTGCGCTAGCCGCTGCGAGATTTTTCCCCCGCGAATACCTGGATCAATAGTGTCAATGCCCTTTACCCTTAATTCTTTGCCATTACAATTATGGAAAAGCCTGAAATGCTTAGGTATTGTCTTTAGTGCCGCTATGTCATCCTGTTCCTTTGCAGCATATATACCCCGTACATGCTCCCTGACACGGACTTTCAACTGTCGTGTCGTTAGTCCCACGTAAATCAGGGAGCATGGGCAAACTGCGAAATAGATCACATTTCTGGTATTACAGGTAATTGATCTCTTGATTTTAAATACCTTTTGACCAGAAGAATCACAAAAATTGTCGCTGCGATCAATATTGCTACACGCAACGCAATGGCCACATGGGGAACACCCATGTCGAATTTTGAACGAGTTCAAAAACGTATGCGGGGTTGTAGGGACATAGTGACTCCTCACCAAATGGTCACGCAAATTCCTAGCACGCCTGAAAGTAATCAATGGCCGTTCAGGCAACAATTTGGCAATCTTCTTGTCCGCCATGAGGATAGGCCAGGATTTAAGGAGTGAAGAGCGGATTAGGTCAGATTGAGAGTTGAAATTTGTTATGAACCTAATTGTATTGGAATCTTTATTCCTCCTATCGGTGTTATATAGAAGACCATTTCTATCGGACCATTTAGCCCGATGATAGGCCCTCTTGATGGCACGATTACTATAACCACGCTCACGAAACCTCATCTTTAGGTTCTCTGACTCCTGTTCAAAGGCCAACTGGGTTGAACAAATACGGCGGAGGCGGAGAAACTGCCCCACGGGCACAGCCCGAATCATATGCTGAGGGTGTGCCGATGTAGCATGCAAAAGTGCATTAGTAGCGGTGGGTTTCCTGAAAATGCTGGTATAAATATTATCCTTATCCCCTCTCCTCAAAGTGACATCCAGAAATTCCACCTCACTAGGGTGATGATGAATGGTGAGGCGTATATTAAAGGGATTAGTATTGAGCTCATTAATCAATACGGTAAGGGCCGAAACTGAACCCTGCCAGACCAGAAAAATGTCATCAATGTACCGCGTCCAAGTGAGGACGCGGTCCATTGATGACGATCGCTGGTCTGACAGGAAGAGGTCCCTCTCCCACAGCCCCAGGAACAGATTGGCATATGAGGGGGCAAAAGCTGCCCCCATAGCCGTTCCTTGGAGCTGCAGGAAGAAAGACCCCTTAAAAATAAAAAAATTATGTGTAAGGGTAAACTCGAGGAGCTGCAGCACCAGGGCCCTCAAATGAGATGAATGATCCGATGATTCCAGAAAGAATTTAACCGCATTAAGGCCATCTGTGTGCCTAATACTTGTATACAACGATTCTACATCTGCGGTAACTAAAAGGGTATCAGAATCTAGAGGAAGACAATCGACCATCTGCAACAAATGGGTCGTGTCCTTAAGGTAGGAGGGTAAGCCTTCCACCAAGGGCTGCAAAATTGCATCGATCCACTTGTTTACATTTTCAAGGAAGTTCCCCCGGCCCGATACAATAGGGCGCCCAGGAGGTGTCTTAATACTCTTATGCACTTTCGGAAGTAAATAAAAGGTTGAAATAGTAGGTTCACTAATGATAAGAGCGGCCGATAATTCTTTCGTAATAATCCCCCCCTCTACAGCATTTGCCAGAATAGTATCTAATGCCTTGATGTAAGCGGACAAGGGGTTATACGATAGTTTTTTATAACAAGTTTGATCATTCAGTTGTCGAAATGCCTCACGCTCATATTGTGCTGTGGGCCACAAAACAATATTTCCCCCCTTGTCCGCTGGCTTCAATAGTATCCCTGGCAGATCCTGTAGGGCACGGAGATGCTGCCGTTCACTCCTTGTCAAGTTATCAGCCTGCACAGACCCAGGAATTTTAAGAAAATCGTTAGTCACAACCTGTACAAAAAGGTCTATGTTGCTACAAGTTGACAGTGGGGGGAACTTCCTAGAACGTGGGCGGATGGAAGACGGAATCCTACCTCCTTCTGGGATGTTTTGCTCAGCAGACAGCTCCTCAAGGGCCCTCAATGCTGCTTGCTCCTCTTCTGTAGGGAACAAAACATGTGAATTTTCATCAAAAAAATACCGTTTAAATAATAACGAACGGGCAAAAAGATGTAAATCCTTAATAAGTGTAAAAGTATCAGGCCCCGTGGATGGAGAAAAAGATAAGCCCTTCTCTAATAAGGATATATCAGAGGAGGAGAGGGGATAATCACTCAGGTTAATTACCTTATTTTGATGGCCACCATCACTCTGCTGGAACCCATACCGTTTGTAAGGATGAAAATTTGAATGGTGGCCCCTCCTATTTCCTGAGCGTGTAACCATAGATGAGGTAGAAGCATCCGATGTCTCACCAGCAGATGATATGGATGAGATGGAATTATTACGATGGTAAGTTTGTATATGGGGAGTGCTCTTCATCCACCTGTACACGCTCTTGGACTGATAGTCTTTTGAGTCCCTATTAAATTTGCGGACCTGAGTATCATGAATTTTCTTTAGAGTGGCATCCAAGGTCTTTTCTAATTCTTTTTCAAACAGCTGTATTTTTTCATTTGAACAGCCAGTTCTAAGCTCAAGTTGGGCAGCATCAATCTGCTTATCCAGATCATTAATAGATCTAGAGTTCAAATTTATAAGGAGTTGCATAAATGATCTAGAACATAAATTGCATGCCTCCTCCCAGTCACTTATGAAAGATTCATCATCTATAGGAAATGTAGGGACAACCCGAACCCGTAAGCCCCTAGGTATGAGGGCACGTGACACATATTTCTCCAGAAACGCCCGGTTCCACCAGAGCTTGGTACGTTTCACAAGCATCCTCTGTATAGAACCACAAGCATCGTCCCATCTGTGATCGCCTGACAACTGCATACCACTAGCACCATCCCCAAAGACCTGATCCATCTGTCCTAGCCAGGACTTTTCTCTGGCTTCGTAGTCCATGTCATGAGAATCACCTGTGCAAAACACAGCAAAACAGAAACTGAACAAATAACTCACACACAGAAGCAGCATGGCAAATGAGCCACAAAGGGAAATAAATGGTGTTATAGTAAGTCAGAAAAATTCCCTACCCTGCTATGGACATGAGAGACGGACTAGTCGCAACCTAACATATATAGAAAAAGAGCCAAAAGGCCAGAACAAAAATGACCAAAAAGTCCATATGTATAGAAATACAAAGATAACTTTATTAGAAATAGTACAAGGAACAGCACAAGATCAGGACTTAAAAATGGTGCAGGGAAAAGCATCCATAGCAAAAAAGTACAAACAAGCAACGAGTGTGGACGGACCCATAGAAACCCCACATCATGTCAAATAATGGTGTGGAAATGCCCAATAAGCAGAAAATGGCCCTATATAAATTTCATGTCGGTGCTATAAAATATATCAGAGATAACAATGGCCCATCAGACTCAAGAAAAGCAAAAGGGAAAATTCCCAATTCATCTTGGTGC
The DNA here is from genome assembly GCF_051348905.1 of Ranitomeya variabilis. Taxonomy (NCBI): domain Eukaryota; kingdom Metazoa; phylum Chordata; class Amphibia; order Anura; family Dendrobatidae; genus Ranitomeya; species Ranitomeya variabilis. The sequence continues at coordinate 536,705,511 of NC_135234.1, forward strand.
ACCAGAGACTAAATGAAATTATACATACCGCAACAGGATGATGTGAGGGTTCACAGGGGCCGTCCACACACCCCGACGACCGTTTCGGACAAACACCTTCCTCAGGGGGCGTGTTCATAAGCGTCTGAGACCGGAGTTATATAGTGACCGTGACCGGAAATGAGGTTGTCTAATCCCGGAAGTGTCGGCGTAACCAGGGTGACTGGCATATAATGCGGGCATATGTAAACAATTTGTGCGACGCCACAAAAAATATACATATATCTCTCCCCTCCAGCCAGCAGCACACGCCCTATGCCACAGCACATCGGGGCGAAAACACGGGGCCCCGTGGATCGCACCGATGGATAGGCAGAGGGACGAGCGCATAGGAGACGGGGGTGGAGCCGTAACCGCGCATGAGACATAGGGACAGGGGGACGCCATACCAACTGATGGCGACCCATGGGGAACCAGGTAACACAAAAAATGATAACTATACAGGGTAAAAACCCACCGGAGTGATACCAAAACATGTGTTCATATATGCTGAACATAAATAATCAGCTAGTTTCACATATGATCAACATGGCCTAATTAGCTCAAATGTTGGAGGCGGGGAAGTAAACCATGATCCTGATAACTGACAGTTATCAGAGATGAAAACAGTCATGATCAAAATATGACAATACACACAATAATTATGCAGAACATGTATAATAAATACACCACTCCTGGTGGGTATGGATCGCTATAATTCTAATATATCTCATATATAGATGATAAGTTCCCCAATATACGAATATCAAAAGTCCATAGTCTCCACGGCCGTAGAAAAGGCACCAAACAGATAACTTGATGGTAGATCCTAATATCCATCTGGACACAGGAATGTTCTTTAACCATGCCTTTTAAGGTGCTGGCTTCGCATCATATTATTAGCTGGTCACACTGTGAGACGCCAAACTTGCACAGACGAAGACAGGATCCCAGGAAAATCGGATCCAAAAGATGAACACCGAATGCCAAAAATAGAAGAAACTATAAAACAATAAAAAGCAGTTAAAATCAAAAGTACAGAAAAGCAATGGAGTGCCCAAAGATGACACAAAATTACAGTGTGTAGCAATCACAGAAAGGGAGCGAAGCTGAGGCTCTCATTCAGACCATGCGGGTGGACCGTATTCAGAGTCCAAATCCAGTGGGACTCGAGTTGCGGTCGTCGGGGTGTGTGGACGGCCCCTGTGAACCCTCACATCATCCTGTTGCGGTATGTATAATTTCATTTAGTCTCTGGTGCACCAAGATGAATTGGGAATTTTCCCTTTTGCTTTTCTTGAGTCTGATGGGCCATTGTTATCTCTGATATATTTTATAGCACTGACATGAAATTTATATAGGGCCATTTTCTGCTTATTGGGCATTTCCACACCATTATTTGACATGATGTGGGGTTTCTATGGGTCCGTCCACACTCGTTGCTTGTTTGTACTTTTTTGCTATGGATGCTTTTCCCTGCACCATTTTTAAGTCCTGATCTTGTGCTGTTCCTTGTACTATTTCTAATAAAGTTATCTTTGTATTTCTATACATATGGACTTTTTGGTCGTTTTTGTTCTGGCCTTTTGGCTCTTTTTCTATATATGTTAGGTTGCGACTAGTCCGTCTCTCATGTCCATAGCAGGGTAGGGAATTTTTCTGACTTACTATAACACCATTTATTTCCCTTTGTGGCTCATTTGCCATGCTGCTTCTGTGTGTGAGTTATTTGTTCAGTTCCAGTCTGAGACTGTGTGTAAAAGTCATTGAAGATCCATGACTTGTTCATTTTAATGAAAGTTATGTGGCTTAGACTTTCATGGGACAGCCGGATGTGCTTATCCATCAGGACACCACCAGCAGTGCTGAAGACACGTTCTGAGAGAACTCTGGCTGCTGGGCATGACAAAACCTCCAAGGTGTGACAAGCGAGCTCAAGCTACTCTTCTTTTTGAAGACCACTAATGATCTAAGACTAACATCCTCAATAATCTGAACCTCCTTCTCACATCTCCAAGAATTCTTGTGAGCTGCGCCAATTCTATGGAATGCACTATCCAGGACAATTCCATTAATTCCCAGTGCCCACAGTTTTAAGCATGCCCTAAAAATGCACTTGTCCAAACTGGCCTATCTCCTCATCTCACTTATGCAACTATCTCTGTTTTAAGGTACCTTCACACTCAGCAACTTTACAACGAGAACGACAACGATCCGTGACGTTGCAGCGTCCTGGATAGCGATCTCGTTGTGTTTGACACACAGCAGCAATCTGGATCCCGCTGTGATATCGCTGGTCGGAGCTAGAAGTCCAGAACTTTATTTGGTCGTCAGGTCGGCGTGTATCGTCGTGTTTGACAGCAAAAGCAACGATGCCAGCAATGTTTTACATGGAGCTAACGACCTGTGAGAACGATAAGTGAGTCGCCGTTACGTCACAGGATCGCTCCTGCATCGTTCTGGAGTTCCTGTGTTTGACGTCTCTACAGCGACCTAAACAGCGATGCTGCAGCGATCGGCTCGTTTCTATATCGCTGCAGCGTCGCTGAGTGTGACGGTACCTTTACCCTTTCAAAATTTTCTTACAAATCTGGTCCCTCATAGCATCTGTTTACATCCCTCCAGCTCCATGCACTTAATAGCACTGTGTACAGTTGTGCTCAAAAGTTTACATACCCCCAGCTGAATTTTTGCTTTCTTGGCCTTTTTTCAGAGAATATGAATGATAACACCAAAACTTTTTCTCCACTCATGTTTAATGGTTGGGTGAAGCCATTTATTGTCAGACTACTGTGTTTTCTCTTTCTAAATCATAATGACAACCCAAAACATCCAAATGACCCTGATCAAGAGTTCACATACCCTGGTGATTTTGGCCTGATAACATGCACAGAAGTTGACACAAATGGGTTTGAATGTCTACTAAAGGTAACATCCTCACATGTGACCTGTTTGCTTGTAATCAGTGTGTGTGCATAAAAGCTGAGTGAGTTTCTGGGATCCAGACAGACTCTTATACCGTTCTTCTTATTGTTTTAATAATTATTGTAATAAAAAAATATTTTAGCCTTTCTGAAAAGCCTTGTGTTTTAATGTTTTCTGTACTTAAACAGCAGCATTATTTGAATACTGTGAAGATCTGAGATTGTGGGTTGTAATAATCACCTAGGCAGGTTAATGATGCAACTATTTATTACTCCATACGTCCGTGGTATTACAACTAATCCAGGTAGATGGACAAAATACAATGTCCTCAGTCCTCAAGATGCCCTCCCCGAGGCCAAGAGTCCCACTGCCCTCGTACCAGGCGATACTCACTGTCTCACAACATTTGGTTGGCCCACAGATTTCGTATCTCCCACCAGTAGAGTCTGTAGTCACTGTCCAGGCTTTTCCACACAACAAAGATCACAACCGATGGTGCACATATCCAGGACCAACAATCCTTAAGAAAACTTGTTAAATCCAGATGACAGATCCCTCAACCACAGCAGAGAGAGCCAGCACAGCCAATAACCGATCTCCAAAACTCCATAGGCCATCCATCCACCACATCCTGGATCCTCACCCCTCAAAGTCACTCTCCCTACTCCTTAACTAAACATGTTGCTTCTCTCTCCCCTCCATGGGAACAGTCCCCTGAATGGCATAAAGGTACCGTCACATTAAGCGACGCTGCAGCGATATCGACAACGATGCCGATCGCTGCAGCGTCGTTGTGTGGTCGCTGGAGAGCTGTCACACAGACAGCTCTCCAGCAACCAACGATGCCGAAGTCCCCGGGTAACCAGGGTAAACATCGGGTTACTAAGCGCAGGGCCGCGCTTAGTAACCCGATGTTTACCCTGGTTACCAGTGTAAATGTAAAAAAAACCAAACACTACATACTTACATTCCGGTGTCTGTCTGGTCCCTCGCCTTCAGCTTCCCTGCACTGTGTAAGCGCCGGCCCTAAAGCACAGCGGTGACATCACCACTGTGCTTTGCTTTATGGCCGGCACTGACACATTCAGTGCAGGAAGCTCTGAGCAGCAGCGCGGACGCCGGGGGACGTGACAGACATCAGAGGGTGAGTATGTAGTGTTTTTTTTTTTACTTTTACAATGGTAACCAGGGTAAATATCGGGTTACTAAGCGCGGCCCTGCGCTTAGTAACCCGATATTTAGCCTGGTTACCATTGTAAAACATTGCTGGCATCGTTGCTTTTGCTGTCAAACACGACGATACACGCCGATCTGACGACCAAATAAAGTTCTGGACTTTCAGCAATGACCAGCGATATCACAGCGGGATCCAGATCGCTGCTGCGTGTCAAACACAACGATATCGCTATCCAGGACGCTGCAACGTCACGGATCGCTATCGTTCTCGTTGCAAAGTCGTTTAGTGTGAAGGTACCTTAAGTGTATATACCCTCCCCCTTAAACATTTGCTTTTAGCTCAAAGAAAGAAGAATATTCCAGCAGCCCATCATTTGGGATTGCATGTGAGACCCACTGTGGTGACGGCTCCATTGGGTCTACAATCCTCATGCACATAATGAGATTAGTGACACACGTCCGTATCTCGCATGTGGAAACCAAGCTGTGGTGCCGGCACTCCAGAGCAGAGCGTGCGGCCGCATAGGAACACATGGAGCTGTACAGCTCCGCTCCAAAGTGCCGGCGCCAGAGCTTGGTTTCCACATGCGAGATACGGACGTGTGCCTCGCATGTGGAAATGAGCCCTAAGGGTACTGTCACACAGTGCAATTTTGATCGCTACGACGGTACGATTCGTGACGTTCTAGCGATATCGTTACGATATCGCAGTGTCTGACACGCAGCAGCGATCAGGGACCCTGCTGAGAATCGTACGTCGTAGCAGATCGTTTGGAACTTTCTTTCGTTGCTTGATCACCCGCTGACATCGCTGGATCGTTGTGTGTGACACCGATCCAGCGATGTGTTCGCTTGTAACCAGGGTAAACATCGGGTAACTAAGCGCAGGGCCGCGCTTAGTAACCCGATGTTTACCCTGGTTACCAGCGTAAACGTAAAAGAAATAAACAGTACATACTCACATTCCGGTGTCTGTCCTCCGGCGTCTCAGCTTCTCTGCACTGTGAGCGCCTGCCGGCCGGAAAGCGAGCACAGCGGTGACGTCTGACGTCACCGCTCTGCTTTCCGTCTATGGTGCTTACACAGTGCAGAGAAGCAGAACGCCGGGGGACAGACACCGGAATGTGAGTACTGTTTGTACTGTTTGTTTTTTTTACGTTTACGCTGGTAACCAGGGTAAACATCGGGTTACTAAGCGCGGCCCTGCGCTTAGTAACCCGATGTTTACCCTGGTTACCCGGGGACTTCAGCATCGCTCCAGCGCCGTGATTGCAACGTGTGACCGCAGTCTACGACGCTGGAGCGATAATCATACGACGCTGCGACGTCACGGATCGTGCCGTCGTAGCGATCAAAATTGCACTGTGTGACAGTACCCTAAGAATAATGGAATTACTACTTCCTTGATTACTACTTTTGGGTTTGGTCTTATGTATACATAAGATCCAGCCTGCATGTCTTCCATTACTTACTGCTACTTAATGGAAACATTAATCCTGAGGATGAACTGATGAGCAAGCAATCATTAATAAAAGGCAGCAAGCAAATATCTAATAAAATACAGCAATATCGATGCAACCGGTGCTCCGTGCTGGAAAAGTCTACACCCTGTACAGCAGTGGACTCCACTATATGGGCATTGGTCCAGCAGTCTTTAGTCTGTGGCCAGCTACTCACAAATACCATAATTATTATTTTGATGGCTGGACCAAATTATGCAAGCACTTTTTACCATTTGCCTTGTAAGCGTTCAGGTAGGCCCCTCACTCCTCTTAGTGTCTATGGAATTATGTGTTACTCTTGTAATGTCTTTATTGTCTGTACAAGTCACTTCTGTAATGTAAAGTGTTGGGGAATATGCTGCTTTTATAGAAATAAAAAATATTATTAAATCATTATTATGATAGGTTCTCTTTGACAGATAACTATGTTTCCCATAGTTCAGTTTTTGGTACAAGAATAACTCTAGTAAAAAAAGTGCCCCCAAAAAAGCAACACCCCATATATGACAATAATGCCTTCTTTTCTATAGTAATTTCTCAACACTTAGTAGTTTGTTAATGTGAAAATAGATATATTAACTTCTTTTCCTAGCTCTCCAGCGTGAATTAGGTGGGTGGATTGTTGCTGCTGTTCTTTTCTTACATTGTTGCTGTTCATTTCTTTCTTACATTTTCTGCATTTACATGAAACATAGCACATATTCTTTTTATTCTTACTCCACACCTAGAAATAAGAACCACCAACTACAGAACCAAAAATAAAAGGCCAATTACTAACAATAAACAATGAATACACAAAGATATAAACAGTCCCTGTAAATTATAGTTTGTAAGTCACCGAGCCACAAACATTGTGTGACTTATTCATATTTTGAAAATATTGATGTTTTTATACTTTTAATGAAATCCATTAAATTGTCTGTTTTTGAAAAAAAAAAAAAATGAAATCTGTTGGAAAGGATTTAATAATGGTTATAATTGCACATTGCTGGGCTAAGCAAGCTACATGGTTTCCCTTACTGAAAGGCAGAGAACTATCCCATAATGTACTATTGTTTCCTTTAATTACAATCTAGCAGGATTTAATAGGTGCTGTAGAGAGCAGTGTAGCATTTAATACAGCTGGAAAGGACAATGAACTTGGCATTTATATTTAGGAGAATTTGCTTAGTTAGCAATAGAAGTAAATGACGGACTGCTTTACCCGTTCTGGTATCTGATTCACTGCAGCTTTTCCTGTTAAATGTGCACATTATGATGATAACACAGGTAAAGGCATTCTCAGAATACTTCTTTATGGCTTCAAAATAGTTCTTGTGCATTAAGTTTTAATTTCTAGTTTTACGTGATGCCTGGTCTGTTATGCACAACATTTGCTTCCTAATTTATATACCATGGGGTTTAACCACTGTTCTAAATAATGCCACCCAGAGTGCCAAGCATCCTGCTCAGAACAGTTAACGCCTGTCAAAAAATATTAGTTTATTGAAATAGATTGCAAAATAACTTTCAATTAAGGAAACTTACCCCTTACCGGTAAAAACACCTTCCATTGTTTTATTTTACTCTGATTTAGATAATGCACCTACTCTTTTATGAAATTCTATGATACTAGGAAGGGGTCCTGCATTGAGGACTCTCATATTTTGTCCGAGTGGAGAACAAGTACTAAGAATGTCTTTAAGAACCAGCTTTAGATTAGAGCAAATCTATTCGTAACTAATCCAATTTATTACGAATGTCACCCAAATTTTGCTTTCTGCTAAATAACAATTTTGGAAATTCGATATGCAAAACTTAAGAAAACTGAAGCTCTGCCTGTCGCAAATTTGCTGTTTTCTTTTGAGGACTGGGAAAGAATTAAAAAAATTAACATAGTATACTCACCTTCTCTAGGCTTACCCCTCAGTCATCTTTACACTGAGGTAGCTCGATGATCCTCCGGTGCCTGCTTTCTATAACACTGTTCAACAACAAAATTTGAAATTGAACAAAAATAGCCAATTTGTTGATGATACTAAAAATGAAAATGACAGATAAAAACTAGAGCAAATTATCAATTTTATTTTACAAGTGTCAATCATGGAGAATTGTAATGCAGTAAATGTATGGGAGCGAAGACATTTTTAATTGATGATTAAATCATGCAAAGTGGAAAGATGGTATCTTTGTTGGTGCACAGATTATGGAATTTTACAAAGACATTCAGTTCGATTACATAGTGTTCGTTCATGATTTTTGGGAAAAAAGCATGCGTCCAATTACAAAAAGCTGGTAGATGACATGTTCATGTGAAATCACATTCTTGGGGTACACATGTTTCTGAAGACTCACTTTCTCCATTCCCACCTCGCCTTCTTCCCAGAGAATTGTGAAGAAGTTAGAGATGAACATGGTGAGAGATTCCATCAGGACATTGCTGCCAATGAGAAATGGCATGAAGGGAAATGGAGGCTGGCAATGTTAGAGCACTACTGTTGGACAATCAAGAGAGAAACTCCAGAGCTACCTTACAAACAGCAGGCCAAGAGACAGCTTGAAATTGCAATAAATTTAGTTATTTAGTTATTTAGTAATTTTGTGCTTTGGCCCATGTAATGATAGTTTCTCATAACAATCCCCAGTAAATGTGTGGACATTTTTTGCAAATTTCACCTTGTAACCATGAGTTGTGTATTTCATTAATTTCATTAATGTAATTGCCTCACATCTCCTATAAATGCTAGAGCTAATGATTTTTTGGTCATTGACATGTAAATAACCTAGTTTGAATGCATTTACAAAGAATTCATGAAAGTATGTGGAACAATGATCCCCCATTTTTGTATCTGTTTGATTTTCCCCTCTGTTTATGGAGGCCTGTGATAGACCTCACACTCCCATTTACGAGGCAACTTGCATCCTCCCATTGTGACTGTGAGGGGCAATGTAAGTTATTGAAATCAATTACATGTATCAACCCCCACTCCCCCACCATCATGGCTGCATAAAGCCAATCACATGTGAGTCACCCGTCAGGGCAGTGGGTATACTCGGTACCAGGTCCGGTCGCAATTAAAGGGGTGGTCACGGTGGCAGCGACCCGGTTCGTGACCCTGGGTGCCCAAGTAAAAGGGACGGTCTTTTAAAGGGGTTGTGGAAATAATGAAAGTTCATGATGCCACCTGTGGTTTTCGGTCAGAGGTGACCGACGCTGCTTAAAGGAGTCCTCTGGGGGCGATGGTGCTGCAGCAAAGATGGTGTTACTTCCACAGGTGAAGTGGGGTCCCCAGGGCTCCCAGTGTGTTTGGCAAGGATGGTGAATGCCGGCAAATAAATGGAGGACACGGTTGCAGTCTCTACCTGGTTTACTGGTGTAAAGCAGCCTCAGTCCAGGGTACCGGCAACAGGTGTAGATGGAGTCCAGGCAGCCAGAAGACAAATGGACATCCCTTTGAAAGGTCAGTTTGGGAGCCTTCCACTATGCACTGGTCTGTAGTCTCTTGCTGTCTGTAGTTGTCTAACAAGGTCCTCTTTTTCCCCTGTCCAGGGACAGTACCTGCACGGTAGGCAAATTGAGCTGTCTCTTTAGGGTCTCTGTCCACGGTGCCTCCACGCTCTGATTGCTGCTGTACCCCAGGTATTATGTGGGCAAGTCCCTTTTAGTTTCCTGCCCTCCGGTTCTACCGTGGGACCTGTAGTTCCTCACGACCTCAGGCCCCCAGTGCCCGGTTTCTGCGCTCAGCTTAGAGAGGCCCAGTCGCAGGCCTCCTCTAGCTCCTAAGTCTTTCTGTGCTCCTTCACTGTCTGCTACCAACTATCAACTCTCTGCTTGTCTGCACCAGACTAACTGACTCCTCCTCCAGACCAGGATGTATATAGGGAAGTTCCCCTTAAACCAGGTTTAGAGCTCCCCCTTCTGGCCTGGAGTCAGAAAGTGTTGCATGTAAGATTACCTGCCAAAGGGATCCTTCCTGTCTCCAGGCATGTCACTACCCTCCCAGAGAGGAAGGCATCACCACTGTGGTACCTGAACTCCTGGGGTGCCACACATGCCTCAGCACTGGAAGATAGCATATCTGGAATATCAGTGGTGACAGACCTGTAGCTGCTAAGGTGTTAACACTGATGAGGGCTGGCCTAGGATAAGTTTAATTCATAGATCAATGTTTCTTAATCTGATGAGTAAGACATCCCTCAAGGTACCTTCACACTAAGCGACGCTGCAGCGATACAGACAACGATGCCGATCGCTGCAGCGTCGCTGTTTGGTCGCTGGAGAGCTGTCACACAGACAGCTCTCCAGCGACCAACGATGCCGAGGTCCCCGGGTAACCAGGGTAAACATCGGGTTGCTAAGCGCAGGGCCGCGCTTAGTAACCCGATGTTTACCCTGGTTACCAGTGTAAAATGTAAAAAAACAAACACTACATACTCACCTTCGCGTCCCCCGGCGTCCGCTTCCTGCACTGACTGTGAGTGCCGGCCCTAACAGCAGAGCGGTGACGTCACCGCTGTGCTGTGCTTTCACTTTACGGCCGGCGCTCAGTCAGTGCAGGAAGCGGACGCCGGGGGACACGAAGGTGAGTATGTACTGTTTGTTTTTTTACATTTTACACTGGTAACCAGGGCAAACATCGGGTTACTAAGCGCGGCCCTGTGCTTAGTAACCCGATATTTACCCTGGTTACCATTGTAAAACATCGCTGGTATCGTTGCTTTTGCTGTCAAACACAACGATACACGGCGATCTGACGACCAAATAAAGTTCTGAACTTTAACCAACGACCAGCGATATCACAGCAGGATCCTGATCGCTGCTGCGTGTCAAACACAACGATATCGCTAGCCAGGACGCTGCAACGTCATGGATCGCTAGCGATATCGTTTAGTGTGAAGGTACCTTTAGTTGTTGGTAAGGTGTATCTAAGAAAAAAAGTTTTGTCAACAGTTATCAAAGACTTTTTTTCCTGATACATTAGTCTCTAGTTTACTTTTAACTTTATTGTATGTTATACAGGATTTACGTGACACATGAAAGGTTTATTGAGGATTATTGCATTTTGGAAAAAAACTTTCACTACTGGTGGCGAAGCCTGGTCTAGCTTGTGAGGCTCCACTAGCAAAATATTGAGAAGTCATGCCACAGGTTATAAATGATTGCTGAGAGTGGTTACACATCCTATGGACAACATATTATTTGAAGATCCTACTAAAAAACAAAGCTTTTTCTGTCAGTTTGTCAATTTCTAACTGAATCTAAAGAATAGAAAACCCTTCCTCCAACTTTATTATTTTATAAAAGGAATTCTATACAGAAATTAAAGGGAATTTATCAGTAGGATCAACACTCCTAGGCCATCTATATGAAATAAAAACGGCTGAGGAGAAAAAATAGTGCAGAATAGGGTCTTATCTGATAGTAGTTACTAAAAATGGTATCAATATGTGCTGACCTGATCCCAGGTTGTATGGCTGCTGCAGATCCACAGATGATTTCACCAGAGAAATATGTAACAAATCGAAGGTTTGTGGTTTGTATCCATGCTGCCAGGTAATGAAAAAAACATCAAATGCCGGAGAAAATGAAAAAAGTTTTTTTTATTTTTCTATGCATTTTGAAGTGTTGCCCACTTATTTTTCAGGAAACAAAAACCATATCGTTGACATGGTCTGGCATTTGATGTTTCTTCATCACTTGGCAACGCGGATACAGACCACAAACCTTCGATTTGTTATATAAGCCATCTTTATGGGCACACAGGTCAGTAGGTGGAATAAAATGATAGAGATTCAGCCGGATATGTCCACAGATATTGATTGAAAAAAACAAAGTGGATGTGAACTAAAATGTAACCTTTATTAGGTACTAGATGGAGGCCCGATGCTATCGCATCGGGGGGTCGGTAATGTTATGATGGGAGCAGGCTTTGCAGTGTTGAGAATCTCTCCCCCTCATGTGCTCACCCACCTGTTAAGACTGCAGATTTCTATTTGTGGCGCTGTTGTTGCCTAATGGCATCCTGTCATAATCTAATGACTTTTGCAACAGGGGGCTCATGTGCTTGACGCCTACGCTTATATGCATTGTTTTGGTCCCAGCGATGCTGTTGCTCTTCAAGAGTGTCATTTGTCTGGTGTTGTCTTCGACGTTGTGCCTTTGCTGCTTTCCTTTAATTGTCATTAGCGTACTTTTTATGAGGAGCCATGTTGCCGTTAATATTTGCTTTTTCCCACGAATGAAAGTTCATTTTAAAAATTGTCTGTATCTGACCATGTACAGAACATACCGCAGCTCCTGGGCAGGGGAGGAAGCAAAAGACAATACGGACATTACAGCAGGAGATCGCAGAGGATACATTTTGTGTAGAGATGAGCCACCTCCCTAGTGTTCGGGTTCGGTTCGTCGAACAGGGAGATGTTCGCCGAACTGTTCGACGAACTGTTCGACGAACACCGTCGAACCCCATTGAAACCAATGGCAGGCAAACACAAACACATACAAACACATGGAAAACACATAGAAAACACCTTCAAAGGTGTCCAAAAGCTGACAAACTGCTCAGAAGACACAACAAACACATGGAAAAGTCACAACTACACATAGTCATGCGAAAAAGAAAAGAGGTGGAGGAGTAAAAGGAGGAGGAGACACAGATATAGGCATGTCATGCCCTTCTAAAGTTAAGAAAGGCTGGAGTAAAAATCTAAACTCACTCTACCAACACCCAGACGTCTTGACAAAAAAAAAAATATATTTTTAGGTAGAATGGCGGCGGGTCCATTCAGAACACTTTCCTTAGAAGACGTAGTGGTACCCCCGTTGGGAGTTGTGCCAAAAAATGAACCCAATACATTCAGACTAATCCACCATTTGTCATATCCAAGGGGCAGGTCAGTAAACGACAACATCGACGTGGAACCAAGTACAGTACTACGTACTGTACCTCCTTTGACGAGGCAATCAGGCGGGTCAAGAAGTTGGTAAGGGGCACCCTAATGGCCAAAACAGACATTGAGGGGGTGTTCCGGTTACTACCTGTGCCTCCGAATAGTGTACTCCCATTGGGCTGCTTCTGTGAAGGAACATACTACATAGATCGCTGTTTGCCATGGGGTGCTCCATATCCTGCTCACTGTTTGAGGCGTTTAGTTGCTTCCTCGAATGTGTCATCATGGACGTTTGTAAGGCGGCACATATTATCCATTACCTCCACGACTTCTTATGCCTGGGCCCAAAAGATTCGCCACAGTGTGAAATTATGTGGTAGTCCACCTGTGAGAAGGAGAGAGCTGGAGGGAGAGTGGACACCCCAGAGCCGAGGGGTTGGATTGAGAAAGAAAGAAGGCGGTGTAGCTTGCTTCATGGGTGGGGTACTCTGCTAAGTAGCAGAAATTGCTACTAGGCCCAAAAGGATTTCCTGGGCCAGATACCGTTACAAAATAGTAGTTAGGTAAACAGGCGGTGTAGCTTGCTTCATGGGTGGGGTACGCTGCTGAGTAGCACTAAATTCTACTAAGCCCAAAAGGATTTCCCAGGCTAGATGCCGTTAAAAAATAGTACTTAGGTAAACAGGCGGTGTAGCTTGCTTCATGGGTGGGGTACGCTGCTGAGTAGCACCAAATTCTACTAGGCCCAAAAGGATTTCCTGGGCCAGATGCCGTTACAAAATATTACTTAGGTAAACAGGTGGTGTAGCTTGCTTCATGGGTGGGGTACGCTGCTGAGTAGCACTAAATTCTACTAGGCCCCCCCCGCCCACTATACACTGAAACAGTCCATTAGCATTGATAAACAGTTTTAATGTGCAAATCAAGCTAGGCTTTTGGTGAACGAACAGTTATCAAACAGAAACTCGAACAGCCGAATTTTAAGCAAATTGTTCAGGTTCTTCGAACGACTCGAACACCGCCCAAAACAGCTCGAATTTGAAATTGGTGAACAGTTCGACTCGAACACCGCTCATCTCTAATTTTGTGAACTAAAATATTGTTTAAAAACAGTCAGTGAAATATTTTACCTGACAAAATGAATCCTCTGTGATCCCCTGCTATAATGTCAGTATTATCTTTTGCTTCCTCCCCTACCAAGGAGATATGGTATGCTCCGTACACGGTCAAACATAAATAATTTTTAAAATGAACTTTCGTTCGTGGGACAACCCCCTTAATGTGAGCGGCTTCCTCTGCCTGTAGACACGTCACGCATCTGCCTCCGGGATCAGCCGAATGATTCCATTTTTTCAAATTTTTTTTGTTATCTAACAATTTAAAAATAATTAATTCACCTTATATGTTGATTCTTTATTGAACCACACAAGCATCTCTGAGTTTTTTCCTTGTAAATATATAGCCTCTCTTTTTTCTGAAATACAACAGTGTCATAATCCAAATGTCGAAGTGCACTTTGTACCATACCATATGGATAACCACACAGCAAATCTAAAACTGTACCTGGCTGATGGTTATATATATCATGTTTATCCTATTTACCCTATGAATATATAGATTTATGATTTATTACTCAAAAAATAGATAACATGATTTTTCTTGAATATAAAATTCTTAATAAGTTCACGTCAATGCTTTAGACGGGATCTTCCATCATATCCAGTTTCAAAATATACAAACTAAAGTTCCGGCCCACATTGCTGTAGCCTGGTGCGTGCTTGCGTGTCACTGTGCTCTGCAGTGTATTCCAAGAGCCGGACGTGTGTTTCAAGAACCGGAAACAGGATGCGAATACCGGAAGCGTGTCACACGCCATAGGTGGGGACAAGAATACGCGGTCCCCTGCACATTATTTAAACAGTACGGGTGGGTAGACTTGCTAGGCAGCAGAAATCCGCATTTAAACTCCCCTGATGATTCCAAAGTAGGATGAAACTCATTGGGAGACACCTCTTATGATTGTGATTTATCCATTACAATTAATAAGACTGGGTAACATTGTGCATATACCGATGGACTGGGTGAGATAAATCCATTTAGACTATTTGAGGATAGGGGTACTGTTCATATATATGCCGGTATCCAGAATTTATACTATATATTGATACATCCTGGACATTTTTTGATGGAATGGTTGTCTAAGGATATTTTACAATAGGATGATCCGGCATTCCGGCAACCATAATGATGTACACAGGATTAATTACTTAATCAGTCATATGTGCTGCTAAAATACTGACAGGTCTGATGTATTGTAAACCTTTGTCCAGGGAGCTTGGCATCACAGACATGGCCAGGTCCAGATAACTATGAGATGTGCTCTGGACATTGTGTATTATTTTGATGAATATATTTGCAATAGCATGTGAAGCACTTTATGTAATGGCATCTATTTAGGGTATATTATATCCACAAATGGTTGCAATGAGACAAAAATATTGGTATCATAACTGATTATTGGTGCAATGATACATTGAGTACGCCATATCATGATATTTGGCAAGTTGGCTATATATATACACGTATACAACTGTATTTTTTATGTATATGATTTGACACCATATATAAATTAGTTAGGAAGATCCCATAGGTGCTTGCTTTAATCAATAACCTAATATATACAACAAACATTCCAATTGTATACATGGCCCAATAGAGTCAATAGAAATTATAGACTAGTGACCTGGTCAGTATTTTTTAATACATTCCCTTGTGTGTTGTTTGGTATAGGGTATTTGTATCACTGAGGTTCCTTTCCTCCATATGTCTTTTGTGGGTTTTTTTCAATATATGCTGGTTTGGAATAAAATAATACCTAGATATCTGTGATCCAATGTTTTATTCCAGAGAAAAACACAGTTCTCTTATAATGTAATGAGCTGTTAAGATCTAAGGGCCAGACACTGATCTCCCTGAAAATCTGCTCCAGAGATTATTTTAAATGAAAGAGGTGTTTACCAGTGTCAGACATGTAGATCAGTAGAGCAGGCTGTCAGTCATTACATGTCTGACACTGGTAGCGCCCCCTTTCATTTAACCCCTTCATGACCGGAGGTATTTTCATTTCTGCGTTTTTGTTTTTTGCTCCCCATGCTTGTTTTTTGCAGGACAAGTTGTACTTTTAAATGACACCATTGGTTTTAAGATATCGTGTACTGGAAAATGGGAACAAAGTTCGAAGTGCGGTGAAATCGCAAAAGCAGTGCAATTCCATAATTGTTTTTTGTTTTGATTTTTTACTATGTTCACTAATTGCTAAAACTGTCCTGCCATTATGATTCTCCAGGTCATTACGAGTTCACAGACAACAAACATGTATAGGTTCTTTTTATCTATGTGGTGAAGAAAAATCCACAATTTGTTAATAAAAATAAAAAAAATTGCACCATTTTCTGATACCGTAGCTTCTCCATTTTTTGTGATCTCTGGCTGGGTGAGGGCTTATTTTTTGTTTGTCGAGCTGACGTTTTTAACCCCTCTCTGACATTGGACGTACTATCCCGTCGAGATGGGGTGGGCCCATATGACCACCGATGGGATAGTATGTCATAGCGATTGGCCGCGCTCACGGGGGGAGCGCGGCCGATCGCGGCCGGGTGTCAGCTGCCTATCGCAGTTGACATCCGGCACTATGTGCCAGGAGCGGTCACGGACCGCCCCCGGCACATTAACCCCCGGCACACCGCGATCAAACATGATCGCGGTGTACCGGCAGTACAGGGAAGCATCGCGCAGGGAGGGGGCTCCCTGCGGGCTTCCCTGAGACGATCGGTACAAGGGAATGTACTCACCTTGTACCGAGCGTCTCCTCCCTGCAGGCCCCGGATCCAAAATGGCCGCGGGGCTGCATCCGGGTCCTGCAGGGAGTACTTCCCGGTCAGGAGCAGGCTGCAGCTGCAGCTCTGTAAGCCTGCAGCGATGAGTGAGATCGCCGATCTCACAGAGTGCTATGCAAACTGTAAGATCGGCGATCTGTGATGTCCCCCCCGGGACAAAGTAAAAAAGTTTTAAAAAAATTTCCACATGTGTAAAAAAAAAAAAATATAAATATATTCCTAAATAAAGAAAAAATATATATATTATTCCCATAAATACATTTCTTTATCTAAAAAAAACAAAAAAAAACAATAAAAGTACACATATTTAGTATCGCCGCGTCTGTAACGACCCAACCTATAAAACTGTCCCACTAGTTAACCCCTTCAGTGAACACCATAAGAAAAAAACAAAAAAACGAGCCAAAAAACAACACTTTATTATCATACCGCCAAACAAAAAGTGGAATAACACACGATCAAAAAGACGCATATAAATAACCATGGTACCGCTGAAAACGTCATCTTGTCCCGCAAAAAACGAGCAGCAACACAGCATCATAAGAAAAAAAATAAAAAAGTTATAGTCCTCAGAATAAAGCGATGCCAAAATAATTATTTTTTCTATAAAATAGCTTTTATATACCACCAGGCCTCACAATTGATCCATCTTTTTGATTGGCATTATAGACGGGAGACCAAACAATGGGTTGGACTGGAACAGGAGGGGTACCTAGTTCCATTGCGGAATTTACCGTGGATAGTGACCAGAAATAAAGAGAAAATAGGGGAGGGTTGTCGGGATATGATGGCTGGCGAGATCCTTAAGAGTTGGGACATGCTAAAATATAAGAAAAAATTAATGAGCACAACTGTCCCATTGTCTCCTATATTCGCTAATCCTGATTTTCCACCAGGCCTTCACTGCGAGAGGTTTTTGGGATGGAGGGTGGAATCCAATCAAAGAATATATCAAATAATATCGCAGAAGGGTCTTTCCTCTCTCAACGAGCTACAAGACGAATGTCCTACTCGTACACTATCTTGGTTAGAGTATGAACAATTAAAATCATTTGTCAGACGAATTTCTGGTGGAGAAGTACCACCACCTTCTCTGACACAGTTTGAGAGGATATTCGCCCAGCAGACACCCCCATCGCATCAGATTTCTCTTGTGTACAAATTACTAAACGAGGAGACTTCAACAGTTATCCCGGGATATATTAGAGCGTGGGAGGCGGAAATGGGATGCACATTTACTGAGAGGGAAATCACATCGGCATACCGCTGCGCTCATGGGATGTCTCCGGCCAGCCATGCCCAAGAGAAGAATTTCAAAATTCTTACTAGATGGTACCAATATCCTGTGAGGTTGCATGCCATATTCCCCTCGGTGGCGGATGGGTGCTGGCGCTGTGGGAACGCAAGGGGAACTTTGTTCCATATTTGGTGGCAGTGTCCAGGGATAAAGAGTTTCTGGGGAGAAGTATTCTCGACTTACAATAAAATATCAGGAGAGGATATAAATCTTACTCCGCACATGGCCATCTTGTCCATGCTACCGGGACCAATAGCCAAACAAAAAAGTAGTCTCCTGAGGTTTTGCTTGACGGCAGCCCGCATGGTTATACCTAGACATTGGCGTACAACGAAAATTCCGTCCATGATTGAATGGTTAACAGAATTCTCACATATCCACCATATGGAGGAATTGTTTGCACAGGCTTTGGGTGATAACTCTAGGTACTTGCGGACATGGCAACCCTGGATTTTATTTAGGGACTCTGGGAGTTTCGGGGCTCTCATGGAGAAATGGGAGGTACTTTCCCGGCAGTGAGGTTTCTCCTTGGCTTTCCTGGGCTGGTTTCAGAGGGCTGCGGAGGCATGATCCTTCCTTTCCCCTTCTCATTTTTCCTTTCTTTTTCCTCTTTTCTTCTTATCTTTCCTTTAAGTCTGACGTTATACCATAAGCAAGCTGCAGTCAGGGATAAATGATATATTGGGCGGATTCTATGGATAAATATAGCAATTGGAAATAGACTTTCGCTTAGCGAAATAATTATCGAAATGGGGCAACAGGTGGTGCACAATACGAGATGCTAAGAAAGAATAGAAGAGTTGAGCAAGGAACATATACAGCAATAACTAATAAATATGATTCTGTGATGATACCATATTTGCGTGAAGTAAAAAACACGTACTATTTTGGAGAAGTTTTGTAACTACTTTAGTCTATATGTATGTTTGTATTTGTGATATGTTGTACTATTTTAATACTTTAATAAAAGAGATTAAACATAAAATAGCTTTTATCGTATAAAAGCGCCAAAACATAAAAAAATTATATAAATGAGATATCGCTGTAATCGTACTGACCCGACGAATAAAACTGCTATATCAATTTTACCAAACGTGGAACGGTATAAACGCCTCCCCCAAAAGAAATTCATGAATAGCTGGTTTTTGGTCATTCTGCCTCACAAAAATCGGAATAAAAAGTGATCAAAAACTGTCACATGTCCGAAAATGTTACAATAAAAATGTCAACTCATCCCGCAAAAAAAAAGACCTCACATGACTCTGTGGACCAAAATATGGAAAAATTATAGGTCTCAAAATGTGGAGACGCAAAAACTTTTTTGCTATAAAAAAGCATCTTTTAGTGTGTGACAGCTGCCAATCATAAAAATCCGATATAAAAAACGCTATAAAAGTAAATCAAACCCCCTTCATCACCCCCTTAGTTAGGGAAAAATAATAAAATTAAAAAAATGTATTTATTTCCATTTTCCCATTAGGGCTAGGGTTAGGGTTGGGGCTAGGGTTAGGGTTGGGGCTAGGGTTAGGGTTAGGGCTAGGGTTAGGGTTGGGGCTAGGGTTAGGGTTGGGGCTAGGGTTAGGGCTAGGGTTAGGGTTGAGGCTAGGGTTGGGGCTAAAGTTAGGGTTAGGGTTGGGGCTAAAGTTAGGGTTAGGGTTGGGGCTAAAGTTAGGGTTAGGGTTTGGATTACATTTACGGTTGGGATTAGGGTTGGGATTAGAATTAGGGGTGTGTCAGGGTTAGGGGTGTGGTTAGGGTTACCGTTGGGATTAGGGTTAGGGGTGTTGTTGGATTAGGGTTTCAGGTAGAATTGGGGAGTTTCCACTGTTCAGGCACATCAGGGGCTCTCCAAACGTGACATGGCGTCCGATCGCAATTCCAGCCAATTCTGCGTTGATAAAGTAAAACAGTGCTCCTTCCCTTCCAAGCTCTCCCGTGCGCCCAAACAGGGGTTTACCCCAACATATGGGGTATCAGCGTACTCGGGATAAATTGGACAACAACTATTGGGGTCCAAGTTCTCTTTTTATCCTTGGGAAAATAAAAATTTGGGGGGCTAAAAATCATTTTTGTGGGAAAAATAAGATTTTTTTATTTTCACGGCTCTGCGTTGTAAACTGTAGTGAAACACTTGGGGGTTCAAAGTTCTCAAAACACATCTAGATAAGTTCCTTGGGAGGTCTAGTTTCCAATATGGGGTCACTTGTGGGGGTTTCTACTGTTTGGGTACATCAGGGGCTCTGCAAATGCAATGTGACGCCTGCAGACCAATCCATCTAAGTCTGCTTTCCAAATGGCGCTCCTTCCCTTCCGAGCTCTGTCATGCACCCAAACAGTGGTTCCTCCCCACATGTGGGGTATCAGCGTACTCAGAACAAATTGGACAATAACTTTTGGGGTCCAATTTATCCTGTTACCCTTGTGAAAATACAAAACTGGGGGCTAAAATATCATTTTTGTGAGAAAAAAAATAATTTTTATTTTCACGGCTCTGCGTTATAAACTGTAGTGAAACACTTGGGTGTTCAACACTCTCAAAACACATCTAGATAAGTTCCTTAGGGGGTCTACTTTCCAAAATGGTGTCACTTGTGTGGGGTTTTAATGTTTAGGCACATCAGGGGCTCTCCAAACGCAACATGACGTCCCATCTTAATTCCAGTCAATTTTGCATTGAAAAGTAAAATGGCGCTCCTTCACTTCCGAGCTCTGCTATGCGCCCAAACAGTGGTTTACCCCCACATATGGGGTATCGTCGTACTCAGGACAAATTGCAAAACAACTTTTGTGGTCTAATTTCTTCTCTTACCCCTGGGAAAATAAAAAATTGGGGGCGAAAAAATCATTTTTGTGAAAAAATATGATTTTTTATTTTTATGGCTCTGCACTATAAACTTCTGTGAAGCACTTTTTGGGTCAAAGTGCTCACCACACATCTAGATAAGTTCCTTAAGGGGTTTACTTTCCAAAATGGTGTCACTAGTGGGGGATTTCAATGTTTAGGCACATCAGGGACTCTCCAAACGCAACATGGCGTCCCATCTCAATTCCAGTCAATTTTGCATTGAAAAGTCAAATGGCGCTCCTTCCCTTCCGAGCTCTGCCATGCGCCCAAACAATGGTTTACACCCACATATGGGGTATCAGCGTACTCAGGACAAATTGCACAACAAATTTTGTGGTCTAATTTCTTCTCTTACCCTTGGGAAAATAAAAAATTGGGGGCGAAAAGATCATTTTTGTGAAAAAATATGATTTTTTATTTTTACGGCTCTGCATTATAAACTTCTGTGAAGCACTTGGTGGGTCAAAGTGCTCACCACACATCTAGATAAGTTCCTTAGGGGGGTCTACTTTCCAAAATGGTGTCACTTGTGGGGGGTTTCAATGTTTAGGCACATTAGGGGCTCTCCAAACGCAACATGGCGTCCCATCTCAATTCCAGTCAATTTTGCATTGAAAAGTCAAATGGCGCTCCTTTCCCTCCGAGCTCTGCCATGCGCCCAAACAGTGGTTTACCCCCACATATGGGGTATCTGCGTACTCAGGACAAATTGTACAACAAATTTTGTGGTCCATTTTCTCCTGTTACCCTTGGTAAAATAAAACAAATTGGAGCTGAAATAAATTTTGTGTGAAAAAAAGTTAAATGTTCATTTTTATTTAAACATTCCAAAAATACCTGTGAAACACCTGAAGGGTTAATAAACTTCTTGAATGTGGTTTTGAGCACCTTGAGGGGTACAGTTTTTAGAATGGTGTCACACTTGGGTATTTTCTATCATATAGACCCCTCAAAATAACTTCAAATGAGATGTGGTCCCTAAAAAAAATAGTGTTGTAAAAATGAGAAATTGCTGGTCAACTTTTAACCCTTATAACTCCCTAACAAAAAAAAGTTTTGGTTCCAAAATCATGCTGATGTAAAGTAGACATGTGGGAAATGTTACTTATTAAGTATTTTGTGTGACATATTTCTGTGATTTAAGGGCATAAAAATTCAAAGTTGGAAAATTGCGAAATTTTCAAAATTTTCGCCAAATTTAGATTTTCTTCTCAAATAAACGCAGGTAATATCAAATAAATTTTATGACTAACATGAAGTACAATATGTCACGAGAAAACAATGTCAGAATCGCCAAGATCCGTTGAAGCGTTCCAGAGTTATAACCTCATAAAGGGACAGTGGTCAGAATTGTAAAAATTGGCCTGGTCATTAACGTGCAAACCACCCTCAGGGGTGAAGGGGTTAAAGATACCATTTTGGTGTGCATACGATCTTTTGCATTTTAATGCAATGTTGCGGTGACCAAAAAACATAATTCTGATGTTTTGACTTTTTTTCTCGTTACGCCGCTTAGCGATCGAGTTAATTATTTTTTTATATGGATAGATTGGGCAATTCTGAATGCAGCGATACCAAATATATGTATGTTTGATTTTTTTTCTTATTGTTATATTTTGAATGGGGCAAAAGGAGGGTGATTTGAACTTTTATGTCTTTTTTATTTTTTTAATATTTTTAAAATCTTTTTTATTACTTTTAGCATGCTTCAATAGTCTCCATGGGAGACCAGAAGCTACCATAATCCGTTCGGCTCTGCTACATACAGGCGATGATCAGATCGCCCGTATGTAGCAGAATTGCTGACTTGCTATGAGCGATGACCACAGGACGGCGATCATAGCAATCTGGCAGTGACAACCATGGAGGTCTGCTGGAGACCTCTGGTTATCATTCCAACCCATCGGCGACCCACGGTCATGTGACACGGGTGCCGATGGGCGGGATTTCTGGCACGCTTACCGGAATCGCGTGTTAAATGCCGCTGTCAGAGTTGACAGCAGCATTTAATGGGTTAACAGCCACAGGAGGATCGTGATTCCTCCAGCAGCTGGTAGCGGCACGTCAGTTGCTCAAAACAGCTGACATGTGCCAGAAAAGATGTGGTCATAGCACACATCTAAGGGAGGATGTCCGAAATCGGCATTTTATTACGTCCAATGTCAGAAAGGGGTTAAAATAGGCTCTGCCCATATAGATGGCTTATGAGGGTTGATCCGTCTGATAGGTTCCTTTTAGCAACTTAAAACCCTGTTTACAATGGTAAACTTTTGACATTATTTCATTGGCAAGTGTAAATGGTTGAAAAGGTGATAAGTGACACAATTACTTAACTCATAAAGTAACCAAAGAATCAAAGAAAAGTCACCTTGGTGTGGTTGATGGTCTCACATGAATTGGCCAATTTATGCGCTAAGTGCCTTCATGTTTATAAGTATATTCTACGTATATAGCAGTAATGCAGTTCCAATTTCACATATTCACTGTTTGCATATGTGACACCTGTGCCTGTAGCGCCAAAAAATACCTGCTTGTGCAATATAATTTGTCTGCATTGCCAGCTATGGTGAGAGCTGGTTTCTCTGCTGGGAAAAACTGCATCCACACATTTTACCGGATCCCTTACTGGAAGATTGTGCACTTTTACCTGAAACAGGAAGTGTGCACGATCCCTCAGGGGGGAGCAGTTGCTTCTGAGAGGTTGCAATGTGCAGAGCAGCGAAGTTGTAGTTTTGAGGAAGAAGAAGCTTCATAGAGGTCCTGGATGCAGAGAAAAACAGCGTGTTATCTGCAAGTCCAAGCTGCAGAAGACAGGGAACAAGTCAATAGAGCACAGAGACTTCTAGAGTCTGTGCTAAACTGAGAGTCTGCTCAGTCTTTATATAACTAGCAGAAGAATGTTTTTGCCCAGCAACTCCATGGAATCAGGGACACTGTAGTAAGAGGATGTAAGTGTTCTGACAGGATTCATGTTGCCTGCTCACTGTAAGGCCATGTGCACACGTTCAGGATTTTTAGCGTTTTTTTCGCGTTTTTTCGCTATAAAAACGTGATAAAAACGCGAAAAAAACGCTAACATATGCCTCCTATTATTTACAAGGTATTCCGCATTTTTTGTGCAAATGTTGCGATTTTTTTCCGCGAAAAAATCGCATAGCGGAAAAAAAAGCAACATGTTCATTAAAAATGCGGAATTGCAGGGATTCCGCACACCTAGGAGTGCATTGATCTGCTTACTTCCCGCACGGGGCTGTGCACACCATGCGGGAATTAAGCAGATTATATGCGGTTGGTACCCAGGGTGGAGGAGAGGAGACTCTCCTCCACGGACTGGGCACCATATAACTGGTCAAAAAATAAGAAATAAAATAAAAAATAGTCCTATACTCACCCTCGATGTCCCGCGCAGTGTTCCCGCCTCACCGCTGCACGCTGCCGTTCGGTTCCTGTAGCTGGTGTGCGGCGAAGGACCTTGCCGATGACGTCACTGTCCTGTGATTGGTCGTGAGCGGTCATGTGACCGCTCACGTGACCGTGACGTCACGGAAGGCCCTGTGTGCACAGACCAGCTATAGGAAGACGAACGGACGCCGCTTATGAGATGTCTGGGTGAGTATAAGCATTTTTTTTATTATTTTTAAACATTCTATCTTTTACTATAGATGCTGCATAAGCTGCATCTATAGTAAAAAGTTGGTCACACTTGTCAAACAGTATGTTTGACAAGTGTGACCAACTTGTCAGTCAGTTTTCCAAGCGATGCTACAGATCGCTTGGAAAACTTTAGCATTCTGCAAGCTAATTACGCTTGCAGAATGCTAAAAAAACGCGAAAAAAACGCAAAAAAAACGCAAAAAAAAAAATGCGGATTTCTTGCAGAAAATTTCCGGTTTTCTTCAGGAAATTTCTGCAAGAAATCCTGAACGTGTGCACATACCCTAAGTGATCACGGATCCAATAACTGTGTACCTTGGACCCCAGGGGATCCAAAGAATCGTTTACCAGAGGTATAATTAGCAGCAGGAAGGCTACACTACCTCACAGCAGAGAAACTGAACCCTCACTGTGCGGGTGTGACCAAAACCCTATATGTGAATTGTATGAAAGCTTGTGGAACTGTTTGCAGAACTTCAATAAAATGTACGAACTGTTCATTACCCTATCTAATGCTGATTATTCTCTGCTGCACCACTCCTGCTCCAACTCCCGTGGGAGCCTAATTGGGAAGGAGTCAATCAACTGGCACTGTTCATCACCATCTAAGGCCGGCGTCACACTGGCAAGTTTTACGGACGTATGAACGCAGAAAATACACCCGTAAAATACGCATAACACACGGCCCAAAGATTCTCTATGGCCCAGCTCCTATCAGCCGTATTTTACGGATCCGTAATATACGGTCTTCTACAGCCGTACAAAATTGCAGCATGCTGCGTTTGTCACCATATTGCGCAAAAAAATTACCAATGAAAGTCTATGGGGGCGAGAAAAAATCGGATTCCACACGGACCAGCAGTGTGACTTGCGAGAAATACGCAGCGGTGTTCTATAGAAAAGCCGGTAATTCAATTGCCGGCTTTTTCTTTCTCCTTCCCAAACCCGACATGATATGAGACATAGTTTACATCTAGTAAACCATCTCATATCCCTTTTCTTTTTGCATATTCCACACTACTAATGTTAGTATTGTGTATGTGCAAAATTTGGGCGCTGTAGCTTGTAAAATAAAGGGTTAAATCACGGAAAAAATTGGCGTGGGCTCCCGCGCAATTTTCTCCACCAGAGTGGTAAAGCCAGTGACTGAGGGCAGATATTAATGGCCTAGAGAGGGTCCATGGTTATTGGCCCCCCCTGGCTACAAACATCTGCCCCCAGCCACCCCAGAAAAGGCACATCTGGAAGATGCGCCTATTCTGGCACTTGGCCACTCTCTTCCCACTCCCGTGTAGCGGTGGGATATAGGGTAATGAAGGGTTAATGTCACCTTGCTATTGTAAGGTGACATCAAGCCAGATTAATAATGGAGAGGCGTCAATTATGACACCTATCCATTATTAATCCAATAGTATGAAATGGTTAATAAAACACACACATTATTACAAAGTACTTTAATGAAATAAAGACACAGGGTGTTGTAATATTTTATTATTCTCTTAATCCAGCTGAAGACCCTCGTTCTGTAAAAAAGTAAAAATAAAAAAAACAACAATATCCCATACCTTCCGTCCGTCGTTCTGGCACGTCCCACGATGTAAATCCATCTGAAGGGGTTAAATAATTTTACACCCAGGAGCTCTGCTAATGCAGTTGTGCTTGTGGATGTAAAACCCCGGGGAATGAATGGATTGCAGGGGAATGACCTGTAGTTACCTTGAGTCGCGGTGATGCGCCCCCTGCTGGATGTCCTCATATGAACTCAAGCGTGAGAACTTTTACCAGGCTCCAGTTCATGAGGACATCCAGCAGAGGGCACCTCACCGCAGCTCAAGGTAACTACAGGTCATTGCCCTGCAATCCATTCATTCCCGGAGGTTTTACAGCCATGAGCACTGCTTTAGCACAGCTCCTGGCTGTAAAATGATTTAACCCCTTCAGATGGATTTACTTCGTGGGACTTGACCTGAGCAACGGAAGGTATGAGATATTGTTGAGTTTTTATTTTTCCTTTGTTACAGGACGAGGGTCATCAGGTGGATTACCAGTATAATAAAATATTACAACAACCTGTGTCTTTATTTCATTAAAATACTTTAAAAAAATGTGTGTTTTATTAACCATTTCGTACTATTGGATTAATAATGGATAGGTGTCATAATTGATGCCTCTCCATTATTAATCTGGCTTGATGTCACCTTACAATAGCAAGGTGACATTAACCCTTCATTACCCCATATCCCACCGCTACACGGGAGTGGGAAGAGAGTGGCCAAGTGCCAGAATAGGCGCATCTTCCAGATGTGCCTTTTCTGGGGTGGCTGGGGGCAGATGTTTGTAGCCAGGGGGGGCCAATAACCATGGACCCTCTCTAGGCTATTAATATCTGCCCTCAGTCACTGGCTTTACCATTCTGGCGGAGAAAATTGCGCGGGAGCCCACGCCAATTTTTTCCCGCGATTTAACCCTTTATTTTACAAGCTACAGTGCCCAAATTTTGCACATACACACTACTAACATTAGTAGTGTGGAATATGCAAAAAAAAAAGGGATATGAGATGGTTTACTGTATGTAAACCATGTCTCATATCCTGTCGGGTTTGGGAAGGAGAAAAAAAAAGCCGGCAATTGAATTACCGGCTTTTCACATAACTTGCGCTGAATTAAATATAAATATAGTATATATATATATATATATATATATGTGTCTCAATGACATATATATATATATATACTGTATATATGTTTTAACAAACATTTGAGCACATAAATCCATTAGATGTCGGTTTTGCAAGCCTGCGAGAAAATATCGCAGTACGGATGCCATACGGATTACATACGGAGGATGCCATGCGCAAAATACGCTGCCACACCCTGCCTACGGATGACATATGGATCACTATTTTGGGAACATTTCTGCGTATTACGGCCGTAAAAAATCGGACCATATTGTCTTACGCCTAGTGTGACGCCGGCCTAACTCCCATGGACCTTCATCAGTGCCCGGTTATACCAGGCCAAACATCCCAACTGGCTTCATGAACCTTTTAATTATTTTTATATTTAACCCCACAATTGGCAAAGACCGGCTTGCGCCCCTGATCGGACTCAACCAGCACTCGGACCGCCGTGACCCAGTACCATTACCGAAGTGGCCCTGCAGTGGTGGCGCACATACATCTTAGAGCTTACATAGGGCTGCTGTATTCTCTTGTTTTTATATTATGCAGTCATGGCAGCTTGCATCTGCTCACACTTGCTTCATTCTGTTCGGAGATCCTGGTCAGTTTTTTTGTTTTAGTCTTCCTTGGTCTACAACAGATGACTAGTTGTGCACTTCCTGCATCAGTTCGGCATGCATAGCAGTGTTGCACATAGAGTTGAGCAGAATACTTTGCACAAGCCCAGTCCAGTGTCCAGGTCAGTGCTTGCTGGCCATGGACAGGAGCTGCACAAATATCCAGAGCTTCCGGGTTCTCCAGCGCATCATTTGATTCACTAGTCTGGTGTCATGTGTGGCGCATTGGTAATGTCTTATCAGCCTGACAAACATAAGCCAAGCTTGGTATCCCAGAGGGTAAGGAAATTAACACAGCTCATATTCACCACCAGAGAGCAATGACCTGGATCTTGGACCAGGGTTGCACAAACTGATTTCCTCATCTATAATTGCATGCAATACTTTTGATTTGGCTCTGTAACTAATCCAGCACCACAACTGATGCAATGGGATGACTGGGAATCATCTCATACAGGTCTAAGATGGGCATACCTCATTTTTGGAATTTTACTGTACTAAATTTAATTTGAATTTATCTATAACAAAAGGATTGTTTTATGAATATTTGATCATTTATTCATCACTCCTTATTTAAAAATAAAATAAAAATGTATTTTCGTTATGGTAGACCCTTAACAAAGTCTCCTATTCCAATCATAAAGTAAACATATATGAAGACATTAAACAACTAGGTATCAAGTTAACAGTAAGTATACATATGAAAGAGATGACACTGTCCCATGGTGACGCTTATGAAAATGGAAAAGTGTTTTATTCCCAGGGTCCCTAATCTTTTAAAACTAAGTTGCAGTCAGAGTTCCAAAGCAGCCACCTAATTAATACTGTGTATGATAATTACGGATAATAAAACGCTCAGCGGTGCTGCTTCCATTTTTTATCAAGGAGATTGAGAAGACAGAGAGATGTAATCCCTCCAGCGGCAGTAAAAATGACGAATACAGAACTTCTTAATTCAGCCATATGCTGCTGACAGAATAAAATATTAAAGCAAGAATGAGCTCTAAAAAGAAGATATGCCATGCAATTATTTTAGTTAAAAGGTCTTCATTGTCAAGTTGTCAAAAGGTTTTTATGTGCCCTTTCCAGCTGGTGAAAGAGTGTTATGTTTTAGAGTGTGCTCATTGATCAAAATGAATCCGCAGAATAGTGCGGAACATAAAAAAAAAACCACACATTGCATTTTGATTTCCATTAAAGAACTAAACAAGGTCGCTTTTTAATAAGCAAAAACAACATGTGTCTTTTTTTACTGGAGCATCTCAATGGGACAGATTTTTATTATTATTTTTTTCTAAAACTGCAAAAGCCATAGGAAATATGACAAAACTAATACCCTTGTGAAAAGACTTCTAGAAGAAAAGAACAAGGAAAGAGAAAATGAACACCAGCCATGCATTACACACAATATGTATTTATCGAAATTGTGGCAACATATGTTTCAAAGATAGGGTGGTATTTCGCCCAAAGTCATGCTGAGCCATGATAAAGGAAATCAAAGCCAACTAAAAGCTCAAGTCTTCTGCTAAGAGATTTAAGGAAAATTGAAAAATTCTGTTACTTGGGGGCGAAATAGTGGGTGGTTGTGGTCTAATCTGTTTTAGATATCCAATAATGACCGCATTCTTTTTAGATTTATAGACTATCCAGTAAAGGAAATATACCAAATTTTCTATGGCAAAAAATTACTTTTAAATATAGACACCTTGTAGCAATAATTTCCAAAATACCGCATATTAGTGGTCAGATATTGAGAGTAAATATGTGCAAAAAAATGCAGTATTCAAAAGGAAAAACAAATTCTAGCTAAATAATTTGTGATGGCAGAAAACGTTTGTAGTAAAATCTCCACCAGATAAAAATCTGCTGGGCTGTTTGTTGTTCTGAGGCTACAATGGGTTTTTAAAAGCTTTTGATACATTGTATGCAGTTAATTAATCAGAAAGGACAGCAGTTAAATCATTATTAAGGACTGGATTTAGAATAACTAAAGTTAACCCTCTAAAGGGAACCTGTCACCATACAATTGATATCTAATGTATTGGTATGATGTTATAAAGCAGAGGTAGCTGAGCAGAATAATAAAATGATAAAGATTGAATTTATTTAATCTAAAACATATTTATTGACATTCCTGTTAAATATGGATGAAAATATGTCACATTTTTTATTTCACTAATGATTGCTAATTATGTGATTATGTTTATTTATTACCGTACAAATGAAACTACTGCTATATATTTTGTATTACTTTTTTATTCAGAAGCTAGGGTTGCCATTTTTATTTGCTGATGTGTATTTGTCAGAGCATGACACACACAGGAAATGAGACTGATACCCGCCTAGTTCACAGCTGTAGGTGTAGCCCAACGCCATTTTATTGTAGCCCAATGCTAGACTGTAACACTAGTACAGAGCAATGATCCCAGAGATTACTAGTGAGCGAAGAGCACAGGTCCAGGCACAGGGGCTGTGGCGCTGATGTCATCAAGTGTTGAGAAAAAGTCCAAGGATGAAGTCATTGCACCAGTGATGGTGCCCAGACCTGTGATCACGGCTTACCACTAAAAAGCTGAGCGGCAAGCTTTTCCAGGTAAAAATAGGCACTTCAACTGGTGTTAGTTGTAGCTATTCTTGGGAGAGCTTGGCACCTGCGCTTTCAAAGAAAAGATAGTTTTTTCAACTGCTGTTAGTTTTATCGTTCCTAGGATAGCTGATATTTTAAGGTAAGTATTATTGAGGTATTTATCCCCTTCATGACCTTGGGATTTTCCATTTTTCCGTGTTCGACGAGTTGTACTTTTGAACGACATCATTGGTTTTACCATGTCATGTACTAGAAAACGGGAAAAAAATTCCAAGTGCGGTGAAATTGCAAAAAAAGTGCAGTCCCACGCTTTTTTGCTAGGTTCACTAAATGCTAAAACTGACCTACCATTATGATTCTCCAGGTCAGTACGAGTTCATAGACACCTAACATGACTAGGTTATTTTTTATCTAAACATACAAAACAAGGCAAACACTGAAGGCTGGTAAAAGGTTGTATATTCATACCAACACATATAGTCATGAAATAAAACCAGCCTATATATGGAAAAAGTGTAGGACACACTAATGCTAATAAGCAAAACTACTAAGAAAATAGTGTCAAAGTCCAAAAATGCATATGAAAAAATATTTATTGAATACAAAAAGCAGACAAAGACAGCAAGGTAGGGGCTGTGAAAAACAACCTCATGGAACCTAGGAGAAAGACAGTGATCCCCAAACAATTAACCCATAGATGGTATAAGACATTCAAGTATGCTCACATATAGAAATGTAAAACATTGTCAGATGGTTACATCAAGATGATAATATAATAATCATTAATAATAATAGTAGATAGCCAAAGACAGGTGCAAGTCCAGATGATAAAAGTGAACATACCACAAGGATAGAGGGGATCACGTCGACTCCAGCCCACCCCAACGCGCGTTTCGGTAAAGTCCTTTCTCAGGGGGGCGTTTTTTTTATCTAAGTGGTGAAAAAACCTTCCAAACTTTGCTAAAAAAAAAAAAAATTGCGCCATTTTCTGATACTCATAGCGTCTCAATTTTTCATGATCTAAGGTCGGTTGAGGGCTTATTTTTTGCGTGCCGAGCTGGCATTTTTAATGATATCATTTCGGTGCAGATACGTTCTTTTGATCGCCCATTATTGCATTTTAATGCAATGTCGCGGAGACCAAAAAAGCGTAATTCTGGCGTTTTGAATTTTTTTCTCTCTACGCCATTTAGCAATCAGGTTAATGCTTTTTTTTATTGATAGATTGGGCGATTCTGAATGCGGCGATACCAAATATGTGTAGGTTTGATTTTTTTTATTTATTTATTTTGATTGGGGTGAAAGGAGGGTGATTTAAACTTTTATATATTTTTTATTTTTTTCACATTTTTTTTACTTTTTTTTTTTTTACTTTTGCCATGCTTCAATAGCCTCCATGGGAGGCTAGAAGCTGGCACAACTCGATCACCTCTGCTACATAGCAGCGATCATCAGATCGCTGCTATGCAGCAGAAATGCAGGTGTGCTATAAGCGCCGACCACAGGGTGGCGCTCACAGCTACCGGTGATCAGTAACCATAGAGGTCTCAAGGACCTCTATGGTTACTCTGCAGAAGCATCGCTGACCCCCCGATCATGTGACGGGGTCGGCGATGCGCTCATTTGCGGCTGCCCGGCTGGAAGCGCCGGTTAAATGCCGCTGTCAGCGTTTGACAGCGGCATTTAACTAGTTAATAGCGGCGGGTGAATTGCGATTTCACCCGCCGCTATTGCGGGCACATGTCAGCTGTTCAAAACAGCTGACATGTCCCGGCTTTGATGCGGGCTCACCGCCGGAGCCCTGCATCAAAGCGCAGTATCTGACCTCGGACGTACTATCCCATCCGAGGTCAGAAAGGGGTTATGCCAGATTTCTGGTGTAAGAACCTTAATGAATTGCCCCTATAGAATCTTGTTTTAGTAGGACATGTTGTATTATCTACATTTAGCATTTTGGGGTAGAACTTTTATTCATTTATTAAGGAAAGAGTAAAAAAAAACAACAACTGACCAGCGCTTTCTATCAAAATTAAATAACTATACAAGGTGCAGTCACTGTAATACCACACAAACAAGTGCAGCAGCACTCTTACCATGGGAAGGTACATGTGAATATTGAATAATGAATATTGAACTGCATTATTGCTCTACAGACTATACTTTTAGGATTGAATAATGTAGCACTCAAGTTGGTCAATGTATGTGAGCCCATCTGACACAACAAGATTTTGCCACATTAATGGTTAGTAACTTAAGTCCTAATTGTTTTTTTTTTTTAAAGAGACAGACCTAATGAACTTCATCATATTGTATGGGTTGCCAATTAGTCTTTTAAGGACACCTTCATTATACGGTGCCACCATTAGACTGGATTACAGCAATGAGAGAGTTTTTTATAATCCCGGTAATTGTGACACAATTGCAGTTGTGTGTTATAGCCATCCTGCTATCCTGGAAATCACATCATGGTGAGTCAACTGCCTAGGCTCCACTAAACCAGTGTATAGGAGGGGTTCAAAGACATTAAACCTAGTGGCTAACTTGTATTTATCTGTGTTTCCTATTGTCTTCAAGGCCACATGCACAATGGCATACTATAATTCCATATTATGTTGTGCAAAGCCATAATAAAGCACCCATAATATTCTACTTAGCTGTACTTTAGTTCAGTATGATTGTAAGTTCATAAATAGTAATCCCATGCATGGTATAGCAAATATGGGAAAATGTATTATACATTTTATATGTCTATTTTATAGTAAATTAAATGGATTACGCATTAATATAAAGTACAGTAGGGATAAGCACTACCGGCAAACATGCTCATATTCTGTAGAGCAGAGGTCCCCACCAACCTGTAACTCAGGAGCAACACGTGGCTCGCAGGCCCATGACGTGTGGCTCTTGGCTGTCTGACATCCTGTTGTATTAGCACTAGTGTTGAGCATTCCGATACCGCAAGTATCGGGTATCGGCCGATACTTGCGGTATCGGAATTCCGATACTGAGTTCCGATATTTACCGCATATCGGATTCCGGAATCGGAAGTTCCCAGAATTCAAACTGCACGAATTCAGCCAATGAGGAATGATTACAAGTGTGGGCACATCCTGTTCAGCATGGTGGGCATGTAACTACTTGCAAGGCTGTGATTGGCTGCTGAAATGATGTCATGATGCACTATAAAAAACGCTGCCGCCCTTTCTGGCTCACTCTGCTGTGAATTCAGTTAGGCATAGGACGCTGTGTTCTGACTGAGGGCCAGTTGAGATAGCGATTTGCTTAATTGTGCTTTTCCCAGGCTAATTTAGCAACCGCTGTGTGTTCACCTTGCTCTTGCCTTGCAGCGCTGTTTTCACAGCGATCTGCAAGGTCTCTGTGTGTGTGTGAGTGCAGCCCACTCTGTAGTCTGTGTGCAGCCATAGCCAGTTGTATTCAGCTCAGGGTGGTTCACTGACTCATACTGTTCTATCCATTGTCCTTTTTTGCAAATAGTGCAGGCTGCTGCACATTTTTTCAAACAATTCCTATTAGTGGCTTTCCACCCGTATCCAGCTAAATTGTGGAAAAACACTACATAGGATAACCTAGAGGAGGTTTTTTGGGCCTTGCAGCACCGTTTACGGCTGTCTGCACGGTCTCCGTGTGAGTGCAGCTCGCCCTGTAGTCTGTGTGCAGCCACAGCCGGTTGTATCCAGCTCAGGGTGCATCACTGCCTCATACCGTAAAATTCATTGTCCTTTTTTGCAAATAGTGCAGACTGCTGCACATTTTTTCAAATAATTCCTATTAGTGGCTTTCCACCCATATCCAGCTAAATTGTGGAAAAACACTACATAGGATAACCTAGAGGAGGTTTTTTGGGCCTTGCAGCGCCGTTTACGGCTGTCTGCACGGTCTCCGTGTGAGTGCAGCTCACCCTGTAGTCATTTCTGCCAAAAAAAAAATAAATAAATAATAAAGTTCACCAAACACACCACTTTACAGTTGTGTAGGCCACATTAGCTCATATTAAAGTCTAGTCCACACTTTAGAAAATTAGTGTTTCTTATACCTGTTAGGAGCTGTTCAGGAATAAGCACACTAAGCCCTTAGTACTTTTCTGCTTATCTTTATCAGTCAACCAAGATGAAAAGGCAGGGAGTAAGGCACGTGGGTGTGGGCGCGGAGCAGGGAGAGGACGTGGGGATTCTGTGCCTGCTGCGGGCACCGGTGACTCATCATCACCCAGTTTCAGCAGGGAACAGTCCTTCATGCGCAGCTTTGTCGGAGAGCGCCGTACACCGCTGCCGCGTGAAGACCAAATTGAAGCCGTTGTCGGATGGATGGCAGCTAACGCATCGACTTCAATTAGTGCCACATCCTCTCAGGCACAGAGCACTGGAGAGAACCCATCTGTCTCTTCACCACCTGCCAAATTGCCCAGGCAGTCAGAGAGCCCAGGACAGGAGCCGTCTCTACTTCTGTTCTCTGAATCTCTTGGCTTGGAAACAGGGGGCCAGCCAAGCAGCATTGGAGAAATGGAAGAAGAGGCAGTGTGCAGTGATGCGCAACAGCTTTGTCTCTCTGACTCTGAAGAGGCGGATGGGCCAGTGCCTCCGGTCATCACACCGCAGTACGCATCTGATGATGACACTCAGGTGCCACTTTCTGGTGCGTGCTGTGCTGCCGAGACTACCCAGGAGGAGCAGTTGGTGGCAGAGGGTAGTGTAGATGATGAAGTCCTTGACCCATCGTGGCGTGAGGAACAGGAAGGTGGTGGGAGCAGCTCTGAGGAAGAGATTCCCCGAACGGGCCAAAGAGGGAGAGGCAGGGGGAAGACTGCGGAGCCTGTAGCCTCCACTTCGGCACCCGTTAGGAGCATGTCTCTTCCAAAAGCCAAAAAGGGCGCTCCCAAGACTTGCAGTGCCTGGTCCTTTTTTGACACAGTTGCAGATGACATTTGCTTTGTCAAATGCAAGGTGTGTCATCAGAAAATCAAAAGAGGGAGAAATGTCGGCAACATCAATACCTCAAATATGTGGAAACATGTGCGGACCAGGCACGCGGTGGAGTTACAAAAACACACTGAAGACCTAGGCCAACCAACAGCGGCAGCTACCACCTCTTCAGCTTGTGTTGCCTCTTCCTCCAGCTCACACACAGCTGGTTCGGCTTCCTCCCAGGATCGCCATGGAAGAACTTCTGGCACTGTTGTCCAGAGACCCACTGTAATTCAACCCGCAGCACCACGTTCCCAGTCATCCTCACACTCCCAGCCCAGTCTACAGCCATCAGTAGTACAGGCATGGGAGAAAAGGCGGCCATTCTCGGCAAACCACCCACGAGCACAGGCTCTGAATGCAGGCATTGCCAAACTTCTGTCACTGGAAATGCTGTCATTCAGGCTGGTGGAGACTGACAGCTTCCGTGACTTGATGGCATTGGCAGTCCCACAGTACAATGTGCCCAGCCGCTTTTATTTCAGCAGGCAAGCCATCCCTGCCCTGCACAAGCATGTGGAGGGACACATAAAACACGCGCTACTGAACGCCGTCAGTAGCATGGTCCACCTCACCACCGATGCGTTGACCAGTCACCATGGACAGAGGCGATACCTTTCCCTCGCTGCCCATTGGGTTAATGTTGTTGAGCTGGGTACAGATCGTGAAAGTGGCGCAGGACATGTCCTGCCCACTCCAAGGATTGCAGGAATCCAGTCTGTACTCATTGACTCCTCCTCATACACAAGTTCCTCAGAATCATCGCTGCAGGAGCCGTCACAGTCCACCTCCACATGGACCCGTGAACGTTTACCTGTTACGACCGACATGAGCACAGCCGTGGCCAAACGTCAACAGGCCGTCTTGAAATTAATTTCTTTGGGGAATCGAAGCCACACAGCGCAGGAGCTCTGGAATGCCATCAAGCAGGAGAGCGATGTGTGGTTTGTGCCAGTGAATCTCCAGCCAGGCATGGTAGTGTGTGACAATGGCCGAAATCTGGTGGCAGCTCTGGGCCTCGGCAACCTCACTCACATCCCATGTCTGGCACATGTGCTCAACTTGGTCGTGCAGAGTTTTTTGAGGGACTATCCGGATCTTGATGCACTGCTGCAAAAGGTCCGCCTAGAGTGTGCTCACTTGCGGCGTTCCAGCACGGCAAGATCGCGCATTGCAGCTCTGCAGCGCCGATTCCGCCTTCCGGAACATCGCATCATATGTGACCTACCTACCAGGTGGAATTCCACGTTACATATGTTGGAGCGGTTGTGTGAGCAGCAGCAAGCAGTAATTGAGTACCAGCTGCATCAGGTGCAAAGAAGTCGCACTCCGCGCCGTTCAGACTTCACAACCACAGAGTGGGCCACTATGAAGGACGTCTGCCAGGTTTTGCATCCCTTTGATTATTCCACGCGGATGGCGAGTGCAGATGATGCACTAGTCAGCATGACTGTCCCCCTTATCTGCCTGCTTCAACAAACACTGCAAGCGCTAAGGGATGATGTTGTGGAAGAGGTGGAGGATGAGGATTCACCATTTCCATCAGCTTCTGGACCGTCAGCGCCACGTGGTTCCTCACAAACGCGTAGGCAGGGGACACTTTGTGAGGAGGATGAGGAGGAGTCAATGGAGGAGGAAGACATCCGTCCAGAGGAGGGAGTTACACAATTGTCCAGTAGTCAGTGTGTACAGCGAGGGTGGGGTGATGAAGAGCGGGCAGAGATCACGCCTCAAGCAGGGGACAGCGTTTCTTGGCCAGTTGGCAGTCTGCAGCACATGGTTGATTACATGCTGCAGTGCCTGAGAAACGACCGCCGCATCGCCCACATTCTCAACATGGCTGATTATTAGGTGTACACCCTCCTCGATCCTCGCTACCGGGACAACGGACAAAGCCTCATCACACCGTTGAACCGGGAGTACCAAGACACACTGGTGAATTCCATCATCTTCTCCAGTCCAAATGAGAGAAGTGCTGCTAGTGCTTTACAAAGCAGCTTAGTGCATCCAGGCAGTGGAGGAGGCTCTGCACAAAGAGGGAGCAGAAGCAGTGCCTCTGCCCAAGGCAAGACCAGTATGGCCCAACTGTGGCACAGTTTTGTGTGCCCGCCACAAATGTCTACACCATCACAGGCGGCTCCAGTCAGCAGGAGGCAACGTTTCCGTCAGATGGTGACAGACTACATGTCTTGCCCTCTTACTGTACTCCCAGACGGCTCTTCCCCTTTCAAGTTTTTGGTCTCTAAGCTGGATACATGGCCAGAGCTAAGCCAGTATGCATTGGAGGTGCTGGCTTGCCCTGCGGCTAGTGTATTATCGGAACGTGTCTTTAGTGCTGCAGGTGGTGTACTAACAGACCGTCGCATGCGACTATCCTCCGATAATGTTGACCGGCTTACTTTTCTGAAAATGAACCATGCCTGGATCTCGCGGGAATTTGCCACTCCTCTTCCTGATTAAATAATTGGGTGACTGTCTACAGTATCCAGGTCTCCTGTTGTGTTCATCTTTCTACCACCTGAACTGTAATTCCTGGGCTCCAACACCGCCAGTTGAGGCTCAGAAGTGCCGTCTGCACAGTCAAAACATACAACCCAGTGTTATTGGGTTTCAGTAACGTCAGCTG
Organism: Ranitomeya variabilis; assembly: GCF_051348905.1. Classification (NCBI taxonomy): domain Eukaryota; kingdom Metazoa; phylum Chordata; class Amphibia; order Anura; family Dendrobatidae; genus Ranitomeya; species Ranitomeya variabilis. The sequence continues at coordinate 536,743,187 of NC_135234.1, forward strand.
ATCCCCAGCTGTGTAGCCGGCAATGTGTCCTGCGACCACCACGCTGACACAACAACTGAAATTGAAGGGAACCTGTCCACCCCCCAGGCGTTTGTTACTGAAAGAGCCACCTTGTGCAGCAGTAATGCTGCACAAGGAAAAGGTAGCTATTTTAGTTTAGCTCCTTGCACACGCAGAACTTAACACTTATAAAATGTGTCCACTGATACCGTAAAAGCGTCACGGAGGTGGGACTTTCCTTCGTAATGGGACGCAGCACAGCTATCATTCCTACCCCCTTGGTGCCGTGCGCCGCCTCCTCAGCGTTGTTTGATTCTGTCCCGGAGCCTGCGCTGTTATGTTATCCCTTGGCCAGGCACACTTAGCGCTGCCCGATTTCTGACATCATTTGGTGTCAGGCTGACTGCGCCTGTGCGGCCGCGCTGGCCAAGATCCCGCCTCGCAGTGGCTTCTTATTTAATCACATTGCGGGCCTGGGATCCATGGGCATGCGCAGTGCATATCTTCACCTCAGGCTCTCACTCGTCTCCCTCCGCCTTCTTCAGACTGTGCGCCGGCAGCTGATACCTAATAGCATGCCACGGCCGTGACGCCGCACAGTCTGAAGAAGCCAGAGGGAGGGGAGTGAGAGGCGAGGATATGCACTGTGCATGCCCATGGATCCCAGGCCCGCAGTGGGATTACATTAGACGACACTGCGAGGCGGGATCTCGGCCAGCGCGGCCGCACAGGCGCAGCCAGCCTGACACCGAATGATGTCAGAAGATGGGCAGCGCTAAGTGCGCCTGGCCAAGGGATAACATAACAGCGCAGGCTCCGGGACAGAATCAAACAACGCTGAGGAGGCAGCGCACGGCACCAAGGGGGTAGGAATGACGGCTGTGCTGCGTCCCATTATGAAGGAAAGTCCCCCCTCCGGGACGGTCTCACGGTATCAGGGGACACATTTTATAAGTGTTTAGTTCTGTGTTTGCAAGGAGCATAATTAAAAGAGCCACCTTTTCCTTTTGCATCCTTAGTGCTGCACAAGATGGCTCTTTCAGGTACAAACGCCTTGGGGGGGGTTAAAGGTTCACTTTCGACTTGCTCCAATCAGGCTTCGGCCTACACTGTGTTCCTCTGCTCCTCCTGCTGTCCCTGGGCTCTAACACCGCCAGGTGGTGCCTGGAAGTGCTGTCCGCACAGTCAACAGTCGCTCCTCTGTTATTGGGGTTCAGTAACGTCAGCTGTTCCCCAGCTGTGTGTGCGGCAATACCTCCAATCTGCTCCTCCTGCTGTCCCTGGACTCTAACACCGCCAGTTGGTGCCTGGAAGTGCTGTCCGCACAGTCAACAGTCGCTCCTCTGTTATTGGGGTTCAGTAACGTCAGCTGTTCCCCAGCTGTGTGTGCGGCAATACCTCCAATCTGCTCCTCCTGCTGTCCCTGGTCTCTAACACCGCCAGGTGGTGCCTGGAAGTGCTGTCCGCACAGTCAACAGTCGCTCCTCTGTTATTGGGGTTCAGTAACGTCAGCTGTTCCCCAGCTGTGTGTGCGGCAATACCTCCAATCTGCTCCTCCTGCTGTCCCTGGACTCTAACACCGCCAGTTGGTGCCTGGAAGTGCTGTCCGCACAGTCAACAGTCGCTCCTCTGTTATTGGGGTTCAGTAACGTCAGCTGTTCCCCAGCTGTGTGTGCGGCAATACCTCCAATCTGCTCCTCCTGCTGTCCCTGGGCTCTAACACCGCCAGGTGGTGCCTGGAAGTGCTGTCCGCACAGTCAACAGTCGCTCCTCTGTTATTGGGATTCAGTAACATCAGCTGTTCCCCAGCTGTGTGTGCGGCAATACCTCCAATCTGCTCCTCCTGCTGTCCCTGGGCTCTAACACCGCCAGTTGGTGCCTGGAAGTGCTGTCCGCACAGTCAACAGTCGCTCCTTTGTTATTGGGGTTCAGTAACGTCAGCTGTTCCCCAGCTGTGTGTGCGGCAATACCTCCAATCTTCTCCTCCTGCTGTCCCTGGGCTCTAACACCGCCAGTTGGTGCCTGGAAGTGCTGTCCGCACAGTCAACAGTCGCTTCTCTGTTATTGGGGTTCAGTAACGTCAGCTGTTCCCCAGCTGTGTGTGCGGCAATACCTCCAATCTGCTCCTCCTGCTGTCCCTGGTCTCTAACACCGCCAGGTGGTGCCTGGAAGTGCTGTCCGCACAGTCAACAGTCGCTCCTCTGTTATTGGGGTTCAGTAACGTCAGCTGTTCCCCAGCATTGTGTGCGGCAATACCTCCAATCTGCTCCTCCTGCTGTCCCTGGGCTCCAACACCACCAGTTGGTGCCTGGAAGTGCTGGCTGCACAGTTAACACTTGCTGTCGTGTTATTGGGGTTCAGTAACGTCAGCTGCTCCCGTGCTGTGTATCCGGCAACGTGTCATGCGACCGCCATGCTGGCACACTAACAGACATTTACATGCCTCCAGTGCAGGCTTCGGCCTACACTCTGCTCCTCCTGCTGTCCCTGGGCTCCAACACTGCTGGTTGCTGCCCGGAAGTGCTGTTTGCACAGAGCTAAACACCTCGCCAATGTGTTAGTGGGGTTCAGTGACGCCTGCTGCTCCCCTGCTGTGTATCCGGCAACGTGTCATGCGAACGCCACGCTTGCACAACTAAAATTTAAGGGAACCCGCCCCTCCCCCAGGCGTTTGTTACTGAAAGAGCCACCTTGTGCAGCAGTAATGCTGCACAAGGAAAAGGTGCCTATTTTCTTTGTGCTCCTTGCACACGCTGAACCTAACACTTATGAAATGTATCTCCTCACACCGTTAAACCTTCCCGGAGGTGAGACTTTCCTTTGTAATGTGATGCAGCACAGCCGTCATTCCTCCCCACTTGGCGCCGTGCGCCGCCTCCTCAGCGTTGTTTGATTCTGCCCCGGAGCCTGCGCTGTTATGTTATCCCTTGGCCATGCACACTTAGCGCTGCCCGTCTTCTGACATCATTCGGTGTCAGGTTGGCTGCGCCTGTGCGGCCGTGCTGGCCGAGATCCCGCCTCGCAGTGTCTTCTGATTTAATCACACTGCGGGCCTGGGATCCATGGGCATGCGCAGTGCATATCTTCACCTCAGGCTCTCACTCATCTCCCTCCGCCTTCTTCAGACTGTGCGCCGGCAGCTGATCCCTAATAGCATGCCACGGCCGTGACGCCGCACAGTCTGAAGAAGCCGGAGGGAGGGGAGTGAGAGGCGAGGATATGCACTGCGCATGCCCATGGATCCCAGGCCCGCAGTGGGATTACATTAGACGACACTGCGAGGCGGGATCTTGGCCAGCGCGGCCGAACAGGCGCAGCCAGCCTGACACTGAATGATGTCAGAAGACGGGCAGCGATAAGTGTGCATGGCCAAGGGATAACATAACAGCGCAGGCTCCGGGACAGAATCAAACAACGCTGAGGAGGCGGCGCACGGCACCAAGGGGGTAGGAATGACGGTTGTGCTGCGTCACATTACGAAGGAAAGTCCCACCTCCGGGACAGTTTTACGGTGTGAGTGGACACATTTCATAAGTGTCTAGTTCCGCGTTTGCAAGGAGCAAAATTAAAAGAGCCACCTTTTCCTTTTGCATCCTTAGTGCTGTACAAGATGGCTCTTTCAGCAACAAACGCCTGGGGGGGGTTAAAGGTTCCCTTTCAAATTGCTCCAGTGCAGACTTCGGCCTACACTCTGCTCCCTCTGCTCCTCCTGCTGACCCTGGGTTCTAACACCGCCAGTTGGTGCCCGGAAGTGCTGGCTGCACAGAGAAAAACACCCGCCAATGTGTCAGTGGGGTTCAGCAACGCCAGCTGTTCCCCCGCTGTGTAGCCGGCAACGTGTCCTGCAAACGCCATGCAGACACAAAGCTCCTGCCAGTGCAGGCTTCGGCCTACACTCTGCTCCTCTGCTCCTCCTGCTGACCCTGGGCTCTAACACCGCCAGTTGGTGCCCGGAAGTGCTGGCTGCACAGAGAAAAACACCCGCCAATGTGTCAGTGGTGTTCAGCAACGCCAGCTGTTCCCCCGCTGTGTAGCCGGCAACGTGTCCTGCAAACGCCACGCAGACACAAAGCTGCCGCCAGTGCAGGCTTCGGCCTACACTCTGCTCCTCTGCTCCTCCTGCTGACCCTGGGCTCTAACACCGCCAGTTGGTGCCCAGAAGTGCTAGCTGCACAGAGAAAAACACCCGCCAATGTGTCAGTGGGGTTCAGCAATGCCAGCTGTTCCCCTGCTGTGTAGCCGGCATCGTGTCCTGCAAATGCCACGCAGACACAAGAACCGAAATTGAAGGGAACCTGCCCCCCCCAGGCGTTTGTATGTATTACAGCCACCTTGTACAGCAGTAATGCTGCCTTTGTACAAGGTGGCTCATTAAGTTATTCTCCTTGCACACATCGAACTCAACACGTATAAAATATGTCCCCTGAGAGCATTAAAACGTCCCTGAGGTGTGACTTTCCTTTGTAATGACATGCAGCAACCCCCTTGGTAGCGCTGCCTGTCTTCTGACATCATTGTTTGGCTGGCTGCGCCTCTGCGGCCACCCTGCCCGACACAACGCCCCTCGGTGTCTTATTTATTTAGACTGCGAGGGTGTGATTGTTGGGCATGAGCAGTGCATATCTTCACCTGTCAGTGTCACTCATCTCCTTCCGCCTTCTTCAGACTGTGCGGCTTCATGGCCGTGGCATGCGATAAGGGATCAGCTGACGCCGCACAGTCTGAAGCCGGTGTAAGGACACGAGTGAGAGGCGAACATATTTACTGCGCAAGGCCATGAATCCCAGCCCCGCAGTGTGAATAAATGAAAAGACACTGCGGGGCTGGGATTCATGGGCATCGCGAACTGCACCGGCCGACATCAAATGATGTCAGAAGATGGGCAGAACTAACAGCGCATGGCCAAGGGATAACACGACAGCGCAGATTCCTGTACAGCAAAATGCGATGCTCAGGAGGCCGCGCCAAGCACCAAGGTGGTCTTTTTGACAGCTGTGCTGCGTCTCATTAAGAAGGGAACTCACGCCTCCAAGACAGTTTTGACTGTATAAGGGGCTAAATGTTATACGTCTTTCATTCAGCGTGTGCAAGGAACAAAATTAAAAGAGCAACCTTTCACTTGTGCAGCATTACTGCTGCACAAGGTGGCTCTTCTAGTTTGTAACACCTGAGGGGGGGTTAAAGGTTACCTTTAAAATTGGTTCAATTGGGCTTCGGCCTACACTCTGCTCCTCCTGCAGAGCCTGGGCTCTAACACTGCCAGTTGGTGCCCGGAAGTGCTGGCTGCACAGAGAAAAACACCCGCCAAAGTGTCAGTGGGGTTCAGCAACGCCAGCTGTTCCCCCGCTGTGTAGCCGGCAACGTGTCCCGCAAACGCCACGCAGACACAAAGCTGCCACCAGTGCAGGCTTCGGCCTACACTCTGCTCCTCTGCTCCTCCTGCTGACCCTGGGCTCTAACACCGCCAATTGGTGCCCGGAAGTGCTAGCTGCACAGAGAAAAACACCCACCAATGTGTCAGTGGGGTTCAGCAACGCCAGCTGTTCCCCTCCTGTGTAGCCGGCATCGTGTCCTGCAAACGCCACGCAGACACAAAGCTGCCTCCAGTGCAGGCTTCGGCCTACACTCTGCTCCCCCTGCTGACCGTTTGCTCCAACCCTGCTAATTGGGGCTCTAGGAAGACAATCTTGAATAGGTCCCCATCCTGGTTCCAGTACCGTCAGCTGGTTCCGGGTAGAGCCTTTGGCTTAGGTGCCTCCTTCTGGGTATCCGAGTTCCACTAACGTCAGGTGGTCCTTGGTAGTGCTTTCAGGCACGGGTACCTCCTGCTTAGTAAACCGGGTTCCAGTAACATCAGCTGGTTCTCGGTAATTCCATTGGCTCTTGGACCTTTGGCTACCCATCCGGGTTCCAGTACCGTCAGCTGGTTCTCGGCAGTGTCTTTTGCTCTTGTACCTTCTGCCCCATCCTGGTTCCAGTACCGTCAGCTGGTTCCGGGCAGAGCCTTTGGCTTAGGTGCCTCCTTCTGGGTATCCGAGTTCCACCAACGTCAGGTGGTCCTTGGTAGTGCTTTCTGGCACGGGTACCTCCTGCTTAGTAACCGGGTTCCAGTAACGTCAGCTGGTCCTCGGTAGTTCCATTGGCTCTTGGACCTTCGGCTACCCATCCGGGTTCCAGTACCATCAGCTGGTTCTCGGCAGTGTCTTTTGCTCTTGTACCTTCTGCCCCATCCTGGTTCCAGTACCGTCAGCTGGTTCCGGGCAGAGCCTTTGGCTTAGGTGCCTCCCTCTGGGTATCCGAGTTCCACCAATGTCAGGTGGTCCTTGGTAGTGCTTTCTGGCACGGGTACCTCCTGTTTAGTTACCGGGTTCCAGTAACGTCAGCTGGTCCTCGGTAGTTCCATTGGCTCTTGAACCTTCGGGTAGCCATCCGAGTTCCAGTTACATCAGCTGGTTCTCGGCATTTTCTCAGCCTTCTTGTACCTTCTGCTACATTTCCAAGTTCAAGACCCTAAAGACGACGACCCGGAAGACCACCCCTAAGATGACGACGACACCAGAGACAACAACCACTGAGATGACGACGACCCTGGAGACGATGACCCTGAAGACCACCCCGATGACGACGATGACGACGACGAACCTGGAGACGACGACCCTGGAGACGACGACATGGAAGACCGAGAAGCAGAAGAACAGGAGGCTGCAGAACAAAGAGCAGAAGAACATTAAGCATAACACTAAATATCAGAGCTAAAGATATTATCTAAATTATAAGCAGAAGAAGACTAAGCAGTGTATGGGGGTGAGTCCGTTCCTCCTCGTGGTGCCCCTGGATAAAGCCTGATGCTGCAGGCCAAACTGAACGCGGACAAATGTAACTCTTTTGTGACAGGCAAAATGGAAGGTGTACTCTTCAAACTTTTATAGATAACAACTACAGGAATGCCTGTCACAAATAAGAATATGATGAAGAAGTAGAATATGAAAAAGAATAATAGTTGAATAAAAAGAACATGAAGAATGTAACAACAAAAAAATAATAGGTAGAAGATGAAGAAGAAGATGAATAAGGTGAAGAAGAAGTTGATGTCAAAGATGCTGATGATGATGAAGAAGAAAGTGTAAGAGAAGTAAAAAAAAAGGTGAAGGGCATGGAAGTAATGACACATCAATATCTGACAAAATAAAAAAATTCTTAACATAGTCAATATCTTTGTAACTCCGAACATCTTAAAAAAAAAAAAAATTCCTGCTATTCCATTTGATTGGGCTAAACCTCTATGCCTTTAATGTCTCCGCCACCTCCCCCAATACATCCTACATTATTCTTAGTTGTTTTCCTTCATGTAGAATGAACCTACAAGGAAAGAAAGGGTTTATTTTAATTCCGATATTTTCGTCCCATTGACTTGCATTGGTATCGGGTATCGGTATCGGCGAGATCCGATATTTTGCCGGTATCGGCCGATCCAATCCGATACCGATACTTTCCGATATCGGAAGGTATCGCTCAACACCAATTAGCACCAGCTATGAAATGCAGTACTCCATATGGTGACTTTGTGAGTGCCCTGCAAAAAAAGATCAGATCTGGATGCGCATATACTGGCGTGGGGGAAGGGGAGAGTAAACATGACAAGCTGGAGATTGGACTATGTTACGAGCTAGAGCGGTGCATGAAGATGGATACCATACAGTAGTGTGGTATGTGTGCTTGATGTAAGAACACTGAATAGGGGAAACCCTGGATGTAAGAGCTTTGCCTATAAGAGAATGGGGCACATTTCCTTGGTGTGCTTTCAGTGGGGATGCTTTGTGTGTCTGTTTACAAATAATGAGTAGGTCTGGGTGTCACTACTTTGGGTCAGGGGATGTGGCTCAATGTAGCTCTCAAGGTAAAGAAAGATTGAGGATTACTGCTGTAAAGTATACATTTTGTAATATTTCTGCTACTGATGGCAGTGGCAACAAAGGACAAAGAAGTGAAAGGGAAGCAAAGAGTATTTAGTGTTAGCATACAACCCATTTCAGCTATCAGATACTGGAAAAATAATCAAGGTGCCAAGTAGAATAGTAGTAGTGTTTATTATTATTATTATTATTATACATTATTATACATTTTTATAGCGCCATTTATTCCATGACGGTTTACGTGTGAAAAAAGGGGGTAAATATAGACAAATACATTAAACATGAGCAAAAAAACAAGGCACACAGGTACATAAGGAGGGAGGACCCTGTCTGGGAGGGCTCACAGTCTGCAGGGGATGGGTAAGGATACACTAGGAGAGGGTTGAGCTGCTTGTGTGGCAGTTCAGTAGGTTGAGGATCACTGCAGGCTGCAGGCTTATCGGAAGAGGTGAGTCTTCAGGTTCTTTTTGAAGGTTTCTATGGTAGGCGAGAGTCTGATGTGTTGGGGTAGAGAGTTCCAGAGTATGGGGGAAGCACGGGAGAAATCTTGGATGTGGTTGTGGGAAGAAGAGATGAGAGGGGTAGAGAAGGAGATCTTGGGAGGGTCGGAGGTTGCGTGTAGGTAAGTATCGGGAGACCATGTCACAGATGTATGGAGGAGACTGGTTGTGGATGGCTTTGTATGTCATAGTAAGGGTTTTGAACTGGAGTCTCTGGGTGATAGGAAGCCTGTGAAGGGCTTGGCATAGGGGAGAGGCTGGGGAATAGCAGGGAGACAGGTTTAGTCGGGCAGCAGAGTGTAGGATGGATTGGAGTGGTGCCAGAGTGCTAAAGGGGAGGCCAGAGAGTAGTCAAGGTGGGAGATGATAAGGGCATGCACTAGTGTTTTGTAGTGTCACAGTCAAGGAATGCTAGGATCCGGGAAATATTTTTGAATTTGAGACGGCAGGATGAGGCAAGGGCTTGGATATGTGGCTTGAAAGAGAGGGCAGAGTTGAGGATCACCCCGAGGCACCGGGCATGTGGGACTGGGGAAAGTGAGCAGCCACTGACATTGATAGATATGTCTGGTGGAGGGGTAGAGTGAGATGGGGGAAAGATGATGAATTCTGTTTTGTCCATGTTCAGTTTTAGAAAGCAAGCAGAAAAGAAGGCCGAGATAGCAGACAGACAGTGTGGAATTTTGGTAAGTAAGGAGGTCAGGTCAGGTACGGATAAGTAGATCAGCATGTCATCGGCGTAGAGATGATACTGCATAACGTGGGATTCTATGAGCTGTCCCAGGCCGAAGGTGTAGATGGAGAAGAGCAGTTGTCCTAGAACAGAGCTTTGAGGAACACCGACAGACAAGTGGGAAGTGAGGAGGTGGTGTGGGGGAGGGAGACACTGAATGTTCGGTCTGTCAGATATGATGAGATCCAGGATAGGGCCAAGTCTGTGGTGCCAAGAGATGTGAGGATCTGTAGGCAGAAGCGAGTGGTCCACAGTGTCAAAGGCAGAAGACAGGTCCAGGAGAAGGAGGACAGAGTAGTGTCGTTTGCTCTTGGCAGCTAGTAGGTCATTGGTGACTTTAGTTAGGGCAGTTTCAGTTGAGTGATGGGGTCGGAAGCCAGATTTTAACAGGTCAAAGAGGGAGCAAAAGGAGAGGTGGGAGGACAATTCAAGATGGACGTGTTGTTCCAGTAATTTTGAGGCATAAAGGAGAAGAGATATCGGGTGATAGTTAGACACAGAGGATGGGTCGAGGGAGGGCTTTTTAATGGGTGTGATCTTGGCATGTTTGAAGGATGAGGGGAAGACACCTGTTGAAAGTGAGAGATTGAAAAGGTGTGTTAGGGTTGGGATGAAGACCAAGGTTAGGGATGAGGTGGGACGGGAGCTGGTTGAGCGTGCAGGTGGTGAGGTGTGATCTTGACAGGAGGGTGGAGAGCAAATCTTCTGCCATGGTGGAGAAGCTGGTTTTGGAGGAACAGGGATGAGCAGTTAAGAGGGGCATTGGGTGCTGTGGGCCAAAGCTTTCTCTGATCATATCGATCTTCTGTTTAATGAAAGAGGCAAAGTCTTCAGCAGAAATGAGAGGAGCGGGAGTGGGTGCGGGGGGATGGAGTAGAGAATTTAAAGTGTTGAAAAACTATGTAGGGTTGTGAGACAGGGAGTATATGAGAGATGAGAAGTAAGTTTGTTTTGCGGCAGTGAGCGTGGACTTGAAGCTGGTGAGGGACTGCTTGTATGCAGTGAAGTGGTTAGCAGAGCAGGATCGCTTCCATCTCAGCGATCCTGGAAGCCGTCTCAGTTCTTTGGTCAGGATGGTCAGCCAGGGCTGCCTGTTGAGTGTACGAGTTTTGCTATGCATGAGCGGGGTGGCCAAATCGAGTGTTGCTGTTATTGTGGTGTTATAAAAAGTGGCAGCAGCATCTGTGTCATGAAGGGAGGCTATGTCTGTAAGAGGGAGAAGGGACTCAGAAAGTGACTGTAAGTTGAGGAGTTTGAGATTTCTGCGAGGGTGTGTGAGTTTGTGGATTAGAGGCTGCACAATAGGAGAGGAGAGGGAAGAGAATGTCAGTAGGCTGTGGTCAGACAGGGGGAGGGGTGAGTTAGTGAGATTAGTAAGGGAGCAGAAGTGGGTGAAGATGAGGTCCAGCGTGTGGCCATCTTTGTGTGTGGCCTCAGAGGACCATTGAGTAAGGCCAAAGGAGGCAGTCAGAGATAAAAGTTTAGAGGCAGCTGAGGTGGAAGTGTCAATGGGGATATTGAAGTTACCCATGATGATAGTGGGGATGTCAGCAGAGAGGAAATGAAGTAGCCAGGTGGTAAGGTGGTCGAGAAAGGTGGAGATGGCTAGTTCTGGGGGCGGTAGGTGACAGCCAGCTGGAGGTTGGAGGGGGAATAAATGCAGATGGAGTTTACCTCGAACGAGGGAAGAGTAGCAGAGGGTGGTAGCGGGACTGGAGTAAAGGAGCAGGTGTCAGACAGGAGCAAGCCAACCCCTCCACCACGTTTGTTGCTGGGGCGAGGGGTGTGAGAGAGGTGGAATCCACCATAGGAAAGTGCAGCTGGAGAGGCTGAGTCAGAGGGGGTGAGCCAGGTTTTAGTGGTGCCAAGGAAAAAGAGTTTGTTGGTGATTAAGAGGTTGTGGATAAAAGGCAGTTTGTTGCAGACAGAGCGTGCATTCCATAGTGCTCCAGGTAAGGGGACCGAGGGAGTAGGGGCTGGATGAATGGGTATGAGGCTATCATGGTTGGGAAAACGTGCAGAGGATCATGGCAGAGGGTTAGAAATGAGTGTGGGGATGTGTTGAGGAGGCCTGGGATTTGGGGATATGTCACCAGAGATGAGGAGTAGCAGACAGAGCGTTAGAAGGTGGGAGCAGGATAGGACATGATGCGGCCGTGTGTGTCTGGAGAAAAAGGATTGTATGTGGAGGAACAGTTCTGAGGAGAAGGTGAGATGGCTGGGGAGGATTGAGGGAGAAATGACAAGTTCTTTATTAGGTGGAAGGATTGCAGGAGATTGTAAGAGGGAAAGTAGTATGGGGATGAAAGAGAAAAGAAACCGAAACATTGTAGTGGTTTGGTATTCTGTTACCTTCCAGTCAATTCCAGTCCAATTCAGTCTAATTCAAAGTAATTAAAAATATGTAATTTAAAAGATGGAATCTGAAAGATGCATGGATCAGACTACGTCTGGAGCAGACTCCTGCATCTGAATATATGTGCTGGTAAGAGGATTCAGCTGTGAGTGCATGTGGGGGTGTGTGGCCACAACACATGTTCAGAGTTAAACAAAAAGTCATAAAAGGGGGAGGAGTTAGACTGACCACTCAGAGGTATGCATGGAAGACACCAGAGAAGTGAAATACATTATGGAGCCAAAGTAAAGGGTGAGCAGTGCATACCAGAGAAAAAAAATGCAGTTCTAATACACATTCAGGATCAAGGCAGAGCTGGGAACATTCAGGGCATACCTGTGAGAAGAGGAGAACAACCCGAATAGATGGTACAGATGATGATGATGATAACATTGTAGAAGTGATGAGTGGCCAAATGCATTCTAGAATTCAGTCTAATTCAAAGTAATTAAAAATATGTAATTTAAAAGAGTTTAGTAAATTTTACTGAAACACACAGACAGATGTTTAATGTATATGTAGAGACAGTTTCTCACAGACTTAGAGATAAGTGAATCAACTCATAATAACCTGAATTTGTTTCAGATTTCCTGAAAAATTAAAATCTGTCTAAAATTAATTTCAGGATATTTACTCATCTTCAATGATTCTAAAGGACAGCTATTTAGCCTACATTGTTCCCCATCATGCTGTACAAAAGCAGCTGTAAAGACCACCACTGTGCTGAATAGACAATGCTTCTTCTACACTACATTGCAGCAGAGATTTAGTAAGTTATTAGTTCACTGGACTTCCTTGATATTATGAACCTTTACATGTGAGCGTGAAGTGCTATGAAGCTATCTCTCTTGGCTCATTCACAAGACTGTATTTTTGGTGCAAGTGCTGTCTGTGAAAAAAACGGACAGCACTCAGACCAATGTTATTCAGTGGGTCAGTGGAAATGAGCGATGTTTTTCACTGACCAAATCTGCGTTTGAAAAAAAATAGCAGCATCCACTAGTTTCTTCCATATATCAGATGAGACTCACCCATTCAAGTCTATGGGTGTGTGAAAAAAATTGGATGCACACAGTATAGCATCCCATTTTTAAGGATGCATTGCAGTTCTGTAACATAGAAAACTGTAAATGGTCCTGTAATTCATTAATAGCTGCTGTAAAAAAATGGATTGCATATGGACTGCACACGGATTGCCCATGGATGACAAATGAGAAAAAAAATCATCCAACTTTTCTGGATGAAACTCTGCCCAACTTTTTTATACACTTAAATGAACCTACCCTCATTAGGAGAAGAAAGTTGCAACAATTTTTATCTTTTTTGAGGTTCACCTAGTCACCCTACTAAATATAACAATGTAACCAATGCAGTTTTTAAAATAGTCACCCCACAAAACTTGTTAAAAATAACAAGATAAAAGATACTCATTTTTCCAATACATATGGACATGTGACCACTGCAGCTAACCACTGACCACAGCAATTTGCTGCAGCAGTCATGTGCCTATCTCGGGATGAAGAGGAAACACAGACACTAGTGGTGCACCATTCCTGATAGGTCACGTTTGTGTCCCATCCCTGTGTCTATTCTTCCCCTCCCCAGGATCTAATAAGGATCCTTACAAGTGATCTTTCTATATTGCTCTTTATTATTTTTTTAATAATTTGTTCCTTTTTCATTCTATTTTTTAGTATTCCTACTTGTTTTCATCAACAACAACCTGAATATATCATCACTCATTCCTCTGGATTGAATATACCCCATTGATGCTACAATATGATGGGCAATAATCTCCGAATATTTTTCTATTATTATTTATTGCAATATCTTTGTGCATGTGATATTCTCATTCTGAATCAATGGGATTGTTCTACTTGAGAAGTGAATTTGTTTCCATTTTTGGCATGTTCATACTTATTATTCAGAAGTGCGCATGATCATTGGTGGTCTGCACTCCCCTCCGCTGCCGCGGTGTCTCTTTGGCCTTCTGCGCCCGGCTGGGAAATTTCTTTTCCCCTAGCATGCGCAGTTATGCTTGACACTTGTGCCGATGCAGGACCTGCTGATCCCACTGCGCATGCACCATTTGAACCGATTCTATTGGTCGGATCTGATCCTGTAACCAGTTAACTTAGTAACCACGAATGCACAGTTGTGCCTGATACTTGTGTTAACGCAAGACCTGTTGATCTTACTGTACATGTGCCAACTGAATCAATACTATTGGTTAAATTTGATCATGTGACCAGTTACCCTAGTAGCCACTAATGCGCAGTTGTGTTCGATACTTGTGTCAACGCAGGACCTGTCAACTCTACTGCACATGTGCCAATTGAATTGAACTGATGTTACTGGCCAGATCCGACCATGTGACCGGCCACCTTAGATATATAAAGGTCCTTGTCTTTCATTATTACACATCCCCTTGAGAAAGCATCTATACAAAAAAGCGAAACGTACGTGGGATTTTTTTGGGGTCCTGTCTGGTGCTGCTAACCCTCCAACTTTTATACTGGTAAGCGCTATTTATCTGTATCTATTTATACTACTCTTGGACTATTTTGTTACAATTACTGCTATTATTGATCTTATTAGATAAGCGCTCTCTGTTTATTTTTCCATCGGTGATCCTTTAGCATGTCTGTATTTATTATTTACTTTTGTATACCTATTAATAAAGTATCATTTAACCTATATACTCCTTTCTTCTCCTTGTTTCATTCTTATTATGGAGTTGGTATTTTTTCTGGTTCGGGGTCCTGTTTGCACAATTTAGTGCTTTCTGTCAAACTGTCATGCTGCCTGGTTCGTGTCTTAGTTGTGCACCACAGCGGCGATGATCAGTGTGGAGACCATGTTCTATCTGCTGGGCTATAAAATTCAGGAATCAACAGCTGCCAAAAATGTTGCAGAGCACTGCATTAGTGTTGAGCGATACCTTGCGATATCGGGAAATATCGGATCGGATTGGATCGGACCGATACCCCAAAATATCAGGTATCGCCGATTCCGATACCAGAAACCAATGCAAGTCAATGGGACACAAATATCGGAATGAAAATAAACCCTTTCTCTAGTCACCTTCCGCGACAGTCACCTTGGAGGATGTCTCCCCGCCCTAATGGGGGACAGGAACACAAAAAGGTTAAATAACCCTCCCCTTCCTGCTAACTCCAGTGTTTTTCCTGTCCCCCAGTGGGACATGAAGAGGTCCTTCAGGTGCTGGCATGGCTGGTGAACGGAGCACCTGGATTTGCTTACCACCAGGCAGCTGAGGTCGGGAGGTGATCCTCTCCTCCTCCTCTATGGGCTGCGCTCCATCTTCACCCTTGCGGTGTACTCGGGCCCTCCCCACCCCTCCCGTGCTCTGTCAGGGGCAAAGCGGGGTGGTGATGTGCTGCTGGAGTCCTCGCTGAGCTCCCCGGCATCCTCCCTCTCCAGCATCTGTGTGGAGTTCCGGGTTCGCGCGGCCGGATGTGACATCATTGTACTTCCGGTTCGCAGCCTGGGGCTCTGCAATGGAACGCACGCTGTGCCTGGCATTCCACGAGGTCGGTGGCCACCGGGGGGAATCGCCGACCAGATAGGGTCGTTCAAGCCTCCCTATGGACCAAAGGGGGAGGACCACACAATATCGCTAGGAACCACGTTACCTATATATCCTGGTCTGGGCTTCCAGGTAAGCGCTGTCCCCCTGTCTCTCTGTGACTGTATACAGCTGACCATGGACGGCGACAAACCCTCTGCTTCATCTGCAGATCCCAGCGTTCACCCTCCTGCCGTGAGTAGCTGGGCTGGTCCCTTTACTGTTCTGACATGTTTGAAGGGTTACTTAGTATACCTCTGTCTCTTTTAGGGAGAAAAGGTCTCTGCCCCAAAGAATAAACCTAGCCGCAAGTGTGGTGTTTGTGGCTCCCGGCTACCCTCTGCCTATAAGAAGACCCTATGTCAACCCTGTACGGATGATATAATACGTGCTGAACAGCCCTCCCTCCTGGACAGCATAAAAAGCCTGATTAAACAGGAGGTACAATCCTCTATGGCGGCCTTCTCCCAACCTCAAATATCGCATCTTCCCCCTCCAAAAAAAGAGGAAGATGGCCCCAGTTAATACTGATACTGACTCGGGTGAGGTCCATTCTTCTGAGTCAGGAGATGATTGGGAGAATGAGGGCTCCACATCCACCCCTAAAGCAGATGGGAAAAAATACTACTTTTCCTCTGAAGATATGGATGAGCTAGTCTCCATAGTAAGGAGCACCATGGGGGTTGAGGAAGTAGAGGAAAAACATTCCTTGCAGGATGTAATGTTTGGGGGTCTGAGGCCCAAGCCTAAAAAAGAGTTCCCTATACATGAGAATGTTCAATATCTCATTCTCCAAGAGTGAGCTTCCCCAGAGAAGGGGTTTAGTGTCCCTTCAGATTTTAAAAACCGGTTTCCCTTGGAGGGTGATAATTCTATTTAGGAGGTTCCCAAAGTGGATGTTCAGGTCTCTAAAGTCACCAAAAAAAGTCCCTCCCATTTGAGGACTCTTCTCAATTAAAAGTTCCAATGGATCGAAAGATTGACAGTCACCTAAAGAAATCCTGGGAGTCCTCTACGAATCTTCTTAAGGCAAATATTGCTTCTACTTGCGTTGCCAGGGCCCTGGTTCTCTGGCTTCGCAAATTAGAAGATCATCTCTCCCAGGGTACTTCCAGAGAGGAAATCCTGGATTCCCTTCCCCTTCTACAAAAGGCTTCGGGATTCTTAGCAGATGCTTCAGGAGAGTCCGTTCGTGTGGCCGCACGGTCCCTAGTCCTCTCAAATTCAGCCAGGAGAGCTCTTTGGCTGAAATCTTGGGGAGGCAATATTACCTCTAAGACAAAACTCTGCGCCATCCCCTTTCAGAGTCACCATGTGTTCAGGCCAATACTGGATGATATCCTGGATAAGGCTTCTGATAGGAAGAAATCGCTTCCTGAACAAAAAGTTACAAGAAAATGGTTTTTTCGTTCCCCCCTGGACCAGTCCTCTCAGAAGGATTTCAGGGGAAAAGGAAAAACGGATTGTTGGACCTGCCCAAAAGGGGGTAGAGGCAGGAACATCCTCGTGCCTCAGCAGCAACAGACTCTGGACAAACAGTGACTCTTAGGTCGGGGGCCGGCTCTCACAGTTTCTCACCCAATGGCGGTCCATATCCACGAGCCAGTGGATCCTTCACACGATATAATTCGGACTAAAATTGGAATTCGAGAGCCCCCCATTGCCTGAGAATTACCCCGGAACAACCCCCAGACCTCCTCGACTCCTTTCTCCTTCAAATCCAGGAACTTCTGCGAGAGGAAGTGATCTCCCATGTACCCCAGGAGGATTTAGGCAGAGGTCATTACTCTCGCCTTTTCCTCATAAGGAAACCCTCTGGGAAATGCAGGCTGATCATAAATCTGAAACCCTTGAACCAGGTCATCAAGTATCGGAGGTTCAAGATGGAGTCAGTCAAAACCGCAATCCCGCTAATTGGACAAGACTGGGTGATGGCAACGATAGACCTGAGGGACGCCTATTATCACGTTGCAATCCATCCGGATCACAGGAAGTTCCTCAGGTTCGCATTCTCCCACAACCGCAAGGTCTCTCACTACCAATTCAACGTCCTTCCCTTCAGAGTATCCTCGGCCCCGAGAGTATTCTCAAAAATCATGAGGGAAACAGTCATCTTCCTCCGTCATCAGGGAATCTGCCTGGTCCCTTACCTAGATGATATTCTTATTATGGCTCCTTCAACATCTCAGCTGAATCAGGACATATTAAAAACTCTGGATATTCTTGAGTCCCTGGGCTGGATCCCGAATCTCCTAAAGTCAGACCTACAGCCTTCCACGAGGAAAAAAATCCTGGGGATTCTCCTGGATTCAGAGAAAAGGATGTCCTTCCTTCCCGAAGATTGTCAGCGCGACCTTTGCCAAAGAATCTCAAGATTCAAGCAACAAAGATCCCCAACTCTGAGGGAATCCATGTCTTTTCTAGGGTCCCTAACTTCGTGCATTCAAGCAGTATCCTGGGCCCAGGCACACACTCAGACCCTCCAGACTCACGTTCTCCTACATTCTCGGAGGTATCAGAACACCCTGTCCAGGAGAATCCCTCTTCCCGGACATGTGAAAGCAGCCCTGTCTTGGTGGCTAAAAGGCCGAAACCTTCGGCGAGGGGTAAGCTGGGATCAGCTCCCTCTGAAAGTGCTCCACACAGATGCCAGCCAAAGAGGTTGGGGTGCCTTGGTGGATCAAACATATTTTCAGGGCCTATGGCCCACAGACATAAGTTCCAGATCCTCCAATCTGAGGGAACTAAAGGCAGTAGAGGAAGCACTGCTATCTGCCTCACCTCTAATCCAAGGCCATCATATTCGTGTCTACTCCGACAACGTGACGACTGTGGCTTATCTTCATCACCAGGGGGGCACAAAGTATACCAGTCTGAAACTAGTGGCAGCTCGGATATTTTTCTGGGCGGAGAAACACCCTTCAATCTCCGCGGTTCATCTGAAGGGTTCAGACAACACCAAAGCGGACTTCCTCAGCAGGAAAGACGTGCATCCTGGAGAATGGTGCCTGAATCAGGAGGTTTTCCTATCCTTAACCTCGAGATGGGGAACCCCCGGAGGTCGACTTGTTTGCGAATTCCCAAAACGCAAAGTCAGAAACATATTTCTCCCTCAGCCCCGTGCAGGGTGCTCTGGGAATGGATGCTCTCATTCATCCATGGACCTTCAACTTGGCTTATGCCTTTCTGCCAATTCCGATGTCAAAGACACTGCAGAAAATCCGGTCAGACAGAGTCACAACAATCCTGATTGCCCCATTGTGGCCAGGACGGAGCTGGTACAGCACCTTGAGGGGAATGACCAAGGAAGGTCCCATTCTTCTTCCTCAAAGATCCGATCGCCTCTTCCAAGGTCCCCTCCTTTATCCGGATCTCAAAAAATTGAATCTAGCTGCCTGGCTACTGAAACCAACATTCTAAAAACCAGAGGTCTCTCCGATAGGGTTATCCAAACTCTCCAAAAGAGTAGGAAACCAGTGACTAACACCATCTATAACAAAGTATGGAAGAAATTCTCTTCCTGGTGTCTTCCAAGTGTCCCGGATCCCTTCCACCCCAACATCTCTCAAATCTTAGACTTCCTCCAGAAGGGTTTAGATCTTGGGCTCTCCCCGAGTACTCTGAAAGTTCAGGTATCGGCCCTCAGTTCCTTTTTTGACCAGGATTTAGCTGGCCACTGCTGGATCAAGCGATTCATAACTTCAACTAGTAGACTACATCCTAGTCTCCCTAGTCGGATCCCTCCTTGGGATCTAAATTTAGTACTCAATAGTTTAACTCAACCACCCTTTGAGCCCTTGGTTTCCCTACCACTTAAAATCCTAACACTTAAAACGGTGTTCCTAGTCGCTATTACCACAGCTAGGCGCGTAGGAGAATTGCAGGCCTTGTCAATTCAAGAACCTTTTCTATCCATAAATTCTGACAGCATAATCCTACGTCTAGACCCTGCCTTTGTGCCCAAGGTCATTTCAGATTTTCATAGGGGTCAGGATGTGGTTTTGCCCTCATTTTGTCCAAACCCTTCCAACGAGAAGGAGGAAAACTTCCATACCCTGGATGTCCGCAGGGTAGTTCTCCATTACCTAGAGCAGTCCAAATCTTGGAGGGTCGACTAGAATCTTTTTATCCAATGCTCAGGACAAAACAAAAGGGAAGAAGGCAGCTAAAAGCACGATTGCAAGTTGGATAAAACAAGCCATCTGCCTTGCATATTCGGCCAAAGATCTCCCTCCGCCGATCTCTCTGAAGGCCCATTCTACCCAGTTGGTTTCCACGTCATGGGCAGCAAGAGGAAACACCTCATCAGAACAGATATGCAGTGCCGCCACATGGTCTACTGTTCATACCTTCACCAGACATTACATGCTGAATTTCGTCAGGGATCTGACCTTCGGCAGACGTGTTCTACAGGCTGTGGTCCCTCCCTAAAGAAATTAATGTTGGTATATCGCCAAGGCGACTGTCTTGGAAGGTGACTAGAGAAAATAGAATTAGACTTACTGCTAATTCAGTTTCTAGGAACCTTCCAGGACAGCACTAATTTCCCTCCCTATCTGATATTTCTCTGGATGATTCCGGCACTTTAGTGGTAACTATTCACGCTACTATGGCCAGAAAAAACACTGGAGTTAGCAGGAAGGGGAGGGTTATTTAACCTCTTTGTGTTCCTGTCCCTCATTAGGGTGGGGAGACATCCTCCAAGGTGATTGTCGTGGAAGGTTCCTAGAAACCGAATTACCGGAAAGTCTAATTCTATTTTCTTCCCTTGCACATCCAGTTTGGGAGGGGGAAGCGTGTAGGCGGTGCGTGGGCAGAGACTGTGCATGTCTGTGTGTGTGGGCGGGGTCTGTACGGGCCTCTCGGGGGTCTGTGCGGGCCTCCAGGGCCTGTGCGGGCCTCTCGGGGGTCTGTGCAGGCCTGACGGGGCCTGTACAGGCCTCTCGGGGGTCTGTGCGGACCTGCCGGGGGTCTGTATGGGCCTCTCAGGGGTCTGTGTGGGCCTCCCAGGGCCTGTACGGGCCTCTTGGGGGTCTGTGTGGGCCTGCTGGGGCCTGTACGGGCCTCTTGGGGGTCTGTGCGGGCCTGCCGGGGGTCTGTACGGGCCTCTCGGGGGTCTGTACGGGCCTGCCGGGGGGGTCTGTATGGGCCTCTCAGGGGTCTGTGCGGGCCTGCCGGGGGTCTGTACGGGCCTCTTGGGGGTCTGTGCAGGCCTGCCGGGGGTCTGTACGGGCCTCTCGGGGGTCTGTGCGGGCTGCCGGAGGTCTGTGCGGGCCTGCCGGGAGTCTGTGCGGGCCTCTCGGGGGTCTTTGGGTCTGTGTGCAGGCATCGTCCGATGGAACTACAAGTCCCATCGGGCTATGCCTGCTACAATGAGAGTGATTGACACATTAGCCAATTATGGGACAGTAGTAGTGCCATCATCCGGCTAATGTGTTGAATGTAAAAAAAACCACAAACATACATACTACATACATACAACATACTACATACAACATGCATACATACACACATACAACATACTATATAGTACATACATACAACATACATACAACATACTACATACATACTACATACATACATACAACATACATACAACATACCAGATACATACAACATACATACAACATACTATATACTACATACATACATACAACATACTACATACATACTACATACAACATACATACTACATACATATTACATACAACATACATACTACATACATACATACAACATACTACATACATACCACATACATACTGCATACATACTACATACATACAACATACTACATACATACTACATACATACTTACTACATACATACTACATACAATACATTCATACATTACATACAATACATATATATAGACATACAGTACATATAACATAGAGTACATACTCACCATCACTTGTCACTTTGTTCCCCGAAGACAGTGTCATCTGGAAAAAATATTAAAATAACAAACAAACAATATACTCCCTGATCCGCAGAAATCCACGAGTGTCCAACGACGATCTCCCTTGGAGAACAGCAGCATCAGCAGATGCGACAGCTCTCTAGGGGCTCCAGGAATACAATTACGGGAGGAAGGTATCCTTCTGCACTGTATTCCCCCGCCACAGTAAAAAAATAGTCCCTAGTCTCACTTTTGGCATTGCTGTGTGAGAAAGTTCCCACACAGCTTTTGCCATAAAGTGAGACCAGTGAACTAGAGAAACCTCTCAGTGATGCACTGCAGAAGCCATTGTCTCCTGTCAGTGTGTCACTGAGGGTCCTATAGAGCAGTGACATCACCCGATGTCACTGTTCTATAGGGGAGATCGTCGTGGGACACTCGTTATTAATTGGACTACGGTGGACAGGTAGTATACAGTTTATTATTTAACGTTTTTTGCAGGCGCTGACATATTGAAAGTATGGTTAAATTAAGAATATTAAAATACTTTTTTTCTGGCTGTGTCTTTATTTTTTTTAACTCTTTCACTACTGTAGGATTAATAATGGATAGGCATCTTATTGACGCCTCTCCATTATTAACCCGGCTTAATGTCACCTTACAATAGCAAGTTGACATTAACCCCTTATTACCCCATATCCCACCGCTACACAGGAGTGGGAAGAGTGACAAGTGATGGAGAGTATGTACTCTATGTTATATGTACTGTATGTCTATATGTATGTATTGTATGTAATGTATGAATGTATTGTATGTATGTAGTATGTATGTAGTATGTATGTTGTTATTATGTATGTATTATGTATGCATGTAGTATGTACTGTATGTAGTATGTATGTATGTAGTATGTTGTATGTATGTATGAATGTAGTATGTATGTTGTATGTATGTATGCATGTAGTATGTATGTTGTAGTATGTATGTAGTATGTATGTATGTATGTATGTTGTATGTAGTATGTATGTAGTATGTATGTAGTATGTTGTATGTATGTAGTATATATGTAATATGTTTTATGTATGTATGTATGTTGTATGCATGTAGTATGTAGTATGTATTTAGTATGTCTGTAGTATGTTGTATGTAGTATGTAGTATGTATGTTTGTGGGGGGTTTTTACATTCAACACATTAGCCGGATGATGGGACTGCTACTGTACCATCATTGGCTAATGTGTCAATCACTGTCATTGGAGCAGGCATAGCCTGATGGGACTTGTAGTCCCATCAAACGATGCCTGCACACAGACACAAAGACCCCCAGCAGGCCTGCACAGACCCCCGGCAGGCCCACATAGACCCCCGAGAGGCCCGTACAGACCCCCGGCAGCCCGCACAGACCCCTGAGAGGCCCGTACAGACCCCCAGCAGCCCGCACAGACCCCCGAGAGGCCCGTACAGACCCACAGCAGCCCGCACAGACTCCCGAGAGGCCCGCACAGACACCGCCCACACACATAGACACGCAGCAGCCAATCACAGCCATGCCATTACATAACATGGCTAACATGCCCACACTTCTTAGGATCCTCATTGGCTGAATAAAATGAAACTGGCTCATTGCATTATGGGAACTTCCGATTCCGGTATTCGATATTGCAAAAGTATTGGAACTCAGTATCGGAACTCCGATACAACGAATATCAGCTGATACCTGATATTTGCAGTATCGGAATGCTCAGCACTACACTGCATGTATCATGCCTATCCATCAGGATGAACCTCATCTTTTTGCCCAATCAAGGCATATGAACAGTTAAGACTTTTGTTTAGGCAAGATTCCACCCTGACAGACTTAGGTACACTGATAAATATACTAGGGCTTTCATCTGAATAGTCTACATGTAATACAACATTTTCTTTGCCACACATTAACAATTTCTCATGATATCACACATAGTATTCCAGATTTTCACACTTTCTTGGTAACTCAACATGTTCTTGTGATTGCCTTTCAGGACATCCATGTAATGTATCCAGTGGTCTAAGGGGGAACCTTTCTCCCAGCGGATAGTGTCAAGCCAGTGTAAGGAGACTTATAGGCCATGCAATGCTTCTCTGTGAATTAAAATATGCCTCTACAGAAGGAAGAGGACTTTATATCTGGTGCCACTGTTTGGATGTAGGAATCCTAAAAGTCAATAGCAACCCTTTAATGAGCCTTGACACATGACTTAGGACAAGAAGCCAAACTAGAAACACCATTTGCAGACACTTGTTTCAGGTGTTGCCCCTCCTCATTTCAAAGCAAGAGATCTGATTTGGCTAAGTATTGGGCCTCTAACTGGGTGTATAAGGGCGAACATTACTCCTTGTGGAGAATACCAAGCCTGGGTAAGGAGACTTATAGGCCACGCAATGCTATTCATCTTCTTAGCATATTTAAATTCCCAACAGCAGCTTCTACTAACAGGCACTGAACACATTAGGATTCAAAACAGACCAAGTGCACCACAACAATTTATATAGCAAACTAAGAAACATTTGTTGTTCTGATTCTAATTAAAAGGAATAGTTGTTTCTTATGAGCCAACAAAGAATTGTTACTCTTTTCACTTACAATATTCTTCTCTGCTCTGCTTCATAAGTCACGTTTCTTTTAAGTAACAGAAAATGCTGATCATTTTAATTTTTAGGATGATCAGTACCTGAATTAATGTGACATACTTAAAATAGACATTTATGACATTAGGAAAACTTGCTCAGCACATTTACACTAAACATGCATGAGCGAATTCCTGATGAACAATGTTATATTATCACAAGACCTTACTACCAGAATTGATGAGAAATGCATGAATAATCAAAGAAAAATTCTGCTGTAAGATGTGGGTATGTTAAAACACCTTATGATCGCTAATGTTTTATATTATTTTAATTACATACTATGGACAATTTAATTTTAATGGACTTTGTAAAATACACTGTACATTTTCACCATATGCTAAAATAATTCACTTTGAAATAAGGATGTCTAATTCTTGTTTTAACTTTGTATTAACATTCAAGCTATTTTCTAGGTTTTAAGATCATCTTAGCCTTCATTTTATTATACCTGTGATAGCTACTTGTAGAGCAACATGAAGGCATAATAGTTTCCTTTATACAGAAAATTTTTCATTGGAGAAATCAACCATAGTTCGGGAAATACCTTTTTGTCTGAGTTTTCTCATCATTAAAGCTTATCGTATTGTGATCAAACCTTTACAACAATTTCTCTCACCGATGGCTAGTTCTATCTATCTGACAAACTGTTCTGAAAGGAACGACAACACTGAGCTATACCTTGATCCCCTGATGAGTCTATTCAGATGAAACATACAGGGAGGGCAATTTGGTGAAGAAGTAGTCTTTTGTTGAGCCGTCTTTGTCAGAGTGATCGCTTTCAACATGAAAAAAAGAAACTGAATGCTCATCACTTAACGTGAACTGGTGAATGTTATAAAATGAATATGTAGATTACAGAGCTAATTACAATTTATTTACAATTTGGTGAAAAACAAATTACTTATTCGACTCAGTAAATAACTTTATATTTTATAATGTGAAAATGTAGATAAATCATCATGAATTATTTTAAAGTGAGGCAGCGGCATACATAGAAAAAAGAGACCCAAAACAATGGTCAAACCAGGAACCAGGGTTAATGTACCCAAGTTTGTACCTAGGACAGCAGGTCTTGCTATTTTATTCACCTTACATCCTTTTACCAAAACCATTTAGACAATCCACACTCTTTTTAACAGTGCAATTCCTTTGGAGAGGGTAATTCAGAATAAGTTCTTGCTTCCTAACAACAGAGGAGATGTAACCAACCAGGATTGGGTCACCTCTTTTTGTTAACCTTTCTATTGGCCTTATAACAGCCACATGATGTGCTTATGCACATGGTGCTGGAACATATTTAAATCCTTCCAAATTTTCCATATTTCTACATACCATATATACTAGAGTATAAGCCGAGTTTTTCAGCACATTTTTTGTGCTGAAAATTTCCCTCTTGGTTTATACTCGAGTGAGGGTCCAGACGATAGAAGGGGTGCGACAGCGGCAGAGCAGCGGGACACAGGAGGCAGGAGACAGTTGCTGTGGCTAACTCCTGCGGCTAAAGAGAAATGAATATTCACTGCACTGGCAGTGAATATTCATCTCTCTGTAATAGTGCGCACAGTGTCAGCCGCTGCAGCTGGCTCCTGCAGCAGCGGGGCATTCACGTGTGCCCGCTACTTAAGAGAAATGAATATTCACTTATCTCCACTCCCATGGGAGTGGAGAGAGGTGAATATTCATTTGTCTTAAGTAGCAGGCACACGTGAATGCCCGGCGGCTGACACTGTGCATGCTACTTAATAGCAATAAATACTCACTGCCCTCCACGCACATAGTTCCGGCATGGGGAACGGTGAGTATTCCGGCAGCTGTGCTCTGCTTGTGAGCAGTACATGATGTCCCTGCCATGCGCTGCTTACAAGCATAATGCAACTGCTGGCACTGGAACAAGACGCTGTAAGGGAGCGCAGGAAGGTAACTATAATTGCTTATAGTTGATTTTTGATGGTGGCCATGCACAAAAGGATGGGGATGGGGGCCAATCATAAAAAGGATATGGATGAGGATCCATGCATACAAGGATAGGGATGAGGAGCCATGCAGACCAGGATAAAGATGAGAAGCCATGCATACAGGATAGGGATGAGGAGCCGTGCATACCAGAATAGGGATGAGGAATCATGCATACGAGGATAGGGATGAGGGGACAGTGCATACCCGGCTTATACGCGAGTTAATAAGTTTTCCCAGTTTTTTGTGGTAAAATTAGGTGCCTCGGCTTATACTCGGGTTGGCTTATACTCGAGTATATGCGGTAAAATGAATCTAAAACTACTTCCGATTTTAACGCAATTCCAAAAATCAAGTAAAGAGAACCAAATAAAAGAATGATTTAAAAATATTAGATTCATCTTTTTTTTTAAAATAGGGAAAAATAATCTTATAACACAAGTGGCATAAGTATGTGAAACTTTTGGAATTATCAGATAATTTGAAAGTGAAATTAGATTCTAGTGTTTTCAATCTATATTATGTAAATCAGGCGTGAGTGGCAGACCAGTTTTATTTAAATAACATGGATCTATTAAACTCTCAACTTCACAACACATGTTCGTGGAAGTACATCATGGCATGAACAAAGGAGATTTCTGAAAACCTCAGAAGAAGAGTTGTCCATTCTCATCATGCTAAAAAGTTACAAAACTATATCTAAATAATTTGGACTCCACTAATCTACCATCCTACATACTGTGTACAAATATAGAAGATTTAAGACCTTAATTACTGTCCCCAGAAGTCGTCAACCAGAAAAGATCACCCCAAGAGCATAATAGTCCAGGAGGTCACATAGAAACTCAAGATAACCTCTAAACAACTAACGGACTCATAATTATGAGTCAATTATGAAGAGGACAGTGAACATCAGGCAGGTTTACAAGGAGAAAAAATGTTTATTTTGGATGGATATATCTAAAATAGAGATTTTGATTTAAATATGAAGCATTATGTTTGGAAAAAGAAAAATATTGCACTTCAGCATAAAAAAATCATGCTATCTGTGAAATTAGGTGGTGGTTGTATAATGGTTTGGGCCTATTTTGCTACATTTGTGTCAGGTCAGTTTGCCATTATTGATAGAACAATGAGTTCTTAATTTTATCGGAAAATTCTAAAGGAAAATGTTAAAACATCTGTCCATGAGGTGAACCTCAAAAGAAGGTGGGCCATGCAGCTAGACTATTACCCAAAGCACACAAGTGGTTCTATAAAAGACTGGTTAAAGAAGAATAAATTTTACCCCTTAATGACTGCCGATACGCATAAAAGCGGGTATCCGCTCAGGGACCTTATTGCCTCATCGCCATTTTAAAATGGTGATCAGGAATAATGGTATTGCGCCCCCCAGTGTCTGAAAATCTCCGGAGTAGGTGAATCCCTGGAGAACATGGTCAGGACAGGATTTTCTGTTCCCTGGTCACGTGACTGAAAGTAAAACAAAAAAGTGTGTCCGCTATAAAAATAATTTTTCTTTCTGACATGATATACATATCAGAGGAGAGAGAAATGATGTCCCCTAGTTCCCAGCGATACCTCTGCTATCCCTCGGTCCCTCCTGCTCCATCGCCCGGCCCTATGTCACTTCTTCCTGAAAAAATTGACACTGTGCATGCACCCATCTAGATCTGTTGGCCGGCACCCGGCAACAGCAGGGATTTTTCCCATTGGTTCCTTCTGATCACTGTGATATTACTATCAAAGTGACCAAAAGCCAATAGTAAATAATCCCCCCTGTGTCATTCCCTTAGTCAGTTTTTTTTTTTCATTTTATAATTTTTATTTTTTTAATTCTTTGCATTAAGGTTAGGGATGGGGTTGGGTTAAGGGTTAGGTTAAGGGTTAGGGTTGGGCTAAGGGTTAGATTTGGGCTAATGTTAGGGTTGGGCTAAGGGTTAGGGTTGAGCTAAGGGGTTGGGTTTTTTCAAAAGCTAAAAAAAAATGATGGCGATATGATGACTAGTGTTGAACACAAGTGCTCGCTACTCGAGTTTGCATCGGGTGCTAAGATATGCACTGAATTTTGCCTGCCATACACAGGAAATACCCACATACTTTTTGTCTGTCTAACAGCCATAAAACATTCAGATTGGGGATTCAAGCATGTCACTCGAGAACCGACGATACTTGGTGAATACATGAGCACCCTATGCAAACTCTACTAATGAGCACTTGTGCTCAACACTGATATTTTCAATATGATGACCTAATGTTATAAAATTTTGTGCAGCACCTGTGGGATCAAAAACCTCACTATATCCATGGATAAAATCCTTGAGAGATGTAGTTTCCAAAATGTGGTCACTTGCCAGAGGTTTTCCACTGCTTAGGCACATCAGAGGCTTTCTAAACGCGACATGGCATACGCTCTCGATTCCAGCCATTTGTGTATTCATAAAGTCAAATGGTGCTCCTTCCCTTCCGAGCCCTGCCATGTGCCAAAATAGTAGCTTTCACCCACATATGGGGTATCAACATACTCAGAGGAAATTGCACAACAAATCTGGGGTTTACTTTCTCTGTTTACCTATGCGAAAGTAAAAAAACTGGGGCTAAAGTAAAATTTCTGCGAAAAAAAGTAATTTGTTCATTTTTTTCTTCCACATTTCTTTAATTCCTGTGAAGCACCTAAATGGTTTATAAACTTATTGAATGCAGTTTTTAGGACTTTGAGGGTTGCAGATGTTAGATTCTTGTCACTT
The DNA here is from genome assembly GCF_051348905.1 of Ranitomeya variabilis. Classification (NCBI taxonomy): domain Eukaryota; kingdom Metazoa; phylum Chordata; class Amphibia; order Anura; family Dendrobatidae; genus Ranitomeya; species Ranitomeya variabilis. The sequence continues at coordinate 536,771,585 of NC_135234.1, forward strand.
TTGGGTATTTTCTGTCATATAGGCCCCCGAAAATCACTTCAAATGTGATGTGATCCCTTAAAAAATGGTTACGTAAATTTTATTGGAAAATTAGGAATTGCTGTTCAACTTTTAACCCTTCTAACTTCCTAACTAAAAAGCATATGTTTCAATAAAGTTGTTGCGTTCCCATGCAGTCGGCATCAAAATGACGCATCCGCATACATCCACATACATGTCCTGCGTATCCAATGTTAAAGATAAGTATGCAGGACGCATGCAGAAGTAGGCGGACCTAATTGGAAGAAGTGTGGAAGTGGGTTGAGCTTCAGGGAGGAAGTATGCAGCCGTCCGCAAAGCCCCGGTACGCAAGTGTGAACATAGCATAAGAGAGCTTTCACGCTGTGTTTTGTTACATGCTCGGTATCGCCATCGAGGCTTACATCCAAACTCCAAAACCGGATTCAGACGAATGCGCCAATGGGCCATAGACTTCAATGGTGCTGACACAGTGACCATGTGGTCTGTCGTGCATCATTTTAAGGCATATACGTCTACTGGAGGCGGACACCCAGATGCAATCGACTACACATGTTCAACTCTGTTGACACCACTAAAGTCTATGGTCCCATCGGCACATACACCAAATCCAGTTTTTGAGAATGCGCTTTGGATGTATGCCCCAATGGGGTCACCGACCGTGTAATAAAAAGCAATGTCAAAGCACTCCAAGGATTTATTTTGCAAATCTTACAAGTAAATTAAAAGCATAAATATAATTAACATTATATTATTAGATTTTGAACGTAGGGGAAAAAAGACTCTGAGTTTTCAGGAAGATTAAATGTATATCTGTGAAAATGGTGCGCTCTGCTCGAAGCAGTTATTCTGCAAATCCAGCAGGTTATCACGTTCACAGCTCTCCATGGTCTAACTGAAGTAAGTGTTTATATTCTGCAGCTTTCAAGCATAATCCACTAATTTTACCGTGGGCAAGAATTTTGTATGAATTTTCCACAACAAATACATGCATATATCCTCTGGGAAATTAAAACCGTCTTGCTTTTCATTTCATATTTTGATCTATTGATTTTTTTATTTTTAAGGTATATAAAATGGCAAAACATATTTTTCTATTTGAAATATTATGTAATATAATATTTTGAAATGAACTCAAGCAAAACTGTTATACTTCTTTCATTATGCTATCACATTTTAAATGTACTGTAATACAGTTTTACTATACGCGCATGGTCCATCTCCTAGGCTTTAAAAGAGACAACCATCTAATGTTTGTCAGCTCCCCTAGCGATCAGCTGGTTGTTGATTTATAATTCATTAGAGCTGCTAGAACCCCATGTACATCTCCGGTCACAGCAGCCATGTAACTGGGCATGGGGTGCCTCAATCTTGAGATATGTGCAGGTCCTGTAAGTATTATCTGTATATATCAAATTTTATGGAATATCCTGTAGAAGTGGTATAAATATCTAAGATAGGAATAACCATTTATAGGGATCCCATCAGTTCAGATAATGCTATTAATCTGAAAATATAGAGTTAATCTGCAGGTTAAAAGCAAAAAAAGTGAAGACCCTGAGATAATTGCAGTGCCAAAATGGATTCTTTCAATAATTTAGCCAATAATCGTACTTAGAGCATTGTACATTTCATTAATTGTGAAACATCAGCTGCCATTTATCATCTCACCTGTCCGTGTGGCCTAACTGGCCTTATCTCTAGACAATTATGAAATACTAGATGGCGGCCCGATTCTAACGCATCGGTATTCTAGCATATGTATGTATGTATGTATATAGCAGCCACATAGTATATGGCACAGGCCATGTAGTATATAGGAGGCATGTAGTATATAGCAGACAAATAGTACATGGCCTGTGCTCTATACTATGTGGCTGCTATATACATACATACATATTCTAGAATACCCGATGCGTTAATACAGGCCACACAGTACATAACACAGCCCACGTACTACATAACACAGCCCACGCAGTATATAGCAGCTACGCAGTATACAACACAGGTGACGTAGTGTATAACACAGGCCACACAGTATATAACACATGGCATGTAGTATATAGCACAGCCCACGCAGTATATAACACTGCCCATGTAGTATATAGCACAGCCCCCGCAGTATATCACACAGCCCATGTAGTATATAACACAGCCCACACAGTATATAGCACAGCCCTGCAGTATATCACACAGGCCACATAGTATATAACACTGCCCTTGTAGTATATAGCACAGCCCCTGCAGTATATCACACTGCCCATGTAGTATATAGCACAGCCCTCGCAGCATATCACACAGCCCACGCAGTATATCACACTGCCCATGTAGTATATAGCACAGCCCCCGCAGTATATCACACAGCCCACGTAGTATATCACACTGCCCATGTAGTATATAGCACAGCCCCCGTAGTATATCACACAGCCCACACAGTATATCACACTGCCCATGTAGTATATAGCACAGCCCTCACAGTATATCACACAGCCCAGGAAGTATATAGCACAGCCCCGCAGAATATCACACAGCCCATATAGTATATAACACTGCCCATGTAGTATATAGCACAGCCCCCCGCAGTATATCACACAGCCCACATAGTATATAATACTGTCCATGTAGTATATAGCACACCCCTCGCAGGATATCACACTGCCCATGTAGTATATCGCACAGCCCACGCAGTATATCACACAGCCCACGTAGTATATCACACTGCCCATGTAGTATATAGCAGAGCCCCGCAGTATATCACAAAGCCCACGTAGTATATAACACTGCCCATTAAGTATATAGCACAGCCCTCGCAGTATATCACACAGCCCACGTAGTATATAACACTGCCCATGTAGTATATAGCACACCCCTCGCAGTATATCACACTGCCCATGTAGTATATTTAAAACACTAAGGTGGAACAATATAAGGTCACCAACATAGTATTTAAACCCAGATAGGGTATATTCAGTACAGAAAAACTGGGACCAAGGGCAGGAACATAGTTTGTTTACATATTTATCTGGACTTTATGCTGCTTCTTTTTCCTTTGGTTGTTGATCCATGTAGTATATTGCACAGCCCACGCAGTATATCACACAGCCCACGTAGTATATAACACTGCCCATGTAGTATATAGCAGCCACGCTGTATATCACACAACCTCCGTAGTATTTAGCAGTGTGGGCACCATATCCCTGTTAAAAAAAATAATTAAAATAAAAAATAGTTCTATACTCACCCACCGGGATCCACCGAAGCTCCGCCGAGCCGTGCGCGGCTGCCGCCATCTTCCGTTCCCAGGATGCATTGCGAAATTACCCAGAAGACTTAGCAGTCTGCCGTATAGGCAGCATCAATAGTAAAAAGTTGGGGACACACAGGGTTAATAGCAGCGGTAACGGAGTGCGTTACCCGCTGCATAACGCGGTCTGTTACCGCTGCCATTAACCCTGTGTGAGCGCTGACTGGAGGGGACTCGGGAGTATGGAGCGGGCGGTGGGCACTGACTGCGGGGAGTAAGGAGCGGCCATTTTGCCACCGGACTGTGCCCGTCGCTGATTGGTCGTGGCCGTTTTGCCGCGACCAATCAGCGACTTGGATTTCCATGAAAGACAGAGGCCGCGACCAATGAATATCCATGACAGACAGAAGGACAGACGGAAGTGACCCTTAGACAATTATATAGTAGATGTCCATGATATTAAAGCAGCTCGACCTATCCCTGCTTGCAGAGGTGTATCTAGGGTTTCTGGCACCCGGGGCAAGAATTCATTTTGGCGCCCCCCCAGGACATATGTGAATTGCACACTCAGTCATGTACCCACGAGCTCCTCTCCCTAATGCTCTCAATGTTCAGTGAAAAACAGAGAAGCAGAAGAAAAGCTTGTTGTCACAGGACCATAAGTATGAAAATCACATATGAGTGACATGTCCATGTGACGACTACTGGAACCTGCAGAGCTGAATCCTGACATCGCAGGCTTCTGAATTCTCACAACTAATGCATTGCACACTTTTAGGATTCTCCCTTGCCGGTGGACAATCATGTCAGCACAAGCATGTGATTTGTATACTTCTGACCACATTCCGACTAGACGTGCCCAGCCTTGCTCAGTTCATTTTCATTGAGTGAGGCCACACATGTCTAGTCAGCACTTGACCGCATGTATGTAAATTGCCGGCACGAGAAAATCCTGACAGCGTGCAGTGCACACTATGAGAATTCACAAGTCTGCAGTCACAAAGAATGACTGCAGACTCATTACAAACCTGGACATCCCCTTTAATGCTCCTAACATAAATATAAACATGAGTTAGTCAGTATTACAAAAAACATTTACATCAAGGTACCTTATAGATTACGTCGTCTCTGGTGTCGTTCTCCTTCTCTTCTTCATCTTGTCCAGACCCCATGATGAGTTTTCTCATCCACAGCCGTCTCTGCAGACTTCCATCTTCTCCGCTCTCCTGCAGAAAATCTCCACATGATGCCCTTAAAGATACAAGTGTCATTATAATGCTCCTGAAAAAAAAATTGCCCCTTACTATATTGTCTGCACACAACATGACCCCCACACTGTCCCTCTTCTGGTACATGCCCTTCATACTGACCTCTCCTTTCTATACCAGCCCCCTCTTCACACTGTCCACTCATACTGTGTCCCCCTATAGGGCTCAGTATTTATACTTTACTCTCTCATCACACTCCCCTCCTTGGTATACTGTCCCCTCCTGGCTGTGCCCTTACACTGTTCCCCATGCTACGCCCCCACTACTCAGTTTCTATTCTGTGCCCACTCACTGTTCTCTCCCCATACTGTCTCCTCACACTATTCCCCTCCCTCCTCATACTGTCTCCTTTCACATCCCTCCTGTTCACCGTACTGTCTCCTCATATATTTACCCCCTCACTTTCTATACTGCCTGCTCACCTGACTCCCCATACTATGTCTGCACACATCCCATCACCCTCATACATGTTTCCTCATACATGCCCTCATTCCCCAGGACTGTTTCCTCAAACATGCCAACCCATTACCCTGTACTGTTTACTCATATATGGCCCCCATCTCCCTTTGCACTTCATTTTGTGTCCTTAAATCCCCCCATTTCCTCTCCAAATCTCCCCACACAATAAATCCCCCCATTCCCCACACAGCTCCTCATCATTCCCCACACAGCGTCTCATCATCCCACATTCCCCACACAGTGTCTCATGATCCCCCTATTCCCCACACAGCGTCTCATCAGCCCCCCATTCCCCACACAGTGTCTCATCATCCCCTCCACTCCCCACACAGTGTCTCATCATCCCCCCCATTCCCCGCACAGCGTCTCATCATCCCCCCTGTTGTGAATTTGGTTTCTGGGCTCCCCCGGTGGTCACTGGTGGTACTGAACTTGTGTGCTTCATCGCCTCTGTTCACCTGTTTCCATCAGGATGTGGGAGTTGTCTATTTAGCCTTGCTCCTCAGTCATTTCTATGCCGGCCAACAATGTTACCAGAAGCCTTTCTGTTGCATGTTCCTGCTCCTAGACTACTATCAGCTAAGTTGGACTTGTAGTCCTAAGTTTGTTTTGCATTTTTGTTCCAGTTCTCTGTGATTGTTTATTTCTGAGGCTGGAAGCTCTTGTGAGCTGGAATTGCCACTCTGGTGTCATGAGTTGATATTTGAGTCTTAAAGTAATTCCAGGATGGTGTTTTGAAAGGGTTTTCAGCTGACTGTGAAGTTCCCTTTTCTGTCTTCCTACTATCTAGTAAGCGGACCTCAATTTGCTAAACCTATCTTCATACTTCGTATGTCAATTTCCTCTGAAATCACCGACAATATATGTGGGGGCTACTGTCTGCCTTTTGGGGAAAATTTCTCTAGAGGTAAGCCAGGTCTGTATTTTCCTCTGCTAGGGTCAGTCAGTTCTCCGGCTGGCGCTGGGCGTCTAGGGATAAAACGTAGGCACGCTACCCGGCCACTGTTATTTGTGCGGTAGGTTTAGCTCACAGTCAGCTCGAGTTCCCATCTTCCAAGAGCTAGTCCTTTTTGTATGCTTTACTACGTTCTCTTGCCATTGAGAACCATGACAGTTTGGCCGGCCAAGGGTTAAAATTATTGGCAGAAGAAAGGAGAGAAAAGAAGTCTGCAGAGAATTTTTTTTTTTTTTTTTTTTCTGAGTTTGCTCATTAGTTGATTCACTAGCTTCTCTGCTTACTGCAGCCTTCGTCTCTCTCTCCTTCTAATCCTTGAATGGTTCTGACTTCACCTGATGAAAATGGATCCTCAGGGTTTGGCTACAGGTCTGAACAATCTCGCTATGAAGGTTCAAAGTTTACAGGATTTTGTAATTCATGCTCCTATATCTGAACCTAGAGTACCTTTGCCTGAATTTTTCTCCGGGGATAGATCTCGCTTCCAGAATTTCAAACATAATTGTAAATTATTTTTGTCTCTGAGATCTCGCTCCGCTGGAGATCCTGCACAGCAGGTCAGGATTGTAATATCCTTGCTCCGGGGCGACCCTCAGGATTGGGCATTTGCTTTGGCACCAGGGGATCCTGCGTTGCTCAATGTGGATGCGTTTTTCCTGGCTTTGGGGTTGCTTTATGAGGAACCTCATTTAGAGATTCAGGCTGAAAAAGCCTTGATGGCCCTGTCTCAAGGGCAAGATGAGGCTGAAATATACTGCCAAAAATTTCGTAAGTGGTCTGTGCTTACTCAGTGGAATGAGTGCGCCCTGGCGGCGAATTTCAGAGAGGGTCTCTCTGATGCCATTAAAGATGTTATGGTGGGGTTCCCTGTGCCTGCAGGTCTGAATGAGTCCATGACAATGGCTATTCAGATTGATCGGCGTTTGTGGGAGCGCAAACCTGTGCACCATTTGGCGGTGTCTACTGAGAAGGCGCCAGAGATTATGCAATGTGATAGAATTCTGTCCAGAAGCGAACGACAGAATTTTAGGCGAAAAAATGGGTTATGCTTCTATTGTGGCGATTCAACTCATGTTATATCAGCATGCTCTAAACGTACTAAGAAGGTTGATAAGTCTGTTTCAATTGGTACTTTACAGTCCAAGTTTATTCTATCTGTGACCCTGATTTGCTCTTTATCGTCTATTACCGCGGACGCCTATGTCGACTCTGGCGCCGCTTTGAGTCTTATGGATTGGTCCTTTGCCAAACTCTGTGGGTTTAATTTAGAGCCTCTGGAAGTTCCTATACCTCTGAAGGGTATTGACTCCACACCATTGGCTAGTAATAAACCACAATACTGGACACAAGTAACTATGCGTATTAATCCGGATCATCAGGAGATTGTTCGCTTCCTTGTGTTGTATAATCTACATGATGTGTTGGTGCTTGGATTGCCATGGCTGCAATCTCATAACCCAGTCCTCGACTGGAAAGCTATGTCTGTGTTAAGCTGGGGATGTCAGGGGACTCATGGGGACGTACCTTTGGTTTCCATTTCGTCATCTATTCCCTCTGAGATTCCGGAATTTTTATCTGATTATCGTGACGTTTTTGAGGAGCCTAAACTTGGTTCACTACCTCCGCACAGAGATTGCGATTGTGCAATAGATCTGATTCCGGGCAGTAAGTTTCCAAAGGGTCGTTTATTTAATCTATCTGTGCCTGAACATGCTGCTATGTGGGAATATATTAAGGAGTCCTTGGAAAAGGGACATATTCGTCCTTCGTCATCTCCCTTAGGAGCCGGTTTTTTCTTTGTATCTAAAAAAAGATGGCTCTTTGAGGCCGTGTATTGATTATCGGCTTTTGAATAAAATCACGGTTAAATATCAGTATCCTTTGCCACTGCTTACTGATTTGTTTGCTCGAATAAAGGGGGCCAAGTGGTTCTCTAAGATTGATCTTCGTGGGGCGTATAATTTAGTGCGAATTAAGCAGGGGGATGAGTGGAAAACCGCATTTAATACGCCTGAGGGCCATTTTGAGTATTTAGTAATGCCTTTTGGTCTTTCAAATGCCCCTTCAGTCTTTCAGTCTTTTATGCATGACATTTTCCGTGAATATTTGGATAAATTTATGATTGTGTATCTGGATGATATTTTGATTTTTTCGGACGACTGGGACTCTCATGTCCAACAGGTCAGGAGGGTTTTTCAGGTTTTGCGCTCTAATTCCTTGTGTGTAAAGGGTTCTAAGTGCGTTTTTGGGGTTCAAAAGATTTCGTTTTTGGGGTACATTTTTTCCCCCTCTTCCATTGAGATGGACCCTGTCAAGGTTCAGGCTATTTGTGATTGGACGCAACCCTCTTCTCTTAAGAGCCTTCAGAAGTTTTTGGGCTTTGCTAATTTTTATCGTCGATTTATAACTGGTTTTTCTGATGTTGCTAAACCGTTGACTGATTTGACTAAGAAGGGTGCTGATGTTGCTGATTGGTCCCCTGCTGCTGTGGAGGCCTTTCGGGAGCTTAAGCGCCGCTTTTCTTCTGCCCCTGTATTGCGTCAGCCTGATGTTACTCTTCCTTTTCAGGTTGAGGTCGACGCTTCAGAAATCGGAGCTGGGGCGGTTTTGTCGCAGAAAAGTTCCGACTGCTCCTTGATGAGACCTTGCGCGTTCTTTTCTCGTAAATTTTCGCCCGCTGAGCGAAATTATGATATTGGTAATCGGGAGCTCTTGGCTATGAAGTGGGCTTTTGAGGAGTGGCGTCATTGGCTTGAGGGGGCTAGACATCAGGTGGTGGTATTGACTGACCACAAGAATTTGATTTATCTTGAGTCTGCCAGGCGCTTGAATCCTAGACAGGCGCGCTGGTCGTTATTTTTCTCTCGGTTTAATTTTGTGGTTTCTTACCTACCGGGTTCTAAAAATGTGAAGGCGGATGCCCTTTCTAGGAGTTTTGAGCCTGATTTCCCTGGTAATTCTGAACCTACAGGTATCCTTGAGGATGGAGTGATATTATCTGCTGTTTCCCCAGACTTGCGACGGGTCTTGCAGGAGTTTCAGGCGGATAGACCTGATCGTTGCCCGCCTGGTAGAATGTTTGTTCCTGATGATTGGACCAGTAGAGTCATATCGGAGGTCCATTCTTCTGCGTTAGCTGGTCATCCTGGAATCTTTGGTACCAGGGATTTGGTGGCTAGGTCCTTCTGGTGGCCTTCCCTGTCGCGAGATGTGCGAGGTTTTGTGCAGTCTTGTGATGTTTGTGCTCGGGCCAAGCCTTGTTGTTCTCGGGCTAGTGGATTGTTGTTATCTTTGCCTATTCCGAAGAGGCCTTGGACTCACATCTCCATGGATTTTATTTCTGATCTCCCTGTTTCTCAGAAGATGTCTGTCATCTGGGTGGTGTGTGACCGTTTCTCTAAGATGGTCCATTTGGTCCCCTTGCCTAAATTGCCTTCCTCATCCGAGTTGGTTCCTCTGTTTTTTCAAAATGTGGTTCGCTTGCATGGTATTCCGGAGAATATCGTGTCTGACAGGGGAACCCAATTCGTGTCTAGATTTTGGCGAGCGTTCTGTGCTAGGATGGGCATTGATTTGTCTTTTTCGTCTGCTTTCCATCCTCAGACTAATGGCCAGACCGAGCGAACTAATCAGACCTTGGAGACTTATTTGAGGTGTTTTGTGTCTGCGGATCAGGGTGATTGGGTTGCCTTTTTGCCCTTGGCGGAGTTTGCCCTCAATAATCGGGCTAGTTCTGCCACCTTGGTTTCTCCTTTCTTCTGTAATTCGGGGTTTCATCCTCGTTTCTCTTCCGGTCAGGTGGAGTCTTCGGATTGTCCTGGAGTGGATGCTGTGGTGGAGAGGTTGCATCAGATTTGGGGGCATGTGGTGGACAATTTGAAGTTGTCCCAGGAGAAGACTCAGCATTTTGCCAACCGCCGTCGTTGTGTTGGTCCTCGTCTTTGTGTTGGGGACTTGGTGTGGTTGTCTTCTCGTTTTGTCCCTATGAAGGTTTCTTCTCCTAAGTTTAAGCCGCGGTTCATCGGCCCGTACAAGATATTGGAGATTCTTAACCCTGTGTCCTTTCGTTTGGACCTCCCTGCATCTTTTTCTATTCATAATGTCTTCCATCGGTCATTGTTGCGCAGGTATGAGGTACCGGTTGTGCCTTCCGTTGAGCCTCCTGCTCCGGTGTTGGTTGAGGGTGAGTTGGAGTACGTTGTCGAGAAGATCTTGGACTCCCGTGTTTCCAGACGGAGACTTCAGTATCTGGTCAAGTGGAAGGGCTACGGTCAGGAGGATAATTCTTGGGTGACAGCCTCTGATGTTCATGCCTCCGATTTGGTCCGTGCCTTTCATAGGGCTCATCCTGATCGCCCTGGTGGTTCTGGTGAGGGTTCGGTGCCCCCTCCTTGAGGGGGGGGTACTGTTGTGTCTCCCCCGGCAGCTGCATTCTGCCACCCCCAGGCTGGGAGTCAGCTGTTCTCTGTGCCGACTGTCAAGCTGACAGCCGGCACAGAGAAGCTGCAGCGCGCCGGCTCCCAGTATTCTGTTGTACTCGTATCTTACAGACACGAGTACAATTGAAGATCTGACTGCAGGGCAGCATCTAAATTAGAGTTGATTTCTTGAGGGGGAGGAGTTGATTGCAGGAAGCTGCTGGTGGAGAAGAGAAGCTGGAAATGAGGAGCTGTGCAAGGAGAGGACCGAGGGGCTGCAGCATGGAGCCGTGTGAGGAGAGGGGCTGCACCATGGACCCTTGTACAAGGGAATGAGGATGCAGGACTTGGTGTGAGGCTCTCAGGATGTAATTTGGAAAGGGGGTCATGTTACTTGAGTGGGGCTGCATAGGGAAGATGATGGTGAGGGGCTGTATGGGGAATGGGGGGATGATGAGACGCTGTGTGAGGAATAGGGGGATGATGAGACGCTGAGTGGGGAATGGGGGGGATGATGACATGCTGTGTGGGGAATGGGGGGATGATGAGATGCTGTGTGGGGAATGGAGGGATGATGAGACGCTGTGTGGGGAATGGGGGGCTGATGAGACGCTGTGTGGGGAATAGGGGGATGATGAGACGCTGTGTGAGGAATGGGGGGATGATGAGACGCTGTGTGGGGAAGAGGGGGATGAGATTCTGTGTGGGGAATAGGGGGATGATGAGATGCTGTGTGGGAAATGGGGGATGAGACGCTGTGAGGGGAATGGGGGGCTGATGAGATGCTGTGTGGGGAATGGGGGGATGATGAGACGCTGTGTAGGGAATGGGGGATGAAGAGATGCTGTGTGGGGAATAGGGGGATGATGAGACGCTGTGTGGGGAATGGGGGGATGATGAGACGCTGTGTGGGGAATGGGGGGTGTCATGGTTCTCAATGGCAAGAGAACGTAGTAAAGCATACAAAAAGGACTAGCTCTTGGAAGATGGGAACTCGAGCTGACTGTGAGCTAAACCTACCGCACAAATAACAGTGGCCGGGTAGCGTGCCTACGTTTTATCCCTAGACGCCCAGCGCCAGCCGGAGAACTGACTGACCCCAGCAGAGGAAAATACAGACCTGGCTTACCTCTAGAGAAATTTTCCCCAAAAGGCAGACAGTAGCCCCCACATATATTGTCGGTGATTTCAGAGGAAATTGACATACGAAGTATGAAGATAGGTTTAGCAAATTGAGGTCCGCTTACTAGATAGTAGGAAGACAGAAAAGGGAACTTCACAGTCAGCTGAAAACCCTTTCAAAACACCATCCTGGAATTACTTTAAGACTCAAATATCAACTCATGACACCAGAGTGGCAATTCCAGCTCACAAGAGCTTCCAGCCTCAGAAATAAACAATCACAGAGAACTGGAACAAAAATGCAAAACAAACTTAGGACTACAAGTCCAACTTAGCTGATAGTAGTCTAGGAGCAGGAACATGCAACAGAAAGGCTTCTGGTAACATTGTTGGCCGGCATAGAAATGACTGAGGAGCAAGGCTAAATAGACAACTCCCACATCCTGATGGAAACAGGTGAACAGAGGCGATGAAGCACACAAGTTCAGTACCACCAGTGACCACCGGGGGAGCCCAGAAACCAAATTCACAACAGTCAACCCCCTGACGAAGGCAGACGCCGAAACGCGCGTCGGGGTCAGGCACATCCCTGGACATATCCACCATATAGCAGGTAATACTCATGGCCGCGGTTGCTTTATTATAGTAGCACTCTATCTGATTTTGGCACTTGCCACTATGCTGCTTTCTATCTATTTGGCTTTTGGATTCTTTTGACCTTCATTTTGCTTACTTATAAGCATCAGTCACTATTGACCTTACACTCATTTTTCGGGTTACTTCAGCCAGTCTATTGTTTACATACATTTTTGCATATGCACTTTATGATATATTTATATTGCCATCTGGATCCCCATGCTGCTATATGGTCCCCTTTTTATGATGTATTAACCTGTATATTTACCATCACACATTGTTAGTTATTATTATTTTCATTATTCATATGTCCCTGGTTTTGTGTCTCTTTGGTAGTCCCCCACCGACTTATTGTTTATTCACAAATAAATATTGTTATTTCATATTTTTGGACCTTTTTGTCTGGGTTTCCTTTGTTTTGCTATTCAAATTCCGGATTTGTCCATCACTTTCTTCCATTGGTGCACATTGGTTGATATATATATGCATGTGTCCTCCTTTGTAATTTGTGCACTGTGCCTTGAGGCTCATTTATTTAACTCAAAGCAAATGTCTATGGATCACTACATTGAGAACCATGAAACCCCTCAGCATTAACGACCAGGAGTGTTTCTCTAGTTTCTTATAAATGTTTTTACTCCTCTTTTATAATGCCATACGACATACGGTAACATAGCCCTTTTTTTACTCTATTAGATTTGTCCGTGTCCTCTTATTTATTTACTTATATATTATATTTTTTTATTTAATTTTTATTTTCCCCCCCTACTTTTAATATGTTAATTATTTGTTTATTGTCTTACCTGGATCAGGTTTCTGTGGGAGAACTTCTTGTGAGAAGGTGGATCATGTTTCTCCCTGAAGACTTGTGCGTCCAAGAAAAAAATGAAAAGCGGCAATCAACCAGTATGCGATTCAAAAAGTATTTTATTTCCAATTCATTGGAACAGAGAATAGCAGAGCGGAGGGCAGGGAGTATGCAGGGGAGGAACAGAGAAAAGAGATCAGAGATGCAATATTTGGAATTCTAATGTGAGCACCACCTACAAACGTGATACATGGCATATTGATCTGCAAGTGAGTGCTCTTATGGTTATTTATACCGCCATATCCTGGGCCTAGTGCCTGATCAGCTTTCCTGGATGTTTTTCTTTCTCCCTGAAGACATCAATGAGCTTAATGTAGATGTGGGAAATGTTTTCTTGTGATGACAAGTGTTAATTTCCTTGTGGGATGCAGGACTAACCAACGGTCACAAAATGTCACTGTCCTTCTTTGCTTACGTAAAAAAAATTGGGTGAAGGTTAAAGTCTGCCCAGCAACAGACAGCAGAGAAATTGTGAGAGTTAACTGTAAGGCCAGCCCATAATGGGAAAGAGGATTGAGAATCTCTGGGTAGTAAGATATTGAGGAAGTAAGAGAGGAGAAGTGAGGAGAGTGTGCATAGATCTGGAAAGGAACAGAACTAGTGTGGTGTGAGCTGAGAGGCACAAAGCAGCAAGGAAAATTTAGGAACTAGAGGCAATTGAGATCCAGTTCAGTAGGAAAGTTGGTGAAACCTGCTTGTGGGAGAATTAAAGGAAGAAGTTAGTCCAGTATTGTCCAGACAGGGGATGCCCTGTAGAGAAGGGTTTTGCCCAGCTGAGGACACAGTAGATGGATGCGGCTCTAAGAAAGGCCCTCATTAACGCATCACAGACTGCTCTTTGGGTGCAGGGTAACATATTGACCCATGTCCCTGTACTGGGAACATGGCGGCTTATCTCATTTGCTCTGCTTGTTTACTGTTAACATGTAAAATGCTGTCGCTCCAAACTGATAAGACTGTACCTCTGTATGAGAGAGAAGTTGTAAAGTGTACTGCCTGTGCCTTGTGTACTCAAGTTTGTTGGCAAGTAAAGAGTGCCTTGCTTTTATAATTGCACCTGGTGTCCTTGCCTTAAAGTCTAATGGAACTGGTGAAGAGTAGAACAGAACCGGCCTAAAGGTGAAGGTACCCATAGTAAAACTGCCAGCTTACATACACACATTCAGAACTCTCATTTTTTCTGTAACGTTCCAGACACTCATGACTAGAGATGGCGAACCCGAGCACTAAAGTTCAGCATCTGTACCAAACACCTACTATTCTGGCATGGACATCGATCATGGGCTTCACCAGGAAGTCAGTGCTACTGTTCAGGTTCAGCCCCCCAAACACAGGGTATTTCTTGTGCTGTTATGTGCATGGCATCGCAGCAAATACTGCTTCTGAACAGTGGTAAACTCATCTCCGCCGGTCAGATAGTTTCAATTCCCACACTGTCAAATGACAGCGTGAGCCTGCAGCTATGATCGGAGGTATAAAGTTTACCTCCGGTCACTGGTGTCGGCTGATGGGACTACTGCTCCCATCAGCAGATGCCTGCTGCGACTAATAGCAGTGAGAGCAGGAGCAGCTGATAAGAGTATTCATCAGCTGCCGCCTGCACTGTAAATAAATAATTTTTGTAAAAAAATGGTGTGGGTTCTCCTGTGTTTTTGATAACCAGTCAGGTAAAACTCAAAGCTGGGGGCTGCCTCAGCAGTCAGCGTTAGCAAGGCTGTTTATCAAGAAAAGAGGGGTTCCCACGCTGTTTTTTAAATTATTTAAATGAACAATTTAAAAAAAAATGGTGTGGGGTACCCACATTTTTGACATCTAGCCTTGATAAAGCAGACAGCTGGGGGCTGGTATTCTCAGGCAGGTAAGGGGCCATGGATATTGGCTCCTCAGCCTAAAAATAGCAGCCTGCAGCCACCCAGAAAAGTCGCATCTATTAAATGCACCAATTCTGGCACTTTGCCTGGCTCTTCCCAGTTGCCCTGTAGTGGTGGCAAGTGGGGTTCATATTTGTGGGGTTAATGTCACATTTGTATTGACAACAAACCCACGGATTAGCAATAGAGAGGCGTCTGTAAGACACCTATATTATTAATCCTATAGTTTTATCGTAAATAAATTCACAGCAAGAATAAAATGTAATTTGTAATAAAAATCACACCTAATTCCACTTAATCCCTCGCCTCCTGTAATAAAACAAAAAAACAACAAATTCCCTCAGCTGTCTGTTGTTCTGTCCTACCCCATAATCCACATCTAGGGATTAATAGTTTTCAACCTGGATAATGCCGAGATGCGACAGGCCAGGCTGAGAACCACTGATGAATGAGGTGCTGCAAGCGCAGCATCAGTGACCAGCGGTGACGTCATCAAGGTTACTTCTGGTCACTGAGGCTGTGTTCCCACCCATGTTGAACTGCGGTGACCTCGGTGAGATCCATGCTAGCACCGTGACAATTTCACTGTGGTGAATTTGAACTGCGATGAACTCACCTCTGCGAGACTTTCTCCCGGTGCTAGCGGGGATCTCACCGATGTTTCCTTTTGCATTTTTTCTTTTATTATTTTTCATCCATATTGCATCACCTCTTTAAATTTTTACCACATTCCAAGTTTTTTTTATTTTTCCTCTTTCACCTACATCATACACTATCACTCCTCTTTCCTCCATTGTTTTTCAGTTTTTTTCATATCCCTTATTATACATATATTAGTAATTGTTTGGTCTTATCTGATATCATCACATTCCTTCTCTCCATTGTTTATTTTTCCTGCCTTTTTTTTAGCCCCTTGGTTTCCATGTCCTTTCCTATGCTTACCTTATTGTTACAGCGCTCATGTATAACATCTCTGATATTTATCCATCCTTGCTTTCCATCCTCTCCTCCCCTTGTATTTACTCTTCATGGCAGCTTCAGCACTTAGCGCCTGATGCCTTCCGGGCTCACTCTTGCTTCTCTTGGTCACTCCGCCTGTGACACTGTAGATGACACCATTGCACTTTCATGTGCTGGGTGCTGGACAGAAACATCGCAGCTGAGATCTCGGACATGATCCTGATATTTGGCAGCTGAGTTAGCTGTTGTTCATTGGACCCCTCCAGCCACCTTTACTATTTAAATATTATGTTGCCCTCCCACCCCATCACTTCTTGAGGAATCACGTGTGAAATGTGCATTGGAGTGTGGGTCAGTGGCAGTGCCTCTTGCATGAATTTGGGTCGGCATGCTTCCCTGTTTATTTATGCATTTTGCACTTGATTTCCATCATGAGATATATATATATATTTATTAATTGCTAATTCAGCACTTCTATATTGTGTTTTTGATTTATTTAACATCTCTTGTGTCTACATATTTATTTTCTTTATTTATTTTACATATTTGGTGTATATTTTATTCATTAAGCTTTTTTCTCCATACAGTTTTTTTAGGTTTTAATCAATTGTACTCATGTCTCTCAGGCCATGTGCACACGTTCAGGATTTTTCGCTATAAAAACGTGAAAAGAAATGCGAAAAAAACGCTAACAAATGCCTCCTATTATTTACAGGGTATTCCGCATTTTTTGTGCAAATGTTGCATTTTTTTCCGCGAAAAAATCACATCGAGGAAAAAAAAAGCAACATGTTCATTAAATTTGCGGAATTGCGGGGATTCCGCACACCTAGGAGTGCATTGATCTGCTTACTTCCCGCACGGGGCCGTGCACACCATGGGGGAAGTAAGCAGATTATGTGTGGTTGGTACCCAGGGTGGAGGAGAGGAGACTCTCCTCCACGGACTGGGCACCATATAATTGTTAAAAAAAAAGAATTAAAATAAAAAATAGTGATATACTCACCTTCGATGGCCCCGGAGGCATGCTGCCGCTTCCGTTCCAAGTTTAGATGGTCTGTGTGAAGGACCTGCGATGACGTCGCGGTCTTGTGATTGGTCGCGTGACCGCTCATGTGACCGCTCACGCGACCAATCACAAGTCGCGACGTCATCGAAGGTCCTGCACACACACAGCATCTATAGGAACGGACGCCGCTGAGGAGATCGTCTGTCTGCAGGTGAGTATAACCTTTTTTTTATTTTTTTTATTATTTTTAAACATTCTATCTTTTACTATTGATGCTGAATAGGCAGCATCTATAGTAAAAAGTTGGTCACACTTGTCAAACACTATGTTTGACAAGTGTGACCAACCTGTCAATCAGTTTTCCAAGCGATGGAAAACTTTAGCATTCTGCAAGCTAATTACGCTTGCAAAATGCTAAAAAAAAAAAACACGAAAAAAACGCAAAAAAAAAAATGCGGATTTCTTGCAGAAAATTTCCGGTTTTCTTCAGGAAATTTCTGCAAGAAATCCTGACGTGTGCACATACCCTCATACTTAAGTACAATTGAAGTCCTGACTGCCAGCACTTTATGGTCAGAGCGAATTCAGCAGCATTATCAAGTCATCTGATCATAATGTTGACATGACTCTCCAGCATAGACACGGAGAACGAACATCGATAGGGCAAGAGCTTGAATGGAACTGAAAAAATAGGATATTTATTGTTATGAGCATTGTTGTGAGTGGACTGTATGGGGGGGCATAGTATAGAGAGTGGTTAGTGTGAGGGATAATATTTAAAGAGACCAGTGTGAAAACACAGTGTGGAAGAAACAGTATACAGAGACTAGGCAGCATAGGGAGGGACACAGCATTTGAAGACAATGTGGAGGACGTGTTTCAGAACAAGTATGGTGTGGGAGACGCAGTTTGCGCAAGGAGCTTAGTAATTTTCAATTACCGTACTTAGGGGCACAGAGTGCAACACAAAATTTTTTTAGGGGCATTATAATCACGTTATTAATTTTAAAGACACCGTGTCAGGATGTGCTGCAGAAGACTAGAGAAGATGGAAGTCTGCAAAGATGAGTTGTGTATGTCCAAAGTCATCATGGCATCGGAACAAGATGATATATAGAATGAGTCCAACTCACCCTCAAAACGGCACTCAAACACTCCGGAGCAAGGAAATGTGCTGTTCAGACATAGTGAATTGTAAACTAGGAGAAATTCGTAATTAAGGATGGTTCTAGTCTGAAATGCGTAGATATACAATCTTGTGGATTTTGCACATCACATTTTACCTTTGGATTTCTATTAAATGCATTTTTCTGCACACCATAGAGATGGTGAAAAAAAAAAAGAATGACTCCAATCAAAATAGATATCCTCTATAAGTTATCTGGATGTAAATGTTTATGTGTGATACTGACTGTGTCTTATCAGTACTGTGGTTCCTGTATTGTCTGCAGTCTGACGATGACTGATATAATACCTCTGAGTATCACCTTTCCATTGTTAAGGACATTGTGGAATTGTAGGTCCATGCGATACAATTATATATATATATATATATATATATATATATATATTGTATATAGGGCTGACCTGATATTACAATTGATCACTGTACTGAGTTTGGTGTTGAATTCCTGTACTGATGATGGTTTTGATAATGCATGTCTATACTGTTGGTGGTTCTGGTGATGTGTTCCTGTACTGATGGCGATTCTGGTGATGTGTTTCTATGCTGATGAGGGTTCTGGTGATGTATTTATGTAGTGCTAATTGTTCTGTTTATTTAGTCATGTACTGATGCTGGTTCTGTTGATGTGTTTCTGTACTGATGTGGATTCTGCCAATGTATTCCTCTGCTGTTATTGGTTAGGATCCTGTACACATGTAACAATCAATATCTTGTAAGATTACATAATACATGAATGTGTGAATAAAGTATTGTGGCATTTAACAAGTTAAAGGAAATCTATCAGTAGCATCAACCCCCTTAAGCTGTCTATATTTGCAAGCTGGTCATAGGAAACGGATAAAATGATACCCTGAGATCCGCAATCCAATTTTTTTATTCCAGAGAAATCCACGTTTTTCTAATATGTAAATTCAAGCTATGGGCCAAAATATGATTTGCATGAGAATATGCCTCCAGGGTGATATGTAATTACTGCGTTGTGCTCTCCTGATATCACTGCAGAGCTGTGTGCAATTATAACTAACACATTTTCAGGTTCATCTCAGTGCTTTAGCTTCCATGTCACAGGCAGACAGGTTTGCAATAGAGCATATACAAATATGTTTGTAAGGAGACATAGTTTAGTCCTACTTTTGTGTGTTAGTTACATATCTCACACTAGCAATTCCCCTCATTTATTACAAATAAGCTTTGGAGACAGATTCTGATGTAGATCTGTGTCCTGTCCATAGTCGAGAACAGCTCATTTACAAATAAAAAAAACATGGTTATCTCTGGAATAAGACATCAAATAACAGATTATTATTATTTATTATTATTATTTATTATTATAGCGCCATTTATTCTATGGCGCTTTACATGTGAGGAGGGGTATACATAATTAAAACAAGTACAATAATCTTGAACAATACAAGTCACAGCTGGTACAGAAGGAGAGAGGACCCTGCCTGTGAGGGCTCACAATCTACAAGGGATGGGTGAGGATACAGTAGGTGAGGATAGAGCTGGTCGTGTAGTGGTTTGGTCGATCGGTGGTTACTGCAGGTTGTAGGCTTGCCAGAAGAGGTAGGTCTTCAGGTTCTTTTTGAAGTTTTTGATGGTAGGTGAAAGTCTGATATGTTGTGGTAGAGAGTTCCAGAGTAGGGGTGATGCACGAGAGAAATCTTGTATGCGATTGTGGGAAGAGGAGATAAGAGGGGAGTAGAGAAGGAGATCTTGTGAGGATCGGAGGATGCGTGCAGGAAAGTACTGGGAGACGAGGTCACAGATGTATGGAGGAGACAGGTTGTGGATGGCTTTATATGTCATGGTTAGGGTTTTATATTGGAGTCTCTGGGCAATGGGGAGCCAGTGAAGAGATTGACAGAGAGGAGAGGCCGGGGAATAGCGGGGGGACAGGTGGAGTAGTCGGGCAGCAGAGTTTAGAATAGATTGGAGGGGTGTGAGAGTGTTAGAGGGGAGGCCACAGAGCAGGAGATTACAGTAGTCGAGGCAGGAGATGATTAGTGCATGGACTAGGGTTTTTGCAGATTCTTGGTTTAGGAATGTACGGATCCGTGAAATATTTTTGAGTTGAAGGCGGCAGGAAATGGAAAGGGCTTGGATATGCGGTTTGAAGGAGAGATCAGTGTCAAGGATTACCCCGAGGCAGCGAGCAGATATGAATGTATCATTTTATTCAACTTTCTGTGACCTACACACCCATATAAACAACCTCGGAGGGTTGTAAAACTGTAAACTGTGTAAAGAGTGGATCACGGCAGCTACATCACATTGTTTAGTGGCCTCTGTCATGTACTGCAGATCAGCTCCTGCTTATAAAAGACTATGGAGACAGTGTAAACAGGTTATGTGGATGCAACAGCTCAGAAAATGAGGAGGAAGGGGTGATCAAACCACACTATTTATTTGCCGAACACAGAAAAAATCTGTCTATGTGTACAGGTCCTTCTCAAAAAATTAGCATATAGTGTTAAATTTCATTATTTACCATAATGTAATGATTACAATTAAACTTTCATATATTATAGATTCATTATCCACCAACTGAAATTTGTCAGGTCTTTTATTGTTTTAATAATGATGATTTTGGCATACAACTCCTGATAACCCAAAAAACCTGTCTCAATAAATTAGCATATTTCACCCGTCCAATCAAATAAAAGTGTTTTTTAATAACAAACAAAAAAAACATCAAATAATAATGTTCAGTTATGCACTCAATACTTGGTCGGGAATCCTTTGGCAGAAATGACTGCTTCAATGCGGCGTGGCATGGAGGCAATCAGCCTGTGACACTGCTGAGATGTTATGGAGGCCCAGGATGCTTCAATAGCGGCCTTAAGCTCATCCAGAGTGTTGGGTCTTGCGTCTCTCAACTTTCTCTTCACAATATCCCACAGATTCTCTATGTGGTTCAGGTCAGGAGAGTTGGCAGGCCAATTGAGCACAGTAATACCATGGTCAGTAAACCATTTACCAGTGGTTTTGGCACTGTGAGCAGGTGCCAGGTCGTGCTGAAAAATGAAATCTTCATCTCCATAAAGCATTTCAGCCGATGGAAGCATGAAGTGCTCCAAAATCTCCTGATAGCTAGCTGCATTGACCCTGCCCTTGATGAAACACAGTGGACCAACACCAGCAGCTGACATGGCACCCCACACCATCACTGACTGTGGGTACTTGACACTGGACTTCAGGCATTTTGGCATTTCCTTCTCCCCAGTCTTCCTCCAGACTCTGGCACCTTGATTTCCGAATGACATGCAAAATTTGCTTTCATCAGAAAAAAGTACTTGGGACCACTTAGCAACAGTCCAGTGCTGCTTCTCTGTAGCCCAGGTCAGGCGCTTCTGCCGCTGTTTATGGTTCAAAAGTGGCTTTACCTGGGGAATGCGGCACCTGTAGCCCATTTCCTGCACACGCCTGTGCACGGTGGCTCTGGATGTTTCCACACCAGACTCAGTCCACTGCTTCCTCAGGTTCCCCAAGGTCTGGAATCGGTCCTTCTCCACAATCTTCCTCAGGGTCCGGTCACCTCTTCTCGTTGTACAGCGTTTTCTGCCACATTGTTTCCTTCCAACAGACTTACCATTGAGGTGCCTTGATACAGCACTCTGGGAACAGCCTATTTGTTGAGAAATTTCTTTCTGGGTCTTACCCTCTTGCTTGAGGGTGTCAATGATGGCCTTCTTGACATCTGTCAGGTCGCTAGTCTTACCCATGATGGGGGTTTTGAGTAATGAACCAGGCAGGGAGTTTTTAAAAGCCTCAGGTATCTTTTGCATGTGTTTAGAGTTAATTAGTTGATTCAGAAGATTAGGGTAATAGGTCGTTTAGAGAACCTTTTCTTGATATGCTAATTTATTGAGACAGGTTTTTTGGGTTATCAGGAGTTGTATGCCAAAATCATCAGTATTAAAACAATAAAAGACCTGACAAATTTCAGTTGGTGGATAATGAATCTATAATATATGAAAGTTTAATTGTAATCATTACATTATGGTAAATAATGAAATTTAACACTATATGCTAATTTTTTGAGAAGGACCTGTATATATACAAGTAAGCACAAAATTGTAGTTAACAGTAGTAAGGGTAATATAGTATCTTATGACACTAGGAGAATTAAATGTGATATCGTATTATACCTTCTATTTATATACACTGTCCTTGTGATAAGGCGATTCTTGTTGCTGGGAACATATCTAATGTGAATCCTCTCCTAAGGTGAAGCTTGCATTTATGTGAGAAGATACAAATAAAAAAAGACTGACCTTCACTTCCAAACAGAAACCAGGTGTGTACAGGTGAGAACTAAGAGTAGCCACCTCCATATTTAACCAACAAATAAAGTTCCACTCACTAGCGCTACAGCATGAAAACATGAAAAATATGAATTGCACTACTGCTCTACAAATTAGGAAAAATTGAGAATGCTTAGGGCATAAATTGGCCAATTCAAGTGTACCCAGCAGCTGTAATAAGGCAATTCTCATTGCTGGGGACCTATGCAATGCAAATACTCTCCTACGCTAAAGCCTGCAGAAGCCTTGAAAAATCGGCACGGCGCTGCCACGAAACGCACGTCGGGGTCCATTCTCCGGCTGTCCTCCCACCTCGCCCCTTCTATTGGTAAGCCTGGTACTTATTATCAGACCCCATCTACACGTTATGGGATCTAGTTACATTTAATATACTTCTGTGGGATGTCTGTGTATAGGACTAGGGCTAGTCTTACCTAGACTATTGGATACTTTGCACTAGCATTTGTGTTATGATCCGGTGACCTTGGAGCCGCATGAGAGACTTTCTCAGGAGTAGGTGGTACCTGTACTGACCGCAAACCCTAAACTAACACCGCAACTAGAAGTAGCCGTGGGATGTACCTAACACGTCCTAGTCCTCGACACAGCCGGAGGACTAAATACCCCTATAGATGGAAATGGGAATTCTATCTTGCCTCAGAGCAGAACCCCAAAGGATAGGCAGCCCCCCACAAATATTGACTGTGAGTATAAGAGGAAAAACACACGCAGGCAGAAAAACAGGATTTAGCAAAAGAGTCACTTCGAGCTAAATAGAAAAGGATAGGACAGAATTCTAAGCGGTCAGTATTAAAATCCTAAAAATATCCACAGCAGATAATACAAATATTCTACATCTAACTAAAGACATAGAAAGTATATCTGCATCTCCTGAGAATCCAGCATGACTGAAAAATCCAAACAAAGTCTAAGCTGGACAAAAACACAATGAATTGCACTGAATTGCAAAGCACACTGCATGTGTGCACAGAGACAAAAAAACAGACACTTATCTTAGCTGAATTGGCAGCAGGGCATGAGGAGCCAGAGAGAGATGCAATCCCTCCAAGTACAATAGACAACTGGCATGGACTCATGGATCCTGCACACCTAAATACCTAATAGAGCTGCAATCAGCAGAAACACCTGCCCGGATTACAACCCCAAGACAACTGCACTACCACCAACAATCACCGGAGGGAGCCCAAGAACAGAATTCACAACAGTACCCCCCCTTGAAGAGGGGTCACCGAACCCTCACCAGAGCCCCCAGGCCGATCAGGACGAGCCAGATGAAAGGCACGGACCAAATCAGCAGCATGGACATCAGAGGCAAAAACCCAAGAATTATCCTCCTGGCCATAACCCCTCCATTTGACAAGGTACTGAAGCCTCCGCCTCGAAAAGCGAGAATCCAAAATCTTCTCAACCACATACTCCAACTCCCCATCAACCAACACAGGAGCAGGAGGATCAACCAAGGGAACAACGGGCACCACATATTTCCGCAATAAAGATCTATGGAAAACATTATTGATGGCAAAAGAGGCCGGAAGGGCCAAACGAAAAGACACCGGATTGATAATCTCAGAAATCCCATAAGGACCAATAAACCGAGGCTTAAACTTAGGGGAAGAAACCTTCATAGGAACATGACGGGAAGACAACCAGACCAAATCCCCAACCTGAAGCCGGGAACCAACACACCGACAACGGTTAGCAAAACGCTGAGCCTCTTCCTGAGACAACACCAAATTGTCCACCACATGAACCCAAATCTGCTGTAAGCTGTCAACCACAGAATCCACACCAGGACAATCAGAAGGTTCAACTTGCCCCGAAGAAAAACGAGGATGAAAACCAAAATTACAAAAGAAGGGCGAAACCAAGGTAGCCGAACTAGCCCGATTATTAAGGGCAAACTCGGCCAATGGCAAGAAAGCCACCCAATCATCCTGATCAGCAGACACAAAGCATCTCAAATAAGTTTCCAAAGTCTGATTAGTTCGCTCGGTCTGGCCATTTGTCTGAGGATGAAATGCGGAAGAAAAAGACAAATCAATGCCCAGCCTAGCACAAAAGGCCCCCCAAAATCTAGAAACAAACTAGGAACCTCTGTCGGACACAATATTCTCCGGAATACCATGCAAACGAACCACATGCTGAAAAAACAACGGAACCAAATCAGAAGAGGAAGGCAATTTAGGCAAAGGCACCAAATGAACCATCTTAGAAAACCGGTCACAAACCAACCAGATAACCGACATCCTCTGGGAAACCGGAAGATCTGAAATAAAATCCATAGAAATATGCATCCAGGGCCTCTCAGGGACCGGCAAAGGCAAAAGTAACCCACTAGCACGGGAACAACAAGGCTTGGCCCGCGCACAAGTCCCACAGGACTGCACAAAAGAACGCACATCACGCGACAAAGAAGGCCACCAAAAGGACCTACCAACCAAATCTCTGGTACCAAAAATACCAGGATGACCAGCCAACACAGAACAGTGAACCTCAGAAATCACTCTACTAGTCCATCTATCAGGAACAAACACTTTCCCCACAGGACTGCGGTCAGGTTTGTCAGCCTGAAATTCCTGCAGAACCCGTCGCAAATCAGGGGAAATGGCAGAAAGGACCACCCCTTCCTTCAGAATGCCGACCGGCTCAAATACCTCGGGAGAATCAGGCAAAAAACTCCTAGAGAGGGCATCAGCCTTAACATTCTTAGAACCCGGAAGATACGAGACCACGAAATCAAAACGGGAGAAAAACAGGGACCATCGAGCCTGTCTAGGATTCAGCCGTTTGGCAGATTCGAGGTAAATCAGATTTTTATGATCGGTCAAGACCACAATACGGTGCTTGGCTCCCTCAAGCCAATGTCGCCATTCCTCAAACGCCCACTTCATAGCCAACAACTCCCGATTGCCGACATCATAATTGCGTTCAGCAGGCGAAAACTTACGGGAAAAGAAGGCACACGGTTTCATCAAGGAACCATCAGAATTCCTCTGAGACAAAACGGCCCCTGCCCCAATCTCAGAAGCGTCAACCTCAACCTGAAACGGAAGAGAAACATCTGGCTGACGCAACACCGGGGCAGAAGTAAATCGGCGTTTAAGCTCCTGAAAGGCAGAGACAGCCACAGGGGACCAATTCGTTACATCAGCGCCTTTCTTCGTCAAATCGGTCAGGGGTTTAACCACACTGGAGAAGTTTTCAATGAAACAGCGATAAAAATTAGCAAAGCCCAAAAATTTCTGAAGGCTCTTCACAGATGTGGGTTGAATCCAATCATGAATGACCTGAACCTTAACCGGATCCATCTCTATAGATGAGGGAGAAAAAATAAAGCCCAAAAAAGAAACCTTCTGCACTCCAAAGAGACACTTAGACCCCTTCACAAACAAAGTATTATCACGAAGGATCTGAAATACCATCCTGACCTGTTTCACATGAGACTCCCAATCATCGGAAAAAATTAAGATGTCATCCAAATATACAATCATGAATTTATCAAGATAATTCCGGAAGATATCATGCATGAAGGACTGAAAAACAGATGGAGCATTAGAGAGCCCGAATGGCATCACAAGGTATTCAAAATGGCCTTCGGGCGTATTAAACGCAGTTTTCCATTCGTCACCCTGCTTAATACGAACAAGATTATATGCCCCCCGAAGGTCAATTTTAGTAAACCAACTAGCCCCCTTAATCCTGGCAAACAAATCGGAAAGCAAAGGTAAAGGGTATTGAAACTTGACCGTGATCTTATTCAAGAGGCGATAATCAATACAGGGTCTCAAGGAGCCATCCTTCTTAGCAACAAAAAAAAATCCCGCTCCCAACGGTGAAGAAGATGGCCGAATATGCCCCTTCTCCAAAGACTCCTTAACATAACTCCGCATGGCGGTATGTTCCGGCACAGACAGGTTGAAAAGTCGGCCCTTAGGAAACTTACAGCCTGGAATCAAGTCAATAGCACAATCACAGTCCCTATGCGGTGGAAGGGAACTGGACTTGGGCTCATCGAATACATCCTGAAAATCAGACAAAAACTCTGGAACTTCAGAAGAGGAGGAAGAGGAGATTGACATCACAGGAACGTCATTATGAACCCCCTGACAACCCCAACTAGTCACAGACATAGACTTCCAATCCAACACAGGGTTATGTATCTGCAACCATGGAAAACCCAGCACAATAGCATCATGCAAATTATGCAACACCAGAAAATGACAATCTTCCTGATGGGCTGGCGCCATGCACATGGTCACCTGTGTCCAAAACTGGGGTTTATTTTTAGCCAAAGGTGTAGCATCAATGCCCCTTAAAGGAATAGGGTTCTGCAAAGACTGCAAGGGGAAACCACAACGCCTGGCAAATTCAAAGTCCATTAAGTTCAAAGCGGCGCCTGAATCCACAAACGCCATGACACAAAATGACGACAATAAGCAGATCAAGGTCACAGATAACAGAAATTTAGGTTGTACAGTTCCGATGGTAACTGAACTAGTGATTCTCTTTGTACGCTTTGGGCAGACTGAAATGACATGAGAAGCATCGCCACAATAAAAATACAACCTATTCTGACGTCTGAATCCTTGTTGTTCCGTTCTAGACAGAATCCTATCACACTGCATAGGCTCAGGCATCTGCTCTGAGGACAACGCCACAGCGCGCACAGTTCTGCGCTCCCGCAAGCGCCGATCAATCTGAATGGCCAGAGACATAGAATCACTCAGACCAACAGGCGTGGGAAACCCCACCATAACATCTTTAACGGATTCAGAAAGACCCTTTCTGAAAATTGCCGCCAAAGCATCATCATTCCATTTAGTCAACACAGACCATTTTCTAAATTTCTGACAATACAATTCTGCCGCTTCTTGACCCTCAGACAGGGCCAACAAGGTCTTCTCCGCTTGATCCACAGAATTTGGTTCATCATATAATAATCCTAAAGCCTGAAAAAAGGCATCTACATTAAGCAAGGCCGGATTCCCAGATTCCAGGGCAAATGCCCAATCCTGAGGGTCGCCACGCAGCAGGGAGATGACAATTTTAACCTGCTGAATGGGATCACCAGAGGAACGAGGCTTCAGAGCAAAAAACAGTTTACAATTGTTTTTAAAACTCAAAAATTTGGACCTGTCCCCAAAAAACAAATCAGGAATAGGAATCCTAGGTTCTAAAAGCGGAGTCTGAACAATATATTCAGAAATACCCTGTACCTTAGCAGCAAGCTGGTCTATACGAGAAACTAATCCCTGAACATCCATGCTAGCACAAGACTCCACAGTCACCCAGAGGAAAAGAGGGAAGAAAAGACAAAGCAGGCTACAGAAAAAAAACTGGCTCTTTCTTCCCTTCTTCTGAGATGCATTTAACTCATTGTTGGCCAGTTGTACTGTTATGATCCGGTGACCTTGGAGCCGCATGAGAGACTTTCTCAGGAGTAGGTGGTACCTGTACTGACCGCAAACCCTAAACTAACACCGAAACTAGAAGTAGCCGTGGGATGTACCTAACACGTCCTAGACACCTCGACACAGCCGGAGGACTAAATACCCCTATAGATGGAAATGGGAATTCTATCTTGCCTCAGAGCAGAACCCCAAAGGATAGGCAGCCCCCACAAATATTGACTGTGAGTATAAGAGGAAAAACACACGCAGGCAGAAAAACAGGATTTAGCAAAAGAGGCACTTCGAGCTAAATAGAAAAGGATAGGACAGAATTCTAAGCGGTCAGTATTAAAATCCTAAAAATATCCACAGCAGATAATACAAATATTCTACATCTAACTAAAGACATAGAAAGTATATCTGCATCTCCTGAGAATCCAGCATGACTGAAAAATCCAAACAAAGTCTAAGCTGGACAAAAACACAATGAATTGCACTGAATTGCAAAGCACACTGCATGTGTGCACAGAGACAAAAAACCAGACACTTATCTTAGCTGAATTGGCAGCAGGGCATGAGGAGCCAGAGAGAAATGCAATCCCTCCAAGTACAATGGACAACTGGCATGGACTCATGGATCCTGCACACCTAAATACCTAATAGAGCTGCAATCAGCAGAAACTCCTGCCCGGATTACAACCCCAAGACAACTGCACTACCACCAACAACCACCGGAGGGAGCCCAAGAGCAGAATTCACAACACATTTGATCATATTAGACCATGGGGCCTCTTGGATTTCTCCCCCTTGGGGGCAATGCCTGAGTGTGGGGGGAGGGTTCAGCATTTTCTGGCATTATCTTGTGTGTTACTGTATGATACTAATTAATTTTAATTCTTATATGGACTATTTATGAAATAAACTTTGATATTTATTGTTCATCGATGCTCCGCATTTTCTCTTTTCCTTCATGATGTATGTGGGTAGATAGGATTCTGCTGTTAGGCGTCGGGATTCTCCCACTGCATGGGATAGATCCCAAGCCTTACCTGCCTCCGCGGTCTGTCATTCAGCTTCGGCCGCTGCTGAGCATAGACATCGGTCCCAGTGTCTTGCTCAGTCTCGTGGTATTCACTTGGTTAATGCTGGCTCTCCAGCCAAGTCTATAGTAACCAGCCATAAGCAGCAGCGACCTGACGCAATGAAGTCTATGTCCAGAAATCACCTTACTGAGCATGTCCATGATGTGGCGCCTTCCTATTGGTGGACGAACTTCAGCTGCTCTGGTGATGTGGCAGCTCCAGATTGGTCAGCGGGCAAGATCCTGTTTGACTGGACATGTGCCTTGTGTATATAAGACTGTCAGGGGGCACATGCCAGTGTGCTAGTATCAATCTCTTTACGTGTGTGTATGGGACTTTGCAACAGTGTGGCCTTTATCAGCATGTGCTCAGGGTCGGCAGTAAGCCATTAGAATTCTGGTTCTCCAGAGAGGAGATTGTCTGAATGAATTCAGTGCTGGCGTATAGCCATAAGAATTCAGCACCTCTGGAGAAGAGTTGGTTGAGTGCTTTTGTTGACTGTGTGTCCAATGTTTGCTTCTTACTCCATGAGCAGGCTTTGTTCCCCTGTGATGTTAACAGGGATCGTATCTAGACTCATACCTGTTCTATTGTGGTGTGTGTGTGACACAGCTCTATAGCAGAGCTTCTATTCCGTTACTGTGTGCGGTTGACACAGCTCTATAGCAGAGCAATTATTCAGTTACTGTGTGCAAGTGACACAGCTCTATTGCAGAGCATCTATTCCGTTTCTGTGTGCAAGTGACAGAGCTTCATGTGCTGTTCACTAAGTGGCATTTAACTCAGTGTGTGCAAGCAATCACTCACTGTGTGTTCCGTCATTGTTCACACTAGCTGCAGTTTTACATCTCTGCACGGAGGACCCGGGTTGTGATTGCACTACTCTATTAAATTTATTTAGTGCAATCTGCCAACCCTAACACCTGCTATGAGTAAAACTGCCAGAGGCTGATGGATGGAGTGCTCATTCAGAGAGCCTATGCATACAAATAACAAAAGACTGACCATCACTTCTAAACAGAAACCAGGTGTGTACAGGTGCAAACTAAGAATAGCCACCTATATACAGTGGGGCAAAAAAGTATTTAGTCAGTCAGCAATAGTGCAAGTTCCACCACTTAAAAAGATGAGAGGCGTCTGTAATTTACATCATAGGTAGACCTCAACTATGGGAGACAAACTGAGAAAAAAAATCCAGAAAATCACATTTTCTGTTTTTTTATCATTTTATTTGCATATTATGGTGGAAAATAAGTATTTGGTCAGAAACAAAATTTAATCTCAATACTTTGTAATATATCCTTTGTTGGCAATGACAGAGGTCAAACGTTTTCTGTAAGTCTTCACAAGGTTGCCACACACTGTTGTTGGTATGTTGGCCCATTCCTCCATGCAGATCTCCTCTAGAGCAGTGATGTTTTTGGCTTTTCGCTTGGCAACACGGACTTTCAACTCCCTCCAAAGGTTTTCTATAGGGTTGAGATCTGGAGACTGGCTAGGCCACTCCAGGACCTTGAAATGCTTCTTACGAAGCCACTCCTTCGTTGCCCTGGCGGTGTGCTTTGGATCATTGTCATGTTGAAAGACCCAGCCACGTTTCATCTTCAATGCCCTTGCTGATGGAAGGAGGTTTGCACTCAAAATCTCACGATACATGGCCCCATTCATTCTTTCATGTACCCGGATCAGTCGTCCTGGCCCCTTTGCAGAGAAACAGCCCCAAAGCATGATGTTTCCACCACCATGCTTTACAGTAGGTATGGTGTTGGATGGATGCAACTCAGTATCCTTTTTCCTCCAAACACGACAAGTTGTGTTTCTACCAAACAGTTCCAGTTTGGTTTCATCAGACCATAGGACATTCTCCCAAAACTCCTCTGGATCATCCAAATGCTCTCTAGCAAACTTCAGACGGGCCCGGACATGTACTGGCTTAAGCAGTGGGACACGTCTGGCACTGCAGGATCTGAGTCCATGGTGGCGTACTGTGTTACTTATGGTAGGCCTTGTTACATTGGTCCCAGCTCTCTGCAGTTCATTCACTAGGTCCCCCCGCGTGGTTCTGGGATTTTTGCTCACCGTTCTTGTGATCATTCTGACCCCACGGGGTGGGATTTTGCGTGGAGCCCCAGATCGAGGGAGATTATCAGTGGTCTTGAATGTCTTCCATTTTTTTAATTATTGCTCCCACTGTTGATTTCTTCACTCCAAGCTGGTTGGCTATTGCAGATTCAGTCTTCCCAGCCTGGTGCAGGGCTACAATTTTGTTTCTGGTGTCCTTTGACAGCTCTTTGGTCTTCACCATAGTGGAGTTTGGAGTCAGACTGTTTGAGGGTGTGCACAGGTGTCTTTTTATACTGATAACAAGTTTAAACAGGTGCAATTACTACAGGTAATGAGTGGAGGAAAGAGGAGACTCTTAAAGAAGAAGTTACAGGTCTGTGAGAGCCAGAAATCTTGATTGTTTTTTTCTGACCAAATACTTATTTTCCACCATAATATGCAAATAAAATGATAAAAAAACAGAAAATGTGATTTTCTGGATTTTTTTTTCTCAGTTTGTCTCCCATAGTTGAGGTCTACCTATGATGTAAATTACAGACGCCTCTCATCTTTTTAAGTGGTGGAACTTGCACTATTGCTGACTGACTAAATACTTTTTTGCCCCACTGTATATATATATATATATATATATATATATATAACTATTAAATAAAGCTGCACTCTGTAGCGCTGCAGCATGAAAACATGAAATATATAAAATATGAATTGCACTACTGATCTATAAAATAAGAAAAAAGGGAAAATTGATAATGCTTAGAGAATATATTGGCCAATTCATGTGCATGCAGCGAGGCTGCATCCACTAGAAGGGCTGTGCCCGGCAGTATGCATATCACATACATCACCGCTCTTCCCGGCTCAGAAACTGGCAAATCCTAACAGAGTGACTGCAAAGTTTTAATTTTAAATTGGACAACCACTTTAACTACACAATAGAAGGAGCCTCACCCAGAATATGTGGGTAAGATGTCATATTTCTGGCTGCACTTTTTCGAGATATGTTCCCTTTAATTAGTAATCACATTTATATAAATGGCTTTACGGATCCTTTGCAGATTGTGAAAAACTGATGCGACGGATCCGTTTTTTTGACGGATCCGACTAGCGGATCTGGCTAATTGGATTGGAGCATGCTCAATTAAAAATCATTTGAAGGATCCGGCGCCATAGGCTTCCATTCTAGCAAACGACGGAAGGTGATGGATCCGTCGCTGTCCATTTTTTTTGACGCCGGACAAACAAAAAAAGATTGTTCTCAGAGGGAAAAACAAAATAATAATCTTGCAGTTCTGGTACCTTTTTAATGGCAAAAAAGTATAAAATATGTGATGTTTTAAAGCTAGCTTTTTAGAATACTTATGTCTCTTCATCAGGCATGATATAGCAAAGTACCTGAAGAAATAGAAATATATACACAAAACCAGCATGTAAAAATAAACAAACTGAGCTCAGAGAGTGAATGCTTAAGCTTGGTATTTGGTGAGGTTTTTTTACCTCAGTATTTGTAAGCCAAAATCAGGTGTGAGAGATAAATACATAAGTGGTGACGTGTTTCTATTCTATTTTTCCTCTGATTGTTCCTCTCCTGGTTTTTGTCTCTAGAGCAGATTACTCATATTTTGTAGTAAGTCATAAACCCTTGAGACAAATTTAGTCCCATGTGGAAAGTATCACATACTGTCAAAAGTTTTAGTTCCCAGACCCTTCTCTGTTTATGTGACTTGAAGTTGCCCTTTAACCCTTTCACCCCAAAGCCTGTTTTCCCCATCCTGACCAGGCCAATTTTTTCAATTCTGATGACTGTCAATTTATGAGGTAATAACTCTGGAATGCTTAAACGGATCCCACTGATTCTGAGATTTTTTTTGTCACATATTGTACTGTGATTATAAAAAATTTTTTGCCATGACTTGTGTTTATTTTCAGGGAAAAAATGGAAGTTTGGCGAAAATTTAGAAAATTTTACAATTTTCAAACTTTTAATTTTTATACCCTTTAGGCCGGTTTCACACGTCAGTGGCTCCGGTACGTGTAGTGACAGTTTTCTCACATACCGGAGACACTGACACATTTTTAACAAAAAAAAAAGATTTTTCATCTCTTCTCTCCTGTGAGCGCTGCAG
This sequence comes from Ranitomeya variabilis, assembly GCF_051348905.1. Lineage (NCBI taxonomy): Eukaryota > Metazoa > Chordata > Amphibia > Anura > Dendrobatidae > Ranitomeya > Ranitomeya variabilis. The sequence continues at coordinate 536,804,586 of NC_135234.1, forward strand.
GGGACAAGAGATGAATGCCGCCTTCAGCAACACATGCTGGGGACAACGCTTACTGTAGCACTGTCTCTCCTGCACGGTCCATGTGGTCCTCAGGTGGCACACAGGAGGCACACGGCTGCTGCACGTGTGCCACACTGATGTGCCACGTGAGCACACGGACACGGATAACTCCGGCAACGTTTTCTCCGGAATTATCTGGACGTGTGAGACTGGCCTTAATTAAAGAGTCATGTCACACAATATAGTTAATAAAAAACATTTCCCATGTCTACTTTACATCAGCACAATTTTTGAAACATAATTTATTTTGTTAGGAGGGTTAAAAGATGAGCAGCGATTCCTCATTTTTACAACAAAATCATTTTTTTAGGGGTTACATCAAAATTGAAGTGACTTGGAGAGCCACTGATGTGCCTAAAAGTGGAAATCCCCACAAGTGACACAACTTTGGAAACTACACCACTCAAGCAACTTATTTAGGTGTATAGTAAGCACCTAAAACCCCCTGGTGCTTCACAGAAGTTTATAATGTTGAGCTGTGAAAATAAAAATATCACTTTTTTCCCCAAAAAATATTTTTCAGCCAGAAATTTTGCATTTTCATAAGGGTAAGAGGAGAAATTGTACCATAAATTTGTTGTGCAATATCTCCTGAATATGCCTATACCCAATATGTGCACGACAGGGCTCGGAAGGGAAGGAGCGGCATTTGACTTTTTGAATGGAAAATTTGCTGGAATAATTAGCGGACAACATGTCGCACTTGGAGAGCCCCTGATGTGCCTAAGCAGTTGAAAACCCCCACAATTACACCATTTTGGAAACTTTACCCCTCAGAGAGCTTATCTAAATGTGTGGTGTGCACTTTGAACACACAGGCGCTTCATAGAAGTTTAAAACGTTGAGCCGTAAAAATAAAGAAAAACACATTTTTCTTGCAAAAATGTTTTTAAGCCCCAAGGTTACAGGAGAAAATGGACCCCAAAATTTGAGGTGCAATTCATATATATCCATCAGCTTTTGTTCTGGCCAAAATAATTTTAAGCCACCACCACGACAAGGTAGACTCTTTTGGCCTGGCCCTACTCTACTCTAACCTATTAAACATTTGTTAAAGTACCCAATACTCTTTTTAGGTATATTTTTCTTTAAGGGAATGAGTCATATCCATTTTTTTTAAATAATTGAAACTAGATTGTGACTTTTTTATAATCTGTATTTCTGATTCCAGATTATTGTATTCTGTTTTCTGTACATTTATGGAAGCTGTAGGTGGATATCGGTCTGCGCTCAGACCACGGTGCATGGACTGGCCGTGGGACTCCTGACTAGAACTCAGCAGGCTCACAGCATGTATGAGGATGTGGGCCTGGAGATCGGCATCAGTCCATGCCCTGCAGCGTGAGTGCTGACCAATTTCCCAAATAAAGATGTTTCCCAACATGTTTTTCATCAATATGGCCATGTGAGGGCTTTCTTTTTGCAGGATGAGTTGTAATTTTGAATGATATGATTGGTTTTACCAAATAATTTACTGGAAAGTGGGAAAAAATTTCAAAGTGCGGTGAAATTCCAAAAAAAGTGGAATTCTACAATTGTTTTTGGTCGTTTTCATTACCATAGTCACCAAACACTAAAACTGACCTGCCATTATGATTCTCCAGGTCATTACGAATTCGTAGATTCCTAACATGTATAAGTTCTTTTTTACTTATGTGATTGAAAAAAAATCCAAACTTTGTCAAAAGAGAAAAAAAAGTTGCCATTTTCTGAAACCCTTAATGTTTCCATTTTTAGTGATCTGGGCCTGGGTGAGGGCTTATGTTTTGCATGCCAATCTGACATTTTTATTGATGCAATCTTGGTGTAGATGTGATCTTTTATCGCCCATTATTGTATCTTAACCCCTTAACCCCCAAGGGTGATTTGCACGTTAAAGACCGGGCCAATTTTTACAATTCTGACCTCTGTCTCTTTATGAGGTTATGACTCTGGAATGCTTCAACGGATCCCGGTGATTCTGACAATGTTTCCTTGTATAATTGTACTTCATGATAGTGGTAAAATGTATTTGATATTACTTGCATTTATTTGTGAAAAAAATGGAAATTTGGCGAAAATGTTGAAAATTTAGCATTTTTCCAAATTTGAATTTTCATGCCCTTAAATCACACAGATATGTCACAGAAAATACTTAATAAGTAACATTTCCTACATGTCTACTTTACATAAGCACAATTTTGAAACCAAAATTTTTTTTGTTAGGGAATTATAAGGGTTAAAAGTTGATCAGCGATTTTTCATTTTTATGAAACGATTTTATTTAAGGACAACATCACATTTGAAGTTACTTTGAGGGGTCTATATGATAGAAAATGCCAAAAGTGACACAAAACTGCACCACATTCAAGAAGTTTATTAACCCTTCAGGTGCTTCACAGGAATTTTTGGAATTTATAAAAAAAATGAACATTTAACTTTTTTTCACAAAAAATTTACTTCAGATTCAATTTGTTTTATTTTCCCAAGAGTATCAGGAGAAATTAGACCCCAAAAGTTGTTGTTCAATTTGTCCTGAGTACGCTGATACCCCATATGTGGCTGGAATTGAGATTGGATGCCATGTCGCGGAGTGCCCCTGATGTGCCTAAACAGTGGAAACCCCCAAGTGACACCATTTTGGAAAGTAGACCCCTAAGGAACTTATCTAGTTGTGTGGTGAGGACTTTGAACCCCAAGTGTTTCACAGAAGTTTATAATGTAGAGACGTAAAAATAAAATATATTTTTTTCACAAAAATGATCTTTTCTCCCCCATTTTTTTATTTTCCCAAGGGTAACAGGAGAAATTTGACCCCAAACGTTGTTGTGCAATTTGTCCTGAGTACACTAATACCCCATATGTGGGGGTAAACCACTGTTTGGGCGCATGGTAGAGCTTGCAAAGGAAGGAGTGTCGTTTGACTTTTCAATGCAAAATTGGCTGGAATTGAGATGGGATGCCATGTTGCGTTTGGAGAGCCCCTGATGTGCCTAAACAGTGGAAACCCCCCAATTCTAACTCCAACCCTAACTCCAACATACCCCTAACCCTAATTCCAACCCCAACTATAACCCTAACTAACCACACCCCTAACCTTGACACACCCCTAACCTTGACACACCCCTAACCTTAATCCCAACCCTAACCCTAATCCCAAACATAATCCCAACCCTTACCCTAACTTTAGCCCCAAACCTAACCCTAACTTTAGCCCCAACCCTAACCTTAACTTTAGCTCCAACCCTAACCATAACTTTAGCTCCAACCATAACCCTAACTTTAGCCCCAACCCTAATGGGAAAATGGAAATAAATACCGTATTTTTCACTTTATAAGATGCACCTGATTATAAGACACACCCCCAACTTTGGTGAAGAAAGAGAAAAAATAATTTTATGCTAAATGGGGGTCTGTCTTATAATGCCAGTGTCTGTCTTACAAATCATATATATGTCACTCATCCTGGTATCTATACAACCCCCATCCTGGCACATGGCCCCACTGTGCTGGCACATTGCCCCCCTGTGCTGCTGGCACACTTGCTCCCTGTGCTGCTGGCACACTGCCCCCTGTGCTGCTGGCCCACTGCCCCCCCCCTGTGCTGCTGGCACACTGCCCCCTGTGCTGCTGGCACACTGCCCTCCTGTGCTGCTGGCACACTGCCCCCATGCCATCCTGGATATGGCCCCCCTGTCACTATATGCCCCCATGCTGGAATGCACATAACCCCCTCTCTCTCTATATGCCCCCCTGCTGGCACACACATGGCCCCCTTCTCTCTATATGCACCCCTGCTGGCACACACATGGCCCCCCCAGTCACTATATGCCCCCCTGCTTGCAGGCACATGATAAAATAACAAACACTTAACTCACCTTCTGATGATGGCTCCGTGCTCCCAGCTTCTCGGTTGCGCTTCCTGTTTCCCAGGCATCAGATCATCTGACCTGGGCACACAGTGATGATATCACTGTGCTGTGCCGATCACATGATCGGATGTCAGCACAGACACAGGAAGAGCCACGGGAGAACTGGGAGCATGGAGCCATCATCAGAAGGTGAGTTAAGTGTTTGTTATTTTATCATGTGCGTGCCTGCAGGGGAGCATATAGTGACTGGGGGGGCCATGCGTGTGCTTGCAGGGGGGCATATAGAGTGACAGGGGGGCCATATCCATGATGGGGGTGTGCAGGCACATACAATATGCACCGCTCCCCTATCAACCAACTCTGCTTGGCTTCAGCACTGAGGTGATGGACAGCGGGTGCAGTGAATATTACATGAGGCTAATGAGCGGGAGCTCAGGACCTCCCGCTGTCTCTGCAGCCCGCAGCGAGCCCACTCCAGCTCCCTGACACCACTCCAGAACCACCCCCCTCCTCTACAGCACAGCACAACACACAGATTCGGATTATAAGATGCACCCCCCACTTTCCCCAAAAATTTTGGGAAACAGAAGTGCATCTTATAATCCGAAAAATACGGTACATTTTTTTTAATTTTATTATTTTACCCTAACTAAGGCTACGTTCACATTTGCGTTGTGCTGCGCAGCGTCGGCGACGCAACGCACAACGCATGCACAACGCAGCATTTTGTGACGCATGCGTTCATTTTTTGCATGACTTTTGGTGCAGAAAAAACTGCATCATGCAGCATCCTCTGCGCCCTGACAGTTGCACCAAAATGACGCATGCATCACAAAACGCAAGACAACACATGTCCATGCACCCCCCATGTTAAATATAGGGGCGCATGATGCATGCGTCGCCGCGGCTGCGCCCGACGCTGCGCCGCACAACGCTAATGTGAACGTAGCCTAAGGGGGTTATACATGGGGGTTTGATTTACTATTTATAGTGGGTTTTTATGTTTATCAGCTGCCAAATGCCTAAAGACACTTTTTATTGTAAAAATACAGCACTGATTTCTGGCCGTCGGATGCACTAAGAACACTGTAGGTGTATCTTTAAATCACAGCAGTGTTATGTATCTGGCTTGCGGTGTCCATGAACTATTGGCCTGGGGCCCGACCAGCAGTAGCAAGGGAGGAGGACCCGGGCTGCCAGCGCATCCAGGCCTCCCTTTTTCCTACTGTTCATCGGGCCCCATACAGTAGTAAGGGCAGTAAAGCCATGATGGCGGCCCTGGGTGTAGTGATCATATTGACATCACAGGTACGTTACAGAATTTTATACCATTGGGCAGTGAAGAAAAAATAATTACATTTTTACCACTAAGATTTTGTGTTAGTCCCAGATTTTACATTTTCACACAGGGAAATGGGTAAAAATGGCACAAAATGTGTCCCAGAATTTCTGCTGAATGTAAAAGTACCCCAGACGAGGCTGAAAAGTACTGCTTAGCTACACGGTGAGACTTGGGAGGGATGGGACACTATTTGCCTCTTTTAGAGCAAATTTTCCTACAATACTTTGCGTACTCCACATATATAACCAAGGGAAAATACGAAGTCGTAAGTCAGGTTGCATGCCAGGGTCAGAATACCAGAGAAATAGTGGATAAGCAAAGGTGCAAAAACAAACGGTTGTCAGAACACGGTCCAAAGGTCAGCAGCAAAATATCAGATGCAAAGGGGCAATAACAAACGGGTAGTCAGAACACGGTCCAAAGGTCAGCAGCAGATGATCAGAACTTACAGCACAGGGATCAGGCAAACACACACCAGAGAGCACAAGCTTAGAACAATCTTTAGACTGGCAGTGATCTGGGCCAGCCAGCTCACCTAAATAGCAGGGCAATTACCAAGAACAGGGAGCATCCAGTGGCCAGCTTTCAAGATAGATGAAACAGAGATACCAGTCATTCATCAGACAATGGGCCATAAACCCATAGATACATAAAATTCCACAAAGGTTATATAAAACCACCACAGACCGAGGTTAAATTAACCTGAATGTTTTACAATAACAAACATCCAAGAAGTATCGTTTCTCCTTGCAGAGAGTGACATGTTAAGCATGTCGAGGTCAGGAGACTTAAAGCTGCAATGCTCCTCTGGGAAATATGCAAATTGTCCCTTCAGAGAGGAAGAGGACTAGAACTCTAGTGCCACCTATTGGAAGTAGCAATCCTAAGTCCATGTCGACCCTTTAACGAGCTTTGTCACTTGACTTAGGATAAAAGCCAAACCAGAATCTCAAAACACAGTGTCTGCAAATTGAGATTCTGGTTTGGCTTTTATCCTAAGTCATGTGACAAGGCTCGTTAAAGGGTCGACATTGACTGTTAGGATTACTACTTCCTGTCTGTAAATATATGACCAGAAATGCTGCTCTGTAATGGTCTGAATACATTCTGTACATTTCAATATGGACTCAAAATAGCCATTTTTATATTTACACTACAGGGGGGCATTTGGATTTGGGAATGCAGAATTTGCTAAATTGCCTTTGGGGGGGGGGTGATGAGCCATTTTGCTTTTCCAGAGCCTTTGTACTACCAGTAACATGGAAGATCTCTATATTTCCGCTAACAGATAACGGACCTGAGTGGAGACATACTTTTTTTGTGGATTGATTTGAAAGTTTTATTGGGAACTTTTTACATAACATTTAGGATCACATTTATCCAGCGCTCTACACTGAGCACTTACTTTTGAGTTTTTTTCTAAAATGCCAAGTGACATGATTCAGATGAAACTCCCGAGGAAGCCATTCACTATAATAAGGCAGCAGAGTTACTTTGGACTCCATCTGGCCTCTGTTCAGCAGTGTCTTTCTTTCCAGAAGTGCACAAAACTGTGGTCAACCGTGCTTTTATGCACACCTAAAAAGACAGGCATCCACAGTGCCTCTATCTGCCTTGTTATAGGGAATCTATAGGTTCTGTCTGAATCATGTATTTCAAAGATTTACATGGAAACTCCAGTGTAAGCGCTCAGCGCAGAGCACAAGATAAATGTGAGCTGAGTCATACAGCGATCTTTGTGAGGCAGAATGAACAAATCAGAAGCAGATGAAGAATTGGCCTTATTTCGTTTTTATGCCGTTACTTGTGTGGTATAAGTGATTAAATTACTTTATTCTTCGAGTCGCTGAGACTACAGCGATACCAGATTTATATCGGGTTTATATGTTTGGCTGCTGTCACACACTCAAAGACACTTTATCTTGCAAAAACTAGTTTATGCATCCACATATTTAGACAGCTATAATTTTTCCATATTTTGGCAGACAGAGTCATGTGCCATCTTCTTTTTTGTGGAACGAGTCGCTTTCTATTCCGATTTTTTTATGAGGCAGAATGAACAAAACCAAGCAATACAGGAATTGCTTTTTGAGGGGGGTTTATGCCATTCCTCCTGTGGTAAAATTGATAAGGCAGCTGTATCCTTCAGGTCAGTACAATTGCAGCAATACTACATTTATATAATTTTTTATGTTTTGGCGCTTTTACACAATAAAAGCTATTTTACAGAAAAAATAATTATTTTTGCATTGCTTTATACTGAGAGCTGTATCGTTTTTAATTTTCTGCTGATAGAGTTGTGTGGCAGCTTGTTTTTGCAGGGGAAGCACTTTTTGTTCTTCAGTATGATGATAAAGCATAGTTTATTGATTCGGGTTTTTTTGTTTTTTACTGTGTTTACTAAAGTGGATAACTAGTGGGACAGTTTTATAGGTCGGGTTGTTCAGGATATGGCAATACCAAATATGTGTACTTTTTTATTTTTTTATATAAATAAATGTATTTATTGGAATAATTTTTTTTTGTTTGTTTTTTATTTGGGTATTTTATTTATTTACATTTTCACAAATTTTAATGACTTTTTTTGCATTGTTCCAGGATGGGACATCACTGTATCATGACATATCACTGATCTGATACTCTGCAATGCTTCTGCACTGTAGGACATCAGAGCAGCGTCTCACAGGTAAGGAGGCATGTCAGCACCTGCTCTGAGCAGGCTCTCACAGACCACTTTCCCTGAAGGACCCCGGGGCCATCTTGTGGCTTGGGTCACCATGGAGACCATCAGCACAACGCGTCACGATGGTGTTGTGCTGATGGGAGCAGACAGGGAGCACACTCCCTCTACGATGCTCCTTGATGTCGCTGTCACTATTGACAGCAGCATCAAAGGTGTTAAATGTCTGCAATCGTGGTCGTTGCTGCACGGTGTCAGCTCTCAGCGTGAGCCCGCACGATAAAGAATTGAAAGTACGGCGGTTATCAGAAACGCACCTCCCGCAGAACCATACATATATGGCGCATGTCAGGAAGGGGTTAATATGGCAACTTTCATATTGTATATGTTGTGTCCTGGACAACAGAAATGTTTATCCACAGGTTGATTTTTTTTTAGTCTGTAAACGTGTGGCGATAAGATCTCATCCTGACTCTCACTTCTTGTCCTGTTCCTCCACCATAGAGACCCCAGTAGGACAAATAGCTCACAGAATTAAGTACACAACATTGGGAGAAGAACATGTGAATGTCCCAGAAATGTTATAGTCCTGCTGTGCATTGTGGATCTGTATGTTTTCTGTGGTCATTATATGAGTGCAGATTTTGCAGCTCTTCACATTGCAAGTATGTACTTTCCTCTTGGTGTATTAGTTTAAAAAAAAATTGTGCTTTGCTCACTCACCTTGGGTTCAGTACTGAATTTCCTCTCACGCTGTCTATTATTGTCTGCCATGACATCGTTGCAACCAGTCAGTCAGCTCAGTGGCTAGTCCTGCCAACTTAGGCAGAGCCGCTAAGCTGAGTTATTGCATTGCTGTCAATGTGTCATCAGAATTGCAGGCCACAACAGACACTGAGGCAGCGGAAAGACTAAATCCAGGACCTGGGGGGGTGACTATAGCAAAAACAAACACAGCCAAAGGACAGGGATTTCCTAAAAGCCCCTTTAAGTTTTTAATAGCCCCTTTAAGTTTCTATGAATAATATTTGGAAGTTTTCTAAAAACAAATAGTGTTTTATTTTAGATTTAATAATAAAATCAAGCACTCCAAGTATCAATTGGAAAAGGTAAAACTTTATTAAGAACAAACTAAAAGCAGATTATTCAGCTGATGTTTAATAGAACGGCTGGTCTCAGATACAGCAGTTGTTGGTCTGCAGGGTGCTGTAGCAGTCAGTCAGTGTGAAGGAACTATTGCTGTTTTTTTCCATGCATTCCTAATTTCTAAACAGATCTGGCATTCTGTAGTGCTGCCCCGCTGAGAAGGGGGCAGATGGCATTAAAACACTCAACATGCTTCAGGCTGGTTATGAAAATCAATTGCATTTTATGTGGCACCATCGTCTCCATTTCCATGAACAACCTGCTGTTTAGATGTCCTATTTTATCTTATTAATTGAGTTAATTCCTCTAAAACTTCCTGTGGGAAGCAATTAAGAAGTTTTGTATCACTCACCCAGAATGAGACTATTGATCTGTCTCACAAGAACAGATTTAGATATGTCAATTTAAGTCAAGCTTTAACCAGCTAGTTGATAAATAATTCAAAAGTGAAATATCATAAGACGTCAGTATCTGTGTCCTCAAAAGTGATCTCTGCTTCAGGTCTGAGGAGCATAATACTCATCATAGTTATATAGTTACAATCCAGTCAAATAATTTAGTTAAAATGGCAAAAGCCATCATGAAGAATACCTACCAGGAACTGAGAAAAGAAATTTAGGTCAAAGCGTAAATGTAGATGACTTTCCAATGCGAAGACTACACTACATCTGTAAACTGTTATGTCTAAAAGGTACTAGACACTAATGCAGATATTGCTTAAGAAGTAGTTCTAAACTCTTTACCATTAATGCTCCTAAAAGCAGTGGAGTTTATGGTGAACTAACGCTACCTGCAGCTACCCTGTATGTGCAGACACTGACTGCATTTTTCTTGTGCCTACTACTTCATAGAAATTGGCTGATGTAATTTATTACTCAGAAAATAGAAATAAAATGGAGCACACATTAGGCTGGGTTCACATTGCGCTAGGTGTGTCCGTCTAACGGACTCGTTTTTAAGTAGTAAAAACGCAATGTAACACACATACTAACGCGCCCATAGACTTGCATTGTCTAACGCATCGTGACGCATCCCTAAATTGGTATGCGTTTGTCACATAACGGTTTTTTTCTGACGGACCTTCAACGCGGCTTGCAGCGTTCTCGGGTCCGGTCAAGCTAACGCACTACTAACGGAAGCGTTCATTCTGCCATAGAAGGCTATGGCAAACGCAGTCAGACGCAAATCATGAAAAATTTCCAAATAGGACCACACGTTTTAATAGCGTTTGAGGGTGGTCACATGTGTCATGTGACAGGAAATGTGATTTCGGCCATTAAAGGAGGAATATACCACCCACACATTAGGACTACTGCACGTGACAGAGTGTTGCAATACCTCTCCTGAAATGTAAGTACATTTCTATATATATATCTCAGTATACATCATGGGAGTCTGTAAAATGTCCGTCGGATGTGTGTGTACTAAACATGTTGCTTTGTTGCACACAGATGTCGGATACAGATGTCAGCAGCAGCAGCAGCGTGTCTGCGATTTTTTCGTCACAGTCGGTAGGCTTGCACTTTAAAAAACCACTATAATGTTGTGTGAAACTCCATTGTATTGAGCTAGGCATAACAATCCTGTTTATTGTTTTATTGTGAATAGGAGTCTTCTGAGCCCGAGGCTGCTAGACCACCCCCCAAAAAACATGCTAAAAACACAAAGGTACATAGCACACATGTTGAATTTTTCAGGCATAAATTTATTGATCCAATGAATGTTAACATAATTTAATGTTAAAATATTTTTTTTTTACATTTTACATACACAATAGGTGGTGCAACACGGAGGACACAAAAGAAAGAAGGTCCCTAGCCGTCTGTCGTCGCCACAACTGCCAGTGGTAAATATCAAATTAGAAATATTCTATCCAATATTTATCAACAATCTATCTATTCAATTTCTATCTACTATACCTATAAAATATCAACTAGCTATCGCTCCATCTATTTGTCAATCTATATTTATGTATAGATCTATATCCATGTATCTATCTATTTATCTATCTATCAATATCTATGTATCTATCGATATATATCTATGTATCTATCTATATCTATGTATCTATCTATATCTATCTATGTATCTATCTATAAATATGTATCTATCTATATCTATGTATCTATCTATCTATATCTATGTATCTATATATCTATCTATATCTATCTATATCTATGTATCTATCTATTGCTATATCTATGTATCTATCTATCTCTGTATATATGAATATGGCCATCCAGTGAAATTGAAACTATCAACCTAACTTTTTGTGTTTACCTAGTCCAAGTCAGCGGCCAAAAAAAAAAGGATTGTCGTTGACGAAGAGCCATTGACTATCCACAACGAGACACTGATCAACCTTGTTGAAGCCAACCCCTCCATATGGGACCAGAGCGACAGCTCCCACCATGACATCGTGAAGAACCGGAAGTTGTGGGATCAAATAATCTGTCACTTTGATCCCCGATACATGGAGAAGTCTACAACCTCAAAGAAAAAAATTGGTAAATATTGGTGACGTAACATCGGAAAATGTAAACAAAAAAAAAAAATCTATCCTATCAACCTATCCACTTGTTGTCTATCTCTCAATTATGAACTATCTGTACACTATCTATCTATACACTATTTCTAAAAACTATTTCTTAACTATCTATCTACTATTTATATATCAACTATCCTAGCAAACTATGAAAAATGTTTCCTATATCTTAAAACTATCTGTCTACTATTTTTATGTATATTTTTTTTTTTAAATTTAAAGCCGATGATGTCCATACCCGTTGGAAGTCCATCCGCGATCGCTTTGTCCGTGACTACCGGAACAATCACAATGCTCAAAGCGGATCCAGTGGTAAACGGGTGACCCCGTATGTGCATTACGACCAACTGCTCTTTCTTCAAAAAACATTGTCTCAGCGCTCGTAAGTACAAATACGTCTGTGTGCGAGACACAATTGTTTAAAGGAAACTAATTTACTTTATTTATATTATTTTTTTTTTTGGGTTACAGCACGATATGCAGTACCGATGCTCCTAGACCGACAGAGGAACTGGAGCCTTCTCCAGTGGAACCAACGCAACCTGAAGATGTGTCTAGCATCAGCGAGCCACGATCTGCGGACAGAAGCACTGTTGCTGCAGGTGTGAGTGCCCGGTTGCAATCACAGCGTGGACGCAAGCGAGCAACACAAAAATATGAAGCTGATGCAATTATCGTGGATGGACTCCAACGGGTAGAGGACATGTGTCGCAGTGAGCTGAAAGACCTGAGGCGAGAAATTACCGAGCTGCAAGCACGCGAGTCTGTATACTCTGCTAATGAGTGGAAGCTACTTTTCTTATCCTATGTGCCTGTAGCACAAAATATCCCGGCACATAGAAACTTTATGTTTAGACAAAGACTGAACGAGCTTCTAGAGGAATTTGTGGGCCCACAAGAACCCGCTCCATCGGGAACTAGAAGAATGGACTTGCCGGCCTACAACCCTCAATATAGAGGCCGGGGTGAAACGAGCGTGGAACCTCATAGACAATGTAGCAGTCCATCATATAGTTGGGCAGACAATACGCCCGTGCAGTACCAAAGTCTTTAGTACAGTTCAGTGTCCCCAGCCAGGTGCAATTACCACGTTGCAAGTTTCCCTTTTTTTTTTTTGTTATGTTTTTTGTTGTGAATTTCTATTTTCCTTTTTTTTCATCCCTATGGGATATCATATGTTAAACCTGTGTACCAAAAGTTTGTTGGAAAAACCCATAAACATTTTGTAAACTGTTTCAAATTTAAGAATCTTGGATGACTTTAACTTTTAACACAACACAACTTTATACACGACATAAGGTAATTTTTTACACGACATCAGGTTAAAAAACTTTTTACACGCCATAAGGTAACTTTTTACACGACATCAGGTTAAATAACTTTTTACACGACATAAGGTAACTTTTTACACTATGTCACTTTTTACACGACATCAGGGTAACTTTTTACACGACATCAGGTTAACAACATAACTTTTTACACGACATCAGGAAGACTTTACAATATTTTCACACGTATCTGTCTTGCCATGGAACATGGCCTTCATGTGTGAAGTAGTGTGCAAATTGATCACGAATCCTCATTATTTGTGCTGTTGACCGAACTGCATTCGATTCAATGCTACTGAGGTTCGACTCACAATCATCAGGGTCTACCACCTGGGTTTCATGTCTCGCCACAAAATTATGCAGACAGATGCACGCCTTCACAACACGGTCCACATTTTCTGGTTGCAGTTGCATGCAGGTTAGTAAAATCCGCCATTTTAATGTCAAAATCCCAAAGGCACACTCCACATAACGTCTAGCCCGGCTCAAGCGATAATTAAAAATGCGCCTGCTGGAGTCTAGACTACGGCTTGAGTAGGGCTTGAGGAGATTTTGTCCTAGTTGGAAGGCCTCGTCACCAACTAAAACATAGGGCAAACTTGGGCCTTCGGTCCCCGGAAGAGGTCGTGATGAGGGTATGTTTAAACTTTGGCTGTACAAACATCGGCCCATGTTGTAGTCTCTGAATACTCTGGAATCGTTAGTCCGGCCATAAGCACCAATATCCACAGCAACAAAACGGTACCTGGCATCCGCAATAGCCATCAATACTATAGAAAAGTATTTCTTATAGTTATAGTACAGGGAACCACTATGCACAGGTTTCTGAATCCGTATGTGCTTTCCGTCCATGGCACCAATACAATTGGGGAAATTAGCCACATCCTCAAACTGTTGGGAAATCGCTAGCCACATTTCTGATGTTGGTGTTGGTAGCACAAGTGGTTGCAAGTTATTCCAAATGGCATCACAAGTCTCCCGAACCAGTTGGCAAATTGTTGACTTCCCAAGTCTAAACTGATAATGCAGTGATGCAAAAGTTTCTCCGGTAGCCAGATATCTGTCGACATTCAAAAAAAAAAAAAAAATTAGGATTTTTAGTGATCAGCTAAAGGCTAGTTACAATAGAATATACAATTGCTAAATGAACATTAGGCCACACGATACCGAGATCTAGTCCTTGTTAATAGAATGCTAAAAAAAAATGTATAATTACCTCACAGTCACTACTAGACGTTGCTCCGCACTGATGCTTTCACGAAAAGTGCTGCGATGATGATGTATCTCATCCTTCACATGCGAGAGCAGAACATCAAAGGTCTCAATGGACATCCTTAGATAGCGTTGGAATTTGGAGGGGTGATCCCGAAGCTGCACATACAGGGTGTGAAAGGCACCATATGTACTCCGCAAGAAATTCACTTCGTGGATCCAATATCTCCTTTGCGAACTGCGCTTTCTCTGACGAAGTCGCAACCGCATCAAGCGAAATCTGACGAGCTCAGACACAAACATCTTGCTAGCAGAAGTTCACTCAATGCTTTCAAAATGGAGAATGAGTCTGTGCCCACACCCGACAATGACAAAAGGGAAAAAAAAAAAAAAAAGAACAACTTTATTGACAGTGACAAACGCGGACAAACGGATACTTCGTAAACGGACATCAAAATGAAAAAACGCGATCACATGCGTTAACGCTAGCGTTACCATGACGACGAATTTCACATATTTTTTGCTCCTTTTCTGTACATGCGTTTAACGCATCCGTTTAACGCCATGTACTTGACGCAATGTGAACCTAGCCTTAGAACTGTGTGTTATACTGTTCCTTTTTATTGCTCCTGGAAATGTATGAACAAATTACATGGTTTGACCTCCCAGCTTCCTTGGGGCCTATACGTTTCTACTGGATTGAAAGTTCAAAACAGTGGCATTGTTGTGGCAGATTTGCCCCTGCAGAACCACTGTATAAGTGCAAAGTTGTACTGAAGCCAACAAGGATCAGGAGCGAATAGTGAGCTGCAGCGATACTGGACTGCTTTAGTGCAGTGCTTACAATCTGAATGGAAAATAGCTTGTAAGTAATGGCTTGTGGAAGGTACTCCTGATCACAGACATCTATGGTTTCCAAAAGCATTATTCATAGGCCATATGAACAGGAGTTGCCTTTAAGGCTGGTATGAGACTTGCAACTGCAATGCGAGAAACTTTCGCTAGTGTAATAATTATAGGGGATAATTCAGGAGACTCTTTGCGTGGAACAAGACAACAGGACACAGTTTTATAAAGTGGTAAAGTTTATATTATCACACGGTGATTCAAGCAGGTGCAGAGAGAAACTCAAGTCCACAACACTTGGTGCAAATAATAAACGCAGCTTAGCAGTCAATAGGAAACTTCAGAGGTAGATGCAAACAAACAGAAAGTCTACGAAGCACAGTTATACTTGAGGAAACTTGACACGAATAGATCCTTGACTTAGTCCAGACACAGATAGATATGCTATTAGGCAGTTCAAATCATATCTTAGCTCAACCAGGGAGGCCTGGTTAATAGTCTCAGGTTTTGCAGAGCAGAAACAGCTTACATGTCCAGCAAATGCAGATGGAAGTAACACGAGCAGCAGATGAAGGAGGATTACTGAACACTGGTGTATGCAGCAGGAACTCAGAGCAGAGTGGCAGGATCTCCAACACAGGTTCACAGGAGCAGGTGCAGGTGCAAAGCCAGGGAGTAATCAGGAGCTGGATGCAAAGCAGAATAATCTAGCACAGACTGAAGGCTGGGGTGGAGTTTTATAGCAGGAAGACAAGTGCACATGAGACCAAAGACGCCATGTTGGAAAAGGGCAGTAATGCACAAAAGGTAAAAAATGTTCAGAGTCCTGACAACTAGTCTCTCTCCTCAATACCCGATACTGCCGCCAGCGGTTCGGACCGGAGCGTTCAGCTGCATAGAAATTCATGCAGCCGCACACTCTGGTCCCGAGTGTCGGCGGCAGTGCCGGGTATTGAGGTGAGAGACTGACGCGAGTTTCTCGCATTGCAGTTGCAAGTCTGATACCGGCCTAAGAGTCAAACTGTATAAACAAGTATCATAAACTAAGTCCATCTTCCCGAGTGCCACATCTTTAATTCAGGAGATGCAAAGCAATCACTGAAATGATTGTATCTGTTGTTTTTAATTAACGTCTTTATACAGTAACTTTTAAATTATTCCAAACCATTAGCATAATTTTATCTCCATCTCTACTCAGAAGCATCTTTTATTTCATTGGCTTATGTAATATATTTGCTTTATAAAATTGATCTTTTGTAGACTTTGATTTCATATAATACACAAAAGTATAAGTTTATAGAGACTGAAAGAGATCAAGAGCACAGCAATGTACGGTATTTCTTATATATGATGGGTGAAGTGCGTGGCAGCTTTATTATTTCATTTTTCATTTTAGATTGCAATAAACAGTCATGTTTGATCAACTTTAAGTACCTGGATAATTGTGAGCGTTCTTTACCATTAAACATTGTTAAAACTAATTGCCTCGCAAGTACAGTATGTTTCTTTGTTAATGTCCGAAAAGAATTGACTGTTCTCTAAAACTCTTTCAGCTGTATTTATGAGAACATATTAATGTTCATTTTCTTTATCTTTCTTTCTTATTCAATATGGCAATTTTATTACATTATTTCTAAAAGATAACGTTCATGAATTGTTTATTCTTATGTAGATTTAAAGTTAATAGTCTATCCATGTAAGGATTTATTCCTATTGCATTTTGTCACAGGTCAGTGGCTCCATCAGGGATTCCAACTGAAGACCTGAATAATGAGATTTAGGTGCATCCACAAAGGGGCCATTTAATTTATTGAGACAGATGTAGTCACTGTGTGCTCTGTCTGGCATCCATTTTTGCAGTTGAGGCAGGCACAGAAGCATAGTTTCCTGCACTTTTGTGCCCACCTCAAGAAGGCAAATATTGCCGAAATGGAAGCAAGACAGAGCACAAAGTGACTTCATCTACTGCATTAAAGTCAATGGCCCTTTCGAGTACTGCTCCTAGATCTCATTTTCCAGGGATTCAGATGGATGGGGCTCTGTGGAGAAGTGGAGTGATGGGGGCCTTTGTGGGAAATGGGGGGATGATGAGGGTCTGTATGGGGGATGATGAGGGCCTGTGGGGAATGGGGGGATGATGAGGGGCTGTGAGGGAATGGGAGGGCTGTATGGGGAATGAGGGGATGATGGGGGCCTGTGTGGGGAATTGGGGAGTGATGAGGGGCTGTGTGGGGAATGGGGGGATGATGAGGGGCTGTGTGGGGTGATGAGGGGGAGATGGGGTTGATGAGGGGCTGTGGGGGGACGAGGAGATGAGGTGATGAGGGGCTGTGTGGGGAATGGGGTGATTTATTGTGTGGGGAGAATTGGAGTGGGGATGGGGGATTTAATGTGTGTGGGGAGATTTGGAGTGGAGATGAGGGGATTTAATGTGTGGGGGAGATTTGAGGACACAAAATGAAGAGCAAAGGGGGGTATATATGAGGAAACAGTACAGGGGAATGGGTTGGCATGTATGAGGAAACAGTACAGGGGAATGAGGGCATGTATGAGAAAACATGTATGAGGGTGATGAGATGTGTGCAGACACAGTATGGGGAGTCAGGTGAGCAGGCAGTATAGAAAGTGACGGGGTAAATGTATGAGGAGACAGTATGGTGAACAGGAGGGATGTGAGAGGAGACAGTATGAGGAGGAAGGGGAATAGTATGAGGAAACAGTATGGGGGGAGAAAAGTGAGTAGGAACCGAATAGAAACTGAGTAGTGGGGGCGTAGCATGGAGCGACAGTGTAAGGGCACAGCCAGGAGGGGACAGCATACCAAGGAGGGGGAGTGTGATGAGAGAATACAGTATAAATACTGGGCCCTATAGGGGGGACACAGTGTGAGAGGACAGTGTGAAGAGGGGCGGTATGGAAAGGAGAGGTCAGTGTGAAGAGCATGTACCATAAGTAGGACAGTGTGGGGGGTAATATTTTGTGCAGACAATATAGTGAGGGGCAATTATTTAATCAGAAGCATTATAATGACACTTCTATCTTTAAGGGCATCATGTGAAGATTTTCTGCAAAAGAGAGGAGAAGATGGAAGTCTGCAGAGATGGCTGTGGATGACAAAACTCATCATGGGGTCTGGACAAGATGAAGAAAAGAAGAATGACTCCAGAGATGACGTAATCTATAAGGTACCTGGATGTAAATGTTATTTGTGATACTAACTAATTCTCATGTTTTTATGTATGTTAGGAGCATTAAAGGGGATGTCAAGGTTTGCAATGAGTCTGCAGTCATTCTTTGTGACTGCAGACTTCTGAGTTCTCACAGTGCCCCCTGCATGCTGTCAGGATTCTCTCGTGCTGGCAATTTTACATGCGTGTGGTCATGTGCTGACTAGACATGTGTGGCCTCACTCAATGAAAATGAACTGAGTGAGGCCGGGCACGTCTAGTTTGAATGTGGTCAGAAGTATACAAATCACATGCTTGTGCTGACATGACCGTCCACCGGCAAGGGAGAATCATAAAAGTGTGCAGTGCATTAGTTTCGAGAATTCAGAAGCCTGCGATGTCAGGATTCAGCTCTGCAGGTTCCATTAGGCGTCACATGGACACTTCACTCATATGCGATTTTCATACTTATTGTCCTGTGACAACGAGCTTCTCTTCCTGCTTCTCTCAGTTTTTCACTGAACATTGAGAGCATTAGGGAGAGGAGCTTGTCGGTACATGACTAAGTGTGCAAATTGCATATGTCCTGGGGGGGCACCAAACTGAACTCTTGCCCCGGGTGTTAGAAACCCTAGATACACCTCTGGCTGAAGTGATAGGATAAGATACAATTAATGTTTGGAATGAGCCCACAGTGGGGGGTGACTAGTGCTAGTGAAAAGCAGGCACTTCTTGGTAGTGACTCAGATAGGGAGGTACAGTAACACGGCCAAGTTCAAGTGCAGTGGGCAGCTATGGCACGTATCTATCGTTTGAGGCAGTGGGAGACCTTACTAGAATCTGACACCTTGCACCCCTGCTGATCAGCTGTTATCGATTTGAATGGAGTACCTAAGGATAGTTCATCAATATAAAGGTAGTGGAAAACCTCTTTAAGTCATCAAGATTCTCTTGAAAGCAATCTCAGTAACTGTGCAGATAATCACTGCCCAAGAAAAATGTTTTTTTTTCTTGGCATCTTTGTTTTTTTAGGCCTGTTCTGAGGTTATTTGAGGCACTGATTCTGAAAATTGCATTGGAATAGACTGCATCAGCTCTAAAGTCATAGAAATGGTTGGAATTATAAAATAGTTGTCCTCTCTGTCATGATCCGTTGCAGGGTTTAATTCCGTCTGCCCTTTTTCCGGGTGGATCATGTCAAGGGTTAACTTTGCTCTGCCTCATTCTGGGTTCAGGTTTGCTATTTAGCTCCTATGTATCCTGCTGACGGTGTCAGCTATAGTTCTGCCTTCGGCGTGTGAACCTGACTCTGGAAGCCCTTGATTTGTCCTGATGTTATTCCTGACTTGCCCCAAGTCTGTTGACTCCCTCTGTCTGCCCTTTTCCCAGCGTCTCCCTGTTTGTCGGCTTGATTCTCTGGTTTCTGACTTGGCTTGTATTCGGACTTGCTTCTGCCTTTAGAATTTGTCTTATCCGCTCCTGACCTTTGCTGAACCTCCTGGCTTGTTCCTGTCCACGTGTACTTCTGATCCTTTTAGTACTTCTGCCTCTGTTTTTTTACTCGGCTTGTCTAACCACTCTCTCACCACTTGGTGGCTCCTGTGCTGCTGCTCTGTGGTGTTTCTCTGTGTACGCATTCTCACTTCCCTCTCAAGCTCCCTCTGGTGGAGGTTGCGCTATACTGCACTGCAGCAGCATGACATTCTCTTTAAAAGATCTCATTTGAAGATTCCTGGATGTTGTAACAAACTTTTTATTTGAATGGAAAATGTATGTATTTAAATCATCCATATTGTGTTGTGTACAATAACCTTTGTTCCACAATTATTTATCTACCTCCTTACCTATAATTATTTGTTTCACAACTATCGCATTTATTTTCTTCCTTTCCTAGAAATATAATAATAGGTAAGAAAGTAGACAATTAATTGAGGAACAAAGGTAATTGTGCCCAACAAAATGTTGTAATTAAAATACATACAGTCATGGCTGAAAGTGTTGGCACCCTTGAAATTGTTCCAGGAAATTAAGCTATCTCTCATAAAATTATTGCAATTATACATTTTTTTATACTTATGTTTATTTCCTTGGTGTGTATTGGAGCAACACAAAAACAGAGAAATAAAGGAAAATTGGGCATCAGTTCACGTAAAACCCCCAAAATGGGCAGGACAAAATTGTTGGCACCTTCTGTTAGGTGTCAAGTTCCCTCCTCTGCACAGGGGGAATCTCGAACCATCGCCGCTGCGGTCTCCCATTCTTCTCTAGCCGCAGTGGAGTCTACTCATTGGAGACGTCGGTCCCAGCGTCTAGCTCAGGCTGATACTAGACGACTGGTTGCTACTGCCTTTCCAGGCTCTGCCATTGTAGCCTGTACTGATCAGCAGCGAGCAGATGTCTCTGGGACTAAGTCCTGCTTTTCCCTTTCTGAGCATGCCCAAAGGAAGTCCTCTCAGTGAAGGTCTGGGGTCACATGTCCAGGTACTTCAGTAGCTCCTATTGGTCCTCTAGGAAGGTCCTGAAGTTGCTCAGTTACTGTAGCAGTTCTCATTGGTCTGCTAGGAAGGTCCTGAACTTGCTGCAGCTGTAAAAGGTTCGCATGGCCGCACGGCCATGCGCTAGTATACTCTTGAAATCGTGTGTGTGTTGATGAGTGAAAGTCATTCATTAATCATCCCCTCCCTTGTGTATGACTGCTCGCGTAAGGTGGATGTCTGCTGTCTAGCACCCGGCTGAGCCATCAGCAATATACAGACTAAACAGCGCCTAATTGCTGTGACCGCCAGTGCGGCGCCGTGCGCTATTAGAGCGCTTTCCTATCCCAAGTCTGGGTGGTTAGTGGCGTCCGCCAGTGCGGCACTGCATGCACTTTTGTGCATTTAAGTTATTTTTGCAGTTGCTCTGACACCCCAGTTGTGGTGTCGAGCGCAAAAGGTCTAGATGAACTCTAATCCTGTGTCTTGGGATTGAGTCCTGAGACTCCTTGCTTGCGCTCTTGGTGCGGTACCGCGGCCCTGTGATGCAACAGGGTTCGCTTCCATCACACAGGGTGAAGTTAACCCGAGTGTGTATCCACATTGTACCGCCATATAGTCCAACATTACTTAGCAGCAGATTCCATCTCTGCACGGTAGACCCTGAGCTGCGAATGCACCTTACCCTATCTTTCTAATTATTTGGTGCATTCCGCTAGCCCTAACACCCTCAACTTAATATTTGGTTGCACACCCTTTGGAATAAATAACTGCAATCAATCACTGCCAATAAACATCAACAAGCTTCTTATACCTCTCAATTGGCATTTACTGTCCCTTTTGCAAACTGCTCCTGGTCTCTTATATTTGAAGGGTGCTTTCTCTTCACAGGTCTTCAATGGGATTTAGATTCACACTCATTGCTGGCCAGTTCAGAACTCTCCAGTGCTTTGTCTCCATACATTTCTGGGTGCTTCTTGAAGTATATGTAGGATCATGGTCCTGTTAGAAGACCCTTGGGCCTACAATTCAAAATCCATTGGTAATCTTCAGATTTTATGATGCCACACAGTCAAGGCACCTAGTGCCAGAGGCAGTAAAACAACCCAAAAACATCTTTGAACCGCCACAATATTTGACTGTATGTGCTGTGTTCTTTTCTTTTTAGGCCTCATTCCATTTTTGGTAAACAGTAGAATGATGTGCTTTACAAAAAGGCTCCGTGTTGGTGTCATCTGTCCACAAGAGGCTTTCCCAAGATTTTGGCTTACTGACGTAAATTTTGGCAAACTGCAGTCTAGCTTTTTTATGTCTCTGTGTCAGCAGTGAGATCCTCCTGGGTTTCGTGCCATAGCAATTAATTTAATTCAATTGTCCATGGATAGTTCGTGCTGACACTGAAACACCTTGAGCCTGCAGGACAGCTTAAATTTCTTTAGAACTAGATTGTGGCTTCTAATCCGTCTTCTGTGCCATCCACGTACAGGGTAGATTAGCTACAGTGCCATGGATTGTAAACTTCCTCATTATGTTGCGCATCATGGATGAAGGAAAACAAGATCTCTGGAGATGGACTTGTAACCTTGAGATTGTTGATATTTTTCAAATATTTTGGTTCTCAAGTCCCCAGACAGATCTCTTGTCCTCTGTCTGTTCTCCATACTTAGTGTGGCACACACAAACACACAATCCAAAGCTTGAGTCAACTTCTCCCCTTTTTATCTGGTTTCAGTAGTGATTTTCATATTGCCCACAACTGCTACTTGCCACAGGTGAGTTTCGATCATCACATGCTTGAAACAAAGTTGCTTACCCACAATTTTGTAAAGGTGCCAACAATTTTGTCTGATCCATTTTTGTGGGAAATGATGTACAATTTGCCATTTTTCTCTGTTTGTTTTGTGTTGTTTAAATATACACAAAGGAAATAAATATGTGTACAACACATCGTGTGGAATTGCAATAATGTTATGGGAACAATTTCAAGGGTGCCAATACTTTTGGTTATGATTGAAAATGTCCAATTCAAATAAGAAAGCTTGCTGCCATACACATTTATTTATTCCTACTGTATATTGTATTCTCTTACTGCCATGTCCAGAAAAGGTCCAGTTCTTTGTAAAATATGTGCCCATGGGGCCTGAAATACGCTTACTGTAAGTTTTTCTAGCAAATAACATTGGTTATAGCCCACTGATCTGATATTGTCGACATGTGCCAGTGATATGCCTAACAATATCTTTGAGACAACCACTTAGATGTTGCTCCATGCTTCTCTATTTTCCTTATTCAACCTTTGTGATTTCTTATTATGAACATACTAGTAGTGAGGCCTCCTACCACTCTGCAAAAAGCCTGTTGTCAGGCCACCATCAGTTTTACTGGTTCATCCCTTTTGCAACTGCCACTGATATGGCACGAACTACATATATAAAGGTGTAAATGGAAGCACTTGCACCCCAAGAATCTAATGTGACATCTTCTCATGTCTTGGAGAGACTATTACTTCTGTACACCCTATAACTGCACTGGCATAAACGACACAATAGACAACTACTCATATGGATTTTCAGCTCAAATCTGAGACAACACTTAAAATGTTTACAACAGTAAATGCAATCTGTTTCTCCATATCTGCCAATTTAATCACAATTTTATAGAAATAGAGGTGTGTGGAGAGCCTTAAGGTTAATTACGTGAAGACAGAAAATTGCCGGCAGACAGTAAAATACAGACTTATTTGAATTTGATTTAACTTAGTCGCATTTATAGAAGAATACAAATTTTCTATTCAAAGATAGCAAAAAAGCTTTCCAAAATATGTAATTAGATCATTAGCACCTGGCAATACAATGCTTTCACCATTCCAAAATGTTACGATATCTTACAACACATCATTATCTCTCCCTAATATAAAACTTGATGCAGAAAATGACCTTAAAAGTTAATGACCTATTCACAATGATGTTTATTTTAGTAAATAAACATACAGAGTTCTGTAAAAAAAAAAAGTATCTTCTGTTGCAAGATGTCTCCTATCATTGCTTTGTTCATACTAAATATAAATATATTTTTTAAATGGTAAATAATACAAAGGGAACCAGAGTAAATAGTGTTTTTAAGTATTGCATCATTTTAAAAATACCTAAAATGGTAATTTCCTCATTATGTAAGTCTATATCCAGAACAGGCACCTTTCATGCAATTTTAAATGTGAGAGTTGTCTATGATTTCATAAATTTTGATTTTCCACATCTGAAATCTACTTTAACAGAAGCAAAACTTTCAAGGTTCTTTGTTTATACCTACACTTCCTAATTTTGTAGGTTTGACCTGATTTATTTTTTCATACTACGAACTTCATTCCCGATCTTCTATACGTAATCCGTTTAATATACTTTGAAGGGATATACTTTAACTTACTTTAAAGGTAATATAGAAAAAAATGTAAGGCATTTATACACTTAAAATAATAATACATATCTTCTAAAGACAAAGAACACATTTTTTTAGTAGGGGTATATTTAACCATGATGATCATTGTAAAAGAAAACATGTGATGAGATATAAACTTATCAAAAATATTGATTCTCCATTACTCAAAGTGTTTGATTCAGCTGAGCATTCTTGCCCAGAACCTTAGCCATGAAGTCTGGATAGCTTTGTGTACTGCATTCTAAACACAGTACTTTAAAAAAAAATGGGCCATCTTCATGCTTGGTGTATTTTATAGAAATGTACAGTGGCTGTTAGGGCTGCCATTTGCATACAGACTATTGTGCCAGATGTCACCATGAATGCACACTGAGAGGTGCTCAGAGGAGGAATCTTTATCTCCATGGAGGTAAAGGCTTCATGGTTGCATTAGCTTGGCAGATTCTAGTTTTAGGCTGATGCTTGAATTATAAGAAAAAGACTAGATGTAACATTCATAATGGTGTAGTCAAAATGTTATATCTACCTTAAGAGGACTGGCCAAGATCCGAACATAAAGCATGCTTTCTTCCAAAACCGGAGGATCACCTATCTATTGGTTGTATCAGCTATAGCAGTTTGGTTCCATAGAGTTAAGTGTGGCTGAGTTGCAATAAAAATGTGTGGACAAGTGTGACACACTTTGAAAAAAAAAAACAGCCATTTTTTTTGAGTTTGAAAACCCTCTTTAAATGCTAAGGATTCAAACCAAGTTCTGAACATTTTCTTAGTCATAAAGCTCAGTGATGGGTCTAGGATTTTTTATGTGTCCAACCAAGACCACCTTATAACAATGAGATACAAATCATCCCCTCTCTTCTGTAAAATACAGGCTATTTTAACTGACCCATAAAAAAAACTCTGGCTGATCTGTTGTTATCCTGACAAAGGTCTAAACTGTCAAAAATTCCAAAAATCTAAGAACATCTGTATCAACATGTGTATATGATTGTGTAATGCTGCTCTTACTTCACAACCCTCTTAGAACTCTTAGGGTATGTGCACGTTTGGTGAATTTATATAGTGGAAACTCCAAGTTTTTGAGCAGTTTTGAGTTTTTGAGGAGGATTTAGAGAGTTTACACTCAGTTTCTGCTCAAAAAACTCACACATACCCTTAGGCCCGTTTCACAAGTTAAGTTCGGGAAGCTGTGGTTAGACTGAAATAATCGCCCTGTAAGTACGTGGCAGTCAGAACAGGACTGGAGACCCAGCAGTCAGTTCAGGTATTGTAATCTAAGGACAGACCATGTTTCACAAGCATTTGAAACTGACCTAAGGATATGTGAACACATTTAAGATTTGCAGATGAAAATTCTGCTGCAAATCCTGATTTGTTGGCAAGAAAAATACTTAAATGCTTAAAATACGTAACTTTATGCACTTTTTTTATTGCGTTTTTTATGTGGATTTTTTTTTACTCATTAGTTTGGGTGAAATCTGCTACAAAAACACTGCAAGGATTGACATGCTGCAGATTTAATTCTGCTGCAAATATGGAAGGAAAAAATAAGCAATGTGTGCAAGAGACTTCAGTAATCAAATTGACTTTGCTGGCACTAGGAAATCCTTCAGTTCTTTTTAGAAAACTGAGTGGGAAAATAAAGACAAAAACAAGACAAAAATGTGTGTCCATACTCTAAATCTTGTGTTCTGGTTATAAGCTTGAAATACAGTGTGCTTAATTTATAATACCCCTTGTAGTTAAGCCAGGTAGGACTGGACTAAATCCAAGCAATGCCACAGATCTTAATTAGATGCACCTGACTAGATTTGACAAAGAACTAAGAACCATGAAATGGGGGGATCACCTTGGCTAAGTCTGCTAGGGGGTTGAGTAGAGTGCAGTCTGCTGAAGCTGGTGAGTGACCAACTAAAATATGGGCTGTAGCTGAGAGAAAGACAAGCCTCTCTGAATGGAAACTGCACAGGTCAGCTAGGAAAGCTGAGCAGTCTGTGTGTTGGAGCTGCAGAGTAACACATGGAAGCTGCAACCTGTTCAGTGTGAACTGAGCAATTCCGTCTGGTGTTGGAAGCTGCTGGAGCTCAGGCTGAAGGTGATACCCAGACTGGTAGGACCATACCTCTTTTGTTTTGTGTGTAAAATTTGTTCTGGGAGAAAGGACTGTAATCTGTGAGCCGCACTGACATATACAGTATGTGCCTGCTTAATTAACTGTTTGCTTTTATAACTTTGTGCACAGAAGGGGATGTTTTGGATTTTGGTTTTGAATACCTTGGTGTTTAATCAAAGCAATAAAACTGCACATGTTTGCAGGCTACCTGATGCCTACCTAAGATTGAATCCTTAACCCCTTAAGCCCCAACGGTGGTTTGCACGTTAATGACCGGGCCAATTTTTACAATTCTGACACTGTCCATTTATGAGGTTATAACTCTGGAACGCTACAACGGATCTTGGCGATTCTGACATGGTTTTCTCGAGACATACTGTAATTCATGATAGTGGTAAAATTTCTTCGATATAACATGCATTTATTTGTGAAAAAATGGAAATTTGGTGAACATTTTGAAAATTTTGCAATTTTCCAACTTTGAATTTTTATGCCCTTAAATCACAGATATGTCACACAAAATAATTAGTAATTAATATTTCCCACATGTCTACTTTACATCAGCACAATTTTGGAACCAAATTTTTTTTTTGTTAGGGAGTTATAAGGGTTAAAAGTTAAAGGGTTAAAAGCAATTTCTCATTTTTACAACACCAATATTTTTAGGGACCACATCACATTTGAAGTCATTTTGAGGGGTCTATATGATAGAAAATAACCAAGTGTGACACCATTCTAAAAACTGCACCCCTCAACGTGCTCAAAAACCACATTCAAGAAGTTTATTATCCCTTCAGGTGTTTCACAGGAATTTTGGAATGTTTAAAAAAAATGAACATTTAACTTTTTTTCACAAAAAATTTATTTCAGCTCCAATTTGTTTTATTTTACCAAGGGTAACAGGAGAAAATGGACCCCAAAAGTTGTTGTGCCATTTGTTCTGAGTATGCTGATACCCCATATGTGGGGGTAAACCACTGTTTGGGTGGATAGCACAATTCGGAAGGGAAGGAGCGCTGTTTTACTTTTCAATGCAAAATTGACTGGAATTGAGATGGGACGCCATGTTGCGTTTGGAGAGCCCCTGATGTGCCTAAACATTGAAACCCCCCACAAGTGACACCATTTTGGAAAGTAGACCCCCTAAGGAACTTATCTAGATGTGTGGTGAGCACTTTAACCCACCAAGTGCTTCACAGAAGTTTATAATGCAGACCCGTAAAAATAAAAAATCATATTTTTTCACAAATATGATCTTTTTGCTTACAATTTTTTATTTTCCCAAGGGTAAGAGGAGAAATTGGAACCCAAAAGTTGTTGTGCCATTTGTTCTGAATACGCTGATACCCCATATGTGGGGGTAAACCACTGTTTGGGCGCATGGGAGAGCTCGGAAGGGAATGAGCGCCATTTGACTTTTCAATGCAAAATTGACTGGAATTGAGATGGGACGCCATGTTGCGTTTGGAGAGCCCCTGATGTGCCTAAACATTGAAACCCCCCACAAGTGACACCATTTTGGAAAGTAGACCCCCTAAGGAACTTATCTAGATGTGTGGTGAGCACTTTGACCCACCAAGTGCTTCACAGAAGTTTATAATCCAGAGCCGTCAAAATAAAAAAATCATATTTTTTCACAAATATGATGATTTCACCCCCAATTTTTTATTTTCCCAAGGGTAAGAGGAGAAATTTGACAGCAAAATTTGTTGCGCCATTTGTTTTGAGTACGCCGATACCCCATATGTGGGGGTAAACCACTGTTTGGGCGCATGGCAGAGCTCGGAAGGGAAGGAGCGCCATTTGACTTTTCAATGCAAAATTGACTAGAATTAAGATGGGACACTGTCACGTTTGGAGAGCCCCTAATGTGCCTAAACATTGAAACCCCCTCTGTCACGGAGTGACTGACCTGGTATAAACCGACCCAACCGTAGGTCTGTCACGAACAGCACAACACACAAGGGAACACCGGGGACACAATTACAACGGTGGGCCCTGTCGGTAGGGACTGGGGGAATGGGCACCTCCTGCACTGGCCTGCAGATGTGCCCTGATCTTGCTACCGTCCCTATACGGGTTCTTTCAACCCATCGCTGACCAGGATACCTAGTCCCTCACTTGCCCTGCACCTATCCCTAAGTAGGGAACTAGCAGGTGAGAGCACTGGTCCCACCGCTGCACTAATACAACACGGGGTAAGGAAATACAGACAAGGTAAAGGAAAAGAACACTTAGCTTAATGCTGCAAGGCTCAGCACAGCAGGAAGAAACACCAGATTCACTGGACACAGCAGTAAAACAACAGTTCCCAGCAAGCTCCTACTCCCAGCTTGGTCGCTTTAGAATGAACTAACACCGACAGTCAGCTGATGAACCAGGTGACCTCTTATAGGATGGAGGGAGTGGTCACCACAAACATCAGCTGACCCAGCAGCAATGTAATAACACTAGTGGCCACCGGGGGGTGAAAACTGCATTAACCCCCGATGACCAGAAAGGAAAAAAGGACTTAAACTGAGGTAAACCAGATCTGCCACAAATCCAAAATTGGATCGTGACACCCCCACAAGTGACACCATTTTGGAAAGTTGGCCCCCTAAGGAACTTATCTAGATGTGTTTTGACAGCTTTGAACCCCCAAGTGTTTCACTCCAGTTTATAACGCGGAGCCGTGAAAATAAAAATTCTTTTTTTTTCCACAAAAATTATTTTTTAGCCCCCTGTTTTGTATTTTTTCAAGGGTAACAGGAGAAATTGGACCACAAAAGTTGATGTCCAATTTGTCCTGAGTAGGCTGATACCCCATATGTGGGGGGAACCACCGTTTGGGTGCATGGCAGAGCTCGGAAGGGAAGGAGCGCCATTTGGAATGCAGACTTAGATGGACTGGTCTGCAGGCGTCACGTTGTATTTGCAGAGCCCCTGATGCACCT
This sequence comes from Ranitomeya variabilis, assembly GCF_051348905.1. NCBI lineage: Eukaryota > Metazoa > Chordata > Amphibia > Anura > Dendrobatidae > Ranitomeya > Ranitomeya variabilis. The sequence goes on from NC_135234.1 coordinate 536,833,721, forward strand.
AAACAGTAGAAACCCCCCACAAGTGACACCATTTTGGAAACTAAACCCCCCAAGGAACTTATCTAGATGTGTTGTGAGAACGTTGAACCCCCAAGTGTTTCACTGCAGTTTATAACGCAGAGTCGTGAAAATAAAAATAATTTTTTTTCCCACAAAAATGTTTTTTAGCCCCCCAAATTTTTATTTTTCCAAGGGTAACAAGAAAAATTGGACCCCAATTGTTGTTGTCCAATTTGTCCTGAGTATGCTGACACCCCATATGTTGGGGTAAACCCCTGTTTTGGCGCATGGGAGAGCTCGGAAGGGAAGGAGCACTGTTTTACTTTTTCAACGCAGAATTGGCTGGAATTGAGATCGGACGCCATGTCACGTTTGGAGAGCCGCAATTCTAACTGAAACCCTATCCCAAACACACCCCTAACTCTAATCCCAACCATAACCCTAACCACACCCCTAACCCTGACACACCCCTAACCCTAATCCCAACCATAAATGTAATCCAAACCCCAACCCTAACTTTAGCACCAACCCTAACCCTAACTTTAGCCCCAACCCTAACTCTAACTTTAGCCTCAACCCTAACCCTAACTTTAGCCCCAACCCTAACTGTAGCCCTAACCCTAACTTTACCCCAGCCCTAACCCTAACTTTAGCCCCAACCCTAACTGTAACCCTAACTGTAGCCCTAACCCTAACCCCAACCCTAACCCCAACCCTAACCCTAGCCCTAACCCTAGACCCAACCCTAACCCTAGCCCCAGCCCCAACCCTAACCCTAGCCCCAACCCTAACCGTAGCTTCAACCTTAACCCTAGCCCTAACCCTAACCCTAATGGGAAAATGGAAATAAATACATTTTTTAAATTTTTTTATGTTTCCCTTACTAAGGGGGTGATGAAAGGGGGTTTGATTTACTTTTTTATAGCGGGTTTTTTAGCGAATTTTTAGGATTGGCAGCTGTCACACACTAAAAGACGCTTTTTATTGTAAAAAATATTTTTTGTGTTACCACATTTTGAGACCTATAATTCTTCCATATTTTGGTCCACAGAGTCATGTGAGGTCTTGTTTTTGTGGGACGAGTTGACGTTTTTATTGGTACCATTTTTGGGTGTGTGACATTTTTTGATCGCTTTTTATTCCGATTTTTGTGAGGCAGAATGACCAAAAACCAGCTATTCATGAATTTCTTTTGGGGAGGCGTTTATACCGTTCCGCGTTTGGTAAAAAGGATAAAGCAGTTTTATTCTTTGGGTCAGTACGGTTACAGCGATACCTCATTTACATAATTCTTGTATGTTTTGGCGCTTTTATACGATAAAAACTATTTTATAGAAAAAATAATTACTTTTGCATTGCTTTATTCTGAGGACTATAACTTTTTTATATTTTTGCTGACAATGCTGTGTGGAGGCTCGTTTTTTGCGGGACAAGATGACATTTTCAGCGGTACCATGGTTATTTATTTCCGTCTTTTTGATTGCGTGTTATTCCACTTTTTGTTTGGCGGTATGATAATAAAGCGTTGTTTTTTGCCTCGTTTTTTTTTTATTTTTTTTACGGTGTTCACTGAAGGGGTTAACTAGTGGGACAGTTTTATAGGTCGGGTCGTTACGGACGCAGCAGTACTAAATATGTGTACTTTTATAGTTTTTTTTTTATTTAGATAAAGAAATGTATTTATGGGAACAATATTTTTTTTTCTTTATTTAGGAATTTTTTTTTTTTTTTTACACATTTAAAAAAATTTTTTTTTAACTTTGTCCCAGGGGGGACATCACTGTATAGTGACAGATCGCTGATCTGACACTTTGCAGAGCACTGTGTCAGATCAGCGATCTGACATGCCCTGCTCCTGGCTTACCAGCGCCTGCTCTGAGCAGGCACTTGGTAAGCCACCTCCCTGCAGGACCCGGAAGTAGCCCCGTGGCCATTTTGGATCCGGGGCCTGCAGAGAGGAGATGCTTGGTACAAGGTGAGCACATCGCCTTGTACCGATCGTCTCAGGGAAGCACACAGGGAGCCCCCTCCCTGCGCGATGGTTCCCTGTACTGCCGGAACACTGCGATCATGTTTGATCGCAGTGTGCCAGGGGTTAATGTGCCGGGGGCGGCTCGTGACCGCTCCTGGCACATAGTCGCGATTCTGCCCGCGCCTATTACGGGCACATGTCAGCTGTTCAAAACAGCTGACATGTCCCGGCTTTGATGCGGGCTCACCGCGGAGGCCGCATCAAAGCGGGGCTTCTGACCTCGGACGTACTATCCCGTCCGAGGTCAGAAAGGGGTTAATGTATTTACTCTTGTAACAAGCTTGCAACATTGTAAATATAAAGTGCATACTTGAAAGGTTTTTTCTCCACACAAAAAACAATCCTATGGATAAAATATAACATGTGGATTGCTGGGGTTCTGACCATTGGAACTCCCAGTGATCCTGAGATCAGGATTCTGGAACTTTGTCTCCAGCACCTACTTGAATGGAACAGAGATGCACATGCTTAACCTCCACTCCATTCATTGTCTATAGGACTGCCAGAAACAGCCAAGCACTGTACTTGGCAGTCCCAAAGACAATGAAAGGTTCTGAGGCCGAGCGTGCACACCTCTGATCCATTATACTTTATGGAGTATTGACTAAATGAGGCCCATTATACTGTATGGAGCAATATTTGGGGCCCATTATACTGTATGGAGCAATATTTGGGGCCCATTATACTGTATGGAGCAATATATGGAGCCCATTATACTGTATGGAGCAATATATGGGACCCATTATACTGTATGGAGCACTATGTGAGGCCATTATACTGTATGGAGTATTATATGATGCCCATTATAGTGTATGGAGTAATATATTGGGCCCATTATAGTGTATGGCATAATATGTAGGGCCCATTATACTGTATTGAGCATATGTGGTGCCCATTATACTGTATGGAGCACTATGTGTGGCCCATAATACTGTATGGAGGACTATGTGGTGGCCATTATACTGTATGGATGATTAAATGGTGCCCATAATACTATATGGAGGAATGTGGTGCCCATTATACTGTATTGAGGACTATGTGGTGCCCATAATACTGTATGGAGGACTATATGGTGCCCATAATACTGTATGGAGGACTATTGGATGCCCATAATACTGTATGAAGGACTAAAATAAAAACTCTGCATGACTGTGTAGAAATGGCAGGAACGTGAGATCACGGACAGGAGGCAGATCAAGAGTTAATAGGTTAATTAACAACACGTATACTCCGCGCTGGGAGTGGCAGGACATGGGAGGTGTGTTAGGGAGAAGGGCAGAGCTGGGAGCTAGGACAGGGTAGAGCAGGAACGAACGATAGTTCGATAGGAGAAACAAAGGCAATAAAACTTATTAGTCTGTAGTCTTCTTGATTGCAGTGTCCAGGTTCTCCAACATTGGCACCAACAACAGCGGCACGTGACATCTTGGGGGTGTCTGTAGAGGATGGGGCTCCAATCCACGGAGTGGGTGAAGAGATTTTGAAGATTGCGGGGAGTTCCCGCACTCACGAATGCCAAACACTGTAATCAGTCCAGTATGAAGAACCTCTGGTTCAAGGCTTTGCACCGCAGTATACAGGTACTTGGCTAAGAGGCTCTGGCCTAGTCACCTGCTTCTCACTGTGCGGCACACATGTTACAGTCTCTGGTTTCAACTGTGAGTCACCTCCTGGCATGGGGATGGCGGGGAACTGGCGGTCTGTCGTCCACCTACAGTGGACCTGTTCATAGGGGATCTGTCAAGTCGGCCTGCGCTGAAGGGATGCTTTGCTCTCACAGCCCACACTACACCCGACTGTCTGCTTAGCTTTCCTGCCTGGTCTTTTTGGGGCAGCGCATGTGCGGTACTCATGGTCACATAGTGTACGGCACCTGGTTCTCTCTGGCGGTCACTGGACACACACCACACGTCCCTCTCTCCCTGGTCCCCGCTGTTGATGGAGGGCGACACTGATTTGCTTGGCGATGGTGCTCCCGGCTGGAGCAGAACTTTCTGTGGCTGCTGCAACACCTGGCTCGGCTCTGTTCTGTATACACGGCTCTGCCCAGATCTGCTCTGCATGGCTCTGCTCTGCATGGCTCTGCTCTGCACGGCTCTCACTCTCCAGGTTGCGGCTGAGCACACTACACCCCTCAATGCAGCACTCCCCGTCCTTCAGGCCTGCTGCAGCACTCTCTGGAGGGGGAAGCAGAGAACGCTCCTCACTGCTCTGTGCTGGCCCCACACTGCCCTGCTTTGAGCGCTTTTTCCGTCTTTTCTTCCACCCCCCCCCCCCCCCCCCCGACAGCAGGAAGCCCTTCCTCTGTAGAGCTTCTCCCAGGCAACAGGGGGAAGTCTGCCTCACTCCGGCTTCTCCTGGGAACAGTGGATGCAGCCTCTCTAGTTCCAGACCCAGCCGATTTCTGAGCTATTGCACAATAGATATCACTCATGTAACATAGCAAGTAAGTGAAATCTTTGGCATTGTACTGTACCTATATTTCTCTGCTGCAACTGTGCATCATGAATGGTGGTATGTGTTAAAGGAGGGGCCCACTGAGACTCGGGGCCGGGGCCCATGAAAACCTGCAGCCGGCAGTGTGAAAATTAGAGACGAGCGGATAACTTCTCACAATCCAGTCCGTGGTTCGAGTCAGTGCTACCTGGTTCCCCAGCAAAGTGTGACATCACCTGTGGGGCGCACTGATGACATCTTGCTAGTCCAGCTAATCATAAGCTGAATTTGTGATCCCAGAGGTAAGTACATTTGCGCAGCTCCTGTCCATAGCCAGAAAGCACTGACATGTACCGTGGATCTGGATTGGATTTTGCAAAGGAATTCACTCAAGGAATTAATTTTTCTAATAAAAATGACCAAAACAAAGTGGAAAAATACATTATAACACTTTATTTCAGCAAGAATTACTAATAGTAAAAAAATATTTAAAAAATGATCAAAGATAATCCATATTTAAACAACCACATGCACCATGCACAGAAATAATAGAGCTTAAACCCAAATAATTGAGGCACTAAAAATGTTAAGTTCATGAGCTTTTTATAATTTAAAGTATGGTATCAAGTTATACAGGTCTTCATGTTGGGGCAGGTGCAGACGAGTGTTTGTTTTTTCCTCTGAGAAAATAACACTTTGATCAAACTCTGATAAAGTATGATCAGAGTGTGATCCAATTCTCTCCATCTTCTCCATTCCGTCAGGCCATTGAAATCGGACCACACTCAGATGTCATCCAAGTACAGTCTGATGGTTTCCACGGACTCACTGACTTGCATGGCCGATCTGAATATCGGATCAAACGTGGGTATGCCGTGACTTTTTGGCGTCTGAGGAATAAATCTGACCTGTGCACAGCCCCATAGACTAACATTGGTCTCGGTGTGATCTGATGTTTTTGTCAGATTGCACTAAAAAAAAATTCAGCAAGCAGAAATAGTGTGCTACTAATTCCAATTAATTCTGCACAGAAAAGTGAGCAGATTAGTCACAAGCCCCTTGCTGATCTGTGCCACAGGAAACTGCCCATTTACAGCAGAAATTTGGGAGTCAGACCTGGATTTCCACAACTACATGTACAATATATACATTTTACCTGAGCAAACATGCTCTAAAGTCACCATTTATAAATGTAGAGGTTATTCTCAGTTACAGTCCTTTTTCTGGAAAAATAACAATTGATGTTCAAGGCCCAAAGTGCAGTCTGAATGGCCGTGTAAGTGGAATCATACCAGTCTCCCTCTCGACCAGTTTAGTCACTGTTGTGTATATATTTCAGGATAAAGCTTACTATTTCTTCGAGTCTTTATGTTCCAGATCCCGGCATGGTATTCTTGTATAAAGTATCAAAGTCCCAGAGGCAAATAAGCATTTCAGCTGTAAAAATGGACATCCTGCTCTGTGGTTCTTTTATGTGGATATTGTGGTTATTTTAAGTCTGGAACAAACAAATAACACACTGTGACATATGCTACACGCAGTGTCCATTCAACCCTCCGCTGTCTAGCAATCTCCACTACCAAGCTGCAATCTTTTGATATGCATGTTATCGTATTATTCATAAAATCACATATAACAGGATACCGCCTATGTGTAGAATGTAGATGTGTAGTATGTCTTTTTAACATTGAATTTTTTTTTACTAAAAACAACTTTGCAACATCCAGACTATGGTGTCTCTTTAGATGTGTAGATTTTACCCATTTTCGACATCGGGCATAATAGTACGCCGATGTCAGACTCCCCCTGTTTGATGCAGGCTCCGGCACGCAGCGCACTCTTTTCCGGGCACACGACAGCTGATATATACAGCTGACATGTGCCCGCATCAAGCATGTGCATCACGACCCACCTGTGGCTGTTAACCCGTTAAATGCCGCTGTCAATCTCTGACAGCTGCATTTAACTCGTGCTTCTGGCAACCGCGCTGGAAATCCTGCCCATTGGTGACCCTGTCAAGTGATTGCGGGTCACCGATGGGTTAGCATGACAATCAGAGGTCTCCCAAGGTTAAAAAAAGTGGAATAAAAGTGGATTATCTCCCCGTCGCTTCAATGATAGAAGTCCAGATGGATGATCAGATGAAATGTGGTTTTATTCAACGCGTATCGGAGCACTATGACTCCTTCATCAGGATAGCACAAATGTGTATACATAGATAGACGTTTAACAGTTCTTAAATAGATACCAGATTCAAAATTCGGCGCCAACACTATCATATGACATGTCAACGTTCATCCTGAAAAGTCCACATCCATGTGGAGACAACAAAGATATGCAGCAGAGTTGGAAGTACTGCATGGACTCAGCACGGCAGGCAGGTTTGAGGATTAGGAGAGCAGAAAATGCAGTGGGTAGCATGGCGGCAGGAATACAGGTGCATCTCACAAAATTAGAATATCATAAAAAAGTTAATTTATTTCAGTTCAATACAAAAAGTGAAACTCGAATATTAGAGTCATTACAAACAGAGTGATCTATTTCAAGTATCTTTTTCTGTTAATGTTGACGATTATGGCTTACAGCCAATGAAAACCCAAAAGTCATTATCTCCGTAAATTGGAATACTTTATAACACAACACCAGCTTGAAAAAATGATTTTAAAATCCAAAATGTTGGCCTACTGAAATGTATACTCAGTAAATGCACTCAATACTTGGTCAGGGCTCCTTTTGGCATCAATTACTGCATCAATGCAGCGTGGCATGGTGGCGATCAGCTTGTGGCACTGCTGAGGTGTTATGGAAGCCCAGGTTGCTTTGATAGCAGCCTTCAGCTCATCTGCATTGTTGGGTCTGGTGTCTCTCATCTTCCCCTTTACAATACCCTATAGATTCTCTATGGGGTTAAGGTCAGACGAGTTTGTTGGCCAATCAAGCACAGTGATACTGTTGTTTTTAAACCAAGTATTGGTACATTTGGCAGTGTGGACAGGTGCTAAGACCTGCTGGAGAATGAAATTTCCATCTCCAAAAAGCTTATCGTCAGAGGGAAGCATGAAATGCTCTACCATTTCCTGGTAGATGGGTAGGAAGAGCCATGCAAAGTGCCAGAATTGGCGTATCTAATAGATGCGCCTTTTCTGGGCAGCTGCGGGCTGCTGTTTTTAGGCTGGGGGGCCCTATATCAATTGACCCTTAGCAGCCTGAAAATACCAGCCCCAAGCTGTGAGCTTTAGCAAGGCTGGTTGTCAAAATGAGGGGGACCCCACACCGTTTAGCTTAGAGTTGCAGCCCCCAGCTGTGAGTTTTGCCAGGTTGGTTAAACAAAATAGGGGGGAACCCACGCCGGGTTTTTCATTCATTTACTTAGATATATCGCAGGTGGCGGGTGAGGAATACCCCAATCATCCACTCCTGCTGTTACTAGCGGCAGCAGGTGTCAGATGATGGGAGTAATAGTCCCAAAAGCCCCCACCTGCTGACATCGTTCTGACTTTAATATAACTCTCATCATTCTCTTCTGCTCGCATCAATCGCCTGCAGAGCAGGGGAGAATGATGAGAGCTTACTGTATGCGGCACACAGGCGGCACACGGTTGCCACATGTGTTCCCCAAGTATTACACACACGGACACACGAACAGGAATATCTCCAGTACCATTTGTTCCGGTACCAGAAATATCAGGACGTGTGAAAGAGGCCTTATACTGTGTCACCAACAGTGTCTCTCAAGTAAAGCCAAGATAGTACAACAAGATCCAAAGAGCCAGTGCACTCTGAAGAGCTCTTTACAGATTAAAAATGGCCTTTATGAATTTTATATAGCCATTGGTACAAAGGGATATTTTTGCCAACTTTGACCTAAGTTCCAGAAGAACTTCTCAGTTTTCAATTAACTTCTAAATATTGTCTACGGTTTAAAATATTTTGTTGCCTTATGTAAAATAGCAGTCTAAAATTATAAGACCCCCTGGAGTGAACAAAAGAGTAACTCACACGAGGGTAAAATGTTTTGATTAGCAGCTTCATTATGTCTCTAGTAGTAAGCATGGTTAATAAAGGAATGCAAGATCCCTGCTGGCCGAATGTCATAAAACTTTTCCGGTTCCAGCACACATCTGCATCGCCTTCCCTTCTGGACCAACATGAAGGTTATGATGGGAGCCCAGAAAGTCATGTATTAGTCCCACATAATCATATTTTAATGGTACATCTTCTGCGTCTCCATAAACAAGTCCTAACAACTATTTCTCCGGAATCCCCTGAAACAAATTTCCACAGTGTTAGCTGGTTATATGGTTCTATTAATAAATAAGAAATACATGCAACATGTGTTTTCCATGAATACTGCCTTCTTTACTACACACATAAAAATAAAGGCCATGTCTATTTTTGCTACGAGTTCTGCTAAAATGCAATACTAGCTTTAGTTAATGGCAGCTACCACTGTGAGGTCATATCAATATGCTGAATGGGTCACATTTATTAAAAAAACAAAAAGTGCAAGAAAATTGCTGAAGCTTGTTACATAAATGAGCCATAGTTATAAAGGAATGGGGCATTTTATTTGTCTTGTTACTAAACATGTAAGACATATTAAAAAAAAAACATGCATCAAAATATGCACTGCTAAATAATTGGCTGTTGTTGGGCCAAACTTATAAAAAAAGATTGTAACTAAAATTGGAGGTGTGTGAACATTAATAAGGAAGTTATGCAACTTAGGAAAGTTTCACATGTCCAAGAGTCACAGCCTGAACATGGACCACAATGTCCAGACTGGCCGCAAGCCTCCTGACCTGAACTCCACAATCTTATTGGTACATAGGCTGCCAAGCTCCGGTCAGGAGACCCCTGCAGATCCTGACATTGTGGCCCGTACTCAAACTGTGAATGTCAGACTGATGTATGTCCGAAAGGTGTCCTAATAGAAGGCAAGTATTAATCATCATTTACTGATCAACACTACTTAGCTTAATCCCCACAAAAATCTAAGGAACTATTGATTTATTCCAATACACAACCACACATTCTGCATTACTCTTGTATGAATTTATTAAAGGTTTTCAATAACTTTTTTTATTTTAAAAATAAAAAGCATATTTCCCCCAATGACCTACTCACTTACTCTTCTAGCAGGCAATGTCACATTACTGCAGCAGATTGTCAACTGCGGGCAGCAGTACTGGCAATGTTCGGGTGTCTGGTAACGCGAGTAATGCTTTTTTTCATTTTCACCACAGGCCTATTTTTAAAATAAAAATTTGTGCACAACTTTATTATACAAAAAACATCACAGTGAATGAACAGAGCATTTTATTCCTCCACCACTAGATGGTACTACATATATCTATTTGCAGTGCCTGTCGCCTTGAGCACTCATGTAGCATAGCAAATATTAGACCTTTAACTTTGGTTCTTGTAGTAACTACAGATTTTAAAGTTCTACCTTCTTTTTTTACCATGAACCTACCCATGTAAGGCCTGGTTCCTTCAGGGTTGTACTGGACTCAGGACTGTAAAAAACATCTGAAAGAAAACATCAAAACTAAAGTATAAAATAAAAAGGAGGGAGAGAGGGGAAGGTAGGGAATTTTAAAGTAAACTGTATTAGAAAAGCTATTATTATTACTACATTAAATAGATTAGGCATTTCTAATTTTTAAACTTTGACTACCCCTGTCAATAGAATCAAACTTTTCTATATGGATATAAAATGATTAAAATGATACCTTGATATCTGCAATCCGATGTCTTATTCCAAAAGCATCCACGTTAAATAAGATATTTAAGATAAGATATATAGGCCGGACACTGATCTCCCTGAGAATCTGCCTCCAGAGATTATTTTAAAGAGGTGGTCCACTACATTTACATTAATCGACCGTGGTCCAACACACGACACCTCCACCGTACAGCTTTTATCGTCGGCGGCAGCCATCTTCTGAGAGTGGCCGAGGCTTGGTATTGCACATCTGTCTCCTATTCAAATCAATAGGAGGCAGATGTATAGTACCCTGCGGCGGTCACTATAAGAAGACGGCCAGCTCCGTAATAGAGTACTTCCGGCCGGCGGCCTCATCAACACCAATAACAGCTGATGGGCAGGGGGTAGGGTGTTATCAATCTGACATTGATGACCTATCCCAAGAATAGGTCATCAATGTAAAAGTAGTGGATAACCTCTTTAAATTAAAAGGGGTGTTACCAGTGTGACACATGTAGATCAGGAGAACAGACTATCAGTCATTACATGTCTCACACTGGTAATTTTTTTTTTTGTTTAAAAAGAAAAAGTGTAATACTCTGGAGTAAGACATCAGATCGCATATATCAAGGTATAATTTTATTCAGCTTGCTATGACTAACAAGCCTATATTGATGGCTCAGGAGGGTAGCTCCTACTTACTGATTCTGTTTCACCCAATGCTGGAAGTAGGATACGAGAAGGCAAGACAGAAGACTTGTGTGAGTGATGTACACATTGTTGCTTCACTTTCATATTTTTCCTCAGTAGTTCATGATGTCTGAGCCTCTGATAACTCCATCTCCTGAACCCTTCTCTTCTTAACTATGTTTCATATAGTGTGGAGGAGAGCCCACCAGTTTCAGAAGTCTAGACTCAGTGACAGTCAGTGAGGGACATTCAGCAAACTGCCAGGACAGCAGAGCACAGACCCAAATCAGCATTTATCCTGCTGTATCTGGGACGGTTGGGACCTCTGGATTTATTTTTAGTTCATTTCTTCATAGTTGTAACAGACATAACTTCTTTTTATTTATGTAAGCCTCACTATACACCGCATTCCAAATTTTTATGTAATTTAGATTTGTGTCATAAAGATATAATTTTTAATTTTTCAAATAAATTCATGGATGGTATCATGTCTCTGGGCTTTTTGGGTCACTGAAATCAGTCACAAATATCTGTGATAATTAGTTTGCCAGGTGGGTCCAATTAAAGTAGCCTACTCAAGAAGGACATTCTCCACCATAAAGCAAACCACAGGTTTCAAGCAATATGAGGGGGAAAAGGATCCCTCTGTTGCTGAAAAGCATCAAATATTGCAATGCCATGGACAAGGTTTGAAAACATTAGATATTTCAATAAAACCTAAGCATGATCATCGTACTGTGAAGAGATTTGTGGTGGATGAAGAGTACAGACGGTGTTATGGACTGACCTGAGTTGGAGTAGTGATATTGCACATAATAGGGGCAGCACCAGCAGGTAGTGTAGTCTGGGAATCGCCAGAGGTCGGTACACGATTCAGTAGTGTACACAGAACAGCAGTAGAATCTAGAGGATAAGCAGCAGGTGGAAAGAAGCTAGACTAAAGACTGGATGTTCAATAATCTCACAAGGAAGGAAGTGCAGTGTCAGGTTTAAGTAGAGTGTTCAATCAGGAGATCACAAGATTGAGCCAATCAAGAACTCGGGGTCGAGACAATCAGGAAAAACACAGGTACTAGAATCTGTTTAAGCAAGGAACTGTCCAGTGAACTGAATAGCTCAAACATAAGAGTTGCTGCCTGGTGCACAAGCGCTGCTGGGTTTGAATCCTGACAGGCAGGTACATGCAGATAAAGGCATAATGATGAAGGTTTTTGCCAGAAAAATTAATTGCATTAGTAGAACAGCTGCTAAAATACCATTACAAAACAACAAATAGGTATTTGAAGCTGCTGGTGCCTCTGGAGTCACGCAAACCTCAAGATGTAGGATCCTTCAGAGGCTTACCGGTGTGCATAAACCTACTATTTGTTCGCTCCTAAACAGTGCTCACAAGAAGAATTGGTTTCAGTGGACTCAGACATGCATGAAGACTACTATTACTGATAATTGCTGTGCAACCATGGATGGTGAAGATAGATGTAGTGGTGGATAGTTACTGAATGGCCACCATGTCCCAACAAGGATGTGATGCCAGCAAGTAAGTGGTGGTGGACTCATGTTTTGGGTCAGAATCATGAAAAGAGAGCTGGAAGTCCCCTTAGCGTCCCTGAAAGTGTGAAAATGACCTTGGCAAAGTGTATATAGTTTCTGACTGAACACTTTTTTCCATGGTACAAAAAGAAGAACTGTTCCTTCTCTAGCAAAATCATCTTCATACATAACAATGCACCATCTCATGCTACAAAGAATAACCCAAACAGTAAAGTTCAGGGTCCATACCGAACACCTACTGTTCGGGCACGGACCCCAATCACGGACTTCACCAGGCAGTCCATGTTACTGTTCGGATTCAACCCCCGAACACCAGGTGTTTCTTGTGCTGCCATCTGCATGACAGCATGAGAAACATCAGTGGCTCTGATTGGTTGGTAAGATCATTACCACCGGTCAGAGCACAGTGACTCCCATGCTGTCAGGTGACAGCATGAGCCCGCAGATGTGACCAGAGGTAAAAAGTGTACCTCCTGTCACAAGTAGTGTTGAGCGATACCTTCCGATATTTGAAAGTATCGGTATCGGATTGGATCGGCCAATATCCGAAAAATATCGGATATCGCCGATACCGATACCCGATACCAATACAAGTCAATGGGACACAAATATCGGAAGGTATCCTGGATGGTTTCCAGGGTCTGGAGGAGAGGAAACTCTCCTTCAGGCCCTGGGATCCATATTCATGTAAAAAATAAAGAATAAAAATAAAAAAATATGGATATACTCACCCTCGGACGGGCCCTGGACCTTAGTGGTGCAACCGGCAGCCTCCGTTCCTAAGAATGCAGAGTGAAGGACCTTTGATGATGTCGCGGCTTGTGATTGGTCGCGTGACCGCTCATGTGACCGCTCACGCGACCAATCACAAGCCGTGACGTCATCGCAGGTCCTAGACTCACTGCATTCTTAGGAATGGAGGCAGACGCTTGCAGCGGTGACAGCCAGGGCTCGTCCGAGGGTGAGTATATCCATATTTTTTATTTTTATTCTTTATTTTTTACATGAATATGGATCCCACGGCCTGAAGGAGAGTCTCTTCTCCTCCAGACCCTGGGAACCATACGCACCGCACACGCCAGGGAACTTATAGGAACTTCCGATTCCGATTTTCGATATCACAAAAATATCGGAACTCGGTATCAGAATTCCGATACAGCGAATATCGGCCGATACCCGATATTTGCAGTATCGGAATGCTCAACACTAGTCACAAGCGTTGGCTGATGGGACTGCTACTCCCAACAGCCTACGCCTGCTGCCGCTAATAACAGCGAGAGCAGACGGCGGCTGATGGGAGTATTCATCTGTCGCAGCCTGTATTTTTGAAAACCAGTCAGGTAAAACTGACATCTATGGGCTGCCGACCTCAGCTGTCAGCTTTAACAAGGCTGGATATCACAAATAGAGGGGTCCCCATGCAGTGTTTTTTTAAATAAATAATTTAAAAAAATGGTGTGTGGTCCCACCCAATTTTGACATCCAGCCAAGCTAAAGCAGACAGCTGGGGGATGGTATTTCAGGCTGATAAGGACCCATGAATATTGCCCACTCGAGCCTAAAACTAGCAACCCGCAGCCACCCCAGAAAAGGCTCATCTATTATATCATAGGCTCTTCCCACTTGCCCTCTGGTGGTGGCAAGGTCATGCTGTGATTTTACTGTACGCGGCAGATGAATTGCCGGCTTTTCAAACGACATGGGTGTATGTAAAAATCGGATGGTACGCTCATGGTCTGAGTGCTGTGCGATTTTTTTTTTTTATAACACCCATTGACTTGCATTGGCGAGTCTCGTCTGAGATATGAGGACAATCACATGCTACAATTTTTTTTCTTGTCCCTTTCTGAGCTGACAAAAAAATCACAGATGAACAGGGGCTCATAGGTTAATATTGTTCAGAGTACAATCCGATTTTTTTACTCACAGGTGAGTTTGAGCCCTTTGAGCCCTTCTGTAGCATAGAATACTGTAAATGGTCCTGTAAATGATTGTAGAATAATAGCTGCTGAGAAAAAAATACATTGCTTACGCATGTCATACAGATGTCATACAGATGCTATGTGGGAAAAATCGTATTGTACTCGCATGACACTCACATGTCCCTCGTCCTACTTTTCTGGATCAACATCGGATTGATTTTATTTACGCAGCTGGGCATGAGCCTTAAATGTGTTTTTTTCTCATACATCAAAGCTTTGATTCTGCACTTAAAAAAGCAACTGCGATTTCTCATACAGGTACATGCCTCTTTTTCAGGCTTCACATAGAAGCCTATAAAAAGCCCACCAAAGCCACACAGTTCAACAACGTCTTTGTTTTTCTGTATAATAAAAAAAGCACTGGAAATGCTACTGTAAATCTACACAAACACACATCAAATAAGGGTAAAGGGTAGTGTTGAGCATTCCGATACCGCAAGTATCGGGTATCGGCCGATACTTGCGGTATCGGAATTCCGATACCGGGATTCCGATACTTGCCGCGTATCGGATACCGGAATCGGAAGTTCTAAGATTCAAAAAGCAGAAATTCAGCCAATGAGATTGATTCCAAGTGTGGGCACATCCTGTTTAGCATGGAGGGCATGAAACTACTGGCAAGGCTGTGATTGGCTGGTGTAATGATGTCATGATGCAGTTTAAAAGTCGCTGGCGCCATTTTGCGATCACTCTGCTGTGAATTCAGTTAGTGACAGGACGCTGTTTGCTGACTGAGGGACAGTTTAGAGATAGCGATTTGCTTCTTTGTGCTTTCCAAAGGCTAATTTAGCAACCGCTGTGTTCACCTACTATTCACCTTGCTTTTGCCTTGTAGCGCTGTTTTCACAGCGATCTGCAGGGTCTGTGTGTGTGTGTGTGTGAGTGCAGCCCAGTCTCCAGTCTGAGTGCAGCCACATAGGCCATCCATAGTTGGTTGTATTCAGTTCAGGGAGGGTGGTTCATTGCCTCATACTGTTCCTTTTTTTTTTTTTTTTCCCAAGTAGTGTAGTCTGCTGCTAATTTATTCAAAAAAATCCTATTAGTGTCTTTCCACCCGTCTCCAGCTAATTTGTGGAAAAACACTACATAGGATAAAGTAGAGGAGGGTTTTTGGGCCTTGCAGCGCCGTTTACGGCTGTCTGCACGGTCTCCGTGTGACTGCAGCTCGCCCTGTAATCTGTGAGCAGCTGTAGCCTGGTTGTCTCCAGCTCAGGGTTTTTCACTGCGTCATCCCGCCAAATCAATTTTCTTTTTTTTCAAAGTAGTGTAGTCTGCTGCTAATTAATTTAAAAAAATCCTATTAGTGTCTTTCCACCCGTCTCCAGCTAATTTGTGGAAAAACACTACATAGGATAAAGTAGAGGAGGGTTTTTGGGCCTTGCAGCGCCGTTTACGGCTGTCTGCACGGTCTCCGTGTGACTGCAGCTCGCCCTGTAATCTGTGAGCAGCTGTAGCCTGGTTGTCTCCAGCTCAGGGTTTTTCACTGCGTCATACCGCCAAATCAATTTTCTTTTTTTTCAAAGTAGTGTAGTCTGCTGCTAATTAATTTAAAAAAATCCTATTAGTGTCTTTCCACCCGTCTCCAGCTAATTTGTGGAAAAACACTACATAGGATAAAGTAGAGGAGGGTTTTTGGGCCTTGCAGCGCCGTTTACGGCTGTCTGCACGGTCTCCGTGTGACTGCAGCTCGCCCTGTAATCTGTGAGCAGCTGTAGCCTGGTTGTCTCCAGCTCAGGGTTTTTCACTGCGTCATACCGCCAAATCAATTTTCTTTTTTTTCAAAGTAGTGTAGTCTGCTGCTAATTAATTTAAAAAAATCCTATTAGTGTCTTTCCACCCGTCTCCAGCTAATTTGTGGAAAAACACTACATAGGATAAAGTAGAGGAGGGTTTTTGGGCCTTGCAGCGCCGTTTACGGCTGTCTGCACGGTCTCCGTGTGACTGCAGCTCGCCCTGTAATCTGTGAGCAGCTATAGCCTGGTTGTCTCCAGCTCAGGGTTTTTCACTGCGTCATACTGCCAAATCAATTTTCTTTTTTTTCAAAGTAGTGTAGTCTGCTGCTAATTAATTTAAAAAAATCCTATTAGTGTCTTTCCACCCGTCTCCAGCTAATTTGTGGAAAAACACTACATAGGATAAAGTAGAGGAGGGTTTTTGGGCCTTGTAGCGCCGTTTACGTCTGTCTGCACGGTCTCCGTGTGACTGCAGCTCTATCTGTTGTCAGTTCAGCCCCCAAAAAATAAATAAATAATAAAGTTCACCAAACACACCAGTTACACCACTTTACATTTCTGTAGGCCACATTAGCTCATATTTGTGTCTAGTCCACACTTTAGATAATTAGTGCTTCTTATACCTGTTAGGAGGAGTTGCTCAGGAATAAGCACACAAATCCGTTAGTACTTTTCTGCTTATCTTTATCAGTCAACCAAGATGAAGAAGGCAGTGAGTAAGGCACGGGGGCGTGGGAGCCGTCGCGGAGCAGGGAGGGGACGTGGGGATTCTGTGCCTGCTGCGGGCACCGGTGACTCATCAGCACCCACTTTCACCAGGCAACAGTCGTTCATGCGAAGCTTTGTGTCCGAGCGCCGTACACCGCTGCTGCGTGAAGAACAAATTGAAGCTGTTGTCGGATGGATGGCAGCTAATGCATCAACTTCCATTAGTGCCACATCCTCTCAGACACAGAGCACTGGAGAGCAGCCATCTGTCTCTTCACCACCTGCCAAATTGCCCAGGCAGACAGAGAGCCCAGGACAGGAGCCGTCTCTACTTCTGTTCTCTGAATCTCTTGGCTTGGAAACAGGGGGCCAGCCAAGCAGCATTGGAGAAATGGAAGAAGAGGCAGGGTGCAGTGATGCCCAACAGCTTTTTCTGTCTTCCTCTGAAGAGGCGGGTGGGCCAGTGGCTCCGGTCACCACATCGCAGGCCGCATCAGCTGATGATGACACTCAGGTGCCACTTACTGGTGCGTGCTCTGCTGCTGAGACTACCCAGGAGGAGCAGTTGGGGGCAGAGGGTAGTGTAGATGATGAGGTCCTCGACCCATCTTGGCGTGAGGGACAGGAAGGTGGTGGGAGCAGCTCTGAGGAAGAGATTCCCCGTACGGCCCAAAGAGGGAGAGGGAGGGGGAAGACTGCGGATCCTGCAGCCTCCGCTTTGGCACCCGTTAGGAGCATGTCTCTTCCAAAAGCCAAAAAGGGCGCTCCCAAGACTTGCAGTGCCTGGTCCTTTTTTGACACAGTTGCAGATGACATTTGCTATGTCAGATGCAACGTGTGTCATCAAAAAGTCAAAAGAGGGAAAAATGTCAGCAACCTCAATACCTCCAACATGTGGAAACATGTGCGCAACAGGCACCCGGCGGAGTTAGAAAAACACACTGAAGAGGTAGGCCAACCAACAGCGGCAGCTACCACCTCTTCAGCTCGTGTTGCCTCTTCCTCTACCTCACACGCAGCTGGTTCGGCGTCCTCCCAGGATCGCCGTGGAAGAACCTCTGCCCCTGTTGTCCAGAGACCCGCTGTCATTCCACCCGCAGCGCCACTTTCCCAGTCATCCACACACTCCCAGCCCAGTCTACAGCCATCGGTAGTACAGGCATGGGAGAAAAGGCGGCCTTTCTCGTTAAACCACCCACGAGCACAGGCTCTGACTGCAGGCATTGCCAAACTTCTGTCACTGGAAATGCTGTCATTCAGGCTGGTGGAGACTGACAGCTTCCGTGACTTGATGTCATTGGCAGTCCCACAGTACAATGTGCCCAGCCGCTTTTACTTCAGCAGGCAAGCCGTCCCTGCCCTGCAGAAGCATGTGGAGGGACACATAAAACACGCGCTACTGAACGCCGTCAGTAGCAAGGTCCACCTCACCACCGATGCGTGGACCAGTCAACATGGACAGGGGCGATACCTTTCCCTCACTGCCCATTGGGTTAATGTCGTTGAGCCGGGTACAGACCGTGCGAGTGGCGCAGGACGTGTCCTGCCCACTCCAAGGATTGCAGGAATCCATTCTGTACGCATTGACTCCTCCTCTTACACCAGTTCCTCAGAATCATCGCTGCAGGAGCCGTCACAGTCCACCTCCACATGGACCCGTGATGAACGTGTACCTGTTACGACCGACATGAGCACAGCCGTGGCCAAACGTCAACAGGCCGTCTTGAAATTAATTTTCTTGGGGAATCGTAGCCACACAGCGCAGGAGCTCTGGAATGCCATCAAGCAGGAGAGCGATGTGTGGTTTGTGCCAGCGAATCTCCAGCCAGGCATGGTAGTGTGTGATAATGGCCGAAATCTGGTGGCAGCTCTGGGCCTCGGCAACCTCACTCACATCCCATGTCTGGCACATGTGCTCAATTTGGTCGTGCAGAGCTTTTTGAGGGACTATCCGGATCTTGATGCACTGCTGCACAAGGTCCGCCTAGAGTGTGCTCACTTGCGGCGTTCCAGCACGGCAAAAGCGCGCATTGCGGCTCTGCAGCGCCGACACCGCCTGCCGGAACATCGCATCATATGTGACCTACCTACCAGGTGGAATTCCACGTTACATATGTTGGAGCGGTTGTGTGAGCAGCAGCAAGCTGTAATGGAGTACCAGCTGCTTCAGGCGCAAAAAAGTCGCAGTCAGCGCCGTACAGACTTCACAACCACAGAGTGGGCCACTATGAATGACGTCTGCCAGGTTTTGCGTCCCTTTGATTATTCCACGCGGATGGCGAGTGCAGATGATGCACTAGTCAGCATGACTGTCCCCCTTATCTGCCTGCTTGAAAAATCACTGCAAGCGCTAAGGGATGATGTTGTGGAAGAGGTGGAGGATGAGGATTCACCATTTCCATCATCTTCTGGACAGTCAGCGCCACGTGGTTCCTCACAAACGCGTAGGCAGGGGACCGTTTGTGAGGAGGATGAGGAGGAGTCAATGGAGGAGGAAGACATCCGTCCAGAGGAGGGAGTTACACAATTGTCCAGTACTCAGTGTGTACAGCGAGGGTGGGGTGATGACGAGCGGGCAGAGATCACGCCTCCAGCAGGGGACAGCGTTTCTTGGGCAGTTGGCAGTCTGCAGCACATGGTGGATTACATGCTGCAGTGCCTGAGAAACGACCGCCGCATCGCCCACATTCTCAACATGTCTGATTATTGGGTGTTCACCCTCCTCGATCCTCGCTACCGGGACAACGTAGAAAGCCTCATCACACCGTTGAACCGGGAGCGAAAAATGCGGGAGTACCAAGACACACTGGTCAATTCCATCATCTTCTCCATTCCAACTGAGAGAAGTGCTGCTAGTGCATTCCAAAGCAGCTCAGTGCGTCCAGGCCGTGGTGGAGGCTCTGCACAAAGAGGGAGCAGAAGCAGTGCCTCTGCCCAAGGCAAGACCAGTATGGCCGAACTGTGGCACAGTTTTCTGTGCCCGCCACAAAAGTCTACACCATCACAGACGGCTCCAGTCAGCAGGAGGCAACGGTTCCGTCAGATGGTGACAGACTACATGTCTTGCCCTCTTGCTGTACTCCCAGACGGCTCTTCCCCTTTCAAGTTTTGGGTCTCAAAGCTGGATACATGGCCAGAGCTAAGCCAGTATGCATTGGAGGTGCTGTCTTGCCCTGCGGCCAGTGTATTATCGGAACGTGTCTTTAGTGCTGCAGGTGGTGTACTAACTGACCGTCGCATGCGACTATCCTCCGATAACGTTGACCGGCTTACTTTCCTGAAAATGAACAAGGCCTGGATCTCGCCGGAATTTGCCACTCCTCCTCCTGATTGAATAATTAGGTCACTGTATACGTTATCCAGGTCTCCTGTTGTGTTCATCTTTCTACCACCTGAACTTAAATTCCTGGGCTCCAACACCGCCAGTTGAGGCTCAGACGTGCCGTCTGCACAGTCAAAACATACGACCCAGTGTTATTGGGTTTCAGTAACGTCAGCTGATCCCCAGCTGTGTAGCCGGCAATGTGTCATGCGACCGCCACGCTGACACAACAACTGAAATGTAAGGGAATCTGTCCCCCCCCCCCCCAAGGCGTTTGTTACTGAAAGAGCCACCTTGTGCAGCAGTAATGCTGCCCAAGGAAAAGGTAGCTATTTTTGTTTAGCTCCTTGCACACGCAGAACTTAACACTTATAAAATGTGTCCACTGATACCGTAAAACCGTCCCGGAGGTGGGACTTTCCTTCGTAATGTGACGCAGCCCAGCCGTCATTCCTACCCCCCCGGCGCCGCGCACCGGCTCCTCAGCGTTGTTTTATTCCGTCCTGGAGCCTGCGCTGTTATGTTATCCCGTGGCCAGGCACACTTAGCGCTGCCCGTCTTCTGGCATCATTTGGTGTCTGGATGGCTGCGCCTGTGCGGCCGCGCTGGCAGAGAGCCCGCCTCGCAGTGTCTTCTGATTTAATCCCACTGGGGGCCTGGGATCCATGGACATGCGCAGTGCATATCTGAACCTCCACCTCTCACTCATTTCCCTATGGCTTCTTCAGACTGTTCGGTGTCAGCTGGTCCCTAACAGCATGCCACGGCCGTGACACCGCACAGTCTGAAGAAGCCATAGGGAGATGAGTGAGAGGTGGAGGTTCAGATATGCACTGCGCATGTCCATGGATCCCAGGCCCCCAGTGGGATTAAATCAGAAGACACTGCGAGGCGGGCTCTCTGCCAGCGCGGCCGCACAGGCGCAGCCATCCAGACACCAAATGATGCCAGAAGACGGGCAGCGCTAAGTGTGCCTGGCCACGGGATAACATAACAGCGCAGGCTCCTTGACGGAATAAAACAACGCTGAGGAGCCGGTGCGCGGCGCCGGGGGGGTAGGAATGACGGCTGGGCTGCGTCACATTACGAAGGAAAGTCCCACCTCCGGGACGGTTTTACGGTTGCAGGGGACACATTTTATAAGTGTTTAGTTCTGTGTTTGCAAGGAGCATGATGAAAAGAGCCACCTTTTCCTTTTGCATCTTTTGTGCTGCACAAGCTGGCTCTTTCAGCTACAAACGCCTTGGGGGGGGGTTAAAGGTTCCCTTTCGACTTTCTCAGGCTTCGGCCTACATTGTGTTCCTCTGCTTTTCCACCTGTCCCTGGGCTCCAACACCGCCAGTTGCCGTCCAGAAGTGCTGTACGCACAGTCAACAGTCCCTCCTCTGTTATTGGGGTTCAGTAACGTCAGCTGTTCCCCTGCTGTGTGTGTGGCAATCCCTCCTACCTCCTCCAACCTCCTCCAACCTCCTCCTCCTCCACCCGTCCCTGGGCTCCAACACCGCCAGTTGCCGTCCAGAAGTGCTGTACGCACAGTCAACAGTCCCTCCTCTGTTATTGGGGTTCAGTAACGTCAGCTGTTCCCCTGCTGTGTGTGTGGCAATCCCTCCTACCTCCTCCTACCTCCTCCAACCTCCTCCTCCTCCACCCGTCCCTGGGCTCCAACACCGCCAGTTGCCGTCCAGAAGTGCTGTACGCACAGTCAACAGTCCCTCCTCTGTTATTGGGGTTCAGTAACGTCAGCTGTTCCCCTGCTGTGTGTGTGGCAATCCCTCCTACCTCCTCCAACCTCCTCCAACCTCCTCCTCCTCCACCCGTCCCTGGGCTCCAACACCGCCAGTTGCCGTCCAGAAGTGCTGTACGCACAGTCAACAGTCCCTCCTCTGTTATTGGGGTTCAGTAACGTCAGCTGTTCCCCTGCTGTGTGTGTGGCAATCCCTCCTACCTCCTCCTACCTCCTCCAACCTCCTCCTCCTCCACCCGTCCCTGGGCTCCAACACCGCCAGTTGCCGTCCAGAAGTGCTGTACGCACAGTCAACAGTCCCTCCTCTGTTATTGGGGTTCAGTAACGTCAGCTGTTCCCCTGCTGTGTGTGTGGCAATCCCTCCTACCTCCTCCAACCTCCTCCAACCTCCTCCTCCTCCACCCGTCCCTGGGCTCCAACACCGCCAGTTGCCGTCCAGAAGTGCTGTACGCACAGTCAACAGTCCCTCCTCTGTTATTGGGGTTCAGTAACGTCAGCTGTTCCCCTGCTGTGTGTGTGGCAATCCCTCCTACCTCCTCCAACCTCCTCCAACCTTCTCCTCCTCCACCCGTCCCTGGGCTCCAACACCGCCAGTTGCCGTCCAGAAGTGCTGTACGCACAGTCAACAGTCCCTCCTCTGTTATTGGGGTTCAGTAACGTCAGCTGTTCCCCTGCTGTGTGTGTGGCAATTCCTCCTACCTCCTCCTACCTCCTCCAACCTCCTCCTCCTCCACCCGTCCCTGGGCTCCAACACCGCCAGTTGCCGTCCAGAAGTGCTGTACGCACAGTCAACAGTCCCTCCTCTGTTATTGGGGTTCAGTAACGTCAGCTGTTCCCCTGCTGTGTGTGTGGCAATCCCTCCTACCTCCTCCAACCTCCTCCAACCTCCTCCTCCTCCACCCGTCCCTGGGCTCCAACACCGCCAGTTGCCGTCCAGAAGTGCTGTACGCACAGTCAACAGTCCCTCCTCTGTTATTGGGGTTCAGTAACGTCAGCTGTTCCCCTGCTGTGTGTGTGGCAATCCCTCCTACCTCCTCCAACCTCCTCCAACCTCCTCCTCCTCCACCCGTCCCTGGGCTCCAACACCGCCAGTTGCCGTCCAGAAGTGCTGTACGCACAGTCAACAGTCCCTCCTCTGTTATTGGGGTTCAGTAACGTCAGCTGTTCCCCTGCTGTGTGTGTGGCAATCCCTCCTACCTCCTCCTACCTCCTCCAACCTCCTCCTCCTCCACCTGCCCCTGGGCTCCAACACCGCCAGTTGCCGTCCAGAAGTGCTGTACGCACAGTCAACAGTCCCTCCTCTGTTATTGGGGTTCAGTAACGTCAGCTGTTCCCCTGCTGTGTGTGTGGCAATCCCTCCTACCTCCTCCAACCTCCTCCTCCTCCACCCGTCCCTGGGCTCCAACACCGCCAGTTGCCGTCCAGAAGTGCTGTACGCACAGTCAACAGTCCCTCCTCTGTTATTGGGGTTCAGTAACGTCAGCTGTTCCCCTGCTGTGTGTGTGGCAATCCCTCCTACCTCCTCCAACCTCCTCCAACCTCCTCCTCCTCCACCCGTCCCTGGGCTCCAACACCGCCAGTTGCCGTCCAGAAGTGCTGTACGCACAGTCAACAGTCCCTCCTCTGTTATTGGGGTTCAGTAACGTCAGCTGTTCCCCTGCTGTGTGTGTGGCAATCCCTCCTACCTCCTCCAACCTCCTCCAACCTCCTCCTCCTCCACCTGCCCCTGGGCTCCAACACCGCCAGTTGCCGTCCAGAAGTGCTGTACGCACAGTCAACAGTCCCTCCTCTGTTATTGGGGTTCAGTAACGTCAGCTGTTCCCCTGCTGTGTGTGTGGCAATCCCTCCAACCTCCTCCAACCTCCTCCTCCTCCACCTGCCCCTGGGCTCCAACACCGCCAGTTGCCGTCCAGAAGTGCTGTACGCACAGTCAACAGTCCCTCCTCTGTTATTGGGGTTCAGTAACGTCAGCTGTTCCCCTGCTGTGTGTGTGGCAATCCCTCCTACCTCCTCCAACCTCCTCCAACCTCCTCCTCCTCCACCTGCCCCTGGGCTCCAACACCGCCAGTTGCCGTCCAGAAGTGCTGTACGCACAGTCAACAGTCCCTCCTCTGTTATTGGGGTTCAGTAACGTCAGCTGTTCCCCTGCTGTGTGTGTGGCAATCCCTCCTACCTCCTCCAACCTCCTCCAACCCCCTCCTCCTCCACCTGCCCCTGGGCTCCAACACCGCCAGTTGCCGTCCAGAAGTGCTGTACGCACAGAGCCAAACACCTCGCCAATGTGTTAGTGGGGTTCAGCACCGCCAGCTGTTCCCCTGCTGTGTATACGGCAACGTGTACTGCGACCGCCACGCAGGCACAACAAGTTAAATGTAAGGGAACCTGACCCCCCCCCCCCCCCCCCGGCGTTTGTTACTGAAGGAGCCACCTTGTGCAGCAGTAATGATGCAAAGGGAAAAAGTGCCTCTTTTCGTGATGCTCCTTGCACATGCTGAACCAAACACTTATGAAATGTGTCCCCACACAGCGTTAAACCGTCCGGTAGGTGGAACTTTCCTTTGTCGTGTGACGCAGCACAGCCATCATTTTTACCCCCTTGGCGCCGTGCGCCGCCTCCTCAGCGTTGTTTTAATCTGTCCCGGAGCCTGCGCTGTTAGGTTAGCCCTTGGCCATGCACACATGTTGCGCTGCCCGTCTTCTGACCTCATTTGGTGTCAGGCTGGCTGCGCCTGTGCGGGTGCGCTGGCCGAGATCCCGCCTCGCAGTGTCGTCTAATGTAATCCCACCGCGGGCCTGTGATCCGTGCCCGTGCGCAGTGCATATCCTCTCCTCTCACTCCCCTCCCTACGGCTTCTTCAGACTGTGCGATGTCAGCTGGTCCCTAATAGCATGCCACGGCCGTGACACCGCACAGTCTGAAAAAGCCGTAGGGAGGGGAGTGAGAGGAGAGGATATGCACTGCGCACGGGCACGGATCACAGGCCCGCGGTGGGATTACATTAGACGACACTGCGAGGCGGGATCTCGCCCAGCGCACCCGCACAGGCGCAGCCAGCCTGACACCAAATGAGGTCAGAAGACGGGCAGCGCAAAATGTGTGCATGGCCAAGGGCTAACCTAACAGCGCAGGCTCCGGGACAGATTAAAACAACGCTGAGGAGGCGGCGCACGGCGCCAAGGGGGTAAAAATGATGGCTGTGCTGCGTCACACGACAAAGGAAAGTTCCACCTACCGGACGGTTTAACGCTGTGAGGGGACACATTTCATAACTGTTAGGTTCCGCATGTGCAAGGACCATAATTAAAAGAGCTAAGTTTACCTTTTCCAGCATTGGTGCTGTACACAATGGCTCTTTCAGCTACAAACGCCTGGGGGGGGGGGGTTAAAGGTTTCCTTTCAACTTGCTCGAGTGCAGGCTTCGGCCTACACTCCGCTCCCCCTGCTCCTCCTGCTGACCCTGGGCTCCAACACCGCCAGTTGGGGCCCGGTACTGCTAGCTGCACAGAGAAAAACACCTCGCCAATGTGTCAGTGGGGTTCAGCACCGCCAGCTGTTCCCCTGCTGTGCAGCCGGCATCGTGTCCTGCGACCGCCACGCAGACACAACAGACCCAAAGCTGCCGCCAGTGCAGGCTTCGGCCTACACTCCCCTCCCCCTGCTCCTCCTCCTCCTGCTCCTCCTCCTGCTGTCCCTGGGCTCTAACACACCGCCAGTTTTTGCCCAGATGTGCTAGCTGCACAGAGAAAAACACCAGCCAATGTGTCAGTGGGGTCCAGCACCGCCAGCTGTTCCCCTGCTGTGCAGCCAGCAACGTGTCCTGCAAAAGCCACGCAGACACAAGAACTGAAATTGAAGGGAACCTGTCCCCCCTCCCCCAGGCGTTTTTACGTTATCCAGCCACCTTGTACAGCGGTAATGCTGCATGTGTGCAAGGTGGCTCAGAAACTTATTCTCCTCGCACATGTGGAACTGAAAACACGTCTGCAATGTGTCCTCTGTGTGACCATTTAACCGTCCCGGTGGTGTGACTTTCCTTTGTAATGACACGCTGCAACCCCCTTGGTAGCGCTGCCCGTCTTCTGGCATCATTGTTTGGCTGCCTGCGCCTCTGCGGCCGCCCTGACCCACACAACGCCCCTCGGTGTCTTATTTATTGGGACTGCGAGGGTGTGATTGATGGGCAGGATCAGTGCATCAGTTCGCCTGTCCCTCCTCTCCTTCCGCCTTCTTCGGACTGTGCGGCTTCATGGCCGTGGCATGCGATAAGGGATCAGATGACGCCGCACAGTCTGAAGCGGGTGTAAGGACCCGAGTGTGAGAGGCGAACATATGTGCTGCGCCAGGCCCTGAATCCCAGCCCCGCAGTGTTTTAACAATGTTAAGACACTGCGGGGCTGGGATTCATGGGCATCGCGAACCGCACCGGCCGACATTACATGATGCCAGAAGATGGGCAGCGCTAACGGCGCTAGGCCAGGGGATAACACGACAGCGCAGACTCCTGTACAGCAAATAACAACGCTCGGGAGGCTGCACCCAGCACCAAGGTGGGATTCTTGACACCTGTGCTGCGTCTCATTACAAAGGGAACTCTCGCCTCCATTACACAGTTTGACTGTCTAAAGGGCTAAATGTTATACGTGTTCCATTCAGCGTGTGCAAGGAGAAAAATTACAAGAGCAACCTTTGACTTGCGCAGCACTGCTGCTGCATAAGCTGTGGCTCTTCTACTTTGTAACCCCTGAGGGGGGGTTAAAGGTGACTTTTGAAATCGGTTCAATTAGGCTTCGGCCTACACTCTGCTCCACCTGCAGAGCCCGGGCTCCAACAACGCTAGTTGCTGTCCGGAAGTGCTGGCTGCACAGAGCCAAACACCTCGCCAATGTGTCAGTGGGGTCCAGCACCGCCAGCTGTTCCCCTGCTGTGTAGCCGGCAACGTGTCCTGCAAAAGCCACGCAGACACAACACACCCAAAGCTGCCGCCTGTGCAGGCTTCGGCCTACACTCCCCTCCCCCTGCTCCTCCTCCTCCTGCTCCTCCTCCTGCTGTCCCTGGGCTCTAACACACCGCCAGTTTTTGCCCAGATGTGCTAGCTGCACAGAGAAAAACACCAGCCAATGTGTCAGTGGGGTCCAGCACCGCCAGCTGTTCCCCTGCTGTGCAGCCGGCAACGTGTCCTGCAAAAGCCACGCAGACACAAGAACTGAAATTGAAGGGAACCTGTCCCCCCTCCCCCAGGCGTTTTTACGTTATCCAGCCACCTTGTACAGCGGTAATGCTGCATGTGTGCAAGGTGGCTCAGAAACGTATTCTCCTCGCACATGTGGAACTGAAAACACGTCTGCAATGTGTCCTCTGTGTGACCATTTAACCGTCCCGGTGGTGTGACTTTCCTTTGTAATGACACGCTGCAACCCCCTTGGTAGCGCTGCCCGTCTTCTGGCATCATTGTTTGGCTGCCTGCGCCTCTGCGGCCGCCCTGACCCACACAACGCCCCTCGGTGTCTTATTTATTGGGACTGCGAGGGTGTGATTGATGGGCAGGATCAGTGCATCAGTTCGCCTGTCCCTCCTCTCCTTCCGCCTTCTTCGGACTGTGCGGCTTCATGGCCGTGGCATGCGATAAGGGATCAGATGACGCCGCACAGTCTGAAGCGGGTGTAAGGACCCGAGTGTGAGAGGCGAACATATGTGCTGCGCCAGGCCCTGAATCCCAGCCCCGCAGTGTTTTAACAATGTTAAGACACTGCGGGGCTGGGATTCATGGGCATCGCGAACCGCACCGGCCGACATTACATGATGCCAGAAGATGGGCAGCGCTAACGGCGCTAGGCCAGGGGATAACACGACAGCGCAGACTCCTGTACAGCAAATAACAACGCTCGGGAGGCTGCACCCAGCACCAAGGTGGGATTCTTGACACCTGTGCTGCGTCTCATTACAAAGGGAACTCTCGCCTCCATTACACAGTTTGACTGTCTAAAGGGCTAAATGTTATACGTGTTCCATTCAGCGTGTGCAAGGAGAAAAATTACAAGAGCAACCTTTGACTTGCGCAGCACTGCTGCTGCATAAGCTGTGGCTCTTCTACTTTGTAACCCCTGAGGGGGGGTTAAAGGTGACTTTTGAAATCGGTTCAATTAGGCTTCGGCCTACACTCTGCTCCACCTGCAGAGCCCGGGCTCCAACAACGCTAGTTGCTGTCCGGAAGTGCTGGCTGCACAGAGCCAAACACCTCGCCAATGTGTCAGTGGGGTCCAGCACCGCCAGCTGTTCCCCTGCTGTGTAGCCGGCAACGTGTCCTGCAAAAGCCACGCAGACACAACACACCCAAAGCTGCCGCCTGTGCAGGCTTCGGCCTACACTCCCCTCCCCCTGCTCCTCCTCCTCCTGCTCCTCCTCCTGCTGTCCCTGGGCTCTAACACACCGCCAGTTTTTGCCCAGATGTGCTAGCTGCACAGAGAAAAACACCAGCCAATGTGTCAGTGGGGTCCAGCACCGCCAGCTGTTCCCCTGCTGTGCAGCCGGCAACGTGTCCTGCAAAAGCCACGCAGACACAAGAACTGAAATTGAAGGGAACCTGTCCCCCCTCCCCCAGGCGTTTTTACGTTATCCAGCCACCTTGTACAGCGGTAATGCTGCATGTGTGCAAGGTGGCTCAGAAACGTATTCTCCTCGCACATGTGGAACTGAAAACACGTCTGCAATGTGTCCTCTGTGTGACCATTTAACCGTCCCGGTGGTGTGACTTTCCTTTGTAATGACACGCTGCAACCCCCTTGGTAGCGCTGCCCGTCTTCTGGCATCATTGTTTGGCTGCCTGCGCCTCTGCGGCCGCCCTGACCCACACAACGCCCCTCGGTGTCTTATTTATTGGGACTGCGAGGGTGTGATTGATGGGCAGGATCAGTGCATCAGTTCGCCTGTCCCTCCTCTCCTTCCGCCTTCTTCGGACTGTGCGGCTTCATGGCCGTGGCATGCGATAAGGGATCAGATGACGCCGCACAGTCTGAAGCGGGTGTAAGGACCCGAGTGTGAGAGGCGAACATATGTGCTGCGCCAGGCCCTGAATCCCAGCCCCGCAGTGTTTTAACAATGTTAAGACACTGCGGGGCTGGGATTCATGGGCATCGCGAACCGCACCGGCCGACATTACATGATGCCAGAAGATGGGCAGCGCTAACGGCGCTAGGCCAGGGGATAACACGACAGCGCAGACTCCTGTACAGCAAATAACAACGCTCGGGAGGCTGCACCCAGCACCAAGGTGGGATTCTTGACACCTGTGCTGCGTCTCATTACAAAGGGAACTCTCGCCTCCATTACACAGTTTGACTGTCTAAAGGGCTAAATGTTATACGTGTTCCATTCAGCGTGTGCAAGGAGAAAAATTACAAGAGCAACCTTTGACTTGCGCAGCACTGCTGCTGCATAAGCTGTGGCTCTTCTACTTTGTAACCCCTGAGGGGGGGTTAAAGGTGACTTTTGAAATCGGTTCAATTAGGCTTCGGCCTACACTCTGCTCCACCTGCAGAGCCCGGGCTCCAACAACGCTAGTTGCTGTCCGGAAGTGCTGGCTGCACAGAGCCAAACACCTCGCCAATGTGTCAGTGGGGTCCAGCACCGCCAGCTGTTCCCCTGCTGTGTAGCCGGCAACGTGTCCTGCAAAAGCCACGCAGACACAACACACCCAAAGCTGCCGCCTGTGCAGGCTTCGGCCTACACTCCCCTCCCCCTGCTCCTCCTCCTCCTGCTCCTCCTCCTGCTGTCCCTGGGCTCTAACACACCGCCAGTTTTTGCCCAGATGTGCTAGCTGCACAGAGAAAAACACCAGCCAATGTGTCAGTGGGGTCCAGCACCGCCAGCTGTTCCCCTGCTGTGCAGCCGGCAACGTGTCCTGCAAAAGCCACGCAGACACAAGAACTGAAATTGAAGGGAACCTGTCCCCCCTCCCCCAGGCGTTTTTACGTTATCCAGCCACCTTGTACAGCGGTAATGCTGCATGTGTGCAAGGTGGCTCAGAAACGTATTCTCCTCGCACATGTGGAACTGAAAACACGTCTGCAATGTGTCCTCTGTGTGACCATTTAACCGTCCCGGTGGTGTGACTTTCCTTTGTAATGACACGCTGCAACCCCCTTGGTAGCGCTGCCCGTCTTCTGGCATCATTGTTTGGCTGCCTGCGCCTCTGCGGCCGCCCTGACCCACACAACGCCCCTCGGTGTCTTATTTATTGGGACTGCGAGGGTGTGATTGATGGGCAGGATCAGTGCATCAGTTCGCCTGTCCCTCCTCTCCTTCCGCCTTCTTCGGACTGTGCGGCTTCATGGCCGTGGCATGCGATAAGGGATCAGCTGACGCCACATAGTCTGAAGCAGGTGTAAGAACCCAAGCGAGAGGCGAACATATGTACTGCGCCAGGCCATGAATCCCAGCCCCGCAGTGTTTAAACTATGTCAATACACTGCGGGGCTGTGATTCATGGGCATCGCGAACCGCACCGGCCAACATTAAATGAGGTCAGAAGATGGGCAGCGCTAACAGCGCTAGGCCAGGGGATAACACGACAGCGCAGACTCCTGTACAGCAAATAACAACGCTCAGGAGGCTGCACCCAGCACCAAGGTGGGATTCTTGACATCTGTGCTGCGTCTCATTACAAAGGGAACTCGCGCCTCCAACACAGTTTGACTGTATAAAGGGCTAAATGTTATACGTGTTTCATTCAGCGTGTGCAAGGAGCGAAATTAAAAGAGCAACCTTTGACTTGTGCAGCACTACTGCTGCATAAGCTGTGGCTCTTCTACTTTCTAACCCCTGAGGGGGGGTTAAAGGTTACCTTTGAAATTGGTTCAAGTAGGCTTCGGCCTACACTCTGCTCCCCCTGCAGAGCCCGGGCTACAACACCGCTCGTTGCTGTCCGGAAGTGCTGGCTGCACAGAGCCAAACACCTCGCCAATGTGTCAGTGGGGTCCAGCACCGCCAGCTGTTCCCCTGCTGTGCAGCCGGCAACGTGTCCTGCAAAAGCCACGCAGACACTTGCTCTTGTACCTTCTGCTCCACATCCTGGTTCCAGTACCGTCAGCTGGTTCCGGGCAGAGCCTTTGGCTTAGGTGCCTCCCTCTGGGTATCCGAGTTCCACCAACGTCAGGTGGTCCTTGGTAGTGCTTTCAGGCACGGGTACCTCCTGCTTAGTAACCGGGTTCCAGTAACGTCAGCTGGTCCTCGGTAGTTCCATTGGCTCTTGGACCTTCGGCTACCCATCCGGGTTCCAGCACCGTCAGCTGGTTCTCGGCAGTGTCTTTTGCTCTTGTACCTTCTGCTCCCCATCCTGGTTCCAGTACCGTCAGCTGGTTCCGGGCAGAGCCTTTGGCTTAGGTGCCTCCCTCTGGGTATCCGAGTTCCACCAACGTCAGGTGGTCCTTGGTAGTGCTTTCAGGCACGGGTACCTCCTGCTTAGTAACCGGGTTCCAGTAACGTCAGCTGGTCCTCGGTAGTTCCATTGGCTCTTGGACCTTCGGGTAGCCATCCGAGTTCCAGTTCCATCAGCTGGTTCTCGGCATTTTCTCAGCCTTCTTGTACCTTCTGCTACATTTCCAAGTTCAAGAGACTAAACACGATGACCCGGAAGAACACCCCTAAGATGACGACGACACCAGAGACGACAACCACCGTGATGACGACGACCCTGGAGACGATGACCCTGAAGACCACCCCGATGACGACGACCCCGGAGACCACCCCGATGACGACGACCCCGGAGACGACGACCCTGGAGACGACGACGACCTGGAAGACCGAGAAGCAGAAGAACAAGAGGCTGCAGAACAAAGAGCAGAAGGACATTAAGCATAACACAAAATATCAGAGCAAAAAAATATTATGTAAATTATAAGCAGAAGAAGACTAAGCAGTGTATGGGGGTGAGTCCGTTCCTCCTCGTGGTGCCCCTGGATAAAGCCTGATGCTGCAGGCCAAACTGAACGCGGACAAATGTAACTGGTTTGTGACAGGCAGAACGGAAGGTGTAATCTTCAAACTTTTATAGATAACAACTACGGGAATGCCTGTCACAAATAAGAATATGATGAAGAAGTTGAATATGATGAAGATAATAGTAAAATAAAAAGAATATGAACAATGTAACCCAAAAAATAATAGGTAGAAGATGAAGAAGAAGATGAATAAGGTGAAGAAGTTGATGTCAAAGAAGCTGATGATGAGGATAATTAAGAAGAAAGCGTGGGAGAAGTAAAAAAGAAGGTGAAGGGCGTGGAAGTAGTGAAACATCAATATCTGACATAAAAAAAAAAAAAAATAACATAGTCAAATTCTTTCTAACGCCGAACTTCATAAAAAAAAATTAAAAATCCTGCTATTCTATTACATTGGGCTAAACCTCTGTCCCTTTAATATCTCCGCCACGTCCCCCAATACATCCTACATTATTCTTAGTTGTTTTCCTTCATGTAGAATGAACCTACAAGTTTATAAAGGGTTTATTTTAATTCTGATATTTTCGTCCCATTGACTTGCATTGGGATCGGGTATCGGTATCGGATTGGATCCGATATTTTGACGGTATCGGCCGATACTTTCCGATACCGATACTTTCCGATATCGGAAAGTATCGCTCAACACTAGTAAAGGGCATAAAAATGCATCAAAAATGTAATAATCAGAGAGTATTGTTACCGTGTATTAAGGTCCCGACACCTGCAAAATACACGCAGATAAAAAGTAGCAGAAAAAATGCAGCATTTACGCTAAGGCTAGGTTCACATTGCGTTAGTGGGTGGTCGCTAACGGACAGCGTTGCACGGCGAAAATGTCGCAATTAACGCCGTGCAACGGGTCCGTTAGCGCACCCATTGACAGCAATGTAAATTTCACCTGCAGCGCATCGCTAGCGCGTGCCTTTTTTGGCTCGCGCTAGCGATGTGCCGTTCTTCTGTAGCGCGCCTCGGACGCTGCTTGCAGCGTCCACAGCGCGCCCGAGGTCCGTTCCCCGCTCTCGCAGATCAGGGATCTGCGAGAGCGGGGACGTTAGCGCGACCCCTAAACGCGGCCACTACAAATACATTGCATTAGCGCAATCCGCTAGCGCTAGCCCTAAACGGATTGCCCTAACGCAATGTGAACCTAGCCTTAATGTAAACACAGACTCAGCATTATATTTTTTAATTACATTTATTATGAGTTTTATGGAGATAAAAATCGATCACACCATTTTTTTACGTAATTTACCAATCACTGCAAATAATCTGTTCACTATATTACTTGGGTTAGAACAGGAATACCAAAAATGTCTGTTATTTGCAGGTTTTTGATGTTTATTTTAAAAAAGCACATTAATATTGGCACTATTGAAACTGTTTTTGCATTATTTTTGAATAATTTGAAAGGGAAAAAACGCTCTGACTTATTTTTTACCTTTAATATACAGGTACATAGAAATGCACTGGCATATAGCAAAAATGTATCTCTATGTATCACTACAATCTACTGTACCTGTAAGGACGCACAATACATTGCATATTCAAGTACAGAAAATTCCCTATATTTAACAGTAAGTACAAATAGCTATAACAACTCATAGCTACTGCAACAAATAGCATTTGCTGCTGCCTCAAATCATACAGGTTTGAGGCTCAAATCCTCGGGAGATCAGACTTAAAGAAAACAGAAAAATGAGTTATTTAACCCCTTCAGCCCACAAGCCTGTTTTCACCCTCATGACTAGGCCAAATTTTACAATTCTGAGCAGTGTCAATTTATGTGGTATTCACTCTGGAATGCTTCAACAGATCCCACTGATTCTGAGACTCTTTTTTGTGACATATTGTACTTCATGATAGAGGTAAAATTTCTTCAATATAACTTGCATTTACTCATGACAAAAATGGAAATTTGGGGAAAATTTAGCAATTTTAAAATTTTTCATTTTGATGCCCTTACATCAGAGAGTTATGTCACACAAAATAGTTAACAAATAACATTTCCCACATGTCTACTTTACATCGGCACAATTTTTGAAACATAATTTTTTTGTTAGGAAGTTATAAGGGTTAAAAGTTGACTAGCAATTTAAAAAAAAAAATAACAAAACCATTTTTTAAGGACCATATCACATTTGGAGTGACTTTGAGGACCTATATGAGAGAAAATACCCCAAAGTGACACCATTCTAAAACTACACACCACAAAGTCCTCAAAACCACATTCAAGATGTTCACAAGAATTAGTGGAATGTGGATGGAAAAATGAACATTTCACTTTTTCTCACAAAAAAATTACTTTAAACCCATTTTTTTATTTTCACAATGGTAACAGGAAAAAGTGAACCCCAGAATTGTTGTGCAATTCCTCTTGAGTACACAGATACCCAATATGTGGGGGAAAACCACTGTTTGGGTGCACGACAGGGCTCAGAAGGGAAGAAGCACCGTTTGACTTTTGAATGCAACATTGGCTGAAATCAAGAGCAAACCCCATGTCACGTTTGGAGAGCCCCTGTAGAAACCCCAAACAAGTGACCCCATTTTGGAAACCAGACCCCCCAATTAATTTATTTAGATATGTGGTCAGCACCGTGAACCCCCAGATGCTTCACAGAAGTTTATAACTTTGCCGTGAAAATAAAAAAAATCACATTTGCTCCACAAAAATGATCTTTTAGCCCCAAATGTTTTTATTTTTACAAGGATAACAGAAGAAAATGGACCCAAATATTTGTTTTGCAATTTCTCATGAGTATGCTGATTCCATGTACATGGGAGAAAACTACTGTTTGGGCACACATCAGGGCTTGGAAGTGAAGGAGTGACATTTTGGAATGCAGACTTTGCTGGAATTGTCTGTGGGCGTCATGTTGCGTTTGCAGAGCCCTTGATGTGCCTAAACAGTAGAAATCCTCCACAAATGACCCATTTTGAAAACTAGACCCCACAAAGAATTTATTTAAATATGCGGTCAGCATCGTGAAACCCCAGTGCCTCACAAAAAAATTACGTAACGATGAGTCGTGAAAATACAAAAATCAAATTTTTTCCACAAAAATGATCTTTTAGCCCCAAATTTTTATTTTCAAAAGGGTAACAGGAGAAAATGGACCCCAAAATTTGTTGTGAAATTTCTCATGAGTTTGCTGATACCTCATATGTGAGAAAAAAACACGGTTTGGGTGCACGTCAGGGCTCAGAAGTAAAGGAGTGACATTTTTGAATGCAGACGTTTGCATACGTGAGTTGTGTAGTGTATGTCAGGTTGGCATATGTTAGTTGTGTAAGTCAGAAATGAATTTAGTAGTCCATGGATTTCTGAAGCATTCAATACACAGGGCAAGTTTGTTGGGTCTGGTGTCACATTGATTGCGTATCCCCCTTCTGTAACAGACTCAGCTCCTCTTTTGCAACCTTCCTTTTTTGTGCTTTGAGGAAAATGTTTGCCTGGTACGATATGAGCACCTTCAATTTCCGAAGTACTGGTGTCCGCTCCTTCCTGATCTCCAAACATTAGGTCCTTGATTACTACCTCTTGGAACTGAAGGTACGTACCTGTCTGGCCTGCATATTGTGATAGCACAAAAGCATTGTACATTGCCATCTATACGATGTGCGCGGACAGCCTCTTGAACCACACCCTGATTTTTCTCATGGCACTGTATGGCTGGATGACTTGATCAGAGAGATAAACTCCCCCTATGTTCTTGTTGTACCGCAGTACACAGTAAGGTTTCGTGACCTGTGTAGAGGTACCTCATATATTGCAGGGGGTGTTGCCATCTCTATGTATGGTGGTCAAGAAAAGGGCAGTACCACAGGCTGCGGTAGCTCATGCAGAGAGGGACTGGAAGAGTGGGATTCAGGTATAAAAGTTATCTACATAGAGGTGATAACCTTGATCCAGCAGTGGGTGCACCAAATCCCACACAATTTTTCCACTCACTCCCAGGACAGGGGGGCATTCAGGGTGTTCAATCTGGGTGTCCTTCCCTTCATAAACCCTATACTTGTGGATGTTCCCTGCAGTACTCTCACAGTTCTCGTAGAGCTTAATTCTGTACCTGGCCCTCTTGCTGACCAAGTAGTGCCGGAAATTGGGCCTCCCCTTGAAATTTATTAGGGGCTCATCCACGCAAATGTCCCTTTGGGGCACGTACACCTCAGCAAACTTGTTGCTGAACTGACCAATGACCGGAACGAACTTTAAAAAGTTGGTCAAAGTTGGGGTCATCTCAGGGAAGACATTGTGCTTTATCATTGTAATGCAAAAATTTGTGGATTGACGTAAATCATTTACAGGTCATAGCCATGCGGAAGTATGTAGTGTTATACAAAACATTAACACTCAATATTGCCAAAGCTCTGGCTTCTTCACTATCCCCATATGAAGGACCAGGCCTCAAAACATCATCACTTCTACTGTGTCTACAGGGATCCAGTAAGAAAATGATGAAAGGCGGTATGTGCCAAAAATTGCTGTGTGTACAAATTTGTTTGAGCCACCATGAGGTTTACAAAGTCATCAGAGAAAAAGTCTTTCAAAATGTCAATTTCTGGAAGGCCAGTGATGTCAAATTGGATTCCTGATTGCGCCACAAAGTCAGGAATCAGTGGCTCATAATCTTCAGGGGGTGAGGTCCATATGTGAGCAGGTAGCGGGATGCAGTATCAGACAGGAGGAAGAGCAAGAGTTAACAGGTTCATTAACAGGGGTATACTTCACGCATGGAGGTAATGGGTTAAGCAGGGGGTATGGGGGTTGATATTAGCACGATATGCGTGCGGGGCGAGGTATCAGATTAAGCAACTGTTCATAAAAGAGTTAACTTATCAGTCTGCCGGCTTCCTGGCTGCAGAGCCTTAAGTTCCAACGGTGGCGCCTACGCAACTGGAGCGTGATGACTCCGGTTTCGTCCTGTAGAAGCTGGAGATCCGGTTCCTGGCTAAGGCAGTGAGTCTTCATTGTACCAAGGGGGGGTTCTGGATCTACAGTACATCGTACGGGATACAGCACAGTTTGTAACACTGCCGGAGCGTGACTCAGCTCAGCAGTAGTATGCGGGTGAAAAATGGCACAGTTCTGGTTGTCTTATGCGGCACACGCACAGTAATCGCCGGCCCGGAGCGTCTGTCACTTGCAGTCACGGGGACAACGGGCACCCGGCAGAAATCTATCCACAGTCAGTGTAACTGACGCATGGATTATCCTTTTTTCCACACTGACACTATCTCGTTTCAGTAAAAAAAATACTGTAGTATTTATTGTCCCTAATCTAGTCCTATCAACTAATCTAAATTCCTTTTTTTTAACGCTTTACTATCCGACACTAACTCAGTCCCGTTAAAAAATCCTGTAGTAGATGATGATGATGATGATTACTACATTATATTTTTACTGTCTCTAATCTAATCTTATCAACTAATCTAAATTAATTTTTACTCAGCTTTTTTCACAAGGAAAAAAAAATCAACATTCAGCTTTGAGAGAGGTCCATGAGCCACATCCAGCTCCTGCTTCACTCACAGTAGTGACACCCAGATCCCCTATTACCGATATAATGACAGCCAAAGCTTTTCCACTGAAATCACACCAAGGCAGTTTGCCAAGTTCCAGGGTTTCCTATCTTCCACCATTCAGATGTGCCCTTCTGTGCAGGGCTACACACAAAAGTTACCGTCTAGAGATCTACTCTTAATTGCTGTTTGCTACACCTGGAGCTAATGCACCAAGCTGGCAGACAGCCGCGAGCCACACATCAGGGGCCTGCCACATGCGGCTCTCGAGCTACAGGTTGGGATCCCCTGAATTAGGTACTAAGAACAAAATACAATTTGCAGTTAGTGTATGTGGGTATCTAAAGGAGGTATTGTTGCCTAAATAGCTATACCAGGCAGGTCAGAGACCTGCATAGCTGACATAATTACAGGCTGTTAGAAATAAATAAATGGTTAAACCTAATCCTAAGCCATAAAAGTTAAAATATACGCAATTGTGGCAATTTATTGTATGACGTTACACTTCTTACAGTATGATTAGAGATACTGGAACTTGACATATCCCAGCACATCTAAAGTATTTACTGCTTTTTTATTGCATTATTCCTCTTTAAATAGGAGGCTTAGCGTTCTGCCCATAGACAAATTGTAGGAACAAGACTCAATGGATCGTTTTCATTTTTACTACTGATTTACAAATTCCCATACCAGTCATTTTCTCCGACAATCAGGATGGAACGTAACAGTATTTTGACATCTTATATTGTGGACAATGAGCTAACCTGTCCTGAAAATGCAGCCATTTGCAACGGCACCGACTGCCTATTGCCCCCTGACAGATTCAATGCTATTCTAAATACAGTTTTAAGTATTGTCATCACAGTCATGTTAGCTTTGGTCATGTTTTCAATGGGCTGCACTGTGGATATTAAGAAATTTTGGGGCCACATAATACGTCCCTGGGGCATTGCAATAGGATTTCTATGTCAGTTTGGGATAATGCCCCTTACTGCTTTTGTATTGTCTCTGGCATTTGACGTTCATCCAATTCAAGCTGTTGTCATTTTAATAATGGGCTGTTGTCCTGGTGGAACTGGCTCCAACATCCTGGCATACTGGGTAGATGGAGACATGGATTTAAGGTAAGATACATGGGTAAATATCAAGCTCGTACTGTATTTGCTATCCAGACTTTATATGATTTTTTTGTACTTTTTTAAACATACTGTATACTTACTTATTTTAGTGCGGTTGTGTTTGTGATTTCAATACACATCTTCATATCTACAAATTCAAGAGCCATGATG
Organism: Ranitomeya variabilis; assembly: GCF_051348905.1. Classification (NCBI taxonomy): domain Eukaryota; kingdom Metazoa; phylum Chordata; class Amphibia; order Anura; family Dendrobatidae; genus Ranitomeya; species Ranitomeya variabilis. Next base: position 536,872,437 of record NC_135234.1, read on the forward strand.
GATGCAGCAATTGGCAATTGACTCTACTCATAGCGCTAAGGCATTATTCCAATATTATCAAGTTATAAACTATCCACAGCACAAGTGATAATTTGCTGACCATTGGGGATCTCACTATTGGGACCACCACTAATTCCCAGAAAAGGGTTCTGAAGTGTCTGATTCAAATTGAGCAATAGCCAACATGCGTGCCATCTCTCTATTCATTGTATATTGGATAGCCAAGCGCAATACTCAGCTATCTACCGCAGTCCAACAGACAAGCAAGTAATACCCCTCTATCACACTAATATGACATGCTTAACTAATCATAAAACATATCATACCCTTTCAAAAATTGCCATACGCATTTGCTTGGTATATTCTGAATCTTAAATATAGTCTTTCTTATATTGTATTTAAATGATATTTTATATTATAAGGTAATGATATTATTGCAAAATCCACATTCTTTTTAAAGCTAACAGGAAGTTTCATGATTTCAATTTACTTTTTTACAAAAATATCTTTGCCCTCTAAATGCCTGTATTTCATTTATAAGTCTAATTTGCGTGTGACATGTATGATCCATCCATGTCTATAAAGAAACAATAAAATAGGATCCCAAAATGTTGTCACCAGGTGAAAACTCCAAGTGCTTTAGCATTCAAACATATTGTGTGTTAATAAACATAAGGTTGTACAGACATAGAAACAATCTAGGTCATAATAACACTTTAGTGCTGGGAGTATGTTCATAGAGTGTCAAAAAAGCAGACAGAAGGAAGGATTTCTATACATGGAATGCACTAATTGTTGTATTTTCTGCATCCTATCAATTGCATTCATTTGAGGAATTGTATTTCCTAAACAACCTAATGCTAATTATATAATTATATTTTCTAATGTATTAGAATGTTCTATGCAAAATTTTCCCTTTTAACTAGGAAGCTGGCCAACTGACTAATTGGACAAGACTGACAGATAGATAGATAGATAGATAGATAGATAGATAGATAGATAGATAGATAGATAGATAGGGGATAGATAGATAATTTATTTACATAGCACTAGTAAAACCTACATATAAAAACAGCTCTGCATTTGATAACCCCTTCATGACATGCGCCATACTAGTATTGTGCATGTCATGTCCTACCCCTTTGATGTGGACTCTGGCGTTGAGCCCATATATTTCCCGGCACATGTCAGCTGTGGATGGCGCTCATAGCATGTCAGCAATTCTGCTACATACAGGTGATCTGATCATCGCCTGTATGTAGCAGAGGCGACCGGGTTATGGCTATTGAAATGTGCCAAAAGTAAAAAAAAAAAAAAAGTTTTTAAAAATATTAAAAAAATAAAAAAAATAAAAGTTCAAATCACCCTCCTTTCGCCCCATTCAAAATAAAACAATAAAAAAACTCAAATATACACATATTTGGTATTGCCACATTCAGAATCGCCAGATCTATCAATATAAAAAATAATTAACCAGATCGCCAAATGACGTAGCAAGAAAAATGTAAAAACAGAATTACGTTTTTTGGTGATCAAAAGATCATATCTGCAACAAAATGGTATCATTAAAAACATCAGCTCGGCATGCAAAAAAATAAGCCCTCACCCAACCCAAGATCATGAAAAATGGAGGCGATATGGTTGCTGTCACACTAGCAGTATTTGGTCAGTATTTTACATCAGTATTTGTAAGCCAAAACCAGGAGTGGAACAATTAGAGGAAAAGTATAATAGAAACATATGCACCACTTCTGCATTTATCACCCACTCCTGGTTTTAGCTACAAATACTGATGTAAAATACTGACCAAATACTGCTAGTGTGACGGCAGCCTATGGGTCTCGGAAAATGCCACAATTTTTTTTTACAAACTTTGGATTTTTTTTCACCACTTAAATAAAAAAGTGGCTAGACATGTTTGGTGTCTATGAACTCGCAATGACCGGGAGAATCATAATGACGGGTCAGATTTAGCATTTGGTGAACATGGTAAAAAACAAATTAAAAAAAGTTGTGGAATTGCACGGTTTTTGCAATTTCTCTCCACTTGGATTTTTTTTAACCATTTTTGAGTACAAGATATGGTAAACCTAATGGTGCCATTCAAAAGTACAACTTGTCCCACAAAAAAACAAGCCCTATTGATGGAAAAATAAAAAAGTTATGGCTCTGGGAAGAAAGAGAACAAAAAATAGAAACGAAAAAATGAAAATGGGCTGCAGCGCTCAGGGGTTAGAGTATTAGTAAATTGCTTTATTCTTTTAGTTACTTCATGTACTTTTCTTCATTGACATATATGGACGCATTGCCAATGATTACTGGATTGCTACTGCTATGGGCTCATGCACATGACTGAATGAATCGGACGAGTGCTATCCGTTGGTTTGACAGATCGCATTCGAACCCATGTTATTTATGGGGCTGTGCACATGTTCAATTTTTTACTTGGACCGAGTGGTCAGAGGAAAAAAAAACGCATCATGCGTTACAGGAATGATTTTCATGGACTGACATAATGGAGAAGATGGAGAATTTTTTTTTTGCTTTCCACCTCCAAGAAAATCATATCCCACTCTGATCAGAGTCTGATTAGCATAATCGGGCCGTTTATCTCGGATGGATAGAAAACCGTCATCTGCACCTGCCCTTACAGACATCAGTTTGACCGGGCTGCCAGACAAGTAATTTAGCATGTCACTCAGTTCTTGTTCTGATACATTGTAGTAAACCTTCAGAGCAGGTGCTGCTAATAGATTCAACACTCAGATTGTCTGACGTGTGGTGACGGGAATGTATTTACAACAATTTTTCACTCCTCCCTTGCATCTAATATGGGAAATGAAAGGGTTATTCCCATCTTTTCAAATGGATATAGTCGAATAGTGCCTGTAATAAAAACACTTTTGCTGTTATCTACTATTACAATTTAAAGATGTTCTTGAGATATTAACACTTTTCTTTTGCTTACAGCTTGTTGCCTAGGAGACCGACCACCACTGCTGTCCAGCTTGTAAGCACAACACTGAAGATGGCCGGGATTAGGAAGTAACAGCTCGCTCCAACCATCCCGGCCAGCTTCACATTTGTGCTGACAAGCTCAATACATCGAGGTTAGAAGGACTATGCACATTCTGCTGTCTAAAAGTAGTAATTGGTCTCTAAAGCAACAATGGACTAAAGAAAAGTATCTCCAGAATGGCTGAAAATATAAATAAGCACTAAATTAAATTGCAGAAATAATTGTATTTACAAGCGCTATCCGACAATGCCCATTTATGGAGATAGGAAGAATCTTTTCAGCAAATTTTGAAAGCTGTATTGATTTAAAATATTTTATTATTTTGTGACTAGAGATGAAAATTGATGTAGATCAAGATTTTTGGGAAGATTTACAAAGAGATTCAGCATTTTTTTGTAAATTGTAGATGTGGAATGTTGTGATTGATCCAAATCTCCGTTAAACTTGAAACAGCGTATTAAGCGTTTTATGTATTTGATGTTCAGTATAGGAGGCATTTCCCACATTCTCCATGTATCATTACTGCAGCTGCCTGCAATCACCGACACAGGCCAATGCATTGTTTCTGCAGACTACAGTGCAAAATCCGATTTTCTCCATGTGTTTTTGCTCTGCGGCCTCGCTGTTATTCTACATTTGGTTTTAATAGATGTTATGTACGATAAATATCACTATTATTGATTTGTTTTGCAGTATAAGCATGACAACTTGCTCCACTCTCGTAGCATTAGGCATGATGCCGCTCTGCCTCTTCCTCTACACTAAAACATGGGTTGATTCCAATTCAGTTATTATTCCATATGACAGTATTGGTAAGTAATATCAGATACTATTAATTCCACGTACAAATATACTAATAGAGAATGTATTAGGATATTAGAAAAAATTACACATTCACTAATCTTAAAAAATAAAACATTGCAAATTGTTTCCATTGCCCCCTTTGAATGTGTATTTCTGCTTTAAAGAAACATGAAGTAAATCGTATTTTCCGCACAGTCTTGGAAGGAGGCAAATAAAATGTATTATTGTGAAACACTGTTTCCACAATAGATGAACAAATAAATATTTTTTTTCTTTTATGCGTGTGACCAAAAACAAATAATATTTTGACTCTCCAGAGTCTTTTTCATGTAGTCGCAGCACAAGAAAGTGATAGGGGATAAGCTGTGGTGCAGTTGTGGAGATAGCGGCAGCAAGGGATGTGTGCACAGATGCTATACAGCGTCATATGGCATACTCATGGTTATTTGCTCTATATATGCTGCCCCTGCTCTGCTGTGAAGGTAGTGAAGAACAATAAGGCCGGAGTCACAATACAGCGAGATACGGCCGAGTCTCGCTGGTTAAAACCAAGCTCTGGCATCGGCACTCCAGAGCGGAGCGTGCGGCTCCATGTATTGCTATGTGGCCGCATGCTCCGCTCTGGAGTGCCAGTGCCAGAGCTTGGTTTTAACCTGTGAGACTCGGCCGGATACCGCCCAAAGCGCCGCCCCCTTTGTACATGCGGTGATTCCGCATGTGTTCATTGAACTATGCGGAATCACCAAATCCTATCCATAGATTGGGTTAGTTATCTTGCGGAGACGAAGTGTCTCTGCAAGATAAATAGACATGCTGTGGTCTATAAAGACGAGCCGCATGTGCATAAATTCAGGGCCGCCGGATGCGGCCGTGCGCACATAGTGGAGATGGAATTTCATAAAATTCCCTCCACTATGCTGTAACATCTGGATGCTGCGGATTGGATGCTGCGGATGTACACAGCGTCCAATCCGCAGCAAATCCTGATGTATTATGCCACGTGGAAACATACCCTAAGAGAATAGTCAAATGGAGTGGCCAGAAAATGGCCATGGTGTGGTAGTGATTAAGCAAAAACTTGATTGTATTGGGGATTCAGTTGTTGTTCATGAAAATCAGATAATCATTACAATCGGCCAAAACGTTTTGCAGAAGAAACAGCTGTTCCTCCACAAAGTCATTTGGTTGTTAAATAAGACCCTTCACAAGTTTTAGTATGTTAAACTGGCTACATCATGGAATAGTGGCTGCAGAGCTTAATAAATGTAGGTTTTTATTTTTTAATTTCTTATCTACATTGCAGAGATATTATCTTTGGAGGTTTAGGTTATAGTTTAGAAGTTCAATTGGGAAGAGATTTGTCTCTAGGGGTGCGTACTTTTTCCCCTGCATGATGCTGTCTAATCATAAGTAGGCAGCAACATAGAGGGGAAAAAGGAATATGTCAGGAGAGGAGCTTAGAGTAGACATTCTCCTATGTGACACATGTAATGATATGCAGCTCTGATCTCTGCAACTGCTGTATAGAGTCAAACTGCATTCCTTGAGGGCCGCCAACAGGTCATGTTTTCAGGATTTCCTTGTATTGCACAGGTGATAATTTAATCACCTGCACAGAATGATTCCAGCACCTTGTGGAATGCTAAGGAACTCCTGAAAACATGACCTGTTGGCGGCCCTCGAGGAATGCAGTTTGACACCTCTGGTATAGACTATAACAGAGCTGAGTATATTTACAAACACCTCTAGATCTCTTCTCAAGGCAGTCAGCCTAAGGCCGGTTTCACATGTCAGTGGCTCCGGTGACAGTTTCCTCACGTACCGGAGACACTGACTCACGTAGACACATTAAAATAAATGTGTCTCTGCACATGTGCGTGTTTTCACAGACCGTGTGTACGTTTGCAAAACACGGAGACATGTCAGTGTTCGTGGGAGCGCACGGATCACACGGACCCATTAGAGTCAATGGGTCCCTGTAAACACGTACTGCACATGGATGCTGTCCGTGTGCCATCCGTGTGCTGTCTATGTGCTGTCCGTGTGCGTTTTTCTTGTCATAGGGTTAAAATTGTAAAATTGTTGCAATACACGGACACACGTACAGCACACGTACAGCACACGTACAGCACACGGACCTTAAAAACGTACTCACGGACATCGCACGGATCCCACACGGATAGTCTACGTGAGCACACGGACACGGATAACTCCGGTACCGTTTTCTCCGGTACCGGAATTATCTGGATGTGTGAGACTGGCCTAAGGGGAAGGGCATACAGCAGGGCTGAGTGTGTTTACAAACACTTCCAGCTTTCATTTCAGAGCAATCAGTGTGGGGAAAGAGATATAGCACAGCTGAGTGTGATTACAAACACTACCAGCTTTCATTCCACAGCTGTCATTACTACCTCTCCACCCACAATGACTGCCTTGAGAAGAAAATAGATGTGTTTGTAGAAATCACAACTTTAGTGTTCTAATCACTGCCTGTGCTGGAGATGCTGAAGTTTCTTCAGACATGCTCATTGCACCCTTGGTGTAGCCAAAAGGCTCATTGCGCTGTTCCATATACTGGTGTTGCATATCCCCATCTCCCTCACTAGCGATTGAAAATAAATGAATAGGAGCAGTTTGGCAATACCTGGCAGCGGCCATGGGACACTTGACAGGACTGTGCTCTTCAGTTCCACAACTGACATCCGACCTCTGCTGGCACTAAGAACTGATGATCGCTGGGGGTGCTAGGTGTCATATTCCCACTGATCTGATATTGGTGACCTATCAAATTAATAGACTAAACTTTTTTTTAATAATGTACAGTTAGTTCATTGTTAAAAAAAATATTTTCAGGTATGTAACATTTTATAGACACGCATCTCATTTATGGGTAGTTACAAACAGTAAGACATTAATAACATCATTTCTTGCAGGTATTGCTTTAGTCTCTCTTGTTGTTCCAGTTGGATTTGGAATGTTTGTTAATTACAAATGGCCACGAGTAGCCAAGATAATCCTCAAGGCAAGTAAAAAAATGTTTTATATTATAAAAACATATTACAAAGAAAAATATTCCTGCTCACAAATAAAACTGATTCCAGAATCACCTCAATCAACAGGCATTGAAGTTTATTACAAAGTTAACCAGCAGTTGTGCCCACAGTCATTTGAAATGACTTTGTGTTTGTATTGCAGCATATCACAGAAGTCAGTTGTGGATTCAGGTCTTTTAGAAAAGTTCAGCCATACAATCATAAACAGGAATAAGAGTCTTAGGCCTCATACCCATTTGCGAGAAAAAAAACATCCGATTTCCGAACCGAATAAACGGTGGTAAAACATGTGATTGTCATGTGAGTGTCATGCGATGTCAATGCAATTTTTTATCACAACATCCGTATGACATCCGTATGCAATCTGTGTGCAATGTGATTTTAACATACAGCAGTTCTCTAACATTTACACATCGTTTTACAACGAAATATTGTTCAAAACACACATACAGTATATATACACATATATATATATATACACACATATATATTTGTGATAGATAGATAGATAGATAGATAGATAGATAGATAGATAGATAGATAGATAGATAGATAGATAAAACGGCAATTCCTGTGCGCTTACAGTAAAATCACACTGACAGGTTACAATAGAATAGATAAAATAAATGTCTACACATAGTATAGGTAGATATATATACACTCACTGGCCACTTTATTAGGTACACCATGCTTGTAACGGGTTGGACCCCTTTTGCCTTCAGAACTGCCTCAATTCTTCGTGGCATAGATTCAACAAGGTGCTGGAAGCATTCCTCAGAGATTTTGGTCCATATTGACATGATGGCATCACACAGTTGCCGCAGATTTGTCGGCTGCACATCCCTGATGCGAATCTCCCGTTCCACCACATCCCAAAGATTTCATGTTGTTTACGCCAAATTCTGACCCTACCATCCGAATGTCGCAGCAGAAATCGAGACTCATCAGACCAAGCAACGTTTTTCCAATCTTCTACTGTACAATTTCGATGAGCTTGTGCAAATTGTAGCCTCAGTTTCCTGTTCTTAGCTGAAAGAAGTGGTACCCGGTGTGGTCTTCTGCTGCTGTAGCCCATCTGCCTCAAAGTTCGACGCACTGTGCGTTCAGAGATGCTCTTAGGCCTACCTTGGTTGTAACGGGTGGCGATTTGAGTCACTGTTGCCTTTCTATCAGCTCGAACCAGTCTGCCCATTCTCCTCTGACCTCTGGCATCAACAAGGCATTTCCGCCCACAGAACTGCCGCTCACTGGATTTTTTTTCTTTTTTGGACCATTCTCTGTAAACCCTAGAGATGGTTGTGCGTGAAAATCCCAGTAGATCAGCAGTTTCTGAAATACTCAGACCAGCCCTTCTGGCACCAACAACCATGCCACGTTCAAAGGCACTCAAATCACCTTTCTTCCCCATACTGATGCTCGGTTTGAACTGCAGGAGATTGTCTTGACCATGTCTACATGCCTAAATGCACTGAGTTGCCGCCATGTGATTGGCTGATTAGAAATTAAGTGTTAACAAGAAGTTGGACAGGTGTACCTAATAAAGTGGCCAGTGAGTGTATATGTCAGTGAGACAAACATATATATTCTATTTATGTTTCATAGATAGATAGGAGAAAAGCCGATAATTCAATTGTCGGCTTTTGCTATGTCCTTACCGAACCCGACAGGATACGAGACATGGTTTACATACAGTAAACCATATCATATCCTTTAGATTTTTACATATTCCTCACTAATAATGTTAGTGGTGTTTGTGTGTAAAATTTGGGAGCTCTAGGTGTTAAATTAAAGGGTTAATTCATGGAAAAAACTGTTGTGGGCTCCCGCACAATTTTCTCCACCAGAGAGGGAAAGCCAGTGACTGAGTGCAGATATTAATAGTCTAGGGAGGGACCATGGTTATTGCCCCCCCCCCGGCTAAAAACATCTGCCCCCAGCCACAGCAGAAAAGGCACATCTGTAAGATGCGCCTTTGCCTCTCTCTTCCCACATCCCTGTAGCCATGGGATATGGGGGAATAAGGTGTTAATGTCACCTTGCTATTGTAAGGTGACATTAAGCCTGGTTAATAATAATCCTTTAATTTAACACCTAGAGCTCCCACATTTTACACACAAACACTACTAACATTATTAGTGAGGAATATATAAAAATCTAAAGGATATGAAATAGTTTACTGTATGTAAACCATGTCTCATATCCTGTCGGGTTCGGTAAGGACTTAGCAAAAGCCGGCAATTGAATTACCGGCTTTTCTGCTATCTATCTATCTCTGAAACATAAATATATATATATATATATATATATATATATATCTATTGTAGCGTGGCTAAAGGGTGTCTAATCGATGGGAGATATGTGTCGCATAGATGGCTTGCCGCTGTGATGTAACCATAGCTACCTATATGTCTGTCAGGACCTGTGGTGATGTCAGACCACATGGCTAATCATGTGATGGGTTACTGGGTGTGGTTAGCTCTATATAAGACAGGCTAATGTTTAACACAGGGGATATGTGTGGAGGTGCTAGCCTCCAGTGTGTTAAGGCTCCAGCACTGAGCCTGAAGGAATGGACACTTGTTTTTTCCCTTTTGCCTGAGTTAAAGGCTATTTGTTTTTCCTGTTTATGCTAATCTGGTTTATGAAGCAATAGACCTTTGAACTTTTGTTGGAACCTGCCTCCTAAGTGTCAGCCGTCGCACCTGAGTGAGTGAAATCCCTACAATTGGTGAAGAATGCGGGCAGCGTTCCCAGTGGAGACGTAAGTCTATTTTTTGGATGTCCTGGGTCAAGTCAGCTGTAAGCCAGCAAGCATTGCCGGGGAAAATGGAGGACCTGCTGAAACACTTGGTTAAGTCGCAGTCACAGCAGCAAGAGGCTAACAGGCTGTTTATGCAGCAGTTGCAACAGAACCAGCAAGAGACCAACAAGCTGTTGATGCAGCAGATACAACAGAGCCAGCAGGAGCAACGGCAGAGTCAGCAGGAGCAACGGCAGCAGATGCAGCTTCTGGCAACCGCCATCCAGGGCAAGACGAGCGCCCCAACCCCAGGTTTGGCTGATGACACCCACGTCCAGAAGACTGTAAGACGCGCATTACAGAAAATGACCCCCGGGGATGATGTTGAGGCCTTCCTGACGGTGTTTGAGAGGGTCGCTGAGAGGGAAAAACTCCCGCCAGAGCAGTGGGCAGAGGTACTGGTGCCATACCTGACGGGAGAACCCCAGAAGGCGTACTATGATTTGACCTTGCAGGATGCCAAAGAGTATCACAAATTGAAAGTCGAGATTCTCGCACGTTTGGGGGTGACACTGACTGTTAGGGCACAGCGAGTTCACTGCTGGGCCTATCACCGGGACAAACCGCCTCGCTCCCAAATGTTTGACCTGTTGCACCTGGTCCAGAAATGGCTGCAGCCAGAGTTATGTACACCTGCACAGATGGTGGAACGAGTGATGATGGATCAGTTTGTGCATTCCCTCCCGAGGTCCATACAGACTTGGGTTGCCCAGGGTGATCCCCAGAATGCCGACGAACTGATCGGACTGGTCGAGAGATACCAAGGGATGGAAGGCTCCTTTGGGAGGCAGCCCATGCCATACTGGGGGTCCCAGAAAGCTGCTGAGTCCCAAAAAGGGGTGGCGCGTCCAAGGTCACAAAGGGCGGGGGAGGTGGTGCTCAAGGTCCCTACGGGTGATATTATTTGCTGGAGGTGCCACGGGCCAGGACATATAGCTGCCCATTGTTCCCAGACCACTGAGCAGATGGACTGCAGCATGGGACGCCGTTGTTCATACTATGCGTATCCAGCCTGCAGTGTGAACTCTCCGCCCAACGAGGGACTTCAAGCGTGTCCCGTAAGGGTGAACGGTCGAGCAGCAACAGCGCTGTTGTACTCAGGGAGCTTAGTGACCCTGGTGAGGGCCACTTTCCCTCTCCACCTGCTCCCGGGAAAGAAGGTCGGCGTGCGGTGCATACATGGTGATGCCAAGGACTACCCTTTGGCCAGGGTGGACATTGAAATGGCATGTGGCACTGAGTCCCACATAGTCAGCGTCGTGCAGGACTTGTTGCACCCTATAATTATTGGCCGGGATTTCTGTCTGTTTTGGGATTTGTGGGGAAAAGGTTCTGAGCTCCCTAGCAAGAGTAGGGAACCAGTGAACCCTGGAAGGGTGTCACCACACCCAGAGACAGACAGGTTTCCTTTTTGTGTGCTGGTTGGGGATGAGGAGGAAGTATCCCCTGCATCTGACACTATGGAGTTAGAGGTAACCGGTGAAAATTTTGGGACTGCCCAACATAGGGACCGCACTCTGAGGGAAGCCTTTAATAATGTCACAGTTATTGACGGGTTGGAACAGGAGCCGGGGGCAGACACAAGGTTTCCCCATTTTCTGATGAGTGGGGAGTTGTTGTACCGGGTCACAAAAATAAGGGAGGAGTTGGTAGAGCAGTTGGTAGTGCCGGGTCCATATAGACGGAAGGTGTTGGACATGACCCATTCACACATCTTGGGTGGACACCTAGGGGTGGAAAAAACGCAGGAATGGGTTGTGCAGAGATTCTATTGGCCTGGGTGTCACTGAGAAATAGTGAACTATTGCAGGTCCTGACCTACATGTCAGCTAACTGCTCCCACTCCTCATTTCCGGAACCCCCTTGTGCCACTGCCCATTATTGAGGTACCGTTCGAGAGAATTGCCATGGACTTGGTTGGTCCCATAGTTAAATCAGCCCGGGGCCATCAGTATATATTAGTCATCCTGGACTATGCCACACGCTATCCTGAGGCAATTCCCTTGAGAAATTCTTCCTCGAAGAGTATAGCCCGCGAGTTGGTCCATGTCTTTTCCCAGACAGGTCTGCCGAAGGAGATCCTGACTGACCAGGGGACACCTTTCATGAGCAAGGTGATGAGGGAGTTATGCAAAGCCCTGAAAATCTCCCAGTTGAGGACCTCGGTGTACCATCCCCAGTCAGATGGTCTTGTTGAGAGATTTAACAAGACACTGAAGAGCATGCTGAGAAAAGCTATAGAGAAAGACGGTAGAGACTGGGATTGTCTCTTACCCTATCTGATGTTTTCCATTCGTGAAGTTCCACAGCCCTCCACAGGGTTCTCACCGTTTGAGCTTCTATATGGCCGACATCCACGAGGACTCCTGGATGTAGCCAAGGAAACCTGGGAAGCCGAAGCCACGCCCCACAGAAGCGTCATTGAGCATGTGGCCCTGATGCAGCAGAGGATTGCAAAGGTGATGCCTATCGTGAAGGAACACCTCCTCCAGGCACAAGAAGCTCAGGCCAGAATCTACAACCGGTCTGCAAGAGTGAGGCAGTTCAATCTGGGAGACCAAGTTCTTGTGTTAGTTCCAACAGTGGAAAGCAAGTTCTTGGCCAAATGGCAAGGGCCATATGAGGTTGTCGAGAAACTTGGTGAAGTAAATTATAAAATTCACCAACCAGGAAGACGGAAACCATTCCAAGTGTACCATGTCAACCTCATCAAGCCGTGGCAAGATAGAGAGCCGACAGTAACTCCATCGTTGTTAAGCAACCCAGAAGGTGAGGTTGGAGCGGTTACTATAGCGGAGATGCTATCGAAGACCCAGAAACAACAGTGTCGGGAGTTACTCCAGAAAAATAGGGACCTGTTTTCAGAGTTGCCAGGACACACGAAGGTCATAGCGCACGAGGTCCTAACAGAGCCACATGTGCGGGTGAACGTGAAGCCCTATCGTATTCCTGAGGCTCGTCGAGAAGTTATCTCCAAGGAAGTGGAGCGTATGTTGAAGCTTTGAGTCATTGAGGAATCCAAGAGCGGTTGGTCGAGCCCAATTGTCCTGGTCCCAAAACCTGATGGAGAGTGGAGGTTTTGCAATGACTATCGGAAGTTGAATGAGGTCTCCAAGTTTGACGCTTATCCCATGCCCCGCGTTGATGAGCTCATCGAAAGGCTTGGGCCCGCCAGGTACATAACCACCTTGGATTTGACGAAGGGGTATTGGCAGATCCCCATGGCACAGGAAGCCAAGGAGAAGACGGCGTTTTCTACACCAGATGGATGTTTCCAGTATGTCCGGATGCCGTTTGGCCTACAGGGAGCTCCAGTGACCTTCCAGAGGGCTATGGATAGAATCCTTGCACCACATAAGGCATACGCTGCTGCGTACCTGGATGATATCGTCATCTTTAGCCTGGACTGGGAGAGTCATCTGGAAAAGGTCCAAGCGGTGTTTGATGCTATAAGAGAGGCTGGATTTACAATAAACCCGAAGAAGTGTGCCTTGGGTAAAGAGGAAGCTAAGTACCTTGGATACATAGTGGGTCGTGGAGAAATAAAACCCCAAATCAGTAAAGTGGAGGCAATTCAAACATGGCCAAAACCAGTTTCCAAGAAGCAAGTTAAAGCCTTCCTGGGAATCGTGGGAAATTACAGGAGGTTCATCCCAAACTTCGCCACGATGGCTGCGCCTCTGACTGACCTGCTAAAAGGGACAAAATCAGTAATGGTTAAGTGGTCCGAAGAAACAGAGTCAGCCTTCCAAGAAATGAAAGAGGCTTTGTGTAAGCAACCCGTTCTGGCCCCAAACTTCAAAAAAGAGTTTATTCTTCAGACAGATGCCTCAGATGTCGGGGTGGGAGCAGTCCTTTCCCAAGAGCTACATGGGGAGGAGCATCCTGTCCTCTATCTGAGTAGGAAGTTGTCCTTGTCTGAAAAGAACTACTCAGTCGTTGAGAAGGAGTGCTTGGCCATAAAATGGGCGGTGGACACATTACGGTACTATCTGCTGGGACGTAAATTTAGATTGATATCCGACCATGCCCCACTTAGGTGGATGAGGGAAACGAAGGGTAGAAATGCTAGGGTCACCCGTTGGTTCTTAGCCCTGCAGGACTTCTGTTTCCATGTGGAACATAGGGCCGGAAAGCTGCACGGTAATGCTGATGCCCTGTCAAGAATCCCTTGTCTAGTGGGGGAAAGTGCCAAGCCCCACGGCTTTAGGCAGAGGGGGAGGTATGTAGCGTGGCTAAAGGGTGTCTAATCGACGGGAGATATGTGTCGCATAGATGGCTTGCCGCTGTGATGTAACCATAGCTACCTATATATCTGTCAGGACCTGTGGTGATGTCAGACCACATGGCTAATCATGTGATGGGTTACTGGGTGTGGTTAGCTCTATATAAGACAGGCTAAAGTCAGGGGATATGTGTGGAGGTACTAGCCTCCAGTGTGTTAAGGCTCCAGCACTGAGCCTGAAGGAATGGACACTTGTTTTTACCCTTTTGCCTGAGTTAAAGGCTATTTGTTTTTCCTGTTTATGCTAAACTGGTTTGTGAAGCAATAAACCTTTGAACTTTTGTTGGAACCTGCCTCCTAAGTGTCAGCCGTCGCACCTGAGTGAGTGAAATCCCTACAATATATATATATATATATATATATATATGTCTCACTGACATATATATATACATATATATACCTATTCTATGTGTATATCTATATTCTATTCTAACATGTCAGTGTGATTTTACTGTACATCGCACTGAATTACCGGCTTTTGAAAGGACACCGGTGTGTAAAAATCGGACAGGACTCGCATGGTGATTTTTATCTCGCACCCATTGACTTACATTGGCGAGTCTCGTCTGAGAATTGCAGCAAATCGCAGCATGCTGCGATTTTTTTCTCAGTCCGATTTCGACTGAGAAAAAAATAAAAAAATCGCAAATGAGATGTCACCTATTGAACAACATTGGTCTGAGTGCAATCTGATTTTTTTATTGGAGTGTACTCGTCCGTTTTTCTCGCAAATGGGTATGAGCCCTTAGGATGCATCATTGCCGAGCAAGTAACCATTTTAGATTTTCCAAATGATCTGTTCTGTTATGAATAGTACTGTGCCATGTACACATTTATCAACCCAATTGCAAAATAATTCTCAATTTTTGTGCCAAAAAAATTGTCTTTCACGATATACACCACATGTATTATGTGTTTTAGATTCCTTTCATGCCTAATCAAATATGACTTAACTGAAAAGGCCGTGTCTTACCATAAAAGAGGAGTGGTGTAACAGGCGACACTTTACACTAAAAAAGGCCAACATTTTCTGACACAACATAATGCTAGGTGCATTCTGCTTCTATGCATTTAGCCTGCAGTATACTTTAGGAGTGGACAGATGCCCATGCATCAATCCTGACTGTGTCCACTGACGAATGCATACCTCCTGAGTAGTGTTGAGCGATACCGTCCGATACTTGAAAGTATCGGTATCGGAAAGTATCGGCCGATACCGTCACAGTATCGGAATCCAATCCGATACCGATACCCGATACCAATACAAGTCAATGGGACTCATGCATCGGACGGTATCCCTGATGGTTCCCAGGGTCTGAAGGAGAGGAAACTCTCCTTCAGGCCCTGGGAACCATATAAATGTGTAAAAGAAAGAATTAAAATAAAAAATATCGCTATACTCACCTGTCCGACGCAGCCGGGACTTCAGCGAGGGAACCGGCAGCGTTGTTTGTTTAAAAATCGCGCTATTACTTGGTTACGTGAATTCCCGGCTTGTGATTGGTCAGGTCGGCCATGTTGCCGGGACGCGGACCAATCACAGCAAGCCGTGACGAAATTACGTCACGGCTTGCTGTGATTGGTCCGCGTCCCGGCAATATGGCCGCCCTGACCAATCACAAGCCGGGACGTCACGGGAGGCTGGACACGCGCTCATTTTAAAATGGGCGCGTGTCCAGCCTCCCGTGACGTCACGACTTGTGATTGGTTGCGCCGCGATCAACCAATCACAAGCCGGGAGGCTGGACGCGCTCATTTTGAAATGGGCGCGTGTCCAGCCTCCCGTGACGTCACGGCTTGTGATTGGTTGCGCCGCGATCAACCAATCACAAGCCGGGAGGCTGGACGCGCTCATTTTGAAATGGGCGCGTGTCCAGCCTCCCGGCTTGTGATTGGTTGACCGCGACGCAACCAATCACAAGCCGTGACGTCACGGGAGGCTGGACACGCGCCCTTTTTAAAATGAGCGCGTTTCCAGCCTCCCGTGACGTCACGGCTTGTGATTGGTTAATGGCGGCCATGTTGCCGGGACGCGGACCAATCACAGCAAGCCGTGACGTATTTTCGTCACGGCTTGCTGTGATTGGTCCGCGGCCCGGCAACATGGCCGCCCTGACCAATCACAAGCCGGGACTTCGCGTAACCATGTAAAAGCGGGAATTTTAAACAAACAACGCTGCCGGTTCCTGCGCTGAGGTCCCGGCTGCGTCGGACAGGTGAGTATAGCGATATTTTTTATTTTAATTCTCTATTTTACACATTTTAACATTAATGTTGTTCCGATACCCGATACCCGATACCACAAGAGTATCGGAATCCCGGTATCGGAATTCCGATACAGCAAGTATCGGCCGATACCCGATACTTGCAGCATCGGAATGCTCAACACTACTCCTGAGTGCACCTAGCCTTGGCCAACTAAACAGTGTCTAAGGCGATGTGCACACGTTGCGTATTTGCTTGCGAAATTTCTGCAAGGTTTCTGCATCTCTTGGCAGAAAAACGCAGCCGGTAACATGCGCGGTTTTTATGCTTTTATGCATTTTTTCATGCGCTTTTTTAAACCCATAGAGCTAAATAAAGATATATTATTTAAAAAAATAAGAATTGTGATGTCATTTCCTTGTTCAACCTTTTCAGTCAGATACCCTCATTAATATTAAATAAAGACACACACACGCACCAGCCTATGTAGGTGCATTACCATAATTAACCTACATATGCTATAACAAAAAAGCAACTATCAGATATCTGCATGAAATGCAATATCTGTTTATTTAAAAAAAAAAATGTAAAAAATTGCGTGGGCTACAGCATAATTTTAATAACCAGCAGAGGGAAAGCTGATGGCTGAGGACAGATGTTAATATTCTGGGAAGGAGCCAATAGCCAAAGGTTCCCAGGCTATTAGTATCAGCTCACAGCTGTTTGCTTAGCCTTTACTTGCTAGTTTACAGAGGAACCCCAGAAAAAAATTGAGTTGGGTCCCCCTATAAAATCAACCCAGCGAAGGCTAGGCAGACAGCTGTAGGCTGATATTAATAGCCTGGTAAGGGGCCATGGATATTGGCATATTAGCATCTTTCCAGGCTTAAAATATCAGCTCTCAGCCACCCCAGAAATGGCGCATCTTATAGATGCACCAATTCTGGCACTTAGCCTTGCTCTTCCCACTTGCCCTGTAGCGGTGGCAAGTGGGGTTCATATTTGTGGGCTTGATGTCATCTTTGTATTGTCAGGTGACATCAAGCCCACAGGTTAGTAATGGAGAGGCCTTTATAAGACACCTATCCATTACTAATCATATAGTTACATGATAAATAAAGACACAGCCAGAATAAAGTCCTTTATTTGAAATAATCACACAGACTCCTTTATTGAATCTAAATTTACCATTCTTACTGAACGCCTAATCCCCGAAGCCCTTGTCTCCTGCAAACAATCAAAAAAATAATAAACCAACATATACTTTAGGCTAGACAGACTTCAATCCCGCTAGGGTCACATCATCGTGTTTCTCTCATCCAAGAAAATCTGGCCCTTTATACTAATCACAGTCTGATGAAACATTGAACAGAATATGATCCAATTTTCTCAGATGTGGAGAATAAACAAAAAAATTCTCCATCTTCTCTTCTCCATTCTGTCTGCATGTGAAAATTAGACCGCACTCACATGTCATTCGTATGCTGTCCAATTTTTTCCACGGACACATAAACATGAATGACCAAGTGCGATCCAATAATCGGATGCAGCTCGAGCATGCTGCAATATTTTTTTCCTCGGACCATTTGGTCCAAAGGAAAAAATCGGACAAGTGCACGGCCCCATAGAGTAAGATGGGGACAAATGCTACCCGTCAAAATGACGGTCATCTGCACAAGCCCTTAGACTGATTTATGAAACACTAGGATGATCTGGTACAGGAAAGATATATATCTTGGTACCGTGTTAGCCAGTAGATAGAAAAATATTTAGAATTGAGAGTCCTCAGTGGTTGATACCTTTTAATGACTAACTGAAAAGATGGTAACAAATTGGAAGCTTTCGAGACTACACAGGTCTCTTCATCAGGCAAAGACTAAAAGAAATTCTGAAGAATCACATATTTATGCACAACATAGCACAGAGAAAAAAAAAACATGGATAAGATAGGTGACATGAAGCAGAATTACCATGAGTGATAAACAGTTATGTCCATAAATATTGGGCCAGTTCTTAGATAAGAAATGTTTTATTGTCCTCTGATTGGGGTTGGTTCTGTTGTGATGAACCCACATGGTCTAAGGGGCAAGTTCCTTAGTTGATGTAAAAAGACATAAATCCATGCGACACATTCATTCCTGCAGTGAGAGTGTCAAAGCTCGTCATCAGTTTATAGTCCCAGACTCTTCTGTCTCTCTTAGATTTTAAGTTACCTTTTAACACAAGTAATTTCATGTCCATAATGTTATGATTTGGGAGACAAAAATGGAACGTGTAATGGAACGTCTTTAGCTGTGGCTCAGACTCCGTCCAGATGATTAAAATGTCATCAATGTAGCGATAGTGACATTTTAATCATCTGGACGGAGTCTGAGCTACAGCTAAAGACGTTCCATGAACAGTTTGATCAATTTCATCCAACCATCAACTTGACACTCAACTACTCCTGTACTGAAATTAACTTTTTGGACACCATCAGTAAGCTGCAGAACAATAAAATACACGTGTGTACATCGTGAATAAAATACATGATTAAAAAATAAATCCAGCAGAGGGAAAGCCAACCGCTGGTGGCTGATTGTTATGACCTGGTGAGTACGGAGCGGTACTGAGATGACCTAGTGGGCAAAACCAATCATGGACTCGCTAAGGAGCAGCACTGAAATGACCTGGTGGGTAAAACAAAAATAGGACTAGCTCTGAGGAGGTGGTAACTTTACTGACCGCAATCCCTACTCCTAACACCAACACTAGAAATAGCCGTGGAGCGTTCCTATCTCTGCCTAGACGCCTCTGCACAGCCTAAGAACTAGCTACCCCTGAAGATGGAAACGGAAAGCTATCTCGCCTCAGAGAAACCCCCAAAGGAAGATAGCCCCCCACAAATATTGACGGTGAGTGAAGAGGGAAAATGACAAACTCAGAAATGAAACTAGATTTTTTAGCAAAGGAGGCCAATACTATCTAAATAGACAGAGATAGAAAAGGATACTGTGCGGTCAGTATAAAAACTAAAAGTCCACGCAGAGTTTACAAAATTAACCACCACACCGACTCACGGTGTGGAGGGGCAAATCTGCGACCCCAGAGCTTCCAACTAGCCGGAATATTTCATAATGACAAGCTGGACAAAAGAGACATAAATTGAACTGAACAGAAGGTCATAAGCAGGGAAACACCCAAAAAGTAGCAGACTTATCTTAAGCTGAAAATGGACTGGCCAACAGAGAACTTCCAGGAAAGGACTGAATCCACAGGAAATACATTGACAGCTGGCATCCACTAAAGCCAAAAGCCCAGTTAAATAACAAGGCCAGGAAACCGATTAGTGAACGCAGCTGCTAAGTTCCACTTGAAACCACCAGAGGGAGCCCAAGAGCAGAACTCCCAAAAATACCATTTGCAACCACAGGATGGAGCCCAAGAACGGAATTCACAACAGCTGATGTTAATAATTTGGAAAAGTGGTCAATGTCCCAAAAGGTTTCCAGGCTATTAATAACAGCTCAACATCAGCCTTTTCTGGTTAGTTTATGGGGGACCCCAGAAAAAAATGAAATGGGGTCCCCCTATAATTTCTAACCAGCAAAAAATAAACAGACAGCTGTGGACTGATAATAGCCTGGGAAGGGGCCAGGGATATTGCCCTCCTCCCAGGCTAAGAACATCAGCTCTCAGCTGTCCCAGAAATGGCACATCCATAAGATGCCCAAATCTGAAGCTTTGCCTCACTCTTCCCACTTGCCCTGGTGCGGTTACAGGGTGATAGGGCTGGGGTTGATATCAGCTGTTTTATGGCGGCTGACATCAAGTCCAGGGATTAGTAATAAAGAGGCATCTATAAGATGGCCCCCATTACTAACCCCATAGTCATACTGTTAAAAATACAAAGACAGAATAAAGTCCTTTCATTGAAAGAAAGACACACTCCCTTATATGAAATAAACAGCCCTCACCCTCTTTTTACTATTTATTACTGTAAAAATTAAAATAATAAAACACCATATTCCTCATCTCTCTGACGATAATCTAATTGTCCCACAAAGAACTCCAGCTTTGATACATCTGGATTGCATGACTGATTGATGGCATGATGTGACCCCTCAGCTATGAATCCAGGAGACACTTAGCTGATATTGGGACGCAGCTTCAGTGACAAGTGGTAACGTCATAGAGGTTACCGCTGGTCACTGCCAGCTGTTCCCACAGTCAGCTAAGTGTGAGCTGCAGTAACCTTCATTGCGTCACTCCTAGCACAGTGAGAAATTTCACACATCCATATGGAACTGATACTAGAAAAAACAGTGTTTTGGATCAATGTGTCATAAGGGTGCCATCAATGTGCCATCCGTGTTTTTCCGGTATGGATAAAGAAATGAAAATACAAAGCTTCTCCTATACGTTGCAATGTTACACACATACAGCGTGCGGATGGCACATGGATGTGAAAAAAACGGATGCCACATGTACCAGAATACGTACATGTGAAGGGGGCCTTAGACAGTGCAAATTTTATCTTGACAGTCTTAAAATACTCCAAATTTATCATAGTGTTTCATGCTGTTTAACAGGTCTGGCATAATTTTAGAATGTCTACAGTGTTCACACCCCCTTTAAGCAAGAGCACACCCTATTGTTGGACAATGTATAAAAAGTACAACAGCCACCAGGCAAACATGAAGTTAGGAGGCAGAGAAATGCTGCTCTACTAAAGACCGAAAATTAGCACACCTCTGTCATCACATTTGACCTATCTAAAATATTAATATGGGCATACAGATATAAACTGCTTAAAAAATCCTAACAGTACTGTATGCCTCATATCAGATGGTTTGCTGTTGGGAAATCTGCTTTATGCAAATAACCTCTTCCAGGCTATGGGGAGGAGCTGCCTGGAAGATAACTCTTCAGAACTTATTTTAAATAAAAGGGGAGTTAACAGTGTGAGACATGTAACTAACACAGAACAATAAATCAACATTGCCTTCTTGCAAACACATTTTTTGCTTCTCTCTGAGCTCTGCTGTACTGCACAATATTGCAACCTTGCCTACCTGTGAGATAGAAACTGAGGAATCTGCAGAAGTGTTAGTTATTATAATCAAACACAGCTCTGCAGTGAGATCAGAGAGAAGCCATTACACATCACACTTGTAACTCCCTCCTTTATGTAAAATAATTTATGGAGACAGAGTTGAGTTTTTTCCAGGCAACATCCTCCCCATAGCCTGTAAGAGTTACCGTATTTTTTGGACTACAAGACACACTTTTTCCCCCCCAAAAAAGGGGGGAAAATGGGCGGTGCGTCTAATAGTCGCAATGCAGGCTTACCGTGGCGGCAGAGGTGCCGTGGCAGAGGTGCGGCGGCAGAGGTGTGGCGGCAGAGGTGCGGGGATGAGGAGGCGCAGTGAGCGGGGTCCCTTTCTCCGGTGAGGTGATGCAGCAGCCCGGTAAGCAGCAGAGCCGGGTGAATCCTGTTGTTATCGGTGGTGGCGGCCATCTTCCTGAGGCCGCGCGTGCGCAGATAGAGCGCTCTGCTTCCCGGGGATTCAGGAAAATGGCCGCGGGAGGCCGCGCGGGCGCAGATGGAGATCGCGGTGGCCATTTTCCTGAAGCCGAGTTCGCAGATTTAGATCTTGGCTTCAGGAAAATGGCCGCCGCGATCTCCATCTGCGCACGCGCGGCCTCCCGCGGCCATTTTCCTGAGGCCCCGGGAAGCAGAGCGCTTCATCTGCGCACGCGCGGCCTCAGGAAGATGGCTGCCACCACCGATAACAACAGGATTCACCCGGCTCTGCTGCTTACTGGGCTGCTGCATCACCTCACCGGGGAAAGGGACCCCTCTCATGCCATACCTCTCACTGTGCCTCCTCATCCCAGCACCTCTGCCGGTAACCACTGCTGCAACCCTCCCATGGACACCAGGCCGTGGCGTCGCCCACCTGAGCAGGAAGGGACCCTGCTCAGGTGCACGCCGTACCGCATCACCCCACCTCTGCAGACACCATGCCTCCTGTGACCCTGCTCTGCCACCGCCAGCCCTCAGGTAAGATACTGTAAATTCAGACAATAAGACGGACCCCCATCTTATAAAAAATCTTTTTTCTGCAATTTTCACCCCAAATTTGGGGTGCGCCTTATGGTCCTGTGCGTCTTATAGTCCGAAAAATGCAGTAATTTATATAATGTGATAAAAGATAATTTATCAGCCACAAGACACCTGATATGGGGCACCACTTTCCTCAACAGTTTATAATCTGTGTGACCATATTAATAGTTTACATAGGTGAAATGTGGTAACTGATGCCATTTAATTGCTGTGATATATTTTGTGTCTATTTTGTGAGAAAAGTCAAATGTCATAAATTAGTCATAATTAATGTTAGTAAATTGTGGATCATTGTGTATAGAGGTGTTTATATTGTTCTACTGCTTAAAAGCGAATATCTGGCCTCTATAAAAATGCACCTCATGCTGTGTGTGAATCCAGTCTAAAAGCTGGATTAGAGAACTTGCACTTATTGGAAGAGAGGCAAGAAGAAAACCATTTTTGAAAAAAAAGCCATAAGAAGTCCTGTTTGCGGTTTGCAAAAGGCCATGTAGGGGCAAAGCTAGCATGTGAAAAATGTTGATCTGGTCAGATGAGGAAAAAGCAGAACTTTTTTCGCTAAATACAAAATGCTATTTGTGGCGGAACATTGACACTGCATATCACCCTAAAAAACACCACTCCCACCACAAAAATGGTGGTGACGACATCATGCTGTGTTGATGCTTTTCATCTGCTGGTACAGGCAGGGAAGCTGGTCAAAGCTGATGGGAAGGTGGATGGGGTAAAAACAGGGCAATGCTGGAGGAATAACCAGTTATAGGCTGCAAAACACTTGAGACTGGTGCATGGGTTCACATTCCAGCAGGACAACGACCCTAAACATACTGCCAGATCTATAATGGAATTGTTTAAATCAAAGAATATTCATTTATTTGAATGGCCCAGTCAAAGTCCAGACCTAAGTCCAATAGAGAATCTGTGGAAAGATTTGAGAATTGCTGTTCACAGATGCTCTCCATCCAATCTCATTGAGCTAGAGCTAGTTTGCAAAGAAGAAAGGGCAAACATTTCAGCCTCTAGATATGCAAAGCTGGTAGAGACATACCCAAAAGACTTACAGCAGTAATTGCATCAAAAGGTGGTCTTACAAAATACTATACACAGTATTATTATGCTATTTTGTATTGTTATATTACATAAAATCCAAATAAAATACAGGGGTTGGACAAAATAATGGAAACACCTGGAAACATCAACAAAAGTTAGTTTAATATGGTGTAGGTCCACCTTTTGCAGAAATTATAGCCTCAATTCTCCGAGGTATGGATTCATACAAGGTGTGAATTGTTTCCAAAGAAATTTTAGCCCATTCTGCAGTTAAAACACCCTCCAGTTCTTTGAGCGACAATGGCGGCGGAAATCGACGTCTAATTGAATCTCTAAAATCGACCATAAATGCTCAATAATGTTGAGGTCTGGGGATTGTGGGGGGCCAGATGAGATGCTCAACTTCATTAGAATGATCCTCGCGCCATGCTTTAATGATTCTAGCTGTATGAATTGGTGCATTATCATCCTGAAAGATGGCGTTTCCCTCCGGGAACAGTGCTTGAACCATTGGATGCACTTGGTCACCCAAAATGCCTAAATAATCTCGGCTGTTAATTCTTCCATGAAGGGGTATCATTGGCGCGGTGGATTTCCACGAAATAGCACCCCAGATCATCACAGAACCTCCACCATGTTTTACGGTTGGGAGAAGGCAGTCTGGATGGAATGCTTCTTTCGGCTGTCTGAGAATATCACATGTTTCCACTGCTCGAGGGACCAATTCTGGAGGTTTCTACACCACTAAATGCTTGGAAACATTTGTCATTGAGAGCAGTGGTTTTCTAATTGCAGATCTTTTGTGGAATCCAGATTTGTGCAGCTCCCGACGAACAGTTTTCATGGAAACTGGGTTCTGTAGGTGTTCATTGAGCTCAGCAGTGATTTTCAGAGCTGTGGTCTTGCGATCCTCTCTCACAATTCGCTTTAGAGTCCGACGGTCTCTCTCAGTCAACTTTGACTTTCGGCCGGACCTGTGCTTTGCTGCGGACGGTTTTCCTTTTCTTTCAAACGCAGTCATTACTTTGGAGACAGTACCTCTTGACACGCCAAGCATTCGGGCACTTTTTGTCACACTAGCGCCTGCCATACAAACACCAACAATTTGGCCTCTTTGAAAATCTGAGAGGTCTGCCATTCGTATCAGGTTCTCATAAATGTTCTTACAATTATGCAAAATAAACAGTTAATTTACATACACATATCACATAACACAAATAATCAACTACAAAACATTACATGTTTATCACATGTTCGAAGATTATGATGCCAAAACGTTAGGTGTTTCCATTATTTTGTCCAACCCCTGTATATTTAAATTTGTGGGTGTAAAGTAAAAAAATGTGGAAAAGTTCATAGGGTATGAAAACTTTTTCCAGAGCAATACCGCTGTCTATGGCTTTATAATGGCATCTTAAGCAGTGGCATACCAACAAAGGAGGCAAACCATGAGGCCACCATAGCGCCCATGAGTCTGGAGGCCCACGGCCCACCCTCCCCTGCCAATCAGCATATTTTCAACTGTTTCGGTGTCCTGGATGCCGATACAGTTGAAAGCAATGATAAAAGAGGGAGCCAGGAGTGCACAGCTGCAGAACCACTCTGAGGAGACTGGAGCAGCTGGGGAACGAGGAGGAGAGATGAGTATTTTTTTCTCTTATATCAATGAAAACATTGTGGGGCTCATTATAATTTATGGAAGGCAATGTGGGACCCATGATACTGCATAGAAGGCTATGTGGGGCTCATTATACTGTATGGAATGCAATGTGGGGGCCATAATACTGTATACAAGACTATATGCAGCATATTACGCTGTATAGAGGACTATGTGTGGAAGACTATATGGGGCTCATTATATTGTATGGAGGACTATGTGGGGGCCATATACTATATGGAAGGCAATGTGGGGCCCATTATACAGTAAGAGAACTATGTGGAGCCCATTATACTATATGAAGGACTATGTGGAGTCTATTATGCTATATGGAAGAATATAGTGGCATGTAAAGTTTGGGGCACCCCTGCACAAAATTACTGTTATTGTGAACAGTTAAAAAGTTAAAATTAAAGATGACATATTTCCTTTGTATTTTAGGCAAAAAAGTAGATATATTTTAAGCTTTTGCATTTTAAAAATTACAAAAAGAAAAATGGGTTGATGCAAAAGTTTGGGCACCCTGCATGGGTAGTACCTAATAGCACCCCCTTTTGCAAGTATCACAGCTTGTAAACACTTTTTGTAGCCAGCCAATAGTCTTTCAATTCTAGTTTGAAGGATTTTCATCCATTCTTCCTTGGAAAAGTCTTCCAGTTGTGAGAGATTCATGAGTCATTTTGCTTGCACTGCTATTTTGAGGTCTAGCCACAGATTTTAATGATGTTCAGATCAGGGGACTGTGAGGGCCATTGTAAAACCTTCAGCTTGCACCTTTTGAGGTAGTCCATTGTGGATTTTAACACGTGTTTATGATCATTATCCATTTGAAAATTCCATCCTCTTTTCAACTTCAGCTTTTTAACAGATGGTGTTATGTTTGCATTAAGCATTTATTGAAATTTCATTGAATCCATTCTTCCCTCTACCCGTGAAAGATTCCCCGTGCCATTGGCTGCAACATAACCCCAAAGCATGAATGATCCACCCCCAAAAGCCTGGTCAGGTAACGTTCCAAGGTCAGAGTAACAGGATTATAATGGATCAGAGCTGAAGGCGTTAAACACACGGATAGTCAGAACGAAGTCCAAGATCAAGCAATAAATGATCAAGCATACAGAACTTAAGGCACAGGAAGCACAAACCTCACTAGCTGAATGTATGTCCGGCAGAGGTCTGGGAGCATCAGCTCAGTTAAGTAGCATGGAAATGACCTGGAATAACGAACACTTGGAGACAGCCGACGCCTCCCAGTCTCAGATTGGATAGTCGAGCTGTCAATCAACACACTGACAGCTCAGCATGCCCCTGTACCAGATTGGATGGCTAAGCCATCAATCAAAATACCGACAGCTTCAGCACACCACTATACCAGATTGGACGACCGAGCTGTCAGTAATTGCATCCCAGACACACTGAGGAGTAGAAATACCTTGACAATATCTTTGATTATTGTGGCCAAAGAGTTCTATTTTAATCTCATCGGACTACAGGACTTGTTTCCAAACTTCATCACACTTGTTTAGATGTTCTTTTGCATACTTCGTGTCCTGAATTTTATGGTGAGGCCGCAGGAGAGCTTTTCTTCTGATGCCTCTTCTATGAAGGCAATATTTGTGCAGGTGTCCCTGAACAGTAAAACAATGAACCACAACACCAGTATCTGCTAAATCTTTCTGAAGGTCTTTTGCAGTCAAGCAGGGGTTCTGATTTGCCTCTCTAGCAATCCTACAAGCAGCTCTCACTGAAATTTTGCTTGGTCTTCCAAACCTTATCTTGACCTCCACTGTTCCTGTTAACTTTTTTTAATTACATTTCGAATTGAGGAAAGGAAAAGTTGAAAATGCTTTGCTATCTTCTTATAGCCATCTCCTGCTATGTGGACCTCCACCATTTTCATTTTCAGAGCGCTAAGCAGCTGCTTAGAAGAACCCATAGTTGCGGGATTTTGGCACAAGGTTAGAGGAGGCTGGTTTTTTTATAAAGCTGGGAAATTTGCATCACCTGGCTTTTCCTAACGATGATAGTGAATAACCCATAATCCTAACAGGCTAATCAAGGTCTGAAACCTAGGTCTAAGTTATCTGAGCACACATATCTCCAATGATGCCCAAACTATTGCATTGGTCCATTTTCCTTTTTGTAATTTTTAAAATGAAGCAAATTACAATATATATTTTTATTTTGCCTAAAATACAAAGGAAATGTGTTAGCTTCAATTTGCTTAACTGTTCACCATAACAGTAATTTTGACCAGAGGTGCCCAAACATTTACATACCAAGGTAAGTAGGGCCATTATATTATATTGATGACTATGTGGGGCCCATTATACTTTATAAAGAACTATGTGGGGCCCATAATACTGTATGGAGTACAATAAGGGGGTCATTATACTGTATGGAGGACAATGTGGGGCCCATTATACTATTTGAGGGCTATATGGAGGTCATTATACTATTTGTAAGGCTATGTGTGGGCCATTAAACTATTTGAAGGTATGGAGATATGCTCTTCCATGACATCGCCGAATATTAATTTTTTATTGTTTGAGAGGAGTGGGGGGAGCCCAATTGGAACTTCTGTAATGGGGTCCCATGATTTCTATGTATGCCCCTTGTCTTGAGGCCAATCAGTAGAACCCAACTATTATTACATTTTGTTTTAGTTGTTCTTCTAATGTTGCTGGAGAAATATGTTCATGTATCCTTCTTTAAAGTGGTTCTCTGTGAAATGAGCTCAAATAAATTAAATACATTAAATAAATAGTACACATATAAATATTAAACGTTTTCTAAATACCTTAATTTAGCAAAAAGGAATGCTTTATCTATAGCACTCTGTCAGGATTCAAAGATGGCAGCTACCATCAATCTGTCTTAGATTTCCGGAAAGACTGCATGAACCATGACAATGAGGTCTGGTCAGAGCAGGGTCCTGTCTGGCATGTACATTGTTTTGTTCACTGAATGTAACAGGACATGGAGGAGTGGAGCCGGATTGAATAAAGGAATGCACAATCACAATGCCTGACAAGACGACGCTCTGACGTGACCTATGTCACGTGCTTAATGTTTGACACAACCAAACCTGAAATCTAGGAAGGGATGTGATTGATGGTAGCTGCCACCTTTGAATCCTGAAAAAGTGCAGTAGATAAAGCATACATTTTTGCTAAATGAAGGTATTTAAAAAATGTTTAATATTTAAATGTGTATTATTTATATTAGTTATTTATTTTAGCATATTTCTCTGAGAATCCCTTGAATGAACACTCTGTTCTCTCCACTTCATAGTGTTTGAATAAACTAGACAGATCATCCTGCTTGTCTGCACAAAATTTGTCTCTTTTGTACAGTTGTATTGCGCAAAAATGACACATAATATTATGTAATCTAACTAATTGCTATTGTCCTTCCAGGTAGGATCCATTACAGGGGGAATCCTTATTTTACTTATAGCTGTAATAGGTGGAGTTCTATACAAAGGATCATGGGACATTGACCCAAAATTGTGGATTATAGGAACAGTATTTCCAGCTGCTGGCTTCCTTTTTGGCTTCCTGTTGGCTTATATATCTAATCAGACATTGAGCAGGTATGTAACTTTTTTGTAATATAAATGGGTTCTCTCATCTACCATAAAAGTTAATCATAATGGGTACAGGGCAGTGTAAGTAAAGAACAAAATGTATACTTACCTCCCAGACCAGCCTTGCTACTGCGCAACCAATACTCAGTAACTGTTGATTGGATGCTTAGAAGAGCACAATATACATCATATAGGATACAATAAGACTCTGCTGTATACATCACATAGAATATATTTATTATTTATTTATTATGTGTTGCTTATATAGGGCCATCATATTCCGCAGCGCTTTACAGACACTTTCATCAATGTCCCCAATGGTGCTCACAATTTATATTCCCTATAAATATGTATTAGGTGATAATGACACTCTGCTGTATACATTACATAATATACGCTCATATTCTGCTGTATACATCACATACAATACACTGAGACCGTGCTTTATACATCACATAGGATACACCAAGAATCTGCCGTATACATCACATAGGATACACTGAGACTGCTGCAAATATTACATAGGATTCACTGAGATTATGATATATATCACATAGGATACACTGAGACTCTGCTGTGTATATCACATAAGTTACATTGAGACTCTACTATATACTGCACATAGGATACACTAGACTGCTTAATATATCACATAAGATACACTGAGACTCTGCTGTATACGTCAAATAGATCACACTTAGACTTAACTGTATGCAACACATAGCATACACAGATGATGCTGTGTTTACATGACATAAGCAGCACTGAGACTCTGCTATATACATCACATAGGATATACTGACACTACTGTATACATCACACAGAATCAACTAAGACTCTTCTGTATACATTACATAGTAACATAAGATGCACTGAGACTACTGTATACATCAGGCAGGATACACCGAGACTTAGCTGTACACATTACTTAGGATACTCTGAGACTGTTGCATACAACACATAGGATACACTGAGACTCTGCTGTATACATCTCACAGGATACACTGAGGTTGATGTATACATCACATAAGATACGCTGAGACTCTGACATGTACATCACATAGGTCACACTAAGATTCTGCTGTATACATCACATGAAATACACTGAGACTGGTGTATACACATCACATAAAATACACTGAGACATTGCTATATAATTCACATAAGATTTATTGAGACTACTGTATATATCAAAAATGATACACTGAGACTCTGCCACATACATTATATAGAAAAATTAAATGCACTGAGACTGTATTCATCACATAGGATACTCTGAGACTGCTCTATATACATCACAACTCTTACACCGAGACTGTAACTTATACATAACATAGCATGCACTGAGATTGCTTTATACACCACACATGATACACTGAGACTCTACTGAATACATCACATAGGATATACTAAGATTGCTGTGTACATCACATAGGATACACTAAGACTGCTGTATACATCACATTGTAATAATTGAGTCATAGGAGAATACACCAAGAGTTTACCTTATGCATCACATAGTACACACTGAGACTCTGCAATATACATCTGTATTGCCAAGTTTTTAACACGAAGGTTCAGATACGACTCTAAAGAAGGCTACTACTTGTGATATAAGACAATTTTATTTTAAAGTGCAATATTAAAGGAATAGTATGATTGTGTACACTTATACATATTTGGTTTTTGAGAAAAACCGTTTACCGGAAGCTGTCTCTACAATCCGTCTCAGATATACAGGATGAATTTTTTCTGGGTTAAGAGGAGGATCAATTTTCCTCTTCCCATGGAAATGTTCATGCTCAGACTCGGGATCGGTGATGTTTTCAGAGTCAGCTGAATTCCAAACATCACCATCTCACTGATCAGGGTTCCACTCTATCCCTGCTTTGGCTATGGCCAAAGCTACTTTCTTTTTATTCACCTTCCCTTACCTACTTCTGTACTTTTACTCTGCTACACATATGGCAGCCTTTTCTACAACATGCTGATATCCATCACATCCGTCCATTAATAACTTATTCTGACATTGTGCTATAACCAATGCATTCTGGGCCTCACACAACTGTTTTTCCAATTCCTGTATTAGTGTTAAAATACGAATTCTTTCCTCATGCAGTTTTCTATATGCAGACAACAATATCCATCCATACCTGCCAACAGCACCCAACTCTTTACCTTTCTCCACTTTCACTTTCTATAAGCATGCAACCACATCATCAGGTTCAGCATCCTTCAAACATTTGTCCAATGTTTCACCCAAACCAGCACTGTGCGACCACTTGGTGGCCATAATATGATAGGGAGCCTGTTCAAAACCTGGAATCTCAATATACTCACTCACAGCCACCTTTTTCTTAAAGAGAGGCATATTTTACGCAATCTCACACTATCACACATAGTCCTGTTAATATTAATTTTAAAAAAATTGGGGGCCTTCTGAGTATCCTGCCAACTACGCCAAATTTTTAACACTGAGGTTCGGATATGGCTACTACTTGTGATATAAGTACAAAATTAAAGGAATAGTATGATTGCGTATACTTTTGTATATTTTAGCATACAAAGGTTAAGTACATACAAAGAATAAATAATAATAATGATACTCACATCATCACCAAGAAGCTTTTAAACATCATCTGTCTGGAATATAAGAAAAGCAACACCAAGTCAGAGAACCCCTGGGAAATTTACAACACTGCACTGGCATCCCCACTTATGCAGGTATCACAACACTGTACATGTATAAGCACAGGTACTCAACTTTATGCTTCAATCTTAGTCATGTGTCTCTGGCCTTTATATAGTGATTTACACTATGTAGTATCTATGGTTTCAGTCTCCCCCTCCAGTGGCCAGCTTTCAGGATAAGATGAAACAGAGATACCAGGCAGACATCAGAAAATGGGCAATAAACCCATAGAATATACAAGCCCACAAGGATTAGATAAGTTCACCACGGACAGAGGTTATATAAACCTTCATGTTTTACAATAACAAACAACAAACATAGAGAAACATAGAACTATTTGTGAGGTAAACGCTTTCAGACAATAAGTAAACAGTTCTCAAGATTGTGTCACTATGAACATTGTCTGTCTGTGACCAGCAATGCTGCTCTGTCATGGTCTGTATGCATTCTGTATGTTTCAATATGGACTCAAAATATAAATTTTTATGTTCGCACTACAACATCACATAGTATACACCAAGACTCTGCTGTATACATGTCATAGGATG
The DNA here is from genome assembly GCF_051348905.1 of Ranitomeya variabilis. NCBI lineage: Eukaryota > Metazoa > Chordata > Amphibia > Anura > Dendrobatidae > Ranitomeya > Ranitomeya variabilis. The sequence goes on from NC_135234.1 coordinate 536,904,248, forward strand.
CACTGAGACTTTCTGGTATATATCATATAGTTTACACTGAGACTCTGCTGAATACATTAGGGGGCATCAGTTTTATGTCACTGATCTATGACTGAAAACTATCAGATAAGAGCAAGAGCAATGCGATGAGACTCTGGCATTATGGGAAATGTAGTTTGCATTAGGAGAACAATATTAGAGTTAGACAACCCAGACTTGACACAACATCTAAAACAGATATAAACAAGGTATATATAAAATCTCTATAGAATTCTTTAATAATAGCCTATGACACAATATTTAAATAAAAACTTTATTATTTCTAAACTGATTTGCAGATTGCGGACTAAGAATCATCACTAATTTCTATTCCTGAAATGAATTCCATTTCTGAAAGTTAAACTTAACCTTAAACACAATGACATTATTAGCAGGTCATTTGTGGTAATAATCGTGCATATTAGGAGCTGCAGTAATCTATATCAGTTGCTTAATATTACACTCTCATAATTGAAATCCTAATTATATACAGTCCTGCTCATCGTAATTGGCACCTATGAAGTTTAAGTACAAAATGTGGAATATCTCCTGAAAAAAATGAATAAAGTGAAACAGAGCACTCGTGTTAAATGCAAAAGAGCAAACAATAAACAATAATTAAAAATAAAAAACAATGGGAAGGAAAAATAGGAAAAGCAAATGCTTGCTGTAACATTGGTATTGGCACCCTTTACATTACACTCACCGGCCACTTTATTAGGTACACCATGCTAGTAACGGGTTGGACCCCCTTTTGCCTTCAGAACTGCCTCAATTCTTCGTGGCATAGATTCAACAAGGTGCTGGAAGCATTCCTCAGAGATTTTGGTCCATATTGACATGATGGCATCACACAGTTGCCGCAGATTTGTCGGCTGCACATCCCAAAGATGCTCCATACAAGGCAGGATGGATCCATGCTTTCATGTTGTTTACGCCAAATTCTGACCCTACCATCCGAATGTCGCAGCAGAAATCGAGACTCATCAGACCAAGCAACGTTTTTCCAATCTTCTACTGTCCAATTTCGATGAGCTTGTACAAATTGTAGCCTCAGTTTCCTGTTCTTAGCTGAAAGGAGTGGTACCCGGTGTGGTCTTCTGCTGCTGTAGCCCATCTGCCTCAAAGTTCGACGCACTGTGCGTTCAGAGATGCTCTTAGGCCTACCTTGGTTGTAACGGGTGGCGATTTGAGTCACTGTTGCCTTTCTATCAGCTCGAACCAGTCTGCCCATTCTCCTCTGACCTCTGGCATCAACAAGGCATTTCCGCCCACAGAACTGCCGCTCACTGGATTTTTTTTCTTTTTCGGACCATTCTCTGTAAACCCTAGAGATGGTTGTGCGTGAAAATCCCAGTAGATCAGCAGTTTCTGAAATACTCAGACCAGCCCTTCTGGCACCAACAACCATGCCACGTTCAAAGGCACTCAAATCACCTTTCTTCCCCATACTGATGCTCGGTTTGAACTGCAGGAGATTGTCTTGACCATGTCTACATGCCTAAATGCACTGAGTGGCCGCCATGTGATTGGCTGATTAGAAATTAAGTGTTAACAAGAAGTTGGACAGGTGTACCTAATAAAGTGGCCGGTGAGTGTATATTAGTATGGAAACACATTTTGACTAGCCTGTGGAAAATCACAAATTAGAATCACCTGTAATTAATTGTCAGTGCCTATGTGACATGAATTAGCCAATGAATGATTACTTCAGTGTTTTAAAAAACACATGGTAGGTCATGCTCCTTTCTGACAATGGTGAAGACAAAGGAGCTGTCTGAGGACATCAGAACTGCTATTAGCAAACACAAAACTTCCAAAGAGTCTAAGGCCACCTCCAAAGACTTCTGTATCCCAGGTTCAACAGTGCGCAATGTAACTAAGAATTTTGCCAAGCATGGAATCGTCAAGAACCTCCCTGGACATGGGAGAAAGAGGAAAATTGACAAGAGATGTCTTCAAAGGTTGGTGCGAATGGTAGAGAAAACGTCATGTCAAACATCCAAAGACCCGAAAGCAAACCTGAAACAATCTTGGGTCATGGTTCCAACAAGTACCATACACTGCACACTAAACCAAGCAGAGCTTTATGGCCAAAGGCCACGGAAGAAACCGTTGCTGAAGAAAAGACATAAAAAGAATGACTGATCTTTGCCAAAGAGTACCTTGACAATCGACTATCCTTCTGGGAAAATGTTCTGTGGACAGATGAAACAAAAATAGAGCTTTTGACAATGCAAAGTAACAGTTTTACAGACGGCGCAATGAAGTTTATAAGGAAAAGAACTCTCTACCAACCGTTAAGCATGGTGGAAGGTCCATAATGCTGTGGAGTTGATTTGCTGCGTTTGGTACTGAGGCCTTAACCGTATCACAGATCACAGGAGTCATGAAATCAGAGAATTAACAAGAGATTCTAGAACAAAATGTCCTACCCATCCAAAAGTACACAGGAAAGGTTGAAAAGGAAAAAAATGGACTGTTTTAAAATGGCCAGCAATGAGCCTTGACCTCAATCCCATTGAATATCTTTGGGGTGAGTTGAAATCTGCCATTGCAAGAAAGGACTCTGCAAACATTCAAGAGCTTGAACAAACTACAAAGACAGAGTTGGAGAAAATAACAGCTGAAAAGTGCAAGAAGCTTATTGAAGGAAACAAGAAACATTTGGATGCTGTCACGAATGCCGAAGGGTGTGCCACCAAGTATTAACCCCTTTCTGACATCAGACATAATATTCCGTCCATGTGCCCTGGGCCTATTTGACCATAGATGGAATATTAGGTCTGAGCGATCGCCCCCGCACACACCCGCGCTGATTCTGACAGCTGACACCCACCACTAAGTGCCAGGAGCTATCATAGACCACTCCTGGCACTTTAACCCCCCGAAATGCTGCAATCGAATATGATTGCAGCATTCCAGAAGCTGGCAGAGGTTTGACAGCCCCTCTGCCTTTGGATCGGAGACCCCGTGGCATGACGCGGGGTCCCGATCGTTGCCATGGTGACCCGATGTCGTCATGATGAAATCCAGGTCACCAGACCTAGCAAACATGCTGATCATGCCCAGTGCATGGTCAGCAAGTTTGTCTGTCAGTGTAGAGCTGACAGTTTCTGCAGCATGAAGATGCTGCTTCATCTCCATGCTGTAGTAGTGATCAGCCTGCAAAAAATGATTGTTCCATATTGGGACAAAGTAAAGTAAGTTATCAAAAAGTAAAAAAAAAATTAAATAATTGTAAAAATATTAAAAAACTAAAAAATAATAAAAAATCAAAAGATATCATATCTCTAAATAAATATTTGAATGAAAAAAAAGAATAAAAGTACACATATTTGTTATCACCCCGTCCACAATGAACTGGCCTATAAAACTGTCCCCTTTAGTGAACACCATAAAAAAGGCAAAAAAACAATGTTTTATCATCATACCACCTAACAAAAAGTGGAATAAAACACGATTAAAAAGATTGATATAAATAAACATGATACCACTGAAAACGTCATTTTCCTGCAAGAAACAAGCCACCACACAGCTCAATCAGTGGAAAAATAAAAAGTTATAACTCTCAGAATAAAGCAATGCAAAAACAATGATTTGTTCTATAAAATAGTTTTTATTGTTTAAAAGCACCGAAACATAAAAAAGATATAAATGAGGTATCGCTGTTATCGTACAGACCCGAAGAATAAAACTGCCTTATCGGGAAAAAATGGACCTCAGTTTGTTGTAAAAAAAATTTCCTATTAGCCCATAGAAAAATAAAAACTTGGGGCTAAAGCAGCAGTTGAGTGGTAAAAATGTAATTTATACTTTCTTCAAGGCTCAATGGTATAAAACTCTGTGAGGCACATGTGGTGCCAATATGATCACTGCACCCCTAGATGAATTCATTGGGGAGTGTAGTTTGTAAAATGAGTTCACATATGGGGGTTTCTGCTGTTCTGGCACCTCAGGAGCTCAGGCAATGTGACATGTCACCCTCAAACCATTCCAGCAACATCTGAACTCCAATATGGCGCCTCTTCCCTTATGAGCTTTTCACTGTGCCTCAAAAGTAGTATTCCCCCAAATATGGGGTATCGTCATACTCAGGAGAAATTGCACAACAAATTGTATAGTGCAATTTCTCCTGTTACCCTTACGAAAATGCAATATTTTGTGCTAAAAACATATTTGTGGGAAAAATTTGATTTTTTTTTTATTTTTACAGCTCAATGTTATAAACTTCTGTGAAGCACCTGAGGGTTCAATGTGCTCACCACACATCTAAATCAGTTCCCTGAGGGGTCTAGTTTCCAAAATTTTGTAAATTGTGGGGGATTTTTACTGTTTAGGTACATCAGAGGCTCTCCAAACGTGACATGGCAAATTTTGCACTCAGAAAGTCAAATGGCACTCCTTTCCTTTCGAACTCTGCCGTGGGCCAAAACAGTGGCTTTCTCCCTCATATGGGGTATCGGCATGCTCAGGAGAAATTACACAACAAATTTTGGGGTTCATTTTATCCCGTTACCCTTGTAAAAATTAAAAAAAAATGGATCTGAAGTCAATTTTTCTGTGAAAAAAGTTTTTTAAAAAATGTGAGGCACTTGAAGGGTTAATACACTTCTTTAATGTGGTTTTGAGCACCCTGAGGGGTGTAGTTATTAGAATGGTGCCACTTTTGGGTATATTCTTTCATATAGACCCCTCAAAGTGACTTCAAATGTGAGGTGGTCCCTAAAAAAATGGTTTTGTAAATTTTGTTGGAAAAATGAAAAATTGCTGATCAACTACTGTATTAACCCTTATAACTTCCTAACAAAAAAACATTTTGGTTTCAAAATTGTGCTAATGTAAAGTAGACATGTGGGAAATGTTTATTAACTATATTGCATGACATATCCCTGTGATTTAAGGGCATGACAATTAAAAGTTTGAAAATTGCGAAATTTTACATATTTTTTTTTTTTTACAAATAAACGCAAGTCATACAAAATAAATTTTACCACTGTCATGAAGTACAATTGTCACAAAAAACTTTCTCAGAATCAATAGGATACGTTGAAGTGTCCCAGAGTTATAACCTCATAAAGTGACAGTGGTCAGATTTGCAAAAATTCGCCCAGTCATTAACATGCAAATCACCCTCGGGGGTAAAGGGGTTAATTAGGCTACATCCCCACGGTCAGTATTCGGCAGCGTTTTGGACGCAGCACATGTCTGTTCCGTCCAAGGCGCTGCTGGCTTTTGGACACAGGTGATTCCGCATGTGTTCATTGAACCATGTGGAATCACCGCGCCCAATACATTGAACTGGTGATATTTATCTTGCAGAGACTGAGCATCTCCGCAAGATAAATTGACATGTTGCGGTCTGGAAAGGTGTGTCGCATGTCTGTCTCCTCAGGGAAGCCGCGGGTGCTGATGGACACATAGTGGAAATGGGATTTCTTGAAATTCCATCCACTATGCTGTAATATCTGGCCGCTGCAGGTTGGACGCTGCGGATGTATGTAGCTTCCATTCCGCAGTATTTACTGACCGTGGGAACATACCCTTAGGGTGCCTTTATTGCTGCACATGCTGTTTATTCTGTTTCTTCTTTGAAATTGTAAAATGTAAGTTGAAAAACAATGTTTTATTGTTGTATTGCTTTGGACCACTAATTTAAAAATCCTGAGGATATAACTTTTGGTACATTTCCATTTACTTCTGAAGACATTGTACAGTCTATGAAAAAAATGAAAGGGTGCAAATAATGGTGAGCAAGATTGTATAGTACAGTTGAAAAATCATGCATTTCAGTATTTTTTCCTTTTAAGTATACATTTTTAGGAATGGGTCCCTTTGGTGGTTGGATGCCTAAACGCAACCATCCAGACTGTGGCATCTTGCATAATTCCTGACTGTATGTGCCTGACAGTGACCACAAATGCAAAATGCACTTACCCGGCAACGCACAATTTAATGTCATACAATGTAATACATTTTAGTTCAATATACTGTATTTTACTGTAAGTGATGAATTTTCATATTAGAATATACTAAATGCATTACACAATATTCTTATTCCTTTTCCCATTGTTACATATTTAGATGTCGAACAATCTCATTGGAAACAGGAATGCAAAATACTCAACTATGCACCACAATTATCCAGCTTTCCTTTACTCCGGAGCAGCTTAGCTTGATGTTCACTTTCCCACTTATCTACAGTATTTTCCAGATTCTGTTTGCAATTTTACTACTAATAGGTGAGTCACTTTTAATAACCCATTTTCCAGCTGAAAATGTAAAGGGGTTCTTGGGTCTAGAATGACAAGTCTGCAGTTACTCTGTGAGGATATGCCAGTGTCTGCACCAGAAACGGCGGTCAAGTAAGCCATATGCATACTCCAGGGCAGAACCCATCTAGTGGGCATGGCCTTGCTCAACATAGAGTATTGAGCTAGGCCGTGCTCTCTAGCCGGGTTTTGTCCCGGAGTATGCATATTGCATACTTGATTGCCATTCCCGGTGCAGACACCAGCAAATCCTCACAGCGCACAGTGTGTGCGCTGGGAGGTTTCACGGGTCTGCTATTACACAAAGTTTCTACAGACTTGTCCTTCTAAATCAGACAACCCCTTTAAGAATCTTTATATTTTCATATACATTTATTTTTTTATATTTACATTTTCAAATTGAAAGTAGAGATGGACGAAAGCGAACAGCAAAGTTCTGCGTCCGTACTGAACAGCAATAGCAGGAGCGGCTGAGAGGGGCATTCATTAGCCAACTCCTGTGCTGTAAATAAATAATTTTTAAAAAACGTCATGGTTTCTTCTGTATTTTTGATACCCAACCAGTCAAAACTCACAGCTGGGGGCTGCAACCCTTAGCTGTCAGCTTCAACAAGGCAGGTTATCAAGAATAGAGGGTTCTCACTCTGTTTTTTTATTATTTAAATAAATAAAATGGCAACCAGCCTTGCTAAAGCAGACAGCGGGGGCTGGTATTTACAAGCTGGTAAGTGGCCATGGATATTGACCCCCCAGTCAAAAAACATCAGCCTAGAGCTGCCCAGAAAAGGCATATATATTAGATGCGCCAATTCTGGCGCTTTGCCTGGCTCTTTCCACTTGCCCTGTAGCAGTGGCAAATGGGGTTCATATTTGTGGGGTTGATGTCACCTTTGTATTGTCAGGTGACATCAAGCCCATGGATTACTAATGGAGAGGAGTCTATGATACACCTATCCATTACTAATCCTATAGTTATATGGTAAGTAAAGACACAGCCAGAATAAAGTTCTTCAT